>NC_134852.1:130319595-131519595 GCF_049852395.1 Peromyscus maniculatus bairdii | reverse complement strand
GTGGTACTGGGGGTGGAACTGAGAACCTTATGCCCTCTAGAAAAGGGCTCTTCTACTGAGGTACATCTCTGGCCCTTGACTTTTGAAGACAGGATCATGTTGTAGCTCAGACAGGCCTTGAACTTGTGATTCAACAACCTCAGCCCTGAGTTCTGGCATGACAGGCACACACCACTGTGCCTGGAGCTCTCTTGCTCTTAGATTTTGTATTGTAAAATTTCTTACTTCAGATCAGAAGGCCATTTTCTTTGTTGGAAACAACTAAAATCCAAGTTCTGCTTCCAATCTGTCATCTGTTGGCACAATCCTGTCATTTATCTTCTTGCTTCAAATGTGCCCCCAAATCAATTTTTCTTGTCCTTAACATTTTTGCAAACCTTAGCTCTTTTTTTTTTTTTTAAACACAGCCTCCCTGAAACCACTTTTAGGCAATGGATACAACTCTGTGCCTTCACCTTTGATTTTTTTTATCCTTCTTTTTTTTTTTTTTTGTGTGTGTGTGTGTGTGTGTGTGTGTGTGTGTGTGTGTGTGTACATTTAGGGAATAGAGATTGACGTCAGATGTCTTCCTCAATGAACTCTACCTTATTCTTTGAGACGGGGTCTCTCTGAGCCTGGAGCTCATTGACCTGCTAGGCTGGACCAGTGAGCTCCAGGGACTGCCCCTCCCCCCTCCCCATCTCCCCACCTTCTGTCCTAGGGCTCCAGTCACCTGCTCCATGCCCAGCTTTTTCACACAGGTGCTGGGGACTGGAACTCAGGCACCCATGCTTGTGCAGCAGGCACTTTACTGACAGAGCCATCTCCCTAGGTCCCTTTCCCCCCATCTTTTGTATAATGATCATTTTGCGATCAAATCTGTTTGTTTAGGATTCCTACCCTCCCCACCCCATTTTCCTATGGGTATTATGTAGGGAACCATGAAGCATCCTTTACTGAGTTTCACATATTCTGTTTTGCATTTTTGGCATGGGGTCATAGTCTATGGAAATGTCATAGCCTTTATTTCTATCAATTAAGTCATGGTGGGACAGCGACTCAGTTGATCATCATGAACACCCACTAAATAGGCAAGGGAGATATTATTGTCCCTGCCTCAAAGCTAAAACAGATGGATCTCGGTGAGGTCGAATGAGGTCATCACTAAAACTAAATTCCGGATCATTTGACTCCTAGTCACCAGCAGCAATATTGATCTGGCATCTGCCACAGCTGAGCATTGTTCTAGTCCATAGATACATTAGTGAACAGAATGAATACAATAGTCTCAGGGGGACTGGCGTGCCAGCAAGGACAGACAAACAAAGACATGGGAAGTACACTAGATGGGGATGAGAATGGGAAGGACGCTGCCTTATATTGGACCAGAGGGTGCCTTGCTGACCAGGTGACGTCTGAAGGGCATGAGAGAAACTAGGGTGTCATGTAGGTTTTTACAAGTAGGGGAAAAAAGATCCGGTGCCCCAGTCCTGTGCTAGGAGTGTGACTAGAGTCCCTGAAGAACAATAGGGAGCTAATGTGGCTAGAACGAAGTGAAGAAAGGAGACAGGAGCAAGAGGCAAGGTCGGAGAGAGCATGAGGGCTCGGTCAGAGAGAACTTTGGTTCATCCTTTGACTTTACACTGAGTTATATAGACACTCACCAGATTTCTTGAATGGTTGGTTGTGGTGTCAGGAAAAAAGATGATCAATGAGAATATTAAGGTTTGGGGATTTGGGTTGGATGTGCCTTTATCTGAGCTGTGAAAGGGATGCAGAAATTATAGACCAGTGTGGGGAAGTCATTAATTGGAATGAGGAAGAATAAGAGTCAGAGGGCTGGAAGTAGAGGACACTGGGCATTGATTGATTGTGACATGGCACTTCTAGAAGGTTAAGGGATGGGCATGGGAAGATACTAAAAGATGGGAGGTGAGTTTGGGGTGCAGAAGAGTGGAGCTGGGAGCATAGTTCGCACTTTTAGTCTTGCACTATGCTGGATAGTTTTACTGTGCTTGACATAAGCTAGAGTTATCTGCGAAGAAGAAACCTCAATTAAGAAAACGCCTCCATAAAATAGGCAAGCCTGTAGGGCAGTTTCTCAATTAGTGATCAATGGGGGAGGGCCCAGCCCATTGTGGGTGGTGCCATCTCTGGGCTGGAGGTCCTGGGTTCTACAAGAAAGGAGGTTGAGCAAGCAACAGGGAGCAATCCAGTAAGCAGCACCCTTCATGGCCTCCGCATCAGCTCCTGCCTCCAGGGACCTGCCTTGTCTGAGTTTCTGTCCTGGCTTCTTTCCATGATGGACCACAGTATGGAAGCATAAATCAAAGAAACCCTTTCCTCCCCAACTTGCTTTTTGGTCATGGTGTTCCATCACAGTAATAGAAACCCTAACTAAGGCGTGCATACCCCGCTAATGCCTTGGCTTTTATATTTGAATATTTCAGACTCTCAGATGAAACAGGTTCAAAGCCAGCCCATTGATCTTCAGCATCTGTTTTTCCATCGGTCTCTCTCAGTTCAGCAAATTGAGTTACCATTTTCCCAGAAAAGCGAAGTTGTTTCTGCGCCCTCCCTTTGCCTACCAGCCCCCAAGGCAATTTATCAACAACATCAGCAGCACTGTCCTCCTATAAAAGGGATTTCAAATCCTGTATTCTCTCCACTATCACTGTACCAGGCTGGACCCTCATCACGTCTTACCTGGTAAGCGCAAATCCTTCTCATTCCTATATCCATTCCTACTCTGTAGTCTGTCCTTCATCCAGCAAGCTGGGTTAATAGTTCCCCCCCCCTCTCTCTCTCTCTCTCTCTCTCTCTGTGTGTGTGTGTGTGTGTGTGTGTGTGTGTGTGTGTGTGTGTGTGTGTGTGTGTACTTGTATGCATGGTTGTGTGCAGGCCAGTGATTGGCTTTGGGTGTCTTTCTTACTAACTTGACCTTATTTATCGAGACAAGGTCCCTCACTGAACCTGGAGCTCACTGATTCAGCTGTACTGGCTGGTCAGTAAGAATCCCATCTCCACCTCCCCAGCACCAAGATTACAGGTACACAGTCCACACCAGGCCTTTTTACTTGCCTTTACTTGAGTCTGCATGCTTCCGCAGCAAGCATTTTATTGTCTGAGCTATCACCTCAGCCTCATTGGTTGAAATGATCTTAAATATCCACCAATCACATAATGCCTTAAAAACAGAGTTTCTGGACCACAGCTGCAGGCTTCAAAGTTCTACATGTCAAAGTCTTTCTACTTGTGGAGAGTGATGCAGTCCCATACTCCTGCCAGGATCTCCTTCACACTGTTGCCAATTTCTGATACTGATTGGGGTGCATGCTGACTTATAGTCTTCCATTCTTAAAGTGGTGGAACATCCTTCACATCCAGCCCCAAGTCTAGCAGGTCCTTTACTAAAACATCAAGTCCATATTTTGTTTGTGTTTTTTGTTTTTTTATGTTGAAAAATAACTATTCTTACCAGATTAGTGACACGTGCCTTCAATCCTAGGACTGAGGCAGAAGAAGCAAGAATTTCTGGCCAGCCCAGGGGAACATAGGCAGTTCAAGGCAAGCTTGAGATATACAAAGAGTCCCTGTTTAAAGCAAGCAAGCAAACAAATGAACACCCTGGGTTTCTTGCTTTATGCTTGCTGCTTAATTTCTTTGTCTCAAAAGTGTAAAAGGGGGGATTGGGAGATGGCTCAGTGAGCAAAGCACTTGTCCCACAAACTTGAGGACCAGAATTTGGGTCCCCCAGCACCCCACATTAAAAAGCTGTGTGGGTGTGGTAGCCCACTTGTGGTCCAGCACTCAGAGGCAGAGACAGACAGACAGACAGATGACATTCAGAGCCAGCTAGCTAGCCAAACTGGACGCACTGTCATGCTCTGGACTCAAGAGAGAGATCTCGCCTCAATGACTAAGGTGGACAGGGATCAAGGAAGACACTGGACATCAACGTCTGGCCTCCACATACACATGCATGTGCACCTATACACAGATGTGAACACACATACACACATGTGTACACACCATACACATATACACACACACAAAATGTAAAACACATGCTTAGATTATGTCTATTTCACTAATTTTCTTTTTTTTGAGAAAATGATAAAATTTTTCACTTAAGAACAGGAAATTTGGGCTGCTGTGCTGGTTCATTTTTGTCATTGACACAAACTAGAGTCACCTGTGAAAAGGGAACCTTAGTTGAGAAAATGCCATTGGATTGGCCTAAGGGCAAGCCTGTAGGGGCATTGTCTTGATCAATGATTGATGGGGAAGAGCCCAGCTCACTGTGGGTGGTGTCACTCCTGGGCAGGTGGTCCTGGGTTGGTTATCTAAGAAAGCAGGCTGAGCAAGCTATGAGGAACAAGACAGTAAACAGCACCCCTCCATTCTATTGCTCCAGTTTCCAGCCTTGGTTTCCCTCAACTGTTACCTGGAAATATAAAGTGAAACTTTGTATTCCTTTTCAGGTTACTTTTGGTCCTGGTGCTTACCATAGCAATGGAAAACCAGACTAATAGAGCTGTGGGTGTTACCAGGTGGAAATGTGTTTAAAATGTGTAAAGGCCCAGGTTGGGTTGCCAGCAACAACAACAGCACACACACACACACACACACACACACACACACACACACACACACCAAAGTTTTGTTTAATAAATATTTATGATCCTCTACCCACTGACTGTCCTTTTTCTATTGAACTTCCACTACTGATGGTTTTTCCACGCTGAAGAGAAAAACTGAAATTGTGTGAATCAAAACAGGACCATGACCAGTACAAGCAGATAAATTACTGTAGCTGCCTCTCACAACCATCACCAGACCCCTCCCTAGTGCCCAGCAAGACGAACCCTATGGAATTGTAACAGAAGCATGAAATGTCCATTCAGGGACACACACAGCTCTGTCCTCAAGGAAAAAGGAACCACAGGGATGCAGTCTAGAAAGAACAAATAAGATTAGAAGCAATAGTCTGGCCTCGATGTTTTGTCAAGTTCTTAGTAGAATAGATCAAAGTTTCTCTTTATTTCCACAGTCCAAAAGGAAAAATAATGCCTGCAGCCAAAAAAATGTCACTGCTAATTCAATTTTCCTTTTCTAGTGTGTGTGTGTCTCTCTTAGCACCTCTGGATTTTGTAGCCCTCCACTGTCTGCCATGCTTCTTAATCCTGTTAGGTCTCAACTTCATGGCCAGTTGCTTCAATCTTAGAAAAAACACAAATGAGACCCAGTGGGCCACCCTCTGGCCCCCAGGGACTTGTGTTAGGAAATTTGGAATTACTGGGCACCTAGAATCCCAGGGGATATAAGCAGTCACTGGTTGAAGTCTTTCCCAAAATGTCTGCCTTTCTCCTTTCCCCTCTGCATTCCGAATCCCACAAGGAACACAGGCTGGGAGTGGGGTGGAACATGGCACATCAAGCTTTTCTTTTTTCTTGTTTTGTGTGCGTGCGTGCATGCGTGCATGCGTGCGTGCGTGCGTGCGTGCGTGCGTGTGTGTGTGTGTTTATGGATGTGTGGCGTCTGCATGCATTTGTGTGGGTGTGTGAATGCTTGCACACAGATAACATGTGTGCACATACATCTGAGGGCCAAAGATTGATTTTGGTTGTCTTCTTTGATGGCTCTCCACCTTATTTTTTGAGACAGGGTCTCTCCCTGAGCCTGGGGCTCACTGGCTAGCTGGCTGAACAGTGAACTGCAGGGAATCCACCTGTCTCTGTGGCTTTCCCCAGCGCTGGGATGACAGGCATGCACTACCATGCCTAGCTTTTGTGTGGGTCCTGGGAATCCAAAGGCAGCTCCTCACACTTGTGAAGCCAACACTTTACCAACCGAGCTGTCTCCCCTGGCCCACTGTAAGCTTTTCTAACTTGCACTAACCTAGGCTGACCTCGAACTCCAGATCCTCCTTCCTCAGCCTCCTGAATGTTGAGATTACAATCAACCTCCTCTTAATCACAAAAGTGGATGCCTCTGGGTCAGATTGGAGTTAATTCAACAAAGCCAAGGGTTCAGGCATAGTCGTGGTTGAAACAGTATGGAGCCCTTTAAGGTTGGTGAAAAATCATTAAACATGTAAAGCTTCCAGAATTTGTAATCCAAATCTATAAACAGATTTCCATACACTGATGTAGAGAAGGCTCAATTATCATTCACCGTGACTCTGTTATTGTCAGAGCATCCGAGCTGAGGCCAATCGGCAGCCGGATTCCTGCTTCTCCACCGCGCCCCAAAGTGAAGGGGACAGGAGACACACGCTGAATAATTCAGGCCCTAAATCGCCCCCTGAGCTCCCTCTCAATTGTGTCTCATTCTCTGTAGATCCGGATGGTTCTGTGCACATCTATGGGTTTGAATCACAAAATTACCTCTATTGATTTCACTGGGGTGTGTGATATAAATTTACATTCTATCTTCCTGGCCTCACGCTTAAATGCCAATAAGTGTCCCTTCCGAACAGCCAAGCACACACCCGACCTTCAGCTTGCTGTGCTGTGATGGAGCCTCTGCTGCGTTGGGCACACTCTGCAGGGACTTTTATGGTCAGAATTTTAATATTTAAAATGTTGTTTGTGGATGACTTACAACCTACATCAAATGAGAAAACAGCCAGCTATGTGTCCAGCACCAAAATCATTTAAGTATGTATATTTTCGCATATGCACTTGTGACTTGCAAAGTGAGAGAACCTCCCAGGTTCACCTTACAGCCTGACACCTCCAGACTGCCTCCCTCTAAACACACCCCTCAATTTGTGTGGTTCTTTCTCCGGGAATGTTCCAGTATTTTTATTAGACACACACAAGAGATGGGGGGAGAGGGAGGTATATAGATGTAATATATATACATCTCTATATCTATATCTACCTACAATCACTTTAAAGTGTACAAAAGGCTTACTGGATTCTGTTGCATGGTGACAAGAAAAGCTTACACCAAAAGATCAAAAAGCAACATTTCTGTGAACTACACAATGGCGTTTTCTTCAGCCACAGAGAAGAATGGAATTGTGTCACCGGCATGAAGGTGGATCAAATGACGCTCACCATGTCATTCACTGGATAAGCCAGACTCGGAAGGATAGAGGCACACAGGTTTTCTATTTGGTGTGTATGCTGACCAGCCAGTCCTCAGCACTGCCTGCCAGCTCAAAGCAGTGCGGGAGGCTCCGTCACCTCCCGTCTCTCTGGTGGCTGTCGTTGGTGAACTTCTACATTTTTGCCACACTGATCAGTGCGAAAGAAACCCACTTCCCACTTGCACTAGTCATGACCTTTCCACCTTCCACAGGGGCGTTCAGAGTTGGCATCTGCCTGTTTCACCAGAACGTGCTTTTTGTCTTTATGTCTGAATGTTTAATAATTTCTAACCAATGCTTTTACATTGGGTCTTTTGTGTTTGTTGAGATTGTTTCATTGCCCGGGGAAATTTTAATAACTCTTCCAGGTGTGCATAACAGGAATATATTCTAATTTTATCATCTATATCCTTAACATGTGATTAGAGTAAGCTTATTAATTGTGGCATTCAGAACTTCAATATCCGTATGTACTTTTCATTTTCTTGATCTATCTGTTTCTGAGAAATGCTTATTAAAATATCCCTCTGTGGCTGCAAAACTGTCATGTTTCTTTCAGCTCTATCATTTTGGATTTATATGTTTTAAAGCTGTGTTGTTTGTCGAAAATAGCTTGGGAGGCAATTCTCTCTCAGAGAAGCCCACACCCGTGCTCTTAGATGTGTCTTATTTCCCTTCACAGAGACTCTTTCTTATAACCTCATGCTTAACATCTATATTAAAAATCTTATAAAGAGCTTGTGAAGTTTCTCTTAAATATACATGTCATGACTAATTTGAGTCCTCAGTTATACTAAGTTGTCTTAAATAGTATTCCATCGTTGTTGATGCTGGTCTGTTGGCTTCTTTTGTTAGTTAGGAATAGCTTCTCTGATCTCCACAGCAACTTCTAAAAGTTGCTTTTCAGGTATGGGTCTAGTGATTAGCATATGGGAATATTCAGGGCTTTGAGACAATTCAAGTGTACATGTGTACTAGTTGATGGCTGTAACCCACTTACATTTATTGTGATTTCTAGGACAGATAGATTTTTATCATCTCGTCGTGTGCGTTTTCTTCTGCTTTCTATATTGTGCGGTTGCTGGTCCCTTCTCATACTGAGTCAGGCTCCCTTGTGCAATTCCATACATTCTGAAGTCAGGCTCTGGTCTTCTGGTGGTTGCCCTGACATTTTCAATGTGGGTACTTCACCACTGTAGTAAGCCTATTTCTACTATCCTCCAGAGCAACACAGATTTTAGAAACCATTAACTCCCATCTCCTCCTCCCCATCTGCTCTATTTTTGAGTGTTTATTTTATGTCCACCTTGTTTTAGTCCATCTCATATAAACATCATAAGAGAAATACTTCCTTAGAGAAGCTCCAGTTGTCTCCACTTGGCTCAGTGAAGGCTCATTCTCATGACCCATTTACTGAGGTGTGGCCCTGAGACTGTTGAGCTCTCTCCCCTTTCTTGTCTCTAGAAATGCCTTTTTATTATCTTCATTTTTGATATTCAAACTGGATGAAGTGTCCTAGGTCGACACTCCCTTTTCAAGATATCAAAGAGATTGTTCTGAGTTGCAGTTGTGGCTATCAATCTGTTTTCCCTCCGAGGTAATTTCATTGTCTTTTATCTCTGGTGACTTGTTACAGTTTTTCTTGTCTTTAATATTTTTCAGCTTCACTCTGACCCAGGTGCTTTATGCTTCTAACCCCTGAGAGCTCTAGTGTGCCTCCTGAGTTTCAGAAGTCCTTCTCCTTGAGTGTTGACGGTTTTTCACTCTCTCAATTCTTGCCTTCCAAAGCTTTTCTCATATTTTGTTCTAAATATTTCTTCTCTGTTTTGTATACCTCTTCTTTAATGTGACATTCATATTCATTAATATTCTCTGCTTTATCTCATATCTTAACAATTCTATTTAATTTTATTTAAATCTGGCATCTAACACATTTATTATTGAGGTTTGCTTTTCCAAAGCATATATATTTTATCAAGACCCACTTCATTTGTTTTTCTCTCAAATATGCTTTTTAATATTTTCATATTATCCTGGTTTTGATATCAGTTTTTTTTCTTTTATCTCTTTAATTTGTTAAATAGACTTACAGGCTCTTACAGGCTGTTTCTGGTCCTGAAGTTCCTTGGATTGCTAATTCTACTGCCTGTGGAATCTGCTGAATCCTCTTCATAGCTGACCATTTCTTCTTATAGTCTGATGTTTTTTAATTATTCCTAAATCCTAGTGGGGATTATTTAATGTCATGGATGTTTCATGGAGCCCAGTTACTAGAGCAAGATTTTACATCAGTGTCTAATAAGGACACATCAGGGTTGCTGGTGTAGAACAAGTTTATGATGTTAGCCAATCACTTGAGAATTTAAAGACCCTGCACTTAAAAGGGATTTACCAAACTTCACTTGTAAAGTGACCCCATAGTGTAGGCTTCGAATTTTGGCTTCTCATGGATGAGGTATGTTGCAAATTTCGAACCTAGGTTCCAACCTAGTGATAAATTCAACAACTTTTCTGATCAGGACCAATGAACACAACTCTTCTGGTCTCACCACCACCACCACCACCACCACACACACACACACACACACACACCACATCACATCACATCAAGGATCCAGCATTAACTTACTCAGACCTCAGTTTTCAATACTGCCCATCATCCTTGAAGAAAGAGCAGATAGAAAAGAGCAACCCAAATGGACAAAGGTTTGCCTTTGATGATCAGTGGTACTGACCTCAACACAACAGCTCTCTCCACTCACCATGTACAACATGCTTTTCTGTTGGCCCATCACCCAACACATCACAAATCCATCATCTAACTCAGATAGGCAACAAGAAGCCCTTTGCTAGTTCATTCTCTTTCAGCTCAACCTGATGAAAGGTTCTTTTCTTACAAGCTTTGTATTGCTCTGATCTGTAGAAATTTAAACTTTGGTCTTCCCAAGGGCCATGCCACATTTTTCTTTTGCATCCAGAGTCCTTGTCTTTTGCTTTCTATCTTTCTGTCTCTCTCAGTCTCTCTCTCTCTCTCTCTCTCTCTCTCTCTCTCTCTCTCTCTCTCTCTCTCCCCTCCACCTATCTGTGACTCGCTTTGTTTCTTCTCTCTTTCACTCTCTTTTTCCTTCCTCTGCTCCTCTGTTGGCGCCCTCAGTGCTCCTCCTTATCTAGAAGACTCGATTCTAGTGACAATGGAGTCTCCCCATTTCTTCAGCTAATCTTCTTTGCCTGTGTTTTATGTCCCTTTTCTCTAAGGCCAAAACTTAGAAGTGAAAAGCCTCAGAGGAAACCCTGGTTTCTGATTCTCCACTGCTACAAACGTCCCACACAGAAGGTGCTCTGAGTGCTCCCTGCATGATTCCAAGCAAGGGACGATGGTGGGGGGGGGGGGGGAGATGGAAGCAGTTGTGGGGACAGCGACACTGGTGGGTTCCCACACCTTCCTGAGAGGTGCCAAAGGGGCTTCAGCTGCGGAGTCTGACACTCCTGATTTCTCATCCTGGTCATGCACTGCCTGGACCAGTGTGAGCTGGGCAGGCTCCATCAACTTCTCAGGATCTGCTTTCTTGTTTTAACGTGTTAACTGAAGGATAACGAGATCACGTGCCTCATAGGCAGCAAATGGAACAGTACACATAAGACACGGCTAGACAGTCCTCAACTAAGGATGATTCAATATTCCTTTTTTTTTTTAAAAAAAAAAAAAAAACTTTACCATGATGCAAAAGAAGACTCGTTTCCTAGAACTGTACTTCAAATCTCAGATTTGACCTTTTCCTTTGCTAACTCTAAGTAGTATGGACTCCATCCCAGTCAGCCCCACAATCAGGGAAATAGCCAATGATCTATAGTGCCCTGGGTCACTGAGCTGGCATGTGGAGTGGAGTATAAGAATTAAATGCATGCTCAATGGAAGATATTTTCAACTTATGATGGATTTATCAAGACATAACCCACTGTAAGCTAAGGAGCATCTATATGCTGTGACCTAGCTGGCTGTAACTTAATTGCCCAATAACTGGTGGTGGTTTTTATGAACACATGAGTAATGTTAGGGATTCACATCTTTGCTTTGAGCTGGATGACCTTGAATGAGTTATTTACTCTCTCAATTCTTTTGCTCCCTCATCTATCATAAATTGCACAGGGGTGTCATTTTCAACAACAGTACTTCCAAGCCCGTAATACAGGCTGTGTGGATTCCTTACCTGAAATGCTTAGTATCAAAAATGTTGTGGCTTTTGAATTTTTTTCCTTTGGAAGATATAAATATATATTACATGTATATGTAATTCTAAGGCTGAACTTCATTTATATCTTAGACATAGAGCCCAGAGATAATTTTACAGAATATTTTTAGTATACCTGTGTTTTGACTGCAGTCTCTCACATGAAGTTAGGGTGGACTATACAGCATTTTGGATTTCACATTTCTTGGAGGGGGTTTGCTCTTGGTTTCCTCTGAGTCCCTTTTAGAGTGCCCAGCTTCTAATGGCTGACCACCACAAACTCATATTTGCATTTTTTCAAAATGACCTCATTACTATTTTGTCACCCAAGATTTAAGTGGCTGATTTCTCCCCATTATAGTGAATATAGCAAGCCAAGATCTTTTTTATCTTACCGTCCTCATAAAGACATAAAGCAGTGCTGACATTCCAGGTACTTGGGAATGTTTGTTGAATGAGCAAGCGGATAAATAAATGAAAAAGAATAGTGTGGAGTGATCTGTTTCTGAAATGTGTGGCTCATACCTGCCAAGTTCCTGCCTGCTTCTGGTTCCCATCTTAGTCCATTTTAGCTCCAGTTAATGAACATTTACTTTGTTCTCTATGTGAGTGAACATGTGTGTATGCAGGTGTATGTGTCTGTGCATGGGTGTGCAGAGGCCAGAGGTCAAAGTCTTCCTTTCTTGTCCTCTACCGTATTTGTTTTGAGACAGGCTCTCCCTCTGAAGCTTGAACTCACTAGTTAGGCTAGATGACTAAGCCTGAAGGATCCTTTCATCTCTATGCCACAGTGCTGGGATTACAGGTACCCACCACCACACCTGTTTGTTTGTGAGTGCTGGGGATCTGAACTCGGATCATCATACTCATGCAGTAAGCCATCTCTTCACCCCTACTATATGCTTCATGTGGGGAAACTTGTCAGTTTCCAGCCAATAAGCAATTGGCCTCACGTGAGTCTGATAAAGGTGATGATCAGAGTCCAGAGTCCCAATGATCACCAAGAGAAATGCAGCTAAAGGCAAGAAAGGAGCCAGCTAATGGCAAATAAGATCACCCAGACTTCAAGGATATTTTCTGCGATCCAGAAAGAGACCATGTACCTAAGAAATTCTGTATATGTTCAGGGCAGTTTTGGACATGAAAGCAGGCTGCGGGATGGGCACTTGGTTAGAGTCCAAAAGTCCCAGGTCCAGACTGTGGGCAGAGTTGTGAAGCAGACAGGTGCTTTTCCTGTGGCAGTTGGTGATTGGATCACAGACAAGCATGTGACCCATACTGATAAGATTATCTGTCTTGACCAAAAAACAAATAAACAGCAAACAAACAATAACAGTTATCTAAATGATAGACTGGGGCTTTAGAAGGGAAGTTCAATTGGACTAGAGCAGAACTTTAGAGGGAAGGTTGAGAAATGAGTCCTATAACACCTTGAGTTGATAATTCACCTTTCTCTGAGATTCCAAGAACTTCTGTGTCCTTAGATCCTCCCAAGACATTTCCTTTTTCCACATAAACTAGCAATATTGGTTTTTGTTGCCAAAATAAAGAAAAAAAAAATCTCTGAAGTACAACTCTGCCCGGTAAAGTGGTATAGCTGCCTTTTACCCAGGTTTAGCTTCCTTTGATGTATTTCTCCATGGTTCTTAAGAGGAGAATAGACTGATACTT
Organism: Peromyscus maniculatus bairdii; assembly: GCF_049852395.1. Taxonomy (NCBI): domain Eukaryota; kingdom Metazoa; phylum Chordata; class Mammalia; order Rodentia; family Cricetidae; genus Peromyscus; species Peromyscus maniculatus. The sequence goes on along the minus strand of NC_134852.1, from coordinate 131,506,617 downwards.
GCAGGACACACACAGAAACAGACACACACTCACACACACACACACAGAGAGAGAGAGAGAGAGAGAGAGAGAGAGAGAGAGAGAGAGAGAGAGAGAGAGAGAGAGAGAATTTCCACTCAAGGCAGAAAGTGCTCTAACAGCAGGACTATGGCAGTATCCTGGGAACTCTGCTTGAGTTGGGGGCGGGGGTGTCTCAAGCAGAGCTGCATCCCCGAGGGTGAGTGAGAGTTCTGGTGTATTACCAGGAGCGTCCAGAGAGTATTAACAGCATCTAGGATGCTTAAAAGGATAAAAGATGAAAGGGCAAGTGCAATTTGCATCTGTACTTAAGAGCTGCTTTGGTCAAGACAGTCTGGTTCTGATGTGGACACAGATTCCACCTGGAATCTCAGGCACTTACCCCAAGAAGGTTTGCTGCTGCCTAGTGATGCATAGCCAGCGAGACCAATGGAGAGTTCAGCTAGCCAGCAAGACCAATGGAGAGCTCAGCTAGCTAGCAAGACCAATGGAGAGCTCAGCTCTGTGAAATCTCTCAGGGGTCCAAGATGGTAAAGATCACAGAGGCTCTGACGCTGTGTGGCTGAACCATCTGTGCCCTCACAGCAGAGGCAAGGGACACTGTCAGCTTGATTATTAAATACTTTGTGTCAGAAGGTGTGCACCTCACTTCCACTCCAACCCATTGTTCACAACTGGCCACATAATCCTACCCAACCTTCTAGGCATCCTCCTCAGGTGGGTCCAGGAGGAAACCAGATGACGGTGAGCATGACAAGTCCCACAAGAAGGAAATTCTTCATAACATACTCATGTGACCTTCACTGAAACCTCTCTCTTTCTTGGCATACTTTCCCTCCTCCCTTGCGAGGCATTACAACTTTTATCATGCCTAGCACCATTCCCTGACAAATCAAAGGCTATTACAAAAGGCAGGAGAAACAATCCTTCAGATGTCTGAAAGTGAGTTTGACATCTTTTCCTTCAAAACTTGCTCCTTCTGCAACCTTCTCTTTTGGAGTTAATGGCAGCTCCTTCCTCTGACTTGTTCACATCAGCTTGTATGCTACATCTAACATGTCAGGAAGTTTCACCAGCTCTTCCTTCAAAATGCATCCAGAGTCCTTGGAGCTAGACATATGGTTCTATGAATAAGATGCTCACTGAGCAGGAATGAGGACCTGAGTTTGGATCCCCAGTGCTCACACGCAACAAACTGGGTGTGGTGGTGTGTGCCTGAGACCCCAGCAATGGAGCTGGGAGTGTCAGAGGCTCACTGGCTAGCCAACCAAGCCAAAATAGAAAGTTCCAAGTTCACAGGCAGACACTTTCTCAAGAAATAAGGTAATGGTCACATAATGAGATACCTGAAGTCAACTACTGGCCTTTCTCATGCACTGGCACATGATCCAAATACTCCTGCTTTCCATTATGTCATCCTGGTCTGAGCCACCATCATTTCATGATTTTCTCATTGGATTCTTTACTGACCTTACTGCCTCTATTCTGTGGTCTGCTCTCTATACAGTAGCCACCAGACCCCATGATTATCAATCCATTGAAGGCTCTTTTGGTCAGCCCCACAAAAAAAAAATACAAAATAATGTTTCCACCCTCTTGGTTGCCTCCCTCCTTTGGAAGCTTGTGTGATGACTTCTGGTTCCATGGAAGCTAGTCCTCAGGGAGGAGATATTCATGTCAGTTCCAGATCAGGGGTCTCTGGGCCCTATTTTGGAAATGCCTGGTATCTTCAGCAATAGGAACTTACCTTCTGCCTCTGGGGACAACCAAGGGTAACAGCAATAGGCCATCTGTTTTGGGGAGTCTCTTGCACAGTCCTGACCAACAACTCAAAGAGGACTTGTTGCTTTATCTTCAGCTCAGTGGTGGTGCCTTAATCTACTGCCATCTCAGCCAGCAATTGTGGCGCTATAGTCACCATCCTGATTCTCTGACAGTGGCCTGGCTGCCCAGGCCACAGCCTGGAGGAATTCTGTTCCCTTGGGCCCTAGCTGTACTGCTCCCACCGCTAAAGGCAGCTTTGACAAAGTCTCTAGTGATCTATTTATAAATAAGACATGAGATTCAAAGGCTGGGGTGAAAACCTGCTAGCTCAGTGAGGTTGAGTAGCAACTAGCTATCGTTCTCTCTTTGCTGGCGTCTCCCCAAGAAAGCACCCTTCAGTTTCACCAAACCAAAAAGAAAAAATGCCATGCCTCTCCAAATCCCCCCTGCTACTTCCAGTGCATCTCTTTGTCTCTTCCAGATGCCCTCTGATGCTCTGATTATTTTCTGTCAACTAGTTGCTCACTCAGCCTCCTGACCCAAGGTTAATTTTATTTAATTAATGAAAATGCAGACTTAGGGTTCACACTGTGATTTAATATCCTCTAACAGCGTCTGTTGTCTGTTATTTTACTTTTGTTCATTGGATTTTGGCTCTTGGAAGGCACACCATTAGCCCAGATGGAAAAAAAGTTCATTAAAACCACATATGTATATTTATATACAGGATTATATCTTTATAGGGGATCAGGAAATTTTCTGGAAGATGGTATCTCCTAGTAGTCAGAATCCACACCAGAACGTCTTACCAACATGAGTGACTAAATGTGAGATGAACAAGAACACCACCAATGGACATGCCAATGTGGGTGGGGGAAAGCCCATGAGGCCTCAACCCTACACAACTGAGAAAAGCTGGGAGTGGGAGAGGTGGTCTTCCCCAGGGGAGAGCACATGAATTGGCAGTTTAGTACCAAACACACACACAAGTAACATTACATGAACTGAGTGGATTATATTTGGAAATACGTATGTACATATACATATATGCATGCAATAACAATTAATGAAAGAAGAGGCCATGAATTTGAAGAAGAGAAGAAAAGGTTATAGGAGAGGATTTGGATGGAGGTGAGAGAAGAGATCTTATCTTATAACCTCAAAAAATTTTCAGTATAAACAAGGAAATAAAAATAGGCTAGCAATACCAACTGAAAGAGGCTTTGTTGGGGTGTCTGTGTAAACACAAGAGAGATGAAGCAAGGTTAGGGTCCCTGAGGAAGTCTGACTGCTGTCCCGCAAAGCACACTTGACAGTTGTGGAACAGAGTTTGGAATTCATGCACATAGTCTGCTTCTCTTCTGCTTTCACCAGTCGTTCACCCTTTGCACAGGATCTGTTCATACATGCTGGGTTCATTTGAAATTGGTTTGCAAAAGACAATAGAGGATCACTGAATCACAGCAAGGTCACATGCCAGTCTGAGGGATGACAAAGCCTGTATTGTTGACACTGCACCTACTTGGTCCCTTCCCCCAAAGGGAACAACAGCACAGGACCCTGGTACACCAGTCCAAGTCAGGCACTGTGCAGGTGCTGGGGTTGTGGGAATGGCTTTCATATACTTAGAAGAAAGTTGGTTGTTGTAGAATGATTATCTTAAACCAGGCAGTGTGGTGAGGTACAGAAGTCTGGCCTTCCTGTTCCATCTCATGTTAATGATTTTCCAGATCATTTGCTCTTCTACTCAAAACTCTATGGTGGGTCGGTCTTCACTGCATTCAAAGGAAAAGACAAAATCTTCACAATAACCTATGAGGCCTGCATTGTGTTCTTCCTGTCTCACCACATTCCCACTTTGGTCTCCTCTTCTGATTCCTCCTCCTGCTTCTCCTGCACAGCTTGCTTCCTTGCTGCCCCTCCAGAACCCTGGACTCCCCAGTCTCAAGGCCTTTACTCTTGCTGCTGAATCTTGCCCTGAAGGACTTCACCCCCGAATATCACAATCTTAACTTCTACACCTCTTTCAAATAGCAGCTAAAAATCACACTCTCAGTGATGCATCCTTTGACCACCGTATTTAATACCATGAGTCCATCCCACACATGCACCAGCTCTGGCAATTACTATGTTCCACTTTTCTATATAACAGCTTTGTCATCTCCTAATCAACTATACCTGGGCTCTTTACTGCTTCTACCTGTGACCCGTTTCACCTGAGGAACTTTTATGCAACCCCAGAAATATAAAATACATATACAAATCAAATATTTTCTGATAATAAACCATAAAAGGATTTATTTTAAGACAATTCTTCAACATATATATGATTTTACCATGTATTTAAAGATTGAATACTAACAAGATGGGTCTATTTGTTCACCTCTTCCATAAAGAATTAGTTCTTGGCTGAATGTTTGATGCTCTTGGGTGAAAAGCATATTTGACATTTTGCAGAGTTGACTGATATTTTGATTTTATAATTGTCAGTGTTAAAAAATGCTGCTTTGCATGAACATACAGCACAAAATAGCAGAAGTAAATTTAGGGCTATTTCAGGTTTTTTTTTCCCTTGAAATTATATCCTAATTTTAAAACAAAAATTCATTGAACAATGTTTTAGCAAAACTCATCAGCAACTCAAACAAGAATTTTTAAAATCAAACATTCTAAAATAATACAACCCAAAGTTATACTAATTTTATACTTACATGCTGAAGAGTGACGGTGAAAAATTTATTAAGTGTCTTCATTTTCCTCAACTGAGTAACTTATGTGTCTGTAAGAGCAGAAGACATTTAATACACAGCAAGATCACTGCAGCTCAAGATGACCAATCATCTCAATGCTCAGTCAAGGTATATTGGCAACATTTGTGGACAGTGAGTAGCATGATGACATGTGTAGTGAAGAGAGAGCATTGTGTGTTCAGAACCATGCTGCAGTGGAGTCACATGACACTACATGGGTGTGCCCTGCAAAAACACTCGGGATTTGATGTGTGTCTGATTTTGACTTCATTTTTAATTATTGCACATTCAGAAAACTTTGACTCTTGACAGCCTTTCTGCCACTTCCTCATGAGGTCAGGACCCATCATTTAAGAACTGGGGCTTTACAGTTGCATTGTTTACTGTGGTTGCTGTTTGTCCCTTGTCCCCCTAGGTTGTGAGCTCCTTGAGGCAGTCTCTTCTCAGAAGCTGTTTTAACATGTTCATCTGATTTGCCTTGAGCATCTAGAATGGTACTTGCCACGACGCATGTGCTCCATAAATATTTGCAGAGTAAGTTAATGAAATATGGTTTTGTTCTCAGTGATTCCATCTGGCGAAATTACCTCACCCCTCTGTGGTCTTATAATGTAAAATATGAGTTCATTAGGTAAAGATCAATCATCCTAGAAGAAAAATGGTCAATGGATCTGAAATATAACCTTATTAAAGAACAAACAACTAGTAAAAATTCTGTATTACTCATAAACAAACTAGTACAAACAAAAACAATAAGATAACATTCCCAGCTATTAAACTGTAACACACTGTCTTGCATTGAAAAATGTGTAGGGATGTTAGCATTCCTGTACACTACATTTCCTGCAGAGAACCATGGAGTTGGCCTAGCCTAGCTGCCTTGAGAGGCACGCACCATAGGTTTTTTAGGTTAGAGTCCATGGTTCCTGGGGCACAATGTACCTTCCAGTTCCTGAAAGACTAATGTACTCCCTCAGGCAGTGAAGCATTCAGGCTGTTTTGTGTTTCTCTGTATGTTCCCTTAGAAATCAAGGAAACGTGTAAGTTTGACAGGACAACTGGTCTTAGACATGAATCTAAAAAGCTTGCAAATATCATTGCCTCCTGGCAACTGCCATTATATTCTGTTTCTGATAAAGGTATAAAAGTCTGATTGCTCTTAACAAAATTGCCATAGCCTAAGTTTTCCTGAGGACCCTCCATTTGGCCTGGTTTCATTCCTTAACGCCATATCAAGTGACTTTGGCCTAGTAAGTAAATGTCAGCACTTACAATTTCCAAGAGAATAAATGTCATTTTAGAAAACATCTAGAAACTATAACATCATTTATACATTTTGGCCCCTTAATAATCATAAATATGCATAAATAGTTAGCCATTAGAATCCTTCATCCATACAGTGGTTATATTCTCTGGAAACAAAATAAATGCCGAAAAGAAATTACTCAAACTATGATGTGTTTGAAAAACAGAAAGAAACTGGAGAAGAAAAAATAAGGCCCCCTATCCAACAATATTCATTCCACTTAGCAACTGGTCCTGGAGCGTGCACTCAGTTCTCAGCATCACTGACACTGAGACTACAAGAGAGGGACCCTTAAATGAAGAAAGTCATATGTATGGTGAGAGACATTCAGTAAATTGAATAAAAGAGAATGAGCTGATGGTACCTCTTAACCCTAAAGAAAAGTCTATTCTGGGTGGAGTTTAGACTGCTGATAATCAATATCACCAGCTAGAAATTCTAAACCATGAATGAAAGTACTAGAGATAGAGAGACAATCACACCAGGAAGGAAGGTAGTCATAGGGTGGACCCTCCAAACTCAAGTGAGGAGGCACTAGCTACCCATCGCTAACGACATTATCAACAACTCTTCAAATGGCTCATCTCTAGTAACCATGGTTGCTACCAAGCAGGAGTCTGAACATGACTTAGCTGGGTCTCTACTTCCATGTCTCACAAGGCTGCAGTCCAGGTGCCTATTGGCTCTGAGCTCTCATCCAAAGGCTTGACTAGTGAAGAACCAGATTTGAAGCTCATGTGGTTGTTGGCAGGATTCAGATCCTGTGGGCTTTGGGCTGAGTGCCCCAGTCTCTAGCTAGTTGTTAGCCAGGATTCCAGCTAACAGCCCCCAGCTATTTGTTGGCCTCCTCAACACAGTCACTTAGGATACGTCAAAAAGCCTGCAAGAATGAAGTCTTCTAGCAAAATACACTGTTTTATAAATCATAAGTTTGAGAGTTACATCCTGCCATCTTTGCCATATTAGTGAGAGGAGGGTCAGAGGTCCTGGCCACCCTCTAGAGGTGGACTGGTTAGACTTTACTGTAAACTTGACACAATCTAGTCAGTTGAGAAAATCAATGAGGAATTATGTAGAATGGGTTGGCTTGTGGACATGTCTGTGAGAGGATGTCTTTATTGTTAGCCAACCCAGCACACCATGGGCAGCACCATTCCCTAGACAGAGGATGAATGTATAATAATGAGAGAATCTAGGAAGCAGGCAGCATGGGTTTCTCTCTGTCCTTGGTTGTAAGTGTAATGTGAACAGCTCCTTGAGTTTCTGCCTTGACTTCTCCCAAATGATGGACTGTAACCTGGATCATGAACTTAACAAACCCTTTCTTCCCCTCGATTTTGGTCAGGATATTTTATCAAAACAACAGAAATAAAGCTAGGACAGGAGGGGAAGACTATATGGATATGAGAGTACCAGAAAATGATTTAGGACAGACGTAGAGTCATTCTAATGCAGAGCTCGAAAAGAATACTATTAGTTCACTAAAGCTAACTCCTAGGGACTCCAAATGAGAGCAGAGGGTGGCTTGGGATCGAAGAGTTCCCAAACTGAGTGCCATGGAGTAATCTTGGTCTAGTCTGTCAACCAAATGATTCCAAAACTTGCAAAATGACCCCCAACTTTACAAGGTACTCCCTCCATCCTATAACTTCTAAGCACGGATATGGTTTTATCAAGGGTAGGAAACTAAGACCAAATGCCCACAAGAACTGGGCAAGTAACAGAACATGGCACACAGCTTTGCTATGAAGGGAGAGGTAGGGACTGTGGCAGCCTGAAACACATAGCCTATCACAAAGAGCAGCTCAGGAGACTGTCATCTGGGTAGAATCTCAAACATGAAATCTCCCTAGATTTAAAATTATTTGTGGACTCAATGAACTGCATCTGTAAGCCGGACCCAGCTCCCTGCACCCTAATTTCAGACCTTTGCGCCTTTTGCAGAACATGTCAAGGCATTTGCTGAATTTCCTACTTGTATTTCCCACTCTGCTGGCTCCTAGCTGCCTCTGACTTGCTGTCTTCTGGGCTTCTGGTTGTGTGAACTCCTCACATTCAAAGCCAGCCAGTCTGATGATTAGCTTTAAATTTCAGGAGCTTTGAGGTCTCCAAATTTGGAGGTAAGCGTAGTCTCATTAAGAAGTCATTTGATAAAAATTAATCCCTCCAGGAACATTCTGGACTCAGAAGAAAGCTGCAGCGAGCTCATTAGCTGGTATAAGTTCACCGTCCACCTTGGAGACCCTGATCCTCCTCGGAGTTTATCTCAGAGGCTCCAAACAGCTGCCACGGCGTCTGGAGACCAGATGCCAATGATCCCACAATCTTCGGAAAGAATGTAACAGAACTTGGAGCCACAGTCAGGGCTCTGCCCCTCGAGCCCTGATTCTCTGTTTTAATCACTTCCACTTGAGCCTAAGAATGAAGGGACAGATTTCATCTTGCTGAGTAGATTTCTGAGCTTACCCCGCCTAATCCTTGCAAGGTCTGTCTCCGACCCAGTGAGGGAGAATCACTAAATGCATGCTGAGGGTAAACACAGGGAACTGTCCCTGGAGAAAGGCCACCCCTGCTAGGCTCATCCAGTCCTGTGCTGTCCTCCTTCCCCTCCAGGTGATGGTGATATGTCCCTGAGGACCTGTAAACCTGTCCAGAACAGGCTCCAACTTTAGTCTCTCACTAACCCAGTTATAAAAGCTTTTTATGTAAGTCAGTGGTGGTGTTAGAAGCAACGTGGCTGTATTTTTTGTCTCAAATGTTTCTATTTTTATTTTTTGAAAACACAATACACGAACATGAGTAAAAGAAAAATGCAAACAGAATAAAGGAGAGGTCTACAAGAAATAAATCCTTCACCCACACCCCCAAATCCCAGCTCCCACCCCAGGGCAGTCGCTGTGCTGGACTAGGTTCTCTGCTAAGAAAGATGGCTGTTTTTAAATTTTCTAATTTGGTCTCAGAAATAGCCAAAGGCCAAATAGAGTCCACAATAATGTAATTAAAATGAGTGATGAGGTTACACAAGGAACATGTCAGAGCAAGAGAAAGATCACAAACAGTCTCACACACTGAGCACAAAATGTGTATTCGTGTGTGTGTGTGTGTGTGTGTGTGTGTGTGTGTGTGTGTGTGTGTGTGTGTGTGTATGAGAGAGAGAGAGAGAGAGAGAGAGAGAGAGAGAGAGAGAGAGAATGCTTAGTCCTCAACCTCTCTGAAAACTCCAGTCAATTCCATAAACATTTATTGCATGCAGTGTGCCAGACCCTGTCCCCAGTACTGTGGGTTATACCGAGATAAATCATATAAGGTCCCTGGCTTTGGGGAGCTTACAATAAGAATAACTCACATTGGATTGGCCCCTTTCCCTTTACAGGGAAAATTTCAGGAGAGTTATGTCATAACTCAAGCCAGCCACAGCCTGAGGCATGCTGGGACTTGATCAGCCCAGGCTGGCAGGAGGGGGAAAGCAGCTTGGGGGATGGTGACAGAAGACTGGCCACCTTAGCCAGGGCTCAGAACTACTGAGGAACAGGGATTGGGCCAGAGCTCTGGCCCCTTGGGAAGGCTCAGGTACCAAGGTCAAAAAAGCTGGATGCTCACTGTGCTGTTATGGAAATTCCATCTATCAGGCAACCGGGCCTTTGAGCCCAGCTCTGCTCCTAATTACAAGTGTGGTTGTGAGCCAATTACTTCACCCTGGTACATCTTACCAGCAAAGAGAAAAGATAGCCCCCTCCTTCCAGAGCTGATAGGAGGATTAAGGAGATCTGGCAAGCAAAAGTGGCATAGAGTTGTTTAAACAGTGTTTAGTGTGGATGCAGTTCTTGCGTTAGAAATGTTCACTCATGCCAGACTGTGGATCTCCACTGCTCACTACAAAGAAGAGGATCTCTCTGGTGAGGAGAGGTGGCCGACAAATACTCTGAAGTTTATTCTCCTCAATTTTAACTTCATTTGATGCCCCTCACTATGAGTCTGGTACCAACTCCTCCTTTTAAGTTCTAGTCCCAGCATAGCATAAAAGAAACAGAAGAATTTCCAAATCTCTATGTTAAATGTTAAGGAAAATTAGCCCTCTGCATACTGGACTTGGCTCCCCTAATCTACTCTCATCAAGCTGGCTCACTAGGCTCTCCTGTCTTTTTCTACACACAACTTCCAGGGACGATGTAGCTCTGCATGGGCCCCTCACTTGCTAGCTCCAAGAATAAAGGGTACCTAAGCTTTGAAAGTGTGTGTCAGGTGTCCCATCCCAGGCAGGAGATCAGAACAGTTCCTCAGAGGAAGCTACACTTGGCAGACCTGAAGAACTAGTTGGAGTGTCTAGATGGGAAGCAGGGAAATTCCTGAATTCCTAGGAATGCAGAAAAGAATATTCTAGACTGAAGGAACAGTGTGTGCAAAGGTCCTGGGGCATGAAGGTATGTAGTGGATTGGGAATCTGCAAAGAAAAGGTAATGTGCCTGAAAATGTAGATAATAAATGATGGAATAATTTCAAAATGAGACTGAAGAGGCATACAGTAGGCAGGTTGAAAAAAAATGTCGTGGCCTCATATGACAGCACTGTACCATACCCCTCAGACTATTTTCAAGAAAGGAATGGTCACTCTTGATTCTGGACACATGTTGTCCAGCCTTCAGCTGTCAGATCCCTCAGGCATGGCCTTGGCTGCAGCCTCACCTGTCTTCACATTCTTCATGGGGCACCTCATAGACAATGAGGGTGAAAAGAGTTGACACACCTGAGGAGAGCTGTGAGGAACAGGCTTAAGTCCAGAGCTCCTTGGGAATTAGTTGAGGCTGCATTAGGCCTATTTCATACCTCTGCTTCCTATATCTCTAGTCCCTTCTCCCTCTCGTGGGTGAGGATCCCAAGGGTAGACCTCTTAACAGGCATGCTTTGTGCTGAACTGCATCTTAGAATCTGCTCTCTATGGAACCTGCTAAGAACTTGGGATTTAACCTAGGAAGCACTGCCAGGCTCATGTGAAGAAGTAACACAACCAGAGTCGCAGCTTAGAAAGCTCAGTTGGTGGCCTGGGGAGAGGGTTCAGTGGAAGAAGTGCTTGCCTTGAAAGCATGAGAACCCGAGTTAGAATCCCCAGACCCCTAAGTAAAAGGCAGGCATGACGTGCACTTGTAATTCCAGCACTCAGCGGTGGGGGTGGAGACAGGCAGATCCCAGGACCTCGGTTACCTGCCAGTCTAGCAGAAACAGTGAGCTCTAGGTTTAATGACAGACCTTTCTAAAAATTAGATGGGAATGTTAGAGGAATACATCCAGCATCAACCTCTGCTCTAGGTGTGGAGGCCAGAAGTGGACATCTCATTTCCCCCTCTATTGCTCTCAACTCTCTTTTGAGGCAGGGTCTCTCGCTGACTTTGGAGTTCATTGGCTAGACCGGCTGGTCAAAGAGCTCTGGGGGAAAGACTGCAAAGCTTGTGAGTTCTTGCAGCAAGCTAGCAAGCAGAAAGACAACCTGCTTAGGTAAAGTAGTTCTCTCGCGTGTTGTTCTGGTGTTTTCTCCTTTTCTCTGTGTTGGCTTCTTTCTTGTTCCCTCAGAATTTCACAGTTTGAATATCCCAGCTGGCACACTTTTGCTCCAGGGAGGGAGTGGTTTTATGCCTGTTGGAGGAAGCACTGGCCTGTGCATAGGAGACAGAGCAATGGATGGGACTTTGCGCAAGGAGTTCACTTCTTACTGTGATGAACAAGGAAGACAGCATACCAAGCAGCGATGAGTGCTTGGAACTGTAAATCACAGAGGGGAAGTGGAGGCGCCAGGGAGAAGTGGGGGTGCCAGGGAGTGAGCAGCCAGAGGCAGAACACGGGAGAACACAGCCAGAGCTCCAGCTTCCCCTTGGCTTTTCTTGTCAAGAGATTTTAAAGAGAAAATAATGTCTTCTAGCCTTTTACATGGTAACATGGAGCAGCAGCTCCCCTGGTGGGTATGCACCCCTGGAGTCACTTAGTGCCTGTGCAGGAAGACGCCTCTCCTACTGTTTTGCCACCAATTCTGATGGCTGGACCTGCCCTGTTCCTTCCTTGAGAGTCACCTTTTCCTCCCTTGCAGTCCTTGGATTAGAGAGGGTTAGACTAGTGTGGTGTGAAGATGGGATGACAAATGCTACAAAGACCATCAGCTAGGCTATAGACAGCCAGCAAGCCCAGGAGCTCTGCCTGTCTCCACCTCCTCAAAGCACATGGTGATGGGTGCAGCTTTCTGTGGGGGTGCTGAGGATCCAGGCTCAGGTCCTCAGGTTTGCACAGCAAGCGCTTTACTGACTGAGCCACATTCCCAGCCCCACCAAAAAGATTCAGTGAAGTAATGCATGTTAAGTACCATACCTAGACTGTGACAACAATACCTTTACTTGGGGTTGGCACTGTGTAGGTGCTCAGCAAACGTTTGTTAAGTGAATGAACGAGCAAGTCAGGTAACCTCCACACCCCTTGCCTGGGTCCCCGCTTACCCTCCTGGAACACACATTGATTTGTTCTGGATTTCTTGATAATTAATCTCTTGACAAAATTTAAGACCTGTTAATTACCCCTGATTAATTAGGGTGAACTTTTTAATTGCTTCTCTAAGCTGAAATACACTGTCAATAGGCCCCATAATTAGTGACCCAGTAATCAGTTTTAAACCAATTATCCCAGGGTAACAAGTGAAACTAGGCAAGCAGAGCCCCAGGGGCTTGGGCCAGTTTCAGTGGAACTCAGAATAATACAAATTGGCACTTGTGGAGTGAAGAACGTGTGCTCAGTGTGATTGGAAATACGGATACTTAGGGTCTCTGGGGTGTTTCATTTGTCTGAGTTTCCAGCACTGTATTATTGATAGCAGTAAAATAGGCGTGCTTCCTGACTACCCAATCAAAAGCCTGGGGCAGATTCTCAGGGTTGTTTGTACGTCTTTGGAGACAGCATAGTCATGCAGGTTGTGCACTGCACAGTTCCAGGGCCATCATTTACACTGAGCCTACATGAACAGCACCTCTGGAAATCATGCAGTGCAAAGCACAGGTGTGATCCCCTTTGGGTCACATGATATGAAGTAGGACTTGTATTCTTACAAGGGAGACTTGGAGGCAGGTTTGGAGGCATGTTAAACTTTCCCCAGATTGGGAAAGGCAAGCACTGGGCAGCTTTTGTAGTCTATCATGAGCATGGAGTTGTATCATGTGTGCATTTAATTTCTACTAATCTTACTTCCTGTATTTGGAAAGAAATTTAACAAAAGGAAATAATAACGGAAACGTACAGGCAATTCTGCTTGCCACTCCATTCAATACAGGCACACCCAGAGCCAGCCTGAAATGGGGCCTGAACCTGCTGCTCCCCATGCTCTGCTACAAAAAGATGATCACACCGTGAAGCATTTAAAGATTAGTACCTTTGTTTTCAGTGTTATTAACTTTTTAAACAGCAGGGCCTTCTTGCAGCCATTCACTGGATATCCAATTGGAGAAGAGATTTCTTCCCATAGTGACGGAAACTGGCTGGGCTGGCCTTTCTGAAAGGTGGCTTATGATCTCCAGCACAGAGCCTTTCCTGGTGATTTTCAATAAGAATTTTGAAAATGCAGGGTCCCCTCCCTCCTTTTCTGGCACTTTGGATTTTTTCTTCTACTGTCATTCCCATCCAGGAATCACACCCTGGGCCTCACAAATGTCAGGCAAATGCTTTACCATCTGAGCTGCTGCCTCAGCTAGATTGTCCTCCTTCTACATGCCCTGGAAACCCTAAGGCAAAGCATAATTCCGGTTTAAGGGAGTCTGGTACAGCTGTCTTCCTTAATAGGCATAGAACCTGGTAGACCAGATGACCCTCGGGTCATGGCTAAGGCCAGTTGCAGGAGAAGCATCTAGGATGCTTGCTTTAAGAAAATGCAGATTCATACCAGGCAGAATGGAACACACTTGCCATCTCGGTAATTTGGAGGTTAAGCCTAGAGGATTAAAAGTTTGAGGCCTATCTGGGCTATGAGTGAGTTCAAGTTCAGCCCAAGTAACATAAGACCCTGCTGTGGGATGGTCTGTATGTCAAATTGCTCTGATTGGTCAATAAATAAAACACTGATTGGTCAGTGGCCAGGCAGGAAGTAGGTGGGACAAGGAGAGAGGAGAATTCTGGCAAGTGGAAGGCTGAGTCAGAGAAACCGCCAGCTGCCGCCATGACCAGCAGCATGTGAAGACGCCGGTAAGCCACCAGCCACGTGGCAAGGTATAGATTTATAGAAATGGGTTAATTTAAGATAAAAGAACAGTTAGCAAGAAGCCTGCCACGGCCATACAGTTTATAAATAATATAAGCGTCTGAGTGATTATTTTATACGTGGATTGTGGGACTGCGGGGCTTGGTGGAGCCTGGAGAGAAGCCCTCCAGCAACAAGACCCTGTCTCAAAAATAAACAAAAGGAAGGCTAGGGATGTAACTCAGTGGCAGAGTACTCGCCTGCCATGTGCAAGACTCTAGGCTCAGTTCCCACTAAAACCAAATAACAACCAAACACGGGAAATCACAACTTATTCATGCCAAGTCTAGTGGCACATGCCTGTAAATGCCGTATTCATGACAGGCCTGGTGGTGCACACCTATAAATCCAGAATTAAGATGGTTAAGATAGAATGGTCAGTCAATGGTTTGAGGTCAATGCTAGGGAAGTAGTTCATTTAGCCTTGTTTCCCATGAAATCCTGGGGACCTGAACTCAATACCCAGAATCCACGTGAAATACTCAGGACTAGGAGACCATTTATGATCCCAGCTCTTGAGGTAGAGATAGCCAGATTGGGGAGTTCTAGATAAAAGTGGGAGTCCTTGCCTCAGAAAGGTGGAGAATCATTAAGGAAGACATGTGAAGTGTCCTCCATGCATACTAATACACACACCTGAGTTTGGATCCCAGCACCCACTCTAAAAATCAGGCATAGTGGCATGCATCTGCAACCCCAGAACTGGAGCCGGAAACACATGGATCCCGGAGGCTGGATGGCTGGCCAAACTAGTCAAAAAAGAGAGCTCCATGTTCCTTAAGAGACCATACCTCAACAAAATCAGTGGAGAATGATGGAGGGTGACACCTAGCATCAACCTTTACATGTGCCTGTACAGGCAAGCACATCCACATATATACATACAGCATACACACACACACACACACAGAGAGAGAGAGAGAGAGAGAGAGAGAGAGAGAGAGAGAGAGAGAGAGAGAGAGAGAACACAGATTGTTGCTTCCTACTTCAGACCTATTATGTCAGAATATACAAGCACGGGGTCCTAAAATTTGTATTTGAAGGAGCTTTCTGGGCCTTTGAGGCACACACTATAAACTTAGATGAAGGGGGAAAGAGGGTCTCTGTCAGTCACTGATCTGCCTTCTCCACCTAGGACAAGATTGGTCCATTGCATGCATTTGATAAGTATTGGTTTGCTGCAAAGAAGCCCCTGGGTCTGCTCTGGTTTATGAGAACATAGGTCAAGCCGGCTGTGGCTAAGTGAGAAGGGGTGAGTGCCTCCTGCTCTTTCCTCAGGCTTCTCCGGGACAGAGGCCTGGGACCTGCCTTAGGATCCTGCCACCTGCCTCTCATCCTCTGGGAAGCATCTCACAGATGCCATTAGCCATTCATTTGAGGCCTAATCCTCTAATCCAACTGCTTGCTTGCTGATTTGCCAAGTGAGAAATATGCACAGACACAAGCCACTTGTTTCCACAGTTATTTCCAGCTGGAGAGAAGGAGGCAGCTGCGGGAAGGAGGCTTTAGGCTTTGCTCTCTGAGCCAGGAGATCCCAGAGTAGTACTGGGACATAGCTCTTCCATCCAGGCTCTTCTCATTCAGATGCCTACAGCTTGGAGAGGTCTAGTCCCCAAGATGGCAGGAAGGTTCCATGTTGAGATTATTGTACGAATGTCTCGTTGTTGCTCAAGCATCTCATCTTTTAGGAAGGATTTACTGGGCATCTATTGCATGCCCAGTGGTGTATGGGTGGCATGGGACTCACTGAGACACAAGCAGACTCAGAGTCAGGTTTTGGGGGGCTCCCAGTCAGCTTCCTGTGCTCCCAGTTTCCTGTTCCTTTGTCAGCCCCAAAAGCTTACTTGTTCCACATAATTCTACTTCCCTTTGGAGATGAGGAAATTGCCTTAGTCAGGGTTTCCATTGCTGCGATGAAACACCATGTCCAAAAGCAAGCTGAAGAGGAAAGGGTTTATTTGGCTTACGCTTCCACATTGAAGGAAGCCATGATAGGAACTCTAATGAGGCAGGGACCTGGAGGCAGGAGCTGATGCAGAGGTCATAGAGGAGTGCTGCTTACTGGCTTGCTCAGCCTGCTTTCTTAGAGAACCAGCCCAGGGATAACACCACCCACAATGGTCTGGGATCTCCCACATCAATCTCTAATTAAGAAAATGCCCTACAACCCCATCTTATGGAGGCATTTTCTCAGTTGAAATTCCATCCTCTCAGATGACTTTAGCGTGTGTCAATGGACATAAAACTGTCCAGCACAGAGATAACAACACCGTGGCTTCACCCTCCACTATACCATCCTCCAAGTCCCCCAGGTCCCCACTACCCAGTGTTCCCATCACCCCACCGCATTTCTGTGGTCCCCTTATTTAATATAGATGCTCTCTCTTGTGCTTATTTCAATGTGCCATCTGTTTTCCGAGCAGAGCCTGACTCACAGGCTTCCTCTCTGAGTTTTTTGGGTGGTGGATGAGTTGGTGAGTAAGGGAGGGTGTGTTCCCCTGTGTTGGTACCCATGAAGGCCCAAGGATGACATCAGGATGGCATCCTTAATCACCTTTTCCTCCTTATTTTATTTTATTTTATTTTATTTTTGAGACAGGGTATGTCTTTGGCTAGTCTCCCTGAGAGCTGCCCATCTCTGTCCTTCTGAGCACAGCACTGGGGTCACAGGTGTGCACTGCCATGCCCAGCTTTCGTGTGGATGCTGGAGATACAAACTCAGGGCCTCACACTTGCATAGCAAGCACTCTACATTCTTTCTCATGCATACCTCTCTCGGCATTCTTTTCTCACGGACACTTGATGAAGAAGCTGAGATGAAGGCTGCACATTGAGTCCTTTGGGCAACAAGTGGCACAGGTGTGTCTCCTCAAGCCTGTGGTGTGTTGGGTCTTCACTTGTTTTCATATTTGCAAGGAGAGTTGCCATCACTGAAAAAACAACAACAACAAAAAAAAAAATGAAAACAAAACAAAACAAAATAGCCTCCCTTGACAACTTAGATAAAGGGACAGTAGCAAGCTGCTAATTCTGGATGGCATCACCAGTTCAGGCTGGAAGTCAGCTGCTCAGCCTAAGGCAGAGTGGTTTACTATTTGCTGTGGTCTCTACCATTCCCTATGGGCTCCTTGGTGCTGAAACTGCTCTCTTGCTACACTCACGCTGCTTTTCTTAGGGTAGAGAGGAAAATGAACGTTCTCTCTTCTTCCCTCTAGTAGAAACTGGGAAAATAAAAGTTAGACCTGGGGGTGGGGCATAACCAAATATCTTCGTAGAAACAGACTCCTCCTAAATCCTAACAGGACGCCCCTGCCTGCTAAACATTCATTTTTATTACCTTCCAAACTCAAGAGAGGATTTACACTTTGGGCACTAAAATAGAGTTTTCGTTCAATTTCTGCCTTAAAGGCAGCCAACAATAGCTCAGTAAAATAGATAACAAGTGAATTTGGACCGAAATAGACAAAGGCAGGCTAAATGAATCCTCTAATCCCTACACGGCCTCACTCCCCAGCATAAACTACAGACTGCCTGGCATACAGACTCCAGGAAAAGCACCAGGCTGATCTAGACAATGCGTTCAACTGAGGTAGATAAGGGCCTGATCTAGCCTTCCTCTACATATAGACCTCTGTTTATACCACTTCAATTTTACTTTCAAGGAAGGGGGAACTAAGACTGATTGACTTTTATATTGCACTGAAGATTTTATACATACCATTTTGTTTTGTTGTTTTGTGCACAGGGTTTCATGTAGCCCAGGCTGGCCTCCAAATCAATATGTAGCCTAAGATGACTTTTAACTTCTAATCCTACCCCCCTCTACCTCCCAAGTGCTGGGATCACAGGACTGCACGGCAATGCCCAGCTTTCTGCAATGCAGGGATCATGCATGCTAAGCACCTCTACTGACTGAACTCCCGCCTGATCTCTTTGAACAAGGTAGGAATTTTATAAAGTAGCTGTTATGACTTCCATTTTAAATATAAATACTCTGACGTCCAAAGATATGAAGAAACTGGGGCCACATCACAGGACTCGAATGTGATAGAATCAAGAACCAAAGCATCCACATACATCTCTACTGTCACTGCTGAAAAAAGGCTTTCAGAGAGTTAAGCAAGCTGAGGAAACATCATTATTTAATTAATATAAGATTTGCTGTCTTTGACAATATAGCAATCTTTCCATATCTGTCTACACAGGTCCACCCTCATTCTCATTAGCAGCTACAGGGATTCCAGGTGCCAGAGCTGCCTACCTGCTTTCTGTTGGTGGACACGGACAGTTTCCCAGGGTTTCATGGCCACGAGGAGCACTGCTGTAGACTCTCTGCCCCTTACCTTTGCATTCTTTTATGACTAGCCCTATAGAGCAAATTACTAGAACTGAAATTGCTTTTTCAGTGATGTGGGCGTTTAAATTTTCTATAAGTCCAGCCAGATTTTCCTGGGCCGATTCACTATCCCCACTAACAGGAACACCTGTTTTCACAGTCCCTTCATAGACAGTGCACTTTATTAATAATCTTTTATCCTTGCCAGGCAAAAGGCTATGATTTTATTGAATGTTATTAATTATTATTATTACTGGTGCATAGGTCACTTGTATTTTTCACCCGTAAAAAAGGCCGTTGCATGTCCTTTGCCTATTTGAGCTAAGATTGAAGCCCATTATCTCAGTTCAGATGATGCCACAGGTTCTTGAGAATGACTCCAAAAGGAACTTGGAACAATCTCTGGTCCAAAAGAGAACAGGGGTCTCTCAGTGTCGTGTGATAGAGCTAATAAGAATGGGTTCAACCTAGGCCGGGTAGTGGTGGTGCACATCTTTAATCCCAGCACTTGGGAGGCAGAGGCAGGTGGATCTCTGTGAGTTCGAGGCCAGCCTGGTCTACAAAGAGTGGTTTCAACCCAAGGCACTTGCTGCAAAGCCAGGGCTAGATGAAGAGCATCCTAGTAGCCAGTTTTTAAGTGACAACAAACCTAGCCCCTCCATGTCACATCCATGATGGGAAGATCTGTACAAGGAGAGCCACATCCTGCTCCAGGGAATGTAACACTGATAAAGGAGAGACGCATAAGGGAAGTCACAAAGTTGTCACTCCATAAATAAGTGTCTGTCTGAGCACCAAGGGACCTTGAGAACTCAGGGATCAGTGCTAGTGAGCAGACAACAAAAGTGCTGTCCCAAATGCACCTGTTTCTTCCAAGAAAGATGATCAGCCAGAGTCAGAAGTGGGAGAAGGGCTTCCAAGAAAACAATAGAGGAGACTCCTTTCTTTATCAGAGAAAAGGAGATCCTTTATCCTGAAGCTGTAGTTGGGGCAGGACTTACACAGCCATATCTCTTTGTATCTGGAGGGTGTCAAGACACCTGAGATGACACTCTATTTGCATACACCCCTGACACTTCCTGTCACACACTGTGAATCATCTCCAGATGACTTAGAATACCAGATACAATGCAGACATCATATAAATGGCTGTTAGACTGTGGTCCTCAGGGAATATCACCAAGAAAGAGAAGTCTGTGTGTGTTTAGCACAGACACAAATCTTTTTCCAAGTTTCTTGGATCTGTTGTTGGCTGAATTCATCCATGTGGAGCCCAAAATTATGGGAGGCCAAGCACACTGGTTAAAAATATGAAGTCTGGACCAGCAAGATGGCTCAGCAGACAAGTTTGCCACGAAGTCTGACAACCTGATCTCATCCCTGGAACTCACATGTGGAAGGAGAGGACTGACTTGTCCTCTGGCCTCTGCATGTTTTGCCATGTTCCTGTTCCCTAATTAAATAAAAAAATGTAAAAAAAAAATTAAAGTCTGATGACTCACACACCAGAATTTCCAAAGAAGCAAAGGGAAAGGTGTGTGTTTACTAAGCACCCAGATGATGAACAGAGGAATTTCTCTGGGACAATCCTTCTGAGCAGAGTCCCTTTACAGACAAGCCACTCATGACCTGGAACTAGGTCAGACACTTCTTCATGGTTGGTTGGTTGGTTGGTTAGTTGGTTGGTTTTCTCTCTGCTAGTGATTACATCATGCCATCCATATTGAAAATCACTGGTCCGTCAGTGGCCAAACCTGACATAACAAGAATCATCTGAATGCTAAAACACTAATTTTATAACCCAGGCTATTAGCAAACGCAGATCCAGTCCTCACCTCTGAATGAGCTGATGAAACAGTTCCTAGATGGGTCCTCAGAACAGACAGGCCATTGTCACATGGTAACTGCTGGAAATTGGCTCTACAGCCCACTCTATGCCCGCATCTGCGGATGCCCACACCCTCCCATATGCTTTAAAGTCTAAGGTATAAATGATGGAAGTCTAAACCATCTCTAGTTTACTTACAATACCTAACACAAATTGAATGTTGTATAAACATATTGTATAAACAGTTCTTGTATGATATTACTTGGAGAATGACGATAAGAAAAATGTCTGCAAATGTTCACTGCAGATACTTTCTTAAAATAATTTTAATCCTCATTTGGTTGAATCCACAGATACTGAAGACTGCCTGCCTGCCATGACATCATCACCTGCTGTAGTTGCAATACCCAATAGAGTCCCAATTTAGTTCACTCACGCATTGGAATCCTCTCACAGGAAGACATACCCAGGAAGACTGGATGTGAGAAAACAGAGACATTGCAGAAATAGAAGGATGTGGGGGTGGGAAAACCCTTCTAGGGCAGGCCCAGACCTACTGTGTTCCTTGCTAGGTTTACCCTGAACGGACTGGCAAGCTGTTGACCCCTGCCCCTATCCTACGGAAGTGTAACAGAGCCCTTAGGGGGTTGGAAAGGTTCCTTCTGTCTTTTTCAGGTTTGCTTGTTTGTTTTTTGTTGGTTTCTTTGGTTGTTCATCTGTATTTCTTTTGTATTTTTCCAAGTCAAAGCCTCACCATGTAGCTCAGGCTAGTCTTGAAGTTGGGAGCCTCCTGCCTCAACTAGGCAGGAGTGCTAGGTACCTGTGGTGCTTTGAATAGGCCTGTCCTCAATAGGCTCAAATATGTGAATACTTGGTCTTTAAAGAGTGGCGCTACCTGAGAGATTAGGAGGTGTGGTCTTGTTGGAGTGAGTGCAGTCTTGCTGAAGGAAGAATGTCACTGGGGTGGGCTTTGAGGTTTTAAAAGCCCAAGCCGGGCCCAGTGTGGCTCTCTCCCCACTGTCTGAAGACCCAGTGGTAGATGCTCAGCTCCTTCTCCAGCATCATGTTTGCCTGTGTGCCACCATGCTTCCTGCCATGATAATGGACTAAACCTCTGAACTGTAAGCCAGCCCCAATTAAATGTTTTCCTTTGTAAGAGCTGCTGTGGTCATAGTGTCTCTTGACAGCAATAGAAGCCCTAAGACAGAGCCTCACCTGACTCTCTTTTGTTTAGTATTTTTCAACTTTTGTAATATCATCACTAACCTGCACAAAACCCTTCTTTTCTTCTGCTGACTGGTCAGCCCCTTTCCCTTCTCCCTGCCCTATGCCTTGGAAGGACAGCATGGCCTTAAGCTTTCTAAGACCTGCTCTTCATGCTCTCTGAGCCACTGGTCTCGCTGCCATGACTTTCCACCCTTCCAGTGATGGACTCTGACGCTGCCGTAACACTGGGTTCACTTTCACCCTCGGTTCTACTGGGAGCAGGGTTCAGGGATACGGATGCTCAATTCCATTTAGTGTCAGAGCATTCTGCTGACACTCTGTACCGGCTGCCATTCCTTCTGCAGATTTAAGGCTTCCAGAGGTGCCCTTCCCCACCCAAACTCAGCCCTGCCCAGATTCTTTGCCCAAGAGTGTAAAGTGGTATCTTGTTATTATTTTCACTTGCATTTTTCTTATTATTAATGCATATTTCTATATACTTGTTCACCTTTTACATTCACGCTTTCTTCTCTAGCAGTCTACCTCTAAGGGGATTCTTACCAAATCAATTTGCCATCACCATTTTGTCTTTTTAGAGGTTTCTGTTGTAAGGAGAGGTGGCACATGGGGATTCTCTCTTGTTTGCTTTTCTCAGAGAGAAGGCAGATTCCTTTGTTGGTGGGTGTTGTTGCTTGTTCCTTTTAACCCCACAAAGCCCAGAAACAGGCATCTGATATCCTTGTGTGTCCAGAGCCTCAGAACTAAAACCCATGCTCTGATCAAAGCTGTCTTTCACAGCCTGTTCTGCTCCCAGACTCAGTTTCCCCCAGGTCCCCACTCCCTGGCCTTCTTGGATCTGACCCTGGGCTATCACTCACGGTTTCTTCTGGGTGATTCCAGTTGCCCACTGTTTACTCAAGGTTTCTGTCTTATTCCTTCCAAGTTGCTGTAACAAATAAACAGAAACTTCTTGGCCCTCTCAATCTGGTCTTGCCGCGATAACAAAGTATCTTAGGCTTGGAAATTGGTAATAGTCAGAATGCGTTTATTATTCTTCTGGAGCCTGGGAAGTCCAAGACAAAAGCTTCAATATGTTAGGTATCTGGTGAGGATTTGGCCCCAGCTTCCAAGATGATGTCTTAAATAATGTGTCCCCTCATATTGGAAAAACAAAATGGCAAAGCTCCATGGGAAGCTTTTTGTAAACAAAAGCATTAATATCATTCACAAAGGGGAACCCTCATAACCTAAAGTTCCCAAGTCTTAGCATTAGGGAACTGTATTACAACAAAAATTTTAGAGAGACACAAACATTCAAAGCATCACTTGAGCTGCAGTATTTATTTCTCACGGTTCTGCTAGGTATGCATTTCTTCTGTGCACCTTAACAAAAACCTGAGAGAACAGTTTGAAGGAAGAAAGACTTATTTTGTCTCACAGTTTCCCAGAGTTCAGTGTATAGTCACTTGACCCCCCTCCCTGGCATGGGCTAAGGTGATATGCCATGGTGTGGGGCCTATGTGACAAAGACAGTTCTTCACCTCATGGACAACAGGAAGCAAAGAGAAAGGAAGTGCATGAGGACCAGGTATAATCTTCAAAATAGTCACACATCCTCCAGCTGGAGCTTACTCTCCAGAGTTTCTAGAAACTTCCAAAATAGTGTCATCAGCTGGGAAACCAAGCCTTCAGCACATGAGCCTGTGGGGAATACATGATATATAAACCATTATACAGATGCTGGGCCATCTGAGATCAGGGTGCTTATAGACCCAGGGTCTGGTGGAAGCCCATTCCTGGTTTGTATTTTCTTATTTTCTCATGGCTCAGAAAGAAAGCTATTGAGCCTTGTGTGCCCTCTTGTGCATGTGGCTGTGTGTGTGCAGGCTGAAGGCTGCCATCAGGTGTCTTCCTCAGCCATTTTCCACCTCAGTTTTTGAGACACATTTCTCCCTGAACCTGGAGCTCAATGATTCCGCTGGATTAACTGACCATCAAGTCCCACAGGTCCTCCTGTCTCTGCTTCCCCGATGCTGAGGTGACAGGTATGTCCACCACCTCAACTTTTTCACATAAATGCTGAGGATTCAAACTCAGATCCGGATGATTGTACAGCAAGCACTTTACCAACTAAGCAATCCCCTCCCCAGTTACTTGTTACTAAACTCATCGGTGAGGGCTCCACCCAAATGGCCTAATTATACTCCAAAGGCTCCACTACCAAATGATATGGCTTTGGACATGAGGATGATTCCATCATGTGGATTTAAGCAGTAGGAACACATCAACATTCAGTTGTGATTCCTTGGAATTGAAAAAAGCAAAAACAAACAAACAAACAAACACACACACACACACACACACACACACACACACACACACACACACACACAAATAAAAATAAAAAACCCAGGAATCTCAACAGAGAAATCACTAGAAAGCCTCAGAGACAGCAGAGAATCCATGAAGGTTTAGGACAGGAAATCCACGGTAAAGGCAAGAGCCAGGGAAATTTTGGGGGCCCTTTGATAGAAGTGGTCCAAGAACCAGCATCAGCAGCAGCATCCCCCGACCTTCTGGGAAGTCAGACATCTGTCCCATGTCCTCATTTCCACAAGTCCATCACCTCCTAAACCAACCCCTATCTTTAGAAGGAAGCCAGCTGTCAGAGGCCATCTATCCTCCTCATTTCTCTGGTCTCTTTCCCTGCTTCCTCTTGTTTCAACAGTACCTTTTTATGGATGCAAATAGACATGGACAGATAAGTGACAGACAGTCAAGGGGTTGTTAAAGAAAGAGTGTCCCCTTGACCAGCATCATTTAGCAAAGATGCCCTATTACAAGTATACTCCCACTATGTTCTTATGAATCATGTCCCTGGGATAATCCAGCTTTCTTACATTGATCTGTAGCACCTTTTAAAGTGCTACAGCCACCATTCCTATGGTTCGGTACCTGGGTTCTGTGAGCTGGTGAAGACAAGTATGTTGTGTAGATGTGGCCTGTGCAGTAAGGTGTTGTAGAGTTCAGGAGGGAGGAATTGGTGGTTAGTAGCTCAGGGCATCTGATTCACACTATCACAGGCATGGCAGCCCTTGGTACTACATCATAGTTAATACCTTTTGTTTTGTTTGCATCGTTCATCATTTTTTATTTGTCCCAACAGATGCAGAAATGCTCACACCCCAGGTCAATAGTTTCTGCAGTAGAAATTCTCTGCTAACATGCACCCCTTCCAAAAAAATCCTCTTAAAATATAGGCACATTCTTTTTCTCAAGTTGAGGCACACTGTGTGCCTAAGATCTGTCCATAGCCACACCCTTATCCCCGGTGGATAAGGGTTTGTTAGATCCCTGTGTATTCCTTGGCATGGAGCTGGCTCAGCTCACACTCCTTTGTGTCTGCCCTCCTTGGGGTGGGGTGGGGGGCATCCTAGCATTGGAAACCTTCTTACATCGCAGGCTAACTGATACCTAAGAAGATCTAGGTCCTTGTGCCATTCTGCAACTTAATGATGCACTATCTAATTAAGCCATGTTCATCTGTCTGCCTGCAGAGTCTCAACAGCCACCTTCCTCTAACTGATCGTATTCTTACTTCCTTTGTTTCCTATGTGATGTCTTTCAAATTTCCCTTCTGCCAAAGGCTTAGCCCCTGAGGCTGTTTCTTATCACTTATTCCTTCTGCCGCAGGCACACTGAACATCCCTCTTCTCTCACTTTGCACAGAACTTCCTTTCTGTAGATAGCCAAGTCCAAAATGCCTGCAGACTCTCTCAGACAAAAGACCTGGCTGAATAAAATTCCATTCTGTATATATATTGCTGTGGGAGTTGGGGGAGGCAATAGGGCACATGCAGCATGAAAGTGGGGTAAGTTGCTTGGGGTCTGAAGGACACAAAGAAAGGACAGGGTGGGGAATACTAGGGGTTGGGGGAAAATACCACAATGACAGGGGAGATATGAAACAGAAAAGGGAAATGATGGAAGGGAAGTTTAAGTGGGAAGATGGGTGGGAGGATAGGTCAGAGGGGAGCATTAGGGGAAGAATAACTCACACTAAGGATATTTGGAAAAAGCCATATTTTATAAACCGTGTGTGTGTGTGTGTGTGTGTGTGTGTGTGTGTGTGTGTGTGTGTGTGTGTGTTTTCACATGGGCACGTGTGTATGTGTGAATTTGATTGAAGTTTCCCTACACAGGGGATTTGCTTATCCCAGAAACCGTGGGTTGCCAAATAAAAAGTCTAGTACCAGGTATGGTTTACCTCCCCTTAAGTGTTTGATCAGAGGTGTCCTGGGGCCCCCTTAAACAATACAGGTTCTTACCATTGTTCTTGGTTGCCAGCCAGAATTCAATTTGTAGGACACTTTCTGGAAAAAAAATCACACATATCCATTACAAAACATGGATAAATCAAATTAGAATCGAAGGAGACGCTTCTTCCGTTCTGGCTAGCTTTCACAGTTCTGGAAGGTGGCATGCAGGCTGCTTGGGGGGAAAGTAATCAGTGATTTTACCCAGCTGTGAACCCTGTGAACTGCAATAATGACCAGCATGAGAAGACAGACCCATGGGTGTAATGATGGCACAGATGTTATGGGGTTAACAAATCACTTTCTGATTGGATTTAAGGCCTGGTTCACACAAGGAAGCACATGTCTGGTGTTGTAAATCTGGGCGAGAACCCATTGGTGGAGAGCTCATAGTTTCTAGGAGTGAACCTATTACCATTACTCTACCAGATGGACGTAGCACCAAACTGCCCTCTAAGTTCACATTTTTCTACTGTAGATTAACACGGCTCTCAGACCTCGTGAGAAAAGTAAATTTCTCTGCGCAGTGGATGGTGGTTAAGTCAGACACTCACAACTGGTCGAGAGTCAGTAGTGTGTCCAGTCACAAATGGTGCATCACACCCTCCCTAAGGCCCAGGGACCACTGAAGAAGAGGGAGTGGAAAGACCGTAAGAGCCTCGGGGAGGACTGAGTGTCTTCTAGGTAGGACAGGACCACTGCACTCATGAACTCACCGTAGCTATGGTGGCTCGCACGAGGCCTGCAGGAGACCAAGCAGTCAATACTCCAGCATGGAGTGGGACACTCTCTGAACTTGATCAGCTGCAGCTTTCTGAATTAACCACCATCCATCACACAAAGAAACTTATTTCTCCTCAGGTCTGAGAGCTGTGCTAATCTACAGTAGAGGGACATGAATGCACAGGACAGTTTGGTGCTGTGTCCCTCGGGCAGATGAGTAGAAGGAATAGTCTCACAGCTGGGACCTGTGAGCTCGCAACCATGGGTTGGGAGGTGCTGTATGGACAGTTGATGGCTTCTGGAAGAAGAGACAAATTTTGAAGGGTATGCTTCCTAGGAGGCCAATCGTGGTCCAGGAAACTTCATCACACCCAGGAGCGTGTGGGCAGCACAAATTGGATCTAATAGGTTATATATTAAAGAAAAGAGGACATGAAATTGGGGAGTTATAGAGGTGTGGGTGGATCTTGAAAGAATTAGAAGGGGGAATATGATCAAAATAGATTGTATGAAATTCTCAAAAAACAATAAAAACATTTTTAAATGAAGAAAATACCATAATGAAACCTAATAGTTTGTATGCCAGTTTTTAAAATAAATAAAAACTTAAAATGAGGCTTGGCTAGTGATATAAAACTAGCTTAACTCAGAAGAGTGTTTTGGGGATGGCAGGATTCCTCAGTGGGTCAAGGGACTTGTTGTCAGGCTGAGCTTGAGTCTCAGGACCCACAGAGCGGAAGGAGTGAACTGACTCCCATGGGTTGTCCTCCGACCACCATGTGCATACACACATACACATAACTAAGTGAATATTATTTTTAGGTATAAGTTTAATTTTAATTATTTCTTCCTTCCATACAACTCTTCTTGTCCTCTTTTTAAATTAAAGAATTAAATAAATAAATGCTATTTTTTAAAAGAATAATTCTCCTAGAATAATTCTCATTTCTCCAATGTTATTTCTTGGGCCACAGCAGCAGCTCTCTCTATAGTCCCCAGCCTCCTCCTAGACACTGTGATCATCTAGATGTCACCTCCTAAGAGTCAAGAAACCTCTCTCTTTCATAAGATGGACAGGACTTTACAAACAATTCCATCTGACAAGTTTATCTGCAAAAGACTAGACTGTAGAAAACTAATTTTTATTTTATGGGTATAGATACTTTGCCTGCTTGTGTGTATACGTGCCACTTAAGTGCCTGGTGCCTGAGGAGGCCAGAAGAGGGCATCAGATCCTCTAGGACTAAAGTTACAGATGGTTGTGAGCTGCTATGTGGGTGCTGGGAATTGACCCTGGCTCATCTAGAAGGGCAACCAGTGCTCTTAACTGCTGAGCCATCCAGCTCCCCCAAATGAATTTCTTGTCAAGGTTTTGTTTTTTGTTTTTTGTTTTCTTTTTTTAAAATAAAGATTGTGTGAGAAATAGGGTAGCCAAAGAAGTCTCTGTTGAAATTGGGGTATCTCTTGATCCCTCGGTTCACACAATAAGAAACCTCTTGGGTCCATGTCCAAGTAGTACAGACTTCACCATGTCCTCCCGCCAAGGTTGCTGAATAGAGGTGCAATAATCATTCTCAGCTGAGAATTGCTATATTCATAAATCTGTATAGATACAACCTGCAGCGGCAGGGGCTACATTATAGGGTCAGAGCCCTGAGACATCTAAAGGCAGAGGTCTTGTGTTCAACAGCCATTCTTTTGGGGATACTAAGTGACACTGATTTATCAACTGATAGGTATTTTCCCACATTTATTAATTCAATATGCATAGGACAAGTGCTGAATAACCATATCCTCTTACTGTAGAGGTAAGTACTGCACATCAGTTAACACTTAAGCCCTCCCAGCTTTTCTCTCTTCTTTCAGACAGACTAGTAAAAGCTATCTTCCCTCTGTGAGCTTCCCATCAGAGAGCTCCAAACCAGCTTTGACTGATAAAGACTGGTAGCATGCCTTCATATGCTTGCAAAACTTCAGCTCAAGTCAAACTTTAAAGAAAAAAGAAACTTTCCAAATTGTCCCCATCAATTAACTAATCAGGAACTGAGCTTACCCAGCCACCTAAGTAGTACTTTCTGTTATTTTAGGGCACACTTTCTGGGAACATTTGAATACTGTGGTAGTTTGAATGCAACTGGCCCCCCATAAGCTCACAGGGACTGGCACTATTGGGAAGTGTGGCTTTGCTGGAGTAGATACGACTTCATTGGAGGAAGTGTGTCACTGTGGAGGCAGGCTTTGAGGTCTCATATATGCTCAATACACACCCAGTGTCTCAGTTCACTTCCTGTTGCCTGTGGATCAAAGATGTAGAATTTCCAGCAACTTCTCCCAGCACCATGTCTGCCTGCATGCCACCATGATGATAATGGACTAAACTTCTGAACTGTAAGCCACCTAATTAAATGTTTTCCCTTCAGAAGAGTTGCCATGATCATGGTGTCTCTTCACAGTAATAGAAATCCTAAGACAAACACATCTTTATCAAACTCAGGATTGAATTTTTAGTCCAAAAGATTACCTCAGAGACAAACACAAGTTAGTGTACTAGTCCACTTTTTGCATTTATTTATTATTTATTATGTGGAATGGGAGGTGCATTCCACGGTGCATATGTGTAGGCCAGAGGATGCTTCTAGAGTTGATTTTCTCTTCCTGATGTGTGGGTTCAGGGAATAGAATTCAGGTCTTCAGGCTTAGTGGCAAGAATAAATAGTCACTTTTCATTACCATAACAAAATACGTGCAGTTGAGTAACAAAAAAAAAAAAAAGGTTTCTGTAGGTCATAGCTGGGGAGACTGAAAGTCCAAAGAACCTAGTGAGGCACCCATGGCAGATGGCAGGTGCCCAACTCAGAACCAGAGATCCCATCACCAGACAGGAAGCCAAGATGACCGGAGTCCCTCAGTCCCTGGCAAAGGCATGCCTCCCACTGACCTAACCAGTGGCTAACACACCATACTATAGAAGAAGCCTCCAATACAGAAGCCCTTGGGGGAGAAAACACAGCTGAACTATAACCCCCATGCTGACCACCACTGCACATGCTTCATTAACAGAAAAACAGTCATTGGCAGTTCTTGTTGAGTCTCATAGTAAAGAAACAGTGACAGAAGAGCATAAATATAATACCCACCCATTCAACACATGTTCATGTTGAAGTGTGCACAGAGTAAAAGTCCTAGAAACAAAGTTGGAGCAACAGGGTCCTTGGCTACAGAAAAGTGATTTTCTGAACCAGACTTTCATCTGTCCCTGGAGAACTTTCTGAAAATACAGACTTCTACAGGGCATGATAGTGCATGCCTTTAATCCCAGCACTTGAGTGGCTGAGACAGGAGGACCATAAATTCACAATACAAAAAAATGATGGATCTGGAGAGAGGGGGAGTGGGAATAAAGCCTGCTGCTCACCTGAGGTTAAAGGATACAAGTTGTGGTGGAATAAAAATGGTCCCATAGGCTCATATACTTACATGCTTATTCTGCAGTTGGTGGAACCGTTTGGGAAGGATTAGAGGGTGTGGCCTTGTTGGAGGAGGTTTATCACAAGGGCCGGTGGGGGTGAAATTTAAAAATCCCATGTTATTCCCAGTTAGCTCTAGGGTTCTCTCTCGTTCTCTCTCTCTCTCTCTCTCTCTCTCTCTCTCTCTCTCTCTCTCTCTCTCTCTCTCTCTCTCATCCTCTCTCTCTCATTGTTGTCTCAATACATATGATCTCAGCTATTGATCCAGTGTCATGCCTGCCTGTCTGCTGTCATGCTCCCTGTCATGATGGCCAAGGACCCTTAACCCTTTGAAACTGTAAGCAAGCCTCAATGAACCCTTTCTTCTATAAGTTGCCTTGCTTATGGTGTTTCTTCATAGCAATAGAAAAGTAACTAAGATGCCAGTGAATTCTGTCAAAACAAGTTTGGTGATCACTACCTTGGGGAAGCCCAGGAAAAATGGGAATATAAGGAAAGAATTTATTCAGAGCAATGGGATGGGACTTTGTATGAGATTCTGTGAGAGAATACAGGCTTATCACTCATAGGAGCCACACTAGTTACTAGGATGGATGAATACAAACTAAGAAACATTTTGTAAGCTATAAAGTTTTTTTTAAAGGGTCACTAAGAGGAGGGAAGAAAACTCAGAAGAGACAAGAGTACATCCCCCAAGGGTCGAGGCAACCAGGGAAGGAAGCAGTGTTACTAAAACTCAAAAGTTCAGAGGTGATGCAAACCAGTTGGCACTGACGCTGAAGTCTCTCATGAGACTGAGTCATCTATGAGTTCAGAAAACAAAACACCATAGACCAGATATGAAGGGAGGAATCTTGTTAAGATGTTCATAGGAACAGGAAGCCAATAGGAAGAGGATAAGTCTCCCCTTCCTGTTGCAGCTCCACAGCTAACAGAGGAAGCCTCCCCTATGGACAGAGTCAGTCAGGGAGTAAAGAATATGCCTCACAGTAGAAAGAAATATGGTTAATGGAGTCTCAGTCACAGCATCATAAAGACGAATACAAAGGGTTGAATTTGCAGCCAACATACAGCCATTTAATATCTAGCCAGTGTGTGCAAAAATAAAGAGGGACTCTTTCACAATTACTTTGCAAAAGAATTTTATTCTGTCACTATACTCCTATGAAGATGAAGACCAGAGAGATCAAGTGACTTGTGAAAGGTCACACAGTAGCCGATGAGACTGGCATGAGCCAGCATTTATTCTGAGTTGACGCCAGCCCTCACTCAGGTGAAGATGCCGTCTTCCAGGCTCCGCTCATTTTTCCTGGAATTGACTTCTACCCCATTTTGGCCTCCAGAGGAGCTGCTCCTCAGATGTAACTTAGTTACACAAAAGCTAAGGTTTTCCTTTTCTGATTTTTCTGAGTTTTCCAGGACCTGCAAGTACCTGAGGTGTCACTGACAATGTCTTCGCTGGATGGACCAGGGAGTGGTTTGCAGCTCCAAAGGTTGAATCACTGCACATGAGAAAGCTTTCCAGCCATCACTCCATCAGGGCTGGGGGTAAAATTATGAGGGACCTTTGAACTAGCCTGTGGCGTGGCGTGAATGCCACCAAATTCTCCAGTTCTCCATCCACGCTCCTTGTAATGTGATTTCATTGCTCTTCCTGTTGCTTTGGCTGTCAAGAACGGTATGGTACAAGCAAAGTCTTTAAAAAGCATCGGCTTACCCTCCCTCTTTTCCTCCTCCCCTCCCTCCCTCTTTTCCTCCTTCCTCCTTTCCTCTTTTCCTCCTTCCCTCCTTTCCTCTTTTCTTCCCTCCCTCCCTCTCCCCTTCCTTCCTTTCCTCCCTCCCTCCTTCCCTCCCTACAAATCTAGTGAAAGATAAGGCACAGTGAACACCATTGATGTTCTAACTGAGGCCCTAGATGACCAACCAGGCAGATGAGACCAGCAGAACAGTTTAGTTGAATCTTTGTCTAACTGTAGCTTCCTGAGTTAACAGAGCTTAGTGATCCATAGACTCATAACATAAATGCTTAACGTTTCAAGTCAGAGTGGTGTGATCATTTGTTACATAGGACTCTGTGGCGATAAACAAACTGATCTACTGTATCAAAGGCAAAGTTAAGAGCCATGCTACCATGCACAGAGAAAGGAGGCATTAGGGACCCATGGGGTAGGAAGCTACGGACATGAGCAATTCCGAAGATGAACCAGTTCTAACCTGTTTTTACTTTTCTGTCTTTCTCCTCTGTTCCTGTGGAGTTAGTTCCTCCTGCCATTTGTCTGAACCGTTAAATCCCAGAAAAAGAATATGATTGGCCCATTAACTCACCTCTGGCATCTGGATTGTGACTGACAACTTCCCTCAAATCATGGGACATGGTTTCGGGTAGTTCCTTGAACAGATACAGAGATACAACAGCCCCTAAATGAAACATGAGCCCTGGGCAGACATGAGGAACAGAATCTTCTCCGAGCTCAAGCTCTTCCTTCAGGTTTTATAGCATACATTTGTCTGTGAGCCAGGACACAAGGAGTGCTGGCTGCGGCTGGATGACAGATTGAGCATCCAAAAGATTCTCCAACAATTGGAATCACAGCCCAAAGCTAGCAAGATGAAATTAAATATGGATTAATGTGAAGGCCTGCACTTGTGTTCAAAGGAAGTAACAGCTGGTGGGGGATGAGACAAGCGTGTTGACGTTTAATGGTAGCTTGTGTGGAGAGATTTGAAGCTCAGAATGTGCCAACAGTGAGAAGATGTTGAAGATGGAGGACAGCTGCTGCTGGGCTAACGAGAGGGCTAAGGAGCCATCTTCGTGGACAACCCCCTCAGCTCCATGCCGCCACTCTGGGACACAAGCAGCCTAAGACTGACTGAGTGTCTAGCATACACTAAACTAGCTTGCATCAGCTAGACCGTCTCAGTCAACTAACTCATGCACACATAGCTATTATTTCTATCTTTCAGATGACGTAAGCAAAGCACGGAGAAGTTATGTAACTTACCCAAGGACACCCAGCTTTGATGGAGCCTTGGAACCCAAGATGAATGACTCCTAAGACACCTGACTCCCAGGAAGTGTGGCAATGGCATCCTGCTCTTGGGTAGAAAGCAGAGGGAAGTGTACTTGGTTTATACCATGAATTTACAGGCACTTCATCCTGGAAGGTATTAGTGTCACCATTTCAAACATGAGACCTCATGGGAAAGAACTGGAGCATGCTGGGGACAATAGCTGAAGAAAAGGAGTCCCCTGTATCTGTACATCGGGGAGTGGGACTTGAGGATGAAATCTACTCTGCTCAGCTGCTGAAGCAGCGGGTAGGGTTAACAGCGACGCAGCTTCATCTCCGAGTTCTGAAGATCTTTCTGATGTAGACTGTACTTGAACTAAATCTCAGATTACAAATATTATACCATTAACTAGACTTTTATTATGTACTAGGAATTTCTCAGTCGTGACACAGCAAGGCATTTTCATAATATAACCATGAGACCGGTTGCCATTAAGTCACTTACTGTGTGCTAATCACTGCACAATTTTAAGAAAGGGGTGCCAGCATTATCCCCCACTTAATAAATCACAACATGCAGCACAGAGAGGCTAAGAAAGCACCCAAGGTCACACAGCTAGGAAGAGGCCGGCTCAGTGTGTGAATCAAATTGCCCAATCCCTCACGAGAGCTCTCTGCTCTAAGACTGCAGGTCTCCTGGTTCAACAGGGAATCATGGGGGAGGTTCCTAGACACTAGAAAGCCAGCATCCTCTGTGGAGCATACTAGAATGAAATCAAAGTCTCCTCCCACCTCTGGAATCTAAAACTCAGGGACACATTGTTTAATCCTCGAAGAATACCAGCCTACACATACAGCCCTGCGCTGTGGGGGTGTGCAAGGATCCCGCCAGACCTGGGCTCCGGCTGTGCGGCCAGGATGTTCCACACAGCGGGCTCCCGCCCTGCTGGGCCAGGCTCGATGTGTTTTATTAAAAGGCAGCGTTTATCCGGCCTGCTCCTGGCAGGGCTGCGGCTGCAGTTTATTAGGACATCATTTGGAGTGTAAATTGTTGCCGGTTTATAAAAAGGCTTTCGCAGAGCGGCTCCGCTGGGATGGCCGGGATCCGCAGCTCGGGGCAGACAGGCTTTAACTAAATCATTGATTTCCCTGGGAAGCAGCAGGCAGGAGCCTCGCCCAGCTACTTAGCTGCTGACACCCTGTTCCTGGAGGGCAAAGTGGCAAGGCTCCTTCCAGTTGCCTTGACAATGCATGCACCTCCTGCCTCCTACATGCCCAAAAGACAGTAGTGGCTCCGGGGACATTTGAAAGCAGCTGCTGGGGACCTCTGTCTCAGCCTCAGTAGATGAAGACATTATGGGCTGTGTCACAGTCAGGCAGGTGTGGTACCAAGGGTGACCCTAGGCTTCAACGCTGGATTCAGCAAAGAAAAATGAGGACCAAGAGCCGACAAGCTAACAGCGAATGAA
This sequence comes from Peromyscus maniculatus bairdii, assembly GCF_049852395.1. Taxonomy (NCBI): domain Eukaryota; kingdom Metazoa; phylum Chordata; class Mammalia; order Rodentia; family Cricetidae; genus Peromyscus; species Peromyscus maniculatus. Next base: position 131,472,163 of record NC_134852.1, on the reverse strand, counting down.
GACACTTGCCACCAAGTTTGACAACCTCTGTTCTAGCCCTGGAACCCACGACTCGGAATGTGGTGGAAAGAAAGAACTGACTCCTGCAACACACCCACTGGCACAAACGCCCCCACATAGACACACTCACAAAATAAATAAATGTGAAGTTCAGATTGACAATGACTAACTTTTTGGATTAAGTGTGGAGCGTGTTGATCTGAAATTTGCAGCTGGCTGCCTTCACCGCCCCTTAGTCCCTCCTGGGTGAAGTTGAGCTGATAATGTTTTGAAAGTTAGTGTATACAGTAGTGGGTTTCATTGTGGCACTCTCATACACATATCTTCCACTGTGCACCCTGCTGTGCCCCTGCCTCTGTAGCTGGTTCAGTTCCTTCCCCAAGATATTACACACCTCTAATTTCAAGTCACATAATCTATACCATCCCCACCATCCCCTCCACCAAGACTTCTTCCTCCCCTCTTACGATCTACTGTCAAGTTTCGTGATCTCCCCTGCATATATATGCATATACACAATTTTAAATCTAGGTTCCTCACATTTCAGGAAACATGCAGCGTTTGTTTTTCTGAGTCTGACTTATTTCACTTAACAGAATGACTTACAGGTCCATCTGTTTTCCTACAAATGTCATGACTTCATTCTTCTTTATGGCTGAATACAACTCACTTCTCTGCATGTGCCATATCTTTGTCACGCATCTGTCTGTTGATGGGTGTCTAGGCTGTCTCCACTCCTGGCTATTGTGAATAGTGTAGCAATAAGCATGCATTTGTGGGTGTCTCTGCGGCATGTTGATTGCAGCCCTCCCTTCAGGTATATGTGAGACGGTTGTGAGTGCTCACTTTTGAAAAATCTGCACACCAATTTCCACAGTGGCTGAAGAAGTGTCAGATGTCACCAGCAGTTTGTTAGTTTGCTCTTTCCCCACATCCTTGCCAGCATTCCTTGTCACTTGTTGCTTTGATGATGTCCATTCTGACTGAGGTGAGATGGACTCTAATAGCAGTTTTAATTTGTCTTTCCCTGATCGCTAAAGATGTCAAACACCTTTTCAAGTATCTGTTAGCCATTTATAATGTCTTCTATTGACAAATGTTTATTGGATGGCTAATTTTTTATGTTTAATTTTTGCAGTTCTTTATATATATTTGTAATAATAATCTCCAGTCTAATTGTAGTTGGCAAGTGTAGATGTAACCAATCGTATTATTAAAATAAGAAACACAGAGCCAAGGTAAAAGAGAAAAGCCGAGAGGTCAGAGCTCAGAGATAAAATCTTACCTCCTGCAGTGCTCCTAGCTTCCCCGAGAGAGGGAGGTACTTCCTGTGTCCCTGTTTAAATATTCTTTCTGTTCTGCCTTCTCATTGGTTGTAAACCCAACCACATGACTGCCTCATCACTGCCTGTAAGTACCGCCCTCCAGGTCTTAAAGGCGTATGTCTCCAATACTGGCTGTATCCCTGAACACACAGAAATCTACCTAGCTCTTCTAACCACCACACTCTTACTATGGCTCTAATAGCTCTGACCCCAGGGCAACTTTATTTATTAACATAAAATTAAAATAACATTTCAGTACAAATAAAATATCACCACATTTCCCCTTTTCTATTTTAATAAAAAGAAAAAAGGCAAAAGGTTATAACTAACAAAAGAAAAACTATATACAAAAGTACAATAACTATATACAATATATACAAGTAACAAATACCTAAACGATGTCTAGTCCATTTGTATTTGACAAATCAGAGAAAATAATTCCCTTATCTATCCTATTTTAGTAAGTCCAAAATGTATCTAATTCACTTTCTATCCTAATTAATCTTCAACTATAACTAACTAATCTTCAACTCCCTCAGAGACCCAAGAAGGAAATAATATTAGCTAACAAAAATAAAAACAGGAAGTGCACAAAAGCAACTTCCAAAAATTTTGTGAGTTGACAGAAACAGCCAGCTGCCTGGACAGTCACCTGAGGTTTCTCCACAGTGTTGGGGCATCATCTTCAGCCTATAGGCTTAGCGTATCTGACAGACTCATTTGTGAAGTAGGTTGTACACAAGGTCAACAGTTCAACCTCACACTGGGTGAGAGCAGTCCATGTACCAGAAACACCTGAATTCCACTAGTGTCATGTCATGATTCAGGATTTTAAATTCTGGAAATTGTTGATGGTTTTTGAATTCAGCTGTCCATTCTTCTTGGCTGTGTATATATGGCTTCATCTAAGCATGCCCTTCTCCACATCCCTCTATTAAATGCCAGTCTACTATTGAGAGGCGTGAGCTTTCAGTTGCTGTTCCATTGCACAACAGAAGCCATCGGCCCACTGCCTGTTCAGCTGCCTTCAAAGAAAAGGGCACTGTACCTTTTCCAGATTGTGAAGGCCACTTCAGGGATGGTGCCATATTGTCCTGGCCTCAGAAGATGCCTTCTGATAAAGCCATAACCATACTTGTTTTGGCAGGAATCGGTAGTCCTTTGTTTCGTGTTCTGTCTGTCCATTTTGTCCTGTTGATTTGAGGATACTTTGTTGTCCAGTGGCTAACTTTTGCCACAATGAAAATTAACTCCATATGCAGTTTCTTCAATGCCCATATTTTCTCTGAAGTAGATTGGTACTGCCAGGAGCTGACATGTCTCAAAAAAGAAAAATTTCTAAGTTATTAAAATATTTTAAATGCCATATTCGTTAGATCTCTGAAGGGTTTGAAGATGACCTGTCTAAAATATATCTGCTCAATTTTTAAAACATATCTAATATGACTACAATTTCTATTGTAATGTCTAACTACTAACTTTCATTTCTTTATATCCTAATAGTTGGTAATAATGTAAAGTATTTAAAACTAGTAATTGTCTTTTTCTTTTCTTTCTTTTTTTTTTTTTAAACAAGAACCTTAAATCTAATCTCCTTTGCTTAGCCTTTTTCCTAACCCTTGACAACAACTTGTAACCAACCCCCCTAAACAATTGAAAATTATCCCAGACCCAAAACCCATTAAAAGAACCAAAAAACCACCCGCCCCACACCACTTCTTTGGCAATGTGGGTGTCATATTCTTAAAATTGCTTCCTGCTGGGTATGGGTGAAGTTATCTTTATCCTGAAAGAAAAATTTTAGGTTAATTGTCAAATTCTAGGAAAGGTAACTATATCCTTCATTATTATCCAGTCTGTGTATAAAGCCAAAGTTCAGGGTTTATCTCAAGTCCTTATTCAAGTAGTCTTTGAGACTGGATCATCTCAGCTAGTCATCTCAAAATTGTTCTGAGCACCTTGTAGTTCAAAGCTGATCTGTAGATGATGTTTGTCAGCTTAGTGATATTATTATTGTCCACGTGGAATTGTTATTGTTGTTGTGGGGCCCCATCTTCTTTCCGGAGACTTCAGTTGATGTTAGGCCTGGCCGTGATTTCCTGCAGAAAACTGATAAGAGACTCGAACACAAAGACATATATATGCAGCTAATTGAAGCCTTTTTTTTTTCTAGAATTAGTTAGTACTCTATATGACCATTCATATCTTAACAAAGTTTAAAATGTATATATATATATAAATCTTGTAAATTTTGATATAAAATATATACTTTAAGAAAAGTTTAAAGAATCAGAATAGAATCAAAGAGTTGAGATTAGTAATAGAATAGTCCCTTAATTAATTTGGCTTTTGTCCTGTCCCATAGCAGAAAATGGCTCTTTCTGGCATGATACAGGGAGTTTGCATTTTCCTTTTAACAACATGCTTGAGTTTGAAGAAGGAAAGAGCCATTCTCCAACTCCAAAGTCAGCTTTAAATTTTAATTGAACTGGGACTATTAGAAAACCAATAGTGTTAAATCTTTAGAGAAAAGCAGAAACAAACATTTAAGAAGACATAAAATTTTTTAGATAATATATACCCATATGCCATATACTCCCATATACTCTGTTTCCTGGGATAGATGATTTGTCCCTTTTCTTCAGTTGTCTCATTTGTCTTGTGTCCTTCAGATTCCTTAACCTTCATTCTCCTAAAAGACAAAAACAAAAACCTTCCCCCAAGACTAATTTTGGGGATGTTCCTTTTTGGCAAGTTATTATCTGATTAAATGAAAAGACATGTGTTACAGGTACAAGTTAGTTTAAATTGGATGTTCATGCTGGTTGATGAACTATCACCTCCTCTAATTAAGAGGTTTCTCTTGTTCAAATCGAACCTTTATCAATTTTGATGGTACCCACAGCTTATCTTCTCCTATAGAAACAAAAGCAAAACCTCGTCCCCAACGTAATACATACCCTGGCTTCCATTCTGAGGTCAGCACATCCTTAAAGTATATAGGCTGATTTAATTCTGTAGTTTTTTCTATTACCCAATGTCTCTCTGCAGCTGTTGTTCCTTTCTCATTGGCATTCAGAAAATTCAAAGTTAATAGAGCATTATGCAGTCTATTTCTGGGGGTTTTTGTTACTCCTTTCTGTTTATTTAGCATATCCTTTAGAGTTCTGTTTGATCTTTCTATAACTGCTTGACCTGTAGGATTATGTGGTATACCTGTAATATGCTTTATTTTGTAATAATCAAAAAACTGTTTCATTTTAACAGAGACATATGATGGATCATTGTCAGTTTTGATTTGTGCAGGTATACCCATGATGGCCATAACTTCTAGCAAATGAGTGATTACAGAATCAGCTTTTTCAGAACTCAAAGCAGTTGCCCATTGAAATCCTGAATAAGTATCAATGGTGTGGTGTACATATTTCAATTTTCCAAATTCTGCAAAGTGAAACACATCCATCTGCCAGATTTCATTTCTCTGAGTACCCTTTGGGTTACATCCTGCTGGTAATGGTGTTTGATTATAGAAGGAACAAGTAGGACATTTCTTTACTATTTCTTTGGCTTGTTGCCAGGTTATGGAAAAATCCTTTTTTAAACCTTTACTATTGACATGATGTTTTTTATGAAATTCTGAGGCCTCCAGCACATTTCCTATCAATAATTTATCAATCTCATCATTGCCTTGTGCTAGAGGGCCTGGCAGACCAGTATGAGATCGGATGTGAGTTATATATAAAGGATGACTCCTTTTCCTGATTGTATCTTGTAATTGAATAAATAGTGAAGTTAATTCTGAAGCATCAGGGATAAATTCTGCAGTCTCAATATGTAATACCACTCTTTCAGCATACTGAGAGTCAGTTACTATGTTGAGAGGTTCTGAAAAATCCATTAATACCAACAGAATAGCATACAATTCTGATTTTTGCACTGAATTATAAGGACTTTGTACCACTTTACTTAAATTTTCTGATTTGTAACCTGCCTTTCCTTGTTTGTTGGCATCTGTATAAAATGTACGAACTCCAGATATGGGTTTTTGCCGTACAATTCGAGGCAAGATCCAATCAGCTCTCTTTATAAAATCAATTCTGTTGCTTTTGGGATATTTGCTGTTAATTTCTCCCAAAAAATTACTGCAAGCTCTTTGCCAAGGTTCACTTTCTGTCCATAATTTTTCAATGTCCTCCTTAGTTAAAGGTACGACAATTTCTGCTGGGTCTATTCCTGCTAATTGACGAAGTCTCAATTTTCCTTTCCAAATCAAGTCAGAGATTTTTTCCCCATAAGTTTTTAATTTTTTATTTGGTTTATTTGGTAAAAATATCCATTCCAATATAATATCTTCCCTCTGCATTAATATTCCAGTAGGGGAATGCCTAGAAGGTAAAATAACCAAAATGCAATCCAGCTTTGGATCAATACGATCCACGTGCCCTTCATGTACTTTCTTTTCTACCAAGGCCAATTCTTTCTCAGCTTCAGGTGATAATTCTCTTGGACTATTTAAGTCCTTGTCACCTTCTAAGGTTTTGAACAAATTAGTCAGTTCATCATTTTTTACCCCAACAATAGTTCGTAGATGAGAAATATCTCCAAATAATCTTTGAAAGTCATTAAGAGTCTGTAGTCTATCTCTCCTAATTTGCACCTTTTGGGGTCTAATTTTTTGTAGCTCTATTTTATATCCTAAATAATTAATAGAATCTCCTCTTTGTATTTTTTCAGGAGCAATTTGTAATCCCCAGCAAGGCAAAATTTTCTTTACTTCTTCAAACATTCTTTCTAAAGTATCTGCATTTGAGTCAGCTAGTAAAATATCATCCATATAATGATAAATTATAGATTTAGGAAATTTTTTACGTATCACTTCCAATGGCTGTTGTACAAAATATTGGCACAGAGTTGGGCTATTTAACATTCCCTGTGGGAGGACCCTCCATTGAAATCTTTTAACCGGTTGAGAATTATTATAAGTAGGCACTGTGAAAGCAAATCTTTCTTTGTCCTTTTCTTGTAAGGGTATTGAAAAGAAACAGTCTTTTAAATCAATAACTATGAGAGGCCATCCTTTTGGTAACAGAGTAGGCAAAGGAATTCCAGATTGTAGAGAGCCCATCGGCTGAATTACTTTGTTAATTGCTCTAAGGTCTGTTACCATTCTCCATTTACCAGATTTCTTTTTAATAACAAATACAGGAGAATTCCAAGGGCCGGTTGACTGTTCAATATGCTGAGCATTTAACTGTTCTTCTACCAGCTCTTCTAAAGCCTGGAGTTTCTCTGTTGTTAAAGGCCATTGCTGAACCCATACAGGCTTGTCTGTTAACCATTTTAAAGGTAGAGCTGTTGGTATTTTTGGAAGATTATCAGTTGTTGTGCCCTGTTCTTGTATAATATGGATGGCTGGTGACCACTCAAAATAATGCCTTCTAATATTTCTCTCAGAAACATGTGCTAGTTTATGATTTGTTTCTGAGATTGGAGGGATTTTAATCTGAGTATTCCATTGTTGCAACAAGTCTCGACCCCACAGGTTCATAGCTATGTTAGCGACATGTGGTTTTAATTTTCCTCTCTGTCCTTCTGGACCTATACATTCCAGCCATCTTGCACTCTGTTTCACTCCAGATAATGTCCCAATTCCTAACAGTTGAACGTTTACCTCCTGAAGAGGCCAAGCTGGATGCCAAAATTCTGGTGCAATTATGGTAATGTCCGCACCTGTGTCTACCAGACCAGACAACAAAACACCATTTATTTTTATCGTTAATTTTGGTCTCTGTTCATTAATAGAAGTTTGCCAAAAAATTTTCTTTATGTTTTCTCCTGAATTTTCTATTCTCTCTTTTTCATCATCCTGACCAGCCTGATTTATTCCAATAGTCATTTGGTTATTTAATCGCTCAGAGCAGGGATTTCCTCTACAGCTGCAGGAAAGGTTTGAACTGGTTTTGCTATGGGGGCCTGCATGAGGCCCCTCCGGGAGTTTCCCGAAAACTGAGGCAAAGGATTACCCTGTCTGTCCTTTGTTGATCTACATTCATTGGTCCAGTGTTTTCCCTTACCACACCTTCTGCATACTCCAGAAGGAAGGGGCATTCTGTTGCCATTGTTCCTTGAAGAAACATTGCTTCTAGGATTGACCTGTTTACAGTCCCTTTTAAAATGTCCTTGCTTTCCACACCCAAAACATCTAACACTCCTCAAACCTTTTGAAATTACTTCTCCTACCCACGTATCATGCTCATCAACCTCAACATTAATTGTTTCTCTAATCCAATCTTCCAAAGGTGCAGATCTTGCCCTTAACGGCCTGATTATTCTTTTGCATGCTGCATTCGCATTCTCAAATGCCAAAGCTTCAATTATTGCCTTACTAGCTTCTGATCCTGAGACCATTCTGTTTACTGCTGAAGCCAGTCTTTCTAAAAAATCTGTGAAAGATTCTTTAGGGCCTTGCATAACCTTTGTGAATGACTCATGTTTTTTTCCTGGTTCATCAACTCTGTCCCATGCATTCAAGGCTGCCATTCGACATAAAATTACGGTTTGAACATCATATAAACATTGTGTTTGTATTGAAGCATATTGGCCTTCTCCAATAAGCTGATCCTGACAAACTTGTATTCCTTTATCCCTCCATTGTGTTTCTACGTTTCTAGCTTCCTCCTTAAACCAAGTCAGAAATTGAATTCTCTGGCTGGGTTCCAGAACAGCTTGTGCAAGGTCCCGCCAGTCCTGTGGTATAATCCTATTATATGTTGACCAAGAGTTTAACATTTGCTTTACATATGGGGAATGCATGCCATAAGATACTATTGCCTCCTTAAACCTTTTAAAATCCATCAGTTCAATTGGAGCCCAGATATTTTGTGTAGCCATTTGATCAGGCATCTGCTGTACGGTTACAGGATAAATTAAGGATGATTGTGTGAAAACAGGCTTTCTTTCTGTAACCTTATGATCCAAACTTGAACCAACTTCACTGTTAAAATTAACAGGTTTTTCTAAAGCTGTTATCCTGGCACTTAAATCGACTATCTTTTTAAATAGTAAAATGAGAATAAGCATGGTGATTAACTGCATAATTCCCATAATACTAATCTTTTCATATAGTTGTTCCATTGTCAGACTGCCTAAAATTTCAAACAAAACCCAATTTTCTTCCAATGTACACAGGAAACCCATTTTTTTAAATGTGGAAAAAATTTGTCTTTTAAATAGTTTCCTTTATGACTTACCAAATCTGCGTAGAACAGTAGAAATCCGAGCGAATTTCAAAACAGCCACCTAGAGTCCTAGGTGTAAATCCAGAGAGAGAGAGAGAGAGAGAGAGAGAGAGAGAGAGAGAGAGAGAGAGAGAGAGAAACAGAGAGACAGAGAGAAAGCAAGAGAGAAAGCAAAAGCGAAAGTGAAAGTGAAAGTGAAAGTGAAAGCGAAGGGGTAGCCGGCTAAAGCTTAAAGCCAGCCACTTGTTCCCTCTGAGCCGAGTCAAGGCTTGGCTTTACAGCCAGGGGCCCTGTTTAGCAGGGCAGGCCTGAGCTGTTTGTAGCACTGGCTTTAAGCAAGCAGCTCACAGTCCGGCCTGAGCCCAAGCAGACCTGGGCTGGGGCTAGGGAGCCGGCTGCTCCGGCTAGGGAGCCGGCCCCAAGCAGTTTTTAATGGATTCTTGTCACGTTGGGCGCCAGATGTAGATGTAACCAATCGTATTATTAAAATAAGAAACACAGAGCCAAGGTAAAAGAGAAAAGCCGAGAGGTCAGAGCTCAGAGATAAAATCTTACCTCCTGCAGTGCTCCTAGCTTCCCCGAGAGAGGGAGGTACTTCCTGTGTCCCTGTTTAAATATTCTTTCTGTTCTGCCTTCTCATTGGTTGTAAACCCAACCACATGACTGCCTCATCACTGCCTGTAAGTACCGCCCTCCAGGTCTTAAAGGCGTATGTCTCCAATACTGGCTGTATCCCTGAACACACAGAAATCTACCTAGCTCTTCTAACCACCACACTCTTACTATGGCTCTAATAGCTCTGACCCCAGGGCAACTTTATTTATTAACATAAAATTAAAATAACATTTCAGTACAAATAAAATATCACCACAGGCAAGGATTTTTTTTTTCTCATTCTGCAAGCTGTCTGTTCATTCTTGAGATTGTCTCCGTCCTGGGTAGAAGCTTTTATTCCACATAATTTCATCTGTCAGTTCTTGGGACTGTTTCCTGTGTCACAGAGTTTTTTCTGAAATGTCTTGCCTACACCTGTATTGTGAAGTGTCCTCCCCTGGCAGTTTTAGAGTTTCCGGAGTCATGTAAAGATCTATGATCCATTTTGAGTTGACTTCTGTTCAGAGAGCTGAGGGTCTAGTTTCCTTCTTCTGTATACAGAAGTCCAGCTTCCCCAACACCCTTGTTAAAGAGGCCATCTTTCCGCTAGTATATGTTTTGACGCCTTTATCAGAACTTCAGCAGCTGTAGCTAGGTTTATTTCTGGGCCTTCAAGTCGATCCCATTTCTCTACATGTCTGCTATGGATTTGTGCCAGTACCATGCTGGTTTTCTTACTACACCTCTTTAATGTAATTTGAGATCAATCAAGGATTGTGATACCTCCAGAACTGCTCTTTTTGCTACTTACTCTTTCACCTTGGTCATTCGGGGTCTTTTGTGCTTCATATGAATTTTAGAATTTTTTTCCTAGTTCTGTGAAGAATGCTGTTGGGATTTTTTGGGGAATGAATATGTTCTTGGTGCTGGAGCCATTTTCACAATAAAATCTTGCCAATCCCTGAGTGTCAAAGGTCTTTCTATCTGATCATGTCTTCTTTAATTTTCATCATAAATTTGCATTGTAGATGTCTATAGGTTATCCCTAGCTTGTGTAGTAGTGATGCTTGTTGTGTGAGGAATATTGCGAATGCAATTTTCACCTGGTTTCTTTCTCATTGAGTGTCCTGTTGGTATATGGAAATGGTGCTGATCGTGTCTGAAGATTCTGTGCCCTCTCAAACACTTGTCTGAAAGTACCTACCAGGTATTTCTGACAGAGCTTTCAGGGTCTTTTAAGAATAGGATCATGCTATCTACAAATAGGAATAATTTGACTTACTGCTTTCTTATTTGTATCCTTTTCTTTCTTTCTCTTTTTTTTTTCATATTGTTCTAGCTAAGACTTGAATCATGGCATTGAATAACAGTGGAAAAAGTGGGCATCATTATCTCATGCTAGATTTTGGAAGAAATGCTTTCAATTTTTCCTCATTTGGTAAAAGGTTGGCTTTAGTTTTATTTGTTGAGATAAGTTCCTTTTATTCCTTCTTTCAGGATTTTTACGAAGAAGGGACGTTGAAACTTGTCAAAGTCTTTTTCTGCACCAATTGAGATGACCCTGTGCATTCCTTCTGTACTCTGTTGTGTGTTGAATTACACATATTGATCTGCATATGTTAAATCAACCTTGCTTCCATGGAAAGAAACCAACTTGCTCTTGGTTATAATCTTGATGTGTTCTTGAATTCAATTTGCTAAAACTTTATTACGAAATTTTGTGTCTATGTTCATCATGGAGATTGGCCTATAATTTTCCTTTTTATCTCCTTATCTGGCCTTTGGCTTCATCTACTGAGCCTGGTGATGCCCTTTCCCTGCCTACTTTATGGAACAGTCTAAGGAGCATGGGTGTTTGCAGGGATTCTGCAGTGGATCCACCCAGTCCTACACTTCTCATTGGGAGATGATATTGCTTTGAGTGCCTTGAATTTTTTAAATGGATGATCAAGTTAAGTTGTTTATAACATTTTGATTAATTTTAGTAAGCCATATGTACCTAGGAATTTATTCATTTCTTTAGATGCATCCATCATTAGACTGTTATTTGAAATCTTCATGTTTTTTAAAGCACTCATAGCAATAAATTTTCCTCTTAGGACTGTATCCCAAAGGTTCTGATACGTTGAATTCCATTTTCATTTGATTCTAGGAATTTTTAAATTTCCTTCATGATTTGTTAAATGAATTCCCATGTATTATGTAGTTTCTGTAGGTTTAGCTAGGTTTTGTTTGATTGGTTATTTTTATTGGTTTTTTTGTTTTGTTTTGTTTTGTTTTTTTGTTGTTGTTGTTGGTTTTTTTTTTTTTTTTTTTTTTTTTTTGCTTTGCTATTGATTTCTACTGCTGTTGCACTATGAGCTGATAAGATACAAGTAATTATCTTGAGGTTTCCATATTTGGTATGGCTTGATTTGTGATCTAGCATTCTAGGAGCTCTGCTTTAGAGAAGGTTCCATAGGCTGCTGAGAAGAATGTGCCTTCTGGTGGCTGGGACATTCTGTATCTGTTAAGTCTATTTTGATTTATAGCATGGTTTAACTCCAAAAGATTAAAAGATTTTTCTTTGGTTTTTAATTTAGATGACCTATATAAGTTAGAATGGTATATTGAAATCACCACTATTACTGTATCAAGACTTACTTGACTTTCAATGTCCATTAGTTTTTATTTTATGAAATTGGAGTCCCCAACATTTGATGTGAAGATATTTACAATTGTTATATCCTCTTGATGAACTGGTCCTTGTGTTTGTATGTAATGGTCTTCTTTGTCTCTTTGAAGTTTGGTTTGAAGTCTACTTTATTAGATACCAGAATAGTGATACCAGTTTTCTTTCAGTTTCCATTTGCTTAATAGATTGTTTTCCATCCTTTGACTCTCAGTCAATGGTTGTCATTACCAATGAGATGTGTTTCTTGGAAACAATACCTAGTTGGATCTAGATGTTTATCTAGTCAGTTGATATCATTTTATGAATAAGTTGAGACCATTTACATATAAAGTTATTATTAAGAAATGTTTCCTAATCCCTATAATTTTGTTGGTTATTTTTCTGGTTGGATGTATTATTGTTTGCTTTTTTGTTTGTTTGTTTTGTTTTGTTTTCTACTCTATCAGTACTAGGAATGTTTTTTAGTATCTATAGTTTTCCTGCCTTTCCCACAGTCAGGACAAATCTTTGTCACCCGCCAGTCCCACAGCCACTTAGACCCAACCAAGTAAATACAGAGACTTATATTGCTTACAAACTATATGGCCATGGCAGGCTGCTATGGGATATTCTGTATGGCAAATGTGTTGCTCTGATTGGTTAGTAAATAAAACACTGATTGGCCAATAGTCAGGCAGAAGGAAGTATAGCCGGGACAAGGAGGAGAATTCTGGGAAGTGGAAGGCTGAGTCAGGGAGTCACTGCCAGCTGCCACCATGACAAGCAGCATGTGAAGATGCCGGTAAGCCATGAGCCACATGGCAAGGTATAGATTTATAGAAATAGATTAATTTAAGCTATAAGAACAGTTAGCAAGAAGCCTGCCATGGCCATACAGTTTGTAAGCAATATAAGTCTCTGTGTTTACTTGGTTGGGTCTGAGTGGCTGTGGGACTGGCGGGTGACAAAGATTTGTCCTGACCGTGGGCAAGGCAGGAAAATTCTAGTTACAGCAGGCTTCTTGCTAACTGTTCTTATAGCTTAAATTAATCTTTTCTATAAATTTATACCTTGCCACGTGGCTCATGGCTTACCGGCATCTTCACATGCTGCTTGTCATGGCGGCGGCTGGCAGTGACTCCTTCTGCCTTCCTGTTCTTTCTTTTCTCCTCTCTGTTAGTCCCGCCTATACTTCCTGCCTAGCCACTGGCCAATCAGTGTTTTATTTACTGACCAATCAGAGTAATTTGACACACAGACCATCCCACAGCATAACAGTTTGCTTCTTAGCTTTCCTGTATACATCTCATGAAATACATTCTTTCCTATGCCTTCATGATTTAGATAGTCTTCCTCCTCTACATATAGTATTCCTTTAAGTATCTTCCTACAATGTTCCTATGGAGGTCATGAACTGCCATAGCTTGTGATTACCTTGAAATGTCCTTATTTTTCCATCTATTTTAAAAGGTAAAATTTCAACCAAGAATAGCCATCACAGTTGGGATCGACAGAGATCACTCAGTGGCCTAGAGTATGTATTTTGCTGTCTTTTAGAATTTCTGATAAGAGACCTTGTTATTCTATACTTAATCTTAGGCAAAAATCTGAAAAGGAATTGTGGTGGTTTGAATGATAACAGTCCCCATGGGCTTACTCATATGTCTGAATGCTTGGCTCCCAGTTGGTTGAACTGTTTGGGAAGGATTAGGAGGTGTGGCCTTGCTGGAAGAAGTATGTCATTAGGGACAGGCTTTGAGGCTTTGAAAGACTGGTGCTGGCCCTATTGTGTGTCCCCCTCCCCTGTGTATCTCCTACTTGTAGATCAAGATGTAAACTCTCAGTTGTTCCTGCCAACCTTTGCTCCACCATCATGAACTCCAAACATCTGAAACCATAAACCCAACTAAATGCTTCTTTTTATAAGTGTCTTTGGTCATGGTGTTTTATCACAGCAATAGAAAAGTAGCTAAATCATAGATCTGATATGATTTGAATGTGTATGCCTTTGTAAGCATGTTGGTGTTTTCCCCTTACAATTTTAAATATTGGTCCTATACTTTGAATTTTGACTATCATATGTTGTGGAGATGTTCTCCTCTGGCCATGTCTGTTTGAGATCCTAACTGCCTCCTGTGTTGGGATGTCTATTTCTCTATCTAGACCTGGGGAATCTTCTGTTTCATGTCATTGAATAGTGTTTCTTTGTCATGAGTGTTTATCTTGGGGCTTCTGGCTCACTGATTCTTAGGGTTGATTTCTTGATTGTATCCCACAATTCTTAGATATTGTGGTCATGCCTGTTGATTTTTTTCCTGTTGATATTTGAATGTTGTACTTTGTCAGTCTTGTATTTCATCTATGAGCATCTATCTTCTGCATGGTTGAGTCTAGTGATGATATTTTCCATTACTTCTTGGTTTTGTTTTTGACTTGTAGTCACTGACTTTTCTATTTCCAACAATTCTATTTGATTTTTTTTCTCAAAATCTTGATTTCCTTGATGAGTTTTTTTCTTTCATGCTGATTTTCTCATCCTAGATAATCTGGCACAGAAAATGTATATCAGGTATTGATTGCCATGATCATGGTGCTGTGTAACAAATCACCAGGTGCTTATTGATTTATTCAAAGAACATTTGTGCTCAAGATCCAAGTAATGGGAGTTCAATTTGTAGATTATTCTGGAAGCTGCTTCTGGTTCCAGGACATGAATGAGTTTGGATCTGGCCCAGAGTATTTGTCCTAGGACCCAAGAAACAGAATGGCAGCCATGATGGAGAAAGTTCTTTACATTGTAAATCTAGGAATTAATGGAGTGGGGTTCAATAGCATAGTTAAATATAAGGCCTCTGCTCATATCTAGCCCCTTTTATTCCATTGTTCAACAAGTTCAACATTAGTGGAGAGGAAAGTATGATTTCCTAGAAGCAGATAGAGATAAAAGGTAGCCCCCAACATCACAAGAGGTATTTGCTGGATGACTGAATCAAGACTAGCTAACCAAGCACAGTATTTTCCAGCACAATTCCTCTTTCCCTTCAGCCTCTGTAAACATGCTCATCTCACTTTCAAAGGAAAGAAGAATGAAGTGAAAGATGGAGAACAAAAGAAAGGAGAAGGAAAGAGAAGAAAGGAAGGTAAATTCAAATGCAAAATCTTAGGCTTATGGTGTGGCTAACTGGAGGAGTACCTTCCTGGCATGCCCAAAATCCTGGGTTCCATCCCCGATACCTCCATCAAAAACATCTCTTGACCTTGCTTCCTCATTGCTCCCTTTTTTAAAAAAAAAAAAACTCCAATGTATCTTTTTAAAAGATGTACAATGAAAACCATCAAGAAGCTGCACATTCCCCCCATCAGATGGGTAAAATGAAGGGTTTGCTGGAGCAAGGCATTCTAAGGGTGTGAACTCAGAACACACACAATCCCAGTGAGGTATCTGAAAGTATCTATGAGAATTTAAGATGCACTTACCCATTGAGTCAGCAATTCTATTTCCAGGAATTTATCCAACAAACATCTCTGCACATTTCTTTAGGGAAAAAAAGGATTGTAGAATAGCAGTCATTACAACAGTGTTTGCAAGAATAAAAAGCAATCCATAAGTATGATATAGCCACTAATAAAAGTTGATCTGTATTTTGTGACTTAAAATTTTCTCCCAGATACATTAATTTAGGGAGATGTTCAACAGCACAAATGATATGCTCTCGTGTGTGTGTGTGTGTGTGTGTGTGTGTGTGTGTGTGTGTGTGTGTGTGTGTAAAACATCTCCATAAGAGTAGATTAGAAATGGCTCCCTCTGAGCACAGCCCAAATATACTGCCTGTATACACTGACTCAGAGTTCACATTTCCAGTAGACCAAACTGCAACACCTGAAATGAACACTTACTAATTCTGTAAAGAGGTAAATTTACTTTTTAAAAAGCCCTCTTAAATACCCCACTTTTTGGAGTTCATGACCTTCCACTGTGAAAAATTTGTTCTTCCTCCAAAGTGATGACTAAGGTACTCTGACTGCTATTCCCTGGGTCATACCAGGAAAGGCATGAAGGCCATTAATCAATTAGATTCTTTGTCTTCAGATCAATCCCCTTCTAGTGGTGCCTGACCCCAATTGCCTGACATTTCCATAACCCACTTGCCACTTCACGCGTGCCAAATGACTTCTTGTTGTCCCAAACTTGGAGATTTTAATCTCATGTATTAAGCCAGCAGGGCCCAGTAATTCCCTGAATGCATTTTTATTGACTTTGTAAATCAGACTTGCCCACATCAGGGACTGTGACCAGGAAAGAGGTGTTTGTCTGTGAAATTGGCTGGACACACACCATTGACTGTGATGATAACCAGTGATTCGTGGGGCCAGACAGACGAGCCACATGTGCTAAGCAGATTAAAATATAACAAAACAAAAAAGTTCCATTACCAGGAATACCCTCAAAGAGCAGCAGGATGTTTGTGATAAAGGATGGAAAAACAAACTGATTCCACATCTGAAAGGACGCCCCAGACAATGCTTTGCTTCCTCTTTGATCAGCCAAAGGGAAGGTGTGGGGATGATGATGCAGGTAAGCCCACAGTCCCCCGAGCCCTTTGTCTAAAGTCAGTTGTTTGTCCGTCAGCCCCTGTGAACAAGGCTGTGCATAACGCCATGAATCTCTGCAGGGATCACGTCAAATACTTGATTTTTAAATGATCTCCTCCCACTAAGGACAAGATCTAAGGAGTGCAACAGTCTAACCCACGTGAGTCCGTCTTTCACTAGCCTCTTCCCCACAATCCTCAGGGCCTTTGCACTTACCGTTCTTTCTACCTGTAATGATCTTCATCCAGATAACCCCACGTCTAGTTTATTCGCTCCACTCAGGACTCTGGACAGATGCCACCACTTGAACAAAGCCTTTCTTGGATGGACATGGTCGTGCGCACCTGTCATCCCAGCACACTGGAAGCTGAGGCAGAGGCACTGAGGGTTCAAGGCCATCCAGAGTTATGTAGTAAGTTCAAGGCCAACTTAGACTACATAGTGAGGCCTGCCTTAAAGAAAAAAAGAAAAGAAGGAAGGAAGAAAGGAAAATAAAGAGGAGGAAGAAGAGGAGGGGAAGGAGGAAGAAAGCTTCAGCAGTCACTGATTCTGAAATAAAAGAGACCCTGGCTTCCCATCTTCCCCTTCCTTTTCTTTATCCACAGCATTTTTGTGAAGTGGCATCATATTATGTATTCTCTGCTTATTTATTTTAGGCCTGCCCTCCAGAGAACAAGCGTTTTTTGTCGGTTCTGGCCGCTGCTGTGGGCTCAGTGTCTAGAATACTAACTACTCAAATATTTGATGAATGAATGAATGATGTGCAGCAGAGTTCCTGTTCTTTTCTCGTCACCTAAGTGGCTTAATTCATTCATATATTTGTCCAACAAATGTTTGCAGAAGGACTGCCACAAGCCAGGCATATGCTGAGTGCTGAGTCTCAACAGGATCGTGTGAGGGAAAGTATAAAATGCCAGCCTTCTCTGCAGGTTGCAGGTGCAATTTGGCATCAATTCAGTTACTGGGAAGAACTGTGTGTCTCCGCCATGGTAAAGAAGACAGGTGCCGTGCATATAGTAGTGAGAAGATTGCTCAAATTTCTTTAACCTTCTTCTCTGGAACTTTCTTTGTAGGTTGCATCCTGGGTCTTAACCATTATCACAGCTTCCAGTCTCTCCAAGACAGAGGCAGCTGGCTGGCCATCACTGCTGGTTCTCAGCATGGGGGCACAGCCCGAGATTTTGTCCACATTTCCCAATATCCCTTGCAGGTTGTGCAAGCATGTGCCTAATTTCTGTCCAGTGAGATGTGAGCATAAGCACAATGTAGATTTCCCAGTAGTCAGACTTGCACTGTTTAATGGAAATAGACTGTAAGCCACATGGCTAATGTAGAAATCATGCTTGGTATGCAAAAAAAGAAGCAAGAAATTAATTTTAACAATATATTTAAACAATTGTACTAGTTGTTGTTCTCATTGCTGTAACAGTACACCAGATGAGAAGCAACTTCAGGGAAAGAGGGGCTTATCTGGGCTCATGGTTTGAGAAGCTGCATTCCATCGTGGCAGCAAGGCCATGGCAAGGCCTGGCACCTGGAGACTGAGGTTGTTGGACATTTTGTATCCACGGTCAGGAGACAGCAATACCGTAGTGTGGTTGGTTTAAAACCTTAAGATCTGCCCCCAGTGACCCACTTCCCCCAACAAGACTCCACCTCTTAAAGACCCCACAACTTCTCAAAACAGCATCCCTAGCTGGTGTTCCACCAGCCTACAGGGGACATTTAACATCAAACAACGAAAACAATATGTTCAAAAAATCCTCAAGCCAATTCAACCTGTGATCATACTAACAGCATTGATGGAGTGTTTTCATCCTTCTATCTTGGGTCCTCAGACTGCAGGGAGGATGCTGAATTTTCCTCAGAAATATCTGGTCTGTGTTTTGATTTCATAGTTAAAATGCCATCTTCAGCATATACAGGTTGTTCAAACACACAAGCCTTACAATAACTAAACAAGAGTTCTTATATGATTTGAATTCAAACCAATGGAAATTAAATTAAAAAAATCACTTCCTCCGTCTCACTAGCCACTTTGCTAGCACCCAACAGCCTCTGTGGCTCCAAAGCCCTGAAGACCAGCATGCCCTGCTCTGTGCTCTCCCTCTTCCCACTAGCTGGAGGATGAAGACATTCAGAAGAGGAGACTCATGGGTGGAGGTCATATGTTGGGGTTGGCAAAGCCACTCTCTCCACCACTGAATGGCTATATGCAGAAGAAGCCTACATTCCCTTCAAGCCTGTGTTTCCTCCTGGCTCGGCTGCAGTTTACCTGTCTCTAACTAACATGTATGCCAGGACTTTCGTTGCAACTGCCCTAGAGACTTCCAGAACCTCCACTCCCAAGCCTTCACCTGGCCTTATCTCTAAAACTAAGGATACTTACTAGCAATATCACCACCGCTCGAGTTTCCCAGCCTAACCCATCACTTTAACGACTCTGCCATGGCTCAGCAAATTCTCATCTGGGATTCTGATGGGAGCCTGGGGTGGGTAGGGATGCCTAGGTTTGAATTCAGACTCCACCACTAGGATGGGTAACGTCATATATCAGATTGATTAGACCACATGGCACTAAGATATTTGATCATGTATTATCCTGAATTGTAGCTGAAGAGCTTTTCTCTCCGGGTCCCACCAAGTCCTGCCGGTCTTGGATCCCACTTATAAAATAAACACACAGATGCTTATATTATTTAAACTGCTTGACCATTAGCTCAGGCCTATCATTGTCTAGCTCTTACTCTTATATTTAGCCCATTTTTATTAATCTATACTTTGCCACGTGGCTTGTGGCTTACTGGTACCTTACATCTTGCTGGTCCTGGCGGCAGTTCCAGGCAGTCTCCCTCTCTGCCTTCCTGTTCCCTCAATTCTCCTCTCTGTTAGTCCTGCCTATATTTCCTGTCTGGCTACCAGCCAATCAGTGTTTATTTATACAGAGCGATATCCACAGTACTGAATGAGGATGTTGCTGGTGAGATCAACGCTTGAAAGAGTGGACTGAATAAAGCAGACGGCCCTTCCTAAGGTGAGTGGGCCCCATCCAATGCCTTAGAACAAAAAGGCTGGTCCTCCAAACTCAGAGGGATTCCTCTTCCTGACAGCCTTTAACCTGGGATGCTGGCTCTTTGCTGCCTTCAAACTCAAGCTGAAGCCTAATTCTTTCTGGGGCCTAAGCTTGCCAGCATTGATACTGTAATGCACCATCAGCCTCCAGCTCCAGCTCTTCAGCTCAATGACTGTGTATCTTGGGAGTTGTCAGCCTCAAAAAAAAAAAAAAAAAATCACATGAGGCAGTTCCTTAGAATAAATGAATGATTGAATGAATGAATCAGTGGTCTCATCATTCTGTTCTTTCTCTGGAGAATATCACTACTGACTACTAACAGACCATGTGACACCACTGCACCTTGGTTTCCTCGCCTGTAAAATGGAGAGGACAACAGTCTTCTGCTACACGTTAGTTAGGATTGTTGTGTTATTATTATTACACACAAGCTCTGCCGGCCATTGCTAAGCAAAAATGTAAACCATGCATGTGTGTGCTGGGGGGAAACAGCAAGTTCAAGGTCTCCAGCTCTGCCTGGTCCCTCAGCATTCAGAGAGCACTTTGTATTCACCCTTGGTCATTTCTCTCTCCTGTTCCCCTCAGCAACTGATGAGCTTCAAACCCACAGTATTACCTCCTCTTACCCCCTAAGTCAGCACTCTCCCCCTCAGGTGAAGCCCTGCCTTCTATTTCACAGAGAAAATTATGGCTCTCAGGCAAGAACTTGTTAATTAATTTTGTTTCATCCTCTCATGCTTTTGATCTTGTGCCCTCTCCCTCCTTAGGGATGTTCTCTTCACATTAACTTTTCTCTCCTGATTCTGAGCCTCCCCATTTCCTGCAGCTCTTTCTGCCTTAACCAGTCACCATGCCTGGGGCTAGCTTATTGTTAGACACTTCCTGCTGTCTAGACTCTTCTTAACACCCCACCTGTCAAGCTTCTTCAGACCCTACGCTGCTTCTGCTGTCTCATACCCTTTCTATCATTCTCTACAGAGCAGCTCAGGAAAGGGAACAGACTGTTCCCAGTGCTAGGCAAGGCCAGGCCAGGTAGAAGAATCAAGGCGCATAATCCTCAAGATGGGGATGTGCTTGCATTAGAGCAGAGTAAGGAAAGAGGAGAGTGCTGGAGGTGAAATCTGGGCAGCAGGTATGGTCCGGGGGTGACAGGGAGTTGGCTTGGACTTTAAGTGTAGTGGGGAATCATAGCAGGGTTTTGAGAAGAGCAGCAGCAGGCTCCCAGCCTCTAACCTACATTTTAAACGACTCTCTCTACAAAGAAGCAAGTGCACAAAGGAGAAGCCCACAAGGTCACTAGAATAAGGGGCTAGAAATATGGTTCAGCCATTAAAACGCTTGCTACAGGACCCTAATGACCTGAGTTCAAATCCCCAGCACCCATGTGAAAGCCAGGCATAGTGGTGTGTACCTATCATCCTAGCACTTGGGAGGCTGAGACAGGAGGATCTCTGGAGCTTGCTGGCCAGCTACTGTCGCCAAATTTGTGAGCTCCAGATTCAGTAGGAGATCCTATCTCAAAAACTAAAGTGGCAAGGAATAGAGGAGGATGACTGACATCAACTTCAACTTCTGGTACACACACATACACACACACACACACACACACACACACACACACACACACACACACAAACAAACATACACACACACACACTCACACACACACACAAACATACACACACACACACACACACACACACACACACACACACACACACACACACGCACCCTGAAAACAGAAAAGTAAAATAATTACACTGATCCAAGTCTGGGTATATAGTTAAGGCCAAACTAAAAGGATCTGCTGGTGTTTGGGATGTGAACAGGAAAAAAAGAGAAGTTAAAGGGGACTGGGTATGGAAGTACAAATCTGTAATCTTAGCTGTTAGGGAAGTTGAGGCAGGAGAATCAAGAGTGTGAAGCCAAACCAGGGTACAAAGGGAGACCTCCCATCTCAAAAACAAAAGTCACAAAGAGTGCCCCAAGGTTTTGTGCTTTCCCATCTGTAGTTCACTCATCCTACTTCCTCCCAGAGCTCAAATATCTACAGTTAAATGAGCATCAGACTTAAAATTACGGCATAAAGTGCAAGAATAAGTAAATATAATAATATAATCAAGAAAATGAGGGAAAAGCAGTGAGGTCCATCAGCCATTGGCCAACACATGATATCTACAAAAATAGATGAAAGGTGGATAGATGATAGATAGATAGATAGATAGATAGATAGATAGATAGATAGATAGATAGATAGATAGAGTCTTAGGGTTTCTATTGTTGTGAAGAGACACTGTGACCACGGCAACTCATAAAGGAAAACATTTAATTGGATGGCTTACAATTTCAGAGGTTTAGTCCATTATCATCATGGCAGGACATGGTGGCATGTAGGCAGAAATGGTGCTGGAGAAGGAGCTGAGGGTTCTACATCTTGATCTGCACGCAGCAGAAGGAGTCTGTGTACTAGGCCTAGCTTGAGCATATATAACCTCAAAGCCCACCTCCACAGTGACACACTTCCTCCAACAAGGCTATATCTACTCCAGCAAGGCCACACCTCTCATCAGTCCTACTCTCTATGGGCCTATGGGGTCCATTTTCATTCAAACCACAACAAACAGATAGATAGATAAGTAGATAGATAGATGGATGGATGGATGGATGGATGGACGGACAGACGGATGGACGGACAGACAGACAGACAGATAGATAGATAGGATAGGATAGGATAGAGGAATATCTGTATTTGCTGTTATGCGGCTACTGAAGAATGGCTACTCTAAGAAACTTTCAAAAGAATTACAATAGTCAGCCTTTGAGAATGCGACTTCAGAGTGGAAAGGAGTGGGGCAAGACCATTGTGTTTCATGAATAGTTGCGTTATGCTGCTTTCTTTCTTACTTTTTTCTTTCTTTCTTTCTTTTCATTTTTAAAAACAACGAATACAAATTATTTTTATTAAAAAATGTAAGAAGGAACTGAGCTTAGAGCTTGTGCTCCAGTATATAACCCTTTGCCCATGAAACCCAGTAGATCACAAAACAAAGAAAACAACAAAATGGCATGAAAACAGGTAGGAACTTGTTGGGAAGAACAGGTTCAGCAGAAATTTAGGGAGATGAGGGAAGTTAACCAAAAGGTGTGAAAGTGATCAAAATGCCCTACATACACAAACATATGAAACTGAAAAAGACTAATAAAACAAAGTCATAAAAAATGGGGGAGGTTCTGTCCTGTAAGTCTATAGCACAGGCCCTCTGTGCCCTCCCATACTCAAGCAAAAATGGCATTTCTCCCTTTGTTCAGGTTTTTCCTGATCCCCTTTATTGGCATGATAATGCTGATCTTGCTATAAATTTTTTAAAGAGCTCGGGAAAAACATAAACGTTTGGGCTCTCAAGTGATGTTGCCTGTCAACACCATTCAGAAGCTTATTTCCCATAATACCACTTCAATGCAGAAGCCCAGAGCTGCCGGAGGACCTGCTGCAGAAGTTTCCTTTGACATAGGCCATGATGAGAGAGAGAGAGAGAGAGAGAGAGAGAGAGAGAGAGAGAGAGAGAACGTGTGTGTGTGTGTGTGTGTGTGTGTGTGTGTGTGTGTGTGTGTGTGTGTGTGTGTTGGATTCGTGACTGTTACACAAAGACAATGAATCAGGTCACTGGCATTGCTCCTAATTGTTAGATGCTTGTTAAATACCCACCTTAATGCCAATCTTTGGGCTAGGGCTGTAGCTCAATTGGTAGAGTGCTTGCCTAGCACACATGAAGCCCGAGGTTCAATCCCTAGCACTGCATAAATTGAGTGTGGTCATGCATACTTGTAACTTCCAGAGACTGACGCGGGAGGATCAGAAGCTTAATGCCATCTTTGGTTTCATAAAAAGTTCAGGGCCAAACTCAGCTACATGAGAGCTTGTGTAGTCGAAAGTTTCTCAGGTCCCACCCAGCCCTGCGGACCTGCAGCTGCTTATAAAATAATTACTCAGAGGCTTATATTAATTACAAACTATATGACCTATGGCTCAAGCTTCTTGCTAGCTAGCTCTTATAATTTAACCCATTTCTATTAATCTAAGTGTTGTTGCCACATGGCCATGGTGTCACCAATCTGCTGACATCTGTTGCTCCTTAGATCGGGCTCATCACTCCTCCAGCTTCGCCCTTTTCTCTGTATCTCTGCTTGAATTTCCCGCCTGGCTGTAAGCTTTCTTGTCATAGGCCAAAACAGCTTTATTTATTATCCAACTGGAGCCACACATATTCACAGCATACAGAAAGACATCCCACAGCAAACCTGTATCAAAAAACAAAAACAACCAAAGGGCTAAATAGTTTGGGCAATCTGGACCTATGTATTTTTCCAGTGTCACTACCCCCCTTCACTCACTTGTCCCCTACACCTGCTCACTTGAGGCCCTTGTTGCTCTTGACACTGCAGTCTCCAGCCTGCTGGCCTTTGCCTGAAGGTAGCCTTGCCAGCTGATCTCTTTTTCATTAGCAATTGTACAAATAAGGGGCTCCATCATGATATGTCCATGCAAATACTCAACGCACTTTGATCATCTGCATCCCATCTATTTCCCTCTCTGAGCTCCTTTTTTCCTTCCTTCCACATCCCCAGTAGTTCCCCATTTACTTCCATGTCTCCCCTCCCAGACTCCACATGTAAGAGAAAACATGCAGTGTTTGTCTGCATCTGACTTACTTTACTCCGCATAATGATCTCTAGTTCCATCCATTTCCCCATAACTGACATCATTTCATTTTTCCTTATGGCTGAATAAAACTCCATTGTGTATAAGTACTACATTTTCTTTATCCATTCACCTGTTGATGGATATCAGGGCTGGTTCTGTGCATTGGCTGGTATGAATAGAGCTTCAGTAAACACGGGTGTACACGTCTCTCTCTGGTATGCTGACTTAGCGTCTTCTGGGTATACCAAGAGTAGTGTGGCTGGGGCTTATGAAAGCTCTACTTTTAGAGTTTTGAGGACGCTCCATACTGATTTGCACAGTGGAGGCCCCAGTCTACACTCCCATCAGCAATGTATAAGTGTTCCCTTTCCAACACTCTCACCATCGCCTTCTGTCGCTTGCTTTCTTGATGACAAGCAAGCCTCTCTGACTTGGGTAAGTTGAAGCTTGGTGAGCTGCGAAAGCCAGCATGTCCCTGATGAGCTCTCCCATTTAAGCGCTAACAGAGAATCATTGCTGCAGGGATCTCCCTGCCTAACCCTGCATCCTTAACCCCAGCTCTGAAAGCCCACATTTTGGAATGTTAACCTTTTGTGTTTTAATTCATATGCTTTTGGAACTTAGAGGTGGAGCTTCAGAGTACCTAGGGTTAGCAGAAGTCTTGAGGGTGGGGCCTCCAGGATAGGATTAGGGTCTTAACAGTCAAGAGTGGCCTGAGATGGTACACTGTCTTTCTGTTGCCATGTGATAATGTAGGGAGAAGCTTCTGTTCCACCCCGTCCTGCAGTAGCTTATAAAAATAAACACTCAGAGGCTTATATTAATTACAAACTGCTTGGTCTATGGCTCAGGTTCTTTGCTAGCTAGCTCTTACAACTTAACTCAACCCATTCCAATTAATTCTATGTTTTGCCACATGGCTTTGTGGCTTCACCTATTCTCTCACATCCCACTTCTCCTGGCGGTGGCTTGGAGCATCTCCTCTGACCCCACCTTTCTTCTCTCTCTCTCTCTTGGATTTTCCACCTGGCTCCATCCTGCCCTGCCATAGGCCAATGTAGCTTTATTTATTAACCAGTGGGAGCAACACATATTCACAGCATACAGAAAGCAACATATACACAGCATTTCCCCTTTTCTGTCTAATCAAAAAGGAGGGTTTTCATTTTAACATAGTAAAATTATATATAACAAAACAGTTATCAAGCAAGAGTTATAGTTATAATTATAGTTTTCCTTATTACACTTCTAGCCAGAACTTTAGACAAACCTTACCCATTGCTCTGAGACTAGCTAAAATCTTTACAGCTAGTCCTCATGACTAGCTGAGGTGTCGTCGCTAATCCCACAGAGGTGTCGTCGCTCCCTAGACAGCAGAAAGTCATTTTAGCAAAACAGTGCCTCCTCTCACAAAAGGTTTTATTTTCTCAGGGTTATGGATAATTGTCATCTAATAGGGGTTGGTTATAAGGTGTAATAAGGTTGGGGATGGAACAATAAACTTTAGACTCAGGATTCTCTTTTGGAAAAGAAAAAAGGGAAATAGATAGACTAGGATATTAAGGTAGATTACTGAATCTACTTGTAAACTACTTTAGCAAACTATCAGCCTTAGATAATTTGCACTGGTATGGATTTTTATATATTGATACAAATGTAAACTATTTTTCTATTCCTATTTAAGGTAATTTGTATATTGATACAAATTCAAAACTATAATTGTCATATTGTACATATGTTCCTACTCCTGTTTGAAATATTTTGTATATTGATACAAATGTATAGTTATATTTTTCATACTGTATGTATTTCTACTTCTGTTTAGGTTATTTTATATATTGATACATGTTAAGGATATTGTTGTCATATTACACTATACATTTCTACCTCTGATTAAGATATTTTGTCACAATTTTGAGGTCATTGTCCTTATATTATACATTTGTTTACAGATTGTTTACTTTAATGTGAAGCCTTAGTCCTTAGGTTATTTAGGTAGATAAGAATTACAGATTAATAGTCACCCATGCTTGTCATATTTATAGTTATGTTAGTAAGGTTTTCCCGATTTACAGAAATATTTGTCAGATGGATAGGTAATCTTCAAACATTTCATAGACCTAGAGAAAATGGCATTTAGATGTTTTGATAACTTAGAATTCTGTTGACATGAGACACATTTGCTCCTGGCAGCACTGATCTATTCCCGAGAGAATGTTGGGCATTGAAGACACTCCATATGGAAGTTTGTCTTTTTTTGATTAGAAAATGGCCTGCTGGGCAAAGAACTGCCCTTGCCCTGACTGCTGACAGTTTATACATTGTCCTTTCTGGACAAGCAGGACACAAGGAAAAGTGACTGCTGAAACTTGCCAAGACAGGATAAGATGGTCTTTCAAAATTTTTGCTTCTGGAAATAATCTGTCAGATATTTCAGGCCTGTAGCCAAAATGGATGCCTTAATGGTGCTGAGAAACATTAGGTGACGGTCCAGGCTGCCAGCTGTCTCTGTCGATTCTTGCAGTTTTTTTGGAAGTTGTTTGCTTGTACTTCCTGTTTACTCAGGTAATATTATTTTCGTTCTCAGGTCTTTGATGGGATTGAAGACTAAATAGTTACAATTATAATCCTCTCATATCTTAGCTAAGAACATTTTAGGTACTAAAGTTAGATTCTTCAGGCTAGGATGGCTATTGGAGTAATCTCTGTAACTTGCCATTTACCTCTGATCTGGAATTTTCTGGACATTTAGTATGTGTTTCTTATTTGATGTTGTTCTTGTTGGTTGCATTTTATTTTTGTTTATGTTGTTACCTTTTCCCTGGTAATATTTGATATCTCTCCTGGTCAATATTTGATAATTGTTCTTATTGTATACAGTTACATCTTAAGTTAGAACTTTCTTATTTAGACAAAAAGCAGAGATGTAGTGGGTACCTGTTCTGCCTATAACCTTAAGGAACCAGCCCCTATGGTGTGGCCTTGGGGCTAGCTTAAGACCTGAGGGGCATGTACACCTCATTCTCTTCTCTCCCTCATGGACTTGGACAGTGTGGACTGACTCAGGTGGCAGAAGCAGCGTGGAACAGGACATCAACCTTCCAGGACTCTGTGATGGATTGCCTTATCCTGTTTAGTGAGTTATTCTCCCCAGTTTATGTCCTAATAGAGTCCCTAATACTCCTTAAGCAGACTCCTGTGTATTTCTCACTGTATGATGTCTTCCACCATGAGAACGGCACAGCAAGAGGGCCCTGGCCAGACTCAGAGTGCTTGACCTTGGTCTTCCTGTCTCCACCCTCAAGAATTGTAAGAAGTACATTTCTCTGTAAATTACATCATCTGCTGAATTCTGTTAGAGTAACATGAAATATGCTGAGACGTCAGCCCCGGCTGCTCCTGTGCACTTTTCTTTTCTCAGTCTTTAGACCACAGTTCCTTTGTAACTGCCGCCATCCACTCCAGCCCTGAAGGCTGCCTGAGGAGTGGAAGCCATGTGCTCTGCCTCTTGAGCTATACATCCATTCACAGGTGTGCTCAACCTACAAATCCGTCAGGGTGGCAAGCACTGAGAGCACCATAATGAGCAGGACACCGGAGAGGTGATCTAATTGGGAAGTGTGGACAGCCGAACAAGAAATAGCCACCGTGCCATGGGTCTGCTCAGAGAAGATACAACTACTGAAAGGACACACAAACATAAGATGACTAGGCAAGAATGCAGAGCGGATTGAAAGGAAGTGGCATTTCAGCTGTGTAGGAGTTTGTGAGGTGAGTGGGAGAGGAGGAAGAATGTTCCACAAACATGCTTTGGATGCAGAAGTCTGGGAGGAGTGGAGAGGGTGGTCCATGAACTAAGTGACAGAGACACTGGGGGTGAGGGGCAGAAGGAAATGGAGAAAGGGAGAGCAGGCAAATCCAGGTCTCCAACGGCCTTGCAGATCTGTTGAGGGAGTCTGGACTTTGTCCCAAAGCAGTTGCGAGCTATGGGGGACTCCAAAACGGGAGTGACATGATCAAAGCTCTGCTCTCTCACAACTTTACATTTTAGGATTTTGTTGTTAAAGTAGACAGGACTAGTCAGGAAATAAGATAACATACTAGGATGTTCCAAAGTTAAATCTTATAGTGTTTCCTCATTGCTGTGGTTTTCTGACATCCTTCTGAGTTACTGTGTTAACTATTTTCATTAGAAAGATATACTGAAGGTCTGGAGAGATGGGTCAGTGGCTAAGAGCACTAGCTGTTCTTTCAGAGGCTCCAGATTCAATTCTGAGCGCCCATACACTTGCTTACAACCATTTGTAACTCCAGTTCCTGGGGACCTGTGCTCACTTCTGGCCTCTGCAGGCACCGGGCACACACATGGTGTATATATATATATACAAGCAGGCAAAAACACTAAACACACAAAATAAAAATAAATATTTCTTAAAAGATACATAAGAACCAGATATAACAGAACATTGCATTAATTTTTTTAATAGCGATTCTGTAACTCCAATCATCCCCAGGTTCACCAGCGACAGGCAATGGTCACCCTCCTGTGCCCATGGCCATGCACAACCTCATACACCACTGTACACATGGCACCCTTCCACATGTAATGAATTCCAAAGTCTCGATTTTTTTCACTTAACAAACATCACCATCGTTTTCCATGTTATTAGGATTGTTATTCAAAGACTTCATAGAAGAAGCATTCATGGTGAATTATTTTTATTGTGCTTTTTGTTCCTTGAGTAATAATTCCCAACACAGCACAGCTAGAAGAAAAAAAAAGTATGTGGCATTAAAGAGTCAGTTGTTTAAAAAAAAAAAAAAAAAGTGCTTGCCAGGTAAACATTTTAGTAAATGCCCTGGTGGTTTCTCATTCTCTGTACATGTGTTTATTCCTAAGAAAAACTCATTTTTAAGAAAGAAAAAGAAAAACACATTTGTCTTAGGAATAAATATGGTTCCTACCACTTTTGGTGCCTGCTTCTCTTTGAGCAATATATTGTGAACATTTTCTCCATGATTGATAAGTGTTTCTCTGTGGAGCTAGAAACCCCATTGGCGTTCTGCCCTCCATTTTTATTTATTTATTTATTTATTTATTTATTTATTTATTTATTTATTTTTTTATTTATTTGGTTTTTTTCGAGACAAGGTTTCTCTGTGTGGTTTTGGTGCCTGTCCTGGATCTCGCTCTGCAGACCAGGCTAGCCTCGAACCCACAGAGATCCACCTGGCTCTGCCTCCTGAGTGCTGGGATTAAAGGTGTGCACCACCGCTCCCCAGCTCTCTCCACTTTTATTTTACTCTGGGTCAAACTTAGCAAACCTCCCTCATTGTCCTTACCAACCTCAACAGTGCCTGCTAACACAGTCCCACATTCTTAAGCCTTAAATAGGTAAAGGGAAATGTCCTGCTATGTCACATGGCATAGTAAGATGTTGTGGTGGTTTGAATGAGAATGGCCTCCATTGTTGTGAAATGTTACTTTAACTAGGCAAAGATGTGTTATAATTGTTGTTTCCACTGCATTTGTTTATGCTGCAACATGTAAGGATGAGTCACTTTGCCTGCCTAAGGCACCTGATTGATCTAATAAAAAAGCTGAATGGTCAATAGCTAGGCACAGAGAGACAGGCGGGGCAGGCAGGCAGAGAGAGTAAGTAGGAGGAGGAATCTAGGCTCAAGAGGAGAGAGAAGAGAGAATGAGGTAGAAAGAGAGGGAGATGCCTAGGGCTCACCAACCAGGCAGCTGCCAGACAGACAGACACAGAGTAGGACATACAGAATGAAAGAAATGTTAAAAAAAAATCCAAGGCAAAACATAGATGGGGAGAAACAGATTAAATTAAGTTACAAGAGCTAGGGGGACAAGTATAAGATAAGGCCAAGCATTTATAACTAATAATAAGCATCCTTGGGAGCTGTTTGGTAGCCTAGAAGAAAGCCTGCTACACTCCATAGGATTATATATTTGAATGCTTAGTCACCAGGGAGAGGAAACATTTGAAAGGATTAGAAGGATTAGGAGGTGCCACCTTGTTGGAGTAGGAGTGGCCTTGTTGGAGGAAGTGTGTCACTGGGGGTGGGCTTTGAGGTGCCCTCTGGTCCCCTCCCTCCGCTCTCTGCCTATGGATCATGATGCAGCACTCACTACTTCTCCACTGCCTCCTCGCCACCATGATGATAATGGACTAAGCCTTTAAAACCATAAGCAAGCCCCCGGTTAAATGCTTTCTTTTATAAGAGTTGCCTTGGTTGTTGTGTCTCTTCACAGTGATAGAAAACTGTCTAAGACAGAAGTCTAGCTGGGTGCTTAGTTTCCACAGTCCTGCCTGATATTATGATCCTCATGAATCTCCTTGTGAAACCTTAACAACTCCCCTCTCCAGAATAATCAGTTTCTCTGTTCGCTAACCACACATTTAGGCTCATGCATTTCTCAATTCTACATTTATCATGTGGTTTGAAAGTTAGCTTCTCACAGGCCCTGTACCTAGCCTGGGCAGCACAGGAGAGCCAATCCTGTTGGTGGAGGTGTGGGTGAGCCATCCCCAAAGTCCTGAGCATAGGACAACTGTCCCCATTATTCATCTGTCATGTGGCAGCATGGGCAGGGCAATGATGCCCCATCCACCCATCAATGCCTGAGGCAAGTAGGAGGGAGCTGGCCCCAAGGACAGAAAGGCAGGAGAGCTGCTCCTACCCACCACCAACTGCAACAATTGGGAAAGCAGGCCCTGCACCTCGCATAGGCAGCACAATAAAGCCAAACCCATTGGCAGAGGTGTGGGTGAGTCAGCCCCAATATTGTGAGCATGAAAGTGCTGTCCCCTATGTCATGTGGTGACATGGGTGGAAGAGAGAGGTTCCCCATTGCTGCCCATTAACACCTGAGGCAGGTGGGAGAATTGGCCCTTAGGTCATAAGAGCAGGAGAGCTGGCCCTGCCCCCTCATCTGCTGCAGCACTCAGGAGAGTGGCCCCTATGCCAAGCCTGGGCAATACAGTATAGCTAGCCCTGAAAGTGTAAGTGTGGGGGATCTGACCCTGAGGACATGAAAGCAGGAGAACTGGCCCCGCCCCTTGCTCATTACTGTACAGGGTGAGGTTGCCAAGGCAATGCAGGAAAGCTCACCCTGGTGAGGACAAGGGAGAACTGGTGGGCTGATCAACCCCGCAACTACCCAGGCCCAGAACCAGGGTTATGAGTTGGCCCACCCCAACATTCACCCCATCTGTGATCTGCTGGAGCACCTGAAGTGACTGGTCCTGCAGACCCAAAGCTGCAGGATCTCCACAACAAAGAGCAACAGCAGGATAACCAAGAGGAGTCCCAGTGAGGATCCAGCATCAACAATGTAGCAGAAACCAGAACAATGACTCTGTGCAATGAACGCTTGCAAGTAAAGATACCTGGGGTTTACTGCATGACTCATTCTGTCACACTACAATTTCCATCATGAGACTCCCCCTTTTTTCTTTTTTCTCTTAAATTTTATTGGGGGGCAGTCCTTCAAGGGCAGAGGGCAGATCAAGATATATGAAATGAAAGACAGAAGAATAAGTAAAAAGGAAGTTTAAAAAAGAAAGTTGATTTCTCTCTTTTTAAAAAAAAATTGCAACTGTTCAAAAAAATGTCTGTTAACAGTATTCTGTACACCACTGTTCACACCACTGTGCCATACAAGAAAGAGTTGTGAAAATCTCAGTGCTTACAAGGCTCGTGGATTTATGAAAGATGCAGAGCATGCAGACATGTGTAACACTGAGGAGCAGGTATTTTGCTAGGTAATAAGCATAGAGTGTTGTCACAGGGCAGAGCAGAGCATCAGCTTGGGGATCAGGAATATAAAAGGAATGTGGACAGCTAGGGAGCTTCCTGGAGAAGATAGATAAGCCAATTCTTATTCAGCATACATGAACTCTGCTGAGATTGCCTCTGCTCTTACCAAAACTCACCAAATTCTAGCATTGCCTCCCTTAAATACAATGACCTTAATTCAATCCAGACTCTACATGATGTCTCTGTAGGGCTTCTTACTATCCATTGTCCACTAATTTCTTCATTTTTTTTGCCAGATATTACCTGAAAATATTTCTTATGCTGATGAGGAGAATGCAGGGTGATTTCTTGTCTTTTGTGGCATTTCTCTCCTAGTCCCACGTTTTAGACCCTTTAGCCATATGATCTGAATATGGTTTGTCTTCTCCTAAGATGACATTAAACCTTGGTCCCTGAATAGTCAAAATTTGCACCACTGTGACAAAGCAACCAGCATAAATGATGCAGGACAGGAAAGATTTCTTTTGGTTTTAGGGCATTCAGTGTCATGACAGGGAGGGCATGGTAAGCAGTTGAGTTCATATCATAGGGCCAATAAGCAGTGTAGGTGGAGAGTTTTCTCTCCAGGTTCCGCCAAACCCCAGCCATCTGATAGCCCACTTATAAAATAAACACACAGACGCTTATATTATTTAAACTGTTTGGTCTAACGGCTCAGGCTTCTAGCTATCTAGTTCTTACATCTTAAATTAACCATTTCTATAAATCTATACCTTGCCACTTGACTTGTGGCTTACTGGCATCTTCACATGCTGCTTATCATGGCGGCGGCTGACAGTGCCTCCCTCCGCCTACCTGTTCTCTCAATTCTCCTCTCTGTTAGTCCCACCTATACTTCCTGCCTGGCTACTGGCCAATCAGTGTTTTATTTCTTGACCAATCCAAGCAACACATTTGACATACAGACCATCCCACAGCAAAGCAGAATGAGGCAATGGCAGAACTCTTCTGGCTTTTGCCTTTTTCCTCTTTTGAGCCATCAGGACCTGCAGCCCATGGGATGGTGCCACCGGCATTTAAGGAGGGCCCTCCACCTCAGAGCTTTCTGAAAACACCTTCACAGGAGCCCTGAGAGGTGCACCTCACCAATCTCCTGGGTGAGTTTAAGTCCAGCCAAGGTCATGACGAAGTTTAACTGTTGTTTCCAGTAACAGTGTTGAGAGACTGTGTGAACCTTAGGAGATGATTAGACCACTAAAGAAATCAATGGACTGGGAAAATGGCTCAATTGGGGAAATGCTGGCCTTGCATGAAGGCCTGAATTTGAGGCCCAGGATCCATGTTAATGGTTTTTGTTATTGTTGTTGTTTAAAAAAAGCCAGACATGGTAATATGTACTTGTAATCCCAGAGCTGGAAATATTCAGATGGCAAACAAAGCTCTGGGCTCACTAACCAGCCAGCACAGCACACTTGGTGAGTTCCAAGACAATGAACAACTCTGAAAACATAGGATGGAGAACTGAAGTTTGTTCTCTGGCTTACACACACACACACACACACACACACACACACACACACACATACACACACACTTGCACATATGAGCTTGCAACCACATACATGAGAGACAGAGTCTTCCTCTAGATGACCTTCAGTTACCTCAAGAATGGGTTGTTACAAAGTGAGCCTGGTCCCTGGTGCTTACCTCTTACATGCCCATGATCCCTCTTCTAGCATCTACCAGAAGCTGAGAACCCTGAGCCAAAATAAACCCTCTAACTCACTCAGTCTCAGGTAACCTGCTATATAAACAGAAACCAGATGAATACTCTCCTGTCTGACTTCATTTCCTCTTGGGTCACTAAGT
The DNA here is from genome assembly GCF_049852395.1 of Peromyscus maniculatus bairdii. Taxonomy (NCBI): domain Eukaryota; kingdom Metazoa; phylum Chordata; class Mammalia; order Rodentia; family Cricetidae; genus Peromyscus; species Peromyscus maniculatus. Next base: position 131,438,334 of record NC_134852.1, on the reverse strand, counting down.
TCTCCCAGAAATCCTGTTATTCCAATGCCTCCAAGAAGTCAATAACAACTATGAATCACTAACCCCAAAGCTGATGTCTTCATGCAATCTCCAATTTCCAGAATGCTAGATATTTTATGCAGAAAAACATAAAAACATTTTTGTGGATTGATTATGCACTCATTGCTAGAAACAGGATGGACAAGGCAGTTTTCCTCCTGCCAAGGAACTCCGGTAGCAAAGTCACATATGAATATATTCAGACCCACTAAACTTCATTCAAACACTCACATCACTGTCCATTCTTAAATACAGAACATCCTGCCTCCCATAGGTGCCTGTGATTCTAATTCACACCCCAGGGGGCGCTGCTCATATACTCTACAGAGTACATGAGGCCCTCCTACAAATGACTAGTATACAACCTACACAGCTTTGTGTGACAGTTTTCACCAGATGCCATGTGCAGTGACAGGGAAGAACTAGTTATCAACCTTGATGGCTGGTGGTTTCCTTGTTGATTATCTGCTGCTGGGCTGAGTGGTTGGATCTGGATTATATTCCCACACTTTGCTTACACTATCCCGTAAGAACAGAGTTCTAAAATTATAAGTCTCTTCTGTGGAACAATTTTTAAGTACACTGTGAATATTTGTTGTTCTCATTGGTTTAATAAAGAGCTAAATGTCCAATAGCTAGGCAGGTAAAGGTTAGGTGGGACTTACCAACAAAAAGAAAGTGCAGGGATAAAGAAGGGTGGAGTCACCAGCCAGATGCAGAGAAAGCAGGAAGTATAGAAAATGAGGTAACAAGCCATGAGTCATGTGGTAGCAGGTAAATTAATAACTATTGGTTGATCTAAGTGGTAAGAACTGGTTGGTAACAAGCCTAAGCTATCAGCTGAGCATTTATAATTAATAATAAGTCTTTCTGTGGTTATTTGGGAGCTGGCTGGAGAGACTGAAAAATTCCACCTACAAATCTCCTCTCATTAAGTCATGAGCCAAAGCCTTGACTTAAAGGACTCTGATCGACTATATACTGTGTCTTGTTTGCCCTGCATTGGTATTTTGAATTTAGCTACCAACTAATTCACATAAATAAACATATTTTCAACTTCTTTGGAAAAACTGGAATAAAGGACACTGGGCCCCATCCTCACATTCCAGGCTAAGTGCAGTTAAGTGCAACCAGGGAGCAATCTCCTGAGGCAGCAAATGTCCCACCCAGACATACCCTGCCTGCTGCCTCCCTGACTTGGCTGGCTTTGTTTTGTCACCCGCCTGACCCCTACAGCCAGCCACCTACAGTAATTTCAATTTAATTTTTTTTCATTTAACAATGATTGGTTTTCAAAGTCTATTAATTTATTGGATTTTCTAGTGATAACAAGTCTTGGCTCTAGGATAAAAATAACCCAATAAGTTTAAAAATAAACACACAACAGAACAGATTCCAAGAGGTTTTTTTTTTTTAGATGTACACACACACACACATACACACACACACACCTGCAAACCAGAAGAATCAGTTCCCCCTAGAGTTGGAGTTAAAGGCAGTTCATGGTGCTGGGAACTGAATGTTGTGAAGAACAGGAATCCTTTAACTGATGAACCATATCTCCAGACCCACAATACCCTCTCCCCTTTTTTCACTATACACAATGTATTAGTCCTGAGGAAGCAGTGGTCCAGCCTTCCTTTCCCCAAAAAAGAGCTGCCCAACGATGAATGTATTTTCAAAACTCATCTCTGATTTACCTTGAAATGAGCTCAGATATCTCCCAGAGCCAGTAATCAGCTGTATCCAAAAGGCAAGGCTCCCCAGCAGGAGGCTCAGGTCACTTTAAATTAACCCATTGTAATCTCACCAGATATACCATTCCTAAGCAAGCTCCTGGAACTAAGTGCAAAGCTAAGATACAGCAGCAATTCCATGTAAGAAAAGTCCAGATGTTCAAAGATACACAGTAAAGGCAGAATAGACACGCTCTACTTTACTGTTTTGAGCAGTGCAAATGGTCTGTCTTTGGAGAAAGTATGCTTCAACACACACATATTAGTGAAATTATTAAGGCTACTCCACGTAGTTAAAAGGGAGGTTTATTTTGTGGGGTAACTTACAAGTGAAGGGATAGTTTACAGGGTCTGGGAAAGGTGTGGCACAGTTCATTCTCTGGAGAACTCTGCTCCTGCAGAACTCTGCTAGGTCTACCTCCAGTGTCCAGGGTCCAGAAACCAAGAGAGCTGGTGTATCCGGATCTCGGGTCTTCAGGGTCCTCTCTTGGCCCTGCCTTGTAGGCGTGACAGTTACCTAAGCCTCAATGGGGGCTGGAACTTCCAGATCAAAGCTGGAATGGCTACCCACTATACACACATACACACACACACACACACACACACACACACACACACACACACACATACACACACACCTTGTTGCATAGTGTCCAATTAACGTTGGACTGTTGCATTTGTCCACAATTCTTGCCATGCATGCTCAGCTCTCTCATTCCTCCACGTCAGGCAAGCAGAAGCTATAGATGGAGTGCAAAACAGGGACATAAAGGAATTTCTACTCAATGCAGTATGGACATCTAGAACCAGCTTCAAGTTTCTCTGAGTCTGGCAGTTGACACATGACTTCTCCAAGAAAGGGAAGCACGTGAAGGATGTGATAGTGTGATGCAGAGAAGCTGGTAGAGCACAACCATCCATCTCCCCTTCCAACCTGCTTCCCCAAGTCCAAGTAGTTTAGGCTCAGAGCAGGGAAGGAGACGAGGCTGGGCTCCTGGCTTCTTCCTGGAGATGTGCAGAGATACACAAAAGCATGGAAGTATGACCTTCCTTAGACTGTACTCAATTCCAAATCAACCAAGAGAATCCATTCCTTCACATTCACCAAGGAGTGCAGACCAACAGACCTACATAGTCATCAGCTTCCGATTCACCAACCCCTCCCCTACCAATACAGATTAAGCACCCTACAAAACAGGTGGGTTTTCACAAAGGAAAAAAAATCACGACTCCCTTCAACATCCGGCACAGCTAGCGTCAATCTCACCTCCTAGCACGTCTTCCTCCATCTTCCTCCTATCACCCTCGCCCCCGGAGGAAGAGTGTCTGCTTCCAGAGTTAACTCTTCCAAGAGGCAGGCTTTGAATGAGTCATCCTTCTCTTCCGGTTTCATCCTTCAAAACATCGACCAAGGCCTCTCTGTGCTCTCAAGAATCCTGGGCGCCTAAGTGAGATCCTGCCAGCACGGAATTGGCTGGCACATACCCTTTGCCTGCCATGCTCTGCCGCCGCCGCCGCCGCCGCCGCCGCCGCCGCCGCCCCCATTCACCTCTACACTTGTTGCAGGTGAAACCATCGTCTTCCAGAAGACTCCTCACTTCTTCTGGTAGCATCTCCTGATCTCCCATCTTCCCGCAGGATGCGAGTGCTTGGATTAGTATCTGACTAATGTCCTGTAAAGTGTAATGCCCAAGAAAATAAAGACTCATACTGGAAGTCCCAGAACCCAGAACAGTCTAGAATAGTGTAATTGAGCATATATTTGAAGTGCAAAGAATTGAAGACTGTCATTTGGAATGTGACAGCCTCACTATGTAACCCCGTATGGCCTTGAACTCAGCACCTCCTGTCTCTCGGCTTCCCCAGCAGTAGGCTAGATGGGTTGGTTTTCAAATCAGACTTAGGACTTCCTGGCCACACCAACTTCCAGCTGATGAGGGATAGAGTGACACCTTTCCCTCGCAGATCTGTGTTTGGTGAGAAGTATCCCCAGCTGGGAAGAACATTCCTCATCTCTCTTACCCACAATGCACCTCTGAGTCCCTGTCAGAAAAGCCTTGGGATTTGCCTACAATGTCTGTAACAAACTCTGAGACTCCATTCCTTTCATTGTCTCTAAGGCTTCTCTTCCTCCCCTTCATTTCACCACCCCCACCAACCAGTGTCTGGATGCCCCAAAGTGGCCCTTGACTGGTAGTTACTTTATTTCATCCCTTTTCTCCTTAAGTGTGGGACTCAAGTTCCCTTTTATAAAGATCTTAGCTGATGTGAGAAGTAACATGAAGCATAAAATATACTCCGGACTCCAAAGAAAGGGAACCTACAGAGTATAGAGTCAAGAGAAATTAAATTACTGTCACGCAGAGAAGAAGAGGACAAGGGGAAGGAAGGAGGAAGCATGTTTTAAATGTCAGCTCTTTCCTCTCCATGAGAGCCAATACACTTCTTTACCCTACGAAAGTAGAACGAGCATCGTTTTGAGAAATCAACTGAAGATCAGGAAGAATCGTCTCAGGTAAAAGACAGTAAGTAAACTGGAAGCTACTTTGAAGGCAACCAGTAGATAGAAGGCAAGGCAAATACAAGAGACAGAACCAGTGATGAAGGAGACGAATGAGAAAATTCACTCCCTTCTCCTACCAAACTCAGAAAGAAAGGGGGGAAAAGATGGTAAAATAACAAACACCAAAAGCAAATTGCAAAAATCTCACCAGAAGCTTCTTTTGCAGTGGTATGGATGACCACAGACTCACAGCTGAAAATGAGACACAGAAGGCTTCTGTAGCAACCTCCCCTCCCCTACCCCACCCTGGAAAAAAAAGAAACAGTCTAGACAGGAAGCCATTGAAAAGACCTCTTAAAAATTGTGATAGAGATCCTGAAGGGTAGCTCTTCACAGCTGAAGGCTTCCGGTGGGGGTGAGGTGGGGAAGGACTCCGTTCTCTTTAAGGGATTCGCACCAGGAGTTTGACCATGCTCTGGTGAATATACGGACAACACAATTGTACTTGTATTTTTTTTTTTCTGTTCTTCTTTGGGGTGGGAGGGCAGGTCGTCACAAGTCAGGGGTAGACCTGGAAAGGCTGAGTAGTAAATGTGATAGAGGTGAACCATGTGAAATTCCCAAATAATCAATAAAATATATTATGTTGGAAAATAAAATAAAATAGCTAAGAACTAAAGGGGGAATTGTTTATCTCTAAATAAAGGTAATAATTGGAAAATGAAGATCAGACATCCTTTTAAGTAACTAAGAAACTAAGATCCACACACAGAAATATTGAGGGAAAAAAAACCTAATTCCTACTCATATTCAATGGAAATTATGGTGTTTACTTAATACTGTGCCCTATACCACTAAATGGTTTCTGTAATAGCATTAAACTGGAGTGGTGTCCAAAAGTCCAATATATACAGCCAACTTGTCATTTGGAGAAATACACCAGGCCGGTTGTTTTAAGCACACAAAAAGTTGGAAAAGGTATGTATTGAAGATACATATCAGAAAAATAAAATCATAATCAAAGGTAAATCCTCAAGCACATCATGGGTGAAAGCTTTCTCTGTAACTATAAGGACCTGATTTCACATCCCTAGCACCTGCATAAAAAGGCAGGCAGGGCAGCATGGATCTCTAACTCTAGAACTGGGGGGACAGAGATAGGCAGACTTCGGGAGCTCACTGGCCAGCCAATCAAGCTGAAATTCCAAACTCCAGGTTCAGTGAGAGACACTATGTAAAATAAAAAAAGATGGGGAGTCACAGAGAAAGACATCCAACATCCCATGCATGGGCAAGAAGTGCACCTGCAGACAGGCACGTATACACATATACACCACCATCCTGCACACGCACACTTAAAGCTCTCTACTCAGGGGGGAGGAAATATAAACATTAGCCTGACGTAAAAAGCACAAAGGCAGTCACTCTCCAGTATTTAGAATGTGTATAAGGTTTATTGCCACACACACACAGTTTTCTTTCTTTAAGTAATTATTTTAAAGATGGAGTTAGACTCACAAACCCTTGCAAAGGGAAATGTCTGTTTTAATTGGGGTTTTTATTGCTGTGACCATGGCAACCCTTATATAGGAAAGCATTTAATTAGGGCTGGCTTACAGTTCAGAGGTGAAGTCTGTTATCACAGTAGGAAGCCCTGACAGCACACAGGCAGACATGGTGCTGGAGAGGGAGTGGAGAGTTCTACACCAGGATCAGCAAGCAACAGGAAGAGAAAGAGGCCCACAGGGCATGGCTTGAGCTTTTGAAACCTCAAAGCCCATTCCCAGTGACACACTTCCTTCAAAGCCACACCTAATAGTGCCATTCTCTTTTGACCAAGCATTCAAATATGAGTCTATGGGGGCCATTCTTATTCAAACCACCACAGTTTCATAACAAAAGTTCTCATCTATTACAGAAAGGAGCACCTCAGATTGCAGTTCTGGGATGGATTTTGATAGTATAAGATAGGCTTAAGAAGGTCTTAAAAAACAGTTAAGGTACTTATGGTAAAATTAAAATTAGAGTGAAAGCTTCCCAAGTTTTTACAGAAATAATACAATTTATTGAGGGGGGAAAAATCTTAAAAATAAAGGAAACATTAAAAAACAAAATGTCAAAAAAATAAAACAAACAAGTAGGATTAAAAATATCTGTTGACAACCATCATGAGAATGTCCCAGGGGGCCGATATGGACAGGGGTGGTAAGGATTGGTCCAAATCCATGTTCAATGGCTTTTTAATAGTACATGATTAATGAGCCAATGGACATGGAGGTAAAGATTCAATGAGAGGGAAGAAAACCAGATACAGTGGTGCACATCTGTAACCTCAGCACCCAGAAGGCTGAGGCAAGGGGATCCTGAGACCCAGGCCAGCCCATGATACATGGTGAGACTCTGTCTCAAGAGAGAGGTCAGGAAAGAGAAAGTCATCCAGGACCCCAGGACCATAGCCTGTGCGGCCAGGACAGTGGTGCCACCAACTGAGAAAGATTTAGAAAAGGTATGAGTCCAGCTTTGGCCGTATTAATGGGCCTTGCCTGAGGTACTTTGATGGATGTGTGAAGTAGAGTGTTCAGATATATGGCCTGGGCCACAGAATGTTCACCGCCATAGAAGAACAGAGTCTCCCCCACCAAGATTTGTACTGATTACTATACCTGGAGGGATTTCTCAGCACAAAACTTTACAAACACTACAGAAAGATTTATAGAGAGTTATATGGTCCCCACCGAGGAATGGGAACTATATACATTTCAGTCCAAATGGATGGATAACTAAAACCAACAAAACATGAGTGATTTATGTCTGCAGTTCTGATGCTCAGTTCTGTATAAGAAACACTCCAGGACAAGACAGGACAAGCCTCTGATCTCCAAGCTTATTTTCCATTCTGGGCCTACCATTTACCACTATGGGTGTGCTTGTTGGCACACCGAAGATGATTCCCATCCCTTTGGATTGTATAAGGATCAACCCATGTCGGAAGATGACAGGACATGGCCTTCAGTCAGTATGGCCCATTGATCTTATTGAGGACCAGTCTGGAGTGTGTTGGTTTCACAATCCGATATCCCATCTTCTTCCTTCCACTGTTGAGGCAGGTACCCACTGTTGCTTTTCATTCAGCCCTATTGATGTTTGAAAAAAAGTTGTGCCTCATGGTTTATGCACGTGCTGAAAGGTCTGATTAAATACAAGTTTATTAATGACGCCATGGGAAGATTTAACCTGCCTCTGACAGGACTCCAGAAGTTTCAGCAAGATGTTAAGTATACTTGATTTAAAAGTGGGAAGCAAAATATATTTAATTACATATTTTGATGTACATGTGTGAATTTTTTTCTATTTATTTCTCCCAAATGATACACTTCTAGATTCAAAAATCTAACACTGAGCAGCCTACCTTTGTTCTGCAAATGACTCTACCTGATTACAGACAGTCTTGGCAGAACATTCTAGCTAACCTCTGCTTGGTTTCACAGAAACAAATGGGTGGGTGAGAGGCTTCCCAAGAGGCTGGATATTAATTTGTCCTCAGTGATCATGACTGATGACAGCCACCAGGCTTCCTAGAGTGCTGTCCAAACTTAGGACAATGACAACTGCCAGGACAGAAGCAGAGACATGGTTCACCATCTCTTGGTCTCCTAAGCTGGCTTCAGTAACAATGGCCAGAGAAAAGACAGCTCTTGAATGTGCCTAAGGAATCACCCCAGATAGAGCCTGAATATATCTATGATCCATGGCACTGGCCTTCTGGGCACGACCTCAGAATATGTGATCTGTGTAAGTCCCACCCATTTCCCTCCAGATCTCCTCTTGTCATGGAACAAAAGGGCTCACATTTTGTGATGTGGTCTTGTGCGTCATCAGCTTGTGGCATGTCCCTGCTGACTATCACTAGTGGAGACCAGTGGCTTTATCACCTGGCCCCCAGGGTGGTTCTACCCAGTTGAGTACAAGGAAGTTCCGATCACTGAGGGTGATCTCCTGCTCTGTTCTTGGTTTATTTCCTTCTTACTGTAGGAAAATGCTCCAAGAGCTTCCCCTCATCCCACTGAGTCCCCAACTACCTACCAGTTAAGACATCCCCTCAACTTCCTTAGCTTACTTCCATTTCCGACCATATAGCAATGTAACCCTCCTAACCTGCGAAAGCAAACAGCCATCAGCCATTACACACACTGTGGAAATGGAATGCTTTTCCTTCTGCTCAATACTACCCACAAGGGAAGTCAAGAAACTCTGTGGTACTTCACAGAAGACAGTTAACCCATTCCTTAGTGGTCCACAGCTCATGGTATTTCCACTTTATGCCATCCTATAGCCCTGTGCATGCCCATCTCACCATCCTCAAGTTGAAAAGAAATGGTGTGTGTGTGTGTGTGTGTGTGTGTGTGTGTGTGTGTGTGTGTGTGTGTACATATATGTGGGTGTAACAAATGTTTGTACATGCGTAGAGGCCAGAGGTCAACACCGATTGCCTTCTTCAATCACTCTTGACCTTAATTTTGAAGACAGGGTCTCTCATGGAAATTAGAGCTCACTGATTCAGCTAGGCAACTGGTCAACAAGCTCCAGGAATCCTCCTCGATAACCCTTCCCCAGTGCTGGGATTACAGGAATTCACAGCTTTTTGCTTTTTTATGTAGGGTCTGGGGAGCCAATTCAGGTCCTCATGCTTTTAGGACAAGCACATTACCAACTGAGTCATCACCCTGAGCCTCAGTTTACCATTGGACTCTTGGATTGGATCAGTCTAAATGCAAGAATCAGGAAAAGCGTGGCTGACGTTCAGTGACTTTTAGCTTACACAGAGAAACTCACTGATGATGACCTAGGGGTTCTGGAGATGGGTCAGTTGGAAAGGGCTTGTCCTGCAAGCATGAAGGCCTGAGCTGAGATCTCCAGCACACACATAACAGTCAGATATGGGTGCGTTTGTCTTTAACCCCAGAGCTGGTGCTGGAGCATGGGGCACAAACAAGCGAATCTTTGGATCGGCACATTGACCAGCCTAGCTAAATCTATAAGCTGCAGTTTCAGTGATAGACTCTATCTCAAGACAAAATAAGATGGAGAGCAACCAAGGAAGATATTGACCTCTGCCCTCCACACGTGCATGCACACACTTGCACAAAATACCTGCAGACACATGTGCACACACCCCCATGAACAGGCACATGCAACACGCACCAAACACATGAATAATAACATTCAACACAACACACATACACTCATAAAAAGCAGGTAAAGAGGAGGCATAGAGAGGCTAAGTAACTTTTGCAAGGTAATTAATCACATAGCTGGTAATTAATGAAGGGGGAGTCAAAGTCAGCTGACCTTCCTCATCATCGGTATCAATACATATTCACCTTCTATCTCCATCTACTCTCTTTTCTGAACACCCAACAACACCTTCCCGACGTCCTCCTTGTCAAACAAGATGCACATCACACCATTACACAATAATTCTTAAGTAATCCAGATGGCTTCTGCTGGCTCCTGATTGGTTCATCCAAGCTTTTAGCAATTTATGTGGAGTGGCCACATGCCCCTTGGGGAATGGTGGGTCCTTCCTGGTGAGAATATCTTTGTTTCTAACCTGGAAGTTCTTAATAATGTCCCCCCAAGCCTGAAGGTAAGTTACAAGAAGGCTTGGCGAGCAGATGGGCTTCCATATAGTCTGGCAGGAGGCTGAGCATGGGTGGAGCTGTGGGTGCTGGGTTAGGTGGCAAGCCAAGAGATTTAATTCAGGCTTGATTGGTGCAGACAGTCATGAAATCGGGGCAGGTAGTGCAGTCTTTAGCTGCTGGCTTTTGCCCCAAGTTCTATCTGGAGCCTATTTACTAATGGCTGAACCGGAGGCCTTCCTGAGACTCAGCTGCCCCCTTGAGCTGGCAAGCAGCCACCTAAAATGGGGTGTTTGCCAAGCAGCAGTGTCCATCTCACAGTCCCTTCCCAGGGGACAGGGGACCTTCTGCGTCAGAATCGAAGCAAAGTTATTATGTTTTTAATGTGTCCCTGGCTCTAACTGGGCATTGCATGTCAGGGGCCCAGAGTGGCATCTTTAACAGATGACTCAAGCGCTCTGTTTCAATCTGTTCCAAGTTCTGCAGTGACAGTCGATTTTTTTAAGCCTTGTCATCTTTCAGAGCCATTAAGTCAACAGGCACAGCCGTCTGGCACCGAGACACAGCTACGACTTCACGAGGTTTAGCAGACAATCCATAAAAGGCGTTTCTCTCCTTCGCACCCACTCACCTCCTACACCCACCACTTCACATTAAAAAAAAAAAAAAAAAAAGCAAAATGCTTTTACTGCCCCAAACATAAATAAGTAATAAAGTGTGAGCCTCCAGGGTGATGCCCTGAATGTTAAAGGAATCTTCAGAGCCACCCCAGTCAGTTTTTCAAACTGACGATACATGGTGATGTCTCAGCAAGTGCATCCTGGCATCACATGGCCTCAGTCCAAGTCCCAAACTTGCCTCTTAACACACAATGTTGTTTCAAGATGCAGCTCGGTTTCTGTGAGCCTCAGTTTCCCTACCTGCTACATTAGTAGTATCAACAGGACTCATCTCTGTAAGTTTTCGATGAAATGGGTTGATGTGTGTAGCATGGGTGGCTTAGGGAAAACGGACAATCCCCTCTGGCTGCCACCAGGAAAAAACAGGGCAAGATGAACTGGATGAGAGCCATCAGCACAAAAGAAATTATTGGGGGCTGGAGGGATAGTTTAGCCGTTGGGTAAGAGAGCTTGCTGTTCTTCAAGAGTTCAGTTCCCAGCATCCATGTCAGATGGCTCACAATTTACCTGTAACCATAACTCCGGCTCCAGGGAATCTGACAAACGGGGACACGGACACACACACACACACACACACACAGAGAGAGAGAGAGAGAGAGAGAGAGAGAGAGAGAGAGAGAGAGAGAGAGAGAGACATAAAAATAAACCCAATTGTGAAAATCTAGGAATTGATGGCAAGAGGAAGGAATGGAGGCAGAGGGTAGCAGCTGCTGACAATGGACACAGATAGGTTGCTGGGAAACCTTCAGTATCATTTCTCGCAGGCTTTCAAAGTGAAAATAATATACAAATACATACACAATAATAATTGATGAAAAAGATATGAATTTGAAGCAGAGTGAAGAGGGGTAGATGGGAGGGTTTGGTGAGAGGAAAGAGACAAAAGAAATGTTGTAATTAAAATACAATCCCAAGAATAAATGGAAAAGTTTTTTAAACATTTAAAAAGGTGGTGGGTTTCCTTGCTACTTCCAGGCAAGGCCAGGGGACCAAACTCCTTGCTGGTGAGCAAGCTCCCTGGAGAGAGGTGCTACCTAAACAAAAGTTATTTTTTTAATATCTTTATAAGCAGTGAAAGTAAAAGATGGTCTTTGAAATTAATTACAGAGTCAGAACTGGCTCTGTTTCCAAGTTCCTCTTTGGCCTTATAAAAATGGAAGTGAGATTTCCCAGCAGGGCAAGAGAAAGAAATGTTTTCTTTAGTGAGGGACTGTGGGCTGTTTCTCATTCTGCCTCCTTTGGGCGAGAATCCCAGGTGCTGTGACCTCCATTTACAAGGCTTCAATGGGGGAAATAATAATAATACATTCTGTTCCTTGAAGATTGTCAAGTGTCATGCAGATATTAACTAATTAATTCTCCTAAGTCAGCAGAGAAAATGGATTCCAAAGATTTCTGAGCACTCTTGAAATGTAAATGAGGTCACATCCCAGCCTGTCCCTCCCAGGCCTGTAGCACAGGGATGACTACCAGATCATCTGGAATAAAGCCAAACTCTGCTTTGAAAGCACCCCTGGGCCGGGTGCCTGCTAACGCTAGTCCAGCGGTTCTCAACCTGTGGGTTGCAGGTTGCCTAAGACCGTCAGAAAACACAGATGTTTAGATTATGATTCCTAACAGTAGTAAAATCACAATTATAAAGTAGGAATGGAAATGACTTTATGGTTGGGGGTCACCACAACATGAGCAACTGTATTAAAGGGGCTCCCAGCTCATTCTGCCTAGAGGCTTTGACATCCACTCTCTGTTCACTCTTTCTGGAATTCTCTTCCTCTCACTCACTGTATGATAATCTCCCCACACCTAAGCTCTCAGGCCGATGTGTGTGGCCTTCTCGGAAAGGTCTCCTGGCCTACCGTCTTGCATGCATGCTCCTTGTTTCCACTTTCTTTTCTGTGAGACATGTTCCAAGTTACACCATCCTCTGGCTTTGTTCTTGGTGTGTCGGCCAGCTTCCCATTGTTGTAGAAAAATACCTGAGGTGATCAACTTAAAAAGAGGAAAAACTTACCTTGGTTCACAGTCGTGGAGGATTCAGTCTGTAGCCAGTTGGCGCCTGTTCCTTCGTATCCTATGGCAGGACATCATGGAGCTGTGATGGGTGTTGCTGACTAACACCTTAACCGGCCTAGAACCATCTAGTAAATGATCTTGTGGGCATGTCCATGTGGGCATTTTTGATTAGCTTAATGAGGTAGGAAGACCCAGCATAAACTAGGAGGCATCGTTTCCTGTGCTGGATCCTGGACTGAATCAAAAGGAGCAAGAGAGCAAAGCATCGGCATTCACCTCCCCTGCTTCCTGACTGCCGGCACAATGTGACCAGCCACCGCATGCCCCTGCCCCCATGCCTTCCCACCATGATGGAGTGTACCCTGGACCTGGAAGCCCAAAATATTTTCTTTCTTAAGTTGCTTTTGTCGGGGAATTTTATCACAGCAACGAGAAAAACAGCTGTGTGATGGGGTGAAACCTCACACCTTCTGGCTGAGACTCAGCAGGAGACATGTCCCCAAGGACCGGAAATCTTCCATTAGACTCCACATCTTAAGGTCACCACGACTTCCCAACAGTGCCAAGCTGTGACTAAGCCTTTCACACCCAGACCTTTGAGAGCCATTTCATGCCCTTGCTGTGATATTCAATCATTGTTTTTCTGGTTAGAATGAGACCTGGGGAACACCCAGTTTGCTGCCATATCATAGCACATTTTGGTGTAAATGGTATACAATGGGTAATCAATAACTTTTAAATTCACAAGAAAGTGAAGGCAAAGATGATTTGACTCACCTCTGCGCAGACTAGCAGAGGTAAAATGGTACTTTCTGCATAAGACTCTCTCCTCTAAGATGTTCAGACTTTCCCATGTAAGACCTCAGGGCCAAGCATGTCCCCAAGCTACCTTCTTTTTCCTTGAGTACACTCAGAATGCCCTCATCATGTCAAATCCATGTCCTTAGAAGACAATTGCTATCCCCAGAAGCACATGTTCTCATCTAGTACTCTGCCTGCTCTGGGGATGTGCATTATGGCCCCATCTGACATCATAAGAGGTTGGGGATGAGTAAACATGGGCTACTGAGCCCTGGGGAGCTGGAGCCTTGGAGATGTCTCCCAGCTCTCTTGATGCAGAACCCAGTTTGAGAGTGTGAAAGACTCACCAAAACAAGACCCCAAGGATCCAGGATAAGACACTGTGTCCCCTTCTCCCATTGGCCCAAGAGGTTTTCTAGGGACTTAAAACCTCGTAGTCATTAACCCGTTAGTGTGGCACGCACATGACAGACTTAAACATACCTGAATCTCCCCAACACACAGATGAGGCATTGGTGGACCAATTTTGTCAACAAATAAACTGTGGCCCAGAGAATTTAACATGCTCTGAGTCACAGGATGTCAAGAAATATGACCATGTTTGAATTCAGGTCTATTTAATATTGGTACTCTGTGACTTCCACACTCACCATCACCCGGGCTCACTGTTATGTTAACATTATCTTAAATGTTAATTTAATAGTTGTACTGGCTGGTTTCATGTGTCAACTTGACACAAGCTAGAGTCATCAGAGAGGAAGGAGCCTCAGCTGAGGAAATGCCACCATGAGATCCAGCTGTAAGGCATTTTCTCAATTAGTGATCAGTGGGCGAGGGCCCAGCCCATTGTGGGTGGTACCATCCCTGGACTGGTGGTCCTGGGTTCTATAAGCAAGCCAGAGGAAGCAAGCTAGTAAGCAGCACCCCTCTATGGCCTCTGCATCAACTCCTGTCTCCAGGATCCTGCCCTGTTTGAGTTCCTGTCCTGACTCCCTTCAATGATGAACAGCAATGTGGAAGTGTAAGCCAAATAGACCCTTTCCTCCCCCAAGTTGCTTTTTGGTCAGGGTGTTTCCTCACAGCACTAGAAACCCTTAGACAATAGTTACCAAGTCCTTACTGAGCAGTCCAAACATTAGGATTCCGGCAACACTAGCCGTCTCCTCGCTAGCACCCCACCCCTTACCCCAGTCAACACAGTGGTTCTCAGTATTCATTATTAGAAGCTGCTTCACCTCCCCCCCCCCCCGACCCCATGGTTGGCTTCTCATCTCTTCTCTCACCCACATGGCTGATTCCCTCTACTAGATTATCTGTTTGAAAGATTTGTGCTTTTCTGGTTGGACCATGAGCAGCTGAGACTCCTATCAATCTCCTGTCTATATACCTTTCTATACTCATCATCTTTTTTTCCATGACAAAGTCCAAACCCATCAAACTATGGGACCCAGTCAGTCACATTTGCAGAGACATTGCTCTCTAAACCCACTAGGGTCTTGCTACCCTGAAATTCCTCTGTTCCTTAAATAAACCATGTTCATTCCCAACTTGGGTCTTATGCCATTTTCTCCCTCTGAAAGCCTGCTCTACCTGGCATATTCTGCTCACATGTCCAATATTCTCTGTATAGTAGGATCTCTACATAGTATCCAGACTATCCCTTTTAATTCACACTACATTTCTGCCTTCTTATCACTATCCAGTACCTCCAAATAAGACCACAACTCCTTATGATGAAAAGACCCTATGTGATTCTCCTGAACCCATCATTTTCCCCTGACCCATCCTGCCCCACCCACACTGGCCTCTTTGAAGTTCCTTGAGGAAACCAAATCTGACTCTTCAAGCTCACTGTACTTCTGGTACACTGGGGGCTTTCCCAAGTCCTCCTCCTTCCTATCATGGAGGTCTTGACCCAAATAGCCCTTCTTTAGAGTGAGATTCCAGAATTACTCTCTGGCTCCACTCACTGCATGGGGACACTTCCAGTCATGCCCTTAATTGACTGGATTTACTTCTCCCTCAAAGCTTTCATGGAACACTGTGGTGACTCTCAAGATGCTCACACACACTCTAGTATGTGTAATACTACCATTTCCTTAAGCCTTTCTTTCTCTTAATGTCAAGGCTCTAATATATATTAAAACTTTTTTCTTGATAACCCCAACTTGGCTTCATAAAGCTGTCACTGTCATCTTCATTGCTAAGATGTATTGACCACTGCACTTGCTATATACAAGATATTTTACAAGAGCCTTATACATATGTCATGGGACTCTCACGTCAGCTCTGTGATGAGTACTATTAATACCCCCACTTCAGAGAAGGGGACACTGAGGCATAGGAAAGCAGATTAAGTATCCACCACTTGTGGTCTGAGTAACAAATAGGAAATGTGACCTCATTCCCTCTTTACCAATGAGGTTTTGGGTTCTGGTGGAGTACACTATGCCAAGTAGTGGAGATATAGTAACAGAAAAGAATGGACTCTGTTCATATAGAAATTAGTTAAGCTTGGTGGACTGTAAAAAACAAGAGAACACAGAGTTGGGAGGGGGTGTGGAGAGTTGGAGAAGAATGGAATATGATCAAAACGTATTGTATGCATGCATGACATTCTCAAAGAATTAATAAAAATAATACAATTTGAAAAAGAAATTTGTTCTGAAAGGGAACACACAGTAAGTCATAATTCTTAATTATAACTGAGCTGCATGCTGGGGAGATGAAGTGCAGGGTGCCAGAGAATCAAGTATGTTGGACACTAAAAGGCCCTAGGAAGAGTTTCCTGAAGGAAAATACCAAGCCAGAGAAAGAAAAGAAATCTCTGTTTAGGCAAAGACAACTTTTTCATGCCAAGGCTTTGGGCAAAAAGAATTCTGCTGCCCAGGGGGACTCAAAGGAGGTCATTACAGACCCAGAAGAGGAGTGGCTGAGAGAAAGTTCGTGAAAACAGTCATACACAATTAGAGGCATGCGGAGGTCCACGTTCAGCACTTCCCCCAACCCCAATCTATTAATCAGCTTTCTGTCCCTGTAACAAAATACCTGAAGCAAACGAAAGAAGGAAAGATTTATTCACCTCATGGTTTCCAAAGTTTCCACTCATGGTCACTCTCCTGTTGCTTTGAGGCATGGTGTGGTGAGGAAAAACATCGTGGTGGGGAGCCCATGGTGGAACAAAGATCCTCCTCACCTCACTGCAGCCATAAAGCAAAAATAGAGAGAAGAGGAGGCCAGGGTCTCAATATCCCCTCAAGATGCTCTCACATAATGATCGACCTTCTTTTCACAAGATTTTCCCTCCTAAAGGCCCCAGAACTCACAGTCAAGAACCAGGGCAAACCCAGTGTGGGGAGGCAGTGCACGCACACAGTGGCTTGTGGCGGTCACTGTTCTGTGAATGCAGGCATGATGTAAACATGAAGAAGTGGTTCTGTGTGTTCTGACTGCCCTCAAGTCAGACATGTTTCCAAGAGAAAGGGGATAGTTACTTTTAGACCAGTAAAGAAAAATCCCACCTGGGGGAAGCAGGATTTAAAATAAGATATTGGTCTTTTTTGCACCAAGAAGGGCTTATACTTTCATTATCAGTGTTTGGACAATGGTTATTAAAAACATACAAAAGGCTAACATGAATCTCTAGCCACAGATTTTTTTTTTAATTTTTACTGAATCTAAAACCAAGATACTGATGTTCACCCTAAGTAGGATTAGAGTTTTAAGGAGTCCCTTTATTTAGAATTATTTACATTTTTTTTTAAAAAAATAGGTCATGTGATTTGCAGGATAATTGTTTAAGCAAATAACCGCATGGCTCCTGGACAACAGACCGATGTTGTGTTACCCTGGGCCTCAGAAACTAATAGAAAGAGCAGAAGAGTGTGAGTCCTTTCTCTGAAGCTGTTTCTGGGCCAGAGATGCTCAGTGTGTGGAAGCAGGCAAAGCCTAGGAGTAGAGTCTGCCCAGAGGTTTCAGAAGGAGCAAGCAACACCTATCACAGACCTCTGCAGATCAGACATTTGTGTCGTCGTAAGCACCAAACTCGTGGTTTTGATTAGCTACAGCAGCAATTATCTCTGCAAAGAACACAGGAAGGGACCAAAGATAGAAGGGAGGGAACCCCAGTCTGGTTAGCATCAGATTTCTCATTAGCAACAAATTTTAGCTGCAAGATAATGGAGCAGTTACGTGCAAGTCCGTGGCAACAGTCGGGAGTCTAAAGGAGGTAGGAGGGTGTGTAAGAAAACTGAGGAGAGCCTCAACAGATGGATAACTCTGGAAGAGTACAAAGGTCAAGATCAGCTGTGCTTATAGAGATCCACATCCAAATTTCTCAACCCTTTGAAAAGGACAAATAATTCCTATGTTATTTAAATTAGCTAAGGCCATGGGAAAAGATGACTCAAGTTGACCATGTCTTCAAAGCTTTAGTCTTACAGGGCTGGGAAGAGGGATCAGTCAGGCATGAAGACCTGAGTTTGGATCTCCGGCACCACTGTAAGAAGCTGGATGTGCAGAAACTTACTTGTAACCCTAGCACTGGAGAGGCAGAGACAGAGAGTCCCGTGGACTTGCCAGTCAGGCATCCTAGCCGAATCAGCAAGCTTCAGGCTCTGAGAAAGATGCTGTCCTAAAACAATAAGATGGAAAATGACTGAGGAAGACACCAGCACTGACCTCTGGTCCCCACATGCATGTGTACACAGACACACACACACACACACACACACACACACACACACACACACTGTATATACTAGTAAAACAATTAGCATTGCCCACACAGCTGTTGGCACCACTCGGCTTCCTTTTAGTGACCATGCCTATGGTGCTTACCAGCTGGGTGACTTTGGGCAAACGGTTAACTCTCTCCATTTCACAGCTCTCTTCTCTGTTAAAAGATTTGTCACATTCATTTCCTATAGATTGCTATGAAGATAGAGTTTGATCATCTGAACTGCTTAGAATGGTGTCTGCTAGGCTCACATGAAGAAGACCCGCAAGCACACATGTTGGATATGTCTTGAAAGCAAAATCACCCAACTATTTAAGCCTGATTTACAAAACACAAAGATGAAAGCAGCACTCAAGGTCATTGCGACAGACACATATATTTCAATGAATTATTAGAAAATCAAGTCTGTCTATTCATAAAAGATTAACACTCTCATACTGTGGACACGGAAATATTTACATAAGATTTCTCACTGTGATCTTTCATATCAACCTTTTAAGCAGAAACTTTGCATGTTGTATAATTATAACATAAACCTTAAAAATGCAAAAGCTTTTCTTTATGCTGATAATTATCACATATTACTTTTAATAATCAAAGAAATTTAGAAATGCCAGTTGGGGCAATATGAGAAAGTCATGGACTGCTAGCCCAATAAATCTGGTATTTATTAAGTATGCAGGGTAAAAAGAGCATATGTGGGCCTCCTTTGTGGAGATGGGTAGTCATGGAGAAACTGGGAGTAGACAGAACTCTAAGAAAGTATTATGGAGCCTGAAAAGATGGCTCAGTATTTAAGAGCACATACTTCCCTTCTAGAGGACCCCAGTCCTGTTCCCAGCACCCATATCAGGTGGTCACAACCACTTTAAACTCCAGCTCCCAGGATCCAACTTCTACTTCAGGCCTCCATGGGCACCTGCACTCAAACACACATACACACACACACACACACACACACACACACACACACACACCACACAGTTAAAAAATAAATACTTTTTAAAAGAAAATAATTGCAGCAAAATCACTATGGAAAACTGAGCCAGGATGGGAGTCTTTCCTGAGGAAGAACTGTTAGGATGATTTTGGAGGCATGAATAGAATTTGTTATCTGAAGTCCAGACAGTGTAGTTGGCTTTACTACTTGGCTAAGAAACATAGGATAGGGGATATTTTGGGAAAGATGACACTGAGATTAGTCAAGTTGATTTTCCTCTTGGAGACAGTCTTGATATGTAGCTCAGGTTGGCCTCAAACTCATGATGTAATTCATACTGACCTCAAAATTGTGATCCTTCAGCCTCAGCCTCCCCTGTGCTGGCATGCACCAATTCAAGTTGATTTTGTAGTGCCTCCATGGCCTTTAAATGGTTAAAACTCAGATCAGAACCTTAAGTAGATGCAGAGACCAAAATACTTAACAGAGAGGTCATTTGTTGAGAGGTTGATTATTGGAACACCCAGGGTAAATATAGTCACTGGGGAGAATGTGAAGCCTAAAGGAAAAGCAAGACAGAACCTCATAAGCATTTAGAGCTTCAACTTGAAGCTCTGGAGTAAGGATGGCAAGTCAGTGAGAAGCAGGAGTAATTGATGGAGATCCAGGTGCACGCAGAACGCTGATGTGCATGGCCAGCAGTCTTGAATGCCAAGAAAGGACTAAGTTGGAAGAGTATTCAGCAACATAGCCTCCAGGTCTCTAGGAGAAACACATTCAGTGAAGTGTGTGGATTGAGGGGAAACATCTCTCTGTCTCCTGGGTGCACAGACAGGGAGGGAGTAGACCACACAATTGACATGATTTCTCAGTAAAACTGAACAGAAGCTTAAACTAAAAAATTCAGGCTAACACAGGTTGAGGTCCCAGTTCTACTACTAGACATCTGTCAATCATTTTCTATCTCTGCAGAACTCACTTACATGTAGAATAATGCTAGTTTTGTAGACCTTGTGGCAGTTGAAATAACTCATTTTATGTTACTTACTCTGGCACCTAACACACAATAATGGCCAGCAAATGGGATATTATTGTTATTTTTAATAAAACAGATAATGAACCCATCTTCTGAAAAAGAATAGAAGACACAAAGAAAAGCAGAAAAAGCTGCTATACATACTTGAATGGATAACTTCTCACAGCTTAAAAAAATGGCCAGGGGGCAGTAAAGATTCAGCCAAAGCAAGAGGATATAAAATTGAAATGGACCGAGCCATCCTACACAATAAGCCATGGCAATGGCTAATCTCGGTTGTCAATTTGAAACATCTTAGAGGAGGGAACCTAAGCTGAAGAGCTGCCTCCACCAGATCGGCCTGTGGGCATGTTGAGGAGCATTCTCTTGATTGCAAACTGATGCAGGAGGACTCAGCTCACTGCGAGCAGTACCATGCCTGGGCAGGCAGGCCAGAGCTATATAAGAAGGATAGCTGAATGTGAGCCTGGGAGCCAGCCAAGGAACAGTGTTCCTCTGTGATTTTTGTTTCAGGCTCCTGTCTTGAGTTCCTGTCTTGGCTTCCTGGGTGATGAACTGTAACCTGTATGATGATAACCTGTAAGATGGACAAGCTGTAAGATGAACTAAACTCTTCATTCCTCAAGTTGTTTGGGGTAATGATGGTTCTCAGAAATACCCAATTACTGAGCCATGGATTGGGTAGAACAAATTATTATTGGGA
Source organism: Peromyscus maniculatus bairdii (assembly GCF_049852395.1). NCBI lineage: Eukaryota > Metazoa > Chordata > Mammalia > Rodentia > Cricetidae > Peromyscus > Peromyscus maniculatus. The sequence continues at coordinate 131,417,506 of NC_134852.1, read as the reverse complement.
GGATTTTTGCAGAATGGCAATGGTTAAAATCATCTGGTAAGAGAAAGTACAAATCTAATCAAAATAGGAGAGCCCAGTATATTTGGAGAAGGGGCAGAACTATGGTTTGCAGTATGGGAATATCAAGATGATTTATGGGAAACTTGGCCTTGAGTCAGAAGGAAAGACTCAGAGCACCCCAGCCATGTTTCATCTAGTTCTGCTTTTTATTGTATTTCTTCTATGATCAACCTCCTATCTATGGATCTATGGTATGTTCAATAACCTTTTCTCAAGATGATGTTAATTATAGGTAGGCATCTCAGAGCTAGGCACACACTATAATAAACACAATCTCCAAAGTAATTCTGTGGGCCAAGTGGCTTTTGGTGTTAACTAGAGTAAACTCAAAAGAATGAAGTGACTGGATCAGGACTGGGACTTGGGCAATGTAAACCCAAAGGCTGAGCAGGTAATTGTAGACAAATTTCTAAACAGTCTTATTAAATAAGGAACACCAAGCCAAGTATAGGGGTGAAAGCCTTAGAGATCAGGGAAATGGTGAGAGGCACCAGCTAACCTTACCTCACCACACCGCCATAGCTTCCCAAAGAGAGAGCTACTTCCTGTCTACCCAGGCTTTTATTGTCTTGCTGTTCTGCCTTCTCATTGGCTCTTAGCCCAGCTACCTCACTTCCTTGTCACTGCCTGTCTGTACAGGCCTCCAGGTCTCTATAGTTGGTACTGGGCTTAAAGGCATGTGTCACCATGCTTGGCTGGTCCCTGGTGTGGCCTTGAACACACAGAGACCCTGCCTGCCATGTGATCAGATTAAGGGTGTGTGCTACCACTGCCTGACTTTTTTTTTTTTTTAAAGATTTATTTACTTATTTATTATGTATACAGTGTTCTGCCTGCATATGTCCCTGCAGGCCAGAAGAGGTCACCAGATCTCATTACAGATGGTTGTGAGCCACCATGTGGTTGCTGGGAATTGAACTCAGGACCTCTGGAAGAGCAGCCAGTGCTCTTAACCCCTGAGCCATCTCTCCAGCCCACTGCCTGACTTTTGTGTATGGCTGGCTATGTCCTCTGATCTCCAGGCAAACTTTATTTATTAACATACAAATAAAATATCACCATTCAGCACAAATAAAATATCACCACAGGTAATCGTGCACAAACTGCATGGAGAGCATCATGGCAGGGACCCTCTCAGATGAGCCAGTAATCCACATTTCCAGGTAGTCACATCCCTTGCGTGGAGGCTGGATGGAACGGCCAGAGCTACGGTGACTGCAGCACAGATGATGATAAAGTGATAACTTCAGGGTTCATGTTATGAAGAGACTTGCTCTCCCATCACAGGCACTCACTCACTGTGAAGGAAGCCAGCAGCCATGTTCTGGGCTTCCCAATGAAAAACTCAAGTGACAAACAACTGGGAGATCCTCTGGCCAACAGTCAGCAAGGAAGTAAGAACCCCAACTGTACTGCTCCCACAAATAACTTTACCCTGCCAACAACCACGTGAGGAAGTGTAGAAACAAAATTTCCCAGACTGAACCATTACCCATGACTATCATCTGGTCCATACTCCATCTACAACCTGGACAAATCCTTAAGCCAGAGATAATCAACGATCCAACCTGCCCCCAACTCCTAACCCCCAGAAACCATGAGGTAATACTTATTGTTCTGTGAGGTTTTTATACATTTCCTTTTTTTAAAAAAATTGTTTATTTTTATTTTATATACATTGGTGTTTTGCCTGCATGCATGTCTGTAGGATGGCATTAGATCCCCTGGAACGGGAGTTACAGACAGCTGAGCTGCCATGTGGGTGCTGGGAATTGAACCCGGGTCCTTTGGAAGAGTAGCCAGTGCTCTTAACTGCTGAGCCATCTCTCCAGCCCCCTTGGAAATTTCTTTACACTTGAGAATCCTATCGAGTAACGGGTATTGCTGCCATAGTTGACCAGTGCAACCATCTATGCTGTTTCTGATACTCCCTGGTGCTGAGTATAGAGAACTAAGTAAGACTCGGTTCCTGACATGTGAACATTTGTAGGGAAACAAAGATGTGAATAAATGATGGGCTTCATTTATTCATATGCAGAGCCTTGTGAGGTAGCTCGAGAGGGGACACAATTATGTTAGTGGTCAACTCTGCTAGACAGGACCCAGAAAATATGCACAGAGGGGGTGACACGTCTTACATCTTGAAGGTGAATCACAGTTAGGCAGATGACAAGGGGGTGAAGAGACCGTGAACGCAGAGGGAACAGACACATGACACGGTGCAAAAGACAAACCAGCAGTTCCTGTTTGAGTATGGCCAGCATTCGAAAAAACCAAATAACGAGATGTGCCACGTGCTTTGCAAAGAGCCCTGACTATGCAACAGAAACTGTAATGAGCACTACACATTTGATCTATTTGGGAAGCCACACTATTTTGAAGTCATTTTTCAGGTCAGAGGTCGCAAACTGACAATCTCTGGGGAACGTGAGCCCAACTTTTTTTTTCACCTTCATAGTTACCAAATGAGTCTGGATCAGTTGTTAACATTTAGCAAAGAAGAATTTCTTAGACGAAATCCAGACTTCTAGCTTTGATGAAAATGTCAGAGGATCTGATGGTACTGCATTCCCTTTACTAGTTGGCTAGAATGAGGTGGCTGCTGTAGACAGAACAAACACCTCATGGCTATTGGAGTTCCCATCTGGTTGATACAATGTCTTCAACTTTGCATCTCCTGCAAATGGAAGATAAACAAGTGCTTGATACAAATATCACACTTGAAAGAGAACAGCTGGGGAACCCCCATCACCCGCAGCAGCTAAGGACCACCTGGAAGGATGAAGCAGAAGAATATTGATTTACAGACGTGTTTCTTCCCTTCTAAAATGCACATGAGTCACCTCGGGTCTTGTTAAAATACAAATTCTGGTTCACTTGGCCAGATGGAACCTGAGAGTATGTGAATCCTCCCAGGTGACATGGATACCACTGTCCAAAACCACATGCCAAGTTGCAAGGGGCTGGGGACCTTGGTGTATGGATGGAAGATGAGACATAACAATTATTCTTTCTGGAGTGGTATAGAACTTTTTGGAAATTAAGTAATACCTATGGATACTTTTGACATTTTACACACACACACACACACACACACACACACACACACACACACACCACACACACACACACACACACACACACGCATAAGCATTTGGGGGTCAGACTGCCTGAGTTCACTTCCCAGTTGTACCACTTAGAAAGTTACTGCCCTCTAGGGTTCAGCTTTCTGTCCCTGAAACTGGGGCTTACAGCGGGACCTGACTCATGACTGTTGTCAAGACAGAGTAGGGAACACATGGGAAGAACTCAGCACTGTGTGCGGCATACACTCCATGACAAACTTGTATTTGCTATTGTTAATATCCTTGCTTTGTGGATGAGAAAAAATAATGCCAAGGAAAGTTAATTTGATCACAGATGAAAAGGTAAGATCAGTTTTTCATTCTTCTTTTCTTTGCAATTATCTTGGAAAGTAAATAACGAGAGGTTTGGGTAAGAATGTGTCTAGAAAAACAGTTCATGCTCTCCCTCTAAGCCCTGGAGTACGCTTCTTCTAATTTAAGTTTGTCCAGGAGACACCAGCTCGTGGTAATAGTGACAGGGAGAATTCACTGAATTTGCCCAATCTCTCCCCTAATGGTCACAGCAATTTCATGACAGAGCAAGCACTGTTGAATTATTACTCCTGAACTTGGCAGGTAGATGTTGGGGATGAGCCCCAAGTTCACATACTGGACAAGTTTGGGGTTTGAGCAAAGATAGTTTGGCTCAAGTATTGGAGAGCTTTGCTGCCTGGCTAAAATCTGCTTGTGAAGAGCTGGGGGACAGCTCACTAGCAGTGACAGTGAAAGACCCAGAGTTCCAATATCCAGAATGAACCTAAAACGGGGTGGGTGTGGTGATCCTCCTATAATTCCAGCCTCGGAAAGCAGAGAAAGAAGAGTCTGACAATACTGTCCATAGAGAGCAGCTCTGGGTTTGATTAGAAGATCCTGCTTCAATGAATAAAGTGGAAGAAGGAGTAAGGATGGTTCCTGGCATCAACTCAAACCTCCACTTTTTACGCACATACATATGCATATTTCATGTGCATACAAAAGTGTGCCTACACACATGCAAACATGCATATACCCACATGCATACCGCACACATGTGGAAATAGAAAAAAATGCACATGGAGGTGGCTTTATTGATAAATTCTACTAACAATCTAAGGAAGAAATAATGCTAATTTGCATTAAATTTTCCATAAAAGGAATAAATACTCTCTAAGTGATCCTGTAAGAGCAAAATAGCCCCACTAATAAAATCAGACAAGAATATTCCAAGAAAACTACAGACCAATAGCATTCACAATTATACACAGAAATGATAATTAAATATTAGCACACTGAATTCAACAATAAAGCCAGCTGTAGTGATGTATACCTGTAACTCCAGCATTTGGGAGATGGGACAAGTACCTGGTGTTCAGGTCATCCTGGGTTACATGGTGCATCCTGGGCTGGATGCAACACTGCTTCAAGAAAATATCCAACAGTATTTTTAAAGACTAATGCATTATGACCAAGAAGGCTTTATCCCAGAGATGCAAGGTTGATTTAGTTTTCAAAAATAAATCAAGTAGTTAAGCTACCTATCAAAACATATTAATACACTAAGAAGGAATAATATATATGATTATCTCAACAACTGCCAAAAATATCATTTGTGAAAACCCAATCCACAACACTCATTTCTAATAGACACTCAGCAATGCAGGATAAAAGTTCTCCAATCTAATAAAGAGCATCTACAAATAACGTTCCACAAACGTTCCACAAAACATGATGAAATGGTAAGTGCTTTTCCCTGGGAATGGGAAAGAAGGCAAGGATATCAACTCTAACTGCTTCTATTCAACACTGTGCTGAAGTCCAGACAGTGATGCTGAGAAAGAAGAAAAAATAGAGGCAGTCACACAGAGAGAAGAAATGAAACTCTACTCTGATAGAATCACCAAGAAGGCTACTAGAAGTACTAAGTACTTCTATCAAGGTGGCAGGAATGAGTAATGAGAAATTGTAGTTAATAGAATAAAGTCACTCATAATAACATCTTAGGGAGATAAATCTAACAACCTGAGTTCTAGCCCCATGACCCACATAGTGGAAGGAAAGAACTGACTCCCCAAAGTTGTCCTCTGACTTTTGTGTGTGCTCATCCACAGGCACACAGAAAAATAGATAGATAGGTGGGTAGATAGTAGACAGGTAGATAGATAGATAGATAGATAGATAGATAGATAGATAGATAGATAGATAGATAGATAGACAGACTTGCTATATTAACTTTTTTTTTAAAAAAAAAAAGAGAACAAGACAAGTTGCAGAGAAGAATCATATCTAATAAATGATGTTGCTGATAACACACTAGAACGTCAAATGTATAAGAAACTTTCAAGTGTCCTCAATAAGACAAACATACCATCCAAATACTTGGTCCAAATACTGGACTGGATGTTTCACCAGAGAAGAATGCAGGCGAGAAGTAATCCATGAAAAAGGTCTTTGGAGAACCGTAAAACAGAAGTACATGTTGCCACTGTTTCCATTAGAATAGTGAGAACTGAAGAGTCTCCTGGCAAGGGTGGGAAGTAGTGGAGAGCACAGAACTCCGTGCCTGAGGAGAGTGTAGAAAGCCACTCAGGAAAGTGGGTTTCTCAGTTCCTTAAGATTGCATTCTTTGTGCCAGCGTGTATAGACACCATGATTTCTCTATCCATTCATCTGTGGGTGGGCACTTAAGCTAGCTCCCTGGTTTGGCTGGTGTGGGCAATGTGGTAGACATGGGCAAGCAGTGTCTGTGATGTATCCTGACTTTGACTCCTCCACTTATTTGCCTAAGTGTGGCGTAGAAAGACTATATGGCAGCTTGAGTCATAGTTTTGCTTGGTTTTGAAGCGCTTTCAGGAAAATGGATGTCACTGTGTTAAGCAAAATACACCAGACTCAGAGAGACAATTATCACATGTTTACTCTCACAGTGGAATCTTTAAATAAAAGAGAGACATAGAAGCAGAAGGAAGGATTAATAGAGAATAGGAAAGGGGACCAGGAGAGATGGGGTTTAGCTGTATGCAAGGTGGATGATAAATATAAACCAAGTAGCATATAGATGTGCATGAAAATGTCATGATAAAAGTCACTCTTTTGCACTACTCATGCACTAATCAAAAGCTAAACACACTCGCCCACTCTGAGAAGCAGCCATTCTACTCCTAGCTGTCCATGACAGAAAAATGGAAGCAGATGTCCACACAAAACTTTGTACATGGAAGTTCATAGCAACACTACAATTAATATCCAAGGTCTGCAAACAACCCAAGTATGTCATCTGTAGGTAAATTCAACAAATGGTTGTATAGCCACACAATTCTCAACAATTAGAGGTGATGAAATGTGGATATACCTCAATGTGGATAAATCTCAAAATAACTATGCCAAGTGAAGGAAACAGGTTTTTAAAAAGTACATGCTGGTCCACTTTGATAAAAAGAACATACAAACTAATATTCTCATATGGCCCACAGCATCTGGGAAGGCATAGGCAGAAGTTTCTCTGGTCCCACCTGGCCTCAAGGTCCAGACAAATCTCTCCTACCTGTGGTCCCACAGTCACTTATAAAATAATCATTCAGAGGCTTAGTATTAATTATAAACTGTATGGCCTCAGGCTCAGGCTTCTTGCTAGCTAGTTCTTATAACTTAATTCAACCCATTTCTATTAACCTATGTATCGCCACTGTGTCCCATTACTTGTTGCTCCTTGGATGGTGGTTTGGCATCCTCCCCCCACTCTCCTTTCTTCTCTCTCTGTCTCTATTCCCACCTGGCTCCATCCTGCCCTGCCCTAGGTCAATACAGCTTTATTTATTATCCAATGGGAACCACACATATTCACAGCATACAGTAAGACATCCCACAGCAGGAAGGTGGATGAGAAGCATTAAAAGGGGCACAAGGAGGGCCTGCTGAGGTGACAGACTTGTTGCGCAAGCATGAGAAGCTGAGTTTGGATCTCCAGCATGTAGTGACAATGGTTGCTTACAATCCCAGCCAGCACTGGGGTTTGGTGGTCCAGCCAAACCAGTGAGATCCTTGCTCAATCAGACACCCTGTCTCAAAAACAAAGTGGAGAACAACTGGAAAAGACACCCAGTATCAACATCTGGCCTCCACACATATGCACATGCAACCACACACACACACACACACACACACACACACGTGCACATGCACGCACACGTGCACACGTGCACACACGTCCACAAACAAACACATAGGCACACACAAATAAAAAGGGCACAAGGAAACTTTTAAGATATTAGTCACATTCATTATATCTGTGGAAGGGGTGATTTCACTGGTGTAGAAATGGGAAACGTTATCAGTTGTGCATTGCACATCTGTGCAGTTTATTATTACATAGCATTTATGCATCAAGACCCTGGAGATTTTAACTGCATCAACAGGTGGGTGGGTGGGTGAGCAGATGAAGAGAGAGAGCAACTTTTTCTTCACGTGTGGCTAAGAAACAAGACAATTCCTCTTTGGATATTTCACCCTGGGACTCATTTCTCTCCCTGTTAACACCACATCCACATTTACTCTCTGTCTGAACTCTGCCACCCCCAAGGACCAGATGCTTGATGGCTAATTGCATTGCCATTAGATTGGTCTCCCCTCTGGGACTGTAAGACATTTGTGAGTTCAGAGCTTTTCATTTTCCTATCTCAACATGATCACAGACCTCATGTTAGCACACACACAAAAAAACACTCAATAAAGATTTTCTGGCTAATTGATTTACTGATTAATTAATTGGAAAAGCTATAAAATTCTGTAAGATGGTATTTCCAAAATCCAGTGGGACTTAGAGAAGTAAGTTTTTACTAAATCATTTGCTTTCAAAAACGGGGGAGAAAAGTATAGAATCTTTAACTTGCACATTTTTCGTGATTGCTGTCTATGCTTTTACAGTTGGAAAAGTGTCTCTAAAAATAACTAAATAAGTACATATACCACTTAAAATTTAAAAACAGTTCCAACGGATACATTGGTGACTCTGGCAAAATTAGACTGGGTCTTTTCACTGTCTGGATTTGGCCAGAGGTTGGTATCCAGCTCCCTTTCTCCTCTTAAGTGATTCTGGAAGATTCAAGTTAAAAAACCACAGAGTGAAACAAAACAATGGATTCATGGAACCAAGTAATCAGAAAAGGAGCCAACACCGACCCAGGCTGTCTGCTTGGGCAATAGCCATGATCCAGCAGATCTCAGAAACTTCCATCTATATTTATAGCTCTGGAAAGCTCTGGGGAGCATGGCACAGTCGGGTGGTGGAGTTCTGGTTCTGAGAGGTCCTGGGAACACAGAGTTCCCTCCCGGCTTTGATGGAAAGAAAGCCAAGGTTGGGGCTTGCAATAGCTCTGTTGACACCAGAAGAGACACCTGGTCTCACTAAGCGTTCATTTCTTCCTTTATTTAACAGGATTTTTTTCTTCCTACTTGGTTCATAAAGCATACAATAACCAAGACAACTATATGGGGATACAGCTCAGTGACAGAGCCCGGGCGCACCACAAGCTTTGGATCTCAACCTCTAAGCTACAGACAGCAAGGTGACTCAGCAGGTAAAGGCACCTGCTGCCAAGCCTGATGACCTGAGTTCAATCCCTGGGACCCAGAGGGTGGAAGGAGAGAATCAACCTCTAAGCTGCTGTGGGGCTCAGATTGGTGGTTAAATATGGTAGAGTACAAATGGAAATTTAGAGAATGGCCTCTTACCTGACCTCTGTTAGGAGCCCAGCATACTACAAGTGTCACAAGCATGAATTTCTCTTAAGTTGAAAAATGAATGTAATGTGTGTCTTGGTCTAAACCAATTACAACCCAAGTTCAAACCCCAATCCCGCCAAGAACAGGGCTATCTGGGAGGTGCACTTTGTTACCGTCTCCTTTGTCTTTATCTGGTCCCACAAAGCTCCAAGACAAATCCAAAAGCTGCGCTCACACACACACCGCAGGGCCTAATGCCTCCAACCATTGTTTCCACGTGGGGGTAGCCTACGGGAGAATTGTCAGCCACCGGTCCTGGCTCTGCAGACAGTCTTCCTGGCAGTGCCGATACTCTCTTCCTTCCAAGACTTGGAAGATCTGGCCATGTAGGGGAATTCTGCCTCCTCTTCCCTGGCAGTGAATACAAACTTAAAGGACACAAAGACCTATTAAACCACCAAGCGAGAGAAGGAAAGGGACATCTCAGCCTTTTCTGCTGAACTCCAACTGAGAAAAGAAGGCACAGCTCATTCCCCAACAGCCCATTCTGCCAGATTAAATTCCTGATGGATTGCAGTGCTGAACTTGTATCCGGCAGTCAGTTCTCACTTTGGGGGTGGGCTGTTTGTCTACAGGCTTAAGCAGGAGTATGCGGCCAGCTTAGAGGCTGTGACAGAGGACTCAGCCTCCCTGTGAGGTCACAGCCCTTCATGCTAACGGGTGCAATGTTAAGAGAAAGATGCATGTGACAGAGAAGAGGCAAGGAAGTAGTCACTGTTTATTTATATGTACATGTTAGTGTGTTTATTGACATATTTACTAAGCATCTGCCATATCTAAGATAAAGTGCAAAACTCAAGTATTTTATTCCAAGTTCATCTCGTGGCCAAGAAGTGTTAATAGTATTTCTATTTTACACAGGAGAAGGCTGACCAAAATTAAAGGTCTTTCCCAAGGCCCTAGGGCCAACAAATGAGAGAATCAAGACTTGCATCCAAAGCAAGCAGATTTCAACAACCACAGTGGCTCACGGAGCTTTCACAACCCAAACTGACAAGGCAGCTACCTACTTTTTATAAAGGAGGGTGAAGCCATGACAGCCCAGCTTGAATGAGGAAGTCGACTTCAGTAAAAGAACGCGCTTTGAGCCGCTAAAAAGGCAGCTTTAGGGAGATGGCCCAGTGAGTAACAACAGCACTTGCTCAGCAAGACAGAGGACCTGAGTTCAAATCCCCAGTACCCACATTAAAAGTTGGCATGGCTGTACATGCCTGCAGCCCCAGCATTGGGAGATGGAGACAAGCAAGTCCCAAGAGTTCATAGGCCAGGCAGCCTAGTCAAAAGGTGAGCATCAGATTCAGTGAGAGACCCTGTCTCAAGACAACAGGCAGAGTAACAGAGGAAGGCAGCAAAGCCTTGCTCTGGCCTCTGCATGCATGCAGCACACACACACAGAGAGAGAGAGAGAGAGAGAGAGAGAGAGAGAGAGAGAGAGAGAGAGAGAGAGAGAGAGAGAGAGAGACGGGGTGGGGAAGAATAAATCTGATTTTCTCTGAAATTTTAGTTTGTCCTCAGCCCCAAAAAGAGTTCATACATCTTCCTTTAAATGCTGTTGGATCACAGGAGATGGAAGGTGAAAAAAAATACATGGCTGCTGTTTCTTAAAGGGTTCCACTCAGTCATCACTGGATCCATGCTAAAAAAAAAAAAAAAACATTGTAAACATCTATTAAAAATAATAGCAAATTTTACATGCTATTTCCTATACGCTGGATGCTGTTCCAGGTCATTTATAAATGCATTAGCCATTCAACCATCTAAACAACTTTATTAGGCCAGTGTTAAATGTGTGCTCTTGAGAGCTGAGCAACTAGCTCTCTCGGGGGTCCCTGCCTAGCAGCATTGGCCAATACCTCTGGTGTAAATATCGCCTCCATTGCCAATGGCAAGCTACCGGTGTGACATCACAGACCTCAGAGGTGGAGGAGTCTCACATCACCTGTCCCTGTGAGGATGACATCTTACGTCCTGGGAAGGAAGATGCACTGTGTGTCACTGTCACCACACAGAAGAAAAAGGCACAAATAGCCCCAGGAGCACAGAGAGTAAACTGGAGCAGACTCATTAGGAATTGATGAGTCCGGAGTATTTATTGCATTTAATTTTAATTGCAAGTTTATAAAATTTAATTTTTAATGATGGCCATCTTTAGCAGCCAGCTCTCCGATTTTCTGATTATCAGTGGGCTCTGACAAACTGTCTGACTTCATTCAGCACGTGATGGTCAGCCTTCGTTGCCATTTACAGGAGGAAACTCATGGATGGAGAGGTTGCATGCTTTGTAGAGGTCACGCAGCTAGCAAATGGAGAAGGCAGAACCAGAGTTCTAGAATCGAGTCTCACCCACCTGTCTATGGCTTCCTTCCAGGACTGTTATCTTTCTGGGTTTCCTTTGGGGCTTTTCTCAAGGCCTGCATCCACTGCATTTGATGGGCAAGTCAATGGTAGGGCTTGGGGTTGAGTATGGTTTCTTCCCCAGACCTTGGGAGCTAAAACATCTTCTGTACCCACAGCCAAGAGGTTCTCACCACGTGATTGGTTCCTAGGCCTTCACCTAGACTTGCTTCAGGCCCAGCATGCCTTGCCCTTGGGTCCTACTGCGCCTGCGTCCAACCGCACATCCATTATGGAAAGGAGGGTCCCTTAATGCAGCACAAATTATAGCTGGAACACGGGCAAATTGCCGGCTTTTACTAGCACATAAACTGAGCGGAACCTCTGAGATAGATCCGTATTACCCTAAACGGCATCCATAATTCATACCTGCCGCAGAAACGCTTCCCTCTCCCAGGGCTGGAGCCGATCTATTATTGATGATCGGAAGGCCACGACCGTTTCTCATGCCCCCGCCATCTGCTGGCGAGGTCCATTCCTCAGGCGGCGGCCACGCATTTATTCATCAGAATCAACCCCCAATTAGTTTCCTAGCAGGACCCGGGGGGAGGATTTATTTGAGGAATCAAAGTGAGTGCTTCTAGAACAGTACCCCCAGTCCCACCCCTGTGACGCTGATCAATACACACAGAACCAGGCAGCAGCAGGCTGCGTTAGCGTTCACTGCCTTAGGGAGCCACAGAATCAAAACTAAAAGCTGCATCCCTGCTCCTGCAGAGGGCTGGGGTGGCGGCAGCTTCAGGCCTAGCGTGAAGTCGCTGCTTCTCCCAGCATAGGGAAGTAACCGCAGAGAAGAGCAGCTCCCGTCATGGCAGAGTGGAGGAAAATTTAGTTATAACAACAACAACAACAACAACAACAATAATAATAATAATAATAATAATAATAATAATACAGAAAGGGGAGACGAGAGCAGAAAGGGGGAGAAGGGAGGGCAAGGAGAAGTGTTGCACTAACTACTTAGACCTTTCAAGAAAGTCTTAACAACCCTATGAGGTAGGTTTCGATCACTCTCTTTGCTTTATGGATGGGGAAACTGAAAGGCATGCCTTGGGTCGCTCAACTCGGCAGTTGGCACTAGCAAGTGTTTGAGCCCAGAAGTCCATACTCTTAACCACTGCTCTATGCTGCCATCTAGAGGAGGAGGGGAGGGAGCGCACAATTGCCCAATTAAGTGCAAATGACTTTTCTCTATTGGCTGGCAGTCAGTCCAGCCCGGGGTCAAAAAACACTCAGCAGCTGCATAAGTGAGGGGGAAAATGCTTTTTAATGTCACTGTTGCTTTATTCTGTGTTTTGTTGCTTTATTGGATGATTGACTACTTTTTAAATGACTGAGTGAGTTAAAGGGCATTAATAAACATGGCTTAGACAGACTATTATCAGTTCGTGTTGTGCTTCAGTTTTGTTGACAGGTTTCACTATGTCGCCTAAGGCTAGCCTCAAACTTGTGATCCTCCTGCCCCAGCCTCCCAAGTACTGGGACTACAGGTGTGTGCTACCATGTCTGGCTGGCAGGCTGTGTCTTTCTAGAGTGTTGCTATGGGAGAGGGAGCAGGTCATGACGGGGAGGTTGGTATTTAAAAGGCTGGGCTGAACTGGATGAAGAGAACACCACCAGGGGTTTGCAGCTGAATGGAAGCATTCAGCAGAAGGGCACGTCGGTCGATTAAACAGATTCCTGGGTGTCAGGGTCTGTTCCCTGTCTGGGAATATAGGGGTAAATGAGATAAGGATTCTGCTGTCCCCAGCCAGATAGTCAAGGGAAAGATAACTCTAACATGTGGCAGAGTAACAGAACTGGACAGAAGCTAAGGCCCCCTTCAATCAATCATTCCTCTCCCCACCCCCACGCCTGGGGGAGGATGTTAGAGCATGCTGTAGGCTGATAAAACTCTACAGACAAGCCCTCCAGCCTCTGCAGGGTCACTCTCTAAGTGTCCCTAGTCATCCCTCCCTTCATATCTTTGAGGTTCATTCCCCAGATCCTCTATCTTACCCCTAGAACATTGCAGAGCTTAAAGCCTCCCCCAGTCTACCATAAAATTCTCTGCCTCTATATTCTCCGTCCTTGCTCATGTCTCATCTTCGTCTCTTTCCCCTTGGAAAAGTCACAGAGATGGTCCAGTTGGTGTGAGGTCCACGATGAGCCCAAGACCCGAGCCAGAGGGCTGCATATGAATAAAAAACACAATGGCACATGGAGCTGAGAACGGTACGGGGGGCAGAAGGGATGTGGAGCCAGGAAGAGTTCCGATTTAACAAGGGGGGATCCACTGGGAAGCCCTAGTGAGTTGGTCAACTGATAAGGCAGCCTAGCCATGGACCCTGGGATGGGAAATCCACAGACAGGTCAGCAGTGAGTGTCCCAAAGTGGGGGGCAGAGTATGAGAGAACTGTGACCAAAGAAGAGCTCAGTGGGCACCAGATCCTGGTATTTTATTGAGTGACTTTGGGCAAGTCTCCAGGCTCTCTGAGCCTCAGTGGGCTCGCTACGGTTGGAAATGGTCACACTTCCTTCCTTACAAGACTCCAAAGGCTGCATGGAAGCTGGAGAATGACTCAGTCACCACAGAAAGCAGTCAGTAGACAGTGTCACTGCCTTTGGAGGACAAATGCCTAAGGCCAAGATACTGGTGTTCTGAAAAGCAGCATACTGGCATGTGCTGGGGCCAGCTGTAGGGTGGGCACCCACATTCCCCTGGGAGGAAGGCTAAGCTTCCCTGGGTTTACAGTGGGGAAGACCTACACACACACACACACACACACACACACACACACACACACACACACACACGGAGGACACTTCTCCACAGAGGTGACTTTATACTGTAGCTCCCAGGGGAGGCCCCAAAACTGCTCTAAATCAGTTCATGCCCGCTCAGTGGTTTCAGTATTTTGGGTCCTACCAGATGCCCTACCTGAGATGATACAGCAGTCATCCAAGGAACTTACCTCACCCGGACTCTTAAGAGGATTCCGGTGGCAGAGACCATGGCCCCTCCAGTGTCGTCTGTCTCACCTAGAAACAGAGCCTCCATGTTTAGCTGGCCACAGGGATAGTCAGGAAGGAAAAGTATGTCTCAGATTCACTTGCTACTGGGTCTCACCATGTGCCTGATTTCTATTCAGACGATGTAAGCAAAGTGTTATGTGTGACTTTAGGGAAAGGTGGAGCCTTCCTTGATCCAACTTCCCTTCTACTGGCTGGAATGCTGATGTGATGGCTCGTTCTGAACTGCTACTTTGGATCGTGAGGTACCAGTCATCTATTGAAACTGTCAGAACACCAGGGTGGAAGGAGCCTACACAAGCTTTGTTTATAGAAAGGAAAATAGTCTTTCATCTCACTGAACTGCTCCCAGAGCCCTGAAATCTGCCTCAGAACCTGGAGAAGAGAGGGTGAGCTGAAGGGCTGAAGGTGCCGTGAGTGCATGTAGTAGCTAGGATCTCTCACTTCAACTTAGGTGAATCTGAGTTTTTCTAGCTGGAATAACCTGGATAAGTTACTTAAGCCCTGTGCACCTCACACCTACCATAGCCTGTGGATACAATCAGTTTCCTCCACGTTAGGATGTGTATTTGATGATGTGAGGTATGTGGTGTTTACTTTCTGTCTCTGTCTCTGTCTCTCTCTGTCTCTCTCTCTCTCTCCCCCCCCCCCTCTTTCCTCCCTCCCTCCAGATCATCTGAGACAACTCACTAGCTATTAAAGAGGAAGCCCTGTGACCTACCCACCTCTTACATGGCCTGCCTGGTAACTGTCACAATGGGGATTCAATTTCAACATGAATTCTGGTGGGAACATACAGTCAGATACAGAACATATGGAGCAAGGCCACCAGAATTCTAATTCTGACCAATGGCATTGTTCTTTCTCACTGGGACCCAGGCAATGGCCTCTCTACGTGGTCCTCCTGTCAGAAATGGGAGACTGGACTCGCCCAGTGTGTAGCCACCACACACACGACAGCCACCAAGCCAAGAAACTCTGCATTATCCCCATGCTTTGGGGTTCTCCTCCCCTTCCAGCCGCCTGGGCATTACTCCATTTCTCGTACGTGGCCTGCTTTCTCCATCCAGCCTTTGCTCATTCCACAGGCGTGTCCTCCTCCTGGATACATTTATTGCTAGCTATTGACCTGGCTTATCACCTGCCTTTTGCCTCATTTGTCTCTTCTTCCAGGAAGCCTTTTGGCCCCAGGGCTGATGCAAGCCCCAGCACTTACCCTATCACACAGCATGGTGATTTTCCATTTGCTTGGCTGCCTTTCCCCAACCACACTCTAAGTTCCATGGAAACAGAATTAGCATGTGTTCAGCTTTGTACCCACCTGTCCTAGTGTTTGGACTTGTATTGTCCTAGCAAGTGGAATGTGTCACATACTCAATGGACATGTGTTGAATGATGGAATGTTCAACTGTAATGCTAATAAGCACTGGTCTGACAGCTTCTATGGGCAAGCCAATATAATACAGAAAATCAGTGAACCCAGAGGCAATTCCCAAGGCTAATTCCCCCAGAATTGCGCTGGCTTGTTGTGTCAAGGAGCCAGTTCCATCAGAGGGATGGGCAGACACCCATATACTGATCTTCCTTCCTGTTTCAAAGGAAGAGACGCACCTCTGCACACCCTGGCTCTCTCTCTCTCTCCTCTAAACCACACCCCTTCATTTACTTCATTGCTCATTTTTTTTTTTTTTTTGGTTTTTTGAGACAGGGTTT
Source organism: Peromyscus maniculatus bairdii (assembly GCF_049852395.1). Taxonomy (NCBI): domain Eukaryota; kingdom Metazoa; phylum Chordata; class Mammalia; order Rodentia; family Cricetidae; genus Peromyscus; species Peromyscus maniculatus. The sequence continues at coordinate 131,401,445 of NC_134852.1, read as the reverse complement.
CTCTGTGTAGCTTTGCACCTGGGACTCACTTGGTAGTCCAGGCTGGCCTCGAACTCACAGAGATCCGCCTGCCTCTGCCTCCCGAGTGCTGGGATTAAAGGCGTGTGCCACCACCGCCCGGCCGCTCATTTTTTATGTGAAAAGATGTCTACTCACCTCAGCTCCTCCCACTTGCAATCATAACAACAGCCAAAGACTACCCAGAAATAATGTGGTCCTCCCTGCTGGCAATAGGCTTTGTCTCCCTTTCTCTTCACATGAAATACCTCAAGGGTCATCTGTACACAGAAGCTCCACTTCCACATAGAACCTCCAGGGGGCGCCATTCACACTAAGCTCTGAGATGAACCTCTACTGAGCACAGCTCTAAGGAGCATAGTGGGATGGAAGTCTAGAGGCCTTCACAGGTTTGGATCAAGATGCCCTCCAGCGGGTGAGGTACACCATGCAGACCTGATGAGCAGCCGTGTGGCATGGTGGAAAGTCACTCTTACCATGCAGACATGCATCCACGTGTAAAGTTTTGTTGGGGGGAAGGGAGAGAAAAAAGAGGAGGGAGAGAGAAAGAGGAGAGAGAGAGGAAGAGAGAGAGGAAGAGAGAGGGAGGGAGGAAGGGAGGGAGGGAGGGAGGGAGGGAGGGAAGGAGGGAGGGAGGGAGGGAGGGAGGGAGGGAGGGAGGGAGGGAGGGAGGGAGGGGAAAGCGGAGGTGAGGTGCCAGCAGCCTGTAGAAGAGAGAGGGAAAGGGGAAGAAGAAAGGTGAGGGTTTTTCCTCGTAAAGGGGGCTTTACGTCAGGACACAGGGTGGGTCCCCAAAGGTCAGGCCGGAATGCTAATAGTAGGTGAACCTTGTTCGCCAAGATGTATGGGCATTCTGAACGTTGCTGGTACTTCCCCTCTGAATGGTGTCAGGGCTGGCCTTCCCCTGACTCTCACAAGCCTGCTCCCTTCTTGTTCTCTCTCTCTCTCTCTCTCTCTCTCTCTCTCTCTCTCTCTCTCTCTCTCCCTCCCTCCCTCCCTCCCTCCCTCCCTCCTTTAGTTCTTTACTCCTTGATGTTCACCTGAATTCTTACTACTTTTACCTTCTTCTTGCTCTTTCTGGGTGAGGGGAGGATAGTGGAAAAATCCCACCGATGAGTGGGTCCCAATGCAAATGTGAGCAAACCCTGCCCACTCAGCTTGCGTTCTCTCTGCTCTTCCTAAGCCTGCTGCCACTGCCTTTGTCCAGGCCTTCACTTGTGCTCCTCACCTCCTCTTCCTCGGACACACCCCGTCTGCTGCTAGCATGACTTCCCAATGAGACAGGCTTCTCGATACCCTTCATTGCTTTAATGCTTTCTCAGCCTCACCTCTGCAGGGGACATGGCAGCCAGGATGGAGTGAAACCACCCAACCCGGACCACTCCACGGGTAGAAGGAAATTTTTATTTGGGAAATCATATCGCTGGCCTGCCTCATGGGAATGGAGAGCAGCAGCTGGGTGGAAAGACAAGCAGGTTTTATGTGGTATTCTGCAGGGTGGGGGGTCTTTGAGCGGACTCAGGCTGTTCAGACTAATGGGGACTAGATGCTCTTGCATGCAGTAGTTGACCATTGGGGGTGGATGAGGGATGCAGTGGTTTTTCTGATAAACAGACCCTTGCCTTTGGAGAGGCCTGAAGAGTGCTGAGCCTCTATTTACGCGGTAACAGTCCTTCTGTGCACCTGGTCAGAGTCCTTCCATTTAGGACATTGTCACTAGCCATGCGTTTGGGGGACCCACTTTGGATCTAACAGACACCATCTGCCTGCTTTAATCAGAGAGCCTACTAGAGCTCATCAAGGCCGCTCCCATGCTAGCACTTTTTTGACCGTCTGAATGGTTCTTCTGTATGTTGATGACATCTGTGAGCACAGGGAATCCATGCTAGAGAGCTACTCAATAGAATAGTCGGGGGGCGGGGAGGGCAGAGTGAGGCCAGCAACATGGCTGAGCAGATAACAGCACCTGCCACCCACAGTACAAGTCTGGAGATCTGAAGTCAGTCTCCAGAACCCACGTCAAAGTTCAGAGAACCAACTCCACCAAGTTGTTCCCTGGCCTCAAAATACAGAGTATAGCATATGTTCCCATACATCACATACACACAATAATAAATACTAAATAAGTAACTTAAAGATAGGGATCTGTTTGACTCCCAGATGGTCTACCCCAAGACGGTGAGAATCCAGGAATAAAACAGAAATGTGCCTGTAAAAAGATGGAGCCAGGATCCTAAGCAGAGTTGTTTTCGAAAGGCAAGAGACCAAGAAGTCACATTTCCAAACCATATCCAACCTGATTCTTACCCTCTGAATTCTGACTTTATCCCTCTCAGGTCTGAATAAGCCTGGGGTCTTTTATTTGCTTGCTTGTTTGCTGAGATGTTTGGGGGGGGGGGTTGTTTTGTTTTTTGTTTGTTTGTTTGGTGTGTGTGTGTGTGTGTGTGTGTGTGTGTGTGTGTGTGTGTGTGTGTGTCATGTATCCCCAGGCTGGGATCTTTAAATTCACTAAGTATTCAAGGATGACCTTAAACTTCTGATCCTCCTGCCGCTACCTCCAGAGTGATAGGATTACAGTGTGCACCACCAAGCCCAGCTTATATACTGCTGGGGTCGGAACACAGCATGCTAGGCAAGCACTCCACCCACCACAACCCCAGCCTTGAGCCTGTGTTTTTGTTGGTTGGTTGTTGGTCTTTTGGTTTTTCTTCCCCTTAACTCAATCTCATTGTTAAACTATTTAGAACACTGTGCTTCAATGTCCCACTGACCCAGGGCCTACAGGACCGAGTTCAAAATGTGAGCGATTGTTAGGAGAGTGGGTTCTTAGTGAGTCCCCTAAGTATCTGGAGACTCCTAAAATATTTCCCCGGTGCATTTTGACTGCTAGACAGCTCACAAAGAGCAGCAACTGCAGAAGGATGAGAGGCTGCCATGTTGACGGTATCTGCCCTGGTCTGCCCAAGAGGCCAGCACCCTATCATTCCCCAATAAATCAGGAGGTCATTTTTCACTGAACTGAAGCTCAATACGACCATCGTTTTCCCCCCTAACCAGCCCTGAGATTGCTCTGTGCTCTTTATTACCTTTCAATGACTTAAGCCCCTGAACTGAATAACTTCATCAAGGTGTCAACCTAAACAGATTTTCCCCATAATGGCCCAACTCTCACAGGTTCTTAATGAAAAATATTGATTCCCAAGGATTAGTTGCAGATTTATGTGTTGGGATGCTGATCTCACTGTCACCTGACACCTTATCAGTGGATGAAAGGACCTAGTTTTCCTTCGCGGTCTTAAAAAAGCAATCACTGGCTATGTCAAGGGGCAGTTTAGGTCCAGAAAAACAAATAAAAGTCTGTGTCTGCATCCCCTGGAATACTTAACAGATAGTGGAGGAGGCAGGAAGGCACCGAGGCACCAAGACACCTGTCTGCCTCTTCTCATTAGCATCTTCCCTGGGCAGGATGACAGGGGGAGGTAGGAAATGAGAAAAGTAAACAGGTCAGATACCCACCCCTCTGCAAATGACTGATCTCTGCGACAGACAGGAGAAAAGCAAGCTAACACTGTCTGGGCCGGCAGACTCCGACTGGAAGGAGTTCGGCTGCCGTTGTCTCCAAGTGGCATTCAGTCAACACCAGCTGGGGTCTCTTCTGCCAACTCGCTCCGTCAATGCAGTTCTCACGGGATGAGATTGAGGCTTTGGCACTTAAAGCCTCAGCGGGGTACACGGCAGACTTTCCTATCACCCAGAGGTGGCTGGAATAAGATTCATTCTCTGACTTTTTGGTAGATATTGATCAAAGGTCTGTTATGTGACAGACACTGTGTAAGGCAACTGGGGACACCGTGGCCGACAAAGGCTCTCTGTCACGGTGGTGAAATCAGACTGAAAACAGGTAACTGAATAATTATCAATTAATTATTAATTATTCAATTAATTGCATTTATTAAATACACATTTGTTTAACTGAGATAATATTTACTTGATTAACGGCAACAATGAGACTTGCAACTAGATAAGAAGATAGAGGGTGGAGACAGAACGGATGCAGCCTGGAGCGACAGTACCGACCTGTGAGAGAAGTCAAGGAGACAAAGGGATGGTCAGGGGACACCTGACAAGTGAGGAGGATTCCTCTGGAGACACATGGAGGGTGGGATCACTGGAGAAGCATGGAGGGTGGGCTCACTGGAGAAGCATGAGGGTGGGCTCACTGGAGAAGCATGAGGGGGTACACATTAGAGCAATGAAAATAGTCTGTGCAAACATCCTGTTCTAGAACGAGCCTGGCAGAATGCAAGAAACAGTGGTTGTGGACCTGGCTCTAGATGCAGAGATGTGTAAATCAAAGCGTGCCGGTCACATGCAGCTCAGGATAGCTGTGAATACAGCCTGACATTAAACTGTAACTTACTTAAGACAGTATGGGTTTCCTGTGAGCTTCTCATAACTTGATTGTGTGGTTCTTGTACAAACTTTGCAGATGATAATGTTGTTTCACAGTGTCATACAAAATAAATGTATGTGTGTGTGCTCTCCCAATCTGAAAGTCACGGGTTGGACACCTCTGTGTGGCTCAAGACAATTCTTCATTCACCATGGTCCAGAGAAGCCAAAAGCCCAGACAGCCCTGATCAGAAGGCTCCGGAGAAGCAGACAAGGCCATACCATGGCTTTCAGTCACTATTCCAAGAGAACTAGGGAACCTTTGAAGGACTGTCATATCTGCACTTGGTGAAGAATGCTTTGGCCACACGGTGGAAAACATGTTACAACAGTTTTGGAATAAATGCAGGGGTGCCTGAAGAGGAGACAGGAAAGACTCGGGTGAGACAGAAAGCAGTAACTGCTGCTGACAGAGAGGGAACAGGATTAAAGACTACAGAGGATAAATGAACAGGAATCGCTACTGAGCTGCTCATGGGTCCAAGAAGTGGTAAAGTTGGTGATACAGGTGACTCCCAGACTTCTCAGCTGAGAAGAGAAGCTCTTTACACTATGAAAACCATGTCACCTCTGTCACAATTGTTGGAATCTGCTGCTAGAAAATACAAGCAGCCACAGATAACATAGAAGCAAACAGTTGTGGCTAGATTCCAACAAAACTTCATTTAAAAAGTGCTAAGCAGAATTCCGGCCTCCAACTAGAGTTTGCTGGGCCTGCCCTAGAGGCCTTGCCAAGCTTTCCTTCACTCATTCCACCCATTCAGACCCTCAGTCCAAACCCTTCCCATTCCCCCCACACCAGGCTCTGTTGTTATTTCACTTTTCATTCAGATCCTTTGCCTGTCACACTTCTAGGGTTGTGGGAGCAGATCCCTGAGGAATGGAGTAGTGCCTTTCTTGGGAGAGTGAGCTTATGTTCCAGTGGGCTTGGATTAGTTGCTCAGGATAGGTTCTTATAAAGAAGATGATCCCCTCATTTCACTTCTCAAGTACACCTACCCACTCCCCCATCCATTTGCCATCACGACCTGAGGCCCTCACCAGATGAAACCACCTGCCTGATCTTGGGTTTCCCAGCCTCCCAAGCTATAAGCCAAATGAAGCTTGCTAAGACAGCTCTGGTTGCAGAGATTTTCACGGAAAAAGTCTGGCTAGAAACCATCTTCACAGCTAAATCTAACTCCACTTATGACTAGTCATTTTGTCTCTGCTTCAGATTCAAATCCTGGGTAGAGAACATCAGAATAGCCCAGGATGTCTCCTTGTCTAAGAGAGGTGGAGTCTCCAATTACTATCTCACAGACTTGTATCAACTGGGAGAGAGATCACTCTTCAAAAGGAAACTAAGAGTTAGAAATAAACCCCCTCAGAAGTCATCAAATTATTCCCAGTAAGGAGCCAAGAAAATGTAGAAAAGAGATGGTAGTCTTCAACAAATGGTGTGTGAACAGTTGGACATCCCTTACCTCGCACCACCCACCAAGATTAGCTCAAGATGGATCATAAACCCAAATATAACAGCTAAAGCTATAAAAGTCCTAGGAGATACTTTTGTGAGCTTGGACCAGGAAAGCATTTATTAGAAATGACACTAAAAGGACAACCCAGACGAGAAAATAATGACAAATTGAATTTCATCCATACTTAAAACTTGTGTTCTTTAAAAGGCACAGCTAAGGAAATGCAAAGACAAGACAGACGAGAAGAAAACATTTGCCAGCTCTGTCTTCCTAGCCTTCCCTTCCACTCACACCCTCCAATCAACACAGCCACTCTTCCCACTTCCAAATATGCCAGGCTTCTGTATTCCTATTCCTGTGCTCCCCCTTCTTCCTCCTCCTCCTCCTTCTCACCTCCTCATCCTTTGCCCATCCCACTTCTCTAGTTGGATCTCAGGGGTAGATCTCTCAGGGATGGATTTGTAATACCTTTCTCAGAAGAGTGAGTTCTTTCTCTGGACTCATTAACCAGAATTCTTACAAAGCCTCAGCCCAAAGCAAGTCTGGCCATAAGGGGAAGGAGAAAACTTAAGTTGGTCCAGGAGTCCGCCAACTGGATGGTGCAGATAAATGTGAGATAATGTGAATTTTCTAAACCTCATTGACCTGTGCATACACCATGGTTGGTTTTGGTGTATGTAAGTTATGCTTCATTAAAGCTGATAATAAGAGAGGAAGGGGGAGGGGGAAAAGGGAATGAGAAAGAGAGGAAGAAGGGGAGAAGGATGGGGATGGGAAGGAGAGAAGAAATAGAAGGGAAAAGAAGAGAGAAAAGGAGGAAGGAGAGATGGAGGGAAAGAAGGAAGGAAAAAAGGAGGGCGGGAGGGAGAGGGGGAGGAGGGGAGGAAAGAAGAAGAGAGGGAAGGAAAGAATGAGAGTGCTCAACTGGGATGAAAAAGGCTCATATATCCCTTTTTTAAAAATGTGAGAATGTCCCCATTTCCATTGGGAAAACAAGAAACAATGACTTGCCTGTGTCACACAACTGGTAAAGGACAGAAATCAGATGCAAACTCGTAAGTCATTGAAAACAAACCCAGGCTCTTCACTCCTCTCCAAGGCCATCTTTCTCCCCCTTCCAACCACCCACGCCAATCAGCTGCAACTCTAAGGACCGAGCACAACGGACCTTCCAGTGTTGCTAGGTGACCAGAATCCTCATACATCTGATGTGTGAGCCAACGACCCTGTGGGGCTGATGCCCTCAGACGGCACACTGCGGGTGCGGCTGTTGCTCTTCAAGTGCCCCAGCCTTGGTGTGCCCAGACTAGCTTAGTGCTTTCCACATATTGCTCATCTGGCAGAGAATTACTACCCTGCTCTACAAGTTCCCACAGATGGCTTTATTTTCCATTGCTATTAAATTGGTTTTGAACAAGACATAATTCTTCAAGTGCCTGGTGCGCTCTCTGGGTTTGCTCAAGCAAGATTCCATAAAAATGTAAATAATCGGAACACTTCTGGGATTATTTATCACAACTGACTTGCGGCTGTAAATTTATGTATTAATTTCAGCTATAAGCTTCAGTGGGGAAAAGATGAACAGTTGAAAATAGACTCTCCCACCTCACATCCTCTCTAGATCCCCATCTCTCCTCTGCTCCCAGTGAACATACTGTGGCATAGACCACGGATCTGAGTCTAAAAGACATTAAGCAGGATCAAAAAGAAATTGGGTGGCAAGTGTGGGAAAGAAAGCCGTGGGCTCATCTCTTACTCCGTCCCACTTGCTGCCCGTGCCTTAGACACAGCAGCTTTCTCCCCATGCCTCCTGCTAGTCAGCTGTGGGATCTTTGCACACGTCCCCTTGATCTACAGTGTTTCCTTCCCCTTTCGGCTCTCGGCTCACCAGCCTCTCCAAAGCCTGGCGGAGTTGAGGAGGGATGAATCTGCGTTGCATGAATGAGTGGCTCTGTTTATCCCAGGAGACCATAACCACACTCCCAAGGCCTCCTTCCACACCCTTAGCTCTTTTACTAAACCCTGCTCACAAGCCTGGGGTGGTTTTCATTCATCCAGCACCTATGTGTTGGATCAGAAGACTGGTCCTGCTGGGCCCGTGTATGCCAAGAGGTGGAGGTACCTGAGATTTTTCTGGGTGGACAGTCCTTAGCCAGACAGCACAGGTACAGGCTTATCCACCCTCCAGCTCCTATAGGAACTAACCCATACACCACCCTGAGCTCCCACATGACACGGAGCTTCATAATCCTGAGCTGAACTGACCCACACTCTTTTTCATTCCTCCCTTTTTCTCCTCCCAATGTTTCCAAGAGCCTCTCAATAAATCATACTAATGCAAATCCTTGTCTTGGGGTCTGCTTTCAGGGAGACCAGTCTGAAACACAGAGCCTTCTGCTGGAAAAGGTTCTCGCTGCGCTGGGATTAACATCATAAATTCCAGTGCATGAAGGCACTCTAGCCAGACAGGCCATTTTCTGGTTCAGATGAGGATACGGTGAGAGTGTAACTAGCAGGCAAGAGTCACGCCTGTGCACTGAACCCTGCTACACTTCAATCTTTGCTCTGAGGACTCTGAGCCCCACTGCAAAGGAGTTACAAGTCTGGACCCCTGGCATCCAAGCCACACTAGACCCGGGAGTCTAGTGGCCAGCCTGACTTGGGAATAAGCCAATGTCCTCTCCACTTGCCCCTCCATAAGATTTGAGCTTTAGCCCAGAGCAGGATGAGGCCAGGGTCCTTGTAGAGAGGGAGATGTCAGCTGCCCAGAGGATCTTGGGGGTTGAGATGCATGCTGATGAGTTCTGTGCCCTCTGAGAGATGTCTTTAGCTTTAGAGGACAAAATTCTCAGTTAACAAGGGGATGGGGAGGTGGCTCAAAGGGAAAAGTGCTTGCAGCCTAAGGTTGAGGCCGTGAGGCTCCAGCACCCAGGTGAAAAGCCAGGTATGTAGTGTATGCCTAAGAGCCCAGCACTGTGGTGGCAGACAGACAGGGAGTTCCCGGAACCTCACTGGTCAGCCAGTCCAGCCCAAAACAGTGAGCTCGGGTTCAATAAATGACGGTGTCTCAAAAAGTAAGGTGGAAAGCAATAGAGGACTCACCCAAAGTCAGCCTCTGGTTTCTACACAGAAGAGCAAAGGACACCATCATTCAGATAAAATGACAGGCTACAGAAATGGGAAAATATTTTTACCAACTCTACATCTAATGGAGGGCTAATATTCAAAATGCATAAAGAACTCAAAAAACTGGACATCAAGAAAACAAATAAACCAATAAAAATGGGGTACAGATCGAAACAGAATTCACAAAAGAGGAATGGCTGAGAAGCACTTAAAGAAATGGTCAACACCCTTAGGGTCATGAGGGAAATGCAAATCAAAACTACTGTGAGATTTCCATACACCAATCAGATGGCCAAGGTCAATAAAACAATGAGCTCATGCTAGTGAGGATGCAGAATAGGGGGAACACTTTTCCATAGCTGGTGGAAGTGCAAACATGTTTGTATAGCACTATGGAAATTAGTATGTCAGCTCATCAGAAAGATGAGGACTAATCTACCTCAAGACCCAGCTGTTCCACTCTTGGGTATATACCCAAAGAACAGTTCATCCTACTATAAAGACACTTGTTCAACCATGTTGATTGCTGCTCTATTCATAATAGTCAGAAACTAGAATCAACCTAGATGTCTATCAATAGATGCATGGATAAAGAAAATGTGGTACATTTACAATGGAATATTACTCAGCCATTTTTAAAAAAAATGAAATTTGCAGGTTGTGGAAGGCCAGCTCCCACTTTTTCTGGGGTTCCTATGAGGAAGAGAGAGAGATAAGAAACTTTTAGATAGAAAGGTAGGGAAGAGGAGAAAGACAGAAACACAGGATAGCTTTTGGAGGACCTGGATCAAAACCCAATGGTCCCTTCTGCCTCTTCAAAAGGGCTTTTTAAGCCAGGTGGTGGTGGTGCATGCCTTTAATCCCAACACTCGGGAGGCAGAGCCAGGTGGATCTCTGTGAGTTTGAGGCCAGCCTGGGCTACCAAGTGAGTTTCAGGAAAGGTGCAAAGCTACACAGAGAAACCCTGTCTCACAAAACCAAAAGGGGGGGGGCTTTTTATAACAACACCAAAGGGCAGGCAAAAGACCTCCCCGTTGCTAGATCAAAGCACCACACAGCCAAGTGTAGACCCTCCCAAACCTGGTAATGATGCCCATGGTCAAATCATCCCCTTATGCAGCCCTGCTGGGTAAAGCAAGCTCAGATTCTCGGACCCTAAATAATTTGGGCCTCCACAGCAGGTAAATGGATGGGACTAAAAAAAAATCCTGGGTGGTGTAATTCAGTCCCAGAAAGATGAATATGGTGTATATTCACTTATATGTGGATGTTAGCTGTTAAGTCCCAACAAACAAGCTACCATCCATATAACCACAGAGGTTATATAGAAAGTAAGGGTCTAAGGGAGGGAGCATGGATCTCCCTAGGAAGGGGAAATAGAATAGATAGCTATGGATGGATGGCAGGAGGACTGAAATGAGAGGACCAACGAGGGAAGAGAGGGAAGAGGATGGGGATACAGGGAGGGGCAGTTAAACTAAGGGCCATTTGAGGTGTTGTATGGAAGCCTAATGCAGGAGAAGCTTCCTATAATATATACATATATGAAGATGGTCTAAATGAAACCATCAAATAGTGGGGAAGATAAACAGAACCCCACATACAGGTCCAGAGTTTGGGTAGCAACATGAGGCTTTGGTGGTGTCTGGTAGCCTCAGGGCTGCCAGAACCATTCCCATCTGAGTGGCCATTCCTTCCACCCAGAGCCAGAATGTCATCCAGGCCCAAGCTGCTACAGAGGGCTACATCTGGGTCCATGGTCCAGCTGCAACTGGGGTCTGTGTTGATGTCATGGCATATGTCACCTCAAGAAGCCTTAGGAACCAGGGAGATGAATTCAGAGGTCAATGCAGAGCCAGTCCTACCCTTCACTGCCCTAGAAAAGCTAACCTTACCTCTTGCTGGACACTAAAGCAAAAGAGCTGGCCCCTACACTCCAGAGAGATTGCCCCACCCCTCACCATAGGCAAAAGTAAACCTACCCTGAGGACATGCATGTTGGTAAGCTGACTCTGCCCCCTTGCCTGAAGAAGGTGGCCCTACTGGATTGGACTGGCCAGCTTGGCTACCACCCAAGCCCACAGCTGGGCCTTGGGTTGGCCCACCCTAGCATCTACCCCATCTAGGCCCTGCTGGAGCTTGTGAAGGGACTGATCTTGTGGAACAATACCCACAAGATCTCTAAGACTGAGGGAGGCCACAGGATATCCCAGAGGAGTTCTGGTGAGGATCCAATGATGGTGGTGTACCAGAAACCAGAGACTTTGAACCATGTAATTGGAAGTTTATGTCCTTCCAGCAACTCCCAAATACCTGGTAGCCACTTCTCAAATTACCACACAGAAGCTTATATTAATTATAAATGCTCAGCTGGTAGCTCAGGCTTATTACTGACTAGCTCTTACACTTAAATTAATCCATAATTCTTATCTATGTTTAGCTATGTGGCTTGGTACCTTTTCTTAGTAGGACATTCTCATCTTGCTTCCTCTGCATCTGGCTGATGACTCCTGACTCTGCCCTTTCTCTTCCCAGCATTCTTATAATATATATGGTCGCCCCAACTATATATATACTATATACTTCTTCCTGGCTACTAACCAATCAGCATTTTATTAAACCAGTTCAAGTGACAAATCCTTACAGTGTACAAGAGGATTATTCCACAGCAGAACCAGACCAGTGACTCATCACAATGAACATTTTCTAGTAAAGCTGATAGGACAAAGGGGTATACTATATGGACACCAAAATCTCCAATGCCACCAGGATGAATGAAGAAGTGATGGAGAGGCAGGAAGGAAGGAAGGAGAAGCAAAGAGATTTTTCTGTTGTGGTGGTGGTGGTTTTTGTTTTGTTTGGTTTTGGGGAAGGGGTTGTTTTTGGTTTTGTTTGCTTGCTTATTTTGTTTTGTTTTTTGTGGGGAGGTACAGCAGGGATGAGGGGAGGATATGGGGGGACCAGGAAGTGAGCAGAATTGGGGTGCATGATGTGAAACTCCCAAAGAGTCAATAAGGAGGTTTGAAAAAAATCTTGGCATGGAAGATGTAGTGTGGCCCAGTGAGTCACACAGTTTACACTTTAGTCCACCCATCTTTACTTGCAAGTATTCATTCCAATGAGTCTGGTCCAATGCCTCTGGCTTCTGCTGCACCCTCAACATTGGCCCTCACTGGGACTCTTCTTGGACATCCTATTGTTTGTTGTCTTGTGAAATGGAGATCCTGCAGCTTTGGGTCTGCAGGTCTGTCCCTTTCACGTACTCCAGAGTTCACAGATGAAATGGGTGTTGGGGTACGCTACCTCAGCCCTGGTTCTGGGACTGGGTGGGAGCTGGGTTGGTCAGCCCGCCAGCTTTCCCTCATCATCACCACCAGCCCCTGGTGATGTTTCCAGCACTGCCCCAGCCAGCTCACCCAGTGTAGCACACAGCAAAGGGCAGGACCAGGTTTCCTGCTCTCAGGCCCTCTGGTCCCGCCCACCCGCATTCATACCACTAGGGCCCGCTCTACTGTTTAGTCCAAGAGAAGTTAAGGGCCTGCTCTCTGGATTGCTGCACCTGGTGAGGGGCAGGGCCACCTCTTCCATTCTCATGTCCCAGAGACCAGCTTTCCTGCCTATGGAAGGTACCAAGGGAGAGGCGTATTTCCCTTACCCTTGCTACCCGATGGCATATGAGGGAGGGGCGGAACAGTTCTCCCACTCTCACCCCACAGGCCACCCCAGAGGGTCAGCTCTAGTGTGCTGCCCAGGCAAGGTGCTGTGCCCACTTTCCCTCGTGCTGCAGCTGGTGAGAGGCAGGACCAGCTCTCCCACTCTTGTGACCCCAGGGCCAGCTCTCTCACCGGCCACAGGTGGCAAGGGGAGGGAAGGCACTTTTTTCTCACCCATGCTACCACATGGCAGGCAAGAGGAGGCAGGGTCAGTCCTCCTGCTCTCATGACCCCTCCCCCTGCCAGCTCACCTATGCCCCTCCCCCCACACCCACCAACAGGGTCGGCTCCATTGTGCTGCCTGGGCAAAGGCCAGGGCCTGGCTCTCCTGAGTGCTGCAGCTGGTGAGGGGCAGGATCAGCTCTCCCACTCTCATGAAGGACCTGCAGTAGGTGTGGGGGGTCGGGGAGGAGCAAGGGGGATGTCTCACCCTCACTGCCGTGTGACAGACCATGAGACTGGCTCTCCCACTCTCATGTCTTCAGGGTCTGCAGGGCTGGCTCACCCACACCCCTGCCAGCAAGGACAGCTCTACTTTTCTGTCCTGGGGAGGTGCAGGGCCCACTCTCCTGAGTGCTGCAGTTGGTGAGGGGCAGGGGCAGTTCTCCCTAGTGCTGTGAGGGGTGGGACCAACTCTGTGCAGCCCAGCCCTGTCTTCGCTGCTTTCCGTGGTAACAGGAGCCACAGACATCAACACAGACCGAAACCGTGGCCGAGCCAAGGACCTAGACATGGCCCCTGGTGTCAGCACAGGCTACTCAGTTCTTCATGGTCCTAGCAGAGGCCCAACCCTCATACACTAACTTGGCCCTAGGTGGTGGCCCAGGTCCCCTGATGTCTGCATGGCCCTTAGTGGCACTACAGAACACGGACATCAATACAGACCCCAGCTGTGGTTGGACCATGGACCCAGACATGATCCTTGGCCACAGACCGGACTCACATGTCACCATGCCCCGGTTGGCAGTACAGGTCACTCGGATCAGCATGGACCCAATGGCAGCATGGCCCTCAAAGCCCCACATGGCCCCAGGGGTGGGCCCAGAGCCCAGGCATCAGCACCGCCTTCAATAGCAACAGGAGCCTGGTTTGTCAGGGCCATGATTTTGCTCTATTCTTATTTATTTGCTTTTGATTTATCTTGGTGTATTTTATCTTATTATTTTTTCTTAGATGCCTCTTGGTTTTCTAGCAAGAGACAGAAAGGGAGTTGCTGGGGGATATCTTCCTGTATGGCAAGACAACTTGGAGGCAGGAAGGAAATCCAAGGAGAAAGACAGGAAAGAGAAAAGCAGAGAGACTCCAGCCTGCTGCCCAAGGAGCACCATACCAGAAGACCAGTAAAGCCACAGAACACATGGCAAAATATAGATTAATAGATATGGGTTAATTTTTTTCTTTATTATTTATTATTAAGAAATGATTTATTCATTTTACATACCAACCACAGATTCCCCTCCTCCCTCTTCTGGCCCCGCAGCCTTCCCCTCCCAACCCACCCCTCATTCCCACCTCCTCCAAGTCAAGATCTCCCATGGGGAGTCAGCAGAGCCTGTTACATTTAGTTGAGGCAGGTCCAGGCCCCTCCCCCTGCACCAAGGCTGTGCAAGGTGTCACACCTTAGGCAATGGGCTCCAGAAAGCCCACTCATCACCAGGGACAGATCCTGATCGCCCTGCCTGGGAGCCCAGCAAACAGTTCAAGATAAACAACTGTCTGTGTATCAGAGGGCCTAGTCCAGTCCCATGGGGGCTCCACAGCCATTGGCTTACAGTTCATGGGTTTCCTCTAATGTGACTGGTAGTCTCTGTACATTTTCCCATCATGATCTTGATGTCCCTTGCTTATAGAATCCCTCCTCTCTCTCAACAATTGAACTCCTGGAGCTTAGCCTGGCTCTAGGCTGTGGATCTCTGCATCTGCTTCCATCAGTCACTGGATGAAGGCTTTATGACAACAGTTAGTGTATTCACTAATCTGGTTACCAGAGTAGACTAGTTCAGGCACCCTCTGAACTATTGCTAGTAGTCTAAGGTGGGGTCATCCTTGTGGATTCCTGGGAACTTCCCTAACTCCCTGTTTCTTCTTATTCCTATGATGTCTTCATTTATCATGGTATCTCTTTCCTGGCTCTCCCACTGTCCCTGTTCCAGCTCAAACCTCCCATTTCCTTATGTTCTCATACCCCATTCCTTGCCCTCCATTACTCTCCCTCACCCTCAGTTTGCTCATGTAGATCTCATCTATTTCTCCTTCACTGGGCTATCTATGTGTCCCTCTTAAGGTCCTTCTTGTTAGCTAGCTTCTCTGGACCTATAGGTTGTAGTCTGGTTATCCTTTGCCTTACATCTACTATCCAGTTACGAGTGAGTACATACCATGTTTGTCCTTCTGAGTCTGGGTTTCCTCACTCAGGATGATATTTTCTAGTTCCATCCATTTGCCTGCAAATTTCATGATGTCATTGTTTTTTACTGCTTTATAGTACTTCTATTGTGTATATGTGCCACATTTTCTTTATCAGTTATTTGGTTGAGGGGCATCTAGGTTGTTTCCAGGTTCTGGCTATTATGAATAATGCTGCTATGAACATAGTTGAGCATGTGTCCTTGTGGTATGATTGAGCATTCCTTGAGTATATGCCCAAGAGTGGTATAGCTGAGTCTAGAGGTAGATTGATTCCCAATTTTCTGAGAAACCATCATACTGATTTCCAAAGTGCCTGTACAATTTTGCATTCCCACCAACAGTGGAGAAGTGTTCCCCTTGCTCCTCATCCTCTCCAACATAAGCTGTCATCAGTGTTTTTGATCTTAGCCATTCTGACAGGTGTAAGATGGTATCTCAGAGTCATTTTGATTTGCATTTCTCTGATGATTAAGAATGTTGAGCAATTCCTTAAATGTCTTTCAGCCATTTGAGATTCTTCTGTTGAGAATTCTCTGTTTAGCTCTGTAGCCCATTTTTTAATTGGATTGTTCAGTATTTTAATGTCTAGTTTTTTTAATTCTTTATATGTTTTGGAGATCAGCCCTCTGTCAGATGTGGGGTTGGTGAAGATCTTTTTTCATTCTGTAGGCTGTCATTTTGTCTTATTGACCGCGTCCTTTGCCTTACAAAAGCTTCTCAGTTTCAGGAGATCCCATTTATTAATTGTTGCTCTTCGTGTCTGTGCTACCAGTGTTATATTTAAGAAGTGGTCTCCTGTGCCAGTGTATTCAAGACTACTTCCTACTTTCTCTTCTTTCAAGTTCAGTGTAACTGGATTTATGTTGAGGCCTTTGATCCACTTGGATTTGAGTTTTGTGCATGGTGACAGATATGGATCTATTTGCAACCTTCTACATGTTGACATCCAGTTATGCCAGCACCATTTGTTGAAGATGCTTTCTTTTTTCCATGGTACAGTTTTGGCTTCTTTGTCAAAAATCAGGTGTTCATAGGTGTGCAGATTAATGTCAGGGTCTTCAATTAGATTCCATTGGTCCACATGTTGGTTTTTATGCCAGTATCAAGCTGTTTTTATTACTATAGCTCTATAGTAGAACTTGAGGTCAGGGATTGTGATGCCTCCAGAGGTTGCTTTATTATATAGGATTCTTTTAGCTATCCTGGGTTTTTTGTTTTTCCATATGATGTTACATATTGTTCCTTCCAAGTCTGTGAAGAATTGTGTTGGCATTTTGACAGGGATTGCATTGAATCTGTAGATTGCTTTTGGTAAGATCGCCATTTTTTTTTTTTTTTTTTTTTTTTTTGGTTTTTCGAGACAGGGTTTCTCTGTGTAGCTTTGCGCCTTTACTGGAGCTCACTTGGTAGCCCAGGCTGGCCTCGAACTCACAGATATCCACCTGGCTCTGCCTCCCGAGTGCTGGGATTAAAGGCGTGCGCCACCACCGCCCGGCTAAGATCGCCATTTTTACCATGTTAATCCTACCTATCCATGAGCATGGGAGATCTTTCCGTTTTCTGATGTCTTCTTTGATCTCTTCAGAGACTTAAAGTTCTTATCATACAGGTCTTTCACTTGCTTAGAGTTACCACAACATATTTTATATTATTTGTGGCTATTGTAAAGGGTGATGTTTCTCTGATTTTTTTTTCTCAGCCCATTTATCATTTGTATATAGGAGGGCTACTGATTTATTTGAGTTATTCTTGTATCCTGCCACATTACTGAAGGAGTTTATCAGCTGTAGGAGTTCTCTGGTAGAAATTTTGGGGTCACTTGTATATACTATCACATCATCTGCAAATAGTTAAAGTTTGACTTCTTCCTTTCCAATTTGTATCCCATTGATCTCCTTTTGTAAAAATGGGCTAATTTAGGATATAAGAACTAGCTAGCAAGAGGCCTGCCATAGGCCATACAATTTGTAAATAATATTAAGCCTCTGAGTGATTATTTTATAAGTGGCTACAAGACTGCAGAAAACCTTTCAACTACAGGGTATAAATCCTGATGTGAGGGGAGGTGGTGGGAACTGGTAGGAATGTGGGGAGGGAAAACCATAATCAGAATATATTGTATGAAAATAACTATTTTCAATAAAAGAGGAATAGGTCAAGTCCAGAGGAGCAATGTGATGCCTAAAATATCACTCCTCCCCCAAGTATCCAGGTCCTAATCTCATGAACCTACAAATACATTTTGTTCTATCACATGTCAGAATGGACATCAAAGATTCAATGACATTAGGGTGGGGGTGACTATATTGCACTGTTTAGGTTGGGCCACTGTAACCACAAGGCCCTTATAAGGAGAGAAAAAGAAAGAAGGGTGGAGAAGATGGGACATTGGAGGCAGACATCCAAGAGATGCTGCCATGAGCCAAGACATGCAAGTAGCCTGTGCTTCTGGATTAGAGAGGGGTTTATCTAAAGTCTCCTCCAGAACCCCCAGAGTCTACAGAAGGAGTAGCATTGGCTTTAGCTCATTTTGAGCCATTAAGCCTGCAGCAACTATCACAACTGCAAAAAGAGATTCACAGCAGGCATCTTTGCGGGTGGGAACATCGGGTGCAAAGTCCTAAGGTGGGGCATCTTTTATGACACATGGAGATGTATAGTGGACCAGATGCTTCTATGACATTGGGGATGGAGCAGAGAGATGGGTGGGGTGGAGCTTCATGGGTCGCCAGCTACAGAAAGCTCAGGTTTTCTTCCAAGATTGGTTGGAGACACTAGGAAGTTTAAAGACAACCGGAGCTGCATTAAGACAAAATGTGGCCACTATGTAGAGAAATATACGGGGGAGGGCCACTAATGAGGGCCCCTAAGCAGAAGCAGATCGACCAGAAGAAGGTCCTTGCAGCAACCAGGAGCTAGCACGACTGCCCTGATCAAAGCAGTGAGGCTTCAGGTAAGGAGACGGCTACAAGACACACCTCAGACACTGACGTATGGCTCTGAAAAATATCAAATAAAATAATTTGGACATCTTAATGCCAGGGGCCCTTTGATCAAATAAAAGCTCACTTTTCAGATACCACATGTCGGCTTCTGACAGTGACAAACGATGTCACCACACAGGTGATCCCTAGAGCCGGGACTTGGGGATGTTCTAGGAGAACAGAAAAGGCAAAAGGAAAATGTATGTCCCTTCCTGAACACCCAAGGACAAATAGCTGCCCAGCAAGGAAGAAATTAGCCCAAGTGCAGAAGGATTGGCTGGCCATGTGGGGGACACTTGAGAAGACAGGGTGTTATTTATGGGGACAATGACTTACCCAAAAAACCATAAAGTCCCAACTTGTCTCAGTACTGTGAAATTCTCCACTTCAATCTCCAATTTGAAGGTACAAAAATGAGCATGGATCCTTCAGGAATTCAGATTTGATGTGAAGTATATCCACAGACCTGCCAGCAGATGTTACAGGGAGCTGGCAGTGTTAGATTCGTGCCTTATGACAGAAGTGTTAAGTGCAATCGGTGTTCTGATTTTATTTTTAAGCCAGGAGAAGGGGAATCAAGTTTGTCCTGGGGTGACCTTCCTAAGGGCCACTGTCCCTCACTAGAAATAATCGTTGTAATGGTGAGGTTGACAACAAAGCCATTTCTTGAGCCCTGGCTGTACACAGCACTGTGACATATAACATTACCACGCCCACTTTAGACAAGAGGAAATGCCATCCCCAGAAAGGGTTTTCCAGCCTCCTGCAAGGAAGCAGTAGAGACTACTCTACCTACAGGACCACATTCTGAACAAGAATTTCTGAACTCCATAGTCCACAGACCAAGTCTCGGTCGCCATTGTTCTTGTAAATGAAGCTTTATTGGAACCTGCTCCTTTTATCTAATGCCCGTGGCTCTTTCCTACCCCTAGAACAGAGCAGGAAAGCTCCAAGATCCATGTTGGCTGCAGGGCCTGAAATATCACTACCTTGCCCTTTGTCGGGGAAGGGGAGTGTATGGCGGTCCCCGATCCTACATCACCCTGGGAGTGGTTCCTCATAACTTAACTCCCTCATGTAATCTACATCCTCTCCCTTCTCACACTCACACACCTAGTCTGGGTCACTGGATGAGTCATCAGGATCCTTCCGTTTCCTAAATACCTCTGGCTTGCCTGAAAAGACCCCAGCGGTCTCTCCCCTACACCTGCTCTGCTGTTGAGAGAAAGGGTAGGGCAAAGACCAGACTAGAAGCCAGACTCTGAGTTTCTCCAAGACCTATTCAATTACCTGGGGAAATGAACCAGAGGACTCAGATGGGAACACTCTCCCTAAGCATGGTCTTGAAAGCATGGTCATAGATATCTGAATGATATCTATGGATATACCTTTTTTTTTCTAGCCAAACTAACCTATGTAAGTTATATGATATACACCACATGTATAATTCCCCCCCCTTTTTTTTTTAAAATAAAAAGGTATGTGTGGAGATGGAGGTCAAAGGTCACTGTTGGGCATCTTCCCCATTTGCTCTCTCTCTCTCTCTCTCTCTCTCTCTCTCTCTCTCTCTCTCTCTCTCTCTCTTCTCTCTCTCTCTCTCTCTCTCTCTCTCTCTCTCTCTCTCTCTACCTTATTTTTTGAGAGAGGGTCTCTCATAGAGCCTGGAGCTCACAGAGCTGAACCAGTTAACTCCAGGGGTCTTCCAGTCTCAGCCTTCCCAGCGCTGGGAGTTAGGCACAGGCCACCACACTGGGCATTTCCATCACATGGGTTCCGGAGGATTGCACTCAGGTCCTCACGCTTGCTCAGCAAGCACTTTGTTGACTGAGCCATTTCCCTGCCACGTCACTCAAGAATAATTTCTATCACATGACTTTTCCAAGGCAGAAAGGAGCTTCTAGAAATTCTACACAGCCAAGAGAAGGGGACTGAGACAGCCTTATGGTTTGGAGCCACCTTGTCCCCCCAAAGGCCATGAGATAAATGTTTGGTTGCAACCTGCAGCTCTGTAGGATGTGGTAAGGTCTTTAGGAAGTAATGGACTTACAGAAAAAAGTGAGGTCACTGGGAATTTGCCCATGAAAGGATATTAGGACCCCAGTCCATCACTTCCTCTCTATGCCTCCTGGCTATCATGACATGAGCAACTCTGCTCATCAACAAGATTCCCACTATTGCTTTTCTGCTGTAAAACTGGCCTGGAACAATAGGACCAAGTGGCTGTGGACTGAAGCCCCTGAGACCTTCAGCCAAAATAAACAGTTCCTCCTCTAAATTGATCTATCTCAGTCACTTAGTCACAACAGCAGGAATCTGACTACTGCAGATAGCTAGGGGGACTCTAACCATCCGACAGTCCTGCCCCAAAGCCAACAGCAACAGACACAAATGTCACAAACACTGGATCCCTCTACCTGGCCAACCATTGGATCCAAATGCTTCCTCTTTGATTTCTTTAAAAGACTACATTTGTGCCATTTATTTTTTCATTCAGCACTTTCACTGGTTGGCATAATAAAGCAAAGTAGGAAACTTGTGAAATGCTGCACACACACACACACACACACACACACACACACACACACACACACACCTTCCCCCAGCATAATTGCTATTACCATCTTAATCAGGGCCACTGTGGCTCCCTGCAGTACCCTCTGCAAGTTTGAACCTGTTGATGTTCCTTCATGAGAAAAAGAGGCTGGTGAAGTCATGAGACCCTCTCCTTCCTGAGACTAAGCAGTCTCTAGGTCTCCCCAGCTGTACATGTTCTCTAGTATATAGAAAGTGGAAGAGACCCCATTTATATAGTATGAGGAAGTCATCATCCATTGGGGTGGGACTTTTTGGTAATGCAGTAGTTTAGGGGTCACTCATGCAAGTAACCCCTTACCCACACTCCTTCAGCATGTTGGTGGTGCCTCATCTGGGGCAAATAGACATTTGTTTCATGTCTCTCCAGAAAACAGTCTTTGATTCACTCACCTGGTCATGAATTCTAGAACCATACCATGCTGTTTTAATTGCTGAAGCCTTGAGATAAACTATTGTATCTTGCAATCCACTTTGCTCAAATTATTCTAACTGAACCATAGAGTTAATTTATTAAGCCACTCAAAATGGAAATACCACATGTTGTCTGTCAGCTATTTTTAGAATGATTTGAATCTCTAAATTCTTTATGTTCCAATGCAGATGACTGAGCAATCCTCTTTGTGGATTTAAACCATCTCTGTTGCTCAGGAAGTGTTTATAGTTTTCCTCATGCACTTGTCATGTTGCAAACAGCCTGGTTATTTGAAATTTTAGTGTTACTGCAAATGGTTGTCCGGTTGTTGACTTACAGGTGTTCAGCTCCTAGCCAGCCACCATACTCACATTCCCACGGAGGTTCTGACAGTTCCCAAAAAGGAATCCCATCAGATGTGAATTATATGCTGAACTCTTTTTTAAATTTTTGTTTATTAGTATTTGTGGACGTGTATATGTGTATGCACATGCATGTGTGTGGTATGTGGGGGAAGGCACACCACAGTGCATGTGTAGACTAGGGGACAGCCTTCTAGAGTCTATTCTCTCCTTCCACCTTTAAACGGGTTCTGGGGTTCACACTTAGTGGGGGTCTTTGTGATCTGCCAGCCAAGTATCAAACCCTGTGAGGCAAGAAGGAAATCCAGTCCAAGATGACTCAGTAGACAGCGTAGATTCAAACTCCTAGAGTCTCTCACTGGGCAGTTTGTGTAGGCATATTTAAGTACAGTACAATTTGGAGAAAATACTTCCTGGTGTAACACAATTCCCTGTGCACAAGAAGGCATAATTACATTGAAACTCTTCTCAGAGTACATGTTACTTCTTCCATGATGAAGGGCTCTAGAGATGGGCTACATGTGTTATCTTCAGCCTAGGGGAGGATACAGTGTGGTCTCCATCATACAGATAGTGTAGAGGTCATTTGGGCTATTAGCCACCTCCAGTCCTGGCTGTGGGAGCTTGGGGGAGCCCCTGGACATACAGTAACACAAAGGTCATGTAGACTATTAACCACCTACAGTCTTGCTTGTGGGAGCTTGGTATTGTCTGGCCCTACAGATACCACAGAACATTAACTACCTCCATTCACAGACTTCTAGGTGGAAAAATAGGCTATAGATCTCTCCCATAGGAAAGGTAATCTTGTGTGTTTAGCATTCCTGGTTTCCCTAGTGCTTATCTGTGAGCATAAGGATCTTTGGGCTCCCAACAATACTTGGGACATCATGCTTTTGCCCACTGAGCTTATCTCCCCAACCCCTGTACTCTTTTTCTGATAATTGGATCTCTCTCTCGTTTCTCTATTATGCCATAATGTCACTAGCATTAGGCATTGGTCAACAGTTACACAATATGTAATAATTATTTAATATTTAATATGTAATATTATTTAATATATATGATTATGGTAGTTTGAAAGAAAATGGCCCCCGAAGGGAGCGGCACTATTAGGAGGTGTGCCTTTGTTAGAGTGGGTATGGCCTTGTTGGAGGAAGTGTGTCACTGTGGTGGATGGCTTTGAGGTCTCATATAAGCTCAAGCCATGCCCAGTGTTTCAGATCACTTCCTGTTGCCTGGCAAGATATTGAACTCTCAGCTCTTTCTCCAGCACCATGTCTGTCTGCGTGCCACCATGTCCCACCATGACGATAATGGACTAAACCTCTGAAACTGTAAACCACCCAATTAAACGTTTCCTTTGTAAGAGTTGCCATGGTCATGGTGTCTCTCCACAGCAAATGAAACCCTAACTAAGACAGTAATATATAACAACAATATGATAACAATATACTATAAGTACCATGGGCTAGAGGGAGATTAAACAACGAAAAAATTATTTTCTCCTGGTTCCAGAGGCTGAAATCCAAGATAAAGGTGAGTGAGGCTGTCTTCACTGAGGCCTCTCTCCTCAGCTTACAAATGGCTGCCTTCTCCTGTGTCTTCATGTGACCTTCCCGCCTCACATTTTGTGTCTGAATTTCCTCATCTTTTAAGGACAAGAGAGACCCTAATGGCCTTGTTTTAAGTGAATGAACTCGTTAAGAAGACTACCTCCAGTCACATACTGGAGGCACTTGAGGTTAGGACTTCAACATATGAATTTGGGGACCACAGTTCTGCCCATAGCAGGTAGCATCTTTGTCTATGCTATAAGTGTATCTTCAGTTTCAAGTCTGAAATATGCTTAGGGTTAAGAGATACATTTACCATGCTTCATTCAAATTCCTAAAAGGCTTTATGTCAGGAATGAACCTCAAGTCTATTAAAGGCCTTTCAGAACCTATTGACATAGCCATATGGAATATTTTAGGAATAGATTTCCTGTTATAAAACAATTCTGGCTCAACATTTAAGATATATAGAGACCCTACAAAATGACAAGAAAAGAATTGTTTTAATCTGGTATAAATTAAGCTAAGAATATAAACAGACAATTTAGGCAAAAAGAAACAGACGAAAAAAATCTCTCCTTCACTAGTAATCAAGGAAATGCAAATTAAAACAGGAATAAAAGCCCATCCCACACGAGAGTTAGCAAGGTGTGGGAGGCAGAAATATCCCTCCTGTTCACAGGAGGCTTGCTGCTGCAGCCTCATTCACACATGTGGGTGGGGAAGTGTACACATTTGTTCTAGCATTGTTATAACAGCAGCTAAGAAAAGAAACAACCTACATTTCTGTCTCAGTCCACGCGGCTATAACAAAACACGGCAGACTCAGTGCTTATAAACAGAAGGAGGCTGGAAGGCAGAAGCCGGGAGTCTGAATTCAGGCGTCAGCCTAGTCGGGTTCTGCTGAGGAACTTCTTCCAGGCTGCAGACTTCCGCCTTCTCACTCTGTGCTCACATGGGCGAGAGGGCTCTGGAGTATCTTTTAGAAGTACATCGATTCCATTCATGAGAGCTCTGCCTTCATGACTTAATTATGTCCTGTGTCAGCTTTATGTTGTTGTGATAAAATACCTGAGTTAAGTGACCTAAAAGGAGAAAAGGCACAAGGGAAGCAGAGGCAGGTGGATCTCTGTGAGTTCGAGGCCAGCCTGGTCTACAGAGATCCAGGACAGGCGCAAAGCTACACAGAGAAACCCTGTCTCGAAAAACCAAAAAAAAAGGGGGGGTGGGGGGCTCAAAGTTGCAAAGCTTTCAAAGACACTTATGGAGAACGTAATTGTTTGGCCCCATTTCTTTGGGTATATCATGCCAGGGAGCATCTGGCAGAGAAAAGCAGCTCATTGTGGTGATCAGAAAGCAGATACAGGTCCCAATATACCCTTCAATGCCATGCCCCCAATGGCCTACTTCCTCCCACGAGGCCCC
The DNA here is from genome assembly GCF_049852395.1 of Peromyscus maniculatus bairdii. Lineage (NCBI taxonomy): Eukaryota > Metazoa > Chordata > Mammalia > Rodentia > Cricetidae > Peromyscus > Peromyscus maniculatus. The sequence continues at coordinate 131,376,933 of NC_134852.1, read as the reverse complement.
CCTTCCTCTAGTTCCCACCACTTCCCAATATCTAAGAATGAAACCTTTAATGCACAGGCTTTTGGACTGAGCAAATCCAGACTATAAAAGCCCAAAGTCCCCCCAACTCCTAATGCACTGTTAGGGCTTCAACATAGTAATTTGAACTAGACACAAATGTTCTTGACAGAAGGATGATGTCCACATATGCAATGGATAGCGTTAATGGGCAGCATGACACACCCAGAGTCTTCTGAGGAGAGGGTCTGGATGGGAGATCATTTACATTGCATTGCCCTATGGGCATGCCTCGAGGGAATTATCTTAATTAAACTGGTTGATGAGGGAACACCCAGCCCAGTGTAGGCAACACCATTCCCTAGTCAGAGGGTTCCTAACTGTATGAGAGTTGAGAAATTGGGCTTGGTACAAGCAAGAGAGCATGCATGCATCCATTCTCTCTCTCTCTCTCTCTCTCTCTCTCTCTCTCTCTCTCTCTCTCTCTCTCTCTCTCTCCTCTTGACTACAGTTGTGATGTGACCAGCTATCTCAAGTTCCTGCCACTGTGACATCCCCCACAATGATCAGCTGTAACCTGGAATTATAAATCAAATTATCCTCTCTCTCCCCTAAGTTGCTTTTTGTCAGGGTATTTTATCACAGCAGTATAAATAAAACTAGGGAAGCGTGTTTTAAAAATCAATAATTAAATAAAAATGGAGTATGTATACCATGAATGGGCTAGCTCTCTTGTGTCAACACGAGTGAATCTCAAAATCATAATCCTAAGAGAACAAAGCAAGGGTATGCAAAATCATGTGTGGCTAGATAGTTGTGGATATTTATGAAAGTTGTAGGGACAGCAGAAAATATAAACTGGAGGGATAAATATCAACTTCACAGAAGTTGTGATCTCTGGTTTTTGCAAGGGGTGGGGAGAAGAAGAAAGAGGTAGGTGTGGAAGCCAAGAGCTGTTCAGAGAGGATGAATGAATTCATCTATAAGATTTTCTTTTCTTTCTTTTTAAATAAAATGATCTGCAGAAGAGAAGGTTTTGCATTCCTAGGACAAATCCTGCTTGGTCATGGTGAACGATTCCATTAGCACATTATCGAATTGTTTGCTGTTATTTATTTATAGGTTTCATCTAACGCCGTGATTGTCCCTTCTCCCCCCCCTTTCCCACTATATTCTTCAAGATTGGATTTCAGGGTTGTGCTAGCCTCATAAAATGGATTAAAGTATTTTCTATGCTTCTCTATAATCCGGAACCATTAGCTGAGTATTAAAAAAAATATCTTTTATTGGAAAATCTAAAGGAAAAAAGTTAGAAAAATACCTATGCAAAGAGGCTGCTTTAGACTTAACATTTGTAATGTGCATTTTACATTTATGTGATTTTTTTTTCATTCAGTCTGATTTCCTTTTTTATAAGTCTACTATTGTAATTTGTATTTCACAAAGCAAATCTGTGTCATTGCAGAAAGTTGTGCGTGGTAATATCTTGGCTTTCTAACTTCTCCCAGGCCCCCGAAAGTGCCTCATCATCGATAACGTTTGCTTTCCCCCTCTCCAGCCAGCTGGTCGGAATTTCAGCTAAACTGTGGGGTTTCTTCCCAGAGCCCGCTCTCTGGTACACTTCTCGCTTTTCTGCTCTAAGATCTGTAGATTTCTGCTTTGTTCCTTAAAGATTTATTTTTCTGGATTCCTTTTAAAGTTTTTTGCTAATTTTCAGACTTCTTGATTTGGAAGCTAGCTTCATTTATTTTTTATTTGCAACAGTAAACAGCAATTTGAGAGCCCTGGCTGCATCCCGCACGTTCTCATATGTTTTATTCACGCTCTCATTATTCCCTAAATGGTGTTTGACTGTATGCTTTATTTCTCCTTAGACTCGATAATTTCTTAAGAGATTATTCTTTTTAGTCCATTTCCGAATAGTAATAGCTGTTCAGTATAAATGTGAGGAACACAGACTATGAGAATAGACCAAAGGATGCATCCAGCATAGTGCCTGGTACTGTTAACACTCATTAGGTGACCACAGTGGGGTTGGATGGAAACAGGCTATTGATCATGAGGAAAGGTATTGACTCCTTAGTTAACATAATAACCAAAAATAACTAAAAAGAAGCAGTTTCCCCTCCCCCAGCTTGTGCCACATGAGGATTCCACGTGTTATTCTTAGGGACAGTGATCCACAATAGGTACTGTTGTGGTTTGAATAAGAATTGTCATCCACAGACTCATTAGTTACACTTGATCTCCCATTACTTTTTTTCCTCTTTTTTTTTTTTTTTTTTTTGACGTTTATGGGACCTTTAAGAGGTGGAGCCTTGCTGGTTGCTGGAAGGGGGTATGTGACTGTTCCCAATTCCTATTCTCCCTCTCTGCTTCTTGACTGCTGAAAGTGTGATCTTCCAGCTTCCTGGAGAGCAGAGCAGCCTAACACTGCTGTGTGAATGCCTGTGCATTCACCACTGTGATGGGCGGTATCCCCTACAGAACTGTAAGCCCGAGTAAGCCCTTCTCCCTAAGTTGTTCTTTATTAGACACTGTCACGCAACAGAAAATAACTAAAACAGAAGTAACAAATACAGAAGTATTAGCAATACAGAAATACAATGATACAGGACAGTATAGAAGTACAGATATGCAGAAGAAACAAAAGTAGCTAATACATTCCAATGACTGAATCCACAAGACCCGGTTTAACTAAGAGCAAAGATCTTTTGGAAATCAGGGCTGAATCCTCCCACCATCATTAAGAGAATTACCAAATACATAGTATGTATCATTGCTCACACTGAAAATCATTGCTCACACCGCCCCAGTGTGCTCAGCATAAACAAGGCCATTCCATCATGGCCAAGCATCATAGCTAAAACTGGCCAGTAGACTCTATTACCAACTTTCTAAGAAACACACCTTGACAAGACATGAAGAGTCCAATATGTCAACTGCAAAATTTAAGGTGCCAGGGCCACAAGATGACTCAGCAGGTTAAGGCACCTGGTGCCAAGCTGATAACCTGAGGTCAATACCGAAGACCTATACAGTGAATGTGTGCCATAGTGTGTGAATATGTATACACTCCCAGACACACAAGACACATAAATGATTGTGTTTTTTTAAAAAGGTTTAATATGTCCCTCTCTACCTTTCCAATTTCTTATGAGAAAACAGTTAAAATTTGGCATATATATCTAATTGAAAGGAAAATTCATTATATATATATGAATTTTATATATTTTGTATAAAATTGTATATATGAATAGTATATATGAAAATCCATTATATACACCATATCTATATAAATTCATATATATAATGAATTTACCTTTCAAACTACATTAGCACTATTTATGTTGTTACTGTAAATGCCCCCTTGCCTTCAAAGCAGCTAATATGAGGGCTGGAGAGATAGCTCTGCAGTTAAGAGAATGTACTGCTCTTCCAGAAGACAGGGTTAGACTCCCAGCAACTATGTCTGGCAACTCACAACCACCTGTAACTCTGCCTCCAGGGGAATCCTATACGTCTGGCCTCTATGGGCACTTGCAGTCATAAGCACATACACAGGTGGGCACACACATGTGCGTGCACACATACATTTTAAAACTAAAATGATTTATGAAAAAATACAAAATAGCTAATGTCAACTATTTTGTAGTTATCTTTTCATGTTTCTCCTGAGTTTATACAAAAAGTCACAAGGAAGATTTCCTACCTAAAATAGGCTCTTCTTCAAAACTAGGGTCATATTGTACAAACTTGCTTAACAGGACAGGCCCCAAAACATAGATCTGACCTGTTCTCAATCACTGCATAAAAATCTAGAGTACAAAAATACTATAATTTCTTCAATAGTTTCCACTTTTTTGGTAATTCCCGGATTTTCAGAATTTTGCAAGTTTGGGATATTTGTAATAGATGGATTTCTATTGAATTTTTATTTTCATTTCTGTCTGAGTCAAAGGGCACAGACATTTTACACTTCAGTAGCTCTGTCAAGATTTTTTTTCCCTTTGACTGGCTAAAACAATTCCTATTCATACCTGCAAAGTGGGAGACTCTTCTTTCTCTCTCGATGATCACAGCCATGATTATGAGTCATTTTGATTTGGACCAAACTAATGAATTTCCAGAGTGATCTCACTGTGGTTTTGATTTGCATTCCTCTTCCTGACATAAGAATGAGCATAACATCATTTGCATATTAGCTATTTGCATTCCCCTGTCTGAAATTGCCCACTCCTTTCCTTTGCCTATCTCTTTATTGGATTTTAAAAAAAACATTTTTAGAAGGTCTTGTAGATTGAAAGCTTAGCCCTGGAGCCCTCCAGGAACTTTCCTCAGAATAGTCTAATACAGGGCAGGAGTTTTCCTGGAATCACTGGTATGAAAGAAAGCCTGGAAAGATGCCATTTTGCCGCTATGTGCAGAAAAGCTGATAAAATTAATATAGAGAAGCAAGCCAGAATGGGGCAAGACAAAGAACTAATGATATTGTTTAAATAGCTAGATACAGCCACACTTAAAACTCCAATGGTTTGGACAAAGTTAAGAGCTAATGAATTTCCTCTGCTGCTTGTGACCCAAACCTCTCTGACTACAGTGTTATTCTAGAGTTAGTTCTGGGTGCAGGCAACATTTGAATTTCCTTATTGTAATCCTTGGGCTTCCTATGACATGGGGACCTGCAGAGGTTCCCTGACAAAATAGCACAGACCAGTCCCATAGGAAGAGATCATAGCGCATGTCTAGCATACGGGTCACCAGAGAGAGAAACTGAGTCTCTGCAGTTACATGGTTTATGTGCTGTACATTGGCTGGACACACTCAGGTGAAGGTAGCAAGATAATATGCACAGGCCCATGTTACAAACCACAAGTCACACCTGGTGGTGTTTGTGAAAAAGAAATCCCCGAGCCCGCAGGTGTGCAGAGGACCAGCTAGCTCTCCATGTAACTGTCATAAGGTTGGTTGTTGTTTTCATTAGCCGTGTATCATGGGATTAAGAAAGAGGGTTGCAAAGGAAAGGGGGTGTTAACAGTGTGGAGATTTTAAAACTTTGTAAACACTTGAACAGAGAGGACTCCATGGTGTCTGGTGTAGGGATTTCTATTCTGAATAGACAGGGATCTGTTTGATATTGAGGTGCTAAGAGATTAGCCAGACTTTGAACGTACTACCATAAGATTCCAAACACCATCATTTTTGCATGAAATAAAGACGTCTAAGACCAGCCAGGCAGTGGTGGCACATGCCTTTAATCCTGGTACTTGGGAGGCAGAGCCAGGAGGATCTCTGTGAGTTCGAGGCCAACCTGGTCTACAGAGATCCAGGACAGGAACCAAAACTACACAAAGAGACCCTGTCTCAAAAACAAAACAAAAGGCATCTAAAACCACCAACAATTTTTGCTAACATTGATCATGGGCCCTTTGTGTGCCATACATTGAAGGAAACTCTTTGAACGCCCCTTCATTATCTTTGCCCATATAACAACCTCCATAAGTCGGGTACCAGGTCTTAGAAGACAACCAAGCTCATCTATCCAGAGTTCTACTGGTCAGGGTGAGGTATGTTATGCTGAAGTAACAACCACCACAACAACAAACCCTCAGCATCTCCGTGTCTGAACAAATTTTGCTTCCTCTGCACTACTGGTCCAGCAAAGTGAAGGGCAGTCTGCTCATCTTGGAATAACGAGGGCTCTGCCTGAGCTGTGTTCCAGGACCACATGGAAGATGAAGGAAGCACACCAAACTGCATGATGTTTTTTAAATCGTAAAACTTGTTAGCGTAAGTGCCGGGGAGACGGTTCTGTGGATAAAGTGCTGCACATGTGTGAGGATGCCCAGAACCCTGCAAAGGCTGGTCTGTCACCCTGGTGCTTGGTGAGAAGGCAGTCACAGAAAGATCATAGGGGCTTGCTGGCCAGCCAGCGGAGCCAAAAATGACAAGCTCCAGGTTCAGTGGGAGACTTTGTCTCAAAAAGGAAGGTGGAAAGCAATAGAGGAAGACATTCAGCATAGACTTGACCTCTACATGCACATGCATTGTTAGTGTATATTATTTGTACAGAATAAATAGATTTCTTCATGACATTTCACACATGTTTCCAAAGTGTGTTCATCACATTCACCCCTTCATTCTTGGCCCCTACTCCCCACCATTCTTTCATATTTTTTTTCAGATTCCACATATGAGAGTAAATGTGATACTTGTCTTTCTGGTCTGACTTATTTCACATAATAAAGGTCCACCCATTTTCCTACAAATGACATAATTCACTGTTCTTTATGACTGGATAATATCCATTGTATATACATACCATGCTTCTGTTACCCACTCATCCACTTACAGATGCCTAGACTGATTCCATATCTTGGTTCTTGTGAATAGTGCCATAATAAACATGAGTGTGTGGGTGTCTCTATTGGTCTTGACTTGGCTTCTGACAGATACCTAGAGTGGCATAGCTGGGCCATATGGTAGTTCTAGGTGATTTTTCTTTTGAGGAAACTCTATACTATTGGTGAAATTATTAAGGCCACTCCACGTAGTTAAAAGGGAGGTTTATTCTGTGGGGTAACTTACAAGTGAAGGGATGGTTTACAGGGTCTGGGAAAGGTGTGGCACAGCCCGGCGGTGTTCTCTGGAGAACTCTGCTCGGTCTACCTCCAGCATCCAGGGTCCGGCAACCAAGAGAGTCAGCGCATCCAGATCTTATTCCCATCAGCAGTCTATAGGTTCTATTCAAATGCAGGATGTCCCCGAGAGGTTTGTGTTTTGAGTCCTTCTTTTCCCACATGCTGGTGCCATTTTGGAGGGTGCTACTGTTCTGCCCGCTGCTCCCTCTCGCAGTTCATTAGAACAAGACCCCCCTGTGTGCGTTCAAGGCAGGAAGAGGGGAGAAGTTTAATCCACCTGTGCCCAGAAAGAAGGGAGCTGGAGATAAAAACCACAGCAGTACCCACAACCACAGAGTGCTTCTTCCCCAAACAAAGATGCAATGACTAGGGAGAGTTCTGTTTCTCTCTCCCAGGTGAAACCTGGAGACTTAAACATCTCTTTGCCTAACCTCACCTTTCCCTCTCTGCCCCCATTCTGTGCTCTGATGCTCTCGTGCAGGGGATTCTCATCTTTTCATTCTATTTGAGTAGAACTTTTGGGCTCCCTGGCACAAAGTTCTTCTAAAAGTCCATATTTGAATCAGTGGAAGGGCGGTTTGGGTTTTCTTTTTCTTTTTTTCCAAGGGAACTTTAAAACCCTTCATTCTGTATTCAGGAATAAATGAGAAGGGGTGTTATTTATAATTGGCTCCCTCTAATTCAGACGAAATGTAGATTAATCCTAATTGATAACACATAAAATTTAATTAAACCTTAATAAAGAACCTGGGAAAGAGTCCTCCATAGATGATATCAATGGTAATGTTGGCTGCTGCATGCTGCAGCTTGAGAGATAAAACACAACGTGCCCAAGTGTTTGCAGGACTCTGTCGAAGTCCAGGCGGGGGTCATTACCTCAAACCCGACGTTCATTAAAATCGTGGACATTCTGAGAGATGGTGCTCTCCACACGACTTTCCAGTAAGAAGTTTGCACTGCTAGAGTTCCGCAGGCCTCCGTTACCACCCTCCTTTCCCCAACCGGTCACAGGCTGCCTCAGGTCCCTGACCTTGAAGCCACCCTAAGTCCTTTCCAGAAGTTGCTGTCACAGCCTCTGTGTCAGCAGATAAACCCCACCCAACCGCACATCTTGTTGCAGAAATCCAATTAACACAGCAACATAAACATCACCCTTCTGATCAATGTTCCCAGCACAGTAACATTTTTATTTCATGTACTCACGAATATTTTAATGTGTTCAGGAGTGATTGAGAACCGATCTTCCATGGTCAATCACTGCAGAATCTAATTATTTAAAACATGAATACAGAATGCAGGCAGAGGTGGGGATCTGCCTCCCAGGGACAGGGTTCCCATCTTACAAACCAGAACAGTCACCCCAGCAGCTAATAAAGTGGGTCAAAAGCAAACTCAGGCTCTTGTAGAGACCAACAAGCTTCCCTGAGAGGAAAGAGGAAATAGTTGATGGTGCAGTCACCTGTGGAGTGCCGACCTTGTCAAGAGAGAGAACCATTCTCTACCCACGGTTGCTGGAGAGATGTCTTACTTTGCAGTATAATCCAAAAAGAAATGCCTGATTTTTTTTTAATTGGTGGGAAGAAAATGTTAAATACTTTTCAGGTCTTTGTGTTCCGGTTTAAAATTCTTCTCCTGTCTTGAGGACTCCTTTTCTTTGGTCTATTTTTCCTCTTATTCTTCCTGTATGGGCCATACATATCTAAAATCCCATCACTCAGGAGTCTGAAGCAGGAGAATTTCTGTGAGTTGAGGGTAGCCAGAACTGTAACAAGACTTGACTTTAAAAAAAAATGAGCTAACAAAAAATCTATGATGTCCTTTCCTTCAATAAATTTTTTTTAGATTTTTAAAAATTTTAAAAGTATTTGTCTGCATATATATCTGTGCACCATATGTGTTCCTGATGCCCAAAGAGATCAGAAAAGTGTGTCAGATCCCCTAAAGCTAAAGTTCCAGACAGTTGTGTGTAGCTAGAGTTTTCCTGCTTTGCCCACAGTCAGGACAAATCTTTGTCACCCGCCAGTCCCACAGCCGCTCAGACCCAACCAAGTAAACACATAGACTTATATTGCTTACAAACTGTATGGCCGTGGCAGGCTTCTTGCTAACTGTTCTTTTATCTTAAATTAACCATTTCCATAAATCTATACCTTGCCACGTGGCTGGTGGCTTACCGGCGTCTTCACATGCTGCTGGTCATGGCGGCGGCTGCAGTGTCTCCTTCTGCCTTCCTGTTCTTTTATTTCTCCTCTCTGTTAGTCCCGCCTATACTTCCTGCCTAGCCACGACCAATCAGGTTTTATTTATTGACCAATCAGAACAACTTGACATACAGACCATCCCCCAGTACAGCCAAGTGCAGACCATCTCAGACACCTGCACTCAGGCCCATGGTCCTAATCATCCTCTATGCAAACCTGCTGGGTAACGCCACAAGGAACCCAAGAAGGGCTCCCACAGGACATACATTAACATCCCACAGCACTTCCCCTTTTCTTTTTTTTTTGAAAAGGAAGGTTTTAACTTTTACACATCTCCAAAGCCAGCTTGGTATATTTGGGAATTTGGGCGTAGCTTCTCTTAACTACTTCCTGCTGGAGGGGGGCGCTGTATCTTATGGGGACACAAAGAATATTTAAGGATCATGGAGTAGTCCGTGAGGCTGTATCGTCTGAGCCAGTTGCCTTGAAACAATTCTGGATGTTGAATCATCTGGGCCATGGTGTCATCAGAGACCTTTCAGGTGGTCTTGGCTGGTCAAACCTGATGTATCTTAATCTGGAACAAATCCATAGTCTCTGGCTTTCTGTAGAAACAAAAGCAGAGTCTCCTTTCCAAAGCAAAACATCCTTAGACATAAATTTCAAAATTGAAATACCTTTAAAATATACACATTGATTTAACTGAGCAGTCTTTACAATCAAATGTCTTTCTGCAGTTAAAAATCCCAAAGACAATATAATCCAGACTCTCTGTGTGATATCCATCTTTACATGGCTTATTTTTTATATTACTTTTACTTTCTCTTTAAAGACTTTATTATTTTAAAACTTTCTATTTCTTTATATAACTGTCTATGTTCCTTTTCCTCTCTCTTCCAAGCCTATGTACATTTTTACACACATTGTAAAGCATTTAAAGTCTTGTTCCATCTGAATCTGTCTTATTGTGAATCTATTGCTTTAAACTGCAGCATTTGTAAGACTGAAACAGCGCTGTGGCTGCTGGCTCCACCCACCTCAGCTTCCCAACATGGCGGTGGTACGTTTACCGCCAGCTCTGGGAGCTATCATGAGTCTATGCTTTTATCCAAGCAGCGTGTAGCCCATAAACCTTTTTTGTTTTGTAACTAGCAAAGGCTAAATCCACCACGCAGCTTAATGTGCCACTTGCAGAGGCCTCATTTCCGCCTTACTGTAGGTTAAGCACACACGCCAGGAACCCGCCAGTAACTCAAACCAGCAGCTGCCGATCATTTGAGAGAGACAATTAGGAACTGTTTTTAGCTCCATTTTAGAATCTTTTTTCTCAGGTTTTAGGTGGAAACTCTTGCCAACACGTTGGGCGCCAGTTGTGGGCCACCATGTGAGTGCTGGGAACTGAGTCCAGGTCCTCTGCAAGAACAGCCAGTGCTCTCAAATGCTGAGCCATCTCCTCAGACCCCTCTATCAAGTTCTTGATGGATGCTTACTAGGTACTAAGTACTTTCCTAGCAGAGGACAGAGAAAAAGAAGCAAAGTAAAGATCCCCCCTCCTTGTGCAGCTTATATTCTGGGAGGAGGAAACAGGCAATCAGCAATAACTTAACGAATAAGTATAAAATACAATATGGCTCATGGGGTAAGTGCTGAGCAGAGACAGGACAGCATCCAACAACACTGGAAACTGGGATTTCAGAGAGATCAGCCATTGCTGGACAGACAAGGTGACCTGGAAAGGTCTCCTGCAGACCGTGACAAGGGAGCAGAAACTTGAAGGACAGGAAACAAGCCAAGCAAACACCCAGGCAGCACTAAGGAAAAGGGGACAACTGGTCAACTGGTACAGAGCTCTAGGCTGGTGGTGATCAAGAAACAGCACCTCAATTGGCGTGCTTGCAGTGGAGTGAGCAAGAGGAGCCTGGGGAGCAGTAAGGAGCGGGGGAGCACATGGTGCCTAGGTCACTGGAAAGATGTTGGTTTGTAACTGAGCAGCCATAGCCACTGTGCCTAGTGGCTCAGGTAGAGCTAGTAGGAAATACCTGCAAGTCTGCCTGTGGGGACCAAGAACAGAAGTTCAAGGGCAGCTTCAAGCAGTTTAGCTTGAACAACTGAGAGGACAAGAAGGCACCGTCCACACCCAACCCCAAATGTCCCCCAACAATTTCAAACAGATGAGAAAACGCTGGCTCCATGATGATGGTAACAACCACCGCATTCTCACTGAACACTCATTACCTGCCAAGGCAGTTTATACACACATTGTTTGAATCCTGTATCAACTCAATGAGCTACGCAGTTACTTAGCACCACTTTCTCCATTGAAACACTGAAGTCTTAAAAGGTAAGTGAAGGTTGAGAGTACATAGCTCAGCGGTAGAACACTCTCCTAGCACATTCAAGGCTCTGGATTCTGTCTATCCACAGCACTGAAAACAAAAAAAAAGGGAAATTGTCAAGTTTACAGAGTGTGTACATTTAGGGTCATGGCTTAAACCCAAGGCTCTATGACTGCAAAACTTGTAGCCACAACCACCAGGGTATACTTCCTCTTGGGGCCTTTATTTTTCTAGCTGCTTGCCAAATGTCAGGAATGAGCTAGGGCACTTTTCCATGTGGCTTCATTTCAGCTTTATAATGACCATGTGGAACAGGAGTTATTCTTCCCATTTCCAAGTTGAAGTTAACCGAAATACTCAGTCACTGAGTCCCTTATTCAGAAGCTGATCTCATGAGAAATATAGGTAGAGAATGCTATGATGTGAATGCCCTGTCTTCTCCAAAGCAGCATGTTGAATCTCTAATGCCTAGTGTGGTGTTGTCTGGAGACAGGACATTTAGGGTGATGATTGGGTGGGCATTACCATTGATACCATCTATGGAGGGTTCTTTGTTGAAGTTTAATTAAATTTCACGTTATCAGTTGAGATTATTCTACATCTAGTCTAAATTACAGAAAGCCAAATATAAATAATGCCACTTCTCATTTATTTCTGAATCTGTAAACTCCAAGTTCAGTGAGCAATCCTGTCTCAAAAAAAATATGAATATTGATTAAGGAAGACACATGATACTGACTTCTGGTCTTCACATGTGAGCACACACACATGCATGCATGCACACATGCACCTGCACATATATACACACACACATAGACAAACACACACTTCTAAAAATGAAAAACACCTCACACTTCTTTCCTTCTCCCTTTCTTTTCCTCTCTCTCTCTCTCTCTCTCTCTCTCTCTCTCTCTCTCTCTCTCTCTCTCTCTCTCATCTTTCTTCTCAGGTACAAAAAGACAGCAAGACAGCCCTCATCAGAAATGAAGTCCCCAGCATCTTAATCTTCCAGATACAGGAAGAATTGTGTTTCTGTTATTTGACCCCTGGTCCTTGGCATTTTGTTACAGGAGCTTGGACTGACTTCGATAGGACAGCTGGGATCTACCCAACTGCTCCAACATTGGCTTGGGTAGAAGAAGAGACTGAGCAAAGTGAGAGTGGAGGGATAGAAGACGGTCTCTGCACTTTTGAAAGATGACTCTCCCTGGGACGATGACTAATTACAAATGACAAGCTAGATGCCAATGTCAGTGTGTGCCTGCCTTCATCAGGCATCCCATTCAACTGAAACTTCACTCTGTGCTATGCACTGCACAACGCACTGAGGATACAAAGATGGACAGGGGAAAGCTCCTGGAAACATCCACAGGGAGTGAAGCTTGTGGGAGGCATCTGCATTTCTGTAAATGATTTGCAGAACTTATTCAAATGCATCATAACTGCCACTGAGCTGAGTGTCTATTCCCAGTTCTTTTCCTTAAATGTTAAAACTAAAGACAGCACTTGCCATCTGCTGTAGCTTGAGATCTTCTCCTTCCCCCAAGGCCTCCTGACATGGTGAGCCCTGGTTGATGCCCCATGTGCTACAGCTCACCAGCATCCAGAAGCAGGCAGAGCATCTGCTGGCCTTTTCTCTGTAAGGCACAATGCTGTAACCTTCTAGCTGGTGCTTTGCAGATGACTCCAGGCTACTGGACAATCAGAGACCTGGTCCTAGGGTGTTCAGCTCAGGCATTTCCTCATCTGGGTCTTCGAACTCCTGTTGTTTGTTCTGCATATATTCACTAAGCATATTCTCTATGCTGAACATGGTTATAGATGATACAAGGGTAAACAAGAAAGATGGAGGCTTTGCCCCATGAAGCAAAAACTAGAGGGGACAGACCAACCATGAATAAGTTCACTGACTATTTGGGAGATATACAGAGCACCTCAAGAATATCTAACAGATAGATCTGGACTGCTATGATTCTCCTGGAGCACATGATATTTGAGCTAGGAAGGAAGCATATCACCCAAGCCTGTAATCCCAGCTGCTTGAGAGGTTGAGGCAGGAAGATCCTAAGTTCAAGCCCTAGCTGGGCAACTTAGCAAGACTCTTTCTAAAGTTGCTTTTAAAAGTGAAAAATAGAAAAAAAGAAGGAGGAGGAAGAGAGGAAGAAGGAGGAGGAGGAGGAAGAGGAGGAGGAGAAGGAGAAAGAGAGGAGGAAGAAGGAGAAGGAGGAAGAGGAGAAGGAGGAGGAGGAGGAGAAGGAGAAGAAATAATGAAGCAAGTGGAGCTGGTGGTAACAAGGACTGCTGAATTGTTCAGGCAAGAAGAACAGCAGAAAAAGCTGCTGGATCTGGATAGTGCCTCTCAGCTTGGAGGCAAAGAGGGCACACGGGAGAAGATACAGTGAGACAGAGCAAAGAAATCTGGTTGTGCATCCTGTTGGGCCATTTTAAGAAGTTCATTATTTATCCTGAAGGCAGAGGAGAGTCACTAAAGGGTTTACGGGGAGACCTGATTAGGTTTGCATTGTGTGGAGCCGAGAGAGAGATGGAAAAACAAGAAAACAAGAATCATTAGTGCCTTGCAGTGGTCCAGATGGGAGAGGGGGTAGCAACTACACCATCAGAGAGATGGTGGAAATGGAGGGGCTAGGGTCTAGACATGGGTTTAGCTACAGGACACGGTAAGAAGTTAGATGAGGTGAGTGAGAGATGCGGTAGAATACGGTAGGATACAGGCTGGTTTTACCTTGAGCTGATGCTTCTGTCAGTTTTAGGTGATGAAAAATATAGGAGCATCAGGTCCGAGAAAGAGGAAGGGTGATGCTCAGAGGCTCACTTTTAGATTCACTGAGACGCTGGGAGACATTCAAGAAGATGAGCCCAAAAAGGAAAGTTGGCCAGACTTTCCATACAGGCCATTTATTTATTCTTACCAACATATAAAAAAGACACAGTAGGGTGAGTGAACCCTTCCATCCTGTGAATCTAAAGTGGTTTGTGTGCTGCTGTTGGAGACAAAATACAAACAGATGTACTGGGTACCCAGAGATGGTTCAACGCTCATTTGCAGCACCTTGGACAGCTCCTGAACACAGGCGGGGTGGGGGTGGGGGCCGCAAATCCGCCAATGGCTCTTTACTCCTCTCTTGTCCCTTACGGCCTCCACTGACCTCAGACTCTATTTTGTGTATGACAGTCACCAGTCACTTGCTCTATTATCCACAGTTTGGAAAGCAAATACAATATAATAAGAAGTCTTCCACCATCTGATTTTTTTTTTCTTTGTGAAACAGGTAGATCTGGACTGCTATGATTCTCCTGGAGCACATGATATTTGAGCTGGGAAGGAAGCATATCAGCCACACCTGTAATCCCAGCTGCTTGAGAGGTTGAGGCAGGAAGATCCTAATTACATTCTTGCTATGTATTGCAGGTTGGCCTTGAACTTATGATCCTCCTGCCTCAGCCACTTGAGAGCTAGGAATATAGGGGTGTGCCACGGAGCCTGGCTACTACTTGATTCTTGATGTGATTTTCCACAAGACTCTGAGAGTCGGAGGCAGGAGATCAGTGGGAATCTTCCCAGAATTGGAGAGTGTAGTGGAAGGGAGAGCGGGAAGGTAGGGGGGATGGGAAATTAAGCATTGAGTACTGCATCCTCATAGTTACTTATCTATCTATCTGTCAGTCTGTCTGTCCATCTGTCTGTGTGTTCATATGCCTGTGTGCAGGTAGCTGTGTGCCACAACATTCTCTCACCCGAGGTGAGAGAATACCCTCGGGTGTCAGTCCTCAGCTCCCACCCTGTTTGAGATAGTCTCAACTCTTTCTGCCGTTTGCCACCACAGAATTCAGGCTCTGGCCCGTGAGCCCTCATGTCAACCTTCCACCTCACCACAGGTGCACTGGGATTACAGACAGTGCTTCAGCACCCAGTTTTTACCCGGGGTAGGGGATTCAGATTCAAACTCTAGTCTTTGGGTTTGCGTGGCCAGCATTTTAACCACTGGGCCATTCCCCTAGCCCCAAGAGAGTAATCCTGATATAGCTTCAAGAAGCACCACAGAGCAATGTACATTTAAAATGCAGTCTGGGTGTAAAGGCAGCGCTTGGTAGTGAATAAACACTTCAATAACAGTATTGATTTAGGTCCCAAACTTCTAATTAGAAGATAAAAGAAAAGGAAGGAACATGAGCTGATTCCTACGTACTCACATACCATAATGTCCACAAAATGCTTCTTTTGAAAAATGGAGGAAAGGACAGCTTACTGGGCAGAATCTGTCCACAATCCAGCAGGCAAAGAGTTAACACCAAGCACAGCACAGTTTCAGATTTCTCAACTCTCACTCAGAACTCAGGGTCCATTCTACCTGGACAGTGGGCAAGCTGGAAAACTGTTAATTTTGAAAACATCTATTCTTCTCCCCCACCAAAAAAGAAAGTTACATTCATTCTTAAAAAAGAAAAAAAAAAATCTTGGTGTGGCTCCAATCAGAATTGCCTGATGACTGTCCTGCTGGAAGAATTTTAGAATACTGGGTCTCAATTTCCATTGTGGTCACGATTCACATGTCAAAGAACATTTACATCAAAGCCCGGCTCTCGTAGGCTTGCCTAAATTTTCAGACACATTCTTCTCTGCATCTCCAGCAGATGCAAGCTGCAGAATCAGAGCTTGTCCTCAAGGCTCTCTGCCTGATGCTGTCACAAGGCTGAGGGAGCCGCTCCTTCTTGGAGGCCTGTCTCAGCTACCTTCTCCCCACCCATCTTCATGCTTGGCCTCTGTCCCTTAATATTTCTCATTATTAAGCTCTGCCACCCCGCCTGCTTCGTCAGCACTCTGGAGACGTGCACATTGGCAGACGAGCTGCCGTTGTTCACACTGTATCTGGCCCACTCTCCAGCTTGTGGTAGACTTTCCAGAATATTTATTGCTTATGCTACATGCTATTTGCAAAGTGACCCTCCTCGTTGGTGGCTGTCACAGCTATGACAACTGTCACTGCATGGTTACTGCGACAGAGGACACAAAGCTTGTTCTAGGACAGGACTGGTAAGAGGAATGTTCCTCCCATCTGCAGGAGCAGAATCTATTTGTCTGTCTGCCTGTTCCAAGGACCCTTGCCTTTCCAGGCCTCTCCATTCTTTTTTTTTTTTAATTAAACTTATTCTTTGATAAGTTCGTGCATGTACATAAAGCATCTGATTCCCCTCGCCCCACCTTCTCAAGCCCCCTTCAAGCCCCCTTTTCACATTCATGTCTTTTGTTTTGCATTATGACCCAGTGAGTCTAACCAGGCCTGTGTGCATAACCATGGGTGTGGAAGTATCCACTGGAGCCTGGTGGGCTTAGAAGCTACGCAGCTGAAGTCATTGACTCTACCTTGCCGCTAGCATCCATCAGTAGCCAATAGCTCTCCAGAACAGGGTGGGGGGCTCTATGAACCCCTCCTTGGCCCCTGACTGGCTGTTGATAGGCCCAGTCTTATGCAATCCTGCACTGCTGCTATGAGTTCATGGATGCAATGCCATGGCATGCCAGAAGACAGCTTTTTACAGTACCACTCCCCATCATCAGCTCCTACAGGCTTTATGCTCCCCCTTCCCTAACATTCCCTGAGCCTGAAGGATATAGATATCCGGTTAGGGCTGAGCACACAGCAGTCACTTATTAATCAGCACCTGGAGCAGCCATGAGTCTGGTTCTCTGCCATTCGCCATGAAAACAAGCCTCTCCAATGCATATGAGAGCAGCACTTGCCTGTGGTATGAGTTGAACATTCAGAAGGCAGTTCGACACCACCAACCCTCTCCTGTTCTCAGTGTCTCTATTTACTTACATCGTTACCTGATAATAAATATCCTCTTTTGCTTTCGAACGTTTGTTATGGAACAAAATGCCTTTGATTCTCCTGTTTGTCTCTTGTTGGATACTAAAAGGCGTCATTCTTCTTAAAGGCACCACCATGTTGAGAAGCCAGATGAAGGTCTTTGGTACCCCAGTGATGGGCCAGTGACCAACATCAGATGGTAATTCACACGGGATGAGAGGGGAAGCCTCGACTTTTCATGCTCTAGCACAGAGAGCAGTCTTTCAAGGGAGTATCTAGTCAGCAGGTCATGTTCTTCCATGCTGTGACCCAGGGGCCCAGGCTCTTTCCAGCTTCTGACTCCACTTCCCCTAGAGCTTTGGAACCACCTTCTTTGGTTTACCTGAAGGGCAGGGAAGAGAATGGAGGAAGTGTCACTTCTTTAAAAGCCACCACCCAGCAGTGAAGCATGTCACTCCTACCCTTGTCTCCTTGATAAGAACTAATCCCAAATGATGTGATGCAAGGAAGGCTGAGCCCTGTGCTCCCTAGCTGGGAAGCTGCCTCCCAGCAGCAACTGTAGGAAGGGGTTGCCACCTACCACAGTCAGGGAATTAGAAGACCATCCAATAAAATGAAGAGAATCCATCTCCTTGGAGGCCAAGAACACATTCTCGCATTCATTCTTCCCAAGTCTCTTAATAATCCTGATACCTGTCATGGGATGTTGGTTTTTATGAAATTGTGGGGTGACTTTGAGCTAAAAGGCTGTACAGGGGTGCAACCCAGGTAAACCTTCACACTAGGCTGGAGTCCATATGGCCTGATGCCACAAACCCTGTCCACCTCAGGAAGCACATAAAGCATCCTTCAATTGTTTGAGATTAAGTGGTCTGTGTATTACTCAGATTTCTGTCACTATGATCAAACACAGGAGGCAATTAGCTTATGAAAAGAAAAGGTTTGGGAGCTGGTGAGATACCTCAGCAGATAAAAGCTCTTGTCACCAAGTCGGATGACCCGAGTCCAGCTCAAAAACCACAAGGTAAAATCCACAAGGAAAGAACTAACTCAGGAGGTTGGACTCTGACCTCTACACACGTGCTCTAGCATGTGTACCTTCATGCATGCACGCACACACATCAATAAATGAAGAAATTAAAACAATGAGAAAAGGTCCTGGGGGTTCCAGTGCAAGGTCAAGGGGCCCACTGCTTTCCACCTCTGCCACAGCAGGACATCTGGAAGAGGTAAACAATGGGGCCAACTCCTCTCATGATCCAGGAAACAGATTGGAGAGACATGATGAACCACAGTCTCACAATTCCCTTCAGGAAAATTCTGAGTCTACAGAACCCCAGCAACATGCCCCTGGGGACCAAGTCTTAAACACACGGACCTTTAACATTCCAACATCAGCAGCAATCCCCCTTCAGCTGTGGTCTTCTACTGTCCTTGGAGCATCTTGCCCCTCTCATCAGCCCTGTCTCCTGGCTCTGAGGCCACCATCTACCCCGTAAGAAATGCCTGTAGTAAACTCCTAGAACCTGTGTCCAATAAAGCTGATAGAATATTTTTTCTCATGCAAGTGCTACTGGTACATAATGAGCATTTTTTTAAAGTATTTTCTTTCATAGAGAAAAAATATAATTCATTCTTTTCCTAAAAAATCATAAAGAAAATTGCTAGTGGGAAAGAAAGGCTTGGCATTTGAAACCTAGTGGGAGATTTCGCCAGCAGATGGTTTAGTGACAAAAAAGCTTTTAAGAATTTCTGACTAGAGAGAGGAGAGGGAGAGGGAAAGGAGGGAGAGAGGGAGGAGCTGGAGGGAGGAGAGGGATAGGGGAGGCAGGAGGGAAGGGGGGAGAGAGGGAGGAAGGAAGAGAGGGAAGAAAAACCAGAGAAAACAGAGACAGAGGGAGACAGAGAGAGAGTTGATGTGATAAATGTTTTAAAAGAAAATCATTTTTACTCAAGGTGTGATGACTCAAATGACCTATACACTACATTATAGACTTATTTCAAAACTTGGCCTTGCATCAGAATAGCATGAAAAGTGTGTTTAAAATACTCACAGAGTCAGAATATCTGTGGGTGGCAACCAGACATGAAGATTTTTTAAGCTCCATCAGTGATGATGTTGAAACCCAGTGGCCCTTGTTTGTTTAAATTGATGAGATCTCTGAAGCCAGGTAGCATGTATTTTCTCAGCAAGCAACTCATACTCTCTGACGCTTGTTTTTGTTTTTGTTTTTTGTTTTTTGTTTTTTTTTTTAATTTTTGTCTATTCTAACCCATCAGCAGTAGACCCTTCACCTGGGCCTTCCTGTTTCCCCAGGAAGAACTTGGATGCTGTTCTTCAGAATCCGGTGGGTGAAGATAGCAATGCATTTGATGATTTCATTTGCAAACAAGAGGAACAGAGTTCATGGACAATTTACCCGGAGTTGTGTTACATCCAGAGCCTCGGACGAACATGGATGCTCTGGGGAGGCATGGAAGCATCCTGGAAAGGGCACAGGCTTTGGTGGATGAGCTTTAACTTGCAGCCATACCCTCTGCTAACTGAGAGCCCAGGACAAGTCCCTCCAATCCATTTTGTTTAATGTGTAATATAGGACTGGATTATATTAACCCTACAGCATGGGAAAACATCTGAGAAAGACCTTACTACAGAACTGAAACTGGACAGTGGTGCTCCCCTTATTCCACTTCTCTGGACCTTTTTGTCTCTAGAAAATGGAGAACCAGTTAGCAACAGCCAACAGCAGGTGGCATTCCATGATTGTCTATAGATGGGTTATCCTAGAAGGATAATGGTGCACACCTGCAGTCCCCTCAGCTAGGATGCTGAAGCCTGAGCCATATAATAAGTTATAGGCCAGCCTGGGTCACAGAATAAGACTTTGTCATTCATGGATGGATGGATGGATGGATGGGTGGGTGGATGGATGGGTGGATGGGCAGGAAGATGGATAGATAGATAGATAGATAGATAGATAGATAGATAGATAGATAGATAGATAGATAGATAGATCGATCCAGATATATATGTTATCTAAAATGTAATTTGGAGGCTTTCTCTGCTTTCCTTCATGCAACATGACTAGCAGTAAATGGACTGTTACCTCTAGTCCCAGATAGCACTCAAACTGGAAAGCATCTCCTGATACCCGAGGCCAACGATGAAAATCACAAGCCTGGCTTTTGTAGCTGTAACTTAGGTCATAGAAATGATTTCTGTGCATCCTACATGGTCAAATGCAAAATTATATGGAATTCAAATGAATCACATAGACAGGCATAAAACACCAAACTCTGAATATTATTTACCCAGCACCAAGCAGATGTTTGTTTCCAAAGCTGCAATCTCCTCTAATTGGCCGACGCTGTGCTGCATAAACCCCAAAGCAAGCTTATGTTCTACAATGAATGACAAATGCTGAGAAGAATCCTCTGTGAATTGACAGCCTCCCCCTCCGGCATGCAAATTACGCTGAAACTCCATCAGCAGACTAAGATAAGCTCATCTGCATGATTGGCAAACTAGTGGATAAACACACCCTTGGAGTCATTGTCCAAATTCAATTTGATCGGTTCATCTCTGTTTTGAGGGATCATTTGCTTGTTAATTTATTCATTCAGCCAACATTTATTGAGCAGCTATTCCAACGCAGGCACTGTCGTCTGTTTTAGGAACACAAAGTTGAACAAAGATATGTTCTCTTTGGTGAAGAAAACAGAAATGAAGCAAATGGTGTAAACGGGCATGAAAGTAGAGAGGTGAGCCAGCCTCTGTGGCCATCAGAAGAATGGAGTTGAGGGTGGGAGCCCAGGGTTTCAAGGGAAACATGGAGAAAGATGTTTGCTGGCCATGTGCAGGGCACAAGGAGAGGTTTCCATAAAGAGAGCAGTGAGGACACAAGGCAGAGGATGCAGCAGCATCCCATGGACCAGGAGCAGCTGGGGCTGCTGGAGCAGAAAGGTGTATGGGCAACTCTGCTTTGATCTCTCTGAAGCACCCTCCCAGGAGGTAAAAACGCAGTCCCTTGAAAGGGTGACACAGCTCCGTCTATTGAAATTTAAAGCCTTATTGCAAATAGAAAAAGCATAGAAAAAAGTGGTTCTTGGCCGGGTGTGGTGGCGCACACCTGTGATCCCAGCACTTGGGAGGCAGAGACCGGTGGATCTCTGTGAGTTCAGGGTCTGTCTGATCTACAGAGCAGATAATAATAATAATAATAATAATAATAATAATAATAATAATAATCAACTGATTCTTTTAAGGAGCTACTTAAACTATGGTCCATCAAGGTATGGAAACACTCCAGTAATCAAATACTATACTCTATAAAGGGAATGAGCACACATATACTTATATGCACATGGAAGGCTCATAGCTGTAGAAAGGCCTCCTGGATATGTTGTTAAGTGTGTGTGTGTGTGTGTGTGTGTGTGTGTGTGTGTAATATGTTACTTCATGTGTAATAAGGAGAAAATAAAGTTGTGTTTCTTTGCTTTATATTCATAAAAAATGCCCTGAAGGATATACCCTGTAGGGACAAAATTAAGGGAGAGCCAAAAGTAAGACTTTGCAGTGTATATATTGTCAATTTTTTTATCTTTTTATCTTCATTTTCATGTGTATGACACATGAGTATGCATGGTTGATGTGTGTGTGTGTGTGTGTGTGTGTGTGTGTGTGTGTGTGTGTGTGTGTGAATGTAGGCAAACTTGTGCTACCACATACATGCTGAGGTCACAGGACCATCTTGGGTGTCAGTCCTTGCTTTCTATCTTGTTTGAGATGAGTTCTCTTGTTCCCACTACATGTGATAGGCTAGCTGGCTGGCCAACTTCCAGAGATGCTCATGTCTCTGCCTCCACCCTCACCATTAGAAGTGCCAGAGTTACAGACACCTACGTTGTGATTAAATCTTTAATATTTTCACAAAATAAATAATAAATATGTAAGGCAATAAACATGTGCATTAGCTTCATAAAACCATTGCATCCTACACTACAAATTATCCAGTGTGTGTGTGTATGTGTGTGTGTGTGTGTGTGTGTGTGTGTGTGAGAGAGAGAGAGAGAGAGAGAGAGAGAGAGAGAGAGAGAGAGAGAGAGACTGTGTATGAGAAAGAGAGAAAGATTTATCTTAAGAATTTGCTTACCCAATTAAGTGGGAAAAGCAGAAAAATAGGATACCATTAATGTAAAAGCACACACACACACAACTACACTAGCTGAAAGAATTCACACCTAGTAGGCAACTGTACTTACCTCTGTCAATGGCCTGGAACTGCGATCTTTTGTAGAGAGCTGGATAGTAAGTATTTAGATCCTGCAGACTGTGCATCTCAGTCCTGTCTAATCAGCAATTCCATCTGAGTGTAGATACAACCATAGACTATGTGCAAATGAGTGATCTGTGTTCGTATAAAACTTTATTCAAAGCACATTGTGAACCATATTGGGGCCTGCCATGGTTTCCAGCTCCTAATTAGAGAACTGGGATGGGAGGCGTAAGTTAAATGTTCTTTAATATTTCATTTTTTATTTTTATTTTATCTATTCTTTGAAATTTTCACACATGTATACAATTTATCTTGATCCTTTCTACCCCTCAATGCCTCCAAGCTCCCCCATAGCCCCAATAAACCCCCCTCAATATCTCCCTCTCAACTTTGTTTGTTTGTATTAACCCACTAAATCCAATTGCTGCCTATGTGTACATGGGCATGGGGTCATCCATCTGGGAATGAGGAAGATGTTTTTATAAAAAGATGAGAGCCTTTATTAATGACCTTTCATAGCTAAAACAAGTTACAGACAATAATGTGGGTTCATGTGTCTTCTCGGGCTGCTATAGTAAAATACCAGTGAGTGGATGGTTTAAATAGCAGATAATTCTTTTCTCACTATTCTGATATTTAGAAGTCCAAGGTGCCAGGATTGGTCTATAGTGAGGACTTCCTTCTTGCCTTGAGGGCAGCCAGCTTCTCACTTTGTCCCAACATAGCCTGTCCTCTGTGATCAAGGGAAATGATGACACACTCCATATTTCCTCTCCTCCTCCTCCTCCTCCTCCTCCTCCTCCTCCTCCTCCTCCTCCTCCTCCTCCCCCTCCCCTCTCCTTTTCCTTCTCTTTGGATGAAAGTTCTATCAAGTTTGGGCCCTACCATTTTGACCAAATTTAACCTTAACTACCTTCCTAAAAGCACTGTATCCAAACATAGTCACATTGGAAATGAGAGTTTCAGCAAATGAATCTGGTGAGACATGATTCACTTTATCTTCGTAGACCCTGAGCAGTAGTTCTCAACCTTCCTAATGCTGTGACTCTTTAATACAGTTCTTCACATTGTGGTGACCCCCAACCATAAAATTACTTTCATTTCTACTTCATGACTTTAATTTTGCTACTGTTATGAATCATAAAACATCTGTGTTTTCCAATGGTCTTAGGCAACCCCTGTGAAAGGGTCAAGACCCACAGATCGAGAACTGCTGCCCTAGAGAAATCAGTCAAGGTCACGGTGGTCCCCCAAAATGAGGTGATACAATCTTCCTTAAAGTCTCTCTTTGGCTAAGTTTCTCTATCTGGGACTACCTTTACTTATTTGTGGCTAAAGCATATTCTTCAGAATCGTGTCCATCCACTTCAGAGGTGACCCATTGCTGGAGCAGTGATGCCCGAGGCTCACAGGCTTCTTGTTCTGTGGTTCCCACCAACCTTCCTCCACACAGCTGTTTCCCATCTATGCCCCCCAAAAATGGGCTGGCTTCCAGGTTCACTGGTCCTAGTCATGGATCTGCGTCAGGAATTCTTACAGTGTTGCTTGAACAAACAAGGAAAAGTTTCTAGAATAGCTTTGCAATTTCTGTGCTGGGTCCTACTCCTCAGGATAAAGAGGGCAAAGGAATGGGTTGGAGAGCTATGGTAAAATGAGGTAGATCTAAGACATCCAAAAAAAGTGTTGAACATTAAAAGTTGGAACTTGGCTGAACGTGGTAGTATGTGTGCTGTGATTCCAGGTCTTAGGAGGCTGAGGCAGGAGGATTGTGAATTCCAGGCCAGCCTGGGCTACTTAGCAAGATCCTGTCTCAAAAAAATATTTATCATAATTATCTGTAGTTTGGCTGTAGGAAAGAACTCAAATCAAAACAAACGGGCAAAGGAAGTGATTATTCAGTTCACAGAAAAAGATAAATAACATCTCTTGAATATACAAACAGATGTTCAAACTCACTCACAGCAGGAGAAATGCAAGCTGGCAACCTGAACACCATTTCTCATCTATCTATGGAAAAAAACTGAAAAAGGTGATGATGCCTTTTGTTGAGAAGGGCTGTGAGGAGCAAGAAGACGCCTACGCTGCTGGTAAGAACTTGATTTTATACAGTCACTGCCAGGAGCAATTTGGCATTCTAACACAATTCCAAATGCACATGTCCTCTGTCCCCCAGTCCTACTTTAGCAAATGTATCCTAAGGATATCCAGGCGCATGTGCGAGGTCAGTTAGTGCAAAGGTTCTCATTACAACACTGTGGTAATGCACAGGTGTTAGGCAAGGTTCCCCAGAGAAGCACAATCAATAATATATGTATGTGCACACACTCACACAAACACACACACACACACACACACACACACACACACACACACACGCATGCATGCATAGGTTTCATACTTATGCATTCAAATGATAATATATAGAAAATGTTTTTAAATGCATCTGCTGTAAACAGATGTCCAGATTTTTTTTCTTGTTATTGTTTCCTAAACAATAGAGTCTGGTGACTAGCTTTGTGGTATTTACACTGACTTACCATGACTAACCTAGAGATGGCAGAAGAGTATACAGGAGGCTGAGCACAGGTTACACACAAACACTTGACTGTTTCATACGAAGACCTTGAACAGCCGAGGTATCTGTAGAGGGTGCTGGGAATCATACACACACACAGAGAGAGAGAGAGAGAGAGAGAGAGAGAGAGAGAGAGAGAGAGAGAGAGAGAGAGAGAGAGAGAGAGAGAGAGAGAGAGATTTTGCTGACATAATTGCAGCAGCTGAGAACAGAAGCCCCAGGAAAGCCAATGGTGTAAATTCCTCTCTGAGTTGTGTCCAAAGACAAAACGGATGCCCTAGCCCAAAGACAAACAGGCTGGGAGAGAATTCCTTCTTCTTCTGTATTTGATTCAGGCTGTCTACAGATTGGATGAGACCCACCCACTGGGGGTGGGGTGACGATCAGCTACACCAAGCACAAAGTTAATCTCATCCAGACACACCCAGAAGAATAGTAAACCTTGTATCTGGATGCCCGCTGCCCAGTGAAGTTGACACATGAAATCAATCATCCCAGCAAGTGACAGAAAGCTCCTCAGTTGTCCACCTGTAGGAATCAGCTTAAATAAATTATGGGACACCCAGACAATCGAATGTTGTACAGTCATAAATCTCTCTCTCTCTCTCTCTCTCTCTCTCTCTCTCTCTCTCTCTCTCTCTCTCTCTCTCTCTCTCTCTCTCTCTCTCTCTCTCTCTCCCACACACACACACACACACAGACACACACAGACACACACACAAGTGTGTGTATCCCTGTATGGGTCCTGGGGGTTACATTAAGGTTGTTGGGCATGGGGGCAGGTGCTTTTACCCACTGAGACATCTTGTAGGCCCTAACAAACTTATTCATAAAAGAATGAGTCAGGGGCTCAGAGCTCTGGCTGCTCACCCAGAGGACCTGGGTTGGGTTCTCAGCATCTTCATGGTGAGCCACAATCATCTGTAATTCCAGTTCCAGAGGCTCTGATGTCCTCTTCTGACCTTCTTGGACACCTGGCACTCATATGGTCCACATACATACCTGCAGGCAAAATACTCATACATATAAAATAAAATCAATAAATCTTTTAAAAATGAGTTAAATGCAAGACAAAGAGGATAGAGAATTAAATGGCTTTTTTATATCATCTCGATTTTAACCTTGAAAGTGCCACACAGATAGAACATCACTAGCCTGGAACCTGATGCCCTCAGTACTCCAAGTTGGAAACTTTTTGAGGGCTATCATGATACTACAAGTGGAAAAATACATGCTGTGAAATTTTCTTTCATGCATAATGTTGCTTAACATACTATATAAGATTACCTTTGGGTTATCTATATGAACACCTAACTTTGAGTTTAGATGTGGGTCCCATCCCCAAGATACTGCTTTAGATGATGAAATTTTCCCCAAAATCCAAAACACTTCTGGTCCCAAACATTTTGGATAAGGGGTGCTTAACCTCTATCTATTCAGAAAGATTTTTAAATAACTCAGGAGAGAAGTGCAAGGAATAGGTGCCAAGGAAGACAGAATTTTGGAATCATTAGCACAAGGCCTGCCAGGGATGAAGCCATGAAGGTGAGGTGGCCCAGAAGGTGATGCAGAGAGAAGGGGGTGATGTGGAAACCAGGCCCTGGGAAGACATCAGTGTCTTCAAAGTAGGGCTAAGAGGCCAGGAAGAGGCAGTCAGACAGGTAAAGGACAGGAGAGACGTGGTCTCCGGGATCTGTAACGGCGGCAAGAAATATAAAGTGCAGACTTAAGCATTCAGATCATTTCTGAGATGATATATTGAACCAGGTAGTCTTTATTTTGTTTGCACTTTCTGCAAGAAATATATCACTTAGTTACATTTCTTCCCTGGAATTCCTTTCTCTCTTGTCAGTGCGACCTGATTCGAGATGTAAATAAACTGCAGAGATAATGCCCATGTCTCCTCAGACTCCGGATTCCGCCACCAGCCCAGGATGAAAGCAGTGATGAATGGCACACGAGCTGCAGAGCATCTCCTCTGCTTTAATATTCGATTATCACGTCCCTCATCTTCCCTAGACCTGAGACTCCACACATTCGCATTGCTTTGTTCCTTCCACAATGCCTCTATCTCCATCACATCTCTAGCTTCGTTTAATATTGTTCACTATTGAAATGAACACAGAAAACCAATTACCCAGGTGGCGTTAAGAGCTGGTTCCATGCCCAACCAGCCACACTGAGAACGGGATTCCTTGCTCAGGTGCATACGAATCTATACACAGATGAGCCCCTCCCTCGGGCTCCTGGGAGTGGCCACTGATGCAGCCACAAGAGGGTCGGGCAGCTTGGCCAGCCAAGTCCTTGTCAATGAAGCAGTTAAGAGCAGAGATGCCCAGGATGCCTGAAGTCAATTGTTGAAGCTGCAGCTGAAGCTGTAACTCTGCAGATTCTTAAATTCTCAGTTCCTCCTGGTGTCCATTTGTAAAAACAGAAACAGGCTGGGCACGGTGGTCCCATGTGACTAATCGATGCTTTTTTATTTTTTATTTTTAGAAGGAGGCATGAATATTTCAAGTTCAAAGGCAGCTTTCAATACATGGCAAGATCTGCTGGGCAGCAGTGGCGCACACCTTTAATCCCAGCACTAGCGAGGCAGAGCCAGGCGGATCTCTGTGAGTTCCAGGCCAACCTGGTCTACAGAGCGAGGACAGGAACCAAAACTACACGGAGAAACCCTGTCTCAAAAAAAAAAAAAAAATACATGACAAGATCCAAGTCAGCTTAAGATACAGAGCAGGACCTGTATCAGCCAATCAATCAATCAGTCCATCAATCAATAAAGCAATGCAGCACCAGTGACCTTCTACCAGCCAAGACTCACATCTCCTGCTAGGAGCTGGAGACCATTTGGTCAGGATCCCATAGAGGACATTTCAGCCTCAACCATAACAAAAGCGATTCAGAATTAGGGCAGCCTCTCCATTCAATGACTGGTATCCTGAAGAGAGAGAAGTAGAGACATAGCTCTAAACACAAGAAGGAAAACGCCAGCTGATGGCAGTGGTTCCAGCTAGAATAATACAGCCACAGGCCAAGGGACAGTGACCACCACAGGAAACTAGAAGAGCTAGAAAGGACCTTACCCAGGATCCCCAGAGGGGAGCTGCCATCTTGCTTTTGGATTTTCCAGCTATACAAGTGGAGGATGAGTGTCTACTGATTCAGGCCACCCGTTGTACCATATGTTGTGACAGCCACCTCCGTGGATTGTTAGGACGATGTATTTGTTATGTAATACATGTAACATGTACAGAAGAGTGTGGGGCATCTCATGGACCGCCTGCAAGAGTGGTCAAATGCCTTTGCCCGTCAGTATTACTTCGTAGTTGGTCACCCACGAGCAACCACCTTAGCTGGTTGAACAACAACAGCAGACAGATGGGTGGATTTGCAGCCTTCCATCTTCAAGGAACCTCAAGCTTCAGACTAATTAATGGGCCCAGTTCTGTCCTAAGCAGAGAAAGAACCCAGGTCCTGCACAGGGTATGGGAGTCAACTTTGCAGAATTTGTAAAGGAAGATGTTAAAGGTATATGCACAACAAACACTTTCGCATATTGCCAGCCTGTCACAGAGAAAGAAAGTTACATACATACATACACACATACATACATACATACATACATACATACATACATACATACATACACACATACATACCAGAAAAGAAAAGGACTTTGGAAACAAAAAGAAATTCTTTCCAACATTTGAAAGTAATACGCATAATTTATAACTAGATTAGGAAAGAATGCCTGTGTCTTTATAATGAAAACAGTGGATGCTAATAAGAGCAATAATATTTCAATAGAAATCTGTTAACCTTTTGCAAATTCAAGCATGGCTTTAATGCTGTAATGATTGATTTAAGGACCAAGGACTGGACTGATTATCCCTTCTGGGTTTGTCTGTTTGTTTTTAAAGAGAGGTTGGCTGGGGTGTGAAGGGCTGGGGAGGACTCAGTCACCCAAACCAATAAGAGCAAGGAATTGGTAGCAGAAATGGGAGCACTCCACCTGCCTGGATGCTGTAAGCTCTTCCCTTAAAAACATCACAGCTCAGGGAGACATGCCCCTCCTTTCAGAAAAAATGAACAGAAATAGACACACCAAAACTTTTGCATTTAAATGATTCTACATTGGAAATACATATCCTGTACATAAATAGAAGTTAAAAGCAATCTTTTTAAAAAGAGAGAAAGGAAAGTCTTGGTCTCATTATTTTATAACTTATTCTGAGATGCAAGGTCTATTTAAATGGGAGAGGGAGCAGATCCAAAATTGTAAATAAAAATTTTAATTCTCCATATCGCATCTTAATGAGATGCCTAGCTATGATTGCCTGGCTGGTAGGAAGGACTGGAATTATGAAGCAACCTTTGATATTAGAAACAAGTCAATTTCAAAATAGCACCAAAGGTCTGGACTCGGAACCCTCTACCCAAAAGTGATAAAATTATCACTCCTGTTGCTCACTTTACAAAGTTAAAATGAGGCTTTATATCAGTACCAAATCCTCCCAAAAATGTTAAATTAATGTCCTCTGTTTTGTTTTCCTTCGATTTTTAAATTGTATTTATTTGTGCGTGTACCTGTGAATGCACACAAGAGAATGCACACCTGTGTGGGCAGAGGCCAAAGGGAATATCTGTCCTCTTCCCTCACTCTCTGCCTGTTCCTCTGAGGTAGGGCCTCCACACTAGAAATCCTTCTGCATGTGTGGGGACGCTCCACTTGTTATGTGGGTACTGGGATCTGAACTCAAGTCCTCATGATGGTGGAGCAAGCTCTTAGCCTCTAAGCCATCTCAAGAGCAGCATCTGTTTTCTTTTATAGTTAATGAGACTGAATCAGCAAGGGAAGAATTAGTGAATCCATGTTCAGATGTGTTTGTTTCTTTGTTTGTTTGTTTGTTTGTTTGTTTGTTTGTTTGTTTGTTTGTTTTGAAACCAGACTCACCATGAAGCCCAGGCTGGCCAAGTATTCACTATCTTCCTGCCTCAGCCTAAGTGCTGGATTGCAAGCATGTGCCATTAAGGCAACATCCATGTAAAAGTGGTCTGTGGGTGAAGCACCTCAGAGAAGTTCTTTGATGTATGTCACTGTCTTCAGATTTTTCACATCAAAACCCTGAGGAGGCTCCATCAGGCTCCAATTTGTACTAACACTTGCTTTCAGCGTTGCTAAGTCTGAGGAGCCAGTCCCCTACAGGAAAACGATTGGGTCAAAAGAGTTCACCACCGCCTTGCACAGCCTTGGTGCAGTGGGAAGGGGCTTGGACCTGCCTAGGCTCAGTGTTCCGGGCTCTGCTGACTCCCCATGGCAGACCTTGATTTGGGTGATGTGGGGATGCAGGGTGGCTTGGGAGAGAGGGTGTGGAGGGTGGGAGGAGGGAGGAGGTGGGATCTGTGGGTGGTATGTGGAGTGAGTAGAAAATTTCTTAATAAAGAAAAATGAAAAAAAAAAAAAAGAGTTCACCACTTATCCTTAACAACCTTTATGGTAACTGAAGAAACTTCGGTGACAATATTTGCTGCCTCCAAGTGATCATCTTTTCCTCAGTATGTCCAGCAGTAACTGAACCCTGCTGAATAGTTCTGGAAGGGAGTGCTCATTTCCTCGAGACGGTGCAAATTCAGGCAATATGGCATCATCAAGAGCTTGTGGGTTTGTTCCCTGGCTGAGCACTTATGTGTAAACAACAAGACGATAATAGTCTGCATCCATTCTGCGACCAAATAAAATCTTCTCAAAGGGCCAGCTTCATGGCACTAGCCAAGACTCCTTCCAGGATTCTGGCCCAGTTTCCATGCCAATTGTGGAAGACGCGAGGGAGCCATATGTGATTATGAGCACGCCGGCTGAGGCCAACTGCAGCCTTCCCGACAGACATTTCCTCCAGTTAAAGCCTGAAGAAACCAACTTTTCAGTCACTGTTTCTAAGAGGACTGAGAGAAAATGATTCCTCCAAAGCAGTCAGAACGGACTGAAAGGGTGAGTGTGGCTCCACCCTGAAAGACACGGATGATTTTACACCCCATAAATGGAGGGATCGAGGAATTGTTGAGGTTCCTGCTTTAAAATGGGAGGTACATGTCCATCCAGAGCAGACGAGGCTTTTTGAAAGTGGTATTGTTTGGTGGGTGTCTCTGCTCAAAGTCATAAATCAGGTCAGGTGCTGCTTGAGTTCTGGGCTTTTTGGCACCATCCTTTAATGTATGGACACTCCGAGGAGAGGCGGGACAAAGATGTAACATGCTCCAACTTGAGGGCTAGGACTGAGACAAGTTCAAGAGTGGCTTCATCCATTCCTCTCAGGAGAAGCATCCACGCTGCAGGCTGCCCTTCGGCTTCTGATGCTTTTATGTGCCGGTTGACAAGTAGTTCACATTCCAAATGACTTCATCATTCCTTGAAAGAGACCTCAGTTGTGATGTTCTCTCTCATCTTGTAACTTCCCTACTGAGCAAGGCTTGATCTGAGCAAAGATGAACTTCCATTTTCAGTTTCTACCAATGACAAATTGATCTGGACAGGAACAAATGGCAGCCATAAACTCTGCATATGTGACCTGCTGGGAAGGTGCCCCCCCCACCGCATAGCATAATTGATTAGGATGAAACTATTCCTTAATCATGTAATTTGACACCAAACAAACCAAAAACCTTGTCATACTTTGTTAGAGTGTGTATATAGTGTGTGTGTGTGTGTGTGTGTGTGTGTGTGTGTGTGTGTGTGTGTGTGTGTGTTGTGAACCAAATGTGAGGTGACGGGTCCATCCCACTTGTTCAGGGTGACCACCACAAATGCTGTGCGCAGTATGTCTAGGAAATGACAGCCTTCCCCTACTCTGGGGCCATCATTCTCCTGTTCTCTCTTGCAAACGGCTCCCCCGCAGACTGGATACACTGTGAGCCTCTGCCCGCTGGCTGGCATGTACTTGTAGGTATTGGTTGTGGACCCGCTACTGTGTTCTCCAAGCTGCACCTCTGCCTGCTGTCTGTCTTGGTCTTCAAGCTGAGCTGCCTTGAACTTCTACTCCCAGTTTCCTTCGGGCCTCCCTCATCAGCTTCACCAAGCTCAACCGGAAGTTTCAGTAAGCAGCATTAAGGAACAGGATGTGGGGATGAGCCCTCCTTAATGGCCTTGGCCATGGGTCTTAGGCTGGACCCACCTGTGTTCTCAGATGGAATTGGATGTCTCGATTCCAGTACAAGCCACAGGTAGCACTGGATCCAGGCTGGATGTCTCAAGTACTCTGTGTTCTTTTGCCCCTACAGTATATAGCGTTCTTAGGAAAAGCTTGAAGTGCTATGTCATATTTATGCCCGTTGGTAGAGGGACATGCTGAAGACACATGAAGCCCCGGGATCCTGCAGAATGGTTTTTCTGATGCTACTGTCTATGCCTCTGTTGCAGTAAAGATCTTCATCCTGAAGTTACAGGGAACATACCTACAGCATCCTGTACTGTGGCCAATGGGCCAGTTCCTTAAACCCGGGTAAGCGGTCCATGGGGAGGACCCTCCTTTTGACTAGATTAATCTGAGACTCTATGGAAGAAGAAATTTCTAACTATAAACACAGTACCCAACACCTTTCTCAAAGTACTTATCTATGATAAAAATAAAATAACTCAAGAGGATACTAAAAGTTGCAACAGAGAACCACACTTTAGCTCACCTATAAATCTAAAATTTGCTTTTAAAATTCATACAAAAATGTAAAAAAGGGGGTCTGGGGAGATGGTTCAATTGGTAAAGTGCTTGCCCCCATGTAACACCCAGCTATGGTGGCATATATCTGTAATCCCAGCATGGGGAGTGGTTGGGGCACATAGAGATAAGCAGATCCCTGAAGCTTCCTGATGAGAAACCCTGTCTCAAAACATACATAAAGTGGAGTTCAACTGAGGATGATATACAACATTGACCTTTGGCCTACAGACATACACACACACACACACACACACACACACACACACACACACAAATACACATGTGCATGCACACACACGATCAGCTAAAAGAGCACAGACTGGCTTTTGGAGCACCACAGTCTAGATCTTGAAGTACCTTCAACATCCAGTAAGATGTGCGAGCCAGCAAACTTTTATAGTCTTAGTTAACACAGGGTTTCAAATTATGAAATTTGTTCTTCCTAGGGACTCTACTACATTGAAACAGGATATTCCTTATAATTATATTAGATTTGATGAACACTAAAACAAAAGATATCTTCCTCCTTAACCATCAGAAATATTGCCTGTCTAAGTTCCTCATAATCAAAATGTCCTTTGCCCTGAAATATCCCTTAGTAGGAAAGGGCTGTGTGACTCTTCCTGGGGGGACACAAACAAATGTCTACTCACCCCAGAGAAGGCCCTGATGACAGACAGATGGAAGGTACCATCCCCCCAAGTCTGTCTTGATAACCAGTGCACTTATTGAGATTATTTATGGGAGAATGGGTGAAGAAGGTCACTCACAGGCACACGGGTGACTCAAAGGCGGCTGCTTCACCAGAAGCTTCTCACAGAGTGGGTGACAGCTCACAAATCCTGCATCCCTAGAGCTCCCTGAGGAACTTGCCGACAACTCCACACAAGAGTCTCATTTCCTTCAGCAACAGCTTGTGGCTTATGAGGAGGGGCCCCATGAGGCCCGGAACTTTGACCTGCCTGAACCTCGTCAGTTTCCTCCGCTTCCTGGGTCTTGTACTACACAATGGTAAGAGTTCTCTGTCTCCATTTGTGATGATGTTGTTTTTGTCATGCTAGGGATTGCTCCTAGGGCTCTGCGTGTGCTATGTAAGTGCCCGACCACTGGACTATGTCTCCTGCCTCCAACGTGTACTAAATTAAGGTTCAATTGAGCCTTTCAGGTGTAAAATTGGTTTAACCAAAACAGGGCCCCCAGTGGACCTCCCTGATCCTGCTTAGAATATTTAATAAGATCCAGTATAAGTCAGAACAAGACATGTAAAATTGAAACGTATTGTGAAGGTCTAGTCTCCATTGAGAAGCTCAACTTGGCCTACCTTCCCCTTAGAAGGAAGGAATGGTGCCTCACCAAGGACACCATAGCTCAAGGTCATGGCCACATCAATGCCCACTTGTTGCTCAAAAGCTAAATGTTCTTTTTAATTAAAAAAAAAAAGTACCATATATTGGGGTAAATGCTGAAAGACCAGAGAGACAAAGGAACAAGCCACCGCCATGCCTCACCTCACCAATTCCATGAATCCTCTGACCGAATTCCTCTGAGTCCTCACCCGGATGGCTCCAACTGAAAAAACTTCTAGCTGAAAGGGACGCTTCTGCCGAAAAGCCTTTAGTTCCTGTCTCCTCATGCCTTATAGACCTTTCTTCACTCAGCCATCACTTCCTGGGATTAAAGGTGTGTGTGCTTCCCAAACAAAGGCATGAGATCTCAAGTGCTGGGATTAAAGGCATGTGATTCCCAAATACTGGGATTAAAGGTGTGTGCCACCACTGCCTGGCTGTTTTCTTTCCTAGACTGAGTCAAACTCATGTAGTCCAGGGTGCCTTTGAACTCACAGAGATCTAGACGGATCTCTGCTTCCCAAGTGCTAGGATTAAAGGTGTGTGCCACCACTGCGTGGCCTCTATGTTTAATCTAGTGGCTTGTTCTGTTCTCTGATCTACAGGCAAATTTTATTAGGGTACACAATATATCACCACACCCACTAAATTCATCTAATCAGCAACTGGTGGATGCTTTGTAGTTGTGCTTAGGTAAGCCTCTCCTCTGTGCCTATTGTAACATGTGCCCGGTTCCACTTCACCATCAAAGGTATGCAATACTCTTCAACTCAGTTACCTCAACAGCCCTGCCATTGCAGAAAAATCTTAACCACACCCACCGCAATGAATCTGGCTAGAAAGCTGCTGCTCTCCACTCCTAACCAAAGCATCTCTCAGAAGGAGTGTACCTAAGGCCATCACAGCCAAAAAGACTTCAGAAAGCCCAATCAGCATGAAATGCCCTGATCAATAGTTGGCCCCATATGCACACATTGTCAATGATCTGGCCACACAGCCTGGCCAATGATAGGAATATCTATCCCTCATCTAAATCTTCCTCTGGGGTAAAGAGCTCCATGAATCTCTTGCTTCATAGATATCCAAAATAGAAATTGGCACCACTCATCCTAAATGCACTAAAGCTGTGTACAAAGTCTTGCTTCTTAGATCCATCTGCCTGGACCAGAGCCCCCAGCTTATACCTCAACACACACAGAGTCGGCCACTGAGTGAGTCACTAAGCGGAAATTTTATCTCCTTTGTCATCCTCTGGGTATGCCTGCTAGAAAACCACAAGCTTCATTAAACAAGTTCAAACTCAA
Source organism: Peromyscus maniculatus bairdii (assembly GCF_049852395.1). Lineage (NCBI taxonomy): Eukaryota > Metazoa > Chordata > Mammalia > Rodentia > Cricetidae > Peromyscus > Peromyscus maniculatus. The sequence continues at coordinate 131,341,711 of NC_134852.1, read as the reverse complement.
ATGAAACACAGCAAATATGAAAACATAGGTTTGTGAGGCTGGTAAGATGGCTCAGTGGTCAAATGCACTGGCTGCTCTTTCTGAGGATCCAGGTTCAGTTCCCAGCACACACCTGGTGGCATACAACCATCTGACTCCAGTTCCAGGGGATCTTTCCTAGCCTCTTCAGGCTATACATGCATACATACATGCAAACAAAACACTCGTGTGTGTGTGTGTGTGTGTGTGTGTGTGTGTGTGTGTGTGTGTGTGTGTGTAAATAAATATTTTTTTTTAAGTTGGGACATATGATCCAGAAAACTCTGTCCTGGGCATATAACCCAAAAGAATTGAAAGCAGGATCTTGATGAGTACACAGGGGAAAAGGACACAACTCACATGTCAATCAACAGATAAATGAAAAACAAAATGGGGTATAACAATATACAATGGAATATTCCTCACCTCCTTTTAAAACAAAGAAAGTCTACGATTATGTTATATGTGGTGAGCCTTGAGAGCGCAATGCTAAGTGAAATGGCCAGCTGCCGCTGTAGTGCCTGCCACACTGTTTACTAACAAATGTGTAAATTGGCATGATTTTACTTCTGTACAGAAATGACTGGATATGTGTAAATATGATAGTTCCATTTATGCTTAGATACAAGAGAGACAGTGTTCTCAGAAGAGATATCCTCTGTGCTAAAGGTGACAGATCACTTCCTATGCCAGTAGCAGATGCCTCGTGCCACTGGATGCAAAGGACCACAACAGCCAGCACTGAATGAAAACTTAGAGGATTTCCGGGTTAATGGAGAGAGTGGCAGATACTGGGTGCTCAGTAAACACTCGAGTCCATGAATGGCCCCCACTCTGTGGGATTGAGAACTGATCTGCTAAGAAAAGGAACACATCACAAATAATGGAGAAATCAAAAACAAGAAAGCTTCTTCCGTGTGCTTCTTCCCAACATTTGCCAGACTTCAATGATTCCAAAATAAAGTTTAAAAAAGTTTTGGTAGTGAGACTTTAGGTGGACCTGTCTATGAATCGGAAGATTGGTCCTTTTTAAGACACTTTCAGAAGAAAAATTCCAAAAAGATTAAAACCAGTGCAGAGACCAAGGAACCATTTTTTCTATATCATATTGATCATTTCAAGTGGAACTGTTAGCTATCTTAGAAAAATTGTGGTTCTGAATTGCTTTCGCCTCTAACTCTGGACCTCTGTTCCTACGGGGTTGTTTCCTAAAAGAAAACATTCAACCAGAAAATTTCAGCACACCATAATCTCTCCAAAGATTAAGAAATCTCTGTGAAAAGACTGAATGTCTAAATTGAAAAGTTTTGGCTGTGGCATTCAGGTGTCAGTGAAATCATTTTTAGTATGCACCCCTTCTCTGTCTGTGGTGCAGATAAGCCAACTTTTCTCTCCAAAGTGAACTAAAATTAAAGCCTGTGACACTAAGTGTCTGTCGTAGTCAGCGACACCCTCTCCTGCTCTTCTTTGTTGAGGTGTTCCCAGAGACAGCCACCAGACACCACCCCTCTGTTTGGCTGGCTGTTCTCTATGCTCATTTTCACATCACCCGAGTTACACTGTAGGTACTGTTTCCAATGGGAACTCATTAGGCCGGGCCGTCTCTTAGACTTCTTTCAAGGCTCTTTTATGAAGGATTAGTGTCCCCTCCACACTGTGTGGGGATGACTTTCTATCTACATCAATGCCTTGTCACTAAAGCAAAAGAAAATGGCATTCCATTTCTCAGCCTGGGAGTCTCACTAAGCTTGCTCCTTGTCCATGACAGATGGGACATTTGGGAAGTTCTAAGCCTCCCTGAGGACCTGTCGCCCTGCTACTGACCTTGCCACACAGTCTTCCCAAATCCTCTGTTTGACCTCCAGACTACTTCCTACCAGGGGAGTCTGGATCTGGCCACTCAGTGATGATGGTGCAGCCAAGGGATTCAGGTCCCCACATATGGAGTTCCCTCTGGCTTCTGTACAGTGGATCTTTCTACAACACTGGAGGAATGTTTTAAAGATGGTGCCCAAGTCTCTCAACTGGCAGCTGGTCTGAGCCTGTAAAGCTGGAGGCCAGAGGCTAAGGAGACCAGGTGTGGCTGCCACCCTGTGATGTCACATCCCTGTGAACATGGAATGCAATGCGATGTGGGAAATCAGACATCTTATCTTTCCCAACTTTCCATAAATCTTGATTCTTAGAATCAAGGGGCTCTTCCTGCTAAGATGGGCCTTTATGTACAGTGAGGCAGAGAAGAAAACACCTTACCTGAGTGCTTTTGAAATCTCACTTACAACCTTTGCAAGCATTACATCTTTGCAAGTTTGATTATGTAACTCTTACCTTATTATTTACGTAGTGTTTATTTTTCATGGTGGGGAGGAGGTGGAGTGTGAATACAAGTACAGGGTGCAGGTGACTTCTCCCTTTTTGTTTGAGACAGACAATTGGCCTGGGACTTCATGAGTAGGGCAGGCTAGTTGTCCAGTCAGTGAGCTCCAGGGACCCAGCTGTCTCTGCCTCCCATCTTGTCATTGCTGGGATCACAGGTGTGTGTCACCATTCCTGGCTTTTTATGTGAGCTTAGGAATTCAAAAGCAGGACCCACACTTGCCAGACAGCAGCTGCACTGCCTAGCCATCTCCCCAGCCTCGCCCTGCTTGCTGTTGTTCTTCAGGCTAGCGCATCTTCAATGTGTCTAGCCTTAACCAATAACCTGTCTGTCATTACCCACCAGAGTAATGAACCACCTGTTGCTGGGATGATGCTGAGAGGAAGCCCAGCCAGTGAGAATCTCCTCCATCCTCCTAGTTCTCCTGTGGACAGAGCATCTTGGCAGAAGAGAGGGGTAAGACATTGCCCCAGCATTAGAGAGCAGAGTTCAAGGTAAGCTCATGGAAACGCAATTACTTTCCAACCAGCACACCGTACTTGACAAAATACTGTCCTAGAAGATGCTCGGGCAAGAAACGCCAGTTTGGAGAAATACGCTTGTGTGCACTGAGAGGATTTGGAGCTGGCTTTCCAGATCCCCTTAAGGCCCAACAAACAAATTATAATTTAGACAAGTCTGGGATTCTTCACAGCTCAGCTTGTGGTGAGGGTATTAGCTTCACAACTACAAACAAGCTAGACTATCTCTGTGAAAGCCATTCCGCAGCACCTCACTGGGAAACCTAGAGGCGCCAAAAGCACCGGGATTTCCCGGCATGTTTTCAACCAAGGGGAGCAAGTTTGACCCTCTGGGTGCTATGTCATCGTGAAGAAACAGTGCCCTTCTAGACCTTGCATAGAAGCCAACCCAATGACAAAGACAGACATGAGCTCCTGAAAGCCTCCACCACAGTGGAGCAAAAATGCCCTTGGCCAGGTGCCCTGCTCCTGCTGGTTCCAGCCTAAAAATCTGTGTAGTCTGATAGATAACACGTATTCCACACCTGGTTCTCAAGTGTTTACCCATCTTGTATTACACTCCTTATAGTATGCCCCTCCCATTGAGAGATGGTGTGTAGTCCCTCACTGCTCGCAGCTAGGCTAGCTCTGCAGCTTGTTTAAGCCAAGAGAACATGGTAGAAATGACAGTGCTGGTCCAGAACATAAGACTCAAGGTCTTGCATACAAGGACTTTCTTTTAGGACCCTGTCTCAACATGGACAACTCCACCCAAGCTAGCCCAGAAGAGAATGAGTGACCACATGGTGGAGAGCCAAGGTGTCCCAACCAATAGACACAGAGAGAGAGAGAGAGAGAGAGAGAGAGAGAGAGAGAGACAGACAGACAGACAGACAGACAGACAGACAGACAGTGGCAATTCTGGGGGCACAGTTGACAACACATTGCCTTGATATTGGATCTCCCAGCTTCCACAGTTGTGAGAAATAAAGTTCCATTTTATAAGTCACCCTGTCTCTGGCATTTTGTTACAGCAGCCTATTTTATTCACACTATAAAAAGTGAATGAAACAGTATATCTGCAACCATTCTTTCTTGTCATTATCCAGAAAACTATGACTTTGTAGATCCAGTTTAAATACTACTTCTTCCAAGACCTCCCTCAATCTCTGATAAAAAATTCTCTTGCTTCATGAAACTTGACAAAACAATCTGGAATTCTTTATCTAGCCATGGAGCTCTTTGTTTATCATCTTCCTACGCACAACTGCCTGTAATTCCAACTCCAGAGCGCCCTCTTCTGACCTCCAAAAGTACCTGCACTCATATGGCATACACAAACACACACACACACAACACATAGACACAGAGACACAGACACACAGAGACACAGAGACACAGATCTACACACACAGACACATAGACACACAGATACACACAACACATAGACACAGACACACAAAGACAAACACACAATACATAGACACAGATACACAGACACCTACACAGACACAGACACACACAACACACAGACACACACAGACACAGACATACAACACATAGATACAGATGCACACACACAACACACAGACACACACAACACACAGACACACACAGACATACAACACACAGATACAGATGCACACACACAACACACAGACACACAGAGACACAGACACACACAACACACAGACACACACAGACACAGACATACAACACAGATACAGATGCACACACACAACACACAGACACAGAGAGACACACACACAACACACAGACACAGACATACAACACAGATACAGATGCGCACACACACAACACACAGACACACATAGATACAGATACAAACACACACACACACACACACACACACACACACACACACACCAAACACAAATAAAAAAAGAAAATCTCCCTCAAATCAATGTACAAAACTTCTCAAAAAATTTTATTAATTCTTATGGGATTTCATACCTTGTATTTTTATCATATTCATCCCCCTCCACCAACTCCTCCTAGATCCATCTCCCCATTACCCACCCAACATTGTGTCTTCTTTTTATTTTAACCCATTGAGTCAAATTTGTGCCATTTATATACTCAGGTATATGGCCATCCACTAGGCCATGGTCAATCTACCAGGGTCACATCTTAAAGAAATTCTTCCCGCCTCTCTCAGCAACTATCAATTACCAATAATAGGTCCTCAGCTAGGAATGGGACTTCATGCCTACCTCCCCTCTGCATTCTGGAATTTTGTGTGGCCTGAGTTTATGTGGGTCTTGTGTTGCCACAACTGTTGTGAGTCCATATGTCCAACCACCCTGTTGTATCTAATTAATCATATTTTCCCTAACAGCACAGGAAAGAGAATATGTATCCAAAGATATCTGGGACTTAGCATGAAGTAGCCCTCTATAGGCAGATGGTTTAAATTGTTATCTCTTTAAAATTCCAATACAAATTGTTTATACTCTGCTCATCTTAATATTAAATGCTATATTTCGTTTCTTGGGCATCATTTTAAGTGGTTTTTAAAAACACTCAACCTCATTTAACAAAATAAAAGCAAGAAGCTGGAGAGGAGGCTCAACAGGAAAGAGTGTGCTTGCTGCTCTTCAGAGAAACCGAGTTTGGTTCCCAGCTCCCATGTCACGTGGCTCCTGACGGCCTGTGACTGAAACCTGCATGTACACATATTTTCTTTTACCCTTTTCAAAAGAAAGGCAATTTAAAACAACTATGTCATAATACCTATAAAATTGGGAACAAATTTTACTGTGATAACACACTGTTGGTAAAGTTATGAGAAAACGATTCTCTCTGGTGTTGGAATCTTGTGGGAGGAGGGGATTAGCTACAAAATTTGTATCCAAAATTTAAATGCAAGTTTTTAATCAATCCACAATTCAACCTCTAGGAGTTTGGCTTCCTGATTTCTTGCACAGATGTGTGTGCAAAGATTTGCATTCAGCACTATCTGTGACAGAGAAAGGCTTGAAGCAACTCCAGTGCTGATCACCAGGAGACGGGTCCAGAAATACTGTATATGTTGACTGAGTCCTCTGCAAAGCACATGCAGAGATCGAATGTAAAAGGTTTATCAAGACGACACCTAGGGAGGGAAAAGAGAAGAGAAGGAATTGAGCAGAGAGGCCATTGAAGCACAATGTAGAGCTAACAAAAGATCTGCTATTCTGGAATTGCAAAAATTGCTTACTAGAGAAATTACCTCCTGGCAGTGGCCACATGCTCAGTTACTGGCTGAAGTGCCATTCCAGAAGGGCACACTACAGCTCCACAGCTGAGCAGGAAGATCTGCCAGCTCCAGGCAGTCAGCACCCCACTCCTTGCAGTGCACACTGAGCCAGCTCATCTCCAGGTCTGGCCCAAGAGTCACCCATAGAATAAAAATGAAAGGGTGCAATATGTACTCCATGAAGCATTGTTTAGTTGGCTTTCCACTTCTAAAGAAAAAGGAGTTCTTCTGTTTCCCAGTTCTGGGGAACCCGTTGCCCCGTTGCATTGGGTGTATAACAGAGGGAACACAGGGAGAAGCAACTGCTCACCTCATGGCTGGCAGATTAGGGTCCCACGATCCCCTTCCAGGGCACACACCTAAGGACCTACCCCAAGGCCCCACCTTCTGAAGTCCCACACATTCCTGGTGCCATCTAACATATGGACCTTGGAGGGAACACTTTTCCAAACCACAGCAATTGAGAAATAACATGAAAGAACAAAAGAGAATGTAATATTTGGAGTAAGATGAGGTGTTAATTGCACAGCCACGTGAAAACATAAAAATTGTGTGCTTTAATATGGCAAATTTCACTTATAATATCAATGCTAGGGAAGTGGAGACAGGAGACTCCCTGGCCAGTCAAACTAGCCTAGCTGGTGTAAGCTCCGGGCCAATGAGACACCCTGTCTCAAGAGTGGGGGATGGTATTTCTAAGGATAACACCCAAGATTGTCCTCTGACCTCCTCACTCACATGCACATACAAACACACACACACATATACATACTACATACACATTACAAGAAAGGTCAGTTTTAGCACTGAGGAGATGATTCAGTGTTCTTGCCGAATAAGCCTGAGGAACAGAGTTTGGATCCCCAGAAACCCACAGGAATGCTTAGTGAGCATGGAGGCCCACCTCTAATTCCAGCCTCAGAAGGCAGAGACAGGGGATCCACAGAGCAAACTGGCTAGGGAGACTAGTCACATTTGCAAGCTCTGGATTTGAGACCCTGGGCCTCAGTGAATCAAATGAAAGAGTGATCGAGGATGATTTCCAACATCAACACTGGGCCTCCACATGCCTGTACACATGTGTACACATATACTCTTGTGCTCATATGCCTGCACACATTTGCCAACATGCATACACATTCTTGCACACCACACATACACACATGGAAAAGGAAATGGGGGGGTGTTAATTTTATGTGAATTTTACCTCAGTTTGCTTTCAGAAGTAGAAAATAGAGTGCTACTGCTGCTTTGAAGAGAAGAGGACCGTGGTCAGAAGCACGTGCAGAGCCAGCACAGACCTGTGCACGCAGCCACGAAACTTCCGAGGTCTCCAATCAGAAGACAGCCTGCATCTCCTCTGAACAGCCGCAGTGCTGCTCAAATTTCTACCACAATTATGTAATTACACCCCCTCTTTCAAAAACATCACTGAAGATGTCGTTTAATTGTTCTCATGGAAGAATAAATTACTTGCCATCAGGAAAAACAAGTGATGAAAAACTCCCTGCAAGACTGTGATTAGTAATTCACTACAGTGCTGAGTGATCCTTCCAGGAAAGCCAGGCCCCATCGGGGTGCACTGACGGCTTCTATTACACTGGGCTCCGTCCTTCCAGGGTCAAGGCTCCGCGAGGACACAGACACAGTAAATTTCTGGAACCAAATGGCAAATATCAAAACTGGCTAGAAAGAAGAGAACGCTTTACTGAACATCTCTTACCAGGAGCTGGGAGACGGCTTGGTGGGAACAGTGCTTGCTGTACAAACATGATAACCTGTGTTCTGAGCTCTAGCAGCCATGGAAAAGCTTGAAGTGTGGCCCAAGTCTTCGATCTCGGTGCTACAGGGCATGCACTGGTGCATGGAAGCTCACCGGCCACTCAGTCTAGCCAAGGGGTGAGCCCCGAGTTGAGTGAGAGACCTTGTCTCAAAAGCTAAGCACAGGAGTAGAGGAAGACACCCAACTTCAACCTATGTCCTCTGCACCTATGTGCATATATGTGTGTGCACACACGCACAAATGCACGCATGCGCGCGCACACACACACACACACACACACACACACACACACACACACACACACACACACACACTGCTTTACCTGCTGATAATTGCTCGGGAGCAGGCGGATTGGCATGTCCTTATAGGCTGCTTTAGTGTAAGGCTGACAAGATAGCCCAGTCCTCTTTCATTAAAATATAAAGGACTCTCCGTCGGTGTCTCTCCACCAAAGTAGAGCTTTCGAACCCATTTGATGGTGTCACTCAAGAAGGGCACCTTTTTTCAACTTGGCTGCCTCTTTTTGACCCAAAAATAATTTCAACCTTTTCTCCAGCTCCAGGCTCCACCAGGTTTTTTATTATTGCATGTACCTTTCACGGTGATTCCTAGCTGACCTTGAATGAAGAGACAAACAATTTTTTAACTGTGTTTGATTGCATTTCATATTGGACTGCTCCAAGCCCAGACTTCTCTCTGGAGTTGAAAAAAAATACCGGTTCTTACTTCCAAAGTCACACAAGTAGCTTTTCAATGTCTTTGCCAGTGTTTGGTTTTCTGCAGTCAGTGCTCAGATTTCTCTCGATAGAGAGACATATGGTTTGGGCCCATTTTAGCAACTCCATAATAAAACCAATTATAAAAATAAGCATCTAAGAATATCTCGTGCTTTCAGGACTGACACGGCTGCTCACTACTCAACTGCTGGCTGTGGTTGGCAGTGCACTTGGCGTCTCTGTGGTCAAGCTTGCTGCTGCAGACTCAGAGGCAATGTCATGGGACAGAGCAGAGACTCCGAGCCCTGTGGACAGGCATCCATTCACTGTGTCACACATGACGCAAGCTTCAAAACTGTGCTTTAGCGTCTTATACCTTCTAGGTCAAAATGTAACTTTGACTCCAGTCGCCTTTGAGAACGCACCTTAAATGATCCCGGCGAGGCATGAGAGCAGAGGGCGGGACTGCTTAGGAGAAGGAGAGGGCTAGCATGGGGAGGGAGGCCAAGGGGGATGATGGGGTGAATATACGTAGTTGAAAGGCTGTAATGAAATCCATATCTCGTATGCCAACTAAAGAACTCATTTAAAATGATGCTAACGTTTCATGAACTGGGGCAGGGGATTGCAAGCTCAGGGCCGACCTGGGCTACAAAGCAAGATTGTGTCAAGAAAAGAAAGGGAAGGGAAGAGGGGAAAGGGAAGAAGGGAAATGAAAGAAAAGGGAAGGAGAAGGGAGAGGAGTGGAGGGAGGTTACAGGAGGGGAAGGAGACACAAAAATCCACAAAGCCAGAATTGTCAGCAATCCTATGTGCCATTCATTTATTCCTTCACTCAACCAATATTCATCAGGTGGCTGTTTGTACCCCAGGTACTCCATGGTCCCTGGAAACTCAACCATAAAAAAATAAAAACAGAGTCTCTGACCTCGTGGAGTTTCTGATCTATTAGGGAGCTATAGATGCTAAATAACAACCATATGCATGTGTACTCACATGCTGTGAAGTGTTCCAAAGCAAACCCGTGGCACTCTGAATGGGACCAGGGCCTCACTTTAATCTAGAGAGTGAAAGGAGTGATATTCAATGTGAAAACGTAAAGGTAAGTGACTGGGTTGGAGCAAGGAGGGTGGCAAGGATGAAAACCATGGAGAAGGCAACCAAGGAGGTAGTTAAGTGAAAGAAGGGACCACGTGACTAGAGCACAGCAACTGGGCATCAGAAGGAAGATAGGACCAGAGAGGCCGGTGGGGACCAGCCCATGCTGGGCCGCAGAGCTTATGATAAGAGTCTGGGATTTTCTAGTAACTGCAAGGGAGCTTTTGAAGGTTTAATGAACACAGCAGCTTGATCAGATAAGTGTTTGTTTGAGGATTCTCTGGCTTCTGCTGAAAAAACAAAGGAGGCAGGGGGTAAGAGAGGAAGTGTGGATGTGAGCTGAGGCCCCGTCCTGTTGGGATGTTCTAGAGGCTCAGAGCGATGATGACAGGGTGGAGAGAAAGAAGTGGGTGACCTGGATGAGGCTTGTTGCTGCTGTTATTGGAGTGTGTGTGTGTGTGTGTGTGTGTGTGTGTGTGTGTGTGTACATGCACCACAACACATGTGTAGAGGTCAAAGTACAACTTTATGGAATCATCATTTCTCTCCTTCCGCCTTTACATGGATCTCAGGGAGAAAACTCAGGTAGTCAGGTTCACAAGGTATGAGCACCCTTAACCACTGAGCCATCTCACCAGCCAGCACTGGAGGTAAACTGGTGAGATACACAATTGTTGGAAAGAGAGTGTCCATTCGAGGGCCAAGAAGTGAGTGCTGGTTTTTAATGTAGCACTTTTACTCTGCGTCACGAGGCACCCATTATCAGAGCTGAGTTCTATGAGAAGAAGGGAGGGAGAGAAGAGAGGGTGACCAGGCGTGTGGAAGACATGTGCATGGAGAGAGAGGGTAGGGCAGGAGGAGGAGGAGGAGGAGGAGGAGGGGGAGGGGGAGGGGGAGGGGTCTGTGTCCTGCTTCTTATGGATTCCCCTGAACATGTGCACATGGGCTTACGGAGCTAAGGCACGCATGCGCAGATTGCATAACCACGCTGCGCAAATTACGCCATCACACGGCACACAGACTACATAGGACGTAAGGCCCCTTGCTTGGCTACTGAACTGCGCATGTGCGGTCATATAGCTGGGGGAGTGGCCAGGAATTCCAACGGTGAGGTGTAGGAGATGTGTCAAAGAAGAGAGCTGAACAGCTAGCCACTGTCCTAAAGCAGTGTACCATCTGAATATCTCCAGACCTCAGTTTCCCCGCCTTTGAAGACACTTGACCTGATGGATGAGAACAACATCTGAAGACCATCAGCAGTCAACACTAAAAGCCAGCTCTCTTTACGGCACTCTATCTTAGTCATCTTTGCCTGTTTCATACTGTTGTTTGCCAGAGGGGCTAGATTTTTCTCTCTTTGTCCATCTACTCACCCCTACCCAAATCTTGTTTTTGTTCCTTTAGTGCAACACTAAGGTCACAGTACATAAGTCCCCTGAGTTGTCAACTCCTTTTGTCCAAGAGAATTTCTTCTACAACTCTGGGCAGAGAGCTGTGCCTCGCCTCTTATCAGCAAGACTTTTAGACACTGTGGTCTTCTAGCAGTTCTTAATCTCTTATCATCATCATCATCATCATCATCATCATCATCAGTGTATGTTTCTGTGTGTGCATATGTGAGTGTTCATGTGTGCATGTGTGTGTAGAGGCTGGGGTGGATACTGGGTGTCTTCTCTAATTGCTCCCAACCTTATTTTTGAGACAGAGTCTCTCAGTGAACCTGGAGCTTTCTGATTTGGCTAGACTGGCTGACCGGTGACCTACCAGTCTCAGCTTTCCAGAGATGGAGTTACAGACACCCTAGCCTGAGTTGAGCCATCTCTCCAACCTGTTCTGGCTAGTATTTTGTCAACTTGACACAAGGTAAGTCATTTGGGAAGAAGGAACCTCAGTTGAGAAGATGCCCCCACCATACTGGCCTATAAGCAAGCCTGTGGGGCGTTTTCTTGATTGATGATTGAAATGAGAAGGCATAGCCCACTATGGGCAGCGCCATTTCTGGGCAGGTGGTGCTGGGTGCTGTAAGAAAACCGGCTGAGCAAGCCATGAGGAGCTGTCCAGTAAGCAGCACTCCTCCATGGTCGCTTCATCATGTCCAACTTCCACGTTCCTGCCCTTATCTCTGTTCAATGATCAACTGTAAAGAATGAGCCAAAATAAACTCTTTCCTCCCAGGTGCTTTTGGTTACCACGTCTTATCACACTATAGAAACTCTAAGACAAACTCTTCTCATTATTTTTATGGCAAAAAAAAAGCATATCAACTTCTTTAACTGTCTAAATTAAAGTATTTAGAGTAGCATGGTTTTATTTGAACAATTTCACAACATAAAAGTCTATAATATGTAGAGGACTATGTATTTAATACCTACCTCTCCCAAAAAGTTTACAAGCTCCATGTGCTCAGCGACCATTTATATTGCTCACCATTGTGTTTCCAGGGTCTCAGCTAGAAACCAGTGAAAAACAGAAGGTGTAGCCTCACTGGAGTATTTTCTTGTCACCACCATGGCTGCCAACCCAAAAATACCTGAGCTGGGAGAGATAGTTCAGTGCTAAGAGCACTCGCTACTCTTTCAGACGATCCAAGGCTGGTCCCAGCACCCATGTCTGGTGGACCACCTGTGCCTCCATCTCCAAGGGATGTCTAAACATTGTTCTAGCCTCTGTGGGCACCCATGTATATGTTGCACACACATACACACACACACACACACACACACACACACACACACACACACACACACTCAGAGAGAGAGAGAGAGAGATTAAAATGTAATTAGCCCTCATTGCCTATACATGGTCTCAAGTAACAGATGCCATAATGAGGCAAATCACACCAGCTCCTTCACAGCAGGGGACCTCATGGAAAAATCTAAAGTATGAGTTGTTGGCTATCATGGAGACAAATTGCAACTTCTTAGACCAGGAAATTCAAGGTTTGCAATAAGCTGCTTCTGGATAACTCCCCAGTTAAATCAATTAAAGAATTAATAAATAAATAAAGCTTAAAATCAATTGGAATAGTATTATGCCAACATCAATTTCCGGGTTTCGACAACATAATAGGGTTATGTAAATATCACCAAGGGAAGCAACGGATGGGCAAAGACCATTTCTGCACTACTTCTGTACCTCCTGTGAGTTTTGAATGACTTCAAAATAAGAGATTTTCAAAAGCAAATGCAGCTTTAAAAATTAATTATGGCCATCCAACTTGAGCACAGTAGCTTCACTTCTAGAGGTTTGGAGGAAGAACATAATACAGCTTCGTGAGGAATAACTATGTTTCTGTTGATCACACACCACAAATATGACAATGGTCCCATGCGATGAATCACCTAGTGATATGGGAGCTGTCTTCATCAGTCTAAGTACGGGCTGTAATGTTCCCACACCTGGGACACAAGCTAATGACGCATTTCTCAGAATGGATTCTTGTCGTTAAGTGACATGTGAGTGTACTTCACGAGTCATCAAAACTGCAAAAACAGTATGCAATTCATATGCAAAGCTGGGTAGACTCAGTGTTATAACAGTACCTCCATTTACAGATTCAAAGTTTGCATGTGATGGTTCATCTCGAGTGTCTGCTTTTTTCGGATTGAGAAGTACCTAGCACAGTGCTTCTCAACCTTCCTAATGCTGTGACCCTTTAAGACAGTTCCTCATGTTGTTGTGACCCCCAACCGTAAAATTATTTTGTTGCTACTTCATAACTGTAATTTTGCTACTGTTAAGAATTGTAACAAATATCTGATATGCAGGATATCCGATATAGGACCCTTGGGGGTCATGACCCATAGGTAGCACATAGGTTGAGAACCAATGACTTAACAGGCTAGTGAAGTACACTCTGGGTGTATCTGAGAGTTTTTCCAAAGAAGATTAGATCTTAATGACTGGATTAGCCACTTGGTAGATTCTTATTATGATGGCTGTATTGGCAGCTGATGGAAGACAGAGAATGGAGTTCAGTTGGAGCAAATAGGGTTGCTGGGGACCTCTCTTTGAGCACTACACCTTGCCTTGGCCCCAGCCACCATGGGAGCTCCCCTGATTTTCCACAGGCTCCCTGACATGGTGGACTGGAGCCTCTGAAACCATAAGCAAAATGAATCCTTCCTTTATGTTGCTTCTGTCCAGCTTGGGTCACAGTGGTGAAACCTTAGCTCACACACAACCATTAGCCCATAAGCGAGAGTGGTAGCTGTAGTTCCCAGGTCTGTTCTAAATGCCATCTCCTTTGAGTGCCTGTGCAGGGCTCTCAGGACGACAGTGTGGGGATCCAAGTGTCCTCAAGTATGTCCACAATGACATCCCTGTGCTTGTGACTTTTTCATCACAGTGACACAGTGACAGAAACAACTTATGAAAGGAATGATTTACTTTTGCTCACGGTACCAGAGGCTTTGTTTGCCATGGCAGTGGGAAGGCATGGCAAAGCAGAATTCATGATGGCAGGAGTGTGTGACAGGGTCCTGTTCACATCACAGCAGACCTGGAGGCAGAGAGAGATTGACCGGAACCAGGAGCTACTATAATCCCCAAAGGCTCGTCCCTAATGATCTCCTTCCACCACCTGGCCCCTCTTCCTACGGGTTTCACAGCTTCCAAACCAGCTGGAGAACAAGCATGTGAAACATGAGCTCGTGGGAGGCGTTTCAGACTCAAGGTAGCAGTCTATATCCACAGATGACAAGAGGGATAGGCACTAACACTGAGGACACTCCTCGGCTCTTTCTGCCCATAGTTCACTTAGTGATTACAACAGTAACCAAGCTCTGAAGAACAATAACCCATTCTTGGGCCAGCAATCCTAATCCAGGGACTCCTGTGCCAAGCTTCTTGAGCTAACAGCATTAGGAGCATTAGGACTTGTCTCTTTCCCCATCCTACCCTTGCTCAGAACCTCTCAAGAAAACCTCTCACTTTTCCCCTCTGGGGTCAAAGAAACTGTAATTGAAAATCTGATCCCTCATTTCAGGTGTAGAGGGGGGACAGTCGTTTCTTCATTTACTATGGAGTGGGAAAATTAGCTTAACTGAGCCCAAAATAAGTTTTCAAATGCCTTTGAAAAAACTTATAAATCAAACACCGTTTGTCCATCTCTTAGCTCTTCCAAATGATCACGCATGCACCTGAAGTTTAAACAAAGAAATCCATTAGACAAACAAACCTTAAGTCATAAAACCCAGATTTAGAGATTTATCCCCTCACAATAATGAATATCCAATTCAGAATACCATTTTGTCTTCAAAGAGCCCTGGGGGTTCTTATCTTCGTTATCTTTCTCTGCTGTTAGCAGAAATATTACATCTTTGGAATGAATAAAAACATTATTCCCTGAGCGAAAACAGAAAAGGCTTTGAACTATTTGGGGGGAATAAATCAACTTGTAGTTACCAATAAACCAAAAAGAATAAAAAAGACTATTTCAAACCAAGTTGGCTCCTCTTACCTATATATATTCAAGTGTCAGTTTTCAAATCAGCTTTAGAATAAACACAGACGCAATCAAATTCTTCTGGTGTGCCACACAAGCCCCTATTCAATCAAACAATTTAATTCTCTCTCTAGGGAGGGAGCCAAACTATTGATTGAGTTAACCTGAAGCCATGCTTCTAGACCTGATGGAGGTAGACTTTACTTTTCCCATGTAACATCTTTCACCAAGGATGGCATTCCTTATACATTATATGCAAGCCTATCTCTACTTCATTCAATTTTAAAATACTTCCTTCTACTGAATTGCTGGATTTTATAATAAAGAATAATAGTGGATCCCCTCATGCTTGTTTGGTCTGTGTGCTCACTGTATGAAGGCACAGGCCAATGTGACCAACGGGGACAAATATCCAATGACTCATGCTCTTTTTGCAGGTTAAGCCTTCCAGCCTGGCTCAAAGGTCTTCAGCCTAGAGGAAGGATGCCTTTTGATATCCATTCATCCCAGTCAGAAGAGTCACGTTTCACATTTATCTACACAATATTAATGCTATTTTGCAATTCACTAAAGGAATCCTAGGTGTCTGCTATAGCTGTGGGCATCACCCACCTACTGACTGCTGCCTAAGCCTCCCACCTTCCTCTTGCAGGTGGAAATAGGCCTTGGTCCCTAGCCCTGAATGCACAGATAAAGCCTTTCCCTGTAATTATATCTTGGGTCTCTCTCTCTCTCCCTCTCCTTCCCTCCGTGTGTGTGTGTGTGTGTGTGTGTGTGTGTGTGTGTGTGTGTGTGTGTGTGTGTGTATTCACAGTCTTTAATGGTGGAGATGATAGACAGGCAGGCAGGGAGGCAGGGAGGCAGGGAGGCAGACAGACAGATATTGGAATTGTTAGGGCTCCGGTATGTCTACCAAGGAGGACTGCAGACATGGAGTAGATCCAGCCTAGGGAGACAGAACTGGAAGGATGGGGCTACCCAAGCCCTTTGGAGCCCAGCCAAGTACGTTATAAACCCAAGATGCTAGACATAGAGGTGTGGGATTTTCTTTGGGGATGTGATGGGTTTAGGGTTTGGGTTTGATCATTCTTAGCTATGACCTGATTCTTCCATTTGCAATGAAAATTTTTAGCCTGTGACATTATATATTGGAAGTGTCTAACTTGTTTTTTTATTTTATGGGACTTCACAGTCAAGTAACACTGTACTTGTTCAAGTTTTTTAAGACTATGGGAACCTTTAAGGTTGGGTTATAATTGCATAAATGAGACTCTGGGGACAAGAACTGTGTGAAGGTTACAGCTTAAAGTGATGTTCATGTGTTTGTGTGTCAAGTTTTAAAGGAGTAGTTGTTGTACTGGTTAGCTTTAATTTTCGACTTAACACAACCTGTAACCATCCAGGAAGAGAGTCTCACAGAGGGATAATGTAGGTAGATCAGTTTGGTCTGTAAGCATCTCTGTGGAGGATTATCTTGAATATGTTCTTTGAGTTGGGAAGACTTAATCACTATGGTTGGCATCATTCCCTAGGCAGGAGATCCTGAATAGTGTGAGAATGGGGAAAAGTTTCGTACAAACACTCATGCATTAGCTCATTGCTCTTAACCATGAATGTAACAGCCACACTCTCTCAAGTTCCTGCTGCTGCCGTCACTTCCCTGCTATGACAGTGGAAATAAACTCTTTCTCCCTGATTTGCTTTTGTCACAACAACATACTGTCTATGCCGAGATGCTGTTAACTCAGAAAACACCAGCACTTCAGGCAGAAGCCCTCGACCACTGGGCTAAGCACCCAGTAGCAGAGTCTGAGCCCTGAGCTGTTTCACTTGGACAGCTCCGCATATCCGATCCCTGGGAGACGTTCAGAAGAGACTCACTTTTTAAGTGAGGTTGAAAGGAAGTGACATGGAAGTGATAAGTGGTAAGACTAGAGAGACGACTCCATGGTTAAGAGCACTGGCTGTTCTTGCAGAGGACTCAGTACTGTTCCCAGCGCTCACATGGTGGCTCCCAGCTGTCTGTTACTCCAGTTCCAGGGGATCCAGTGCCCTCTTATGGCCTCCATGGGCACGACACACAAGTGATACACAAACTGACATACAGCAAAAGACTTACAGACATAAAATAAAAATAAACAAGGCCGGGCAGTGGTGGCGGATGCCTTTAATCCCAGTACTCGGGAGGCAGAGGCAGGCGGATCTCTGTGAGTTCGAGGCCAGCCTGGACTACAGAGTGAGTTCCAGGAAAGGCGCAAAGCTACACAGAGAAAACCTGTCCCAAAAAAAAAAAAAAAAAAAAAAAATTAAATGATGTTTTAGAAAAAATAATAAATAAATAACATTATGTTTAACAAATTTCCTGTTACATAAGAAGTAGAGCTAAAAGTAAGGGCAATTGTATAAACGGATGATTGTTCCTATTTGTATAAGGCAAGAGTCGGCAGTTTAAAAGGAATTCAATTCAGCGACCTGTACAACATCACACTGTACTATTTATCAGGTGTTGATATCCCCTTAACAGCTACCATGGTTTTTTGAACACATGGGAGATTTCATTCATCTATTTCGTAAGGATTTGTTGAGTATCTTGTCACTGCACTAGCCTCTGATCTACATCCTGAGCGTGAACAAGGGGAGCAAAAGTCTCTGCAGTTTGGGACCCACATTCTAGGCTGGGGTGGAGGAGACAGACAAGGAACCAAAAGATTGAATAAACCATATAATAATAGATGAGGTATGCTATGGAGAAAAGTAAGGCAGAGGAGAGAAACAGAGTCTGTCAAGAGCACACTCTTACGCGCAGTGGTCAAAGAGATGCTGGTCCTAAAGCAAGGATGAGTGAGTTCCACCTGAGGAACCTGGTGGAAGACTTGGAGGCAGAGAGAACAGTCAAGAAGGACTCAGCCCCACAGAAAGAGCAGGGGTGAGCTGTGGGAGCAACAGCGAGAACTCTAGTGTGACTGAAGAAAGTAGAGATGGTAAGCATCGAGTCTTGTATATATAACTTTAAGAACCACAGTTCTGATTCTGAAAACCATGGACAGTCACTGCAAGGCTCTTAGCAGAGGGACCTGTTTCTTCTCCAATCTGTCCTGAAACAGCATGTAGCTGCCCTTTGGTATCTGGAGGGAAGGTGGGGTTCCAAAATAGGCCATGAGTATCAAAGCCGGAGGATGTTCAAGTCCCAAGTGTACAGTGGCATGGTGCGTGCATGTGAACTCCTTCCCATCCTCCATTTAATCATCTCTAGATGACACAGGATATCTAACAGGATGTTAGTGGCCCATACATGTTCACCATACCACATTATTTATGGGATGATGGCAAAGAAAAAGACTGTACAATCGCTGCTGCTGTCATTTCTTGCTGCCACTATTTTTTCAGAGGAGCTGCTATGTGTAGCCCAGGCTGGCCTCGAACTCATGCTCCTCCTGACTTAGCCCTGCACCCTGTGCCTGGTCAGATGCAGTGTTTTTAAGTCATTTCAACTGGTTGGCCCCGCAGATGTGAAACCCCCTCCGCCCCGACACAGAATGTCTAATGGGCTTTGACCTTGTCGTGGGGTCCAGCTTTGTAGAAAGTCCTGCCTGAGAACAGCTTGCTCTCAACTTTCTGTAACCAAACCGGATTTGTTCTCACTTGAGACTGCTTAGGGCACAGCTAACGAGCAACACCCCCACATTCAAATTTGTCATCCAGTCTGCTTTTTAACAGCCTTAATTGAAATGCAATTCATATACAATAAAATTCACCACGTAAGGTTTAGCACTCCGAGGGTTTTCATGTACTCATGAAGGGGCACAGCTTTCAGTATAATTTATTTTAGAACGTTTTCATCACCCCAAAGAGAAATTACATTCTCGTCAGCAGTCAGCCCCTATTTTCCCAGCTCCTCCCCACAGCCTCTGGCAGGCAGTAGTCTATTTTTGTCTCTATAGATTAGCCCACCGTGGTCATTTCTCAGCAATTGGATTATATAAGCCATGGGATATATTTTGTGTCTGCCTTCTTTCACTTAACATAAGGTTCTCAAGATCTACCCATTTTGTAGTCCCTGTCTGTTATTCTTTTTTTTAAGTTCTCAGTGTGCAAGTCTGTAGCATAAAAGCATCCATCCACACCATCACCCTCCAAACTTCTTTTCTTTCTGTAAAAACTGAATTTTATACCCATTAGTAAGAACCCCTCCACGTACTCTCTATCCCCTGTTAAGTCTGTCTAACTGTGCTTCATACCTTTTAATTGCTAGCTAATATTCCATCGTATGTCTATATCAAATTTTGTTTAAAGTATCATTCCAAGCTGAGGCGGAAATAGGCCCTGAGGATATGTGTTAATTAGTTTCCATTACTGTCACAAAATACCTGAGAGAATCAGCTTATTAAAAACAAACAGTTGATTTTAGCTCATGTTGGAATAAAGTAACAGAACACCATAACAGGAGCAGATGGTAAATGACGCCATTCACCTTATGGCCAGGACGTTTAAAGACAAAGAACTACAGGCAGCAATGGCTGCTGGGAGGAGAAGCAGCCTCTCCCAGCAGGAGCCCCTCATTGGTTGTCCAATGCAGAGTGGTCAGCCCTAAAACCATCACACACCACCAACAAAGATGGACTCAGCCAGCTGTACTTACATACATTGCACATACACATATATGCATATATATGCATATATATATATGAACAATAATAAAGAAAAAGAGGATTTTGAAGGATGGTGGTTGGGAGGGGCAGGAGGGAGGGGAAACGATAGAATTCTATTTCAATTAAAAACATTTTCGCCGGGCGGTGGTGGCGCACGCCTTTAATCCCAGCACTCGGGAGGCAGAGCCAGGTGGATCTCTGTGAGTTCGAGGCCAGCCTGGACTACCAAGTGAGTCCCACGAAAGGCGCAAAGCTACACAGAGAAACCCTGTCTCGAAAAACCAGAAAAAAAAAAAAAAAAAAAAAAAAATTTTCAAAAATCAAAAACTTCATATAATTATTATTTATAATTCAGTAATATTATTCAATATATAGTCAGTGTTCACCTTTCTCTGACTAAATGGTGTGTGTATGCATATATGTTTAAATAGCTGTATGTTTAAGTTACAGTTTAAATAAAGTTTATACATGAAGATTTTTTTAAATAAGAAAGAAGAAAAGGTAGGGTCTCATTGTCATCTTGGAGGATACACCCCCAATGACTAGAAAACTGGGTCTTACTTCAAAGTTCCCACTCATCCCCCAATATCATCAAGCATAGACTAAGCTTTTAACACGGGACTTTGGGAGACATTTCAGGTGCAAACCCAGTAAAAGGCAAGTCTGAGGTGGGAAAATATATAGAAGTTGTTGCAGCAGGCAGCCCAAGGGAGAGCCAAGAGCCGGTCACTCTCACATGACATGGTCGGAAGCGACCACATTCCACTGTTTTGTTTTGTTGTTTGTTTGTTTTGTTTCCTGGAGGTTTTCTTCATATTTCTTTGCTTAACCATTACTGTAATTATTCTGCTGCATTTTACCCGACTCACTGGTTCGCATGTTTAAAGCTGTGCTGTAAAAGCTTGCATTCATCCTTCTTTCAGCCTTAGGTGTGCCGCAATGCCTCTGCCCTCCTGGGATCTACCTGCATGAAAATCTGCACAGCAGACACATTCCACATATCTGCCGTTGTTTCCCTGAGACGATCTCATGGCCTCGGTCTCTAAAATGGTTTCCTCAAGTTCAACAGATACATATTCTTGAATCTCTGGCCAATATTTTCCAGAGCTTTGCTAACTAACTCCATTTCTGCAGCAGCCTCACCTAACACGTCGGGTGAAATGCCCAGAGCTTTTCTCAGTGGCTCTACCACACGCAACAGGGTGACTCGATTTTAACACCAGATGGGCATTTGGGTTGGATTTTTGTTTATATGGATAATACTTTCAAGCTATTGAGTAGTGAGACACACAAGAAGCAGCGAGGACTCTGTCCTGAACATTTTCCATCTATCATTAGTTTACATCTCTATAACACGTTCTGTCTGAGACAGGTGGGTTGTTTTGACACAGAGGATTCCCACCACTTCTGAACTTGAGGAGTTTGACAGCAAGTTTGGGGGTAAAAGTAAAAAAGAACGAAAAATGTTCTGTCAAATGAACAAAGAATCAAAAACCCAGAGGATATCACTCTTGAGCTGGGGGTGTTTTCAAAGCTGAGCATTTGCCTAGCATACGGGAGGTCCTTGGTTCCTTTCCAGTGCTGAAAAAAGAAATAAATAGAATAGAATAGAATCCACCTTACAAGATGAAAGCCCGGAGTGATAGCACATAGTGTAAGCCTAGCACCCAAGAGGCTTAGGCAGAACTCAACTACATGCATACAACAACTGAAAAGAGAGAAAGAGAAAAAAATCATTCTTCAGTTTTGCCATGTTTGACTTTGCTAGATATTGTCTCTACATTTTCAAAGAAAAGGAACAAGGGGAAGGGAGAAAAGGTTTCCACAGTGAAACCTCATGGGTTGATCAGTTGTCTATTTGCTGTAAGGAACTCGATGTAAATTATACTTTTGTTCCTATCCCCTCCCAACCCCCTCATTGGGCTCATCAGTAAAATCTACACTGTGGTATCAACTGTGAAAGAAATTATCTGGACACTAGCAGCCTCAAATAACACCAGCTTATTGCCTCAGTTTCTGTGGGCCAGGACTTGGAACACGGGTCAGCTAGGCCCTCTACTTTCAGGTCTCTCACATCTCCCAGGTCTTTTGATGAGACACTCTCATCAAGAGACTTGACCAGGGAAAGATCCACCACAAGATCCAACCTAGGAGATGCTGTCAGAAGCCACCTTCACTCAGACCTTTGCCATGTGGAAACTGATTTACCAGAGCGAGGAAGCAAGACAGATTGATGCCAGCAAGACAGAAGTCCCAGTCATTAGTCACCTTATCTCAGAAGTGACATTCCATCACTTTTCTACATCCTGCTGATTAAAAGCAAGTGGCTAGATCCAGCCAGAGCTACACAAGAGCCTGAATACCAGGAGGGGAGAATTATCTGGGGCCCTCTTCAAGGCTGTCTGCAACAATTACCCACTAGTGCCTTCCTATGAATGGACCATGAGAGGACTCGTGCCTAGCACAATGAGGCGCATAAATAACCTGTAATTAGGAGGTGCCCAGAGGCAGTCATTTGCAGACATCCTAGTGAGGTTTTGTTTGGGGAACTGGGATTGTTTCCTGCTGGATCAGTTCAGGAAACACTTGAATTAATTTGACAATTGTATTCAGAGTCATTAAGTACAAGGAGAGTATCCAGTTGTCCTCATATAGGAGTAAGAAATTTGCATCTCTGTGGCATCAAAGACAAACTTGATTAGATAAAATAGGCAGTATCAATTGACCTAATTCTGCTTTTATTGAGGTGGGAAGCTGGGGGAATTTCCATAGTGTTCCCCTTGCAGCCTTTAAGGGTTAATTCTTTGACACTGGATGTGTGAAATGAAGCAGTCTTCTGGAAAGAAATAGATGTCTCGCCTCAAATTGGGTAATTGAGGACAGTTTAGTAGAGAAACTATTTACAGGACTGAGGCCAAGGTTAAGAGAAACCAAGGGTGTGAAAGGCCCTGGAATTAGCAACAGCAGGGAGCTCTTGCCCACCGGGTCTAAAAGGGAAAGGAAGGGAGGGGAGAGGGTCCTGAGACCCAGGGAGAATTCAGCTCTAAGAAGGCGAGTTCCAGAACAACCAGGTCTACACAGAGAAACCCTGTCTCAAAACAAAGATAGATAGATGATAGACAGATGATAGATAGATAGATAGATAGATAGATAGATAGATAGATAGATAGATAGATAGATATAGATGATAGAGACAGAGAGAAAGAGAAAAGAGCTGCCCAGCAAGAGCAGTGGCCTTCAAGGGAATCTAAGCCCCCACTGCCTCTCAGTCTGTCAGGAGGAAGTTGAAGGAGCAGACCCTGATGTCTCTTCTACCCTCCGACCTGCTGCCTGGTCCTACAAGCTCACCCCAGCTGAGCACCAGAAGCTAATAACCAGCTCCCCAGACAAGCATAGGTGAAAAGAAAGCCGAACAAATTAGAAATGTGAGGCAGAAATCACCCAAAATCCAAATCAAAAGCCAGTCAATGTGGCTGGGGCTTTATAAAATGGCAGAGGTCATAAAAACTCTTTGAGGTATGAACAGACACTATGAGCTTCCAAAATCTGGTGTTCAAACTTGCATGGAGAAACTCAGTAGCACTTTGGGGGGAGGGGAGCATATATATGCATCTGTGTTTGTATGTGTGTATATTTGTATGTGTGTTGTATTTGCAGACATCCTGGTGAGGTTTTGATTGGGAAACAATCCCAGTGTGTGTGTGCCCATATGTGATGTGCAGAGGCCAGAGGTTGATGTTCAGAGTCTTCCTTGGCCTCTCTCTACCTTATCTTTTTGAGACAAGGTCTCTCACTAATCCTGGAACTCACCAATCCACCCGAGCCACCTGTCCCAGGAGCCCTAGGGATCTGGTTGTCTCTGCCTCCCCAGGACTGATATTACAGGCGCACGCCATGCCTGACTTTTTATGTGGGCAGTAGGAATCCAAATTTGGGTCTCTGTGCTTGCACAGCAAACACTTCACAGACTGGTCCATCTCTCCAACCTCCACAGAAAGACACTTTGGGAACGGTAATCTTCTCTGGAAAAGCTAAAGTGGCTCCTGGCAATGTGCTCTGGAGGGTCACAGTCCTGTGTTTTTCATCAGTGTGACAACATGAATCAGACAAATAATTCATAGAAAGAAAGGTTTGTTTGGGTTCATGGATGCAGAGGTTTCAGCTCATGGTCACTTGACCCTGTTGTCCTCGGGCCTATGACAAACAGTCTATTATGTTAGGGAGCCCATGGCAAACAAAGCTGCTCACCGCATGGTGGCCAGGAAGTAAAGAGAGAGAACTAGCCAGGGTCCCACTATCCTTTTCATGGGCATACCATGCATACCCCCATCGATCCAACCTCCTACCTCAATAGTACTACTACCTCCCAATAGTACCAGCCACTGCGGACCAAGTAAGTGTTCAACACATGAGGACTTTTCAAATCTAAACCATAGCAAGTCTCTACTCTCCATATCTACCCTTCCACATCTACCAAGAGAGAATTCCCAGAGCCTAACAAGGAGAGCTCCCCCAAGTAGATGCCTGAAGCCGCATCATCGAGTACAGAACTGAAGCAGAGCAGACCCTACACGAACTGCTGTTGCCTGTGCATACATACCTGTGTGGCCAGGTTGAATCTATATGTTAGACATGATACAAGACAAAGAGTAATTGATACTAATTAACTCGAACAATTATAGAAACACAGTATAATAAAAATCATATGCAGGGATTTTTTTCTTTTTCCCTTGAAATAACATCTTTGAGCTTTTGGCTAAGGAACCTTTCATGGCTTCTCTCTGGCAGACTCTGTTCGCCAGCATTACTACCCTCTTGTTTTCCTGAGTAAAATAAGGAATCCTTGAACACAGTCACTAGGATGTCACTAGTCAATCTAGTAACTAAAATGGGTACTTGGTGAGTAACAGGTGGGTAGCCTATGCAGCATAGATGCTCTGGACGAAAGGATAGTTGACATCCTGGGCAGGACGGAACTGGTCAGCACAAGGTTCTGTCGTGCCACTCCAAACTCTACACAGTTTAAAGGCTACGAATTGTCTATTTCGGGAATTTTAAATCTAATGATTTTGGACAATAGGTAACTGAAATCATTGGTAAAGAATTACTGTGCTCTGACAAAACCTAGAAGCATTGTTTGTAAGTACAGGACTGGGCCCTACCGAGAAAGCCTTGAGCATGCCACAAGAATGATTTGAGAAGCCTGGCGTGGTGACATAGGCCTTTAGTCCCAGCATTCTGGAGGCAGCGGCAGGTGGATGTCTGAGTTCGAGGTCTGCCTGGTCTACAGAACGAGTTCCGGGAGAACCATGGCTGCATAGAGAAACCCTGTCTCAACAATAACAAACAAGTAAAAAACAAACAACAAAGAAGACAAAAAACTGATTCGAGAGTAGAGGCATAGGAAAAGAGGGGCTGCCGAACTCTATAGGATATTCACAGGGTCCGATATCAAGGGTTCAATATCAACACAGATCAGTTCCTAACACTGTTTTGTTTTCACTGCTATAGCCACGCATTTCGCCAGATGAGTGTGGGTGCTTGATTATGGAGACAGTCGTAAGTGTTAAATTCCAGGCTATACACAAGGACAAAGACCACTGTGCTTGTGTAAGTGAAGGAGGGGTCTTCCTGACAAGCCGCACAGCAGGGCACTGCTGGATGCCAGCTACAAAATCAGACTTGATGCTAGCAGACTGCCTGTGAGCAAACTCCAACCACCTGAGAACTAAAGGCCTCTCCTGGGCACCAGAATACTCGTCCTTGATGGTGCTAAATCAGAAGGGTGAAAAAAGACGCCATTGGCTGCCCTGGGGGACTAGAAGAATCTGCCCAGCTAAGCTAGCAGACCACAATGCAAATGTGGGTATGACTCATACCCTTGAGACCCAGTTCCCAAGAAAGAACAGCCCAGGAGAGCAGGCAAAGACTCACTAGCATCTCCTGAACAGGGCCAGGGCTCACGGCATTATTTTGCTACTTTGTCATTCATTTGAAAATGAAGTTTGGGCCCTATAACCCATCAGAGCTTCAGGTATGCCAGGTCCAAATTCAAGGTGTAGCAACCTGTGAAGCTTATCAGAGCCATCCACAGTGAAAAGCTTTTGGAAGGACTGAGGGTGTAGTTCAGCAACAGAACACTTAACTGATGAGAGAGAGAGAGAGAGAGAGAAAGAGAGAGAGAGAGAGAGAGAGAGAGAGAGAGAGAGAGGTGGGGTGGGGAGAGGGGGGGTTGCTAATGTGCAGGTGTGCCCTATATTCAGCATTAGTGCCATTTTATTTATTCATTTACTTATTTGTTTGTTTGTGTGTGTGTGTGTGTGTGTGTGTGTGTGTGTGTGTGTGTGTGTGTGTGTGTGTTTATAATATGTGCACTTGCATGTTGTGGTCAAAGACAACTTCAAATTTAATTCCTCCTCTGGTGCTGTCCACCTTAAAAGTTTGTTTTGTGAAATAAGGTCTCTCCCTGGCCCACTTGAGTAGGTTGGCTTGCCAGCGTGCCCCTGGAACTTGCATGTATCCTCTCCCAGTTCTGGAACTGCAAGCATACATTCAGTTCTTTTTACGTGGATTCTGGGGATCAGATTCAGGTCTTGTGTTTGCAAAGCTAACACTTTACTGACTGAGTCATTTTGTTTCTGAATTCCACTCCTTCATACCGTGTCTCTCCTCATCATTTCAAGATGGCTAGCCAGTTTATTTCCCAAAGGAAAGGAAGGGTCCCTCTCTACTCCAACAGCCGAATAAAAATGTAATCTGCAGAGACTGAGGGACTGAGTGTTGGAACAGAGAGTGCTCTGGGTAGAATAGTTCAGAGTCTGTCTTGGCAAAGTATGCAGAATTTCCATGTTAGAAGCCTGGGCTGTAACCTAACTTCCCTCAGGACCTGATTTCTAGGGTCCATGGACTTAGAGATGGGAACTAATTGGGTGTGGGGCGTAGTGAAGGACCATTCTCAGCTACCAAGCACTTTCTGGAGGCAGAAGAGGCTTTACAAGTGGCCCCCTGGCACTGAGTGGATGATGGAAGGCAATTCACGAGATAAAATGTATCATTTACCTAGAAATAGGACAGGGTCTTCCCTGTGCAAAGAGCCGGTATTAACCACATGACAGTGTTTGAGTTAACTAAGGCTTCGCTGGGCACCGCTAAGGTTAGCTGGGTTAGACTTGTCTCCAAGGTATGGACTGAGTTTATTACTGTCCATGAGCCCCTTTCCATGAAGGAACGAGCCACACAAGACATGCACATTTAAAAGTTTTATTGCACTACGTCCTGTCTATTCACATTATAGTGACCAAAACTCAGATTGAGCTGGGTGGGGATGTAGACTCATCTAAAGAGTCACTGCATTTCACAGAATCAAATTCTGGAGCAAACAGTGTGTGTGTGTGTGTGTGTGTGTGTGTGTGTGTGTGTGTGTGTGTGTGTGTGTGTGTGATCCTAACAAAGGGAGCAGGTAGAATTGTGTAATCCACTACACAGAGGGAGGGATGTGCCCAGAGGTCTTAGAGGCTAGAAGGAATTCCCTCCATCAAATCTCTCTTGACAGCTCCTCCATGCTCCATATGACATCAGCATCTTAGTCTGCCTCACCGAAGTCCAGGAGGAGGTAAAAGGAAACACGATCCATTTACAGTGATTGCAGATACCCCCGTGGGTGGAAAAGACTCACTTCCTTCTATGGACTAGCCAGCACCTGACCCAGTGAAGACAAGGGTCACATGATGAACTGCCCATGGTGACTAAAGAGTCTCCAAAATCAACAGACATCCAAAATGGATTTGCAGATGGGGACTCATTTCCAGACCACACTCTAGAGATGTCCCAACCACGTGTGCTGTGCTGTGTGGCCTGGGAATTCTTATTGATTTTCTTGAAAGAGGATCTCACTATATAGCCAAGGCTGGCCTGGAACTCAGTTCTTTTCCAGTTCTTCTTTTCCTCCGGAATACTGAGATTACAGGTGCATGCTACCACACCTAGCCCACAGAACTCTTCCTTAAGTCAGACTTCAGCAGATACATATAGATGATAGACAAAGCACTTTTTAATTTTTAATTTTATGTTCATGAGTGTTTTTCCCAAATGTCTAACTGTGTACCGCACGTGGGCCTAGTGTCTTTGGAGGTCAGAGAGAGTGCTTGATCCCCTGCAAATGGAGTTACAGATGTCTGTGAGCCACCATACGGGTACTGGGAACTGTACCTGGGTCCTCTGCTGAAGTGACAAGTGGCTCTTATCCTCTGAGCCGTCTCTCCAGCCCCAAGGTCAAAGAAATGGCTTCTACTTGATATGAACTTGTCACTCTTACCTATAGGAGCATTTCTTCAACAAAGCCAAGTCACCCACCCCCATACATACAGAACAACCTATCTTTGGCAGAATAGCCCATCACCATTTACTGTTGCCCACCCCCTCTCCCCCTCCAGGTACCAGAACTAGAGTGGGGGGGGGGAATGAGCTCAAACTCCATTAGCTAGCAGGCTGAAGTTGTAGAAAGACTCCCAGCCCTCAGCAAGCCAGGCCTGGCATCCGAGTGGCCTAAAAGTGGGGCGTCTGCAAAAAGATATACTGGATGATATTCAAAGAGGTTAACAACCAGGAAGGCCCAGGTCCTGCCTGGTCAGAACCATGGCCAGCAGCATACCCTTCTCTGAGCACAAATGACCTTGATCCCTGCATCTAATTACAAACCTGTTAGGAAGGGGGAGACTGGGGGTCCATTGGGAGGGCTGACATTGAAAGGTGAGTGGGACAGTGCCTGCCATTGTGACCTACTGCTTCCTTGCATGCCAGGGACTAGGCATTTCAGCCTGACACCCCAGGGGTCCTGCAGGGCACAAGCTAGATTTGTCTTTCTGCCTGAGGCCATCACCAATTATCTGTGCTGGGAGGCAAGCTGGCCTCCTGCCAGAAGAGGAGGTGAAGGGATTTACAGAATCTTCCTCTGATCTAACTTATTAGAGAAGTTAAAGTCACCCACTCCGGAGGCAGCGCTGCACAAAGGTGAAGAAGTCAGGATTCAACCCCCTCCTAAGTGGGAGGCCTCCGACAGAGCTCCTTAACCTCTTGGGGGCTCAGTCTCCTTGTCCTGCAAAGGGGAATCATCTCAGGACCCACCCGGTCAGGCCCTGATGACAGTAAAATAAGCTAACAATACAGCAGAAGCCCTTCAGCAGCCTGACGGAGAGGAGAGCCATTATGATTATCCAGAGGGAAGAGGTGACCAGGAAGGTCAGAAATCAGTGATCACGGCTGAAGGGGACTCACAAAGGTCACAAAGGAAGTGGAACTCAGAGAGGTCTATAGGCAGGTGTGGTGGGGCACACCTGGGAGCCCAGCACTCCCCAGGCAGGACCAGGAGTTTGAGGGTAGCCTGGGCTACAGAGTGAGGCCCTGTCTCAAACGCACATGCACACACACACACACACACACACACACACACACACACACACAGAGGGTACTAGATAGGTAGTTCAGTCAAGGCACTGCCTGCCATGTCTTACCTGAATTCAATCCCCAGAACCCACATTTTATTATTTTTTTTAAGAACCAAAAACAGCGAGGAAAGGGAAGGGAGAATGATGAGAGTATACTGAAATTTTAAATTTTTAATTAAAAAATAAGCTACAAAAATTAAAAATAATAAAATAAAATCCAGGTGTGGTGTCTCACACTTGGAATCCCAGCTCCAGAGAGGTGGAAACAGCAGGTCCCTGGAGCTCACTGGCCAGCCATCCTGGAGAAATTGTGAGTTCCAACGAGAGACCCTGTCTGTGATTGAGGAAGACACCCAAGGTTGGCCTCTGGCCTCCCCATGCACATACAGGCACACACACACACACACACACACACACACACACACACACAAGTGCACACCTGCACATACAAGCACCCACACACATACGGGCACACCAAGAGAGGGATTTTTCTTGTTTGTCCCTGGTTTTCCAGGATAAGCAAGACCATAGGAAGAGGGGACAGGTAGCACCAAGGCCTTTCCGAAGTGGCTCTGCTAAGTTCCGTGCTCATGCTTGTCCACACAGCTGGTCTGACCCACTGAAACAGGGGACTGCTGCTGTTTATGAAGGATGAAATCTGTGCTTGGAAAGCAGCAGTCGCTGCCACTTCCACACCAGCATGGGAGGAAAGCAAACGGCACATCTGCCACACGGTGGTCTTTCGGTTTCCATGTAACCATGGGTGACAGTCGCCAGCCTTTAAACAGCACCCTTTGTAGGGTTCCCTCAGCCTCATAGGAAACAACCACAGGTTTTGGAAGGCTCACACTGTCTCCCCCTCCCATCTTCAAATGGGAATGCCCATGAAGGACTCATGAGGTTACCCAAGATGGGAACGGAGCACTTGCTGCTCTTACAGAGGACCCACATGGTGGCTGTCTTAGTTAGGGTTTCTATTGCTGTGAAGGGACACATGACTATGGCAACCCTTAATAAGGAAAACATTTCCGGGGCTGGCTTACAGTTCAGAGGTTTAGTCCATTATCATCATGGTGGGAAGCATGGCAGTGCGCAGGCAGACATGGTGCTGGAGAAGGAGCTGAGTTCTACATCTGGATTGGCAGGCAACAGGAAGAGAGTGAGCCACTGAGCCACTGGGCCTGGCTTGAGCTTCTGAAACCTCAAAGCCCACCTCCTATGACACACTTCCTCCAACAAGGTCACACCTATTCCAACAAGGCCACAACTTCTAACAATGCCAGTTCCTAGGCATCTTTGGGGGCCATTTTCATTCCAATCACCAGAATGGCTCACAGCCATGTGCAGCTCCAGTTCTGGGGAATCCAATTTCCCTTTCTGGCTACCACGGGTACTAGGCACACACCTGAGCACAGACATACATACAGGCAAACACAACCATACTCACAAAATAAAAATAAATAACTTTTGAGAGAGGGAGACCCAGGATGCCACTACTTACCACATGAGGAATGGCAGGTTGTTGTAGAATGTTAGTTTAACTAGGCAAAGATGTGTTACATTTGTTTATGCTGTGGAATATCACTTTAACTGTGTGAAAGTGTGTTACATTTGTCTATGCTGCATTTGTTTAATGATGTAAGGATATGTTGTGGCTGCATTCCTGCTGAGCCACTCCTGGCCTGGCTCCAGAGAGGAGCACCTAGGCCTACTCCATCCCTTGTTTAACTGATACCTTTTCTTTCTCTTATCGCTCCATGTGAACCTTGTCTGAGAGTCTCCCAAGGATCAAAGCCCTGTGAAAAACTTGGTTCAGGAAACCCGGAAACCCATGGTACCTGAGAAATCAAGGAATTTGCACTTGGCATTGTATTTTTGGGAGCTCCTTTCAGGTTGCTTTGAGCATATGGAAATCAACTGGCTAAACTGTAAATATTGAGAAAATAAAAATGCCCTGGGCGAAGGGAAAGTGCTTCAGTCCTGAGAGACTGGATCCCCTGTAGCCAAGAAAGGCTAGATTCATTCTTAAGGTGCCTCTGAGTCTTCTTCCCACAGACCCACATGAACCCACACACCTGTGCTGCTACACTTTGCAACAATGTGTTACACTTGTTTGTGCTGAATTTGTTTAATTAGGAAAAGATGTGCTGCATTTGTTCCACCTTGCCTGCCTAAGGCACCTGATTGGTCTAATAAAGAGCTGAATGGCCAATAGCTAGGCAGGAGAAAGGATAGGCAGGGCTGTCAGGGAGAGAGAGTAAATAGGAGAAGAAATCTAAGCTCAAGAAAAAGAACAAGAGAAAGAGGAGAAGAGAACCGGGACAGGACATGCCCAGGTCAAGGAGCCAGGCAGCCACTAGCCACCCAGACATAGAGACAGCAAAAATAACAAAAGGTAAAGAGCTCCCAGGCAAAAGGTAGATAGAAACAGGTTAATTTAAGTTAAAAGAGATAAGCAGAGCGGTGGTGGCGCACGCCTTTAATCCCAGCACTTGGGAGGCAGAGCCAGGCGGATTTCTGTGAGTTCAGAGGCCAGCCTGGGCTACAGAGCGAGTTCCAGGAAAGGCACAAAGCTACACAGAGAAACCCTGTCTCCAAAAACCAAAGAGAGAGAGAGAGAGAGAGAGAGAGAGAGAGAGAGAGAGAGAGAGAGAGCCAGCCAGCCAGAAATGTGCCTAAGGTAGGCCGAGCATTCAAAACTAATAAATCTCTATGTCGTAACTGGGAGCTGGTTGGTGGCCCAAAAGAAAAAGCCTGTTACACCAAGCAGCTCAGTGGTCGCCTTGCAAACGATGTAGCTTCCAGGTGGTGGTAAAGGCCAATGCTGCCCCACCCGTTCCATTGCTCTGACTTCTTATCCCTAAGACCAAAAGAACCCGGCAATTTCTAGAAATTAGTTCATCCCAGAAGGATCAAGTGTGGGGAGGGTAAGGGCTGAGTTTTCTGCACTGATCAGAAATCGCTTCAATGATTGACATATCCAATATATTTTTATTTCTTTTTATTTCAACCCATTTGCCAAAGCTCAGAACAGCTTAAAACCACACCCTCTACCCAAAATAAAAAATGTTTAGAAAGGTTAACTTAACTCCCAAGGAAACAGAAACATCTGGAAAATGTATTTAAAAATTGATTTAATGCTGAGCCATGTTAAATGTTTTAATTTCCAAGCAATGTGATGCCCACCAAAACATCAATTAGTCGCAGCAATCAGGCAGGAATATTGGCTTCTGTTGAGAGATTCATTTGTTTCAGCCCAGCTAAGTGTCAAAGGAGAAATCCAACGCACCCTGGTGCTCCGGGGAAGAGAAATCAAGCCAAACTAAAAACCAGATCACACCCTGGCTAAAAGAGCCTCCGCCCTCCCCCCCTCACCACGGCTTCTCTGTCTCCAAGCCAACATGAGATGTAAAGGAGTACCCACTAGGGAGACAGGCTGGCTTAAGAATTTGCGAGATGGTTCTTAATAATTATTTTTCCAAGACCCTGGAGTCTCCTGGCCCTCACTGAGGCTCTTCAGGTAAAGGTCTTCCACAGTCTAAACAGCTTCCCTCTCTACACACCTTCACCAGCTTCTTGCATCACCAAATAGGCCACTCCACATAGGGACTTGGCCATCAGAAGTAGCAGGGGGCAGCCAAGCCAAAGACCCTGGGAAGTGGGATCTCCTGAAAGGAAACACAAAACAGGAAGGCCTATGAAGTTGCTGTAGACCCTAGAGGATGGATGCATCATGCCCAACTCCCTGCATTTCTCTCTCTGGAATCGGACCTCTCACCTGCAAACCTCCA
Organism: Peromyscus maniculatus bairdii; assembly: GCF_049852395.1. NCBI lineage: Eukaryota > Metazoa > Chordata > Mammalia > Rodentia > Cricetidae > Peromyscus > Peromyscus maniculatus. The sequence goes on along the minus strand of NC_134852.1, from coordinate 131,308,631 downwards.
TGTCTTCATCCCTTAAACGGGAGTGATGGAGGAACTGGAATAAACTGGAATTGTGTGACTCGGCATGTGCCAGACCCACCTTAATCAAAGGAGTCAGGGAGCTGTTCCAAGCTGCGGATGCCTGGATGCATTGCTGGGCGTACTGATTGAGGAACTCTTAGGAGCAGGGGAGGGGGGAGGGCGGGGCATCTGCATGTAAGCATCACTCCCAGGTATTTAAGAAGCAAGAGATGGAGAAAGGGTCAGACCCCCCAGAAAAGGGTTCACCCAATGGCTATGAGGTAAATGGAAGAAGGGCATGTAGGGTCTTGCCTTGTTCCTTTCTGACATGGCTGTTTCAAGAGAAAACGGTTACCTACCTCTCTGCAGAGGATTTGGCAATGTCTTAGCTTAAAAGTGTACTTGCCCCTGGGACAGATGCAGACTGCAGAGCTGCATCCTTTGTAACAGAAAACAAGATAACCTGGCTATACAGAGACTCTACAAGTTTGCTTAGATACTTAAGGCTCAGCCTACAGCCAGCCATTGTTCAGTTCCCACATAGGGCATGGAATGCTTCTGAGCGTATCATCGGAGCCAAGATGCAGGGTGCAGAGCAAGGGTGCGGTAAGTCCTCGAAAGAGTGCAAGGCTTGTGTAGGCTTGACTTATTTGTGTGTGTACAGACGATGTAGACAAATGTCCCAGGCACTGGCAACGTCGGTTGCCCCTGGAGAGAGGTGCTGGGAAACTGGGAGACAGGAGACAAAACAGAAAGGTTCCTCACATCCCTCTCAGGCCTTGTGTGTTTAAAGCTATATGCTTTATCCATTTTGTGTATCATCATATGAAATACCATATGCATTCTGTGTTCCAATGAACACTTGCAAACGATGACAAGTATATCAAAGAACATGGCTCCCATTAGTGGCTACAGAAATTGTAGTGGCTAAGTCCCCAATTCGACATCCTCAGTGGAAGGAGAGGCAAGAACGTGGGGTTGTTAAGAAAGAGAAGGGAGGGAGAAGGGAGTTCTAGTTAGGTGCCAAGTTCTCTTTCCAGTTTGGGTGTTTTTAGATGCTCTCCCCAACTCAGGGTGCAATCCATCTCCATCATCCTCTCTCTCTACCACACTGCCTCGGAGTCATGCCAGCACTGTCTCCCCTCACCCATACATGACTATTGTGAGGGCAAGGATGGTGTGACTGCCTTGCTGTGAATTGTCTCCCCAGAAGTGTAGACCTACACCTAGTCCAAAGGTGGTACTCATTCAAGACAGGATTCCGGAAAATGTGAGAGAGTTCTGAGGGGCAGAGGAGAGGAGTCAGCAAGAGGAAGAAGAGAAATCTGTAGCATCAGGGTAATGGCATCTGCTCTGGGAAACTGACCCTGCCTCCCTCCCCCCTCCCCCCACCTTGCTCAGCCCCCCCCCCCCCAGTTACCATCACCTGCCCTGCTTATCGCCTCCCTCGTCTTATGGCTCTGAGATCTTATTGGCAAGGGCCTTACCTGTCTTACTTGCATCCACACTCCCAGCCCCTACTGCAGACTTGGGACACAGTAGGTACCAAAGAGAGATGCAGAGGCTGATTAATACTGGACAGCAAGTAGGCGGATGAAAGGAGCCATTGAAATGAATTTATTCCTGAGAGATTCTGATTGGGTGGATTCTGGGTCATATCCAGGGAACTCAAAGACTTTTAAAGATCCCCCAGGTGGCTTCAAAGATGGGAGAGCTGACAGTGTGCAAAAGAAGCTTGGTGGGAATTCCAGGCTAATCTTTGAGAGTAAATACCCAATGTCTATCAAGCCTCCACCCTCAATCATAGAAGCCTTCCTATCTTGCAGGGTGGACCAAGGCTCAAAGAAAAGGATTCTGGGTGTGGCTAAGGCAAGGGCTGGGCTGCTCACCTGTTGGGGACCCAGTGGAGGTCGGGCGGGCACTCACAGGATCATCCTGCCAGGAGTGAGCCTTGGCGCCATCTAGTGCCCTCTGGAGGCTCTGCAGCTGTGCCGAGCTGAGCTGCAGACGCTGGGAGTCGGTCACCGAGGCAGCATTCTGAGGACCCAAGGAGGCTATCTGCTCCGTGGACAGCTCCTGCAGGCAGGAAAGTCGAGGGAGACCCTCTGTACACCCTCTCGGGGTCTTCCAAACCTCGTTTATCTGCTCAGAGCTTCATAACTTTGTCATACCCTTGTACTGTGACCGTAAGCAAGCATTATATAGAAGCTGAAAGAAACTATATTTGAATCCCTGTCTGATTTGTCCACCAACAGCAACCGAACTCCTGACCTCTTAAAAAAGAGACTACAGTAGGTTTTTAAAGTGTTACAGGGGTATTAAGCCATTCTAGCTCCAAACTGAGACGTTTGCCTTGAAGTCTAGAAGTTAAAGGGGGTCTTGGCTTTCCACGTTGTTAATCCAGTGTTGTTAATCACTTTACACTGGAGAAAATACTGATGAAGCGAGCTCTGACCTGAATGCCAGCCTGAATCTGAGCACATAACAGCTGTGTGGTCTTCAGCAAGTTATGTCGCCTCTCTAGGCTTCTGGACTTGCTTTGAGGTGATGCAGAGAACTCACCTCCAAGGCCAACCAATCCCTGTCCCTTCGGTTATGACTGTTGGAATACTCTATGATGATTCCTGGTAACCCAGAGGAGGGCAAGGACAGCGGTTTTCTGTTAATACTGCCATGGACAGCAGAAGCGGGGGACTCTGCTGGGTGCACTGTGGCTTCAGGGCTGTGAACACGGTATCTTCTGAAGCCACACAGCTTCAAAGGGACTTGGTGGCTAGCTCCAGTGAGACTAGGACAAGATGGCATGACAGAAGAGCTCTCACATCTCCTGACTGTTTTAAAGCACCCCCAAAAAGCTAGGACTTCATCTGCTTCTGTTCCTTTTTCCCTTCCTTTCCTATTGGTCACTCACTTCACTCCTTCCACATAGCTGCTTCCTGAAATCGAATTCTTCTGTTTATGACCCCAGGATGCAGCTCGGGCTTCTGAACATAGCAAGGACACCTTCGGGCTGGGAGTGCTGCCTACCTCTCCAGCCTCTCACCTGACCCTCTTCCTTTTGGGCAAAACAAAGATCTGCCTGGGCCCAGAAGGAAGCAGTTCTTTGCGCCTGTCCTCCTGTCTGGGACACTGTCCTTTGCCCTGTAGGTGCTAGGCAGACTCGCACCTGTCATTAACAGTCTGTGATACAGAAATTATCTATTTCCCATTGCCACTGACTTGTGTGACCCACAGGCCAGACTGACTCCCTGGTCTATGGTGTTTTCAAAAATAAATTCAAATTGACTACCAACATGTAAAATCAGGAGGTTTCACATGAAAATGGAGATGTCTGGGTGCATCTGAAAAAGCAAGGATGATCCAGCAACACTGGACTCACATGGTCACACTGCATTAATGTGCCTATGGTGAGAAGCACGCGCGCACGCGCGCGCGCACACACACACACACACACACACACACACACCTTGTAGCCAGTATAACCAGTGCTCTGCAGCTCAGCTCAGGCCCCATTCAGCCTGCTGCATCCTTGGTGCCACCTTCGTGGCCCCTGAAGGCACTGTGCTATAACCTCTTTACCAGAGAACCTACAGACCCGCGTGTGCCTATCCTGGAAGCCATCGTGATGTCGTTGAAATAGAAATTTCAGGAACAGGCAACTGCCTGAACAAGGAAGCTGCCCCAACTATGCCCAAAACACGACCAGAGGGAAGTACTCAGAAGCTGCCCTGGTTCCTTCCTTGTCTCCCCAGTGCCATCTGCCCAGAGAGGAAGAAGGAATCTGCTCAGGGGTTGGAGTGGTTTGAGTCAGCAATGTCCCTCACTGGTTCCTGTGCTTGAACATTCAGCCGTCAGCTGACAGCACTTGGCAGGTGGTGGGACCTTTTGAGACCAGGGCCTAGCCTGCAAAGAGGTCACTGGATATGTAGTACTAGTGGGTCTTGAGGATGACGTCCTGGCCTCGCCTCTGGTCCCATCTCTACTGACCCAGTGACACCAGCTGCCACGCTGGACCAGTACCCACTAAACCCTGAGCTGGAACAAACACATCCTTCCGCAAGTTGCTTCTGTCACTTGTTTGTTTGTTTGTCACAGCAACAGGACAAGTAACTAATGGAGCAGCCTTGAGGACAGCTGTTTCTTCCCCGGCCCCCAAGAGCTGTACAGCATCCTGCTGTGGTGGACAGGATGTGTCCCCATGTCACCCCGAAAGCAAGAGTGCCAAAGCTGAACCAAGAATAGTGGCACGTACCTATAATCCTAGCACTCGGGAGGTTGACACAGGGGTGGTGTTTGAGGCCAGCCTGGACTGCATACCAAGCTCAAGAAAATTGAACAATATATTAAGACATTATCTGAAAAAAACAGAAAAGGCTGGGGAGTCAGCTCAGCCAGGATCCCAGCACTGGGGAGGCAGAGGCAGTTAAGTCCCTTGCTCATCAGCCAGGCTAAGCCCTTGGCTGAGCTCTAGACCAGTGAAGGATGCTGTCTCAAGGCTTGCAGGAGTCGGGGTGGGGGGTGGGGGGGGACGGGTTGGCAGTTAAGAGCATTTGCTGCTCTTCCAAAGGACCCAGGGCCCATTCCCATCACCCACATGGTGGTTCACAACTGTCTGTATCTCCAGTCTCAAGGGATGCAACACCCTCTTCTGGCCTCTCAGGCACTGCACATATGTGGTGCACAGACATACATGTAGGCAAAACACCCGAGCATACAAGATGAAAGGTTTTAAAAGAAAAAGGGGGAGGGTAATAAGATAGTTCAGTACTGCAAAGGCACCTGCTGCCAAGCCTGAAGACTGGAGTTGGATCCGAGGACTAACATGGTGGAAGGAGAGACTAAGAATTTCAAGTTGTCTTCTGACCTTCACCCATATACCATGGCACACACGTGCGTACGCATGCACGCGTGTGCATGTGCACACACACACACACACAATTAAATCATTAATTTTTATTTTTTTAATAAATAAAAAGGTGGACAACAACAAAGAAACAGCACACAACGTTGTCCTCTGGCCTCCACATGTCTGTACACACAAACATACACGTAAACACACACACACACACACAAACCCACCAAGGTCACCCCCATCTCATCAGAGCAGACTGTCCCCACAAATCCTCTCCTCATCTTGCTTATGGAAAGGAAGCAAGAATGCTTTCTAGAACTCTGCCTCCCTTCCTTCAGCTGATCCAGGCCCCTCTGGTATTTTCCACAGTAGCTCATGTGGGCCAGTGCAGGACTCGTCACTATTCTTCCAGCAATAGAAACATCTCAACACCAGTTTATTTTAAAGAAAATGTTCATAGCACCATGATCCCTGTCTACAAATCCAAAGTCCATGAACTCTAAAAACTGAAATTTTTTTTTTTTTTACAAAGTTTAAGACAAACTAGCAGAAGTTGACCTGAATTGACGGGAGGCTATTTATAGTGTATTTAGTGTGATTTGTCACAGGTGTCTTCCAAAAAAAAATGGATGTGTTTGCTTGTGAATGCTCCCTCAGACACTGCTAGAGGTGTGGGGCACATACCATGCATCGGGGTGACCTTTACAGAACCTGAAACCTTCTGAATTCTGAAATGTACCTGGGGGGCTTTGCCCGGGAATTTATGAACTCGTCACAGCACCAGAAATAGAAACTCAGTAACCACAGGTATGAAGGGAAGAGGACTAAAAAGAACAATAAGATAAAATGAAAATTTAAGGAGAAAAACTTTAAAAACCAGCTCAAGTTATCCTGTGGGTATCCACAGTTGGCATGCAGATCTTCTCTGGCCCTAGAAGCAAAGGGCTGGCTGGAGGTCCCACGAAGCCAGGCCTGGCACCTGTTTCCCTGTACGATCTGAAGCGAGGTTGAGCTCTCATCTCTCCCTGAGGACATGAGCACCTACTTTGAACGTCTCACCCGGCAGGCATCTTATGGCTGACGGCTGGAAATGGGGCATCAGTGCCTTGTCGAGCATTCGGAGCTCTGCCTTAGTTAATCCAGCTAGGGAGAGAAAGAATCACGAGGGTTCAGCTCAAGCTGCAGGAACTCCACAGTGTTGTTAATGGCTCTGCATAATGTAAAGATAGAGCGAGTCTCAGGAAAGCACTATCCCTTACCACACCAGAAAGCCAGCTAGGGAAACCAGCTCTGTAATCAACTCAGGAAAATATGTGGGTCACATTAGCCCTGATTGGCCTCCTACAGTGGAGTATATACCAAGAAGGAGGTTCATTTATACACTTTAAGATTGAGTATAAATCTATTTAGGGGCCAATCAAATCAAATTCTAGACCAGTGTTTTTTATGTTTTTTTTTTTAAACTATAGCATGCACAAGAATCCCCAGGAGGACTCATTTTAAATGGAGACTTGTAGACACTGTCCCCAGCAACTTAAGTCTTGACATCCAGATTCTACTGGAACTCCTTCATGTTTACTTCAATGTGGCCAAGGATTATTACTTTGTTCCCTTACGTTTTATTTTAGTCCCAGTTTTCAACTTGAAGGCAGGGGATGTGCTCAGGGACCTCTTACCTGCAATGGTCCCAAGTTCCTGCAAGATAGAGCTAGTCCACTCAGTGGGTCTCCCAAATACAACTTCTGCTTTCTTCTTAAACCCAGCCAAGACAGGGGTGCTGCAGAGCAGCGTCCCAATTCTGGCTACCACTGCCCTGGGTAGAGAGGAGGGATCTGGTGAGCCTGGGGGATTCCCCAGCCATCAAGAAGTACACAGAGAATAAATAATCTGAGCACCTAGATAGGATCCAGTGAGTCCCATTGCCAACTTTAGCACAGAAAAGGGGCAAAGACAAGAAAGTGGAGAGCAACTGGATGGATGGATGGATGGATGGATGGATGGATGGATGGATGGATGGATGGATGATAGATATGTAAATGGAATGATAGATGGATAGATGGATGGATGGGTAGATGAATAAGTAGATGGGTGGGTGAATGGGTGAATGCATGTGTGCACAGATGGTAGATGACTGGATATACAGGTGATAGGAGAGATGGATGGATGGATGGATGGATGGATGGATGGATGGATGGATGGATGGATGATAGATGTGTAAATGGAATGATGGATGTACAGATGGATGAGTAGATGAATAAGTAGATGGGTAGATGAAGGGGTGGATGCATGTATGCACAGATGGTAGATGGCTGGATATATAGGTAATAGGAGAGATGGATGGATAGAATGGTCAATGTGTGAGTAAATAGAATATTTGCCATTTTTCACACTTGTATTTTGGTTACCTGAATTCTGAGGTCTTTATAAGTGGGATTTCAGTGATGTCTATAGCACATAGAGTGGAACCAAGCCCAACCAAATGGAAACTCTTCAGATCCTGGATACGGTAGCCTGAATCTTCAAGGAATGCCTTCAGAATGGATTTAGCCTATAGAAAGAGAGAGAGAGAGAGAGAGAGAGAGAGAGAGAGAGAGAGAGAGAGAGAGAGAGAGAGAGATCTGTCCATTTCTTTCATTTGAAAACCATTATGACTTCCAGGTGGCTTGGCTGTTCAAGTTCTTGGACATCCAGATCTGGATATTTCCAGCATCTAGCCCCACAACTCTCCAGCAAAACCTTCTCTGTCCTGCCCCTTCCTGCCTCTGCTCAAACCATCTTCTCCATATGAAATGTACTCCTCTATTTCTAGCTATTAAAACCCAGCCATTCCCTGTGTTTTAGTTCCATTCAAATGTAGGGCTGGAGAGATAGCTCAGAGGTTAAGAGTGTTGACTGCTCTTCCAGAGGTCCTGAGTTCAATTGCCAGCAACCACATGGCGGCTCACAACCACCTAATGAGATCTGGTGCCCTCTTCTGGTGTGCAGGCATACATTCAGATAAATCAATCTTTTAAAAAAAGAAAAAAAGGCAAATGTCATTTCCACATGGAAAGCTCAAGCTCAAGTGATTTTTCCTTTCCCTCTTTTTTACAAAACTGTATCTTTCCTCAATCTTCAGTTTCAGAGACTATAAATGATTTTTGTGCTTAAAAATAGAATTACACAGGGGTGTCTCCAATGAAGTTTAAGGGTCTGATTACAGGTCTTGCATAATTCCAGCAGAGAAGCTATTCAAACCTCAAGACTTGTCCCATGGAAAACCACTCTGCCCCACTCTCCTTCTCCCACGTCGTTCAGCTGCAGCCAACTGCATCATGGGATCCACAGGTAATGACATGGCCTAGACCTGTCCTAATCATGTCATTTCTCTGCCTGACCACAGCAACTGACTCTAGATTAGGCATGTGATTGAGTCAGGCAGGAATAACCAAGATTTTGGCTGGATTAATTTGACAAACTTTTGTTTTTCTTCTTCAACTTAGAAAGAAACACACAGGGGTCCTTGAAATGATATACACAGGTATCTTCTAGAACCCACTACACTGAGAGGGCCTACCTATCTCAGAATGAAGCAAATACAAAAGAAAACAGAGTCCCTTGATATGGAGAGAGCTAGATTCCTAGCAATAGTGTTGAAGCTCCTAGATGAAGCTGTACCTGAACTCCAAATTTGAACTTTCCGTTATGCACAATGTGGTGGTCTGAATGAGACTGTCCCCCAGAGATTCATGTTTGAATGCTTGGTGCCCAGTTGGTGGAACTATTTGGGAAGGATTAGGAGGTGTGGCCTTCTTGAAGTAAATATGTCACTGGGGTTGGGCTTTAAGGTTTTGAAAGCCTATACCATTTCCAGTTAGCACCACACTGCCCCTGCCTTGTGATTGTGGATCAGGTGTAAGCTCTCAGCCACTCTTCCAGTGCCATGCCTGCCTGCGGCTGTGTTCACCACCATGATAGCCATGGACTCACCCTCTAGAACTGTGAGCCCCCAAATTAAACACTTTCTTTTATGAGTTGCCTTGGGCGTGGTGTTTTGTCATGGCAACAGAACGGTAGCCAGGACAAGCATCAACCAACTCCTTCCCTCATTCAGAGAGAGGCTGGGGCCATGGCTCAGTGGTGAAAGCGCCTACTGTGTAAGTGCGAAGATGGGAACTCGAATCTCAAGAACCCACATTAATGCCAGGTCAGCATGGAAGCCCACCTGTAATTCTGTCACTCCAGAGCTATAGACAGGGATCTCCAGAGCAAGCTAGACTAGCCAAATCAATGAGATCTGAGTTCAATTAAGAGACCCTGAATAAAGTGAAGAAAAAATGAGGAAGACTTTCAATATCAACCTAGGGTGCGCGCGCGTGTGTGTGTGTGTGTGTGTGTGTGTGCGCACACACACACACACACACACACACCAAGATTTTAACACCCAGGCAGTAGGACACCACAGTTGTCTTATCCAATAAAGAAATAAAGGTGTTTGCCTCTGGAGGGAAAACACAGAGATTCAACAGCACCCAGTATCCCTGGACAGTCTCGAGTACTAGCTAGGCAGGCCCCACCCTACCTAGCTTCCAAGATCAGACAAGAGCAGATCATTCAGAGTGGTGTGACCACAGACTGAATTTTTCTTATTAAATCTTCGCAATCAGATTTTACTAGTTGACTCATGGCAATTTGTGGTCCTCAAGTATCATGGATGCCCATTTTAAGATGAAAGTGCAAAATTACAATTCAAATAAAATTGCTTTGAAGATGTGGCATTAAATTGTCCTTGCACCTGGAACCCAGAAAATGCAAGCTCAGCCTGCAAGGTGATAAGTCAAAATATATTTCCTTGAATGACTGGACCAGTGTATGTGTAATGATTCTGAGACAATTAATACCAACACTTGTAGGCAATATTAACCACTGAAAAATGAGTAGCTGTAAGATTTCAATCTCTCTGTTCATCCCTCTGGCTCCTATAATAGTTTTTCCCCCTTATATTAGGTTTTAAGCTGAACTATCTGCTAATGTAGTTCCTCCAGGTCCTACTATTAATCTAGGAACATGCATTTAAAGGTTTGATTGGAGGCTGAAGTTGAAGAACTGACTGCAAATGATATATGCAAATGTTACGTTTTCATATCCTTTTAAAACATATTGATATATCTCGCTGCCATCCACGGGAATTAAAACTGGCACGCAGGGAAAGGGATGCTGCAGCTTCTAAGTTGGATCTATTTTTCGGTTTCTTCCAGGCTGCAAATAAAATCATTTTAATATCAGGAATGGAATGTGGCACTTCCCAAACTAGTCAAAACCAGTTTTAGAGTCAGAGAACCATGGGACTGCAGAATGTTAGTGGAAAGAACTTCTGTTTATTGGGTTTCATCCTTCATTCTGCAAACAGGAAAACCAACTCAGAAAGGGAAGTGATTGTGGTCCTGGTGACACAGGATGCTGAGGACAATGGTAAAAAGAATAAGGGAAGCAGCTGTTGTCTGAATGTGAAACGTCCCCACAGGTTCACCAGTTTGAACACTTGGTCCCCAGCTGTAGCACTGTTTGGGAAGGATGTGGAAGCTACAGGAAGTGGAGTTTGCTGGAGGAAGTGAATCACTGGGAAGTGAGCCTTGAAGCTTATCGGCTGACCTAATTTCCTGTCCACTTTCTGCTTCCTGACTGCCCAGTCAGTGTGACCAGCTGGCCTCCTACTGCAGCCAGGCTTTCCTTTCCTGAAGCCCCACCTTCCTCACCAGAATGGAATATGTCCCCTCAAACTGGGAGCCAGAAGACCCTTCCTTCCTTAAATAGCCCCCCGTCTGGTGTTATGTCCTAACGGTGAGAATGGTAACTAGCACAACAGTTGTTTTCCTGACCTTTACACATCATTGTTCAACACATTTTATTTTTTAATTCATTTAATTTTCACGACCGGGATCTCCAGATTGCCCTGCTCCAGGCAAGGCAAGACTCACACCATGCTGTATTTGAAAGGTGCCACTCAGAATCATAGGACATCATTACAAAAATCTAATGAAAGAAGAGCCCAACACCCATCCCCCTTGGCTTAGTAACACCACTACTTTTCCTTTATTCAACTACTCTGCATTAGTTTTATCTTGCTGCTGCTACAAATTACCACCAACCTGGTGGGAAAACAGATGTATTCACTTATAGTTCTGGAGCCTTTAAGTCCTAAAATGAATCTGTAGGCTGTGTTTCATTTGAGGACTTTAGAGAAAATACATTTCCTTGCTTTTTCTAGCTACTGGTTAGTTCATTCCTTAATTCGTGGCCACATATTCCATCTTTAAAACCATCAGCCTAGCACCTCAAAACCCCTATTTCCATCTGCTTTCATTGTTGAATCATATTCTATGGCTGTGGCGTCCTGGCTCCCTCTTATAGGCACCTTATGATCACATTTACATCTCAATGTCTTCAAAAATCTTTTTACGTGTATGTGTGTGTGTATGCACCTTATATGTGCAAGTACCTGTGGAAACCAGAAGAAGACATCAGATCCCCTGGAATTGGAGTAAGGGCAGGTTGTGAGCCATACAACATTGTGAATGCTGGGAATTGAACCTAGGTCCTCTGCAAGAGCAGCAAGTGCTCAGCCTCCCTCTCAAGGACTTTACATGACTTCCATCTGTGAAGTCCCTTCCTGCTGGGGAACAAATTGTAAGTACAGGTTCTAGGAACTTAGACTGAAGATCTTCGTGGGAAGGGTTTAATCTGCTTTCCATACACCCTTCCCGGCTCTCAGATCACCACGCAGTCCTAGAGACAGGACTCTGCTCACTGTAGCAGGCAGAACCAACGAACACCTTCTACCCCAGACAGGAGTAGCTGCTCAGAGCTGAACAAGTACATGGGTGGAGTTAGTGGTGGAGCTTTCTAATATAAGAAATGACGCAGAGACACATGTTGATGGAGCTGCTAACTAGGTAGTGTGTAAACCTAGTGCTGAACTTAACCACCGAGGGATAGCTGTCCAAGAATGAAGCTAGCACAGAGGCACTTAGGACTAGATAACTCCAAATGCCTCATCGCATCAAAACTAAAATTCTGGGGCTTCTTTAGCTCATGGGAGATTAACAACCAAACAGACTTTCAACCCATCACAAACAACTAGAAAACTGAACAAAATGCAGGAAGTGATGATATTAAAATATTGAACAACCAGGGAGCATGTAAAAGTGACCATGAAACAAGGTAAATAAAAAAAAAAAGTAAGCCCCAAAATTGTCCCCCAGAGGCACTTTTCACATCAGAAGGCAAGAAAGACCGATGGATCCCAGTGGATCCTAGCTGCACTGAAGACATAGACCCAAGGTCAAAAAAACAAACCTAGAAAGCTATCCCCCCCACTAGTTCAAATCTCAGCACTTCCCAAGTAGCAATCCACATCTCCTGACCTCTAGAAGATGAGAGTATCTTAGCATTCATTTATTCAATATATATTTATTATGCGATGAAACATATATGTGTAACTATATATTTTTAAGGGAAAAAATATATGTGCTAGTCATCTTTTATGGATACAATTTCTTTACCCAGGATCTAGCCTAAGCCAGTGTAAATATCACAGATAGTCCCCAGAGAAATGAAATCGAACTCTTAGAATGTTTTCTTCCCATAAGAGCAGCCTCGGAGAACTGACAGTCTGGGTTTTTCTATAAATAATTATACAAAAAGATGAGAGAGAAGCCCAAGTTCAGGAAGGCCAAAACACCTCTCATTTCAGGGGCAAAGAAAGAGGAGGAAATCGTACGGAGAGAGTTCTAGCAATCAGCAAAGAAGTCTTCTTGAGTACTGAGTCCTGATTTCCGTGTAGCAGGATGTCAGGAATGAAACCACACAGAGGGCAAGAGCCAGCAGAAGGTGGTAGGCTAGGCAGTTCTTAACCTTCACGTGGAGTTGCCAGCAGAGTGGAGATACCTTGATATCCATGGAAAATAGGTAGACTCCTTAGAAAACTTGTATCTCAATGAAGGAAGTACATTAACAGAATAGAGATTACTTCACCCCAATAAAGTTCAAAAGAATGCAACAAATTGATAAAAAAAAAATTATCTGCAAGCACTTACATAGATCAGAGCAAAGCCTGATATTTTTAAGGAACTATAACTAAACCAAACTCTTAACAATGCAAAGTTCACACTGCCCATCAATCAGTCAAAATTCCTAAGTGCCATGTTTCCCTGCCTTTGGCTCAGATCAAGTGAAAAATTACTAGGCTTTCAAATACACATAACCCTTAATTAGGAGAAAAATCAGTCCATAGATACAGGCTGAGAGGAGCTAGAAAGATGGCTTTGTGGTTGGGAGTACTTGCTGCTCCTCCAGAGGACCAGAGTTCAATCTCCATCACACACATTGGGCAGTTCATAACCCCCTGAAACTCCAGCTCCAAAGGAACTGATGACATCTTCTTCCCTCCAACTATCCTTCACACACATGATGTGTACACACACACACAAATTTTTAACAATAAAAATAAATCTCTTTTAAAAAAGACTGAGAAATGACAATGGTGATGGAGTATTAGCAAGGACACAAAAGAAACTATTATAAATACTACAAATCTGTCCAGGAATATAGAGTCAAACATAAGCAACTAAGGGAACAAGAATCTTTTTTTTTGTTGTTGTTTTGTTTTGGTTTGGTTTTTCGAGACAGGGTTTCTCTGTGTAGCTTTGCGCCGTTCCTGGATCTCACACTGTACACCAGGCTGGCCTCGAACTCACAGAGATCCACCTGCCTCTGCCTCCCAAGTGCTGGGATTAAAGGTGAACACCACTACCGCCCAGTGGGAACAAGAATCTTTAAAAGACCCAGGAACATCTACCCACCTGTCCTGGGGTCCATTCTGTCTGCTCTCCCAGGGATGTTACGGTGTCTATGGAGCTGAGGTCCAGCTGCTCTAACTCACTTTCATTGAGAGCCAAAGCAATGTGTCCCAGGGAGACAATGTGGTGTTGTTTCCAGTGGGAGGGCAGGTCCCAAACCTTTGGGTAGGAGAAAAAGAGACCAGACCAAATGTTAGTGACATCACCTGCTATGTTCTATACTTAATAGCCTCCCAAAATCCATCACTGAGACTTAATCCCAAATATGATGGTATCAGAAAATGCCTCCACCCTCAGAAACAGAATTCCTGCCTTAAGAGCTCTCTGGCCACTTCCACTGTATGAAGGCAAGATGCTGGAGGAAATGGTCACCTAAGAGAAATTCACCCTCACTGGACATTGAATTTGTCAGTGTCTTGATCATAGACTTCTTAGCTACCAGAATTGTAAGGAATAAATTCTGTTGTTTATAAGTTAATCAACATAAGGTATTTTATAACAGTCCAAAGAAATGCAGTATTTGAAACAGACATAGAGTGAATCACACACACACGCACACAGAGAGAGAGAGCTTTTTGTACCAGTTCATGCCAAAAGCCTTGGATAGTCTTTCACTGGGGAAGATCTACTTCTGGGTATTTAGCCTAAGAAAATTGAGGCCAGTGCTCAAAGCCGTATGTTTAAACATGTACAAAGGTGTAGCATGAATCTTAAAAGTTCTTATTAATAAAATCAAACCTGAGACTAGTTATTGGGGTCCATGCTGGTAGATCAGAGAGACAGAATAAGCCACAGCTATCTCACCTCACCAGTTCCTCAGCTGGTCCTGTTTCCTCAGACTGGAAGCCTCTGAGTCCTCATCCAGAATGAATCTCAGCTGAACTGTGTTGCTCCATAGCCTGAAAGCTTAACCAGGCCAAATGCTTAACCAGCCAAAAGCTTCTAGTTTCTGGTCCTCATGCCTTATGTATCTTTTTGCTTTCTACCACCACTCCCTGGGATTAAAGGCTGGCTTTCTGGGATTAAAGGCCTGAGTCACCATGCTTGGCTATTTCCAATGTGGCCTTGAACTCACAGAGATCCAGAGGGATTTCTATCTCTGGAATGCTAGGATTAAAGGTGTGAGTGCCACCATTTTCTAGCCTTTGTATCTAGTGGCTGTCTGTTCTCTGACCCCAGATAAATTTATTAGAGTGCACAATATTTTGGGGAACACAATACCACCACACAAAGGCCTATTGAGGGTTTGAATATGAAGCATTCCCCCAAGAGCCCATGCATTGAGGGCTTGGCTTCCAGCTGGTGGTACTCCTAAGAGGTGGTTGGGCCATGGGGGCATTAACCCCATTGAGCAATTAATCCATTGATGAGCTCATAGCCAAATGGACTATTAAGATGTGAGGACTACTGGAAAAAGAAAGTCATGTGGGCACAAGCCTTTAAAGGATACTGGAGAGCCTCTGTCTGTCTGTCTGTCTGTCTGTCTGTCATCATCATTCCCCTCCCCTGGCTGCTGTGAGTACCTATGCTTCATCATGCCCTCTCTACCCTGATGTTCTGTATTACTCGGACCCAAACCAAGAGCCAGCTGACCATGGAACACAGCCTCTGACACCGAGTTCACATGAGCCTTTCGTCCTTCTAAGCTGTCCTGACTTGGGCACTTTGTCACAACAACAGAAAGCTGGCTGGCATGAGGCATTTATAAAAAATTCAAAGAACCCAAAGCTTAATGACTAGCTAAATAAAGACCAGTCACAAAACACTGATGTATATTTATCTTTCCGATACAGAAAAACACACTGCTTGCGGAAAACAAGCTACTGAATAATGAGTGTGATATCATATTTGTAACAGATATACGCGAACCAAGCTATCTTGTATCTGCATGTTCTGAGAGCTGCAGACACAACAACCTCTACGTTAAAAATATTCTTTTAAAAATTACATCTGAGTCTGTAGCTAGCGCTCAGTGGTAGAGTGCTTGCCTTGCTTGTGGAGGGCCCTGGCTGCTAGACCACCAAAACCACTACAAATGGACTGAACATTTCTCCTGCTGGAACAGATTGCTTTGAGGACACCCTAAGTGATTGTAACAACTACCTAAATGGAATTTACATTGTACTGTGTAAGATGGGCTCTTTGCAAATACCACACCATTTTACATAAGGGACTCAAGCATCTATGGATTTTAGTACCTGTGGAGGTCCTGTAGTCAGCTTTCCATAGGTACTAAGAATGATCACATGTAGTACACGTATGAAATCTATATATTTTCTATCCATATATACAATATATATATATCCATATATATGTGACACTTCAAATCTGGTCCCAAAATATCAACGATGCCTGGTAAAAAACATTATCACCCATCTTCTTTATTATTTTCTGACTATATTTTCTTATGTATCTGTGTGTTTGTGTGTTCGTGTGTGTGCAGATATGTGTGAGTGAGCAGGTGCATGTGTATGCAAGGCCAAGTGGAACATCCTTAGATGTCTTTCTTCAGATACCATCCATCTTAAATTGCATGTAGGTTAGACATCTTACAGGGTCTCTCGCCCTTGCCTGAAGCTCACCACATAAGCTGGTTGGTCATTAACCCCCAGGGAATCTTCCTGCCTCTACTTCCTGGCTCTGGGACTATAAGCTTGCACACCATGCCTGAATGTTTCCCATGGATCCTGTGCATGGAACTCAGACCCTCATGCTTTTATAGGAAGCACATTGCCAATAGGACTATCTCCTCAGCCATATTTTCTGACATTTCTATTATAAGCTTGGGTTACCTACATAAAAATCAGAAACATAAATATAATTTTAACAACTCCTCTATCCCATGAGGGTAACTGGATTATTCTCTGATCGCAACAGCTATAATGTTCTTGGAACTTTTGAGTGTGTGCCTTTTGGACATGTGTGTGTGTCCACATATGTATGGGTACTTGTATGTGGAGGGTGAATGTGAGTGTATGTGTGTGTGCCTATGGAGTTCAGGGGTTGGGATCGGTGTCTTTCTCGATCTCTCTCCACTGATTAGAGAGAGGCAGAGTCTCTCACTTGAACCCGAGCTCAGTGATGTGGTTTCCTGGGCTAAGCCAGCTTATTCCAGGCATCCCTCTGTCTCCGCCTCCCAAGGGGTGGGATTATACTGGGCCCTCGGGCCACCTTCTTTTACTTGAGTGCTAGGATTCCAAACTCCAGTCTTCACACTTTCAAGGAAAGTGCTTTACCCAGTGAACCATTTCCCCAGACCCTCAAAGGGATTTGCTTGTTTTTGTTTTTGTTGTTCCAAGACAAGTTTTCTCTGTAAAGCCCTGGCTGTCTAGGAGCTTGCTATGTAGACCAGGGTGGCCTCAAAGTCACAAAGACCTGCCTGCCTCTGCTCCCCAGTGCTGGGATTAAAGACAACTTTTTAAAATGACAATGATAAACTACTTCCAATCCCTTTCACCCCTTTTCCTGCTTTCAGATGAATCTGCAGCAGCTGGGAGGCCAGCTGCAGACAGCTGTTGGGGTTCTCCAAGAGGAGGAAACGAAGGTAGTACTCTTGCAAGCAGTGTAGGTCAGAATATGCACAGAACTTGAATGGCTGAGACACAATCATCTGTGTTCTGCCTCTGCCCTAAGGACAGAATTACTAAGTTTGCCCATTTCTCAGATGAGGAAATCATGGCCACACCACTAAGAGGCAACAAAATTTCAACCAAGTGATACCGGTGCAGGGCCTCAAGGGTTCACAAGCAGAAAGGATGGGGTTGCATACTGGTCCTTGCTTGCTTTTTTATTGATGTTGCTCCCTGAGGTAGGCTTACCTGGATTGCCTTCTCCTTCAGGACCATCAGCTGAGGCCGGCTAAAACCCTTCACGGCCCCTAGCAGTTCCACATTCCTGATAAAAGTGTCCTCCTCCATGCAGAGAAGGACCTCAGGGTCCCAGCAGGTGTTGGCTTCAGCTAACTTAAAGATGTCGTCTGAAGAGGGAGCCACAACTCCATGGCAACCTGAGGAACATGTGCAATGTGGCGAAGTAACACAGGAAAGAGAATAGTAGGAAATGTTAGCTGCTTTCTTAAACAATAATCCTCACCAGCCGGATTCATTCACAAGAGGCAGAGTGGTGTAAACGCTGACAGCAGGAAACCAAGGGCTCCTGCCTCTGCGCTTCATGGTAATAACCTGGTTGTACTCATCCACCAAGAGGCTTCACTATATCACAACCAAACAGGTGGTATATATGCCTGTAATCATAGCACCATGAAAGCAGAGTCAGCAGCATCCCTGGGGCTTACTGACTACCTGGTCATGCCAAAACTGTGAGCTATGAGGTCACTGAGAACGCCTGTGTTGCAATCCCCTTCCCTGGTGAGACCTAAACAAACAGCTACCCTTCCTTAAAGGGTTCCGACACAAAGCGGTGTGCAAGTCCAGCCAAGTCCTACTTGGGGAAGCAAGGAGTTTATAGGGCCTCCTTACAGAGTATGGGTGAGGGGTTTGCTCCCAGAGCGCGGGTGACCCTAAAGCAAGCCTGCCACAATGAAGTCTCGCTCTAAATAAACAAGTAAACAACACCTGCCAACTAACACTGCCCCCACCGCTATTGCTGCCAGTTCTGACTAACTCTGAACCCCTCATGCCAGGTGCCAGTCTGCATTTACCAGGTACTCAGTACAGATTATAAAAAACGGTGACACCCCTGGCAATCCTGGTACTCAGGAAGCTGAGGCAGGAGGATTGAAAGTTCAAACCCAGCCTGGTCTCCAAAGCAGAAAGCAGAGGAAGAAATACTTTCTGGTAATTTCCTACATGCCCAGCCCTTTGCAGCCTGGTTAAAGTCATTAACCCTCACAATGACCCACTGCAGTCCAGAAGTCACATTGCCCCACGTGAGAGGGTGAAACCTGAGCCACGGCTGGGCATGGTGGCTCTCGCCTGTAACCCCAGCACTAGAGAGGCTGATGCAGGAGGAATAGGAATTTGAGGTTGCCTGGACTACACAGGGAGTTGCAATGCAAGCCACTGGGCTACAGAGAGAAACCCTGTCTACTAAGAAAGAAAGAGTGGGAAACCTGAGACACCGAGAGTCAGAAGAGCTTAGAGAAAGTCACAGGGCCAGTGAGTGACAAACTCAGAATTCAAATCCTACCAACTTGCGCCATTAAGCAGTTAAGTTTTGTTGATCCTTTAAGATAAGCCAAATTGAGGCTGGGGAGATGGCTCAGCAGTTAAGAGCACTAACTCTTTCAGAGGACCTGGGTTCAATTGCCAGCACTCACGTGGCAACTTACAACCATCTGTGACCCCAGTTCCAAGGGATCCAGGGTCCTCTTCTTGTCACTGAAGGCACTGTACACATGTGGTACATGCAGGCAGGCAGGCAAAATTCCCCGTGCATATAAAATAAAAATAAATAAATCTTTTTGAAAAAGCCAAACCTAATGAAACGCTTGTCACGTGTTCATGTGTCAACCCTTCAAGCCTTGCACCTGATTCCAAATGCAGACCTGTCATTTTCTGGCCATTCTACTGCAAATGTTTCATTCAGTTGCCTGAGAAGGACACTCTGTTCTGTCCCAGAAAACAATGCCACCATAGATGCAGGGTCAGACACCCTAGAAACACTCACCTAAGGTGGGGTCAAAGCTGGGGCTCTCATGACTGCTGTTCCGAACAGACTCAAAGACAGCCCAGAGGAATTCTTGGGGGGGCAACATCCCAACCATCTTGGAAGCTGTTTGTTGTAGGATATCGGGAAACTGTAGTTTAAAAGGGGGAGTGAGATACATTTAATTCAGAGTTTAAACTGTAACACTATTTAATGCCTCAAGGTGGCTTTTTTTCTTCATAATAGCTCGTTGTATAAATTTAATCCCTCACCCAAATGTTATTTCTAATAAGGAATCCTACCAAAATGATACTTGACTTCCACAGCAATACAATAAATGCTAAATAACAGGTGTCCATCATTTTCCACCCATCAGACTTCCAAAAATAGTGATGATAATTAATGCTGGACTAGACATAGAAGGCTGCACATGTGAGTTTTTCCAGTTGAATGGCATGTCATCACCAAGCAATCTGATTATCTACAAAAGATGTAAGTTTGCATACATCTTTTGTTTGATACTATTTTAGTTTTTAGCTTTCTATTTATTATTTTTAAAAGGGGGCAACCTCGGGGGCTGCTCTTGCTGGAGACCCAGGTCCTATTCCCAGCACCTACATTATGGCTCACAATTATCTGCAAAAACTCCAGTTCCAGGGGATCCAACACTCTTGTCTGACCTCCTCAGGCACCAGGCATGCCACCATATACCTACATTCAGCGAAAACACTCATACACTTAAAATAAAAATAAATAGGTAGAGGAGGGTTACATATAAATTCTAGGTATAGGCTAGCAATGAAGGAGCTTTGGTGACCCTGGGGAAGGTATGTGAAAATAATCCACTTTGTTGAGACTTGAGATATTATTGGGAGCCCCGCGCATGAGACCAAAAAAATGCATCAGGCTCTCTTACAAGGCCCTGCCTCACTGTTGCCTAGCCCCCAGAGAAAGTGCCTTGCTGAGGACCTCCTCTTTCAGAATTAGAGTCACAGGACACACCTGCAGTTCTCAACTCTGGATGGATGGAAGAAATGCCTACAAATTATATAATCAGGTCTCAACTCCATAGATACTGAGTCAATGGTCAGTGTGGTGACCACTCCAGAGTCTCCTGGGGCTCTATTTATCTCTATCTCCCTCCCGCCCTGATCCACTGTTGTGGGATGTCTTTCTGTATGCTGTGAATATGTGTTGCTCTGATTGGTTGATAAATAAAGCTGCATTGGCCTACAGCAGGGCAGGATAAGGTTAGGTGGTACATTCAAACTGAAGACCAGCTGAAGAAGGGTGGTGTGGGGGGAGACGCCAGCCCACCCGCCCAAGGAGCAACAAGACACCAGCAGACTGGTAATGCCACAGCCACGTGGCAACATATAGATTAATAGAAATGGGTTGAGTTAAGAGCTGGCTAACAAGAAGCCTGAGCCATAAGCCATACAGTTTGTAAATAGCATAAGCCTCTGTGTATTTACTTGGGACCAAGGGGCTCTGGGATGTGAGTGGGAGATTCGTCCAACTGCAGGGCCAGGTGAGACCTGAGAAACTTCTGGCTACACTCCCCGTTCACAGGCTCCCCCTGTGTAGCTCAAGCTGACCTGGAAATTGAGATACTCCTGCCTCAACCTCCAGAGGGCTGGGATTACAAGCCTGTGCCACCAAGACAGAGCTCTCCGGTGCATTCTTATATGCACCAAGGTTCTGCAGCACTCACACACTGAGTAACCAATCACGCTTCAGTCAAGAACGGACTATGGGTACAATAATGGTCTCACAGGTATGTGGGAAAGCTATTGTTAAGCCATTGTATAAAAGGACAGCCAAAGCCAGCAAGATGGCTCATTGGGTAAAGGCATTTGCTGCCAAGGCTGAGGTCTGACTTCCATCTCTTGGATCTGCATGGTGGAAGAAGAACTGATTCCCCTATTCTCTGACCTACACACACACACACACACACACACACACACACACACACACACGTGTGTGTGTGTGTGTGTGCGCGCGCGCGCGCGCGCGCGCGCACAAAAGAAAAAAGACAGGAAGGAAAGAAGGAATGAAGATTTTCCTTGTTTGTTTTTTGTTTCTGAAAGGATAGCCGAGTCCAGCTTGATAACATTTTCGTCATTGGGCCACATAACAACAGTGCCCCAGAGATGCTGCCATGTGTGGCTATCAGTTTGTACTCCGAGTTCTCATCTACAGTGTTCGCTCAGTGAGGAAATCACCTAAGGAGGTGTGTCTCCTGTGCTCCCCGGTCCTTCATAACTGCATTAATAGTATTTTTACTTTTTAAACATGTATTTATTTATTTGGGGGATGCACCACCATGGCACACATGCATGTGGAGGTCAGAAGACAACTTTAGGGAGTCAGTTCTGTTCTACCCTGTAGGTCTCCGAGCTCAGGCTCAGGCCTTCGGGCTTGGCAGCAAGTGTCTCTTTCACCAATGGCCCTTGTAGTTATGTTTTGTTTTTGTATTTGTTTTTAATGCAAATTGCATAGCCAAATGCTTCGGGTTTCTCATTTTCTGGTTTCAAGAGGGATGTATATGCACACAGGGTGGGGATTTCTGAAAGGAAGCTGAGGAGTCTGGGAGTGGAGACTACCTCTAACGGGGGTGGGGGGCTTGCTTTTCATCCAAGAGCCTCTGGGACATTCGGGATCTGTTTAACCAGAAGTATGTATATCTTGTTTTATTTTTAAAAGCACAGAGAATAATCCAACAAAGCACCCACATGCCCACACTGCCTGCAGCTTCAGAAATAAAACATCACAGACGTAACTGACAGGCTCATCCCTCACCCTCCCACCTTACTCCTTCCTAGATGTAACAAGGACCCTGAATTTGGAATAAACCATTCTCAGGCACACTGCTAAACCATTCTTATTTTGTACATGCTCAAAATTAATTTAGCTAATATTTATTCATGTGCTGAGTATCCTACCACCATAATCATTTGCAACGCAGGGATTTTTATAACTCCATGCTGTTTCTGAGATTTTACCATGTTGACAGAAGGCTTTTACAACCTCACAAGTGATTTTTTTTCCAAAAGATCAGATCTGCATATAACACTTGTATATCTAGTGCTTATGATTATATGTCTGGACACCAAAAAGATGGTTTTTTTTTTCTATGACTGGACATATGTGCTGTGAGTATGTGGCATTGGGTGGTAGGCCCTATGATCAGGCCCCATCAAGCGAGCTTCTGTGTGCAAGCACGGGTGTGAGAGCATGGAGCGTGATCTGTCCATGGGTGTGAGAGCACAGGGTGTGATCTGTCCATGGGTGTGAGAGCATGGGGTGTGATCTGTCCATGGGTGTGAGAGCACAGGGTGTGATCTGTCCATGGGTGTGAGAGCATGGGGTGTGATCTGTCCATGGGTGTGAGAGCATGGGGTGTGATCTGTCCATGGGTGTGAGAGCACAGGGTGTGATCTGTCCATGGGTGTGAGAGCATGGGGTGTGATCTGTCCATGGGTGTGAGAGCATGGGGTGTGATCTGTCCATGGGTGTGAGAGCACAGGGTGTGATCTGTCCATGGGTGTGAGAGCACAGGGTGTGATCTGTCCATGGGTGTGAGAGCACAGGGTGTGATCTTCCATGGGTGTGAGAGCACGGGGTGTGATCTGTCCATGGGTGTGAGAGCATGGGGTGTGATCTGTCCATGGGTGTGAGAGCACAGGGTGTGATCTGTCCATGGGTGTGAGAGCATGGGGTGTGATCTGTCCATGGGTGTGAGAGCACAGGGTGTGATCTGTCCATGGGTGTGAGAGCACAGGGTGTGATCTTCCATGGGTGTGAGAGCACAGGGTGTGATCTGTCCATGGGTGTGAGAGCACAGGGTGTGATCTGTCCATGGGTGTGAGAGCACAGGGTATGATCTTCCATGGGTGTGAGAGCACAGGGTGTGATCTGTCCATGGGTGTGAGAGCACGGGGTGTGATCTGTCCATGGGTGTGAGAGCACAGGGTGTGATCTGTCCATGGGTGTGAGAGCACGGGGTGTGATCTGTCCATGAATGTGAGAGCACAGGGTGTGATCTGTCCATGGGTGTGAGAGCACAGGGTGTGATCTGTCCATGGGTGTGAGAGGATGGGATGGGATCTGTCCATGGGTGTAAGAGCACAGGGTGTGATCTGTCCATGAGTGTGAGAGGATGGGATGGGATCTGTCCATGGGTGTGAGAGCATGGGGTGTGATCTGTCCATGGGTGTGAGAGCATGGGGTGTAATCTGTCCATGGGTGTGAGAGCACAGGGTGTGATCTGTCCATGGGTGTGAGAGCACAGGGTGTGATCTGTCCATGGGTGTGAGAGCACATGGTGTGATCTGTCCATGGGTGTGAGAGCATTGGGTGTGATCTGTCCATGTGTGTGCTGTCCTCTGCCTCCACAGAAGATTTGCTTTTGCCGGGAGTATGCAACTGTCCAGCCAAAGCCCTCAGGAGAATAAGATTCCTTTTTCTAAAATGTGAGCCCTGCACTGTGATGAGAGCCATGAACAGCCCCAGAAGTTGACTTAGGATGCAGACAAAGAGAAACAACCCCATACTGTTTGATGCCAATGAGATTGTATGGCTCTCCTGTCACTGGGGTGATTAACCATGATTGTCTCCTTGACTAGGTTAAGAATCATCTAGATTAGTGACACTCACCTTTGTGCGGCTATGAGGTTCCAGAGGTGATCAGATCATGGGAGCTCAGCCTAATCAATAGATCACTCCCTTGATGGATTCCTATCATGACAGTATTATTGGGAGGTGGTGGAAAGGCAGGAGGCGGAGTCTAGTTGGAGGAAGTAAGTCACTGAGGGCATATCCTTCAAGGTTATATCCTGCCATGGTCTTCTTGTATTTCTTTGACCCTGCTTTCTGTGTTCCAGGCATGAAGAACAACCGTCCCTCACACACGCCTGCCACTATGATGTTTTTTCCAAGCACACAGGGCCAACCGACCAACCCTCCAAAACCATGAGTCCAACCACCTCCCTCCTTTTATGTTGTTCTTCCATGTATCCTGCTCACAGTGAGAGAGGCATGCAGCAGAACATGGCACACAGGTTCATGCTTGCTTTGCATGCTGCTTGATTTTAACTTCCTTACATTGCATCTAAAGTCCACACAATGAAGAGTCATTGTCTTATTATAGGCGTGTGTTCATGGAACTATACCCCTTTGGGTATATGACCTAGAATAGGCATGTGTATGAGGTGTTCACAGATAGCAGAGTGCTAGATGAGGGACAGCGGCTGTACAGACTACCTGTATGTGAAGACGGTCTAGAGTTCATCTAGCGCCAAACTCAATTACTTTCCTAGAGCCTTGGATAATTTGAGGTGAAGCCAGAAATAACTGAGCTCTCTGAGACTTGGTAGAAGTTTCAAGAACTGCAGACTCTGTCAGCAAACCTGATAAGCTCTAACCAGCCATACTTTCTCTCCCTTTCAGATCCCTTCCACATTCTTCATATACTGATACCTTTGCAGCAATCGTATGCAATTCATCTCCTGAGAAAAATGCTAAGAAAGGTGCCAAGTCTTTCGTTGTCTCTGCTGTCCAGTTCTGAGGAGGTCTAGGAAAAGATACAAGAAGCAAAATGAAAAAGCATGCCACGGTGAATATCTGATGCCCTTGCATCCCACCATCCTTTAAACCTAGAAAGGCTGTCAATCAAGTCTTCTTACTTCTCTGACCAACGAACAAAAAAAAAAAAAAAAAAAAAAAAAAAAAAACAGGCATTTGTTAAGACTGACCAATTAGAACTTGGTTCTATGACTTTTGCTCGAACTGCCACAAGGCTCTTTCTTTTCTCTGGTATCTATCCCAGGAAAAAAGGTACCAGAGAGAAATTCTGTCATCACATGGAGAAAATGAGGGCCATACTGAGGCCTGCTGAGCTGAGGGATAGAGGAATATAACTATAATAACACCATTTGAGGCCATGGATCCATTCCTGAAGTTCCATCCATGCAATTCTCTAGCCATTCTCTTCCTGAACTCAAAGAACCCCTACTTTTTTGTTTGAATTGAATTTCCTAGTTTCTGTCACATAACACGGTACTTCTTCCATCCCTTCTTCAACAAAAGACTAAATTGCCATAATTGTCCTGTCTCACACAAACAAATAAAAATAAAAATCTCCTGAACTTGACACTGACCCAGAATCCACTTAGATCATAAATTTCTACACTAAAATTTATCTTTGGTGACTTCTCTAAAAGAGGTCAATCCAATTAGCATTGAGCGGGTCAAGGAGTCCCGATTCCTGTGTTTGGTTTTTGGTTGGTTGGTTGGTTGGTTGGTTGGTTGGTTGGTTGGTTGGTTGGTTGGATGGTTGGTTGGTTGGATGGTTGGTTGGTTGGTTGGTTGGATGGTTGGTTGGTTGGTTGGTTGGTTAGTTGGTTGGTTGGTTGGTTGGTTGGTTGGTTGGTTGGTTTAGAGATGGGTTTTCACTCCATAGCCCAGCCCAAGCTTGAACTCTTGATCTCTTAGCTCCAAATATTGAGAAGAAAGGAGTGTGCCACCATGCCTGGCTCCCAGTCCCTTTTACAAAGTATCATCCCACTAGATGGGAAGCTCCATGAAGGTGGGAACCACGCCTGTCTTAAGAGCCACTGTCATCTCCAGTCCCCTTAGAAAGAAACTGCTGCACACTCAGCACACGTGTGCCAGCTACTGTCACAGGTTCTTCACTCATGTCTGTCCCCATTCCACAGATGCAAATACTAAAGCTGCCCAAAGATGAAGCAACTTTTCCCAGACCATACAATCAGAAAACAATAAAAACAAGCAATTCAGGAAGAGTTGCTTACACTTTAGATAATAGCCTGTGACAAATAGCTGCTGTTAAACTATTTGTTCCCAGCATTCAGTAACTGAGGCAGGAGATTATGAGCTTGAGGCCAGCCTGGGCTACATAGTGAGTTAGCTCCAGGCCAGCATGGACTGTAGAGCAAGATCCTGTCTCAATAACAACAACAAAAACTGAAAACAATAGGAAAAAAAGATGCTAAAGAGATGGATCAGCTGTTAGGAGCACTTTCTGCTCTTGAGAAGGACCAGAGTTTGGGTCCCAGCACCCACATCAGGCTGTTCACAATCCCCTATAACTCCAGCTCCAAGGGATCCACTGCCTTCTTCTGAAATCCATGGGTGCCTGCACTCATGCATACACACACACACACACACACACAAAAAAAAAAAAAAAAAAAAAAAAAAAGAATAAATCCTTTTTTAGAAGCTGTCATCTCAGCACCGACTGATAGTAAGGTCCCACTAAAATGTCTGCTCCATAACAGCAAGTTCTGCATGGGAAAGGACGGTTCTGCTTGGCTGCTGGGAGCTCACATTCACCTGGGTCCAGGCTGCTGCTGCTTCTTCATCATCATCAGTATCAATATCTTTTTTAATTTTTATTACACTCATTTATTTATTGGGGGAGGGTAATTGCCACAGCAGGCATGTGGAGGTCAGAGGACAATTTGAGGAAGTCAATTCTCTCCTTCCACCAAATTATCCAGGAAATTGAATGCAGATCTTTAGCCTTAGCAACAAGCACATTTACCCCATGAGCCACCTCACCAGCCCATCATCAGTATCTTAACAACAATAAAAAGTAGTGTAGAGACCCAGAAATTCTCACTCACTGATGGTAAGAGTGCAAGGGCAGCCTCTGTGAAGGACATTTTGATGATCTCTTGCAAAAACCAAGTACATCCTTAGCTTTTTACACAGCAGCTGCACACTTCTGCATTTATACAAAAGCTTTGAAAACTTACAGATGCTTATAGCAGCTTTAATTATAATGGCCCAAACTTGGAAGGCATGGAGATGCCCTCCAATTGGTGACTGGACAAGCCATCCCAGCTACCTCCAGACAGTGGGGTATTGTTCAGAGCTAAAGAAGTGAACTATCGCCGGGTGGTGGTGGAGCACGCCTTTAATCCCAGCACTCGGGAGGCAGAGGCAGGTGGATTTCTGTGAGTTCAAGTCCAGCCTGGGCTACAGAGTGAGTTCCAGGAAAGGTACAAAGCTACACAGAGAAACCCTGTCTTGAAAAACAAAAAACAAACAAACAAAAAGAAGTGAACTATCAAGCCATGAAAAGACCAGAATATTATTATGTGAAAAAGGCCTGTTTGAAGAGGCTCGATACTGGATACTGCATGTTCCCCCTACCTGACCATCAGAGAAGACAAAGCCATCAGTGGTGACCAGAGACATGGGGATGGGGGACTGCCTAGGCAGAGCCAGTAGAATAGAAAAATACTAAACATGCTTTTTGGGGGGTATTTTATCATTTTTACATTTTGAGGGATCACAGGTCATGGCACATGTGTGAGGTCATAAGACAGCTTACAGGAATCCTTTCTCTCCCTCTACCATGTGGGTTCCAAGGACCAAATTCAAATCATCTGACTTGTCTGCAAATGCCTTCCCCCACTGAGTGAGCCTCAGTGTGATATATATATATATATATATATATATATATATATATATATATATATATATATATACACATACGTGTGTGTGTGTATGTGTGTGTGTGTGTGTGTGTGTGTGTGTTTCAAGACATGGTTTCTCTGTGTAGTCCTGGCTGCCTTGGAACTCATTCTGTAGACCAGGTAGGCCTTGAACTCACATCTGCCTGCCTCTGCCTCACAAGGACTGGGATTAAAGGTGTATGCCACCACCACCCGGCTTACACCTGGCTTTCTTTTAACATGTTTTCTGGAGACTGGACTCAGGCCTCATACTTGTATTGGTACAGCAAGCGCTGTACCAATGAGCCGTGCTGAAGTGCCATCTTTTCAAAACTCTCCCGACCCCAAACACCAAGGTGACTTGGCGATGACCACATGAGGCCTGCTGCCAGCTATGGCTGTTCCCCTTGGCAGGGAATCTGAAGCCCGAAGGAGAAAGGTCACATATTCAGAGTCAGTGGAGACTTCTCATCCTAGTCTGGTGGTCTCTGTGGAAGCAGCCAAGCCAGGTCACGCTCACCAAACCTGCCACACCCCCTGCAGCCCAGGAGGCCCCTCTTACCCCCACTGCTCCAGAAGCCTGGACCTCACTGCAGCCTTCTGCTCAGAACTGAGAGCTGTGCAGCCTCTGAGGCCATGCAGAGCAGTAGCCCAGGCTCTGGGTGAGATCCCTCTCTCGATGAAGGTGGCTGGCAAATGGCACAGGAGGTTTCCCATGATGTCCACAGTGTACTCATCAGCAATGACACCATCCTGAAACCAACAAGAAAAGCTGATGGGAGATCCGGCTGGGCTCGAGCTCATGACCTATTGAGGACACTCCCCATCCCCAAACCCCATACATCTTTCGGGATCAGAATCACCTACCATCACAGACCATCCAGGATGGTACTGAGTCTGATTTCCCTCACCCAGGGAAGCAGGCCTCAGGTGCTTGGGAACCCCCAGCTTAGCACATGCTTGGCATTCAGTAAATGGAGACTGCTGCCATTGATACTGTATATTTGATAACCAAGAGCAGGATACACCCCTCAATGGTAGAGCACTCACCCAGAATGCACGAGGCCCTGGGCTCCACCATCAGTGACATAAGATAGTAATATTGGTGTGACCTGGGAAGCTGCACCTGAGCCTCCACAGCCCATTCTCAGAATGGCAAACACAGCATGGCCGTATGTTTGCTGTGGGCCGGGGACTGTGCTAAGTGCTACAGGCCTTAGTCTACTCCATCATCATAGGAACTGTAAGTACCAACCATTTATACTCTATAAAGATAAAGAAACTTCCTTGTTCCCGAGTATGCCTGGGGCCTTGACATTCTGCAATGCATCACCCGATTTACGCCCACAGAGCTGCAGAATGGCGTACTTTGGCACCCACCTTACACAGGAGGATGCTGAGGCAGAGGGGAGGTCAGGTTTGCTAGAACCACAGAACCAATTGCCAGCAAGGCTTGAAAAGAACCCAGTCCTCCACAGTAGCTGTCCAGCATCCTCTCTATGAGGTGGAAGTCTCCAGAACCAATGGCCAAGATTACTGAAAACAATAATTTCAAGGCTGGCTCTGAGACTCACAACTCAGACTTCTAGCCATCACTGCAGGCTCAAGATCCCATGGAGCCCCTTCCACAGCTCCCTGAGACTGCCACAGACACACACTTCCAGATTCCCTCCACAGCTCCCTGAGACTGCCACAGACAGACACACACTTCCAGATTCCCTCCACAGCTCCCTGAGACTGCCACAGTCACACACTTCCAGATTCCCTCCACAGCTCCCTGAGACTGCCACAGACAGACACACACTTCCAGATTCCTTCCACAGCTCCCTGAGACTGCCACAGTCACACACTTCCAGATTCCCTCCACAGCTCCCTGAGACTGCCACAGACAGACACACACTTCCAGAATCCCTCCACAGCTCCCTGAGACTGCCACAGACAGACACACACTTCCAGATTCCTTCCACAGCTCCCTGAGACTGCCACAGTCACACACTTCCAGATTCCCTCCACAGCTCCCTGAGACTGCCACAGACAGACACACACTTCCAGAATCCCTCCACAGCTCCCTGAGACTGCCACAGACAGACACACACTTCCAGATTCCCTCCACAGCTCCCTGAGACTGCCACAGACAGACACACACTTCCAGAATCCCTCCACAGCTCCCTGAGACTGCCACAGTCACACACTTCCAGATTCCCTCCACAGCTCCCTGAGACTGCCACAGACACACACACACACACACACACACACTTCCAGATTCCTTCCACAGCTCCCTGAGACTGCCACAAATAGACACACACTTCCAGATTCCCTCCACAGCTCCCTGAGACTGCCACAGTCACACACTTCCAGATTCCTTCCACAGCTCCCTGAGACTGCCACGGACAGACACACACTTCCAGATTCCCTCCACAGCTCCATGAAGTGACCACAGACACACACTTCCAGATTCCCTCCACAGCTCCATGAAGTGACCACAGACACACTGAAGGGACAGGGTACTAGGAAAAGTGTCTCCCAGGATGTTCTCTTACCAGACACTGCTGTACCTTCCTGATAACCAAACTCCTTTTATGGGAATCTAAAACCAAGGTGTCCAAGTATCTCTTCCCCAGGCTGATCAGAAAACGCATACAGCGAGAGGTGGGAACTGAAGCCAGGAAGCGGGACCTACAGAGAGACCAGAGGATGGAGGAAAGCAGTGTCTGTTCTGCACTGTCCCCTGAGACCAGAGGCAACAACAGCACCAGACACCACCCCAGGGACGTTCTGTGAGCATGACTGATGCGCCTCGGGTCTGAAAGCAAGTCTCCTTCCTATCACACTCCAATTTAGGGTCCATGTGGAACACTGTCTACTCAGAGCTCAGAAGTAATCCCAGACTCTCAGGTCCCGAGATGGCTAAGGCGTTCTCCACCCTGCCTCTGGTTCCTTAACAAAGCCCAGAGGGAAAGAATGGCAAAGTCTGCCCGCCCCCCACCGCACCCCCCCTCATCTGGTGGCTGAGTCAGAAAGGGCCTCGATGCTCACGTACGGAAGGGTAGCCAAGAGGAATGCGGGCAAGGAGGACCTTGAGACTTCCCAGTATTTCCATGCCAAACAATTGACCTGCGAGGTAAACACAGGGAACTTAGCCAAACGATAATACAATCAAACACAGACAATGTCCATTTGTGTAACAGAGTGCCTCCTGGTGTAAATACCACTCCTTTGACACTAGCAGCCGAGGAGACTGAGACAGTAATAAGATGAATGTATGCATTAAGTACGAGAACAATTTCACTTATGATTACAAAAGGGTGAGGTGGCATCTTGACGTCCATCGACAGGAAGTCAAACATCAGGCATGGGAATAGAACAGAATATTACATGTCTTTACTTTTCACTACATTTATTCATTGATGTGTGCGAGCAGGCGTGCCACAGCAGGCATTCAGAGGACAGAAGACAGCTTTGAAGTCAGTTCTCTCCTTCCACCATGTGTGGCCCAGGGATTCTGAACTCAGGTGTCCAGGCCTCATAGCAAGCACCTTTACCCACTGAGCCATCCTTCTGGCCCTTATGCAACGATTTTGTTTTAATGATAGAGATGTATATAGTAACATAATGCTTGTATACAGAGAGAGAGGAAGCTGGTGTGGGTTCATGTGTTTTTATGTCACACGTACTGTAGGGGACACAAAGGTCTTTGTGCTCACAGATGAGAACTAAGGGCACCTGCGATGAGATCTGCTATCTGCCCAGGAAGCTGGGCAAGGACATGTTTTCTATATCTGGTTCTAGCCAGTTCCATAGTAGATCTGTATGATTCTGGTAGAAACATCTTTAGATACCACAGTCAATCCAGGCCCAGCCCTGGCATCAGAAGAGAGCTGGAAGCAGGAAAGCACTCCAGGGGTACCTGATCTGGTGAAAGCAGGGAGAAGTTGTTCTCGAAATACTGGAAGTGAGCCAGGAAGACATGGGCACTCATGGCATCGATGTGTGAGCACTGCACGCCTTTCGCCAGCTGCCCAGCACTGGGAAACGAGACGAGGACCTCTGAGAAGGGGTAAGGAGGGGAGAGGGAAGGAGCCAAAGAAGGCATGCTCCACCCAACTCGGGCTGAGCACGAAGTAGCACTAAATCATGATTTCTAACGTCCCGACAAGCTCTGCATTCCAATATTTGGTCTACAAAGTGTTATGTGGGGAGAGTCTAGAAACGGAAAGTAGATCAGAGGTAGAAGAAGTAGGTCAGTAGGGGCAGGTCCTTGGGAAGATGGCTACTTCCTGTCTCCCTCTCTGTTTCCTGGCCCACCACGATGTGAACTGCTGTGCCCCACGCCGCCCTCCCTGCCACGATGGACTGAAGCCCTGACAGTGTGAGCTAAGACAAAAACATTCCTCCTTAAGTCACTTTCTTAAAAAAACTTCTTTAATGCATTTAGTGTGTGCGCATGCGTGTGTGCACACTAACACCCATGTACATGGCACACATGTGGAGGTCAGAGGAAGACTTGCAGGGCTTGGCTCTCTTCATCTACGATGTGATTCTATGGCCTGACCTCAGGTCATCAGGCTTAGCAGCAAGTGCCTTGACCCGCTGAGCCATCTCACTGGCCCTCACTTGGATTTTGGTATTTTCCCACAGCTCAGAGGTCCCTGCTCGGAAACCAGGCTTCCCTACAGAAGACTTCTTGGGGTTGTTGAGGCCAGGCTGTCACCCTGTCCTACCTCAGGATCTCCTCAGGCCTTTCCGTGGTCTTTTCCAGAAGCTCATACAGGAACAAGGCCTGAAACAAGAGAGAAGAAACAGTGGTAGGGCCCAGCGCACCAAGGCCCGGTGGAGAAAGCACACTATGATCCCACCTTACAGATGGGAAAACTGAGGCTGAACACGGAGTGTTGCTAAACCAAGGCCCTCGAACCACTAAGTGGCTGAGCCAGAATCTGAAACAATGTCAGGAGCAATCTCAGAGCACAGCCTGCCACACTCCAGATGATTCTCCATCCTCCACAGGAGTGGTTCTCAGCCTTGGGTCATGACTCCTTTGGGGTCCAGTGACCCTTTCAAGGGGCCTGCAGTTGGAAGTTTTCCTGTGTCCCGTCTGGTCTGCAGTTAGGACAAATCTCTCTCACCCTCAATCCCACAGATACTTATAAAATAATCACTTCAGAGGCTTAATATTACTTACAAACTGTAAGGGCTAACAGCTCAGGTTTCTCACTAGCTAGCTCCTATAACAACCCATTCTATTAATCTCTAAGTTGCCATGTGGCTGTGGCTTACCGATACTTTCACACCCTGCTTCTCCTGGCGGTGGCGGGCATCTCCTTCCTCTCTCTCTCCTTTCTTCTTCCTATCTGCCTGCCTCTAAGCTGCCTTGCCATAGGCCAATACAGCTTTATTTATCAATCAATCAGAGCAACACATATTCACAGCATACAGAAAGACATCCCACAGCAGGGGCTGCCTAAGACCATCTGCACATCAGATATTTACATTACGATTCATAATGGTAGCAAAATTACAGTCATGAAGTAGTGACAAAAATAATGTTATGGTTGGGGGGGGTCACGACAAAAGGCGGAACTGTTTTAAAGGGCTGCAGCATTAGGAAAGCGGAGAACCACTGCTCTAAGGGCTGAGTGAAGAGCAGGAACACAGAGTGGCAGGGTTGAAGTCTTACTACCTCAGCTTTATGACGCTGCTGCCCTGTGAAGGGCTTGATGTGGTCCCTCTTTGTGTGCCCATCTGCTAGTCCTGAACCCGAACAGCAACATGAGGCGACCAGCAGGGACCAGAAAGTAACGTCAATGAAGGAGCTCGTGCCCACAGCGCACACTCCCCGCAAACCCTCCCAGGTGAGCACTCCAGAATGCTAGAGCTTAGGCAGGGGAGTCATTTGTTTTAAGGAATGAAATTTTACAGAATACCTAACTTGCAGAAGCGATCAAGTGCGACATTTGTCTATTTTATAGACTCTAAAACTTTGAACGTAATTCCCCGAACGCAGTAAATTATGAGCTGGAGTTAGACAGAGGCTTCTGCTATGTGACAGCTGAGGGCCTCAAAGTCTCATAAAGGCCTAGGCAAAAAAAAAAAAAAAGCCAGGGAGCAGATGGACTGTCCAAGTGCTCTGTGTATGGTCCCTGAGGTTTCCAAGGACAGTAGGCCTGGGAACCCTCTCACAGGCTTCCCAATCTCAGGGGATGAAAACTCCATTAGGCCAGCTTCTGGGACAAAAATACCTGGAGTCTGTCTACAGAAGTATGAATTTCCAAACTAAAACAAGTATTCAAGCTTCTGAACCTGGCAGTGGTTTGTCCCATGGCAACAGAGTGCTATAACACTGTCCAGCTTCGTGAAAGACCCCACAGGAGATGCCCTGATGCTCTGTTCACGTCTGCATTCCTGGTTCCTGAGTGGTGTGGGAACACGCAAGTGTGTGCCCGATAAACATTTCCAGAGCCTAGAGAGATGCTCAGTGGATAAAGTGCTTTTCACACAAGCGTGGGGACCTGAGTTTGTGTCTCCCAAACCCATGTAAAAGCTGAGCACAGTGGCACACATATGTAATCCCAGTTCCTCTATGGGGAGATGGAAGGCAGAGACAAGGAAATCCCTGGGAACTGCTAGGCCAGAGTACTGGCTGGTTTTGTGTGTCAACTTGACACAAGCTATAGCCATCAGAGAGGAAGGAGCCTCAGCTGAGGAAATGCCTCCTTGAGATCCAGCTGTAAGGCATTTTCTCATTTAGTGATCAATGGGGGAGGGCACAGCCCACAGTGGGTGGCGCCATCTCCGGGCTGCTGATCCTGGGTTCTATAAGAAGGTGAGCTAAGCAAGCCATGGGAAGCAAGCCAGTAAGCAGCACCCCTCCATGGCCTCTGCATCAGCTCCTGCCTCCAGAATCCTGCCCTGACTTCCTTCAGTGATGAACAGCAATGCTCAAGTGTAAGCCAAAAAATCCCTTTCCTCCCCAAGTTGCTTTTTGGTCATGGTGTTTTGTCGCAGAAATAGAAACCCTAACTAAGACAACCAGCTAGCTTGGAGTATGCCTCAGTGACCAACAAGAGACCTTGTCTCAAGCAAGATGGAAGATGAGAACTAATACTCAGGATTGTCCTCTGACCACCACATACACACACCATGGCACACTGCACACACACACACACACACACACACACACACACACACTTCAGAAGTGATCTCTGGGCTCAGTCAATAAAGCATGAGGACATGGGCTTGGTCCCCAGAACCTACAAAAAGAAGCAAGATGTGGCTACACTGATGGTGTAAAGATAGGGATCCCTAGGGCTCCCTGGACAGCCAGTCTAGCTGAATCAGCAAGCTCTAGTGAGAGCTGAGAGACTCAGTTTCAAAAAGCCAAGTAAAGGGTGATTGAGAAAGGCACCTGAGGTTGAATTCTGGCCTCCACACACATGCACACATGCACACACGCACACACATGCACACATGCAAAATAAGTCACTTCAGGAGCAAATGAAAATGAGTGACTAACTCAACAGAAAGCCGGGGAAGGTTCCATGACCAGGTATCAACCTCAACGGCATCTTCCTTTCCAAGCAGCCTGGATGCTGGCAATCTCTAACTATAAATATAATGGTGGGTAACATTTACAGCGTGCTGTTCTTGGGCTGGGTGTCCTGTGTCACAATTGTTACCCATAATCATGCTCATTTTGCACATAAGACAACTGAGGCCATGTAAGGAGAAGTCACTTCCCCACAGCTAATAAATGGCAGGAAGAATCCATCCTTAGACCTTGTCTAACTTCTTACCACACACTACTTTGCTTCCTGGTCTCAATAATAAAAGCCAAGTGTCTTTATCAATCTGACCCTAAATAGGTCATTCCCATAACGACAAATAGTGAGAAGTGTGTGTCCAGAGTTGGCCGTGAAATTCAGCGGAAATGCACTCACCTGTCTTGTGGGAGTCCCTGGGCTCCATTTTCCGCACCACAGAAGGAAATACAGGGTTGATCTGTGAGCACTTCAGTCCTACCTGGCTCCTTCGAAGCTCCTTTTCTTTCAGGACTGTAGCATTGAACCGGGATTCTTTCCACAAATCATAGAGAGACAGTTCCTTAAAGAGAGTTCTCGGCACCTCCGCAATGCCTGAAGCACTGGCATCTTCTGCTTCCATCAGCTGCCAAAAGTGAGAAGAAAGATAGAGCGGAGACTGAGGAGAGTGTACCGTGGTCAGAGGCACTCCGTCTACAAGGGACGAAGCACCACCAGGGGCCACATGTTCTGGATTCAGAACACCCTGCATACTAACTGCCAAGATAACCCCAGCCAAAATAAAGGGCCCAAAGTCCTAGCCTATTCACAGACTCTGAAAACCATATCCTCTGTAAGCCACGTGGCTAAGGACTGGACAGTTGCCTCTCACCTTGCTGAGGATACCTTGCTGCTGGACAGGTGACAGATCAGACACGTGCTGGGAAGCAGGGCTTCTCAGGACCTGCCAGAGATCCTTGTGGTCCATGTTGTAGAAGGCTTGTGTGCTGACCCCCGCCAGCAGCACGCCCATCTGGCTGACGTTGTAGAAGGACAGCACCTAGCAGAGAAACAGCCAGGAGAACCATGCTCTCTCAGACATTTACCAGACCAACCTGATGCAGGTCCTGGGATGGGTGACAGCCAAGGGGCCCGATGGGGAGCAAGGTGGATGAAGCACTCATGGACCTTCCTGCCTTTTATCAGGAAAGAGTTAAATACCAAAGCATGAGGCTGCGGTCAGCTCTCTGGTGGGAACTGCTATTCTTGGCAAGCCCAGAGTAAACAGAATAAAAAAGTGACAGCCCTTGAGTCATTGATGGACTTTTGGTTTTGGTATTTGACACTAGGAAAAAGACTACCCTCTTTATCCAGGGCAGGGATGGAACACAACAATCTCCCTCTGCTTCCTGAAATTATTTGCACAGAAAACGTCATCGTGGACCCCCAGAACCTCAGTCAAGGTCCAGAAAAGCTAAGGTCTTCAGAGCCTCAAAATGAAGTCACCATGAACCTACAGGAACAGGAGAATGCTGGCGTTGGCCTTGAGTACAAAAGCGAACATGAGTGAACCGTGGTGGTCTTCATTAGGGTTATCATTGTATGATGAAACACCATGACCAAAAACCAAGTTGGGGAGGAAAGGGTTTATTTGGCTTACGTGTCCACATTGTAATCCATCCTTAAAAGAAGTTAGGGCAGGAACTCAAACAGAGCAGGATTCTGGAGGCAGGAGCTGATGCAGAGGCCATGGAGAAGTGCTGCTTACTGGTTTGTTCCCCATGGCTTGCTTGCTCAGCCTGCTTTTTTCTTTTTTTATAGACCCCCTAAACCACCAGCCCAGGGATGGTACCACCCACAATGAGCTGGGCACTCTCCCATGAATTACTAATTAAGAAAATGCCCTACAAGCTTGCGTACAGCCAGATCTTATGAAGGCATTTTCTTATTGGAGGATCCCTCCTCTCTGATGACTTTAGTGTATGTCAAGTTGACACAAAACTAAAACTAGCCAAGACAATGGCCATGGTGCCGTGGTGAAGCTGGCATTCATAAGCAGACTCCAAAGCAGATGCCTTGGGCTTTTCCCACTGTGACTTTGGCAACTCAGTCCCTTACATTCTCTGTGCCCTGTGTGAATAACCTCAGAAATGAAGGTTGTTAACACCGCTGAAATCATGAGGACGATAGGAAGACAAAATGATTAACCCACTTAGAACAGATCCTGGCATACAATAAGCACTTCATGAACGTGTGTTATTATTTTCATACTGAAATTGGTCCCAATCCAACTGTCAAGAGCCAGTTGACATCCTGGGAAGTGACTAAGTATGTGAACAGAAAGAGTAGGACGCCCAAGTGCTTCGGAACCAAGTCTCTGGGGGCCTGGAGCCTTTTTAACTGGACCCAGCATAGAGACAGCTCTCCTCACACAAACCATAAGAAGGTCCAACCGAGCAGCTACAGGGTGGGCCAAGGCGCCTGCCCTCTAAACAGGACTTTCTTCCCACACGTTTCCCTCTCTGCAGCCCAGGGCTGAGACAAAAGAGCATCATTCCTGACACCAGTGTGATGGGGAATGATAAGTATTTTTAAAACATCCCCAGGTAGTGGATAACTCCACCGATACAATAAGCCAAATCAAACTGAATTAGAAGTCCAGATTTAATGAGCAAAGCATTCCCAGGTGCTCTCGGGGAGGAAGAAGAAACCGGGAGGCTGCACCCAGGGAGGGGGCCTTAAATATCCTGTAGTCCGTCTTTGCGCAGCTCCAGGGGAGGGGCCACTGCTTGGCAGCCTTTCTTTGGGCGGGGTCTGGAATGAGAGGCGTGGAGCCCAAACGGAGATTTCCAACAGGCAATCCTGCCAGCCAACCTGTATCAAGACACCTGAGAGATGAATAAAGCATGGTCTGGACATGACCTTTGGAACATTTTCAGGGAAATTTCGCTTCCTGGCCACCACGAGATGAACGGCCTACTCTTCCACACAGTCTTTCAGCCATGATGTTTTGTGTGGCCTCATACTCAGAGCAAGGGAGCCAGCTGACCGCAGACTGACATCTCCGACTCTGCAAAGCAAAATAAGGCTTGCCTCTGTTAACCTGGTTCCCTCAGGTAGCTGTCACAGCCAGGAAAATGCTGCTCACAGGCAAGCTAGGAGGTGTGTCAGCAGCCTTAAAAACAAAGAAGAAAATCCTGAGGTGTGTCCACGGCTCTGTAGCAGCTCTCTCGAAGAGCTCACGGCCTGTTACTTCCCCAATGCTCAATCACTTCCCCGTGCACTGCTGGAGTAATCTGCAACAGCGATGTGAGGAAGGAGCTATTCTTAGCCCCGTTTTAAAATAGGGGAACCGGGGCAAAGAGAAATTAAGCTATTGCCTAATGTCACACAAGTAGATGACAGAGTAAAGATTCAAACCCCAGTCACCTCCTCCACATTTCCTCTGTATAGTTGCTTCTGCTGTATGAGCACATGGCTGACTGTTATAGACAGAATGTTTGTGTCCTCCCCCAAAATTCATACGCTGTGTGATGGTATTGGGTTGCAATGAAGTCACGAGATAGCTTTGTTAGTTTTATGTCAACTTGACACAACCTAGAGTCATTTGGAAAGACAGACTCTCAAATGAGAAACTGCCTCAGTTGGCCTATAGGCAAATCTGTCTGGTATTTTGACTGATGAGTGATGTGGGAGGGCCCAGCTCACTGCCTATAGGAAGGTGATCTTGAGTTGTCTAAGAAAACAGGTTGAGCAAGCTATGTGGAGCAAGCCAGTGAGAAGCATTCCTCCACAGCTTCT
The DNA here is from genome assembly GCF_049852395.1 of Peromyscus maniculatus bairdii. NCBI lineage: Eukaryota > Metazoa > Chordata > Mammalia > Rodentia > Cricetidae > Peromyscus > Peromyscus maniculatus. The sequence goes on along the minus strand of NC_134852.1, from coordinate 131,269,531 downwards.
GCATCAAGTTCTTGTCTCCAGGTTCCTGCTTTGGCTTCCCCGATGATAGGCTGTTACCAGTGAGCTAGATAAGCCCTTTCCTCCCAAGTTACCTCTGGTAATGTGTTTTGTCATAGGAATAGGAACCCTAAGTCATGAGATATTGGAGGTAGATAGGGACCCTGAACTGATAGAATTAAGGCCTTCACCAGAACGCAGGGCTGGGGAGAGGGCTCTCAGTGGGCAAAGGCTTTCTGTACAAGCATGAGGACTCTAAGTTTGGACACCCACATAAAAAGATGACCATGGCAGTCAGCCTGTAACCCCAGCATTTGGGGTGGAAGGCAGAGACATGTGAGTCCTTGGGGCTTGCTACCTGGCCAGTCTAGTTAAAATGGCAGGCTCTAGGTTCAGTGAGAGAACCTGTCTCAATAAGACAAGGTAGAGAAATGCTTGAAGAAGACATTTCATCATCCCTCTGGCCTCCACATATATCTGTACAAATAAGCATACATGTATTTGCCAAGGGACAGAGAGACAGTGACAGAGAGACAGACAAGCTTGCCGTCATGGAGTTTACCTGAGTACATAGAAAGACAGCTGTTTCCACAAGTCAAAACAACAGGCCTCTCAAAATGAGGCTTCCCAGAACTGTGGAAAGGAAATGTCTGTTGTTTAAGCCACCAACTCTTGTTATTTCATTACAGCAACCTAATTAACATCACAGTGGCCCCTGAGGCACTAGAAGGAGGTTGAGGATCCCAGCTGACCTTTTCCTGGGCCAAGTATTTGGCAGACAAGATGCAGATCTGGCTTCTGCTCCAGCCTGTAACCTGGTTGAGGGTAGGGATGGCGCTGTGCACCGCCTCAGGGGAGAGGGATTCCAGCTGACTGCTGCTCAGACCCACGACTGCATCTGACAGAGAGCCGAGGGTCTCGTTGAGGGTCTGGTTCTCTGTAGCAATGTCCAGGAGGTTAGCCTTGAGCTGGAAGGATAACAAACTGGCATGAGCCTGGATAGACAGCAAGGCAGCGCTCCCCAGGACCACACCCTGGGTATAAGGACTCCACGCCGCCCTCTCTAGACATGGGCCCAGGGACAGCAAAGCAAGAGATTCTTGGTCATGGCCAGACAGTGGCTGGCCCCCTGAGAATGCCTCCTCCAGGCCTGGCTTTCATGTGCTGAAATTCACTTTGGGTTTCATTTAAATATTAATGTGTTGTTAAATCAACCTCCCAGCACGGCGGCGGGAAGAATTTTACTCCCTTGTAACTACACCACATTTTGTAGCGTCTGTTTTCCTCTTGTGATCTTGAACTCTACGTCCATATATTTGGTTGCTTTCCTTTTGTGAACTATCCAGGGGCTTTCTCATGGTAATATATAATCTGCATAGGAAATAATTCTCAGCAGTACAAGAAAGATAAAGTGAAAATGCAAACTCAAGAACAGAATTGCGGAAATGAGCACAGGGCTCAGTCACGGACCACTTTCCAGAAGCGGGAGGAGGGGGAGGAGAAGGAAGAGGGGAAAGAGGAGAAGGAAGGAAGGAAGAGAGGGGAGGAAGGAAGAAGGAAGGAAGGGGGAGGAAAGAGGAGGAGGGGAGGAAGAAGGAAAGAGTGGGTAGGAAAGAAAGAGGAAAATAAGGAGGGGACAGGAAGAAATGAGGGAAGGGGAAGGAGGAAGGTGGGAGGGAGGAGGAAAGGAAGGAGAGACAGAAGAAGAAAAGGAAGGGAGGAGAGAGGGGAGGACAGGAGGAAGGAAGGTCATGTGTATCTTTCCCAGTGGTTCTATGTCTTTAGAAAGACACAGTGTGAAGCCCTTACAGATTTATAATATGAACAGAATTACTTTATATTTTCACTTAAATCATATTTTGTACATGTCTGCGTGTTTCTAAGATTGTCATATTGATTATTTTTATTGTAATATACTTCCCTAGTTTCAGTCAAGAATTCCTATCTGATTCTGGTAATGTAAATTCTGGTAATAAACTCACCAACCGTATCATAGCCTCTGTACAAATAATAATAATAATAAATAATGATGGTGGTGGTGATGATGATGATGATGATGATAATTGAGAAGCCAATGAGGTGCTTAACAGGTGGCCGTACTTGGCCACCAAGCCTCATGACCTCAGTTGGATCCCTAAAACCCATAAGATGGATTAATTAAAAAGAACTAACTCTCAAGTGTTCTCTGACACATAAACGTGCACACACACAATATAGAAACAAGTAAAAATAATAAATAAATGTAGAAAATGAGGATAGTGACCTGTGTTAACACTTGAATTTGTCTAAACAACATTCACTTCAGTCACGCATGCACAACCCTTTTATGTGCAATCTTGAAATTGCCACTGGGGGGCAGCAGAGCTAAGAGGAAGAAACCGGTTTCAGTAGGCCCCCTCCCCGGTGCTGTTCCCAGGCTACAGAAGGAAGAGAGAGCCCCACAGTATCGGCTCTCAAAGCCTAGCCACAGGCAACAGCAGCGTCACATAATGGCTAGAATTGCACAATTCCAGGCCACAACAAGACCTGGGGAATCAGCTGGTTGCACAGAACCCAGTGCTGTGTGTGCACTTTAAGGAGTGGACCAATGAGCCCTCAAGTCTGAGAACTGCCGAGCTCCATGTCCTTAATCTGTTTCCCAATGACCTGAAGGGGTCCCCCACCCCAAGTCTAATTGCATTTGTCTTCCTTCTTGGCCAAGGGTGTCTCTATGGCCACAAAATACAATTATCTTCTTATTTTTGCTTGAGCTTCAGAATTTTTCTTGAGCACAAAGGTAGGCCTTGACAAATAGATGACCATGGTGAGAGATGCCCAACGTAACAAGGTATTTGGAATTATGTGTGGAAAACTGCTGTGGAATTACTGGTGGCTTTACCAAGATTTTCTTTGAATGGTATTATAGTGTGGTGGTTCTAATTTTCTGGTTAAGAAAAGAGTGATCTGAAATTTGAATGGGAAAAAAAATAGAAATAATAAGCCTAGATATGATAACACATGCTTGAAATCCCAGCACTCAGGTGGCTGGGGCAGGAAGATTGCAAATTCGAGGCCAGCCAGGGATCTATAACTAGACTTCACTGAAAAAATAAACAGAGAGAAAAGGATGGAGGAGGGTGGGGGAGTCATCTGTATTTGCTAATTTGACCCAGGAACAAGTCTAGGAACTCAGTAAAAACCACACTCATTCAGGGCTCCTCCGTCTGCCTGTGCTGGGATCGTCTGCAGACTTTTTCATTTCATTCATTCATTCATTCATTCATTCATTCATTCATGGAGAAGTGGGCCACTCACGTACCACTGCGTTCCGGTAGCAGTCAGGGGACAACTTGCAGGAGTCAGTTCTCTCCTGCCACCATGTGGGTTCTGGGGATCGAACTTGGGTTGTCAGCTTGGCCCTTGACCTGGTAACTGGTTTGTTTGTGTGTTTGTTTTTTGGGTTTTTTTGGTTTTGGTTTTGGTTTTTTTGTTTGTTTGTTTGTTTGTTTGTTTGTTTGTTTGCCACTCCAATTCTCAGAGTTAAACTTAAGGACCCATACAATTTAGGCAAGACTTCTACCACTGAGCTACAACATCCCTAGACCCTTTTCGTATCTCTTTTTAGTATTTTTTTACTTTGAGACAAAGTCTTAGGCTGACCCTGAATTCGTGACATTCCTGCTTCAGACTTCCAAGCAGCTGGGATCACAGGTCTGTGTCACCATGCTGGGCCTCTGAACTTCTTTAGAAACATGACATACCCAGGTCACATCCCTAGACCAATAACGTCAGTCCCTGGCATGGAGTCCGGCAGAGCCTTTACTCCCATGGCGCCCCTTGTACCACAAGTGCATTGTCTGTCCTTCAGCCACTTGTCAGCACTGCTGGGCTCCCCCAGACCTCCGAGGAGATCTCATCCACTTAAGACCCCAGGCTGTGCTCAGTACAGATGCTGAGATTCCCGGGTGACCCTTCATTTCGGTTGGCCAGGGCTCTTCTGATTGTCTTTCAATACATCCACATTTTCTCTAGTTCCTTCCTATGCTCTTCCCCTCCAGGACTGAAAATGCCATCTGCCAGGATTGGACTGCTTAATAACCCGTTTTTGTTCTCAAAAGCCAGGCAAACCGGGAAAACTGAGGCTGAGGCCCCAGGGACTCGCATCTCATCTGTACCTTCTGGATGCCAGCCTGGAAGCCCCGGAGACGGCTGCACTTGAGCATCTGGTGGAGAAGGACTTGGGCCAGGGTGGCGTCCAGCAGCTCCAGACCATCATAGAAACAGACCAACAGCCCCAGCCTGTGTGAGAAGACAAGGGAGGCTGCTGGGGTTGCTCAGAGCTGAGAGCAGTCCAGACCATGAAAGTGGCCATCACTCACCTGTGCCCTCTACGTGCATCATTACCTCTCAACAACCCCACAGACTGGTTTTCACCAGCCCCTGGTGTGGGTTGAATGTGGAATGTCATGTATTTGAATGCCTGGTCCCCAGCTGGTGGCAACCATGGCTGGAGGAGGTGGCTCACTGGGAGCAGACAGTGGAGGGTTATAGCCTGGTCTTGTTTCTGGTCTTGTTTTCAGTTTCCTGGTTGATCGTGATGTAAAGAATTGCAGCCTCATGCCCTGTTCCCCACCATGCTTTCCTCACCATGATGAGCTTTACCTTCTGAAACTGTCAGCCAGAATTAAGCTCTCCTTGAAGTTGCTTCTGTCAGGTATTTTATAACAGCAACAAGAAAAGTAACTAATAGAGCCCCATTTCACAGAGGGGCAGACTGAGACCCAGAGAGATCAGGGAACTTGCCCAAAAGCAAGTAATGGAGTTGGAACTTAAATCTAGAGCCTTCCAACTAAGCCACCTCATCCCATAGGAAGGGAAACATGAAAAGGGGGATGCCAGAGTCCTCCCACCCCATGTCAACATAGAAGTATAGGATCATCCACTCTGAACAACAGTTCTGTTCTCAGATGCTTTACCACCTACCTACTCAGATGATGCTAAGAGGTCAGAAGAAAAGAAACAAAATAACGCAGGAGTGGAGGAATGCAAACTCTGGTCTAGCTGGAAGCCTACAGCTAGTGGTTGGAAGCATCCTCTCAGGCCAGCTAGAGTTTGAAGGCCAGTTCTGTGAGACATTTGCCTCCGGTGAATAACTTGACTCCTCACTGAGGTTGCTGCATACAGCAGTGCAGTGCATGCTGTGGGCTACAGCGCAGGATATGCCTGTCTCTCTGCACTCTAAAGTAACTGGGTGTGCTTTACTCATCACAGTGCATCATGGGAAATATGAGTGGACAGTCAAGTAACTGGACAGGCAGGCCCAGTGATGAGTCTCCCGGTGGATACTAAACACTCACTCACCAGCGACTCTTCTTAGAGATAGGACAAAGACCATCTAGATCAACATGGCTGGACAAGCTGGTTGACAATAAGCAGCCTTGCTCAGACTTCTCAGAGATAGTGACATATTCAGCCATGGACACAGGAGCTCATTAAGCCACAGAAAGAGTAGGATGGTGGTTACCAAGAACTGGGGGGGGGGGGATGTCAACAGACACAAAATTTCAGTTAGATAAGAGGAGTAAGTTCCAGAGATAGAGACCACAGCAATGATGGTTAACAACAGGGAACCCTGCTCAGAGCAGATCTAAGCCTTCTCCTCACCTAAACAAACACACACATGCACAGGAGGTAACAGGCATGTATTTTATGGTTTTTTTTTTTTTAATTCATGGGCAGGGGCATGCGTGTGCGTAGGTTGTGCACACTCGTGTGTGAATTCAGATGTGAGTCACAGCATGAGAAGGTGGAAGTACAATCTCTTGGGTTAGACCTCACCTTCTGCCTTGTTAAGGATGAAGTCTCTCGTTCATGGATGCATATGGCCCACACACTCCTACCTCTACCTCCCCCATCTCTCCATATTACAGATGCTCACACTCTACATCTAGCTTTTATGTGGGTGCTGGGATTGGAACTCAGGTCTTCACCTTTGCTTAGCCAGAGTCTTTACCCACTGAGCCATCTCCCCAACCCTGTAGTTTCGATCTTGGATGTCCCTCAAAGGTTCATAGGTTGCAGATCTGGTCCTCAGCATGGCAGTGTTCAGAGGTGGGACCTTTGGGAGGTGATTAATCACAAGGGCTCAAATTTCCTCGATATGATAACCCATTGACAGATGCACAGCCTCACAGGCCATTCGAGGTGGTGAAGACATGGGGAGGCAGGGCCTTGCTAGAAGAAGTAGGTAGCTAGGAAGGGCGTGTTTTGCCCTGATACATTCATCCCCCCAACACACACCCCTCTCTGCTTCCTGGGTGCCATGAGGTGACCAGTTTTGCCCTGTTGCTTGCTTCCATCATGATGTGTCCATGTGTCACCTCCACCAAGCCCAAAAGCTGCAGGGCCAAGCCACCATGGACAGAAACCTCTCCAAACCATGAGGCCAAAATGAGCCTTTGCTGCTTTAAGTTAGTTCTCTCAGATATTTTGTCACAGTGACGAAACTGACCAGCACCATATACCATACATCATAAATAAACACAACTTGAGTTGTGAAATAATTTTAGGAAAAAATACCATTATTGAGCACCTGCAATGAATCTTTGAGAGGAACTAATGAGGCAGAGTGATTCTTGTCTCCCATTTTACATATGGATAAAGAAAGGCACAGTGGGGTGATAGGATGTGGCCAAGGTCACAACTCGAAAGTAGCAGAGCCGGGATTAAACCCAAGAAGTCTAGCTCTGGGTCCATGTCCTTACTTACCAGGTTATTTTTGTGTGTGTAAAATAGTAAAATAGGATTCATGCTGCTGGGTGAAATTTATTATGGACAGGGGAGATTGTGGCACAGTTCCAAATGAACACCCACTCTAGAAAGATCATCTGAAAGACTTTAAGGTAATTCAGGATGTGACAGCCAAGACCCTGAGAGGATGGAGAGAAGAGTGTGTGCTGGTTAGGTTTTTGTCAACTTAACACAAGCTTGATATCATCTCAGAAGAGGAAACCTCAGCTGAGAAATGCTTCCATCAGATTGGACTGTGGTCATGTCTAAAGGGCATTTTCTTGATTAATGATTGGTGTGGGAGGGTGCAGTCCACTATGGGTGGTGCCATCCCTAGGCAGATGGCCCTGGATTGTATAAGAAAGCAGGTTGAGCAGGCCATGGGAAGCAAAGCCAGTAAGCAGCACTCCTCCATGTTTCTGCATCAGTTCCTGCCTCCAGGTTCCTGCCCTTAGTTCCTACCATGGCTTCCTTCAATGATGGACTACAAGCTGTAAGATGTGATAAGCCCCCAACTTGCTCTTGGTCATGGTATTTTATTAAAGCAACAAAAATCAAATTAGAACATATGGTCCTCACCACCTCCTCTTTTGCTTGACCCCCTCCCTCCCCCCAGGGTCAGGCACCCCTAACTGGAAATGTCTATAGATGGGGATCTCAGTGTCATGACTAGATTCAAGAGCTGATGTCACCCAGGGGCTCCCCGGCTGACGGCCTGATACAAGGGATCTCAAACATGGGAACACACCAGCTGCCTCCAACACTTGCCCCAACCTAATGGAAACACCACTGAAGGGGACCAGGGCCAGTTGTTTTTTCCCCACAGGGGCCAGTTTGCTAAGACCACTGCCCCATATTACCCCACCATCCTGTGTTGACTCATGGCTGGCTTCAATCAGACCCTCAGGAAGCACATCCAGTCTGGTAGCCAATTAGGGTCCTACCCGGCCACAAGCAGGAACTGTTCTTGCTATTTTCAGTCAGACAGACCCCTGACCCAGCAGACAGAACCCTGATACCTCAACCACAGTTGCTGACCAGATGTCACGAGCCAATCACAAATTGATTCCTGTACTAGTAAGAGTCTATACTCCATCACTTCAAAGCACACTTAACCACAGCTCTAATTCCCCTAAGCAGGCTTAAAGGGGACTGCCTTACCCTCCCCTGGGGTCCAACCAAAAATCCATTTTGGTTGGACCCCAGCATGCTGGTTTTTCTCTCTCGGGAATAAAGCTGCTTTCTACAATTGCACACTGGGTGTCTTCTGGTCACTGGCGTGGTCTAAGGACCCTGCAGCCACATTGACCTTACAGTGTCACCCTGACTAGTGAAGACGGCCTAACTCCAGCTCAGGGCTGGAAGAAGCACTAGGAGAGGTAACAGAAAATGCCTGATATCCAGGAGATGCTCCAGGATTTTCCCCTTTCCCTTTCCAAACATTTTCAAAGGGTGCCGAGCCCTTGGGAGCAAATCTTTCTCCTCACATGCACAGAGAAGTATGGGGCTAGTATCAGGGAACTCTGGATTTGTAGTCACTCCAAGGTATCTGGTACTTTGATTGCATTTGTGCGTGCATACGTGCGTGCGTGCGCGCATGGGGTGTGTGTGTGTGTGTGTGTGTGTGTGTGTGTGTGTGTGTGTAAGTATGCATCCTCATGTGTGTATCCATGTGGAGACCAGAGGATGACATCAAGTGTCTTCCTAAGTCACCCTCCACCTTACTTAGTGGAGACAAGGTCTCTCAGTGAACCTGGAATTCATCACTTACCTAGCCTGGCTGAGCTCCCAGGATCCTCCCTTCTCTACCTGGTATCCTCTCTCAGTCATAGGATTACAGGCACATATTGACACACCTAGCTTTTTACCTGGGTGCTGTGGATTCTAACTCAGATCCTCAAGCTCGTTGGCCAAGCACTTTACCAACGGAGCCGTCTCCCCAGCCCTTGGACCAAATATTAGAAAGGCCCAGTGCCACCCTTGCCTGTGAATGGTGGAGGTGTTCCTCATGTCAAAGCTGGAGCAGCGGATCCTCTCCAGAAATGCCTGAGCCAGTTCAGGGGTGACATCATACACTGTGTCCAGCTGCTTGGTGGCGTTGTCGTAGCTGATAAACAGCCCAATCTGGTAGACAAGGATGGGAAGATGGGTGAGATCGGGGAGGAGGGTCAAGTGATCCAGTGGGGACCCATCCTGGTGGCCCGTGCTCGGCCCATCTCATATGATTATGCTACCAGTTCTCAAATGACTTTATTGCTTTTCTCTTCTTATTATTTTGTAATGTTCGGTGTATATACGCATTGCATATGGCACTTTGTTACACAGGTGTTTATATGAGTATCTACCGTTTGTGGAACATTCTCCCCATAGCCCCTCACCCCTCGTCTTTCTCACCTCCCCCCATCTTGTTAGCCCCGTTTGTTAGTTCCCCTAAACATTTCACTGCCACTTCCATGTCTTATACACACACATAGTTTTATGTATCTGCATAAAATCTGGGAACCACAAATGAGAGAAAACATATTTGTCTTTCTGAGACTGACTTAATTAGCTTGATATGATTATCTCCAGTTGCATTCAATGTAACTTCATCCTCTATGGCTGAAAGATTCCATTGTGTAAAACTGGACTCAATGGGGAAAGAAATGAAAAAAAAAAAAAAAAAAGAAAGAAATCTCAAAGCTGTGTGGGTGGGAGGGACTAGGGGGTGAGTATATTCAAGATACAATGTATAAAAGTCTTACGGAAATTAATAAAAACATCATTAAAAAGTAAAAATCACACTGATTTCAAATAAACCAAGATGATAGGATGAGAAAGGTTCTACTGTGCGCACAGAGCATATTTTCCGTATCCACTCCTCTACTGTTGGGGTCTAGTTGGCTCCACCCATCTCTTAGCTGTTGTAGGGCGCTGCAGTGGGCACTGGTGAGCAAGTGTCTCTCCAAACTGCTGCTTCGGAGGCTTTCCGGTAAAAAGGCAGGAGCAGTGTAGCTGGGAGATCTAGTTTGGGGGTGTTATTTGCTTTGAGAAGGGGGTCTCATGCTATAGACCAGGCTGTCCTTGAACTCACAGAGATCCACCTGCCCCTGCCTCCCAAGTGCTGGGATTAAAGGCGTGCCCCAACATGCCAGCGTAAAGATTCCTTCTTGCCTATATCCTCACTGGCATTTTTTCAGTACTAGGGAAGGAATTGCAGTTGCACACTACCAGGCTGGGGAAGGAATTGCAGTTGCACACTACCAGGCTGGGCAGGAAGGTGGTTTTTTGTTTTTTTGTTTTTCCAAGACAGGGTTTATCTGTGTAGCCCTGGGCTGTCCTGGGACTCACTCTGTAGACCAGGCTGGCCTCGAACTCACAGAGATTCATCTGCCTCTGCCTCCCAAGTGCTGGGATTAAAGGTGTGCTCCACCACCACCCTGCTGGAAGGTTTTACTTTTCAACATTCCAGTGGCTGAAGGTTTTTTTCTTTTTCTTTTTTTTTTTCATTTTTACTTGTTTATTTTTTTCTGTTATCAGCTTGATACAGAACAAATTCTTCCCCCCCTTTTCTATTTTAATAAAAATAAAAAAGGAAAAAAGTTATAACTAATATAAGAAAAACTATATACAAAAGTACAATAACTATATACCACATATACATGCAATAAATACCTAAACAATGTCTAGTCCATTTGTATTTGACAAATTCAGAGAAAATAATTCCATTATATATCCTGTTTTGGTAAGTCCAAAAATGTACCTGATTTACTTTCTATCCTAACATACTACTAACAGAACTATCTTATAACGTCTTTCAAATTTATATACTTACACCTCTTTGGTGAGTTTCTTTTCTGAAATTTTTTTAAAGATTTATTTATTATGCATACAATGTTCTGCCTGCATGTATGTCTGCAGGGGTTGCTGGGAATTGAACTCAGGACCTCTGGAAGAGCAGTCAGTGCTCTTAACCTCTGAGCCATCTCTCCAGCCCTTTTTTTTTCCTTTATGTATACAGTGTTCTGACTGCATGTATGTCTGCAGGCCAGAAGAAGGTGCCAGATCTCATTACAGATGGTTGTGAACCATGTGGTTTCTGGGAATTGAACTCAGGACCTCTGGAAGAACTGCCAGTGCTCTTAACCACTGAGCCATCTCTCCAGCCCCTAAAATTCTTAACAAAGAAAACTATAACTATCTAATCTTCAACTATAACTAATTAATCTTCAACTCCCTCAGAGATCCAATAAGGAAATAATATTGCCTAATAAAAAATAAAAACAGGAAGTGCACACAAGCAACTTCCAAAAAAAAATGTGAGTTGACAGAAACAGTCAGCTGCCTGGACAGTCACCTGAGGTTTCTCCACAGTGTTGGGGCATCATCTTCAGCCTATAGGCTTAGCATATCTGACAGACTCATTTGTGAAGTAAGATGTACCAAGGTCAACAGTTCAACCTCACATTGGGTGAGAGCAGTCCATGTACCAGAAACACATGAAATCCACTAGTGTCATGTCATGATTCAGGATTTTAAATTCTGGAAATTGTTGATTTTTTTTAATTCAGTTGTCTATTCTTCTTGGCTGTGTGTGTGTGTGTGTGTGTGTGTGTGTGTGTGTGTGTGTGTCTTCATCTCAGCATCCCATTCTTCTCCACATCCCTCTATTAAATGCCAGTCTACCATTGAGAGGTGTGAGCTTAGTTACTCTTCAAGAATAACTGTTTCAATGTAAAGAAATGCTCAACATCCTTAATCATCAGAGAAATGCAAATCAAAACGACTCTGAGATACCACCTTACACCTGTCAGAATGGCTATGATCAAAAACACTAATAACAGTCAATGTTGGAAAGGATGCGGAGCAAAGGGAACACTCCTCCACTGTTGGTGGGAATGCAAACTTGTACAACCACTGTGGAAATCAGTATGGCGGCTTCTCAGAAAATTGGGAATCGATCTACCTCAAGACCCAGCCATACCACTTTTGGGCATATACCCAAGGAATGCTCAATCATACCACAAAGATACATGCTCAACCATGTTCATAGCAGCACTATTTGTAATAGCCAGAACCTGGAAACAACCTAGATGCCGTCAACTGAAGAATGGATTAAGAAAATGTGGTACATATACACAATGGAGTACTACTCGGCTGAAGGTTTTTAAAGCTGATTGTTGTATGTGTGGTCCTAGACTTATTGTGCTGAGTACAGACAATGCAACCCACAAATTTTCTGCTTTGAAGAGTAAAAATTATTTTTAAATGGGTGAACAAGCTAATAGATGGCCTGTGATGATAGACAGAGCATGTGTTCTCTTTGCAAGATATAAAATGTAGCATATAGATTACACGTAGTGCTAAGTGTATTGTTCAGACTCTATATTCCTGCTCCATTTGCCTACATGTCCAAGGGTATCGCAGACATCTTATGCTACAATAGGACTCATTATGGACTTACCACCTGCCTCAGACTTTGCATTCTATGTGTTGATACACTCTAATTCTGTATTTTACAACGTGCTCAATGGACTGGGGGAGAAGCTCTGTGGATAAGGTCCAAGCACGAGGGAAGGGTTCAGATCTCTAGAGCCCACATGGTCAGACAGACATGGCAGCCCCCTGTATCCCAGCACTTCAGAGGCACAGACAGGAGATCCCAGGGCCAAGCTGGTTAGCTATGCTAGCCAGAATGGTGAGCTCTGGGCTCTGCTAGAGACCCTGCCTCAATAAACCAAGTGGAGAGCAGAGGCCGAAGGGAAGGCTCAGCAGTTGAGAGCACTAGCTGCTCTTATAGAGGACCCAGGTCCAATTCCCAGCACCCATGTGGCAGTTCACAACCATCTAGAACTTCAGTTCCAGGGAATCCAATGCTCTCTGTCAGCCTCCATGAGTACCAGGCACTGTAAGTGGTACATAGACAGAAACGCAGGCAAAACACTCAGACAAATAAAAATAACCAAGTAACAATTTTTAAAAAATTAAAAGAGCAATCAAGGAAGAGGCACCTGACGTTGACTTTGGGCCTACACACCCTCCTGCACACATGTGCAAATGTAGTTGCACACATGTGCACCTACACACTGGCACACATGACAAACACACACACACCACCACCACCACCACCACCACCACCACCACCACCACCACCACCACCACCACTACCACCACCACATGGAAAAGAAGGTGCTCTTAATAATCCCTCCGTTGAGGAGTACTCCCTTTGACCATATATAACCCCTCCCCACTTCTATTTGTAGGTCACGAGAAGTTGCCCATGGGTGCCTGATCTTACAAATCCCCCAGGAGCTCAGATTTCTGAGAATTTAACTACACTACTTCCTGAAAATCATTCAGCTTTGAGAGAGTAAGCAGGGAGAGGGGTGACAGGGTTACTTCAAAGACTGAAGTAAAACAGCAAAAATGTCTGAGGTGCTCCTAGCCTCCTAGGAAAGAGAGGAACCAGGGCTGGCAGAAAAGGCTTAGCAGGCAAAGGTTCTGGCCATGCAAGCTTCAGTTCAATCCCTTGAACCCATCACGGGAGAAAAGAACCAAGTCCTAAACGCTGTCCTCTGGCCCTCAGACAGGCGCCATGGCGTGTGCACACGGACACTCATACGTGCCCGCCATGTGTACAATGATGCGAGAGGAACCGAGTCTTGCCTTGGGTTTTCTAACAGTCATACACTGTTGGGTGGGCTGCTTTCGGAAGAAGGCAGTCATTTAATGCAAGGTGAAAGACAAGGTCCATGTGCTTTTTGTTTTTGTTGTAATGGAGCTCAGCCCCCTGCTCTTCAGGAACCTCTATTGGAGCATTCTTCAGAGGCCTCATTTCAAAGTCACAGTGCCCAAGGGATCTTAATGTCATTGAGTCAACATCAGAAGGAAAGAGACAAATCGACTGGCGAGTTAAGTAACATGAGCCACAAACGTTTCTCTACTGTAAACCCCCGAGTTCAGATCCAATCATCGCTCATGTTGAAGTAGCTATTAATAGAAGTCACTATTAATAGAAGCGGCCATTAATCCATGCTGCTCTGGCTTGAGCTCAGACTTCCATGGACTGGAAACTCAATAGCTATTGTCCTTGGCTTTTCTTGAGTACAAAAATCTCCTCACATGAGTCTTGGTTCCTAGCCAATGTTCCCTTCATATCACGTTGGCTATGTCAAAGCCCTCAGTTGTCCACGGTTCCTTTTCTTCTTAGCTCTTCTGTGCTGGAATACAACCCCACCACTGACCCCTAGGGCTTTGTTCCAAGAGTTTGGTTTAAAAGGTAAAGACAGTCTGGGCTGAGGCAGGTGTACGGTTCCCGGGACACCTGCTTAACAAACACTGGGAGTTTGGAGCGCGTTTCATTCGAGGAATATTAGCAATAAGGACATAAAAATATACTTCTCCAACTTACTTCTACAGGACTGATTTTCATAATTTCTTCAAATGATAGGTGAACCATGTATCTGCCCAAAATCCATAATTTTTCTGCACTGACCCATGAATCTGAGCCATCTACAAAGAGAGAGAAATAAATAATAGGTACATAAACAAATAACAGCTTCTAAATAAAAGGGTGGCTCAGCTGGTTAAGTGCTTGCCATATAAGCATGAGATCCTGAGTTCGATTCCCCAGAACCCACATTTAAAAAGAAGAAGAAAAAGAAAAGAACAGCAATCAGAACAAGACAGAACCGAACCGAACCAAACACTGGCTCAGTTGCATACACTTGCAATCCCAACACTAGAGAGGTAAAGATGGGAGGACTCCTGGAGATTGCTGGCCACCCAGCCTAGCCAAATTAGTGTGCTCCAGGTTCAAGAAGAGATTTTGTCTCAAGAATTAAGATAAAGAGCTATAGAGATAGCTCAACAATTAAGAGCCCTAAATACTCTTGTAAAAGACCCAAGTTCAGTTCCCAGTACTGTGTGTGTGTGTGTGTGTGTGTGTGTGTGTGTGTGTGTGTGTGTGTGGTGGGGACATGGTGTGTGTGTGTGTGGGTGGTGGGGATATGGTGTGTGTGTATGTGTGTGGGGTGGGGGGTGGGGGGGATATGGAGTATGTGTGTGTGTGAATGTGTATGTGGTGGGGATATGGGATGTGTGTGTGTGTGTGTGTGTGTGCGTGTGTGTGTGTGTGTGGTGGGGATATGGAGTGTGTGTGTGTGTGTGTGTGGTGGGGATATGGTGTGTGTATGTGTTTGTGTATGTGTGTGTGTGTGTTTGGTGGGGATATGGGGTGTGTGTGTGTGTGTGTGTATGTGTGTGTGGTGGGGATATGGTGTGTGTGTGTGTGTGTGTGTGTGTGTGTGTGTGTGTGTGGTGGGGATATGGTGTGTGTATGTGTATGTGTGTGTGGTGGGGATATGGGGTGTGTGTGTGTGTGTGTGTATGTGTGTGTGTGTGTGTATATGCGCGCGCTAAAGGACAACTTTAGGTGCCATTTCTCATGTACTACCAATTTCTTTTTGTTGTTGTTGTTGTTTGGGGGATTGTTTGTTTGCTTGTTTGCTTTTTGAAATGAGGTCTCTCACTTGCCTAGAACTCACTGAGTAAGCTAGACTGGCTGGCCAGAGAGCCCCATGGATTCACCTGTCTCTCCCTCCCTGGCATGGATACTATAAGCGCACACCACCACATGGACGCTGGGGATCGAACTCAGGTCTTCACGCTTGCAAGACGAGCACTTTGCCAACTGAGCCATCTCCCCAGCCCTTTGGCTTTGCTTTTGCTTTTGTTTTTTATTTAGGTGATGTTAGGGGTTGCCTCCAAGGCTTCACACATGCCAGGCAAGGGCTCCACCACTAAGAAACTCTCCACCCTGTTTTCACTTAGTTACAAGGTCTTACTCAGTTGCCCAGGCTGGTCTTGAACTTGCTATCATACTTCTGCCTTAGCCTCCCAAGTAGCTGGGATTACAGGTTGTGCTATCAAAACTAGCTTAAACCTTCCTTTATCTCCTTAGCTGGAAATAATCTCTTTCTCTTTGCAATTCCCAGAGGAGTCTCTGTGTCACTGTGTTCTGGCATTTGACATGCCCCATCTGTGACATATCAATGGAACTTTAAGAACAATCAAACCAATGTCAGATTTCAATGAGCTGGAACTGGCGGAGGTTGTCCCGCCCCCAGGCCTTTGGTACAGATGTTACACACAGCATTGTATTGGTGGCATTTAGAGAAAAGAAAGAAGTAAGAGCATATAAATCTGTCACCAAGAGCTGTTTGGGGGAGATGTGGACACTGGCAAGGTCTAAACGAGATAGACAAGTCAGCTTTTTCATGGGCTGATTCACCAAATACTGTTAACTCCTTAAGCTAGGGGATCAGAGGCATGGGAGTTGGGCACTGGGGAGAAGACGGAGCTGGTAATGTGCCTGCCTCAGAAACACAGTGACCTGAGTCTGCATCCCTAGCATCCATAGAAGCACACTTCTGTAACCCCAGCACTCCAGTGGTGGCAGTGAGGATTTAATTGGATCCCCAGTTCTCAATGGCCGTCTAGTCTAGCCAATCAGTGAGCTCCAGGTTCAGGGAGAGACCCTGTCTCAAAATAATAAAGTAGAAAGTGGTTGAGGAAGACATCTGATGTCTAACTACCTCTAACCAGCATACACACACACACACACACACACACACACACACACACACACACACACACGCATGCACATGCACACACATGCACGCGCTCACATTACACTTCATTCATTCATTCATTCATTACACTTGAGTGACCTCCTCATTGTATAGTGTGAGGCTCAGGTTCCTGGAGGCCATGACTAGAGGGAATTCACCCGTGTATTCAAGACATTTATTGTATGCTGTTTAAAGTTACTCCCACAAGAGTCTCAGAGATTAATTCCAGGAAAAGACTAGATGGCTCCAGCCCTGTTGGCGTCTCCTATGTCTTCCCAACACACTGAGTTCATCCTCACTCCAAACCCTTTGTATGTGTCTGCTGTCCCTCACCCTCGGGTGTCTTCCCTCCCTGTGCCTCATATGACAGAGTCAATCTCCTCATCTTGGACTTAATCCAGATGGCATCCATTGGAAAGGTCTTCCCTGACTTCTTAGTTCAGAGATTGGTCAACCCTAGGACAAACTCAGGCCACCATCTGTTTTTATATAGTCTGAAAATCAAGAACAGTCTTTATATGATAGAAAAGAAAATTAAGAAGCACTAATGTTTGGTAATGCAAGAACATTATATTAGCTCAAATACCAATGTTCGTTCAGAGTTTTACTGGGATTCGGGCCCCCTCATTCATCAATCATCTGTGACTGCATGCTCAAATGGCTAAAATATTTTACTAATTTTTGGCATGGGTATGTGTGTATGGTGTACCTGTGTGTATGAGTGTTTATATGAGTGTAGATAAACGTGTGTACGCATGTGTATGTGAAGGCCAGAGGCTGAATGTAGGTGTCTTCCTTGGTCACTTTCTACCTTAGATTTTTTAGTCAGGGTCTCTCACTTGAACCCAGAACTCACCAATTTGGCTAGTCTAGCTCACCAGCTTCCCCCAGGATGCCCTGTCTCCACCTCCTACTGGCTGTGATTACAAACAGCCTGCCACACTCACCTGGCATTTACCTGGGTGCTTTACCACCTGAGCCGCCTCCCAGCCCTGTTTCCTTGTCTTTTAAAGCATTGTAGAAAGGTCTTTGCCAAGTCTGTTGTAGTCTAAATCAGTCGGTCATCTGCCCTACAGCATTTATTCACTTTATCTTCTTCGTAACAGCTACCAGGATCTAAGTAACTCAGTATCTCTCTTTCTCTCTTTCTGCCCTTCCCTCCATTTCTTCTCTTCTTCTCTCATCTCTTTTCTCTCTCCCTCTCTTCTCTTCCTCTCTGCAGGGACATCAAGCATAATGCCCCTAGAACCATGAGCCTAGGACCCCCATAGGTACCCAAATCCTTAACTGTTCTAGTCCCTCATAAAAACCACACATATCCCCACCTGTACTTTAAGTCATCTCTAGATGATTTATAATGCTGAACACAATGAGCATGTTATGCTAATAGTTTTATATTGTTGGGGGAGCAACGACAAGTGTAAAGTCCGCTCATGTTCAACACAGACAAGGCTGGTTACACATTAGTAAAGTGCCTGCCAAGCAAACAAGAAGACCTGAGTTTAATACCCAGAACCCATTTAAAAAAATTATAAAACCAGGCAAGGCACAATAGCACATGCCTTTAATCCCAGCACCGGGGAGGTAGAGAAATATAGATCTCCATGACTTCAGGGCCAGCCTGGTCTGCATAGTGAGTTCCAGGCCAGTCAAGACCCTGTCTCAAAACAAACAAACAACTAAAACAACAACAACAAAAAGCCTGATGTGGTAGCACAGGCTTGGAATTCTAGCGTGGAGAAGTAGGGTCAGACAGATCCCTGGGGGTTTCTGGCCAGCTAGCCCACCTAGCCAGCAAGGCCCGGGTCTCAGTGAGAAAGCCTATCACCATTGTTCTTTTTTCTTTTTCTTTTTCTGTTTTTTGGTTTTGTTTTGTTTTGTGACAGGGTTTCTCAGTGTAACAGACTTGGCTGTCCTGGAACTCACTTTATAAACCAGGCTGGGCTTGAACTCATAGAGATCCATCTGCCTCTGCCTCCCAAGTACTGGGGTTAAAGGCATGCACCACCATGCCTGGCTAATGTACAAATTTTTCACACAGGTTTTAAACTTGTAATCCCACTCTAAAGGCTGTCATCAAATGTAAGATGTCACCACAGAACAAGGACACGAGGTTACTTATAAGACAGATACATCCTTATTTCAGAAACTTCAGTGTTTGAACAGCAGGCTGATGCCGTGGAATGTGGTTCTACTCTACCAGCTACGTGACATAGGTTCTGGAATTGTGGTAGGGGAGGTGGGATAAAACAAAATCACAAAAACAAGAGACTAGAGAGATGGCTCAGTGGTTAAGAGCACTGAGTGCCCTTCCAGAGGACCCAGGTTCAGTTCCCAGCGCCCACATGGCAGCTCACAACTGTCTGTAACTCCAAGATCTGACACCCTCACACAGACATACATGCAGGCAAAACACCAATGTACATAAAATAAAAATAAATTTAAAAAATTTAAATCACAAAAGCAACGAAATCAACCCTGATTTCAGAGGTTGAAGCACCTGTCTGGAAGGTGGGGTTCCCCTAGAAGTCATTCCACCCACCCCTCCTCACTCACCAGTGATGTTGAAGGGTGTCCTCAGGATCCCGGTCATCCAGGAGTAGACAGCTCTCTGGGTGTGAGCTGAGGTTTGGTCATAGAGGTCTTTGAACACTGCAGATCTAAGACACAGGGGCACAGGTGCCCATTAACAACACACAGGAGGGTGCCCATTAACAACACACAGGAGGGTGCCCATTAACAACACACAGGAGGGTGCCCACCCTCAAGGAGCCAGGAGAGCACTGTGCCCAGGGCTGCCACGCTGAAACCCTCCACATGTCTTTGCTGTGTAGACTGTTTCCCTCATTTTCTCTGTTCCCCTTCACACCTAAACACCTTGCAAAGAGCGGCCTGTGCGCCCTGTCTCTGTTCTCTTAGCTCCTAATTCCTTTGGTGTGTAATAGCTTTTCCTTTTCCTTTTCCTTTTCTTTTTTGAGATAAAACTTATGTAGTTGGAATTTTCTTTGGGCCACCAACCAGCTCCCAAATAAAGACATGGAGACTTATTATTAATTATGAATGCTCGGCCTTAGCTTAGGCTTGTCCCACTAGTTCTTTTAACTTAATTTAACCAGTTTCTGTTCATCTATGTTTGCCTCAGGGCTTTTTACCTTTCTTTCATTCTGTATGTCCTACTCTCCTGCTTCCTCTGTGTCTATCTGGCTGGCCTCTGTCAATTCCTTTTCTTTCTTTCTTACTCAAGCCTAAATTCCTCCTACTACTTACTCTCCCTGCCTGGAAGTTCTGCCTATACATCCTTCCTTGCTATTGGCCATTCAGCTTCTTATTAGAGCAATGAGGTGCCTTAGGCAGGCAAGGTGAAACAGCAACACATCTTTACATAGTTAAACAAATGCAACACATCTTCAGATAGTTAAACAAATATCACAACAAACTTACATGCCCTTTAATTCACTTATTTAAAGTATATAATCCACCAGCACTCCCAAAAGCAGAATCAGTTCAAGGCCAGCCTTGGATATACAGCAAATTTGAGGCCAGCCTGCATAAGACCATATCTCAAGAAAATGAAATCATGATATTTTTCAATAAAATGGATGGAACTAGAAAATATTGTATTATGTAAGGTAAATCAGGCTCCAAACACAGCATAAACAGACCTTAGCTTCTGATTTTTACACATGTATTGTGTGAGAATGGGTGTGTGATGGGTATTCTTGGTTGTCAACTTGATTCCATCTGATTCACTAAAACCCATCATCACGTTACCAGCAGCTTACAAAGAAACTCCACCTTAGCTGTCACCCTTCAGCCCCCAGCCCCCCAGCTCCGGAAAACACTAATCCACTTCCTCTCTGTGGATTTGTCTGTTCTGGATGTTGCATATTAATGGAGTCACGCCATTCGTCATTCCCGTGTCATGCTTCTTACACATGCATGATGTTTTCAAGGCTGATACGTGTTGGAGCATGCATCAGGCCTTCTGTAAAACTAAAGAATTTTCAAAGCAGGAAACAGGGAGAAGGGCCTCGTGACCCCTCTCCCTTTCCTTTTAAGAGGTCATGAACAATGGCAAGAAGCACCACCTCCTTCAGGTCATAGAGTCCAAAGTCATGGGCAGAGCAAATACCACTACAGCTTTCATTCCTTTTTATGAGTAAATAATATTCCACTATCTGGGTATCTACATTGTGGTTGTCCAGTCATCAATGGACATTTAAATTGTTCTCACCTTTTGTTTTGTTTCTTTCTTTGTTGGTGCTTGGAATTGAACCTGAGGCCTCACACATATGATGCACATGCTCTATCAGCAAGCTGAGCACACACACACACACACACACACACACACACACACACACACACACACACACACACACCATCTTCCTGTTTAGCCTCCTAAGGAACCACCGACTGTCTCCACAGCAGCTGTCCCACCGTGTATTCCCACCATCACCACAGCTCATCTCTGATTTCTCTAATTGCCTTCAATTCTTGTCAATATCTGGTATTTTGACAAATAACCTCCTGCTGGTGTGAAGTGGCCTTGTCACTTTCTAAGCCACTGCAGTCTGATTTGGCACTGCTGGACCACCCCCATGGCTCCAGTCACCGTCATCTCCTTTTCATCCATCCCAGAAGTTCTGGTTGGTACAAATAGGACTTTCCATTTCATAGCCTCTGGCACTGACCATCCTTCCTGCTCATCCTGAAAACCTTCCAAACCTCTGTGTCCTGGGAGCCTCCTCCCCTCACACCTGCCCCATGAGTATAAGTCACCACACCCACACCATGAGTACAACTCTCCACATCAACACCATGAATAAAACTCTCCACATCAACACCATGACTTCAGCTCTCCACATCAACACCACTGAGTACAACTCACCATGTCAACACCATAAATAATTACAATTCACCACACCCACAGCATGAGTACAACTCATACCCACAGCATGAGTACAACTCACCACATCAACACCATGAGTACAACTCACACCCACAGCATAAGTACAACTCACTGTGTCAACAATTTATCTGCCTCTTCTATCGAGCATTCCCAGCAGCCTTTTAACAGTCATTCTGTGTTTTAACATACAAATTTTCCCTTGACCCCCACACAATGTTATCTTTGTATTTTCTATTTCTTTCTTTCCTTTCCTTTGACTTTCTGTTTTAATTTTGTGGCCATGAAGATGCTGTATTCCATTAGAAATGTATGATTACACTGTGGAGCACTCCACCAGCAGTGATCCCACAGTGTTCCAGCATCATCAGCTGTCTCCAACACCTATGTCAGGACCCCGAAGGAAGAACACGGCCAAGACTTCTGCTGTTCCACAGTTGTGTTCTGGTGTGTGTGTGTGTGTGTGTGTGTGTGTGTGTGTGTGTTTCCATTTTCTTTTTTCTTTTTATAAACACCACAGCAAATTTTAAAAAGCTGTTTAAACAAAATATTGTAGTTCTTGTTTTTCTAAATGTACTTAACACACTCTGCACTACGCTTCTCCTCTGGAGACCAGCAGTGGGACTCGGTCCTGAGGTGCCTTCCAGCAGCGGGTGGCCAGGACCCTTCCCTGGGAGGAGGAGCTCTCGGGTGCCCTGCAGAACTGGAAGTTGCCCTGTTGGAGCAGGAGAGCAGGGCACAGGGCAGCATCAGTGAGCAGCTGTGGTGTGGCATTCCTACGATGCCTGCTCTCACTGGATCTGCATGGCTCCGTGTGCAAGTTGCATTTTGGCTGCAGAGTGGGCTGCAATGCCTCAGCCATCTGTGCAGCAGCTGTGTGGTCGATCCATAGGCACCAGCCGGATGTACTGAACCTGGAGAGGCGACTCATCTACTCCCATAGCAGCAGGGTCTGAAGAGACCACCCTCCAGTACACTTCCACATTAGTGCATCATTGAAGGAAGTCAAGACAGGAACTCAAGCAGGGCAGGAACCTGGAGGCAGGAGCTGATGCAGAGGCCGTGGAGGGGTGCTGCTTACTGGCTTGTTCCTCTGGCTTGCTCCTGTTTCATTTTTTATTTTATTGTGTGTGTATTTGTATGTGTGCCTGCTTATCTGCATGTGTGCAGTAGCAGCAGAGGCCAGAAGAGGGCTTCTGATCCCCTGGAACTGGAGTTATAGGTGGCTGGCTGTGAGATGCTGGATGCAAACGCTGAGAACCAAAGCCAGGTCTTCTGCAAGAACAGCAAGTGCTCTTAAGCACCAGGCCCTTTCTCCAGCACCTTGTTTTGTTTTTTAAGAGCAAGGATAGTTGAAAAAGCAGGGACAATTGAAAGACACACACATACATAATACACAAATGCAATACATATATAAACACACACATGTGCATACAAAGTGGTAAGCATCATTTAAGGGAAAACTTTTCCCACTGCAAAAATGCTGTTTACCGTTCCCTATGGAATGCTACTGCCCTAGGGTGAGTTCTTTAGTCTCTCTGCCCTTCAATTTCCTCATCCACAAAGAAAAGAAACAGGAGGGCAGGATAGCGTGAGAAGTGAAGAGAAGACCTGGGGCAAACCCCCTGGGGTCACCTCAGGGTCAGGAGGCGGAGCCCTCATGAACGGGATTTGTGCCCTTGTCTAAGAGACTCCAGAGGGCTCCATGACACTTCTGCCGGCAGAGGACCCGGCAAGCAGATACTCCTGTGAACCAGAAAGTAGAAAGATGCCAAATCTGCCATGCCTTGACCTTGACGGTCTCAGCCACCAGAGGTAAGTGTCTGTTGTCCAAGGTGCCCAGCCTACAGCTGACTAAGATACTCAGGAGAGCAGTGTAGGGAGCTAGGATCTAGTAGCACTGTTTTTTAGTGTATTGTAAGGCTATTTTTTACTTAAAACAAAAATCATGATTTTCCATTTATGTAAATGAAGTTAAATTTACCTTAATTTTTTTCTTTTCCATTTATCTGCATGTGGTGCACATGTCTGTTGCCTGTGTGTGGGTACACATGTGTGCCTGTGACTGTGGAGGCTAATGTCGACGTTGGCAATCTTCATTGCTTGCTTTTCCACCGTATTTGTTGAGGCAGAGTCTCTCAGTCAAGCCCAGAGCTCATCAATATGCCTAGTTTCCCTAGCCATTGTTCTGGGGGAATCCCCTGTCTCTGCCTTCCCAGGCCGGAATTAGAGGCAGGCTGCCACACCCACCTGCCATTTACATGGACACTGATTATGCAGACTCTGATCTTCATGATTAGACAGTCAGTGCTCTACCACTGGGCCATTCTCAGGCCCTAAAACAATTTTTGTTTGTTTGTTTTGTTTTTGTTTTTTGTTTTGTTTTGTTTTGGTTTTTTGGTTTGTTTGTTTGTTTGTTTGTTTAGCGGAAAGGATGAAGGCTTATAAAGAAAACCATGGAACAAATCACAGGGCAGGTGGTAGCTAGATGTGACAAGAACTAGGAGAATAGTTCCCAGACACTACAGTTGAGAGAGAAGATCGTTTTAATAAAAGCACCTCTCAGCTCTGCTTCTGAAGACGTATGTCTACCTGTGCCCACCATCTTTCTCCCTTGCTGGGTAGTAACTGCCTTGAATCACCACAGCAGCCCCTGAGCAGTACACGGAACTAAGAGTGTTGTGCCCAGATCGTGACCCCCAGAGAGACCACCAAAGACGAGCATGCTGGAAGGCAAAAGCAAGGTTTAATTCTGGATATCCAAAAGCAATACAAGCCTAGGCAGGGACTTCGTCCAATACATCCAACGCAGTGGAGGCTGGAGGAAGCGCCCACCTGTCTGCAAGCTCAGTTTTTAAAGGGAAAAGTCACAAGGTTACATCATTTAGGGGTGCTAGTACAGGTACAATTCTGATTGGCTCACTTCTAGGGACTTCTAGAAATTACTTCTAAGGGAGTGGTTGCCCGCCACCATTTCTCATTGGCTGCCCTCAGGTGGGGGCATTTCTGTGGTCAGTTGCCCTGGAAACCAGGGAGAGGACATTCCATAGTCTGGCAGGCATTACCTCGTGACTATCTCGTGACTCTGTACTTTTACACTTCCTGGTTTCTGGAATCTGAACTGACTGGCTTCAGTAACTAATGGGCTATTCCCAAAAGGAGAAATCTTAGGCCTTAATTTTTGGGTGAAAGCATTTTGGTCTTATTTCTAAGATGGCTCATTTTGGTCTCACAAGAGTTCAGAGCAAAAGACTTACAGGTTCTTAAAGGCATCCTCATGCAGGTCCTGGGGTAACCTCTCTGTGATATCCGGCTTCAGAAAGCTGCCCGAGGACCCTCTGAGCACTCTGCCCAGGACCTCCACACACTCCAAGGGGTTCAGCACCTGGAAACAGCGCTCCAGTGTAATGACAAACAGGCTGCGGTTCACACCGGGGCTCTGAAGGGCCTCTTCCCAAATGTCTCCCAAGTGGATGACAGTGTCCTTCAGGTCCTAAAGGAAGGAGAGAGATTAGAGTCACTTCGGCTTTGTGGCCGAAGGAGGACATGTTTAGTTGGCCATAACGTGATGGGGGCGGGGTCTTGTAGATGGGGTTGTTCACCACACTGCTGACAGGGAACAAGGAAATGGAGGGACCATTCATAACCTTCTAAACCTGCCCCCCATGACCTGCTTCCTGCAATTAGGCTCCATCTCCTAAAGTTTCCACCACATCTCCCAAAATAGTCCCATCAGCTAGGAACCATGAGTTTATGGAGTACATTTCATATTCAAACCATTATAGTCCCAGGAGAGCGGCCTCTTCACTGGACAGCACTGGAAGAGACTAACATGCTGCAGCATGGAGAAATTCACATCATGCTGCTATGTGGAAACTTCTAGATCTTTCCATCACCTTTGGATCAAAGGCAAGGCTTTCACCTGCTCTTCCCATTCTCTGGGTGGACAGCAAGAATGTCACATCTTCACTTTCATTAGCATAGAACTGACACGTGGTGCTTCCTCTGGGGATGACCAGAGGTACCAGGCTCCAGACGGGGAGCAGGATCTTTGTCACAGCAGGAATCATTTGCATTTTCACAATGCATGACAGCTACTGCAGACATCTTGAGATCTTTACAGACAACACTTGTTGAGAGTTCCTGAAGTCGCTAGACTTGCTGCTGCGTTCTATTCCTTGGTGTGTAAAGAAACACACAATTTACCTCTGTGTTTGTACTGGGCTTTTCCATGAGTGTTCTCCAAGATAATTGGCTTCCTTTGCAATCTTCTGTATTTTGTTACATAGATTTTTAAAACATTGCTCTGAAATAGGCCCATGGCTTCCTCAGGCAGGAATCCATTTTCCAACCTCAGATTCAATCTTTCTAAGATGAGTCACTAGAGGTTACTCTCCAAGACTCGATTTCCTTACCTGAATATTAAAATGCAAGATTATTCTTATTTTTTATTTTGATTGCAGGTGTTATGCATTGAATTCAGGGCGTTGTTCATCCTGGGCCAGCACTCTGACCACTACGCTAAACCTTGAGCCCTTTTTCATGTGTGTGCATTCCTGCATGCGTGTGCATCCCTGCATGCGTGTGCATTCCTGCACGTGTGTGAGTATAGACAGAGCTTCACTCTGTAGTCCAGTCTGGACTGAAACTTTCTATGCAGCCCAGAATGATGTCAAAATCTCTTCCTGCCTCAGCGTCCTGAGTTCCAGGGTTGCAGGCATGAGCTAGCAAGCCTGTCTTTAAATGGTAACACTCTTCTTAACCTTATTTAATGTTATGGAGGAGATTAAATTAATCCATGCATATTAAACCCTTGAAACAATGACAGATGGCTATCTGTCCCATGAGCCAAAACTGACCCACCTCATGTGTGTGTGTGTGTGTGTGTGTGTGTGTGTGTGTGTGTGTGTTGTGAATAAAATTTTATTGGCATATACCCATACCTAATAGCAGAGCTGATTAATTGTGACTAGAGGTGTGTTCTCTATAAACACTACATTTTTACTCACTGGTCCCTTGCTGGTCATTCCCTTAGAAAAACACCTCATACATAGAAAAACCTCACCAAACATTAAACAACATAATTTTTAATAGATTTTGGATGGAATCACTTTTAAAAGCTGAAGTTCATTTAAAAATGAAATCTATCCATACCACACTAGTGGCTTTTATGTTTTAATAAAACATATTAATGTAAGAACAGATGAGGAGTTAGGGATACAGCTTGCTCAGCACTCACAAGTCCCTCGGTTTGATCACTGACATTACCAAAATAATTCAATAGAAAGTATAGAATTATTAAAATGTTTAAATCCTCTTTAAAAACCTTGTGAATTAAAACCAATAAGAATCTTAACATTTTAGAGCAGAGAGATGGCTCATCAGTGAAGAGTGTGTGCTGCCCTTGCAGAGGACCTCATTTCAACTCCCGGGACCCACGCAGGGCAGCTCACATCTACCAGAACCTCCAGGGAACCCAACGCTCTCTTCTGACCTCCACAGGCACCAGACATGCACACGGTGCACAGACATACATACACGCAGACAAAACTCTCATACACATTAAGATAAAAATAAACTAATCTTTTTTAAAAAAGAAGAATCTTTCCAGCCTGAGTACACATGGGGAAACTGAGGCTAGGCAAGGGTTTGACTCCATTTTGGAACAGGGGTCCATACCCACCTCTCTCCGATAAATGGACACTAGCCCTCAGCTTTGGAGCCCCAGGGCATTCTGGGGTTTGGGGAGCTTGCTCTCTGTGCTGTTTCTGTTATTGATCTTGTTTCATGGTCATTGTTAGTTGTTGCTTGTCTTCATCCAGCACTGTGGCCTTAGGGACAGGGACAGTCCTTTCTACACCCACTGCACACAGCAATCACCCTCACACACTTACCAACTCAGCATTAGAAGACCCTCAGTACACTCAGTGCCCGTAAGAGTAGAAAAATGTCACTTGGAGAAACTGGAGAAGAAAAGCCAGGCCCTGGAGTCCCGAGTGGGGGTGGCAGTGACGGGAGAAAGGAGTCAAGAGTGGCCAAGGCCTGGGTAGGCCCAGCAAATACCAGCTGGCCCAGCTCCTCCTCAGGAGATGCCAAGCATGCCTCACCAGGGGGTCCCACTTGTCTTCCAAAAGGCATTTCATGGCGGTGCGGAACTGCTGGGCATCAGTGTCCCTCAGGTCCTGCAGTAGCTTCTGGGGTTGGTACAAATACTGCTCCAGGTGGGCTTCCATGACTGCCTGGGCATGGGAGATTCAGTCAGTGAACAGCAGACCGGACAGTGGGTCAGCCCCATCGCCAGCAGCTCAGTAGGGTCCCCCTGACTCCCTGCAGAGTCCCCCACCTGGCAGCAGCCTGTATGTGGGGGGTGGGGGGGTTAGTGGTTGCAAATGCTGTAAGGTTGGGAGATTCCTTAAAAAACCCAGATTTCCAACTCCACTTGGGAAATGCAAGGAATGGGAAATGCTGGACATGCTTCCCCATTCAGGTGTCCAGCCTGATTTCCCCGTTCTGTAACCTGCCTGGTCCTTGTCCGAGGCAGTGGGCCTCTGTGGAGCGCCCCTGTTTCCTACCACTCAATCCCTACGCTGAGCAAGGAGAAAACCCAGGCAGATGGAATCAACGTGTCTGTCGCGCCTTGTCAGGCCACCAGCCTCCCCTGAAAGCCTCCCCTCTGCCATTTGCAGACTCCTTTTCTGTTTTTATTTAAGAGCTTTTGGACTTGCTGCTGTTGTTCACTTGGGGAATGGGAGTCTCACTATGTAGTCCAGGCTGGCCCTAAATCCACACACTCCTCTTGTCTTGACTTCCCAGGTGCTGAGGTTACAGTTGTATGCCCAGCCTCAGATTCTTAATACCCCTTACACAAATATTCAATGGGAAGGCAGTGTGAACTAACGCTTATAGGCAAACAGTGGGTATAAAAGACAGATAACATGTGTGCCAATCTCCATGTTTACACTTATCTGTACTTCAGTTTAATTAGATAGTGTGTGTTTGTGTGTTGTGCTTTCTCATGGAGCCCAGGCTGGGTTCAAACTCACTGTGCAGCCAGGGATGGTTTTGAACATGTGATTCTTCTCCCTCCATCCCTCTAGGGCTAGTATTGTGGATATGTGTCCGCCGTGCCTGTTTGCTGCAGTGTTGCGGATCAAGCCCAGGGCTTTATGCCTGCTGGGCAAGCACTCTGCCAACTGAACTGCACCTCTAGTCCGTGGGCATCCTATATTTCGTGTTTGCTAAGTTGGCAATCCCACATGTGGGCCTCAGAATTCATATCTGGAAAACAGAGACCCCCATAGTGCTCACCGTGTGGGGCGCTGTGAGAATTAAATGTCTGCCGTAGTCTCGGTGGTGCCTAGCCCAGAAGTGCTCAGCAGTGTCCACCGTTTGTCTCCACTTACGGTGAGTTTTTATTTACTGGCTGTCTGTTTCTACCTCAGAACGGTGGGAGTAATGTCTAGTTCTCCACCTCATCCTCGGTGTCTTCCACTGTGCCAACCTGCCAAGCGAATGAAGATGTGCGTGCAGCAGTATGCACCTACCAGTATGGGAAACCTTACTGTCGGGGAGGAAGGGGTTACTCGTTACTGCTAATTACGTTGCCAGGAGTGATGGAGGCAGATGCTGTGTGGGTCCAACAGCCCCTCCAGCTGGAGGAGCAAATAGTGAGCAGGCAGCCCCCTCTGGGTGCAGATCTGGTGTGAGTGTCTGTTGATATTTCTGTTTTATTAAAACGTAAGTTAAAACTGGAAATAACAAAGAATTGTGCTGCTCCTTAATTCATCAGCCTACGGCGTGACTTCCTTACTAAACAGAATAATGGTGTGTGGGCACTGAACACATCCTCAGGTCCAGACGTGGTTCCCAAGGTATCACCCTGAGCGACCAGCCATGCCGAGACATCCCAGTCATCACCACCTCCTCTGCGCCCTACTGATGCCCTAACCAGATGTCCACTGCTGTCACCGATGTTGGGTGTGGTTTCTCCCCCAAGACTCAAGCATCAGAAGTTAGTGCCTATGAAGGTGACATTAAGAGGTGAGGCCACCTCTAAGAAGTGGACCCTGGTGTGAGGGCATAGGGATGCTGCCCTTGGAAGGAACTGAGATAGTTCCCGGGAGATACTGGTGAGTTCTCAGGAGAGGATTAAAGTGAGCTTGACCATGAATCCTGCCCCAGATTCCTCTGCCCCCATTCGATCCATGTTTCCCTCTCATAGGTGTGCCCACCGTTGTAATGCATCTACCAAGTTTATACATTCTATTATGTCTTTGAGGAGCCAGCACTATACTGATGGATGGTCAGCCTCTAAAACTATGAGGTAGATTAAACTCTTTTTTAAAAAAGACTTATTCATGTATGTGTGTATATGTATCTGTGTGAGCATATGTGCGCATGTGTATAGAGGTGCCCACAAAGGCCTGAGGAGGACATCGGATCCCTTGGATGTGAAGTTGAAGGTATCTGTGAGCCACTACATGGGTGCTGGAATCCGAACTCTTGTCCTCATGATTGAGCAACAAGCACTCTTAACCACTGATTCATCCCTTCATCCTACAATTCTTTCCTGTCTTGGGATTTTGTTACAGTAATAGAAGTACCTGGTCTTGGATATTGTGGTCCAGTAATAGAAAAGCATCTAATACACCTCTGCTGTTTTTTTATCAGGAAATCCCCACCAGTTTCCACTCAGTGCACAACTGGTTTGCACTAAGGTGTGACCAATAGTAGAATTTAGGAACACATCTCACATACACACACCTGCAGGCTGGCGATGGTAAAGGCCACATTCCGTGAGTTCAGATAGGCAAGAACTCTGTGGGACAGGTCTGCAGTCCACACGTGGGAGCTTGAAGCAAAGACAGACGGAGAAAGTCAATGACCAGGTCCCCTACAAACATTCCTGTACTGGCTGTGTGCCCCGAGGCTCAGAGAGAAGGGTAGAAATGGGTCAGGGATGCCAGCAACTCTATGTTGAGAAGTAAGAGATGCCTTCACCTGGCACAGTGGCAGGAGGTGTGTTCATGAGTGTGCGTACAGGTGTGTCTGTGTATATATTCAGGTGTGTGTATGTATGTGTGTGTGTACAAGTGTGTATATATACAGGTCTGTTTGTATACAGGTGTATGTGTATATGTGTGTGCGTACTGGTGTGTGTGTTTGCATACAGGTGTATGTGTGTATGTGTGCTTGTATACAGGTGTATTGTATGTATGTGTATACAGGTGTGTATGTGTGTGTATACAGGTGCATGTGTATATATGTGTATACAGGTGTATGTGTCTATGTGTGTATACAGATGTGTGTGTATGTTTGCGTGTGTGTAGATGCCTGAAGACAACCTCAAGTATCATTGAGACAGGGTCTTTCATTGGCCAGGAGTTCACTGATTCCGCTAGACCAGATGACCAGCAGATCCTAAGAATGTCCCATCTGCACTGCCCCAGCACTGGGATTCCAAGCACGTGCCACCACACCCAAAACTTTTATGCAGATTCTGGGGGTCACACTCAGGTCCTCATGCGTGTGAGGCAGGCACTTTACTGACTGTGCCGTCTCCCCAGGCACTACAAACAGCTTTCTTCTGTTATAGATAAGTAGATGGATGGATGAACACATAAGTAAATAAATAAAATTGCAGCCTGAAAGAATATATCTAAAAGCACCATTGCAGGTCTCACGGGGAGAGGGATGTTTACAGGGGCCTTTCATCTTAGTGTGATTGGCTATCCCTGCCAGGGGCCCAAGGCCCCCATTTCCTCTTCTTTATGGAATGCATATTAAGATTTAATGTTGACAGCTTTCTTTCTACAACACTGCCACACCACCCCATCTCTCCAGCCTCTCGCACAGGCCTGCGCAGCGCAGCGCAGAGCAGTGGTGGTCACACTCCAGTTCTGCCGCTCCCCAGCTGTGTGGCCCCCACTCACCCTCCCCAAGCCTCGGTTTCATTATTCTGTCCAAAGGGATAGCAACGGGCCCCAGGCTGAGGGGTAGAGTGAACCCAGATGCCCTTCTCTTCACCAAGCCCCGGGAAGAAGTGCCTCCTCAGAAGCACGCCAGGCATCGTGGTCTCAAGCTCCAGTGATGGAGGAACAGTGTTTGGGGACCCGTGTGTCCACTGAAACACTGGACACTGCTTGATGCTCCTTGCAATGAGCACATACTACGTTTCTCAAGTAAGAAATTCCATGTCCGAGTTATTAGGAAGAAATCCCATCCCTCCCAAGCCCTCAGAGGCAGATTACCTTCCGAACTGTATGAGATCCAGAAACGCTACAGCGGGGAACAAAATGAAAAGACGGCTTTAAACAGGATGGTTCCACAGACACCACATCCATATTCTGTTTGAAGATCTCAGAAGGTACACATGGGACAGGCTGGGGACATTACCATTCAGATAGCTTCCCTCTATTATTTCTTCCTAAGAGGCAAAGAGATAAAATCAAGTATAACATTCAAATTTGGCAGCGCCAGTAGAGGGGATTTTGATTAAAATAAAAACGGAACACTCACCGCCATTTTCTGCAGCAATGGGTGTAGATCTGTAAGAAAGCCATTGGGTGT
Organism: Peromyscus maniculatus bairdii; assembly: GCF_049852395.1. Lineage (NCBI taxonomy): Eukaryota > Metazoa > Chordata > Mammalia > Rodentia > Cricetidae > Peromyscus > Peromyscus maniculatus. The sequence goes on along the minus strand of NC_134852.1, from coordinate 131,237,680 downwards.
GTGAGGAGAACCGCACTGCGTGACCTTCATAAAGGCAAAAGTAGCTACCACGGGAGCCCAACAAAAGCCGCTCAGGGTTTCCCTGACTTGTCATCATTACAATAACTATGCCCAGTGTGAGAAAACTTTGGTTCCCAGCCCCCACTGAGAACCTTTGCACGCTGTCACTGGGAGTGTCAGTTTGTCCAGCCACTGTGGAAATTGGGGAAGAGGCACCCCACAAACATAAGGAGAACTACTGTCTGCTCCACTCTGTCACACAGAGGCAGCTGAGGTGCACCACACAGAGACACCCGCCCATCTGTGCTCAGTGTGGCAAGATTCATAATTACCAGGATACGGAGCTAGCCTGGAAACCCATCAACAAGATCCTGGTGAAAAAAAAGTGTGATCTATACCCACAGGGGAGTATTATTCTAGCATAAAGAAGAATGGAACTATGTCATCGGCAGGAGAAACGTTGGAACTGGAGATCATCCTGTCAATCAAAGCAAGCCAGACTCAGAAAGACAGGCGCTACATGCTTCCCTCATGTGTGGGATCTAGTGAACCCCTGGGGGATGGAGGAAAGAGGGGGTACTGGCAGTGAAGTCCACTGAAGTACATTGTGTGCATGTGTGACAATGTTATAATCAACCTATTACTTTGTACAAATAATATGCACTAATAAAAAAACCTTGTATAATAACCCTAAAAGGCCAACATTTACCCACAGGCACACATATGTTCTCTCTCTCTCTCTCTCTCTCTCTCTCTCTCTCTCTCTCTCTCTCTCTCTCTCTCTCTCTCTCTCTTGACACACACACACACACACACACACACACACACACACACATACACACACACACACACTCACCTGAATGTATCATGAATCTAAACTGATATATCCAGCTACATCCCCTAAAATGTGTGGAAGCTGCAAAAGGTGTTTTTCTCCTCAGAACTTACCCTGCCTGGAGCTTGGGTCTCCCTGGCTTACACCTCCATGGCTCAGAAAGAGGGCCAGGAGAAGGGAGAACATCCTAGGTCCCTGAGACATTCTCCTGCAGTTAAGTCAAGAACAGAAATGATTCAGGTTTATTTTTCCTTTAAAACATGCATTTAAGAATATTCAGGAACAAACCGGGCGGTGGTGGCGCACGCCTTTAATCCCAGCACTCGGGAGGCAGAGGCAGGTGGATCTTTGTGAGTTCGAGGCCAGCCTGGTCTCCAAAGCAAGTTCCAGGAAAGGCGCAAAGCTACACAGAGAAACCCTGTCTCGAAAAACAAACAAACAAAAAGAATATTCAGGAACAAAAGGAACATATAGACCCCAACTCTTCAAAAATATTTTAAATAATTTAATGAGTCCAGTGTATGTCTAAGACACATTCTTCATTCTCCCAGTGAACTCAATAGTCCATTTCTATTCTTACCACCACCCTGTTCCAGAGCACTTCAAAGCACTCACTCCGTTACCTCTCACATGAGCTCTGGATCCAGAACGTAAGAAATCTCACAATCCAGTAAGAAGACAGGCCAGCAGGAAAACACAGTTGAACTTCTCTAAAACAGATATGAAAATGTCCAATAAGAACACAAAAGATGGGCTGGAGAAATGGCTTAGAGGTTAAGAGTATTGACTGCTCTTCCTAAAGGTCCTGAGTTCAATTCCCAGCAACCACATGGTGACTCACAACCACCTGTAATAAGGTCTGGTGCCCTCTTCTGGTCATACATGCTGTATACATAATAAATAAATAAATCTTTAAAAAAAAAAAAAAAAGAACACAAAAGATATCACAGCATGTGAGTCACTTTATATGGGGCTCTGCTCAAAACAAGTTCCATTTGTGGGCTTTTTAATAAGCAGACAGGACAGATGGCTGTTTTCAAAATTTAAATCTATGCACGTCACCTTCCTTCCTATTATCCCCAGGATAAAACAAACCATGTGAAACAAACTCACAACGAGGCCCCACACAGTCCCTAAAATGACTAAAAGTGGAAGACTGACATCAAATGTTGGCAGTATTGTGACTGGAAATCTGTTTGCCAGAGTTCTACAAACACATACTTGGTACTCTACAATCGAGGAATGTCAGGGGCTGGGGGGGTAGCTTAGTTGGTAGAGAGCTTGCCTAGCAAGCACAAAACTCTAAGTTCGGTCCTGAGCACCTTAAACTTGGCATTGGAGGTACACCTGTAATCCCAGCACTCAGGAAGGAGAGACTAGAAAATCAGAAGTGCAATGTTATCCTCAGTACCCAGTAAGTTTAAGGGCAGCCTGGGCTACATAAGACCCTGTCTCTAAAAAAAGAGAGAGGAAATAAAAAAGAAGAAAGAAAGAAAAGGAAAAGAGAATTTCAATCCCAGGTATTTGCCCAGAGAAATAGAAACATGTAGATACAAAGACTGGTTCAGTCTTATTTGTAATAGTCAAATCTAGGAACAACCCAGGTGTTCAACAGGTACAAGGTTTAGGACGGCATATCTATTCAATTGAACCAGTGGATCACCACTCAGCAATAAAAAATTAAACCTATCACCTTAGATAATTAGAAGACTGTTGTAGAATAGAATATTTGTTTAACTAAGTAAAGATGTATTACATCTGTTTGTGTTGCAGAATAACTGTTTATGTAAAGATGTGTTGCATTTGTTTATGCTGCACTTGTTTAACTATGTAAAGATGTGTTGCATTTGTTTATGCTGCACTTTTTTTTTAACTATGTAAAGATGTGTTGCCTTTGTTTTACCTTGCCTGCCTAAGGCACCTGATTGGTCTAACAAAAAACTGGTTGGCCAATAGCTAGGCAGTAGAGGGATAGGTGGGGCAGGCAGAGAGAATAAGTAAGAAGAGGAATCTAGGCTCGAGAGAGAATGAGGTAGAAAGAAAAGGAGATGCCAGGGGCCAACCAGCTGGGGGCCAGCCAGCCAGCGGTCAGACAGACTCAGAGGAAGCAGGAAAGCAGGATGGACAGTACATAGATGAGGTAAACGAACCTTGGGGCAGCACATAGGTTAATAGAAACTGGGTTAATTTAAGTTTAAAAAGCTAGCTAGAAACAATCTTAAGCTAAGGCAGTGAATTCATAATTAATAGTAAGTCTCCCTGTCATGATTTGGGGACTGGCGATCCAAGAAAGCCTGCTACAGAAGACCAACCAAAATATGTGACGCAAAGCTGTCAAGACACTGAATGCAGGAATCAGAAGATTGCAGTCTCAGAGAGAAGGGATGCAGACCAGCTGAGCCCAGCCCGCGCTCCTGTTACCACCCGGAGTCTCCAGCCCTCAGTGCAAGCTGAGGAGGCACTGGGATCTGTGTAAGCTACACAGAGAAAGTCCTGCAGGTCTGAGGGAGGATTCCTTGAGCACTGAACAGGCCACCTGAGACAAGAGGAATGAAAGCACGGAAGGTGGAACCATCCTCAGGACTCACCCAGGAGCAGGGGAGTTCCCACAGCCAGAGCAGAAAATGGGACAGTCCTCCTGGAAGAGCTGCCTCAGGAATGGCCACAGGGGGCTGCGCCACTTTCTGGATGGATACCGTGGTATAGTTACATAAGAGGTAAGGAGGGAGGAGACTGGGGGAAGACTATGAGACTTCATTCCACATTTTTAATTTCCTAGCAATCCGTATTTCAAAATGAAAAACCATTTTAATCACACAAATGAAAGATCAGCCTAGAGTCCACAGGAAAAAGACCAAATGGTTACCACATACAACAAGGATGAATAGCAGCAACATGCCTCGTGAAACACTCTAGGAATAGGGCCGGGAAAGGTGGCTCCATGGGTAAGTGCCTACCACACAATCACAAGGACCCAAGTTCACCTCCCTAGCACCCAAGTAAAAGGCAGAGGGTGCATGCCTGTAATCCCAGCACTGGAGAGGAAGAGACAGGAGGGTCCCTGAGGCTTGCTGGGTAACTAATTCTGCTGAATTGGCAAGTTCCAGGTTCAAAGAAGGTGGGAGAGCCTGTGTCAAAAAGTAAAGAGAGTGACTGAGTATCTGGTGTCACCTTCTGGCCACTACACGCACATGCTCACACACAATGCAGCATTCATAAAAATAGGATATATTGCACAGTTCCTTTTATGTGAAACTCCAAGACAGTTGAAAATCGTCTACTGTGACAAAGTCAGGAGACACCTGGGACACTCTGAGCACGTGGTGGGAAGCCTTACTGCAAAGGAACACAAGAGAATTTGAAGGAGACTGATGATTATTTATTTTTGTTTTGTGTATATGAGTGTTTGCCCCCATTGATGTGTGTGCAGTGCCTGCAGAGGCCAGGAGAGGGCATCAGATCCTCCTGGAACTGGAGTTACCGACAGGTGGGAGCTGCCAGGTAGGTGCTGGGAATCAAACGGAGTCCTCTGGCAGAGCAGCTTGTTCTTACCTGCACATTGCTCCAGTCCCAATCATGGGAATTTCTCTACCTTGATTGCAGTGGGTATTACAAGGAAGCCACGCTTACCAAATCTCATTGGAATGTGTGTGTGTTTTTTTAAATGGGTGGATATTGCTGCCTCTAAGCCATACCTCCCAAGAGTTGCAATCGAAAGAGAAAAGGAAACCATGGACTGTAGAGTCCCACAGTCTGGTTTCTGTCCCACCTCTGCCCACTCACTAGCTGTGTGATGTCAGGCAACTGGCTTCACTTCTCTGTACTTCAACTTTCCCTGTATTGCTATTTTAAATGGGGTAGATCGTGGTACTGTCCCAGCTTGGTTTCTGTTGCTGTGATAAAAATACTGATCAAAACCAACCTGGGGATGAAAGAGTTGATTTGGCTCCCAGTTTACAGTCCATCATCCAGGGAAGCCAAGCCAGGAACTTAATACAGGAACCTGGAGGCAGGAGCTGAAGCAGAAGTCATGAAGGGGTGCTGCTCACTGGCTTGCTCCTCGTGGCTTGCTCAGCCTGCTTTCTTATAGAACCCAGGACCACCAGCTCAGGGATGGCACCACCCACAGGGAGCTGGGCCCTCCTATATCATTAACCAATAAAATGTCCCACAGACTTGTCTACAGGCCAATCTGATGGAGGCAATTCCTCAGTTGAGATTGCCTCTTCCAAGGTAACTCTAGTTTGTGTTGAGTTGACAAAAACTACGGAGCACAGGGACCCACCTTATATTGTCTTTTGAGAAGTAAATTAATCACTTTGAATGGAGCTTTGCTCAGAACAAGTTCTGAGTGTGAGTTTTTACTAAGAGGTCAGACTGCCGTTTTCAAAGTTCCGGTCTCTGCCTGTCACCGTCCCTCTCTTTTTACTTCTCAGATAAACCCTTTAGGGGTTGTGCCACCTACTTCTTCGTGCCTCATTCCCAAGGCTCCTGCTCAGGCTTCTTTCTGTCCTTCCAAGATGTCATATTCTCCAGGTCAAGGTCCTCTGTGAAGACTCCTCCCTTTTGGCCTAGCTAACTCAACTCATTATAAATCCCAAGTCCTCCATGCAGCCCTCCATGAATTCTCTAAGACAAGACAATTAGAGAGAACGCCAATACTTCTCTTTTAGAGCACCAGGCATGACTAGAGAACATATTTTTTTCTACATAATTATTTCATGCATTCATTTATCAAATGTTTATTGAGCATCACTGCAGACCAGGCATTATCTACACTCTGAGGATACAGCAGTTTGCAGAGTCGTGCGGCTGTTGATGTGTTGGGGAGGCAGGAAGAAAATTAACAGGCAATCGGGTAACTCTGTTTATGTCGGGGAGAGATGGATGCTACTGAGGAAAGAGAGGTAGTGAAGGAACGGGAGCCAAGGCAAAACATCAGGGAAGTTCTGAGGACAGGAAGGAACAAACTACAGGAATATCTGCAGAAAGAGAGAGAAAAAAAAAAGAGCATGATTTATTTGCATGTTTTCCCATAACCCACACAAGGATAGGAAAGGAGGGCAATGAGGCTGGGAGTGGCTGGCCTCTTCCATAAGCATTTACACTTGGCTTTGAAGTGGGACGGAGCCACTGGAGGGGTGTTAGCACAGGAACATCTTACTCGGGCTTTTATTTGAACTGGATCCTGAACACATGGAACTCCTTCGATGGGGCAGTGGCTGTATAAGGGAAATCAGTCTTGATAAGAGATGTGTGGAGGACTCAGTCCCAGGCAGTGAGGGTGAGGAAATTTGGCTGGTTCCAGAGGTATTCAAAGGTGAAGCCAACACAGGTATACAGGATAAAAAAAGAGAGAAGCCATAGAAGATGACAAGGATTTGGTTTGAGCATGGAAAAGAGTAGGAGCTTGGGGGAAGCATCCAAGCACCAACCTGTGAAAGAATCACTGAAACTCCACTTTGGACATTCTAATTTTGAGGGGTCTACTGGATATATGGTATGGACCGCACTGGGAACAGCAGGATTGGCGTCTGCAGTTCGAGGGAACAGCTCAGACCAAAGCTCTGCACACACAGCAGCCACGGTGTTTCCAAACTTGGGAACTAGAGGAGATCACGGAGGAACAATCACAAAGAGAAAGCAGGTTTTTAGGGATGGCAGGCAGTGGGGCCTGAGCCCCAGGGGCGAGACTCTGTCATCAAGATGCCAGGTTGCTCAGGTAACAAGAGCAAAGTCAAGACTGGAAAACTGTCAGAACAAACAACCTAGCTTCTTCAGCAAATGGAAGCGGAAGGGGTGGACTTAAGAGATCTATCCGTCACTTGTATGTGCTTAATTTGAATTCTGATTCAAACAAAACATTGAGAAAATAATGAGGGACCCCATGCCCTGGGCTCCATATCCTGGCCTACAACTTTGGAAGAAGACTTTGGCTTTACCAGAAGCCAGGCTGGATCGAGGGACATGAGATAAGACATTGCCCACCACCCGCCAACACTCCTTAAAGCCCACCCAACAATCCCAGACTGTACACACACACCCCCAGCTCCATATCCTCGTCTACAACTTTGGAAGAAGACTTCAGCTTTACCAGAGGCAAGGCCGGATCTAGGGACCCCAGACCCCTAAGACCCCAGTGGAGACACCCTATTGGACCTGAAGACTCACTAGTCACCAGAACCCTCAGCCACTTAGGCCAAAAGACCAGAGAGGAAACAGAAACCAAGGAACAAAACACACATGCAACAAAGACAAACACAGGAATCGACACCTAGACCTATAACCATTCCAAACCCAGATGCCTAAATGCGAGTGTAAAAACAATCAATAATAGAAAGGGCAATATGGCGCCACCAGAACCCAGATAGCCAATGACAGCAAGACCTGAACAACTAATGCAACTGAAGCACAAGAAAATGACCTTAAAAATAATTTTATGAAAATGATAGAGGTCTGTGGGGCATTTACCCACCAACCCCACAGCTCCCCAGAGTTTTCTTAAGTGTGAGTAGCAGGAAATATTAGATAGAAGGATTTATAGCGGAGAATCTTGCGGAGATAAACAGATAGAAAATAAAGGATAGCCTCAAGAGGGCCTGGAACCTATTCCAACAAACCCTGACCGTCTCTGCCCCAGGGTTTTTATAGAGATGCCAAGGGGTGGAGCAAAAGACCTCCTCCCCCAGCACAGCCAAGTGCAGACCATCTCAGACACCTGCACTCAGGCCCGTGGTCCTGATCATCCTCTATGCGGACCTGCTGGGTAAAGCCACGAGGAACCCAAAAACGGGATCCCACAGATGTCCTTAAAGAGGAAATGAAAAAAATCCCTTAAAGAAATTGAGGAAAAGAAAAACAAAAAATTGGGTGAAATCAATAAATTCCTAAAAGAATGCCAAAAAAGCCAAGAAAAAACAAACAGGTGAAGAATACAGTTCAAGATCTGAAAATGGAAATAGAAGCAATAACAAAAACACAAACGGGGAGAATCCTGGAAATGGAAAATCTGGGTAAGTGAACAGGAACTACAGATGCAAGCATCACCAACAGAATACAAGAGATGGAAGAGAGATTCTCAAGCACTGAAGATATGATAGAGGAAATAGATTCATCAGTCAAAGAAAATGTTAAATTAAAAAAATTCCTAACACAAAACATCCAAGGAATCTGGGACACTATGAAAAGACCAAACCTAAGAATAATAGGGATAGAAGAAGAAGAACTCTAGCTCAAAATCCAGAAAATATATTTAACAAAATCATAGAAGAAAATTTTCTCAACCTAAAGAAGGACATGCCTATAAAGGTACAAGAAGCTTACAGAACACCAAATAAATTGGATCAGAAAAGAAAATCCCCATGCTACATAATAATCAACTAAACACTAAACATACAGAACAAAGAAAGAATATTAAAATCAGCAAGGGGCTGGGAGGTGGTGGTGCATGCCTTTAATCTCAGCACTTGGGAGGCAGAGCCAAGTGCATCTCTGTGAGTTCAAGGACAGCCTGGGCTACAGAGTGAGTTCCAGGATAGGCTCCAAAGCTACACAGAGAAACCCTGTCTCAAAAAACCAAAGAGAAAAACAAAAAAATAAAATCAACAAGGAAAAAAGGCCAAGTAACATATAAAGGCAGACCTATTAGAACCACACCTGACTTCTCAACAGAGACCCTAAAATCCAGAAGGGCCTGGACAGCTGTTTTGCAGACTCTAAGAGTCCACAGATGCCAATGCAGACTACTATACCCAGCATCACCATGGATGGAGAAAAACAACTTATTTCATGACAATGTCAAATTTAAACAATATCTATCCACAAATCCAGCCCTACAGAAAGTACTATAAGGAAAACTCCAACCCCAGGAAGTTAACTACACTCATGAAAACACAGGCAGTAGATAATCTCACACCAGCAAAACCCAAAGAAGGGAAAACACACACACACACAATCACACACTACCACCACCACCACCAACAAAATAACAGGAATTGACAATCATTAGTCATTAATATCTCTCAATATCAATGGACTCAATTTGCCAATAAAAGACACAGGTTAACAGAATGGATACAAAATAGATCTATCATTTATTAATATTACTCCTCAAATTACACAGCAATACTCCTCAAATTATTCTACAAAACAGAAACAGAAGGAACACTGTCAATGTCTTTTTATGAGCCACAGTCACACTGATAACCAAATCACACAAAGCCTCAACAAAGAAAGATAATTATAGACCTATTTTACTCATGAACATTGATGCAAAAATATTCAATAAAATATTGGCAAACTGAATCTAAGAACACATCAAAAAGACCATCCACCATAGTCAAATGGACTTCATCCCAGAGATGCAGGGATAGTTCAACATATGGAAATCTGTCAATTTTTTTTTTTTTTTTTTTTTTTTTTTTTTTTTTTTTTTTTTTTTTTTTTGGTTTTTTCGAGACAGGGTTTCTCTTGTGTAGCTTTGCGCCTTTCCTGGAACTCACTTGGTAGCCCAGGCTGGCCTCGAACTCACAGAGATCCGCCTGCCTCTGCCTCCCGAGTGCTGGGATTAAAGGCGTGCGCCACCACCGCCCGGCAAATCTGTCAATTTTTAATCCACCATATAAACAAACTGAAAGAAAATGATACATGATCATCTCATTAGATGCTGAAAAAGCCTTTGACAAAATCCAACACCCCTTCATGATAAAAAAAATCTTGGCGAGATCAGAGACACAAGGAACATACCTAAACATAATAGAAGCAATATACAGCAAGCTGATTGCCAACATCAAATTAAATAGAGAGAAACTCAAAGCAATTCTACTAAAATCAGGAACAAGTCAAGCCCATCCACTTTCTCTATACCTGCTCAATATAGTGCTTGAAGTTCTAGCTAGAGCAATAAGAAAACTACAGGAAATCAAGGGGATACAAATCAGAAAGGAACAAATCAAAGTGTCTTCATACAAAAATGATATGAGAGTATACATAAGAGACCCCAAAAATTCTACCAGGGAACTCAGTTGATAAACACCTTTAGTCCAGTGGCTGGATACAAGATAAACTAAAAAAAAATCAGTAGCTCTGTAGCTAGAGTTTTCCTGCCTTGCCCACAGTCAGGACAAATCTCTGTCACCCGCCAGTCCCACAGCCGCTCAGACCCAACCAAGCAAACACAGAGACTTATATTGCTTACAAACTGTATGGCCGTGGCAGGCCTCCTGTTAACTGTTCCTATATCTTAAAGTAACGCATTTCTACAAATCTATACCTTGCCACGCGGCTCGTGGCTTACCAGCATCTTCACATGCTGCTTGTCCTGGCAGTGGCTGGCTGTGTCTCCTTCTGCCTTCCTCTTCTTTTATTTCTCCTCTCTGTTAGTCCTGCCTATACTTCCTGCCTAGCCACGACCAATCAGGTTTTATTTATTGACCAATCAGAGCAACTTGACATACAGACCATCCCCCAGTTACAGCCAAGTGCAGACCATCTCAGACACCTGCACTCAGGCCCATGGTCCTAATCATCCTCTATGCAAACCTGCTGGGTAAAGCCACGAGGAACCCAAGGACAGACTCCCACAGGACACACAGAACATCACATAGCATAGCTCTTTTATATACAAATGATAAAAGGGCTGAAAAGTTTCTGTAAGGCAAAGGACACTATCTGCTGTGGAAAAATCCTTTTGTACACTGTGAAGATTTGTCACTCAGATTAGTTTAATAAAGAAGCTGACTCTCCAATAGCTGAACAGGATAAGGTTAGGTGGAAGAGCCAAACTGAGAATGCTGGGAGAAAGAAGGTCAGAGCCAGGCAGTTGTCAGAAGACACAGAGAGAAGCAAGATGGGCATGCCATACTGAAAGGTACCAACCCATGTGGCAAAGCATAGATTAAAAATATGAGATAGTTTAAATGTAAGAGTTAGCTAGTAACAAGCCTGAGCTATTGGCCAATCATTTATAATTAATATTAAGACTCCATGTCGGTTTTTTGGGAACTGGTGGATGGGAAAGAAGCGTCTGCAAAGAAACATCTTCCTATAACATCAATATGATAAAGCAGCAGCCTACAGAATGAGAAAAGATCTTCATTAACCCCACATCTGGCAAAGGGCTGATCTCCAAAATATATAAAGAACTCAAAAAACTAGACACCAAAAAATTAAATAATCCAGTTTTTAAATGGGGTACAGATCTAAATAGAGAATTCTCAACAGAAGAATCTCAAATGTCTGAAAAACACTTAAATATTCAACGTTCTTAGCCTTCAGGGAAATGCAAATCAAAATGACTTTGAGATTCCATCTTACACCAGTCAGAATGGCTAAGATCAAAACCATGCTGGAGAGGATGTGGAGCAAGGGGAACACTCCTCCATTTCTGGAGTACAAACTTGTACAGCCACTTTGAAAATCAATATGGCAGTTTCTCAGAAAACTGGGAATCAATCTACCATAAGGCCCAGCTATCCCATTCTTGCTTATATACCCAAAGGATGTTCAATCGTACCACAAGGACACTTGCTCAACTATGTTCATAGCAGCTTTACTACTTGTAATAGCCAGAACCTGGAAACAACCTAAATGTTCCTCAGCTGAGGAATGGATAAAGAAAATGTGGTACATGTACACAATGGAGTATTACTCAGCTGTTAAAAACAATGACATCAGAAAATTTGAAGGCCAATGGATGGAACTATAAAAAAATCATCCTGGGTGAGGTAACCCAGACCCAGAAAGACAAACATGGTATGTACTCACTCGTAAGTGGATATTAGGATATTAGTTATAAAATAAAGGATAACTATGCTACAATCCACAGACCCAGAGAGACTAGGTCACAAGGAGATTTCAATGTGGAATGCCTTGATCTCCCTGGAAAGGGGAAATGAAGAGATTTCATGAATGGACTGTGGGCCAGTAGGGATGGGAACAGGAGTGATAAGGTTGGGTGAGGGATGATGGAGGGTGAGAGTACTAAAAGAGACTACTGGAAAGTGTCGGGGGGGGGGGGGGCGCATTTTAACGTCAGGTAAAAACCTGGTGCAAGGGAATCTCCCAGGAATCTACAAGGATAACCCCAACTAAGACTCCTAGCAATAGCTGATAGATAGCCTGAATTGGCCATCTCCTGTGACCAGGCAAGACTTCAAAGGGAGGGAGTGGGAAACCAACCCAGCCACATAACCTTTGACATACAGTCTGTCCTGCCTATGGGATGTGCTGGGGTAAGGGTGGCCTAGAGATTGAGGGAGTAGTCAACCTTTGACCCACGCCAAGAGAGTGAGCCCACCCCTGACACTGCCTGGAGCACCAGGATCCACAGGCTGGATGACCCAGAGACCTACAATAGAACCAAATATGACTGGAGGGGAAAAAATCCTCAATGTAACAATGCCTAACAATATTCTGCTATTCTCATCAATTAGTGCCTACCCCAATTGTCAACAGGGAGGTGTCATGCAGCATCTGATGGAAACAGATGCAGACCCACAGCCAAACATTAGGTGGAGTTCAGGGAATCCTGCAGAAGAGGAGAAAGGATTGTAGGGGTCAGAGGGGCCAAGGACAGCATTAAAAAAAAAAAAAAAAAAAAAAAAAAAAAAAAAAAAAAAACCAGAATCAACTAACCTGGGCTCATAGGGGCTCACAGAGACTGAACCGACAACCAAGGAGCCTGCCTGGGACTGACCTAGGCACTCAGCATACATGTTAGAGTTGTGTAGCTTGGTCCTCTTCTGGGACTCCTAACAGTGGGAGCAGGGGCTGTCTCCATCTCTTTTACTGTCTTTTGGGACCCTACTCCTCATACTGGGTACTGGGTTGCCTTGCTCAGCCGTAATACATGGGAAAGTACTTAGTCTTACTGCAACTTGATATGCCATGTTTTGTTGATACTCATGGGAGACCTATTCTTTCCTGAACAGAAACAGAAGAGGAGTGGATTGGGGTGTGGGAACAGAGAAGGGTTGAGGGGGCGGGGCTGGAAGGAGAGGAGGCTGGGGTGTAAAACAAGCAAATTAAATAAGTAGATAGATAGATAGATAGATAGATAGATAGATAGATAGATAAGTGAATAAATGAAGAATGAATGAATGAATGAATAAATAAATAGATAGATAGATAGATATAGATAGATAGATAAATAGAAAATAATTAGGGCTGCAAAAGTGGCCCAGTCACCTAGCATGCACAAAACCACAGGTTCAATTCCTAGGGTCACATAAGCCCAGCATGCTGGCACACACCTGGAATCCTAGCACTTGGGAGAGGCATGAGAGTTGAAGCTCAAGTCTTCTTTGGCTACATAGCAAGTTCAAGGCCAACCTGGGCTATCTACTAGACTCTATCTAAAAAAAAAAAAAAAAACAGGCAGCGGTTGGTGCTTAATCCCAGCACTCAGGAGACAGAGCCAGGCGGATCTCTGTGAGTTCGAGGACAGCCTGGTCTACAGAGCAAGATCCAGGACAGGCACCAAAACTACATGAAGAAACTCTGTCTTGAAAAAAAAACAAAAGAAAAAAAAAGAGAGAGAGAAAAAAATTTTGAGCCCTGACTGTGTGCATATTTAAAAGAATAATTACTAGTATTTTTAAATCTGTTGATGCAACTGTGTTGTTACATTTTCTAAGGAGCCCTCCTCTTCTAAAATAGTTTTGCACTCACTTATTTATCTCGAGGAGCATGCCACAGGGCTCCTGTGGAGGTCAGAGGACAACTTGCAGTGGTTCTTTCCTTCCACCACGGGGATTCTAGGGATAAAACTCTAGTCATCGGAGCTGGCAGCAAGTCACTTTGGTAAGCCATCTGGTATTTTAATAGGAGGGTCAGCACCTTTGGTCCATTCAAATGGCTGCCTGATTTGTACAGCTCACAAGAAGAAAGGAACTGTGGTTTGAATGACCAAGGCCTCCCAGACGCTCCTGTCAAAGGCTCGGAGCCCAGGATGGCACTCTTGAGAGGTGATGGAGCCTTTGAGAGGAGACAATGGAAGGATCTTGGGTCAGTGGGGCATGTGCTCAAAGGAGATTGTGGGATCTGGAGCTTCCCTCTTTCTGGCTGAGGAGGTGAGCAGAGCAGTTATCCACGAAACATTCCAGACATGATGAGCCATCTCACTGCAGAGGCTCTCTCACCTGCCCTGGAGGAGCCTCGAAACCCGAGAGCTAAAATCATCCTCTTCTCTTCATAAACTGATTGACTCTGGTGTTTGAGGGTATGGATGATGACGCACAAATGGTTGTTTAAATGGTTTTAAAAAACAGAATAATTTTTTTTGACAGCATAAACATTCCACATATGAAATTTACATTTTCATACCCTCTCTTACACATGCAATAAATACAATACATAATGGAATTTTGAAGTATTTGCTGTGAAACATTGTGTCTGCAACAGAAACCCCATACAGCACATTTTTGCCGCATCTGACCGTGAGTGGCCACATGACAGGACTGACGTGTAGTATCTGGGTTGCATAAGCATGCACAATGGTCTTTACACACTGTGATCCCCAACGATGCAATGCCAGACACCGTCTCCACCACCGAGCAACGCATGCTCTCATTTCTTTGTGTAAACGCTTGAAATTTTCTCCATCTCAGCTTCTTCTAAACACAGTCGTAGAAGCTGTTTTGTTTGGGGTTTGGGTTTTGTTTGTTTGTTTTGTTTTGTTTTGAAGTAAAAAGGTGTGGAAGAAGCAAGGAAGAGAACTGAGAGGAGTGGCCACAGTGCCGGGGAGACCTCAGGTGAGAGAGGTGGACCAAGAGGAAGCGCACACAGGATGCTGAGGCTAGCATGATGAAGACCGGAAATTGCGCTTTGCTTCTGCTGGGACCTCCAGGCAGGCCACACCCCAGAGAGGAGATGATGTGACAGGAGATTAAGGACTGAAGAAAGCTTGATGATACTAACATAAAAGAAGCCAGTCTGCGGAGGAGGACTTCCTCGTCCTGGCCTCATCTGATGAACACAGCACGTGGGAAAGAAGGCCCCGCACCAAGGGGAAGGGCGCCACTAGAGACCACAGCATGGCCAGGAGCATTCTGAGCTCTTCCCTCGGCTCACTAGCCCACTTCCATCCTCAGGAGAGAGCTTGTCCCTTCCTGAGAAGCTATTTACAGCTTAAAAGCACAGCTTTCTCCATCTCTCCCTCTGGTGGCTGCTGGGATGTTCGCTTCCCCTTTTTTATGTTTTTCTCTTCAACTCCAATATAGCTGTTTTTTTACCTTCCTTCTGAATCTGTTTATGAATCGTTTTATTTATGAGACTAAGAACCTTAAAAGGGAACTTCCCTCGGTTTTTTCCAGTCATGAGGTAACAGCAGCACCCTCTTTCAGTATTAGAAGGGACTTCGGGTGGTAAAGAAAACCCCATGATGGGTCGGTGGTATCTAGAAATTGCAGGCACCCCAGCATTGCCCAGGCCAAACCTCACAGCATTGCCTAACTTATTACATCAATGGATTGTTTTGTCCCTACGGGACCCTCCATAGCAAACATCAAAAAACAAACAACAAACAAAAACCAATTGGGCTCATTTGACTTTGCAGGACAAAGACAGACCATGACACTTTCAAACCCCCCACCCCCGGGGCAACAAAACCCTGCATTCTAACAGGATTTGAACAAACCAGAGCCCACAGCATTCTAGAGCATTCTGCCCATGAGCTGCTCCTGGGAGCTGCTGTGTTCAGCTCTAACAACAACTTCCTGGATCTGGGTGGTTGGGGAGCCTTTTGCCTCCTTCCCTTTTCTCTTTGGTCACATGGCCCTGGGCCATCAGCCTCATTCACGGTCCTCCGATTCCCCAGACAATGAGGCTTCTTGTGCCCAGCTGCGCTGATCCTATTACCTCGGTGAGAGGTTTACAATAATGAACTAAACACTCCTCTTTCTGGGGACTGAATGTCTTCAGTCCAGTGAAACCCCAGCCCACTGCCAATTGGGGATTTGGTTTTAATTAGAAGCCCTTTGGGGTACTCTCTTGTAGAGGGCCGGTCAAAAGGATTGAAAGGGCTGGACAAGGCATGGACCGTTTGGTGGTGGACAGCTGATAGCTTTCTCTGTGGCCCTGTCCCTTCTCCACCACACCACCCTGCAGAACCTCAGATGAAGACAGCAGCAATCATTACAGACCTCAGAGCTCCTCAGGACAGAGGCTGCCTGAGGGAGCAGTCAGCTGTCCTCAGCCTGGAACAGAGCGGCTCCCAATTTAACATCTCAAAACCTACACGTCACAGGCGAGCCAGAAACAAGCTGTTTGGGCTGTGGACCAGGCAGTTAGTCTATGAAATGAGAAGTGATGCTAGGCGATCCCTTCAAGCTGAGACATGCCACCCAGACATCTACCAACAGTTTGCCGCTGTTGTAAGGCAACTCCATGTAAAGTCTGCGGCATGAGCACCAAATATGGGTCCACAGACACTAACTGGGAGAGTTTACACACACACACACACACACACACACACACACACACACACACACGAATAAATAAAAGGTATCATTTCATAGTTGAGTGTGTTGGCAAGTGACTGTAATCCAGTCCTAGTACTCTGGAGAGCGTCAGAGTCAGGAGGATTACTGCCCGTTCAAGGTCAGCCTAGTGTATATATCGAATTCCAGGATACCCTGGGCTACATAGTGAAACCCTTTCTCAAACCCAAAAACAAAACAAGCAGAGACATTTCATGGCTAAGGCAAAAGAAAGCCCATCCGAGTTATGTGAACTAGCACTTCACTTTAGTACGTCATATTGGGACGCCCTAGTTTAGGACTACAGAAGTCAGGGGGATGCTGAGTTTGTGGGGAGAGACACTGGATCTTTAAGTACCTACCCCCTCTACCCGGAACACAAACGCTCAGCCATGTCTGCCTTGATCATCATCAAAATGCAAGTGAGAAGAGAAGAGACAGGACTTCCTGGGTCTCTCCTCACCAGGTGTCCTCCATACTGCCGCCCTCCCTGCTTACTCTTCCAGCCCTGAGTTTCCCCTGCTGTTCCACAGGTGGGTTCCTACACTTGAAAAGCTCACACAGCAAGCTAAGGGCAGTGTGCGCTCTAAAACACAGCTGCAGGATCCCCACGGTACATACGTGGTCTCGGAAACAGTGAATGAGGCCAGCCGTGGGCACGCACTGTCACACCGAATACCTGCAGAAACCTGCAGCTAAACACCGCCATTGTGCCTGCTTCTCAAATGAAAATGGTATTTCTCAGAAGCCGAGTGAGCAGATCAAAGCCTTGCAGCTACTAGGTGACAGAGCTGGGTCTGGGCTAGCTAAGGGGTTGCAAATGCCAGACATGCTCAACAGTCCCAAATCCCAAACCCAGGGACCCAGCAGCAACACAAGATAAGAGCACAACTTGGACCACCAGTTCCTAGCTGTGTGTTATTAAGCAAATTCCTCCACCTTTCTGGCCTTTTCCATCTTTATATGTGAGAGTGGCATGTGAACATGTTTGTGGGCATTCATAAATGTACCGTGGCAGACTGGATAGCTCAATGGGAGAGCTTGCTCACCTAGCATGTGTGTGGGGATTGCATTCACTTCCCAGTGTAAAATAAACTAAGTATGTATCCAGGGTATACTGGGCCCATCTTTTCACGTTTTCTCACAGGAGCCAGGCAAGCATTAAACTTCACCTTCTCACCTTTAACATCCCCGAAGCTCCCAGCCCAGCCTGGCTCGAAGGACTCAAACAGCAGTAGCTATTATGTAGGACCGGTGCTATTGCTGCTGCGGGTGTCCTGCAAACGGTGTCTCTCTGTTGCTGATGGGACCGTTATTAAGCAGGTTCTGATGCCTTCTGTGAAGTGTCATCTCACACACACACACCCTCTCGCCCTCCTAAGGATACCTAGGAGCCCACAAGGTACCCGCACTCCACCTACCGTCTGTCCATTCACTGTTGTCCCCAGCGCCTGGTCCGAGAGTCCTCACCTGCTAAGCTGCAGATTCCAAGGCTCTGAGTCCCACCGCAGTGGGGCCCAGCCACACCTCTGGATTGCACCAGGAGCACACAGCTCCTCCGTCCACTTCCCTCCCAAGGTCCTATTGCCTGGGATCTCCCGGGCGTGGGTGGTTGGCTTCGCTGAAGGCAGCAGCCAATGACAATACAGGGAATTTATTTGGCTCCAGATTCAAAGACATCATTCAAAATTCCAAGTCCAGCAGGAAGGAGTGACACGCACACCCGTCATTGCAGCACATGGATAGCTGAGACAGGATGGCTGTGAACTTGGGGCCAGCATGGGCTGGAAGGTGAGACCCAGTCTCAAAAAAACGAAATGGCAAAGATACAGCTGGAGTCATGTGGCTGCTAGATACTTGGTAGTCGGCCTGTCTAAAGATGTGGTCACTGGGGCAGGCTCTTTAAGAGTCCCATCTCAGGCAGCTGTGGTGGGCACAGATCTCTTCGAGTTTGAGGCCAGCCTGCCCTAGCCTACAAAAAAAGTTCTGGGCCTGCCAGGGCTGCACAGTGAATGAAGCCTGTCTCAAAAAACCAACAAAAAAGGTCTCTAACTTTTACAAACTGTAAAGTGGGCTGAGGTGTGCATGGAGGTGGGATCCAGGAGTGGCAGGAGAATGGATGGGATGAGACTGCGTGTCTGCAGTTGCTGAAGCTGAATGAGAAAAGCTCCCTACTTTATCACCATGCATTAAAAAAAAAAAGTTTGGAGCTTTCTAGAGAAAAAAAAAAGCCATTCTTACTAGCAAGGCCACAACAGATGCACACAATGAAAGCAGGGAGATCCATCCTATGTGTTCAGCATCAAGCCCATGGCTAGATGACCATCCACCGACGGCATGAGTATACTTCTCATCAGAACAGTCTTGGGCTGCAGGTGCAGCTCAGTGGTAGAGAATGAGCATAGCATGTGCCAGCCCTGGGTCCCTCCCCACATGGAAGAACAGTCTTTGAAGAAAGATCATATAATAAAAACACACACACACGAAAATCCTTTCATCTCTAAAACAAAAAAAAAAGCCAACTACTAATATATGTGCTTTTATTAAAATGCAATACAAATACATTAAAATAATGGGTTTGTACCAGTGAGATTATGCATACCTGTTTTTCATCTTACCCAGTGAAAATATAATTATGGACCCGGGAGGCTCTCTTGCAATTCTCCCATTTAATGAAACATCTCAATCATCCTAATTTTTACATTATTTTGTCACAACAAAATTAAACATTCTCTTCAGAAAGGAGCCACTGAGGTGTTCTGATGCCCATGGATGGATTTTTCTATTTTCTCCAATATCCTCAAAATCATTCTTTTGTCCCCCAGGCTTTGGTTTGGTTTGTTCTCAAGCCCTGAGTGACAGGAAATGTCTTGCATCTTTTGTCAGCTTCTGATTAGAAACCTGTGAGCTTTGCACAATTTCTTCTAGAGAAATAAAAGCACCTGTTATGGCATGTAGAGACGCGTGGACCGGCACGTCCTCACATGCACCTGGGAATCCTACAAAGATACCTACCAAAATGTCACCAGAGGTACGCTCAGCTACAAACCGGACAGGTGAAGCTCATTTTCACTGTCTTCTTTTTGGCTGTTTTTTTCTCTAGTTAGCATGATATTTGGAATGCAAAAGCTCAGCAGCGCTTTGTGACCATTAACAGCCATCAGTGTGAAACCCAAGTGCTAAGATACTGTGAACTTCAGGGATGGCCACATAGTCCTGGCCACTTTAACCCACTGCTGGGAGAGAGCTGGGGCTCACAGGCATTTAATGTCCCAGCCAAGGCAGTGGCACAAAACTACAGTTTCCTCCACTCAAAAGAGCCGGAATACAAGGATCACTCCAAACCCTTGAGTTTGAGACCAGCCTGGCAGCATAGCAAGACCCCACTCCCACCCCCAAATAAATCAATATTGTGTCAAATCCTAACAGGGCGGCTGACAACAGCATTTGGGCATCCTATCTATTCTTATGTTCTAGAAGTGAAGTGCAGACATCCAATGTTATGTTACCATCTTACAGGTATTGAAAGTAATGTTAAAATGGCTTTATACTGAAGGCATTCATTCATCTGAATAGGTCACTGACTTTCAGACCCAGAGGGACTCTTCAATTCTAGTTAGGTAATAATATTCTCCCAATTCTCCATAGAGGTCTAAGATTTCATAGAGAAAAAGGATTCTGTTGTTCAGTGGTACCAGTATTTACAAAGTGCACTTTACCAGGAAATGAAGCCAAACGCCCCAAGTTGAACTATAAAAGTATGATGCACTCATCATTAGGGAATGAGAACCAAACAGTATCAGCTCATACACATTAGACACCTACTATCTAAAATAAAAAGTGTTGGCAAGGGTGTGGGGAAATTGGAACGCTGGGCACTGCTGGTGGGAATATAAAATGGTTTCATCATTGCAGTTTCTAAAAAAACTAGAATGAGTTGCAATATGATCCAGCAGTTCCACTTTTGGTATCTGCTCCCCAAAAGTGAAGTCTTAAAGAAATAATTATGCATTCATAAACACAGCAGCATTGTTCACAACATCTGGAATGTGGAAACACTCTGAGTGTCTATTAGTAGACAAATGGATAAACATTCTACTTTCATGACTCTAGGTTCCTTGCAGATATAGAATCATACAGTGTTTTTTTTTTGCGCGTGCGTGCGTGCGTGCGTGCGTGCGTGCGTGCGTGTGTGTGTGTGTGTGTGTGTGTGTGTGTGTGTGTGTGTAATTAAAATGGCAGAGAGAGAGACTCATTTATTTCCCTTAGGATGGAACTTGGATATGGAGTTGGTTGTTTAATAGGAAGTTTCCAGTTTGGCAAAATGAAGTGTTCTAGAGACAGATGAGAGAAAAGATTGCATTATTAGACTACAAAAAACATCACTGAAAATGGTTGGTGGTTAACCTATGTTACATGTATTTGACTACATAAAAAATTGAAAAAAAGAAAATGATGACATCCTATTTCAGTGAGCACTGATAATTTAAAAAACGAAATCAGCTAGAGGGGGCTCAGTGGGTAAAAGCACTGGCTGCTTCCAGAGGACCTGGGTTCAATCCCAGCAACCACAGGGTGGCTCACAATGGACAGCTCCAGTTCTAGAAGACCTGGGGCCCTCTTCTGACCTTCACTGGCACCAGGAACACATACCAGCACATGTACACACGCAGGTGAAACTCTTATACACACAAAGGTAAACGTCTGAAAAAGTTAAAAAAAAACAAAAACAAAAACCACAGCTGCTGGAGTGGGGCGTCCTGAACGGGAGCTGCAGATAGGAAAAGACCAAGAGGAAAAGTAGTGCAAGCTTGACAGCCTGGAACACGGGATGGGTCCATCAGAGAGGAGCATGAGGGCCCGCTAGACGAGAGCTAAACCCAACACAATTCTACTTTTCACAAACATAGAATTAAGCCGGGCAGTGGTGGCGCACGCCTTTAATCCCAGCACTCGGGAGGCAGAGACAGGCGGATCTCTGTGAGTTGGAGGCCAGCCTGGGCTACAGAGTGAGTTCCAGGAAAGGCACAAAGCTACACAGAAACCCTGTCTCGAAAAAACAAAAAAACAGAACTAGTCCCAAGTCAGTTTACTTTTAATATAGTTCAAAATTAAGACACTATTCAATTTTTAGAATTCCTACCTAGAAGGTAGACAACACAAACACATTGAACTGATAAAGCAAAATGTGTATATAGCTGCATTTTGTGGGTCTCCACAACCACTATGCACAGCCTCTTAGCGACTCATTGCCCACTAGCTACACGAGACCTCAGAATCTCCTGTCACAGGACTACAATTTCAGGGTGGATTTTCCCCATCAGAAGTATTTCTTCAGGTGGATACAAGATGAACTTCTCCCACTGTGTGTGTGTGTGTGTGCACAGTGCATGTACCTGTTAGTAGGTCTGTGTTTGGGTATGAGGGTACATGCGTGCACACTGAGGTCCAAGGCTGATTTCCGGTTGCTTCAATTGCACTCCACTGTATAGACTGAGGCAGGGTCTTACCTGGGGAGCCACCCTGCTCCAGGGATGTCTGACTCCCACATGCTAGGATTCCAAGGTCTTCATGGGGATCCTCATGCTTGCTCAACAAACATTTATTCAACTATCTGCCAATCCAATTGATCTGTGATACATGGGCTGTAAGTCTGTGAACATTCTGGTTGTTTCAAGCCAATTAGGAGCCCAAGTTTGTGCTCTGTGGTGTCAACCCAACTTCTGTACAATGTTAATGACTGGAAACACTGAAGTTGCACTTATTTCCCTGCCCAGCTTGTTTCCTGTTGCAAATTGGCTACACCAAACCAACAAAACCGGCTGACAGTTCAACCGGGATGGTGGGAAACACAGTAGCGGTTTTAATGACCTCATCCAAGGGGGAAGCAGCAAGGAACATTGTGTCCTCTCCCCCTCCCTTCTCTGTAACCAGGGCTCTCAACACTCCAGGGGGTTTGAATGCAGGTGCAGGGTACCAGGAATCCCAGGTGCGAGTTGTGTTTCCTTTCTCCACTCACCTTTCGGGTCAGCTGGCAAGTCTGCTTGACCACAGCTGGAGCTCTTGGTTTCTCAGACACAACCTTAACTGGGTTTGAAGCACTTACGCCAGGAATGGTGCACACAAGGCAGCATTATTATACTTGGGGAGGAAAGCATGACTCCATGGCTGGTGAACCATTGCCAGTCAGTACGCAACACTGCCATCTAGTGGCCAATGGTGACAATGTGCCAAGACTTCCCAGCCCAGATAGCAAATAGGAATACATCTGATTTCCAAGCCAAAAAAACAGCATTTCTAATAAACTGGTCTTCGGAGAACCTCAGGTTTTCTTGAGAAATTGTCTTTAGAATGCACAAACATACATGTTTTCTCTGCTTTTCTGGTATTTTTCAACAGACCTCAACTTCAAAGACAGGAGCTGCTTTGGGGCCACTAGCCTGTGAATTACCTGTCCCTGGTTTGGAAGGATTGAACAGCAGCTCCTAAAGACATCAGCTAGCTAAAGAAGCAAGTCTCCACTGCAAAAGAAGTATGTTAGGGTTGCTCCATTCCTCCGTTCACAATCTAGGGCACTATCTGTACCTCATTTACCACATGTCCTGAAAAATAAAATCACTGGAACACACCACTAACAATCTGCACCAACCGTCTGCATGACCCACATGCAGTACAGTGGAGGGCTGCTGAGGTGGGATGTAGAGGTGATGCTCCTAATGAACACTCTGTGGCCCTGTCACCTAGGTATTGTCGTTAAATTGCGGTTTCACAATTTCTGTGCGTAAATGTGAATAGTTAATGAACACCTGGGTAACATACTGTGACTATCCACACTTCATGCACTGTCACTGCTGTGACCACTGGGACTTTAGGTTCTGGGTTAAGCAGTCTGCTCTTTGAAATGTCCACAATGGTTACTGATCTTGCTAACGAGGTCTCCTCTAGCACCGTGTTTCTGAGTTTATTGGAGGCATTCCTGGATTCTAGCATGTGTCTGCTATGGTCTTCAGCAAACATACATATTCTTGGCAAATACTAAACGCAGTTAAGGACCTGGGGATAAGCCAAGTTCTGGGAAGCAGACATATGAGGAAGAGGAAGAAGTTGAATAAAGACATTTTAGGCTGCATCCTGTCAGTCAATGCAATGGAATGCTTCAGTCCTCAGGACACAAGGTCGTCTAGGACAAAGCTGTGGGAGAGCCTGGCCAGAAGCAGGTGTTTCCCATCACTGACTGAGGATGGTGCTCCCTGGAGCACTGTATCTAAATGCTCATTCTAGGGATGTCAAAGCTGCCTGAGGTTCTCCACAGCTGCATTCTCCACCATGCCCAAGCTGACGCTCGCCTTCCCCGCTCAGCCTGCATCAGCCTGCATGTTTCAAATCTGAAAGTGACTCAAACATGGTGCCAGAGTCATCTCCAAAAACGTTTATTAGCATGATTAAAAACATTTTTTTGGATAGTAACAGAAGGAGTTTCTAAACATGAATGAGTTATCTGTGGCTCTACCTTATAACCAATATTTGGAATTGAATTGACAGCTTTATTGCCAGTCTTCATTTATTTAAAAACAATCCATTTATCAGTTCCATGACGTCATGACTATTGCTTTGTCTGGGAATGAGTCCCTACAGCAATTAAGTATAAAAAATATCTTCCATCATAATTGGAGAGTGACCTGCATTGGAGCGTGACTCTGAGTAAAGAGTTGATTAAAAATACACAAAGAGTTGGGTTTTTGTTTTTAAAAACACTCCTTTACACACTACAAAGAAAGAATTAGTATTTTGGCTTTTAAAATTCCTACATGATACTGAGAATGGCAGCCCCCAGAGGCAGTCCCGCTCACATCACTGGACACAGCCCCTCTTCTGGAGGGCAGATTCCAGGGGTGGACTCTGAAGGCTTGGGCCTCCACATGTTTAGACTGGTCTGAGAACAAAGACAGCGTCGTCCAGAACGTAGTAGTCATTGTACATGTCGCCTTCACACAGGTACGGCAGTCTGGTGAAAGCCTCGATGACAAAGCCAGCTTTCCTGAACACTTCAGGCAGGCTATTCACTTGTTCCTCCCAATTCTGTCCCTTGATTTCCAAGATTTCTGATGGTTTCTCCCACTTGCCACCTACTAGAACAAATAAAAACATAAAGTTAAATCCTTGAACAAATGATTCACTAAAAAAGGGAAGGGAAGGGAGAGCCAGCATTCCAGGTACCGAATGCCCCTGGATGTGCCATCTCTGAGCAGTCCCCACACTCTTCAGGAGAGGTGGACAGTCTGGAAGGGCAACAGAACTTGCCCACAGTGATGCCCCCAGGCTGCCTGCATCCAGAGCCTACATTGACAGAGCTTTTTTTGTGCCTCAAAACACTAGCCAGTAAATACACAAATATGGGGTCAGAGAGTAACCACTAGTATTTGAAAGGTTTTGGTCAGTACAAGGGAACACGTATATCTAACACTTACTCAACTTCCTGCCTAGAGAGTTAACTGAATGAAAATTAAAATAGGTTCATGAGGAATTTTAATTCACAGAAATGCACATGCTTTTCCAGAGATGCCGACCCATTCCCTAAGTCATCTGTCAATCACTTCCAAACCTATAAGTATTAGGAGTCTGGGGTGTAGAAAGTAGGCAAGACCACATTCTCCTACAAGCCACACCCTGACTATACAGACAAAACCGAGAGTATACTTGAATGCGGGGTGCTTTTAGAGGAATTCCGAGTGAGGCTTCTGATGCTAAAGGGTTCTACTACCAGCAGGTGGCCAGAGCACACAGGGTATGGGGGGAAGACTGTGCTCTTTTCAGTGGCCAGTACTGCACTCTCTGCCTGGGGAGCTAATCCTTAGTGGGATGGGAAGCTGCTTTTCTGGCCTTCCTTGCAGCAGGGGATGGTGCAACACCTTGGCTGTTGCCAAGGCTGGAATGAAGAGCTGGTGAGCCAGAAGAAGAGGCAGCCTTGTGCTCCGTGCAGCACTGGTCTCAAGTGGCTAGGGAGGTGGCCTGGTGGGTGGTGCCAACAACAAGGGTGCAGCACTCGGTGCCTGGAGCCAGCAGCTCGGCATCACACCCGTTCAGTGGGACTCACACGCCTCCTGAGTTTGAGTTCACACGGTTCGCCAGGCCTTCTAAAACTCCAGGAGCCACCTTGAATCTTGTTAACAAGTCTCTTTTTGCTGGCTCAGCCTGAGTCAGTTCCTGCTACTTATAAAGAAGCACCTGACAGATCGAGGCTGAGTGTGTGTGCTGGCAGGGAGGGGGCTGTGTGGGACTCAGACCCAGAACAGGGACCAAGGGGCACACCCATTTTGCTTGTCAACACTAAGGAGTCTTTGAATTAAAGCCAGGTGGACATGCTTAACAGCAGCCATGTACTTCTTCACCTCACTAGGATGCGGTTTTCTCCCAGGCCTACAGGAAACACAGCCTGTGGCTGCTCAGGTTTGGCAATTTCTGGCCCTGAGAGGCACTCCTCAGAGGACTACACCAGCATCAAGAGCACTCTGAAAATGTCAAGCACTGCCTGAGGACCACATGACTTCCTAGAACACAGCTAGGTATAAAGCAAACCTCCACACAGAACATCAAATGCCTATAACAATTTCTAATATACACACATTTAGAAAAACACTCCCAACTGAAATCTCAAACTTAAAATGCTGAAACTTGTTACAAACCATGTTTACACAATTTCTAAAAGTTCCTGCTTGTGCTTCCTTAATAAGAGTTCCTCTTTACTTCTTACTTTCTGAAAAAAAGAAAGGAGGAAAAGGAAGGCCATCCTCTTGAGTACATGCCCAGCACACGCAGTGATGGGCCCTGTGAGCACAAGCAAGATCGGCCTCTGGCTGGAAATCAGCTTGATCCTATTTCATGTCGGTAAGGAGGATTTTTTCCCTTTTCTCTGTTTCATTTAAATGAATTGCTGCTTCCTGACGAATATACATATACTTTAAGCTCTTGCCAAATAATTTAAACTGTGTAGCACTAGAGTACGGTGGTGGGGTTTCTTCTTCCCCACGGCTGAAGGAAGGTTTCCTACCGGCCTTGACAAGACCTTTGCCGCTGTGCGGCTTCGAGCACAGCTCACCAGACAGGCTCAGCAGACAGGCTCTGCTCAGGACCGTAAGTGCTAACGAGTCAATTCCCACACAGGCAAGCTCGCTCTGGACCAGTGCACCCTAAGATTTGCCTAATACTTCCAGAGGACAATGTTACTGTAACCTGTTCTAGAGAAAAGCCACCCGGTAATGTAACTAATCTTCAGATCCTGCCTGGACCTGTCGTAAATCATCTCAGATTTACCCACAGAATTTAGACTGCAAGGAAAGAAACAGAGCAAATTAGTTTTGAAATTGAAATTAGTTTTCCCCGTCTGTAAAGAAATACAGCGTAAGTCTGCAGTCCAGCAATGAGGGTTCACAGACAAGGAAAGGAAAGCAGCAGGACACGGGGGGGGGGGGGGGGGGGGGGCAGGGAGGAGAAGAGAACGAATTACACCAAAGCGTTAACAGTGGCTCTTCTGACTAAAGAACTGTGTGATGCCTTACACTGTCCTAGCGTCCCAATGAGTATATACTACCTTTATACACTATTTTAACTGGTTCAAGGAAACCTTGTCTCCAGCTGCATTATGAAATGTCTGCAGATACAGTAACAGTGGAGTGAGGAGATGAGATAGTAAGGAGAGAGGAACCAAGACCGAGGTAGTGCTGGGTCCACAGTGCTAAGTACCGACTTTGGCAGGTTTGACATCTTCCACAGTAATAAATGTTGGGCCGGGGAGTAGAGGCGCACGCCTTTAATCCCAGCATTCAGGAGGCAGAGGCAAGTTTATCTCTGAGTTTGAGGCCAGCCTGGTCTACAGAGTAAGTTCCGAAATAGCCAGGACTACACAGAGAAACTCTGTCTTGAAAAAAAGCAAAAATAAATAAATAAATAAATAAATAAATAAATAAATAAATAAATAAATAAATAAATAAATAAATAAATGGCAATGACAGTAATAATTTATTAATAATAATAAATGTTGGAGCTAGAGAGATAACTCGGCAAAGTGCTTGCTACACAAGCAGAGGGACCTCCATGTGGTTTCTAGAACCCGTGTGAGAAGGTCAGGCCTGGTGGTGCACACTTACAATATCAGTGATGGGCAGATCCCCAGGGCTCACTAGCCAGCCCAGCCTATTCAACTACTGAGACCCTGTCTGGAAAACAAAAGTAGATAGTTCTCAAGATCACAACTGAGGTTATCCTCTGGCCTCCACACATACCCCAACTTTCATGCATGCTGGCCACAGACCTGACTACATACACTTGAACAGGCAGACACACATTAGCACAAACAAAATAAGCTTACGGTATCCTTTAGTTTTCAAAAAGTTGTAAGGTGATTATTTTCTCCAAGCTAAACTTTCGACATTTTCAGTGGGAACTGATTTAAAACAAAAAAACACAGATCCTAAGAATTTCTAAAAGAAAACCTTAACGGGAGAGGGCTGTGGTGAGACGCGATCTCGACTTCTCATTTTGGCTAATGTTGCTCCACTGGAGGGAGAGGGAACAGCACTGCCCCCTCCTTGGCCTGTCTCGTGATTTCTCCCACCCCTGAGACTAAGACAGGAAACTCCCGAGTTGCAAGTGCTTCTTGCTGTGTTAAAAGTTGGCTTTACTTTTAAAATCTTCACCTGCAAGCCATCTGAGACTGGGGTTCTGTCTGCAGTGGTGGAACTTGACAGGACTGACCCATTTCAAATCTGCAGTGGTCCCTAGACTCCTAGGGTGATTGTGCCTAGGCAGAGTGAGGGGCTGCAGTCAACAGACGAGGGTCACCCCACTGCCCTCGGCACAGAAGCCAGGAGGTATTCCCAGCTGACCAACTCCTTTCAGCACGTCTCACAGAACCTCAGTTTCCCTCACAGTACACACTGCTCAGTGAAACGTGAGAAGAGACTCTCACCAACGCCCTGACTGACTGCACTGCCTCTGATGATCTGGGTGGGAACCTACAGAACAAAATGTTAAGTTCAAAAGAGCCCCAGCCCTAAAGCGGCAGCTCTCAACCTGTGGGCTGTAACCCCTTTGGGGGTCACATATCAGATATTTACATTGTGATTCCTGACAACAGCAACATTACAGTTACGAAGTAGCAATGAAAGTATTGTATGGTTGGGGGGCACCACATGAGGAACTGTATTAAAGTGCCCCAGCATTAGCAAGGTTGAGAAGCCCTGCTAAATGAATAGAAGCATCAGAGGGCTTGGACTGATCACCTGCCTGCCACCCCCCTCACATCCCCATTCTCAGAACAAAGTAGGAGTTGGAATAAGTAAGACCATTGGCCCATTATTTTTTCTGAGACCATTTGGCTTAAACAACTAAGCAGAAGTTGAACTAAAAACTCATATAAATTCCCATCTGTCTCAACCCACACTATTCTTCATATGACTTTCCAGCATCGCATTTCTAGGGCAAGAAGGCCAAGATAGGAACTCAAGCTCCAAGCAGCTCCACACAGTG
Organism: Peromyscus maniculatus bairdii; assembly: GCF_049852395.1. NCBI lineage: Eukaryota > Metazoa > Chordata > Mammalia > Rodentia > Cricetidae > Peromyscus > Peromyscus maniculatus. The sequence goes on along the minus strand of NC_134852.1, from coordinate 131,208,844 downwards.
GAGAGCAGGAATGGCAGGGGCACAAGAGAAACGACTGCCTTCTCTGAGATACTGTGGCTTGGGCATCACCACATTTAAACTCTGTCTGAACTGCACAAGGAAACAGCATCCCACGACAGGAAACCCAGGCAGCACTCAGGGCGCAAGTTCAGAGATGGGTTCCAACTCCAGTCTGTGTTCTCCTTGTCACTACACGAGTCAAGTAAGACCAACACACAGGGGACTCCCTCCCTGGCCTCAGCTCTACAGTAGTCAGGGAAGCCATGGGCTGGGCCAGAGCTGCATTTTCTCATAGGTACATCTTTTCCCGTTATCCTAATTCCCAAATGGACACCAGATTCATCTCTAGGCAATCCAGTCCCCAGCAGGCAGAAAATCTAGTGATGCTCAAGTGCTCAATCACACCCCAAAACAAGGGGTGTGCAGGAGGAAACAGGTTCTTCAAGATTACATGGATGGCCTGTGATCAAGGAAATGCCTGTAGCCATTAAGAATGTACTTCTGGCTTCAGACACACCACTTTCACCAGCCACACTGATCCCATGAGAACCTCTCTGAGGTTGTCCTCAGGTAGTCAGATGGCATGCCAACAACCATCAGGTAAAGACCAGCAGCAATGCGTTAGCACAGGCGAGGCCCACTGCTGTCTATAGTCTTGTTGTTAATGGAAACAGGACAAGAATCAAGAGACTGACTGGGCCCTGGCCCAGAAGTGCCAGGCAGCAGCAACAGCAAAGACGCTCCCCCACACTCACGTGCTTCCTCATGCAGGTGTGCTGGGTGCCTGTACTGTCTCCGTGGTGCAGCCAGGTTACCTAGAGGTGGACTACACTTCTGAGACCGTCACCATGGAGTGTACCTTTTCCACAACTGGATGCTCTTCAAAGCAACCAAGAAGCCTGTGGTTTCGCTGTGGCACTCATCAGCCTGAGGCTCTGTGTTTGGATGGATGCAGAAATGAGGCAGACAAGTTCACGGTGAGAGAAACCCTGGACCAGAACCAAGTCTCCCTCACTGTCAACAGGGTGTCTCCAAATGACAGTGCAATTTACATCTGTGGAATAGTATTTCCCCATGAGCCAGCACCGAGAGCTAAACAGACTGGAAACGGGACTACACTGGTGGTGAGAGGTCAGTCTGGGTCACATTTGTTAACACGTATATGGTTGTTACTTTCATAATCGTGGGAAGCCTTTTCTCTGGTTTTCTTCTTGTTATTGCTCACTTTTCTTTTCCTTTAAAGAAACCAAGTCTTGTTATATTGTTCTAGGCTGACCTTGAACTCTTGGCTCAAGTTCTGCTTTTGCCTCAGCTTCCCAAGGAGCTGGCACTACAGGCAAATGCTACCACAGTCTGTTTGAAATGTCTTTATCTCAGACTGACTACTGAAGGGAATGGCTTGGTGAAATCATTGCCAATGCTTATGTAGGTTTGATGTGCTCATGTGAGTGAGGGATGGTCAGAGATCTTCACAGGAAGCCAGAGTAATCAGTTTTTTTTTTCTCTGATATCCAGGCAGAATGGCAAAGGCCAAGGATATACTGGTGGCTTCTCTCCAAACTTGTGTTTAATCCTCTTTATTTTTTCTTAGTCCAATTTATTGGTCACTTATGTTTGTCTTACAGAGTGATATTCTAGGTGGTGCAATGCTAAGCCAGTTTCTGAGAAAGCTGATAAGACACACGGGGCCTCCCGTGTCACACCCAGACGCTGGCACAGGGAAAATGAGTGGCTGCTGGGCTTGCAGTCATGAAGTCTGGGGATGGAGAGAGAATGGAAAAGGCCCACCATTGCCTCTGTGTCTGTGGGTACCAGATGGAGTCAGTCAGGGAGGTTCTGGACGCTAGCAGCTTGTGTCAAGATGTTATACTACTAGATTTATACCGTAATTTGTGCTTGTGAGATAAAGGGTTAAAGATCTGAGCAAAATGTTATACTGTTTTACAGGAAAAAATGTGCATTACATAACTGAGTCCATGGGACAGTACCTATGGGATATTTAGCTGGAACCATAGGTTAATGGGAAATAATTTTGTATCTCTTTGTTTCATGTTTCATATAATCAGTACTGAAAGACACACAAGTTACTTAGTGCCTTCTTTGAACACAGAATACTTCCTGCCCAAAAGGAGAGTTCAGATGTGAAAACAGTATTCCTCCTCGGAGGGCTTCACTAGGGGAAACACATGTTACAACTGCCTTTAAAGCAAGGGCCTGGCTCTAAGATCCTCAGGGTTCCCGCTCCTCCAGTGTTTACCAGATGGCACTAGTCAGCTTTACACAGTTGCCCCAACAAATACCAAGAAAATACTTGCACCGCACCAAAAGACTTGGTGACTCTTGGTGGTCTCTTCTAACAGAAGAACGTGTAAATGTCCGTGTATTTAAGTAATGCTTATAACTTGGCTGGATGCCGTTCTGTGGCAGAAGGCTTAAGCATGTGTGAAGCACTAGGTTCAGCAAGCAGTACGGCACCGTAAGAAAGGGAGAAACCAAGTCACAACAAACACAAAGGTGGTTCTGAGCACTACAACAGATGTTCCCCTCAGTGTGGCTGGTTGAGAGCAAGTCTCACTATGTAGCCCTGGCTGTCCTAGAACCTACCACATAGAACAGGCTGGCTTCGAACTCTGCTTCTGCCTTGCAAATGCTGTCCTTAAAAGTGTGAGCCACCAGGCCTGGCTCTTCAACTTAATTTTTTAATGTTTTCATTTTATGAAGAAGCATTTCTGTTGTAGCACATTTAAAGGCCACTGAACTGACTCCATCCCATTCTCAAGCATCTTCTCCTCATGGGGCCCCACATAGACACTGCTGGGATGGGGGAGCACAGCAAGTTCAGGCTCCACCTCTAAATGTAGCATAAGTGATGCTTCATAGACGCCTGCCAGAACATGCTTGGACAGTGACTGTTCTTTCTGTCTCCACCATGAAGAAAGATTTCTCAGCAGGGAGGTGCGCAGTCTCCTGATAGTGCTCTTAGCACTGCTCTCTGTCTACATCACCGGGGTGTGTGTGATCTTCCTAGTCCTCTGCAAAGTAAGTCAAACGTTCTCACCTAGGATGTTACCATAGAAGTGATTTTCATCTGTCCGCCAGGAAACAGCTGGCCCAGCAAACACCTGGCTCACATCTTCTAGGCCTCCACTTCGGAGGAGGCTGCAGGCATCCTTGAGCCTTCATAACTAGGACTACTAGTCAGAGATCAACTCAGTACTCCTTCTTTAGAGCCCACAACTAGGAGATTAAGCACCTGTGTTGACTTTCTACTGCAAGGGTGAGGAGTGGGGAGGGGAGAGGCTACTGTCATCTAGGAAAACCAGAAGAACAATTTTTAAGAGCAAAAACAGTTAATGTACCAAAAAGGAGTATTTTTGATCTGTACATATGTTAACAAGTAAGGGTATAAATATCTACTAGAATTCTTCCATATGCTACAATAAGATCCATTTAAGTTGTTAAATTCATTTGTTAATTAAACAAAAGCACCTAAAATATTATGAAAGTTATCTCGTGTATATCATTCAAACCTTGAGCCAGCTCAGTTCTCTTTAAGCATAGTATCACAAAATGCTCACGGATTTTCTTATTCTTGGCAGTCAAAATCTAAGAGTCCAAGAAGTAGAGAAACCAAAGAAGACTCACAAAAGGTACTGTCAGTACTTGTGTTTCCACACTGTGGCGGGCGGGCGGGCGGGCACCAGTTCAAATGTCAGCTGTGTTAGGAAGCCCAGAGAACAACACAGGAACTTCCCCCCTAGAGGCTGCTACACCCCACTAGGGATCCTCTGCAATCATCTGGGAGGAAGTTGCCATAAATCCATTCAATGCACTCGGAACACAAGAGCTAACAGTGTGGCCGCAGAGGGGTCCCACTGCTGAGCCCCCTGCAATGACGGTGGAGCCCACATTCCTGAAAGACAAAGCTTCCCTTTTGATTTTACAGAAGAGTGCTCGGCGAATCTTTCAGGAAATCGCTCAAGAATTATACCATAAGAGATACGTGGAAACAAGCCAACAGCCTGTAAGTATAAAACAGCCCAGGACACAATTCACATATAAAGCTTCTATCCCTGAAAAGAATATGCTGTCAATAATCAAGTTTTCCTTTAGAAGACTCTTTTCACAAAGTGTCTTTATCAGAGAACCTGTTTAGCCAAAACTATGACAGAGGGCATTTGATACAATGTGTACCAGGCAGAGGCCCCCATTTTAGTGATGTGGTTGTTTTCAACCCAGGCAAGGAGCTTTTATCGACTGGAAGCTACTTTGTACTGCAGCCAGTGAGCAGTAGGCCTAAGTCAGTGCTGCAAACCTGTGCAGATTAAATAATATGATTAGGTTACTTGTTACCAGTACGGAAAACACTGGCTAGTGATACAAAAGCAGCATCTTTCTAGTTCTGGGACTGGACACTGGGGGCAGGATGGTCTAGGCGGAGGGAGTCCAGCTTATGGGTCGTAGGGTACCTGGTTCCACACAACACATGGCCCGAATGCAAAGCCTTCTGTAACCATGGACACAGAGAACACTAGATAACCAGGAGAGAGGCAAATACAACAGGATGATGACTATGAAGTGTGATTGTTTTCTTTTTTCTTTTCTTTTTTTGCTGGGGGGTGGGGTGGGATGGGGAGAGTTATCCAATTTGTAAGAGCTTTTCATGAGCTCGGGAATAGCTCCATGGCAGAGCACTTGCCCAGTATTCGTGAAGGCCCTGGGTCCCACCCCCAGCATCAGTTTTTAAAAATAAAAATCTAAACTTTTTTAACCAAAAAAAAAAAAAGTTATCCACATATTCAATCCACCCTCCTGTGATATAAAAAAGCATAAAGACAAAAACTGCCTATTCACACTTTTTCTACTGAAGCTAGGGCTTATTTTATTTTTTTCACACACGGTCTCCCTTTGTAGTCCTGGCTGGCTGGGCACTTTCTACGTAGACCAAGCTGGCCTGAAACTCACAAAGACACAACTGCCTCTGCCTCCTGAGTGCCTTTCAAGGAAAGCAAAAGTAAACAGTCGGAAGGAAGACTGGAACTAAGAACTGTAACGCTCTGAGTCATTTGACAACAACATCATGAAGATTTTATTTTAGTTCCCATAGCCTACTTTAAAGGAAGGAAAAATGAGGCCAGGTGTGGTGGTGCAGACCTTTGATGCCAGCACTCGGGAGGCAGAAGTGGGCACATCTTTGGGAGTTAGAGGCCAGCTTAGTCTGAGGAGCACCTTGCAGGCTAGCCAGGGCTGTATAGTAAGACACTGTCTTTTAAAAAGGAAAATGGTGAACCAGACTTAGAATAACTAGAAGGGCCACGCATGATGGTGCACACCTGTCATCCCAATACCTGGGAGACTAAGGCAGAAGAATTATCAGCTCAAGGCCAGCTTGGAAGGCTCCTCAAGGCCAGTAGGAAGACCCTGAGCCCTGTTTCAGAAACAAACAAAACCAAGATGAGCATGGTAACATTTACGTGTGTTTTGTTGTTTTGCCTCCCCTGGCTTTCCGACTTTTCAAGACAGGGTTTCTTTGTGTAACAGCTCTGGCTGTCATAGAGCTCACTCTGTAGACCAGACTGGCCTCGAACTCAGAGATCCACCTGCCTCTGCCTCCTGAGTGCTGGGATTAAAGGTGTGCGCCACCACGTCTGTGGTAACATATACTTGTAATCCCAGTATTTACTGGGTAAAAGCAAAGGATCTAAAGCTCAAGGTCATCCTGGACTACATACATAGTGAGTTCAAAGTCAGTCCGGGGACTACATGTCTCAAAAAAATCACACAATAAAGCAAAGGGTGGATTCTTTTCACACACACACACACACACACACACACACACACACACACACACACACACTGTTTCAAAGTGCATACAAGACCAAAGGTGCATGGTGGCAGAGTAGCTCCTATGTAGCTAGAGGACGACATCACTGGTAACATAATGTTAAGCACGGCTCATGTTTACTGTCACAGGAGAGAGACGGCACTTATGAAAACAGAAGAGCACTTCCCAACTCTGGAAGACCATAGATGTGCTTCACTTTTCATTAAATCACTGCAACTGAAACGCCAGCATCCACTGCAGTGTGAATGGACACAAGCCAATCAAAAACACCAAAGGGCGCTGGGGATGTAGCTCAGTCGGCAGAGTGCTTGCCTAGCAGGTACAAAGCCCTGGGTTTGATCTCCGTCACCCCAAAAACTCAGCAACGTGACACGAGGCTATAATCCCAACATTTTGAAGGTAGAATAAATAGGTCAGAGGTTCAAGGTCATACTTGAGTACAGGATGAATTTGAGGCCAGAGATAAATGTAACCCTGTTCCAAAAACAACTGCCACCACCAAAAGAAAAAGACACAACAAATGGAAAAGATGGCCAGCCACACCAGAAGGCAGAATGTTAGAAGCTGTCGCCAATGGAAACTACAAATATGAAAACCTCAAGAAAATTCAACCGGAGGATCTCTTTTTCTAATTTTCCATGAACAGTCTATCTTTTTTGTTTGTTTGTTTGTTTTTCCAGACAGGGTTTCTCTGTGTAGCTTTGCGCCTTTCCTGGAACTCACTTGGTAGCCCAGGCTGGCCTCGAACTCAGAGAGATCCGACTGCCTCTGCCTCCCGAGTGCTGGGATTAAAGGTGTGCGCCACCACCGCCCGGCCATGAACAGTCTATCTAAGGAGCTAATTTAAAAACAACTTCATCTTAGCAGTCTTTTAAAATAGTTACATATATCCTGTCAGTTCAGTAACCCGGAGAAGGCTTAAAGTTAAACCACAGATCTCAATTCTGAGGGGGGATAAAAGTCTTCCTGAGTTGTGGGATCGATGAAACAATTAGAATCAAGTGAGAGGGGGCAAAAGGAGTGAGGAGAAGGCCAATTTTTGAGTAAGAGAAACTGACTGTAAAAAGTATCCTGGAACAAAAGTCACCTCTTCTGATACTGTGATGGGCAATGGGCAGTGCACCCTCTTCTCCTGCTGGAGTACACAGAACAGCCAAGGAAAGCAAGACCAAGAGAGACAGAGGAAGACTAGCAAGAGAAACCCAAAGCGATCAGAAGATGCCTCAGAACAAACGCACACAACTGACTCTAGATGTCAGTGTGGTGCCAAAGACTTCAGGCCCAGGGAGTGCCAGGGCCATGCGCTTTCAATGAGCCTAGACAGAAGGCCTGGTCCAGCAAGGTCCTCACTATTTCACTAAGAGGTGTGCCATGGATTGTTCTTCGAATGTAAAGTACCGACAGGCTCACACTGCTCACTAAATTTGATCACAGTGTATTCTAGCAGTACAGTTTCTTTTAAACAGGTACTAAATGGCACACACTCTTCTTAAAACACAGATAGTCTTCACACATTCAAAGGTCTCTTTGGAAGGGTCTGACATTGGTGGCTCAAATCAGTGCTATCCTGATAACATGTGTCCCAAAAACTGCAGAGGAAGGAGCAGGTGACCTCACTTTAATTGTACGTGTACACGCACACACACACAAACACACACACACACACACACACACACACACACACACACACATTGTGTATAGTATATACACATGTATATGTATGTTAGCTACTGCAAAAGGAATAAAACGGTATAAAGGGCAGCATTTCTGTTGGCTGGCTAGTTGTTTGAAATTTTTATTTTACTTTTTATTTATGTGTGTGTAGTTGCCCATAGAGGCCAAAGGAGAACATCAGATTCTCTGAAACTGGAATGACAGGCGGTTGTGATCTGTCCAATGTGGGTGATGGGAACAGCACTCTTAACCACTGAGCCGTTCCCCTCCCTCCCTTTCTGACACAAGGCCTCGTACAGCCCATGAACTCATCTTTCTGCCTCCATACTCCAAAATGAACTTCCTACGGACTCCAAGGGCGAACTCCCTAAATCGGAAACTACCAGCTTAGGCAAAATAAACGAACTTCTGAACCAGACGGCAGAAAAAGGCAAGTACTAACTCCATTTAGGAGAGCAGAGTACTGGGTGCATGTGCCATTCATTTCTGCCAGTGACTGTGCTCTGGCACTGTTTCCAAGAGACAAATCTCTAATGTATTAGGACTGAATTCTAATATGCCTTTCCCAAAGAATGAATGCAACAACTGCCTCAAAGTTGGATTTTAAACTGAAATTCGGAGGTTATTTTCAGAGGAAGGACCTCTATTTCCAACATCACACACAAGAGGGCCCAATACTCAGTGAGCACTGGCTGTTCTGCAAAGTCAGCCCAGCACTCTGTCCTTGACTTACACTGAACTTGCCCTAGCCCAACCTCACAATGTCTGTATCTTCATGCTTCTACATATGCACTTGTGTGAGTTTGCAACATACTATGAAGATACAGCTCAATAGAATGAGCATGGTCCTGGGTTCAAGCCCAGCACTGTAAAAACAAGACAACACACACAACAGCTCAGCGACGCACACAAAGCCTGCCCTAAGTCCCAGTTAGTGATCTTTCCTTCTCTGGTCCTACCATACTTTGCCCTGTCTCTTTACATTACCCCAGCATTGCCTGGTACAGCTACACTCTGTAACAGAATCACTAGCAGCACAGTGCTCATTTATCGAGGTATATCCGCGGCCTGGCTCTTCCCAGCACACAGGCCTTCAAATGCCTTTGTATGAATGCGACTGAACAATAATTCTATTTTAAACCTCCTTGTGTTTCAACTGAGATGAGAAACACTTCACTCCCACTGACTTTACTCCAGAAACTACTGTCTAAGTCCTTTCTTGCTCCCTGAGCATCCAGAGAATTTTCCCTATTACATACTAAACTGCAGCCTCCCATATGACTGGAGACTCCCATGACAGCGAAGACGAAATGAGACACATCTTAGTCGGTTGCTGTTGCTGGGACAAAGTGTCATAGGCCTTGTGGCTTATAAGCAGCAGCAATGTCTTTTTCAGAGTTCTGGGGGCTGATGTGGGTTCTAATTAGGTCCCTCCTCCAAACTGCTAAAGGCAGAGTACGGGCTCTGGGACCTCAGCACAAGACACTGACCTAGTGAACCCCATCACCTCCCAAAGGGCCTACCTCTAAGACACAGCACAATGGTGGGGAGGCTTAACAGAGAAGAGGCAGATGGATCCAGAAGTCTTCTATCTTTACCCTCTACCCTGAATTGCCTACCAAGACATGCCAAAGGGGTTTTCAAAAAAATTAATTCCTTTTTCATCTTTGTAAGGAATCTCAAACCTGTGACCAATGGGAATATAGCTGTGGAGTCACATACACCAATGGAGAACTCACTTTGAGACAGTTAAAACGCAAAATGAAGCCTTCAGATTCTGAATGCTTTTGTTATAAGTTTAAAGCAGACTAAAAGACACTGGCAAATAATTCTATGGGAGGAATTGTGAACAAGTATGATCAATAAAGTCACAAATAAAAACAGTTAAGAGAATAGGATAAACTAGAACAAATCTAGCATGGATCAAATACCAGAAACCAGACCCATACAGTTGGCCACTGTTTAATACATGATAACCCTCATAATAAACCCCAATGTGGGTATTAGCCACTTTGGGAGGGTGAAGCTCTCAGATTACTAAGAAGCCAGGCTAACCAATATTTCAAATTCAAACAGAGGTTAGCCCTCTGATATTAAGCTCTTTCCACAAAACAGACTGGAAGTCCTCCTTGTTTCTATCTGAGTGAGTGAGTTTTAGACTAAATGTCTAACCAGGAATAGTGGGTATGCCTATAAATCCTAGCATGCAGGAAGCAGAGGCAGGAAGACAAACATAAATTTGAGGCCACCCCAAGCTACATAGCAAGTTCCAGACCAACCAAAACTATATAGCAGGACACTATAATAATAATAATAATAACAACAACAACAACATAATAGTCTTAATTTAATCAGATCATGACCTTATAAATGAGTAAGAAAGCTGCTAGCAGGCTATTTCTGAAAAGCACAGGCCTCACATAACAGTTTAACAAAACAATATTATCAAATTTTCAAAGAATAAAACACAGAGTATAACATTCCTAATTATTTTCTACAAAATCAGCAGAACAGCCGAGCAGAGATGGCACACGCCTTTAATCCCAGCACTCGGGAAGCAGAGCCAGGTGGATCTCTGTGAGTTCAAGGCCAGCCTGGTCTACAGAACAAGATCCAGGACAGGCACCAAAACTACACAGAGAAACCCTGTCTCGAAAAAAACAGCAGAGCAATGATATAAAACTAAGATAATATCCCCCATAAACATAAAGATCAGCTATAGACAATTTACTTATCAATAGTAGTAATGCTATCTATGAGGCACTGTGGTCAAATCTGTAACCGTATCTCCTCAGGCTGAGGAAAGAATATCCTGAGTTCAAGGCCAGCCTAATAACCTAGTGAGACCCTATCTCAAATAAAAATTCAAGGGTGAGGGGACGGAGCTGGAGAGCAGTTACTGCTCTAACAGGGATAGGAGTTGGGCTCTCAGCACCCATGTCAGGTGGCTCACAACCCCCTGTATTCTGACTCCTTGTCTTTTAGCCTCTGTAGGCACCTGCACTCATACATCCCAATGCATGTACATAAATCAATTTTTAAAAATTAAGAGACAGCAAGATAGCTCAAACTGTAAAGGTGCTTGCTGCCAAGCTTGAAGACCTCAATTCTTGGGGCCCACAGGGTAGAAGGAGAGAACCAAGTCCCACAAGCTGTTCTCTCACTTCCACGAGTATATCTCCCACCATGCATACAAGCAAATGAAGCGATTTCAACAACGTGAACAGCTAAAGCTGTGCTGCAGTGCAGAGTACTTGTACAGCACATGCAAGACTATGGCTCCAATCACTAGAACTGAACAAAGAGGTAATAGGATCAACGTTCATGGCATTTTCTTTTTTAGTTGTTTTGAGACAGGCTTTCTCTGTATAGCCCTGGCTGTCCTGGAACCTGCTCTGTAGACCAGGCTAGCCTCGAACCCACAGAGATCTGCCCATCTCTGCCTCCTGAGTGCTGGGACTAAAGCCATGCGCCACCATGCCCAGCTGTTTGAAAGACCCTAGCCCTTCAGGCTTATACCCCCAAGCCTCAGGAAAAGAGAAACTTCAAGCACCAGGAAATGAGAAACTAAAAATCTAGTTCCAAGGGCAACCTGACTTAGCCATTGTTCAATCTCCCCTGCAACCATATAACAATGTAAAGAGATTTCTGTTAAGAGATGTGCTCAACTGTGACTGGGATAGTTGCAGGTGTTCCAGGAAGGACCACTGTGACCTTTGTGTAAACTCCACTCCTGCCCTGATACCCACCTTGAGGTTTCAGGAAGAATGTACCTGTTGACGTAACTGTACCCCCTCTGTGATCACTCTGTGATCAGACCATGATCTTGTGAAACAAAATTGTATAGGAATTGTAATCTTGTGGGTTTTGTGGGTTTTTCCTTTAAAAGCCCTCATGGGGCTGCAGTAAGATGTGACTCTTGCTCTTGGGAGCAGAGAAGCCCTTCTGTACAGAAGCTTAATAAATCCTCCTGCTATTGCATCAACTGGACTGGAGTCTGGGTTTTTGGGGTGCCCACTTGAGACCCTAAACTTTGGGGTCCAACACTGTTCATGGCATTTTTACTTACAATGTTTATAAATACAAGTGCCACAGAACAAAGTAACACTGTCTTAAAAAGGCCTCACAGGCAATTCAGTATGATCATCCCCAGAGATGCTGAACACTCAGATATAAAATTTAATATTAACTCCTAGATTTGTAAACTCTTAATAAAAAATAATTTTTTTTTAAAGATTTATTTATTTATTATGTATACAGTGTTCTGTCTGCACATATCCCTGCAAGCCAGAAGAGGGCATCAGATCTCATTACAGATGGTTGTGAGCCACCATGTGGTTACTGGGAATTGAACTCAGGACCTTTGGAAGAGCAAGCAAGTGCTCTTAACCTCTGAGCCATCTCTCCAGCCCCCCCCAAAAAAAGAATTTCTTAAAAAACGTGTCAACGCCATGCAGTGGTGGCGCACTCCTTTAATCACAGCAGTCGGGAGGCAGAACCAGGCGGATCTCTGTGAGTTCTTGGCCAACCTGGTCTACAGAGCGAGATCCAGGACAGGCACCAAAACTACACGGAGAAACCCTGTCTCAGGGAAAAAAAAAAAAAAGCTGACAATCTGTGTAAAGCAGACTTACCTGGAACTCATTGTAGACCAGGCTAGGCCTGACCTACTCTTAGAGCTCCTGCCTTGGTCTCTCAAGCACTAGGCTTACCAGCTAAATCATCATGCCCACATTTTTGTTACTGACAATGTCAAAGCTGACTGCTAGTGTCTGGCCTCCTTCCTACAACAGTAAATGCTAACAACCACATTGAAGAAGGAGAAAATAATCTGCAGTTTGTTAAACTCCATATGTCAATGTTTCCACCATGCTCAACTGCAATGACAGTCCTAGTGAACAGGCCATTCACTGCATCCACTCCGTGTGACAGTCGGGTCCCGTGAGTCAGTCTGAGCCGGCCCAGCACACCCTACATCCAGGTCACTTGCCTCAAGTGTGTTCCTAGATATATTTCAGGGGAAAAGTATCTAAAGTATTCCTAACAGCTTCTATCCGCATACATGTGGAGTAACATTTGAAGAACATTTAGGTGATCTAAAAACAAACAGGGACTGGAGTAAAAAGAAAAGATTTTTCATTATATACCCTTGTGCAAGCTGCCTGAACCATTTTTACCAGGAATGATTTTGCATAAAATTATGATTTTAACAAATTAATCATGTTATTAAATTTTCATTTGTACAATGTAATTCTCCTTAATTACATCCTTTTCCCTGATCACGTCTCACCAGATTATCAACCCGTAATGAAGATTAGGTGAGGGTACCAAGTAAAGAGATTAAAAAGAAACACAGTCGAGGCTGGATAGCAGAGTCAGGTGGAGCTCAGAAGTTAAGAACAATGGCTGCTCTTCCAGAGGACTCAGGTTCAATTCCCAGCACCCACATGGCAGCTCACAACTGTCTGTGACTCTAGTTCCAGAGATTCAACACCCTCGCACAGACAAATGTGCAGGCAAAACACCAATGCACATGAAATAAATAAATCTTTAAAAACAAAACATGAGACTGCTTCTTCTAAGTTAGTCTATACAACAAAGTGGTAATTAAATGCACGGCACTGACACACTGACTGACACACACACACACACACACACACACACACACACACACCAAAAAACCAAGAGTAATCATTTCACCTATAATTGCTTTTTGTTAATTAATTAAGCAAAGCAGGCTAAGCACACTCAGGCACCCTCACAACAAGCCCACCGCGCCTTGAAGTCTCCAGTCTCACAGTTTCCCATGGAAATCATCAGGGTCTAATTAGAGACTTGGAGAAAGGAAGCAACAGCAATAACATAGTGCCCGGACAATCTGCAGAAGTTACAGGTCAATAAAGGTCACCCCTAGCAACAAGGCTTTGTCTCAGATTTGTAATGTGTCACAGGCCAGACTCCACAGAGTCCACAGGCAGCTCTGGACACCCACAATCAAGGAGCTTGTTCTCAGTCCTAAGTGAAGACTGCGCTCTAGTTTAGCCTGACTTCCTTTCAATGTTTCTTGTCAGAAACATGAGGAAATGAAATTTGTGGTTAGATTGATGTTTCTTCCTCCTGCTTTTCCACCTCCTGCTGTGCCAGGAAGCAGCATTAAATTCTATCATGTGGTTGCCCATCAGGACACAGGAAGCCAGAGCCTCACAACTCAGTGACTAGCGAGTGCAGTGCAGAAATGGAGCCAAGGCTTCATCACAGAGAGCGAGCGAACGGCACTGCAGCGGGGTCAGATGGGAGGACACTTGCTCGTCTTTTCACTGTGTAACATACACATGACATGCACATAGATATGACACGCACACTTGCAGCAGGCTGAAAAGCCATTCAACAACAGGAACGTAATGTACAGAGAAGGAAGATCGGGGAGAGGACAGCTATTCCATCCATCTTCTTCCTGCCCTCCTATGTCTCCAGAGTTTCTATCTTCAAGCCTGGTATGGAGGCAAGCACCTGTAACCCACTTCTTAGAGGCAGAAAGAAGCAGGAGAAGGATTAGGAGTCGAAGTTATCCCCAGTTACACAGCTAGTTAAGGTTACTTGAGATCCAGCCTCAAAACCAAATCTAGGAAGAAGGCTCAGTGATGCAGAGATGACTTAGTGGTTAACATGCTTCTATGCAAACATGAGACCTGAGTTCAGATCTCTAGCACCCACACAAGAGACGGGTGTGGCAGCATGGAACTGTAATGGGGGGGGGGGGGGCGGTGACAGGCAGCTATCTGGGGCTTGCTGGCCAACCAGTCCAGCTATGAAGCAGCAAGTTCCAGGTTCAGTGAGACCCCATCTCAAAAACTAAAGATGAAGAGCAACAGACAGACAACTGTTGTCAATGTCCTTTGCCTGCACACACACACACACACACACACACACACACACACACACACACGGAAGGAGGGAGGGAGGGAGGTGGGGGGAGAGAATTTCCTATTTCCCAAAGCAACAATTTGGGGTAAACTTAAAGACAAGCATTAAGTACAATGGGAGAACCCTATTATAGTGACCTCCCTGCAATCCCAGCATGTGGGAATCTGAAACAGGAGGATCATGAGTTTCAAACCTGCTGAATTTTGGGAACCTGTCCCCAAAAGAAGCAAGCAAACAAGAAACAATGAGGGGGTTAAAAAAGGAGGGAAGGAAGGAGGGAAGGAAAGACTATGACCATGGGTGAAAAATAAGGACAAGAAGAGAAGAATGGAATGTGCAAGCACCTTAATTAAAGGGTTTTAAAAAAAGATTAAAAAGTTTAATATAGCACCACATAAATCCTAGCACTGGAGAGAGAGGCAGGAGGATCAAAAAATCAAGGTCATCTTTGGCTATATAGTAAGATTAAGGCTAGCTTGGGCTACATGAGACCCTGTCTCAGGGGGGAAAAAAGAAATAAAAGACTAAAGATTTTTAAAATATTAACATGTACAATAAGTAATTATATATTTGTACATTAATTTATCAAAATGGAGAAGAGAGGATTAAAACCGTAATTTTCAAGACAACCTTAAGTGCAAACCACAGCAGCTGAAGTATGAATTACTGTGACATTAAGTTACAATGTCAGAAGCCATAGTAAATCTAAGTGCCAGCAAAAAGCCCATCTCTTCAATCAATATCAATGAAGACCAGCAGCGTTAATTTACAAAATCACATGACAAGGGTTGGAGAGAGAAATGGCTTCAAAGTGAAGAACATGCACTGGTCTCCCAAAGGACCCAACTTCCCAGCCAAGCAGGGCAGCTCCAGGCCCTAGGGATCTGATGCCATCTTCTAGCCTCTGCAGATGCTGTACTCACATGCACAAACACACAGAGACAAATCTAAAAATGGAGATAAAATTCATTTTTTTTTTTAAATCCTGTTACTCAAAAACATGATACATATTGGAACAAGAATATCTTCAAAAGAGAACACTCATCATTTTTAGTCTGGGACAAGAATTATAAAATGTAAAACAAAACAGCCATCACATTTAGCAAGTATCTACTAGCAGATTGAAAAATGTAATTCACTGCTTGACTTGGCTTATAAGCTACTGGACAAATGGCTCAAGCACCGTTTAAAGACACAGAGTACAGACACAGATGCACTGACCCAGCTGAGTATCAATTATTATAGTGCAAGGGGAGTACTAGAGGGCTATACAATCTGTGTTAAGATAAGCATTAACCAAGGTGATTTTATACATGGCTAATTGTATTATTTTAAATTCTAGGCAACTAAGAAACACTAGACAACATTTAGTTGATCATCGCACAAAACCAAAACTACCAATAGATAACCATTCTGAGAAGAGTTGGCCTGTCCACACTTACCGTTTTCCACATAGGGATGAAAGGGCAAAACCAAAGCAAGAATGACCCTGCCTTGGGTGGGCTCCAAAACACTTCTGATATCTTTTAACAATGTCAGGGGCTGATCACAACGATCCAGCAGATTTAAGCAGCTGATGACATCATACTGGAACCCTGTATTCTGCCATTCATTTATACCAAGCACTCTGGAAAAATCAAAACGAATTTGGTTAATATTTCTCCCACTTAGAGACAGCTTTAAAAATAACTATGATAGGCAGAGAATGATGGCGCACACCTTTAATCCCAATACTTGGGAGGCAGAAGTAGGTGGATCTGTGAGTTCAAAGCCAGCCTGGTCTACATAGTGAGACTCTTGTCTTGAAAAAGACAAAACAAAAAACTGAGATGCCAATAAAGGTTTTAACTTTGTCTTCTAAATCAATGTGGATTCAAAATATGTACCTATAATTTATATTTACAATTATACAAAAAATAGATAAGAAAAAAACGGCAACTGTGGAGGCCAGAAGTCAATCTTGGATGTCATTCCTCAGATACTATCCATTTTGAATTTTTTTAAGACAGAGTCTTCCATTGGCCTGGCAATCAATAATTAGGCTATGCACGGCACTGAGCCTGGGGTTCTCCTGTATCCATCTTCTCAATGCTAGGATTATAAATTCATGCCACTACACTCAGCTTTTCACATAGGTACTAGGGCAATGCATTTAAGTCTCATGTTTGCATGCCAAATACTTCCCCAACTGAGCTAGATCCCTAGTTCATGATATTTTATCTTATAGCTTTCTTTCAATCTGTCTGTATGTCTGTCTGTCTGTGTCTCTATCTATCTACCTATCTATCTATCTCTCATCTATCTGTTTTTTGAGATGGTGTAGCTTTCTTTCAATCTATCAATCTATCAATCTATCAATCTATCAATCTATCTATCTATCTATCTATCTATCTATCTATCTATCTATCTATCTATCTATCTGTTTTTTGAGATGGTGTATTACTATGTAGCCCTGGATGGCCTCAACCTCCTGCTTCTGTCTCCCAGCACTTCGAGATTACAGGTATAAGCCACAAAACAAGTCATTAACCAGCTCCTCTGCTGTACAGGTGTCTATCTGCACTAAGTATCTCCTACAACATATACAGCACTAGAGCTTCAGAAGCATTTTGTCATCTTGAGACTACTACGTAACGGTTTCAGAAGTGGACTGAGTTCATCAAGAAAGAGTTTCAAAACACTATTGTGCAGGCTCTGCCTTCAGGACAAAATGTCATCAGTTCCACCATAAAACAATGTAGAAAATATGAAAGAAATACTTGTAAATGCCTTAGCCAAATAATTTAAAAATCACAAATTACTCATTTGATTAAATAAAACTATAATCTTAGGTCTACAATGAAAGAAAAGCCAGACATGAAGCAGCATGTTTCACCAAGAAAACATCTCACGCCGGGCAGTGGTGGCGCACACCTTTAATCCCAGCACTCGGGAGGCAGAGACAGATGGATCTCTTTGAGTTCAAGGCCAGTCTGGGCTACAGAGTGAGTTCCAGAAAAGGTGCTAAAGCTACACGAAGAAACCCTGTCTCAAAAAACCAAAAAGAAAGAAAGGAAGGAAGAAAAGGAAAGGAAAAAGGAAAGGAAAGAAAAGGTCTTATTCAATCCACCTCAAAATCAGCTGCAGGACAGCAGTTTCTAGGTTAGGAATTTTAGAAAATAGAAATACACTCTCTGAACCAAAACTTAAGTTTTATGTTGGGGCGGATGAACTTGTGCTGACAGCAGATCAATCTCATCCTTATTTCATTTTCTAAAGTTCTATTTGTAAACTCAGTTCCATTCTTTAAGATACATTAGTAGCTGTACTCAGACTGCCCAGGAATCCTAATGAGTTGGAGTTTTCTTTTATGACAAAGTGAAAGAAGTGTATTGTCTAAGTTCACAATGTAGCACAGAAATTACAAATTAGAGCCCCTCCTAGCATGTTACTCGGGTGAAGAATCCCGGCCCTGTAATCCATGTAAGGTGAGGGAAAACCTGGCAATTACTCCTTGAATAAGCCCTGCCAGTCTACCCAGCTAAGCATGAATGACCATCTGTACATTCCATTCTCCAGTATCTTTTCATTAAGAAAAGTAAATTTAAGCTACTAATCTCTCTCCAAGACCAAGCATTGTTTTGTTTGTTTTTATTACATTTATGTCTATGTTTGTACCACTGCACATGTGTGGGAATCAGAAGACAACTTGTAGAATCGGTTCTCTCTCCCACACCATGTGGACATCAGGGATCAAATTCAGGCTTAATATTTGGTAGCAAGCTCACCACTCACTGAGCCAACTCACTAGCCCTGTTTTGTTTTAATTAAGTAGGAGATATGGGGACAGATTAGAAATCCAACATGACAAGCTATCATTATAATAAAAGCCAAAGTACTCCAAGTTTTGATATGAACTTCTAATAAGAGGGGTAATGCATTTTAATTATTACCAAGTAGGTCCACCAGGGCACAAACTTGAGGATGAAACCAAGGAAGGCTATGTAGTCATTCAAACTCACGTCTATGGGAGATCCTTCAAATATAACATCCAGCTTTTTAACACTGCTGTGAGAAGGGTTGAGTTCCTATCCATGACTCAACTTCTAGGACCCAGCTGTGCCTGACCACAGCACAAACGACACTCCTCTTCCTTCCATTTCAAGTCTCATGAAATCTGTACAATTTTTCCTTCCACCACCACCCTTGGTTTGCCCCTTTTCTAGTCTAAAACTTTCCATGTTTTCCAAATGTTCAATCTGGTCCTGCTCCACCAAAGTTGCAAAGATGCTATAACTAGGGTTAGTCTAAGTAAAATCGTGACAGGAAAGTGAGTGAGGACGTAATTTCTGTCCAAGGCTTCCAAATATCCCGGAGGCAGGTGCCACCGCTACACTGTGTAAGCAGTCAATACAGAGAAGTCTCTGAACCCACAGACTCCATACCTAATAAATACGCTTCCTAAGTCTCTCAAGCACCAGGCAGTCTGCAAACTGAACTTGACACTTTACAGACAGCTGTTTGGGTAGGGGCTGAGGTCCAACTACTGTCAGGGATGTAAAGAAATTGGTTAGTGGGGATGTAACTGGTGTAGGTGCTACGGAGAAGGTACAATGAATGCTCAAAACTTTACACATAGACTTAGGGGGCTGGAGAGATGGCTCAGCAGTCTGGAGCACTTGGTGCTTTTGTGGAGTACCTGGGTTTGATTCCAAGTACCCACAGGATGGCTCACAATCATCTGTAACTCCAGTTCTAGGGAATCCCAACACCCTCTTCTGGCCTCTGTGGGTACCAGGCATGCACATGGTACACAGACATACATGTAGTCAAAACTTTATACACATAAAATACATTTTTTTAAAAAAATTAAAAACCATAGACTTAACATACGATCTAGCAAGTCCACTTTTAGGCATATACCTAAAAATGAGAGCAGGGGCTTAAACAGGCACTTATATTACTCACTCACGCATTACTCACAATGGCTGGAGGCTTGAATGAGAACGGCCTCAATAGGCTCATAGATTTGGATACTTGGTCCCCAGCTGGTAAACTGTTCAGGAAGGGCTAGGTGTGGTCTTGTTTAGGGTGGTGTCACTGGGGGTGGAATTTGAGGTTTCTTAAAAGCTCATGCTAGTCCCAGTTATCTCTCTGTCTGCGCCATAGTAGTTGTCTCAACAGGTAAGCTCTCAGCTACTGCTCCAGTGTCATGCCCACCATAATGGCCACAGACTCACCCTATGAACCTGTTAGCCCAATAAACTCTTTCTTGTGTAAGTTGCCTTGGTCACCGTATCTTAGCACAGCAACAAAAAGTAACAAGACAAATGTTAGAAGCAACCCAAACGTCCATAAAATAGACAGTGTGGAGTAACTGTACAATAGTGTTATTCAGCCCTAAGAAAACTGAAGTACAAGCTACAACATAGATGAACCACCAAAACAGTATGCTAAATGAAACAAGCCAGTCAAAGGGCTTTCATGAGTCTTCCTCTGATTCCTAAAATAAGGCACACAGAATAGTCAAATTCATACAAAGGAGAAAGGTGATTATGGGCTGGAAAGAAGGAAGAATCAGAAATGACTATTTGAAAGTGTCATTAGGGGAGCTGGAAAAATTGTGAGGATGGATGATACAAATGAACCACTACCACTGACCTAATGATAAACTTAAAAATGATTAAAATGGTATATCCTATAGTATATATATTTTACCAATTTTTTTTTAAAAAGCATACAAAACATCTGGACATGCCAGATCCTACCTAGAGGACAGGCCCTCACATCTGACCACCTGTTCCAAGCTCTCACTCATGTTATTTTCCTTGTGATGCCAAGTCCTCTGCTTCAGAAAAAGGCTGCCATGGAAAATTCCTTTTCTCTGGTTTCTCACTGATTTGTGTTTAATTCTTAACCATGGAAAACTGTTCCTGATTCTTATCACTGGGATATGTGCAAAGGTAGAGTGCTGGCCTAGCAAGCACAAGACCCCGCATTCAATCCCCAATGCCACACACACATAGAACTGTAAACATACATACACATACTTTAAAGAAATCCATCTAAAACCAAGATAGACCCAGTACCCCCAGCACACCTCTACAACTGGTACCTGTATTTCTTCTTCTGCAGCTGCCAGATCATCGTTTCAGAAAGCTCAGTGGCATAAATTTCTTCAAAATGAGGGCTCATGATTTTTGTGACTTCTCCATCTCCAGCACCTAAGTCAAGAAGTCTATGAGTTTTCCAGTCTGGATTAATTTTAAGCAGCCTCTGAAATTGATCTGGTGAAAACACAAACATGGAGCCTCTTCCTAGCAACCTGGGGACAAAGGATAAGAGTTAAAGTATACACATATTAATATTTCTACCTACACACAGAGCAAGCAGCACCAAAAATTTCTGACTTTATGAAATGTATGTTTAAAATACAGCTTATCTTTTATGGCTAAAAGGCAAATTCACTAATATATCATGTAATCATGATTCTTTTTTAGTTGCAAATGATACTCCAAAATACATGGGGATAGTAAGAGGGAAGGGAAGGAGAAGTAAAGAAGAAATTAAACAATGCAAGTGAGAACCGAAGTCAAAATAGGAAGAAAAGGTGGAGGGAATGGCAGAGATGCCAGGCTAGCCGAGTCAGACCAGAGTACTAGGCAGAGGAGTCAAACATGCCTCTTAGGAAGACAGACTCAACAGTGGATGATAGGAAAAGAACAGCTTTGTATAAAAGAGTTTTAAGATACACTGAAAATAAATTTAAAACATTTTAAAATGAAAAGAACAACCCTTGCAAGATCAGCCAACTGGCATTAAGGAAGTGGGTCCATATTCAGACAGGTTGTTTTACAGTTAGCTGAGACCTATAATTTATTAAAGGTCCTACAAAAACCTTCAGACTGATAGTACTGACTGGAAAGATAAAATAAAAAGAGACTGACCGAGGTGAAATGGAGACCGAAGGGGCCCTCAGACAAGCAGGTGCAGCTCAAGCAAGCCTCCAAGGTGTGCTCCCTTCTTGCTCCTAAACCCTGGTTTGTCTGGGGCAGGAATTCTCCAACTTCCTATAAACAAAACAACCTTTTCTTCAAGTGAGGTGAAACTCAGACAGCACAAAATCTAAGGAGCTATTCTCACTGCAGCGGGCCAAGAACTGCAGCTACCAGCTGCCCACTCTGAAGATGTTCTCTCCAACCTGAAGAAACTTGATGCAGCTCCTCCTCAGATCCTGGAAAACCACTGCTACCAGAAGCAGAGAAAGCTGCACGATTCTGTCCCTTTCTGGAAATACTCAGAATGTAGAATAGGCTGACTGTTCAATGACTGTGAAAATGTAGGCAACACGGTGCTTGTAGTAAGACCAGCATCAAAACCAGTAGTAAAAAGCATGGAGTTGATGCGATAAGTTCCTTCTCTTCTTTTGCCATGAAGACCATAAGAGAGTTTAACAAAATTTAATAATATATTTACAGTAAATCTTGTGCCTCACACAAATGCAGAAAGACTGAGGAGTAGGAGCCAAGAAGACCCCAGGGACCGCTAAGCATGTTGGGAGAACTTTTTACAAAGAAAGCCGTTCTCATAAGAGACATAACTAATCCCCACTGTTTCCACTGCTAGAAGAAAAACAAGCACTTGTGAGAAAGGGACTGAACTTGCTGAAATGGCTGTACAAAATCCACACAGGATCCAGTCAAGCAGAAGGGCTCCAGGAAGCCTGATGCTGACACTTCTTGCCACAGAACCAAAATAAGTCACAAAATACTTTGCCTAAAATTTTCCCAGCTATAAATCATGTTTCCCAAGCCATCTCCCTGGGATGTGAAGAAGCCTGGCATGATATTATAAAATTATAGGGCTAGGGGTCATCTGAGGTCAGAGCTCACAAAATTAACACACTAAAGTCTACATTTAAAGACACCAAAAAGAAATGAGGGAAATACTACCCTATCTGCAAAGAACATGAGCAATGGGGGCTCCAGAAAAAAAGACAGTATCAAAAAGAGTCAACCAGCCAGGAGGTGGTGGCGCACGCCTTTAATCCCAGCACTCGGGAGGCAGAGGCAGAGGCAGGTGGATCTCAGTGAGTTCGAGGCCAGCCTGGGCTACAGAGTGAGTTCCAGGAAAGGTGCCAAAGCTACACAGAAAAACCCTGTCTCGAAAAACAAACAAACAAAAAAAGTCATCCAATGCTGCCCTGAAAAGCTAAACTTCCTACAATGTTTAGCCAGCACAACAGAATCATCCAAGTACATATGGAGACACTGGCCTAGCATGATGTCAAGTCTTCTGGGAAACACTGTGGAGAAAGAATGCTGGCCACTGTTTCTATTTCTAGTCCTTCATAATCATCCCAGGTTCTCTAGCCAAGTCTCTCTAGACTCAAGTCTACAGAGGAGGTGTGTCTCTTCCTTATAAACTGAAAAGAAGCTGGGCAGTGGTGCTGATATACACCTTTGATCCCAGCACTTAGGAGGCAAAGGCAGGCAGATCTCTGTGAGTTCAAGGCCAGCCTGGTCTACAGAGTAAGTTCCAGGACAGCTAGAGCTACACAAAGAAACCCTGTCTTGAAAATTCAAAATTAACTATTAATTAACGTGTGAGTGAGTGAGTGAGTGAGTGAGAGTGAGTGAGTGAGTGAAGAAAGAAAGAAAGAAAGAAAGAAAGAAAGAAAGAAAGAAAGAAAGAAAGAAAGAAAGAAAGAAAGAAAGAAAGAAAGAAAGACTGAGAAGAGCTATCAATCTCTCAAGGGATATAGCTTAGTGGTAAATAAAGAATCCTTGTCTCAATTGTATGAGGCAGTAAAATCCCCAGTACCACCAATTTTTAAAAAAAGAAAAGGTATTCTTTTAAACTGGGTGTAGTGGCACATATCTGTTATCCCAGCAATCAGGAGTTAGAGGCAAGAAGGTTGCCACGACAAGTTCAAGACCAGCCAGAGACACTTAGCAGAACTCTATTCAAAAACAAAACCAAACAACTCTCTCTTTACTTGGCCTTCTTTCTACCATGAAGAAGTTTGATAAATCTTGGTTCAAGAAGGTTTCACCCTAACTATGTAGTTATTTCTATCGTAAAGAGTACCACTACATGGTGAAAAACACCAGTGGGTTCTGAGTGGAGAAGAGGAGACAGGGCAAAAGGGAAGAAAGGCAGAGGCACTAAGTTTAATGGGGAAGGCAGGGAGGGGAGCACAGTAAGATGGATCAGTAGGTAAAGGTGTCAAACCTGACTACCTAAGTTTAACCCCCAGGCCCACACGTGCTATAGAAGAATCCTTCTGTACACTGTGTGAATATATGTCACTATGATTGGTTTAATAAACAACCTGACTGGCCAATAGCTGAACAGGATAAAGTTAGGAGAGAAAGCCAAACTGAGTATGATAGGATGAGGAAGGGTAGAGTCAGTGGGGTCACCAGGAAACTCAGAGGAGGCAAGACACGCTGGAGGACAGGTAAGGCCACGAGCCATGTAACAATACATAGATTAATAGAAATGGGTTAATTTAAGTTGTAAAAGTTAGTTAGTAATAAGCCTGAGCTATCAGCCAAACATTTACAATTAATATTAAGTTCCTGTGTGGTTATTTGGGAGCACTGCCAGGACAGGAAAACTCAACCCACACACTGTGGGAGAGAATCAATTCCCACAATTTGTCCACTACCTTCAAACTGGTATGCCCTGGCACATGCACATTCACATGCATACACACAATATACCCGCAATAAAAAATATAATAATAACTGCAGAATGAGCAAGGCAGACAGTACAATATGCAAAAGGGACATATCACTGAGCTCAGGAGCACAGGAGCTTGAGGCCAATCTGGGCAACCTATAAAGGCTTCATAAAAACTAAAGGGTAGAGGCAGAAGAGTTACAGATAAAGGAAGGCAATAGTATTTACTAATTATATTGCCTTTTTGATCAAACTACCAAATTCTACAGTAAGGAATTTCAAGTGAGTTCCCACAGGTAGAGGGAAAAGGAAGTAATTTAGTTTGAAACTTCCAGAAATAATGAGCTGATGCAAGCACTTTTTCAAAAATTGTTTATTTATTTATTTACTTGTTTGTTTATTTATTTATTTTATGTGTGTTGGTGTTTTACCTGCGTGCATGTCTGTGTGAGGGTATCAGATCCTCTGGAACTGGAGCTATAGACAGATAGCTGCCCTGTAGGTGCTTGGAATTGAACCCAGATCCTCTGGAAGAGCTCTTAAATACTGAGCCATCTCTCCAGCCCCTGTAAGCACTTTTTTTTTTAAAAATCTATTTATTTATTTATTATGCATACAGTGTTCTGTCTGCATATTTTGCCTGCACACCAGAAGAGGGCACCAGATATCATTACAGATGGTTGTGAGCCACATGTGGCTACTGGGGATTGAACTCAGGACCTCTGGAAGAGCAGCCAATGCTCTTAACCTCTGAACCATCTCTCCAGCCCCCTATAAGCACTTTTTAAAGAAAAGACTCCCATCTTTTATCACTTTCAAAGATATAGAGAACACCCATAAAGAATCTCTGTGCAGTGGCACACACCTTTAATCCCAGCACTTGGGAGGCAGAGGCAGGCAGATCTCTAAATTTGAGGCCAGCCTGGTCTACAGAGTGAGTTCCAGGACAGCCAGAGCTACAGAGAAACCCTGTCTTGAAATATAAAAAATTTAAAAATAAAATCTCTGCAAGGGTGACACACATGATTTCCAAAGGAAGAATGAATGGCATAGAGCAGAAAAATCGGTTTAACCAATTTTAGGAACATCAGACCAGGTTGGATAAACTCCACTCCCAGTACAAAATCACAAGTGTTTGCTTCAGCAAACAGACACCAAGCTCACCTCAACAAGAGAGAAAAAAAAGTCAGAGCCTGGGACGTGGCTTGTGGTGCCTGAAAACACATCTGAGAACCTAAGGACAGACTGAGGATCCAGACGTTCAGCAGAAACTTAATCCAAACCTCATGGGAAAAGAAAAAACCGGGCACAGTGAGGCCTGTTAGGCACCATGACTGACTGCCAGAATTTGCCTTTCTCCATTGTTGGGCCTTGGGTGTGTTTAAAATTTAACTAAGAAGTGATAAATGATATTTATGAAGTCTTTTCTGTAGCTATATATGAAGGAACCAAACTTCCTGGTGAGCCTAGACTTTACTTAAGGATAAATGCCAGATCCTTCAAACACACTGCTGCCTACTGTTGGGTTGAATAATCAGATCCCTTCCAAAGACTTGCCTGTGGAATGTGGGCTTAAGGCAGAGACCTTCCTCTTCAGCATAAGAGCCTCCTCCACTTGAGGGCTTGGTCTCAAAGTCTTTGCTACTCCAAATCCCACAGTTAGCAGCCTGACACCAGAAGTTTGTTAAAAATGCAGATCCTCAGCCAGGTGTGGTGACACATGGCCTTTAATCCCAGCACTTGGGGGCGGGTGGGGGGTGGGGTCAGAGGCAGGCGGATCTCTATGAGTTGGATGCCAGTCTGGTCTACAAATCGAGTTCCAGGACAACTAGGGCTGTTACACAGAGAAACACTTGTCTCAAAACACAGACTCTTGGGACCAACCAACTGATAACCTACCTTTTAACACCATCTCCTGGTGGTTCCTATGTACATGAGAGCAGGAAATACATTGAATGAAGTCTCCCACCACAGAAATACAAGCTAATAAAGCTAGTTGCACAGTTATAATGAATTTTAAAAATCTAGGTACACAAGGCCCCTTAGCGAGCCTTCTGTCAAGGATTTTAACAAGCAGGAATGTTGTGGCTAAGGTAGTATCTAGAACAAGGTAACTTCCCCTTTCCTTTTTTAAGCCAAAGAATAACAGGGGTGGGGATTCTAATATTCACTTACCCGTTGATAGATGTTCTAGACATAAACAGGCTAAAAACAGATGATACAAAAGAATGATAGAGTTGGATAAATAGCCAGCCAGATTTCTCAATGCTGTTGTTTAAGAAGATCTGTGTTCCTTGATCAAGATAACTCTGAACAAAGACAGACTGAAGTGATTCACATAACTTCTCTCTGTTGCACACATACCACTAGGGGAAGAAAAAAAGGAAGATTAAACATAGTTGATGTAACACCTAAGAAATCTAACAACAAAAACCAGAAGCCTAAAATCTAATCTAAGATCTTCAAATATAATCTCACAGCTCTGAGGGCAATCATCAATCATCTTCTCTGCCCACACGCCCCACAAAGTACAGAATTCTTCAGGTCTGACCTCTCACTCCATTCTCATCACCCAGCCCGCGAGGTGGAGAGGAAGGGGAGAGGCGTTTTCAGGTCATGGAGCACAGGAGGCGGCAGAACCAGATCATCAGCCCAGGTCTTAGAAACCCTGACCCAGGGCTTCAGTCACAACACACTTAAGTCAGAAGACCCTTCTTGGCTGAGATTGACTCAGCATCACAAGGATAAAGGCTAGCATCATTGTGTTTAAGTGAAACATCATATAATCCAGAGATGTACCTCAAATCTGCCAACCAAATTAGCAGCAAAGTGAGCAAAAATCAGTACTCTGGAAAACGGATCAGGTTGCCTGTCTTTTTCAGAGAATTAGGAAAAGAGACCTTTGGATATCTTGGGGTGTGCTTTAGCAGTGTGTCTGCCAGCAACCCTTAAGAGCTCAAGAAAGGTGAAGAAGTTCCTTGAGCTCACTCTGCAGACAAGGAGACCAAGTGATGCACACTAAGAAAAGATCTCTAGGAACAGGGTCCAGCCAGAAAATCATTTTGAAAACAAGATTCTACAACCACAGATAAAGTTAACCTTCAAGGGCTAGGTACATAGCTCAGTGGTTAAAAGCACTGTCTGACCTTGCAAAGGACCCAGATTCAGTTTTCCAACACCCACATGGCAACTCACAACCATCTGCAACTCTAGTTTTAGGGACTCGAATGCCTTCTTCTGGCCTCCTCAGGCACAGCATGCACGTGGTGCATGTATATACGTGCAGGCAAAACACCCATATGCATAAAATAAAAATATTTTTGCTTATTTAGCTAGCCTTCCAAAACAAACATTTCCCATCTCCCTAGAGTTGGTGTAGCAGAAAGGTGATAAAGTAGATTGCACGGCCTTCAGTGTCAGACCCACAAGCAGTCCTAGCTCTGTAAGTCCTTTGTGAGCTCTGACAAGTGACTCTTTCCTTAGGAGACAAGTGTGATGCCACCAGTGTCCACCTTGGTAGGTACTATGAGGATTAAATAAAAACACTGAAGTCAAGTCAGTACAGCACAAAGCACCCAGTAGATACCTGTGGAAGCAGCAACAGTGAGTCTTCTAATACAGATACCCACAAGTCCTTATCCCAGTGGGAAGACTGCAGAGACGGCTACTTTTAGTGCATTTTTTTTTTTTTTTTTTTTTTTTTTTTTTTGGTTTTTCGAGACAGGGTTTCTCTGTGTAGCTTTGCGCCTTTCCTGGAGCTCACTTGGTAGCCCAGGCTGGCCTCGAACTCACAGAGATCCACCTGGCTCTGCCTCCCGAGTGCTGGGATTAAAGGCGTGCGCCACCACCGCCCGGCTAAATTTTTTTTTTTTTTTCATCTTGGCCAAACTGTTTTCTAGGTTTGTTTTTTTTTTTTTTTTTTTTTTGGTTTTTTCGAGACAGGGTTTCTCGGTGTAGCTTTGCGCCTTTCCTGGAACTCGCTTTGGAGACCAGGCTGGCCTCGAACTCACAGAGATCCGCCTGGCTCTGCCTCCCGAGTGCTGGGATTAAAGGCGTGCGCCACCACCGCCCGGCTTTAGTGCATTATTTATTAGGAAACTACTAATTCTTCCAAATAAGGAGTCTACTAGCCAAAAGTGACTTGCTTAACCTTGACAAATCTGACCACTTACCAGCACTAAGTATCCCATAACTTCCTGCACAATTAATGGAGCAATTTTACAGTCATCCTACACTTACTAAATGCTGAGTACAATCAGTCTTCCTGACACTAACATTAAAAGAAACCAAATGTAAGCCAGTAAAAACATTCAAAAGGTCACAGTAAATGTCACTGATTCATCCTTTATACACCCTATACACTCCCAACTTTCTCATTCTTGACTACTCTGTCAAGAGTATTAACTTGCTATTTAAACACTGTTACCAAAACTGCCTGGACTTTACCTAAAACTCCTTGTTGTCTCTGCCCTATAGTGACAAGCTATAAAATGGCTTAAATTCACAGCCTACACTTCTCTCCTTGGACTGGAAATGTTCTTGCTTAATCATTTACTAATCCTTAAAACTTACTGAGCCTGAAGCTGTGCCCCAGTACAGCTCATAAACCATTTTTATTATACTCATGACCTTGTGCACATTCTGAACCCTAAACTCTGAGTTACTCTGACTTTATTTTTTACTCTGAAATGACTAATCAAGTTGAAACCCAGCACCTTGCTAACAGGCAATCAGGAGCACTCAATGTGGGCAAGAAGTCATCCAACTGAAAACCAGGAGCTAAGAACTGCTTGGCATCCATTTGTAAATGAACAAGAATAACCATGGAAGTAAGCAAGAAATGACATCATTAACTGGTATTATTGCTTTCAAGCACCATGAAAAAAATCTTAAATTTTAATAGCATGTTTCTCCATTCATAAATACTAACACATGTGGTTGAACCTTGACTGCCACAGAAGTTTTCTTACAAAAGAATCTATGCTGTTTGAATAAGAACGGCCCCCATGGGCTCATATACTTGAATGCTTAGTCACCAGAGAGCGGTACTATTTTAAAGGAGGAAGTGTGTCACTACAGGTGGGCTCTGAGGTTTTAAAAGCCCGTGCCAAGTCCAGAGTCCCTCTCTCGGCCTGCAGATCAAGATGTAGTTCTCAGCTACTGCTCAAGCGCCTGCCTGCCACAATAATAATGGATTACATGGAAAATACTAGAAACTGTTAAATTATACATTTTAAATTTTCTGTGGGGACTGTGGAGATTAGATGATCTAATCAGTTGATTAGATGCTTGCCTTGTGAACATGAGGACCTGAGTTCAATACCCAGAACCCAAAAACCTCTGAAGCTGGAAGCAAGTCCTCAACTGAATATTTTCTTTCCTAAGAGTTGCCTTGGTGGTGGAGCCTTCTTCACAGCAACAGAAAGTGACAGAAGGTTCTTAGTAAATGAAATATGCTGCAGAATAAAAAGGAGTAAAGCTCTTCTCTGTGAAGGTTTCCATGTCCCTCCTGGCAAGTTATGTGATACAAACCTCCAGTCCAAACAGCACTGATCATCATTACCATAGAGCAGAAACAACTCAACTGTCCATCAACTGATGGGTAAAAGTGCAGTGGATGCACACAAGGGAACAGTATCTAACCACAGAAAGAATAATGTGCAGGCTCGTGCTCCTGAGGATGAGCCTTGACAACACACTAAGGAAAACAAGCCAGTCACAAGAGGTCACATACTGATAGTTCTGCCATGATACAGAAATCCAGAGACAAAAAAACAGATTCTGTGGCCCAAGCCTTGGGCAAAGAGACATTAGGAACTGGCTTATTTATGGGCATAAGGTTTCTTTTGGAGGTAGCAAAAATTTTCAAAATTAGGTATTAGTGATGGTTGTACAACTCTGAAAATACTAAAAACTGTTAAATTATACATTTTAAATTTTTTATGGGGACTGTGGAGATACCTCAGTTAGTAAGGAGCTTGCCTTGCGAACATGAGGACCTGAGTTCAACACCCAGAAGTCATATAAATGAAGAAGCCAGGCATGTGGTGTTAAATTTATAATCCAGTGCTGGGAAGATGGAGACAAAGTCCTAAGGCATGCTGCTCAGTTAGCATTGCCCTGTATATCTGGCCAGTGATAGACCATCTCAAAGAGAACAAAGTGGACAGCATCTGAGGAATGACATCCAAGGTTTTCTGAGTGCCACTTACACTCACAAACATGAATACATATATTTAATACTACTTTCCCAGCAAACACACCTACATAAAGGTGGGCAGTTTGATCCTATCGAAATTAAGCACTTTGGAAACACATACGACCTAGCAAACTTCTTTTTTTGTTATTGTTGTTGTTGGGTTTTTGTTTTGTTTTGTTTTGTTTTTTTCCACACAGGGTTTCTCAGTGTAGTTTTGGTGCCTGTCCTGGTTCTTGCTCTGTAGACCTGCCTGGTCTTGAACTCACAGAGATCCGCCTGGCTCTGCCTCCCCAGTGCTGGGATTAAAGCCGTGTATCACCACTGCCCAGCCCCTAGCAAACTTCTTAGCATGTAAAATGTAATAATATATAACACTAATAATGGTCAAAGTGCTCACCACTGTTTCCAAGGTCTTACAAGATTCTTGTTCTTTCTTGTCCACAGCCTCACTTGACAGCATGTACTACCATGATGCTGGGCTCCCTGTTAGTGTTCTGTACTCTCTTCTAAAGGTCCTTTCCCATGGCTACACCACACAACATTTGTTTCTGCCCGCTGTGCTCCCTGTAGTTAGTGCAGCCCAGCTTAAGCATTTCCTCGGTTTCCCTGAACTTCTGGAGTAGCTTAGAGTTCCCTGTACTAATCCTCTCATACATCCCATGTGTCTCCTTGGCAACATGTATGCCAGCTGAATAGTGACTATACACAATTGTATGTTTAGCATCTATCCTCACAGACCAAACGATTCATAAAGACTGGGACAACAGCTGACTTCAAAGTTAGGCAGACAGAGATAAATGTCTCTCAAAACAATTACTGCTAAGACTCACAGGAAGTCTAAATAGGTAGAATCTGGCATCTTTAATAAACTCACAGAGGAAACAAAGAAAACCACAGAGACATTCTGTCACTGGGTTGTCAGTTGCTCACACTCCAGGGTTTCTACAAGACCTTACTTAACCCTACCTACCTA
This sequence comes from Peromyscus maniculatus bairdii, assembly GCF_049852395.1. NCBI lineage: Eukaryota > Metazoa > Chordata > Mammalia > Rodentia > Cricetidae > Peromyscus > Peromyscus maniculatus. The sequence continues at coordinate 131,177,563 of NC_134852.1, read as the reverse complement.
CCACAAAACTGCATTATCACACACAAGCAAACATGGAAGACAGACACTGGGCACCCACAGGTGCCAAGCACCTGGCAAATCTTTATGCTGCACTTACACCACATGACTTTCGTTTTGTTTTTTGAACAGGGTCTTACCCTGTAGTACAGGCTGGTCTGGAGCTCACTATGTAGCTCAGACTAGAGGCAACTGTCCTACCTAGGCCTCCCAAGCATGAGTTCACTTCATGTGGGTTAAACCTCTGATCTTTTGAACAGATAGGAAGTCTAGAGTTCTAGAAACCTTAGCTGGCTCTAGATCCTATTCATGTGACTGTATGCCAAGAGCATCATTTAAAAAGAGCCCTTCCAGGGCTGGAGAGATGGCTCAGTGGTTAAGAGCACTGGATGTTCTTCCAGAGGTCCTGAGTTCAATTCCCAGCAACCACATGGTGGCTCACAACCATCTGTAATGAGATCTGGTGCCCTCTTCTGGTATGCAGGCAGAACACTGTATGCATAATAAATAAAATCTTAAAAAAGAGAGAGAGAGAGAGGCCTTGCTTCAATCTCTCCAGTATTGCTTGAAAATAAACAAGGCTATTCTCCAATGAAGCTGGTCTAGACAAGTTTGAAGAAAATAATAATCCAGTCTGGGCAGTGTATTCCTATCGGCCAGCATTTCTCAATCTTGGCACTGACACTTGGGCCTGGTAACCCTTTGTTACAGACTCCCTTTACACATCAGATGCTAGAAGCACCACCCTAATGTACAGAATGTCCCCAGGGAGCACCTGCCACTGCTTGAGAACCTATATGAGAACTGGATTTAGCCAGCAGTGTTTCCTAACTATCTGGATTAACTGTAGTCTAAGATGCTACTGATTACAGGAAGGACTCATTGGTCTCAGGAACTTGAATTCCAGAAGGGAAAACGTAATCTGAACAAACCAAAAGGAACAAGTAGCAATGAGACTATGATCTGGGTTCCAATCCTGCAGAGCCCTCAATAAGCAAACCTTGCTCAGAAGCCAACAAGAAACAATCAGGGAGAAGTTACTGCATGCAGTTGGTGGTCCCCTGCTCTCCAAACAACCAGGGTTAAATGAAAGCTCGACAGAGCTCACAGCCCTGGGTGGCTGTCTAAAGACTCACCAGCACTTTCCAGCAGGTCAAGTTCTTTAAATGCATGCTCCTCAAAGGCTACAGAGACAAAGGTACATTGGGCAAGAACAAAATACTACACTTACTAAATTTCACAGTGAAAAGGCTATACACCAGCTCTACACAGGGCTCAACTGCTCAATGTTGAGACCACAATGTCTAAAAAGGCATTTCATTATCACCCCCCTTATTGATCAAGTAAACTTTGAAATCCAACCAACCCACCGATGCCAAATGCAGTAGGTTGTAATAATTAAACACCTTTGTAAAACTAGAGTAACTAGCAATATTGTCATTACTTGCACAAGACTGCAAGGACAGTGATAACTAGACAAATAATAAAGAGCCAAATTGGGTGGGTGACAATAGCATGGTGGTGTTTCTGACAATATTACTAAATCAAAATAATGGCACATGAGGTCATACTGTCTTCTTCATGGACTGGAGAGATGGCTCAGTGGGTAAGAGCAATTGCTGTGCCAACATAAGACCCTGAGTTGAAATCCCAAGCACACACATAAAAAGCCAGGCAGCCTAGTCAAAACCATTAGCTTGAGGTTCAGTGAGAGACCCCGTCTGTTTCGAGAGAATAAGGCAGATAGAGAACTATACCCAATGTCCTCCTCTAGCCTCCACAACTATGCTCCTGCACACCTGAATGCATACACCATACACACACACTCGCGCACACACACAAAATAAAGCACGGGAACGTTTCTCAATATGTTTATCATCTTGGTTGACGAGTCACCTGTAGAGTGAAAAAAATGTAGTTCTTCTATGGAACTACAGCTGATTGTCAAGGCTGACAGACACAGTTAAAAAAGTCTCCCTAAAATTATTTTCTGGAATTTCCACCAATCAAACACATGCTATACAATGAACAGTTTTTTCTTGTAAAATACAACAGAATTGAGCACACCAACAGAACTTGAAAATTATAAAACAGCTTATTTACTTAAATAGTGTGACATAATAAAAATAAGTATTTGGTCTTTTCCCCTATATTCCTAGTACAGAGCTCCTGAAACTGATGGGAAACCTTCATGATGATAAGAATGTCTTTTGGGGACTGGAGAGATGGCTCAGTGGTTAAGAGCACTTACTGCTCTTCCAGAGAACCACAGCTCGATTCCCAGAACCCACAAGGTAGCTCACAGCATTCTGTAGCTGAATCCAATACTCTCTTCTGGTCTCCTTGGGAACTAGCCATGTACATGGTACCCAGACATGCATGCAGGCAAGACACTCATACACATAAAATAAAATACGTCTTTAAAAAATTAAAAAGAGCCGGGCGGTGGTGGCGCACGCCTTTAATCCCAGCACTCAGGAGGCAGAGCCAGGCAGATCTTTGTGAGTTCAAGGCCAGCCTGGGCTACCAAGTGAGTTCCAGGAAAGGCGCAAAGCTACACAGAGAAACCCTGTCTCGAAAAACCAAAAAAAAAAAAAAAAAAAATTAAAAAGAATGTCTTTTGTTCATAAATAAGATGATTCCTAATATGGGAAGGAGGAAAAGTTATGACTAGACAGCTGGAACTTTTGGGCCTATCCTACATCCCCCAAGAACAGAAACAATGCTAGACTGAGGTTGGCCATCTATGGCCAATGATTCAATCCATTATGTCTAAATCTGGGAATCATTACAGCAAATTATGAAACCCACGGGGATGGGGTTGCAGGAACCTGTGAACATACAGCCAAGGTGAGGAAAGGAGATGGCAGCCTGGGGACCTGGAACTTGCAGCTGGCCTCTGAAGTAAGTGGCAGTCTGGTGGAACTAGACCCTAAGATCTGTGACTTCCGCCCATGTTCTTGGGCACCCAGTGAGCCATGAGAAATTGAAGAACTGCTTGGTATCAGACACCGAGGGTAAGGAGCCTACTGCACCCCACACTCCATCCCCAAAGCAGGTCAAACTGAGCAGTCCTACCACTGTCACACACTCCATAATCTTCACCTATATATAGTGCCTCCACAAAGGCCCACTAGAGCGGATGCAGTTTCCTACTAAGAAGGCAAGCCCATTTCACACAGCCTTCAGAGAACACGTGGTTTCCTAGAAGGAGCCACGTGAAGTAATAGGAAATGCTTGGGCCTTTTACTGAAGCAAAGCTGGATTTAAAGCCCAACTTTACCTAACAACTGACTCTGGTCTCTCAGGAGTCTCTTGAATCTGTAAAGTGGGAGTATCACCACCTATGAAGAAGGGCTGTTATAAGAATTATAAACACAACTTACTTAACAGAACCAGGTACACAATAAAAGCCTTCATATGTCAGATGGAAAAGGCTGGCTGATAGGGGACGGGAAAAAAAACAGTTCAAGGAAAGGCCACAATAGCGGTCTGGGCACCCAAATCATTCTCAAAAGAAATGGGACCCATGAATTTAATGAATAAACAGTCTTTCCAATTAGAGAGGTGGTCAGAAAAAGCCCATGAACTACAATCTTTCAAGTTAAGGACTCAGAAATTCCGTTCCCAATGCAATGCAATCAGTCTGGGAATTTCACAACTAGCAGGCTCTAGAAGAGCTCAGGAGGAAATTCACAAACTACTCACCATTTTCCTAAACATTTGTAACAACGCAGTTATCTCTTTACTTGAGATGTGTAATGGGGCCCTAGGAATCAGGAGTCCTCCAAGATATATCAGCAGTGAGTGAAGAAAGATAGCCCTAAAAGCCCTGGCCCATGGACCAGGAAAAAGACTTAGTACCCAATTCTGGTCATTTAGGCCCATAATTAAATATACACATGCATATTTTGGTGCATCTTTTCCATAAATTGTAACACCTGGCAAGGCCAAGACTGACTGAGAATTTCCCTCTCCCCAGTACTGGCCAAAACTTGTAAGTAAAGCTATGTCCTTGCATCAGTTTCTATCTGCAGGTTTTCTGTAGAGCATCCAGCAGCATCAACCTTACATTCCAGGGCCAATTGCAATGTTCACAATGAAAGGTGCCCTCACATTCATAGTGGAGAGCCATCTATACAGATCAGACCAAGTTGCTTTAGCTTTGACATAATAAATACATAACTGGCAGTCCTCATTTCAAATACTCTCTCCTGATTACTGTTTTATAATCCTAAGATTTTAACAAAACTTCTGATGGGTCAAACAACAGACTCTTTGATAGAGGTTACGAGGTCCTCTAGGCACTTTCAAAAGGGACATAATGACCCGTGGCATATTCAGGGAAGGAAGTGAACTTAGTGTCCATGAGACTGAGGCAAGCACTTGTTCAGCGCTTTTGCACAGGGTGCAAAGAGGACAGAAACCTTCTCCGGAGTCTTTAGTATTCGGCTGCAAAGGCTTCCAGACTGAAAGGCAGAGCAGAGACACCAATCCATCACGGTCTGTCGGCTAGCTGGCTGACACCACGAAGCATGGTTAACTCATGCCTGACTTCTGCCAACCTCCACAAGGTGAATGAGGAATAAAGGGACAGGAAACCCAATCTGTCCTTTAGCACATCTGACTCTGGCTGTGACACTCAAGTATCTGGCCCCCTCCGTTGGAAATATATATTCCAATTCTATCTTGACTCTATTGTAGAGGCTGGCATAGCAGTTCTGAGCTTGTATAAGAAGGTAAAAAATAATAGTAAGAACCAGGCTTATATGTAACTTGTAATTTTAAGTGACTTCTAAGTAATTCCAGACATTAAATGTTATATGTGAAAAACAAATAGATGTTTTTCACCTAGAGAAACTGCCATGGTTTGGAACCAACAAGCTTTATAGCAACCTTTCAATCCATCAATTGAGAGGCTGTGGATGACTGTTATTACCAAGAATCTAGTTATTGGGGCCTTGAGGAGCTTTTCAAGTTTCAATAGCTCCATAATAGTTCTGTAAACTTTAAGCACTAGGTAGAATGCGCTAAAAAGACTACATCCAAAGATTTTTGTCTTCTTTCTCCGTTGAGTTTACTGACGATGAGTGACATCTAGTTCTTAGTACTCTCTATTTCTCCCCCAGTGAGTCCATCCTCCCATCCTGTGATTGAGAATCCCATACTGTTGGCTAACAAAGCCAGGAACTGAGGGGGGAAAACAGACTTTTGAAGATATATATTTTTAAAAGGCCAGAGAAAATACCATTGGGTGGGGATTACTTCTTTCCCCCAACATAGTCACAGGCCATAGCTGAACCAATGTGGTGGCTCTGTTTCAACAACTTGATTTGAAGACTCTGTCATTTGAATTTCATATGCAAAATTCTCATGTTATAAAATAGTCTTTTACAACCCCATTGATAACCATTTAAAAACATGAGACTAGTCTTATTTCACAGGTTACTCAAGTCAATGAGACCAGCTTGGCTTGCTGGTCATGTCCCTTCTCCAAAAGAAGTCCTTGCTTCTTGCCAAAGTATAGCCTAGTCCAGTTCGGAAGCTAGTGTGCTGAAACAAGGACTTCGGTTTCAGCTAAGCCCAGCGGAGCCTTGCATCTCCAGGCGCTAACAACTAAGCAGCAATTTTTAATGAGTAAACTTGACTCCAGATCTCTCTTTTAACCAAAGAACCCTGCATCATAAATCCTTCATAAAACACCACCAAGAAAACCTGTGCTAAGTATGGTTTAGCCCATAACTCCTCTTTCATGCAACTCCAAAAGAACCAGATGCGACTGGCCATGGAACCCACACACCCAAATGAACACCAGAAAACCTCTATAAAACTATTAATTTGAAGGGGGGAAACCATTAAAGTTACTTCACAAGCAACCAAGTGATGCATCAAACCAGGACTCTAGAATATAAAAGAAAGAAACTATGTGCTCCGCTGGGATGCAGAAAGGACAGCCTCTCACTCAGTTAGTTCATGGCAGCTTATAGGCACACACACTGGTCATTTTCATCCTCACTCACAGACATTTCTTTTCATAACACAAATGTATTCACCTCAAAAATAATGTCTGACAATAATTACAATAATCCCAGTACTCAGGAAGCCAAGGTAGGAGGATTGTGAATCTGAGGCCATCCTGAACTACACAGACCCTGTTTCAAAACACTGAGAGGCCAGGCAGCGGTGGCACACACACACACACACACACACACACACACACACCTGAAAAGCAAACAAACAAACAAAAAACAAAAACCTAAGGGCGGCCGGGCGGTGGTGGCGCACGCCTTTAATCCCAGCACTCGGGAGGCAGAGGCAGGCGGATCCCTGTGAGTTCGAGGCCAGCCTGGGCTACCAAGTGAGTTCCAGGAAAGGCGCAAAGCTACACAGAAAAACCCTGTCTCGAAAAACCAAAAAAAAAAAAAAAAAAAAAAACCTAAGGGCAAGCCAGACATGATGCTGAACACCTGTCATACCAGCATTCTGGAAGCTGAGGCAGAAAGACTGCTTTGAGTTCAAAGCCAGCCTGGATTACACAGGAGTAGTAGGACAGCCAGAGCTAATTACATCCATAAGTAAACAAGGACTACGCATGTGGCTCAGTGGTAGAGTGGCTGCCTCGCATGTACAGGTCCTGGGTTTGCTCCTCAGCACCACAGAAATAAATTAATGTATGCAATTAGGAAATGCTCTCTGCTAAAAACACAGAGACGGTGTCCATTGCTATCGCTCTTCAGGGCTCTACAGAAACCAATTTTCAGTTTTTAAAATAAGTACAATTTTTTAAAAGATTTTTTTAATTAGTGTGTGTGTGTGTGTGTGTGTGTGTGTGAGTGTGTGTGTGTGTGTGTGTGTGTATGCACATGCGCTCAAGGCCAATCCCCCTGGAGCTGGAGTTACAAGAGCTGTGGGCTCTCTGACATGGGTACTGGGAACTGAACAGCACATTCTCTTAACTACTGAGCCATTCCATAAGCACAATTTTTATGAGCACTTAAATCATGTCACTGCAGTATTCACAAGTGTTACCAACAACTGGGAGACTCAGCCATAATTCTTCATCAAAGGGAATAATCTTTTTTTTTTCTTGTTCAAAACGGCATTTCCAATTCCTTGTTCCACATAGACATGAGGCATTCTGATACCTGTACAACTAAAAGTGTAGTACTTCTATGACACTGAGCTAGCATAAAATAGTCCATGGAGATAAATATGGTTATATAATTTAAGACTGTATACTAAGTTTATATACACTCTTAAAAACACCACGAGTGGTCATCTAAAAGTCACTAGGGTGTTTTTTGTTTGTTTGTTTTTTAATATAAATCTAGGATTCCTTCCAAAATAGAAAAAAGGGTCTGAGTATCCATCAACAGAACAGGTTCCGGGATCTCAGTTCCATCCCAACATCATTTAAAAAAAAAAAGCATCCCAATAATCGGTAAATAAAAACTTAATGTTACTTTTATACATGAAAACGTGAAGTCCAAAATGACATGAGGAATAAATAATTCCTTACTTCTCTCTGTAAAAGCAAGATGTACTAACCCTCTGGCTTTTAGAAGCCCAAAGTTTGTCTAAATTCAAAGGCCTCGCTTCAGTGACTGCAAGGTTAACCTCAAACTACTTACGGTCCAATATGAAATACCTCCCTCTTAATTCAACAGCTGACCCATGCATACTTCTTTAAGTGGTACAAACAGCTAATGAAAAGCCCATCCAACCGGTTGAATCCCATGGCTCACGATCCATTAACTACAACAAGAATTCACAGCTGCACAGTTCTGACTTTCAAAACCTCTCCCTTTAAAGCTTGCATCATCCTCCCCATCCCAACCTTTCTGGTCAGCTAACTAAACCCAAGTTTAAAGGACACGTCTCTTAGGCAGAAGGGGAGGAGGGTTCCTAGGCTGGGAGCCCAGACCTGTCAAACACATTTTTTTAAGTGCTCCGGGAAAATGTCAGCCGAATGGTTCACGAGGCCTGGTTAAATTTCTTTATAACCCTTTGTATGTTCAGAGATTCGGCTAGACAAAAAGAGGGACCGGCTTTCGGTTTTGTGCCTCGGGGGGGGGGGAGAGGAAGGTTGGCCCGGGTGATGGTGGGGGCTGTTTTCTGCTCGGGCCCCGGTGCCAGGTGGGTGACCCACCCCAAAGTTGCAGGGATCCGGAGGCCGGGCGCGGACGCCGCCGGGGGCCTGGGAACAATGCGGGGTTCCGGGGCGCCCATTCTGGGGCCTGGGGACCGGGGCAGCGGAGGCCGTCCCCTGCCCCCGCGCCGCCGAACAAAAGGCGCCGCGGGGCCAGCGCCCGGGCCGGGAAAAGTTTGTGAGAGGCCAGGGCCGAGGCCCGCGCGCGCCGCCCCGCACAATGGCCCGGCCGAGCGCGGGAAGGCCGAGCGCCACGCCCCCGCTCCGCAGGGCTGCGGCCCAGTACCTGGTGCGTGTCCTTCCCGCCGCCCGCGGCCGCCGCTGGCCCGCCCGGGCCGCTCGTCATGTTCACGTACAGGGAGCGGGAGAGCGGGCTCCGCAGCGTCCACATCCTCCGCGCCAGCCACACGGACGCCAGGCTCAGGCACAGCCAGCCCGCCAACAGTCTCATCGGGGGGCCGCGGCCGCCAGCTCGGATCACCGCCGGGCCCAGGCCCAGGAGGAGGAGGAGGAGCCGCCGCCTCCGGCCACCGCCGTCGCCGCCCGAGCTCGAGCCATCGCCGCCAAGTCGCCCGTGCAGCCCCCTTCGGGGCCGAGGCGGGGGGTGGGAGGAGCGGCGGGCGCGCGGCCTTCTCGAGTCCCCCGCGGCCCTTCCCGGTCCGGAACGCCAACGCCTCCAGCTCCGGTTTCCACCCGGAGCACGTACAAACGCAGGAGGAGCGTTCTCTCTACCCAATGAGCGGAGGCGGGCCGGCCGGGGAGGCGGGAGAAAGACTCCCTTTCCGCACGTTCCCCGTGGCGGCCGCTTGGGCGCATAATGGCGGAAGATCTGGGGAGACTTCCGAAAAGGGGTGACTGGGGGTCTCGGCACTCCGAGGTGGGGCCTGCAGGACTTCCGGGCTTGCCTGCCTGTGGGCCCCCCGACCACACCCTGGCGGGAATTTGACCTATGGTTCAGATTGATTCCTGGAAGAAGGGAATTAATTTATCCATTTCTTTCCCAAGTCCAGACACTCAAGACTCAGGTCTATCCAAAGACCGGCGCTGCCCTTCTTGTTACGGTCTTGACTGTCTTGCTAATAATTTCCATCTGGGGCCGGAGAGCCTGACTCCCAACTCCAAAAGCCACCCAGTAGCTGTAAAGCAGAGAATCTAGGAGGAAAGGATCCCACTCCCACTCCTGGCCCCAGCATTCTCAAGCTGAGGGGCTGCCGTCACATGTTTCCTTTCGCGAAGCTCTCTTGGGTCAAAGCTATGCCTTTGTTGGAAGCTAATGCTCCTGTAGCACCCAAGGAAACGTGATGGAATATAACACCCCGTTTAACGACAAAGGCCACAAGTTAGCCCCTGACTGTCAGGTTTCCTTGAGCTGACAGAAGTTGTACCCGTCGCTCTTAAAAGTGAGCTCAGGTCTGGGAGAGTTAGCCAGATGTTTCTTCCATCATTTATAGCAGGAAGAAACCTAACAATGTTTCCAAACTGAAGGGTCATGAGTTCCTGTGTCTCAGCTTCCTGCTGCTACTCAGCTACAACTAGAGAGTGCCATTATTTCCTAGGCCTGCTACTAACACCTTCCTAGGTGTTGGAATATGCTTTTCATTCCACAGCGCCGGAGATTCTGTACATTAATTTTAGTTTAAAACCAATTCGTATTTTCATTAATTTCATATTACACTAAAGAGATTTTCATTTATGGAATAGTGACCCACAGATGGGAAATAAATCATTTCTTACCCACAAACGTTAGGTGCTAAAGAATCTCTACTTGCCACCTTTCCTTAATAAGAGTATTTTGTTACCTAGTGTGCATAGAATATAACAACAATAATTCAAGGCTAAATATGAGAGTATACGTTGTATTCTCTCATTCTAGTATATTCCCTGACATCTCCCTGTTGAGTGTAAAACTGAAAGACTATACTTTACTATATTTAGCTCAATCTTCTAGTAGTCCTGGTCCAACATACTTAAAAGGAACTATAGTAGTGAATGCAAATGACTGTATTACACCACCTCTTTGAATTCCAATAAAGCTCTTCTATACCAAAACAAGAGTCTTCATCTTTTTTTAAGTAAAGGGGAGATACAAGCAACAGGAGTGCATAAACTGGCAGGCATACTTCATTTCTGAAGACAAAGGATACAGAAAACCATGTTCTAACAGATTAAGCTTGCCTAATCACAGCTCTAAGACCTCAAAATGTATCATAAAAACAAGAAGCAAGGATACATCTGATAGGATCTGCAGAATTTGGGGTCAACTGGCAGCTAGGAGAAACCTAGCAAATTTTGCTTTATGCCTGAGCAGCTCACCTGGAAAAAATAAACTACCCTCACATTCAAACTATTTGCTCGTGTAGGTGTTATTTACATTTAGGAAGCACAGGGAGAAGCAAAGCACAGTATATTTAAATGAAAAGCAAATTCGATAGCAAACCTTTTCATAGAAGGTGGTATCCCAGCTCCTGGTTGTTTTATCCATACAAGAAGCCTTGCCGTCTGTCCTCTTAGTCTCTTGAATTACAAATCAGGAGGAAGGAAAGCTACAAGGGTAAATATACTAAGCAGAAGTTCAGATCGCCTTCTGGTACAGCCCCCTTACTAGGATGTCACTACTGGACATTAACACCTCCGTTATCTGTGATGGGGATAGGAAGAGGCACATTAATTCTTTGAAATGTAATCAGTGATATTCAAGAGTCACATACCTGCTATCTTGTGCTTGCTCACCTTGGGTGTCTAGCCTGGGTTTCTGTTCTATCACCAGAAATTGTGGCTGGGGCTTGTTTCTTAAGTAATAGTTCCCTTCCTCCAATTCTTCTTCCCTTACCTCCCCCCTCCCTTTCCCCTCCTCTCTCTAGCCCTCCTCTCCTTTTTATCAATTCTTGCTATATTTGCTAAGCTGTCTTTGAACTCACAATCATCCTACCTATGCCTCACAAACACAGGGATCACAAGCATCACCACACCTAGCCTCATATTTGCTTTTTAATTTCAAAGTATAATGTGAAGAAAAACCACAGAAAAGACAGAGAAAGAGACTTGGATCTACAGAAGACAGAAAAACCACTGTAGCCCCGTGTGGAGCTAATGATCTAAAAAGACTCTTGTAATTGAATGTTTTCTCAGATTTTTGTGTGTGCGTGTGGAAGCCAGAGGTTGATGTCTGGTATCTTCCCCTATCATTCTCCATCTTATTTTTTTGAGACAGGGTCTATCACTGAACCCAGCACATATGAGTTAGATAGACCAGGCTGACAAGCAAGCTCCAGTGATCTGCCATATTGCCACTGCCTGCCCCCCAACACACACACAGTAGGGTTACATACATTTACTACCATACCATCAATGCTGGGAAACTGAATTCAGGTCCTCATCTTGTGCAAAAGTCACTTTATCCACAGAGCCATCTCTGCAGCCCATAGACAAATGTTTTTAAGCTTCTTAATAATATTTGGCACACCTTCAGGGAAAGGTATGTTTGGCCCAAATTTTGTTGTCATTGTTTTGAGACAGGGTTTCTCTGTGTAGCCCTGGCTGTCCTAGAACCCACTCTGTAGACCAGGCTGGCCTCAAACTCTGAAATCTGCCTGCTTCTGATCCTGAGTGCTGGAATTAAAGGCATGTGTTACCACACTGCCTGGCTATAGTTCAGATATTAAATATCTCCCTGAGGTCCATGTGCTAAAGCATCTGTCACCAGCCTGTGGTGCTACTGGGAGGTGGTAGAACCTTTTGGAAACAGGCCTAGAAGGAAGTTAGGGCAGTAGTATGTGCTTGTATGTGAGTGTGAGTGTGTGTGTGTGTGTGTGTGTGTGTGTGTGTGTGTGTGTGTGTGCATTTCTCTCCTCTTCTTCTCTTTCTCACTCCCTCCCTCCCCACCTCCTTCCCTCCCTTTCTCTCACCTTCTCCAACCTCTCTCCCTGGCTGTCATTGGTGAGCAATTTTACTCTCTACACTCCCCATCTTGGTGCACTTACCACAAAACAACAAACTAAGTGTGCAGAGATTACAACAAACTTTTTTCTCTATTAACTTCCTCAATTCTCCTATCATAAGAATGGGGTAATGACTAATATGGTATCCAACCTTATTAGTAGTAGGAAGTGTTACAGGTTTTTTTGTTTGTTTTTGGGTTTTGTTTTTGTTGTTGTTGTTGTTTTAGTCATTTGCAATTAGAATCATTCTGATCTCAGATAAATTCAAAGTTAAGGTCAGACTGAAAACAGGTTATTTTTTTGTTTTTGTTTTTGTTTTAAATAGCAGCCTGGGCTCAGTGGTTAAGAGCATTTGCTGCTCTTCCAGAGGACATGGGTTTGATTCCCAGCACCTACATGGTGGCTCACAACCATCTGCAACTCCCATTTCCAGGAGATCTGACACCATCTTCTGACCTCAGCCAGCACCAGGCAGACATGGTGCACACACATGCATACAGGCAAAACACCCATACACATACACATAAAATTTAATTTAAAACAAAATATCAGCCTAAAGACATGAAATCATGCAGTACACTTCACTGGAGACCTCCCAGGACTGCTCACCTGGGAGATGCATCACCTTAGCAACTGCATCTGAGACACCACGGTGTGGACGTCTAGCTGTGTCTTCTTGCTTGTGTAATCTGACCTTTACCACTTGACCTTGATCACTTGACCTCTCCATGTCTATCTCCTCCAAGTACGAAAGGCTTATTATAGCACTTCAACACATAAGAACTTGCTCTGCTATTCTTTTTTTTTAAAATATTTTTATTTATGTGTCTGTGTTTGTCACCTCTGTATGGGTGCCTTCAGAGGCCAGAAAAGGACACCAGATCCCTGAGAGCTGGAGTTATAAGCAGATGTGAGCTGCCAAACATGGGTGCTGGGAATTGAACCCAGGTCCTCTGGAAGAGCAGCAAGAACTCTTAACCATTGGGCCATCTCTCCAGCCTCTCTGCTATTCTTTTTAGCTTGGATGAATCATCCTTTTCTCAGCAGCCCTTTCTTCACATACAGCTGACCAATTTTATAATTCACCTATGATAATCAGATGATCTGAAATCCCTATCAACTATAAAACAACACTCTCATAATTGTGCTTATCCTAACATGATTTATGTCTCTCTATAAAGTATTTTCTTAAGACCCAGAATGCTAGTTTAACTACCATGTCTGGAAAGTTCTCACAGTAATGCTAGTGTTTTGAACGCTTGTTCTCTGGTTGATGATGCTGTTTGTGGTAGGTGTTGGTGGGGATGATGAGTAGGAAACCTCTGAGGGATGGGGCCTGGCTGGCAGAAGTAGACATAGAGCCTGTCCTCTGAAGCTTACAGCCCAACCCTGATTTAGGTTAAGCTCTCTGCGTCCTGGTCAGTCACAATGTGAACAACCAGTCACTGCCTCATGCTTACGCCACACACCTTTTCTGCCATGATGGACTGAAACCATGACTCAGAATAAACCATCCCTTCCTTACACTGCTTCTGTCCCATATTTTTTCATGACCATGAGCAAAATATTGCAATGCCTAACCTTATGAGATTTTATCCTGAGGCAATGGAGATGTGAGCAGAGGATAAGGAATACAAAATTCAAAACCATGAAGCATTCGAATAAAATCACAAATTCAGGCAGCAAAATCAAGTTATCCACTTCTCAGAGATGCTTGTCTCTTCAGGAAAAGTCTCCTGCCTCTCTGGTTTATGTAACTCTTCCCACCCGGCTCATCCTTTTGCCTCTGTAGCAGGCATGTTGCTCCACCTACTTCAAGAACATTCTGAATTGGCATAGCCCCTCCCCTAAATGACAATCTCATACCTACCTCAGTTTATGTCAGCAATGTTAGCAGAAGTACAAAGAAAGGAAACTTCCACATACTCAGTAATATTTGCTGAGCACATCAACATGCAAGGCCCTGGACTAGAAAGCTAGAACTCAAAACAAGCATAGCAATTCACATCCCTCAAGCTTTCAGTCTAGTGTGGAGGTGGATCCAACTGGCAACCACGAAATGAGTGGGTAATTACAAAGTGCTGAGTACTAAAATTGAATTGTATATTGTTAGAAAGCCTTAGAAAAACACAGTCTAACTGGGAGTAGGAAGCGGGGCTCTTCAGGGCAAGCTGCTCTACACAAGAGTGGCTTTGTGGCTCTCCTTTTGACATCCTCTAAGTTGCCCAAGCTCCTGCTGGGCTATAGGTGCACCCTGAATGACTACAGAAACAGAAACGGGGTGTTTCTCAGAACCTTTTAGAATGTGATCAATCATGGTCATACAATTTTGAATGAAACTCTAAAGGTTAGCACCGTGCCCTGCAGTCAGTCAGCAATCAAATGATGGTTATTATTGGAGCACCTGAAATCAACCCCCCTGTCCTCGGACAGACCCTTAAGCAGTCCCAGGAATGTACAGCCACCATTTTCAACTTAGCCACCTACAAGAGGAGTCCACTAAGTTAGCTACCGACTTCATACTCAGGTAAATTGCAGGCTGTGCCAAATGGATCCATAAAATTCTATGTTTAATGCGCTACTTAAGTTATCCTTTTAAAGATGGTTTCTCCATGATATGAAGGGCTTCAATGTGATAGGTCATAAATAAATTTATTTTGATGGTGATACAACTTGTGTCAAATGAGAATCAGAGAAACTTCAGGAAATTTACTATTTCAATTTACCTTCCATGTCACTCAGTTTTCCGCATCTATTCTTACACCGTATTGTGTAAGACTACTTCTGGAACTTTTTCCTTTGGCAAGGTTGGAGGTTAAATCCAGAGCCCTGTACATACTAGGCAAGTACTCTACCACTGAGCTTTATCCCCAGCCCTTTTTTGAATAGTGTCTCACTGTGTAGCTCAAGATGATCTTCCGGCCTCTACCTCCCAAGTACTGGGATCACATGCTTGTACACAATGCCTAGCTCCAACCTTCTGAGATTAAAAATAGACTGAACATAAAATGGTCTAAGCTTGAAGGGATACATGTAGCATATATGTATACATACATAATATATATACATACATATATATTACATATATATAAAGTAAATATGGACCTTTCAAGTGGGTTTATGAGTCAGAAGTCTGATAAAAGGAGAAAGTTCTTGTTTTCATTGTTTCTGGGGGCATTTTCAAAGGCCCAGAGATCTTTCATCTTGTTTTAAATGCACTTTCAAAGCAACTCTTATATGGCTTCTTAATTGCTCTCTCCTGTACATATGTGGGTTTGGTCTTCTGAGTGATTGCTCACTCTCCACTCAATTTACAATATAACTTTATGGCACCTCATTTTGATGCATTTACTTTGAAACTATAAAACCTTATTTTGTGAGTATTCAAACTTGTATCTCATAAACGACAGAAATAAAAATGTTGTCCTGGACCATGAGAATGCTTTTTAAACATTTTTAAAATCTAAATATTTTCTAGTAGAACAAATATGCATGTACAAAACAAGAGTTATCTAGAAGAGTCTGTATACTTGGCCACTGAATAACCACATGTCTGCTGGCATGGTAGAGGCCACTGCTTTATTTTAGCACAACTACAGAGTGGTCAGAAATAAGGAGGAACATTTTGAGGAAAGATGATGCTTGGGTAATCCACCAGCCCAGAAATCATACAGAACCATCTCCTTTCTCTGGAGAAAACTGTGATTCATTTTTTAATACCCACATATAATCTGGGCTTCTTTTATAATAAGCCTAGGATCTTCCTCATGCTTACTGTGAGTACAACTCATGGTTGGAGGTGAGGGAGAATGAGGCCTGGGTTGAAGCTTAGTTGAGGCTTGGGCTGTGGCTCAGCTGATACCATGCTCACCTAGAAGGCATGAAAAGTGCAAGGTGCAATCCCCGATACCACATAAACTGATCGAGACTAGGGGTGTAGCTCAAGGTTTGCCCAGAATACATGAAGTCCTGGTTTAGAGCTTCAATACACAGGACATGGCAGTACACACCTGTAATCCCAGTACGAGGACAAGAAGTTAAAGGTCACACTGAGAAGATAGTGAAGTGTCTTCCTTGCAACCATGAGCCCCTAAGTCTCAGACCCAGAAACACTTTTTTTAAGCAGGATAGCTCACGCTTGTAGCCTCATCACTAGGGAGACAGAGACACTGGTCCCAGGTCAATTTGATACCACATCTTTAAGAAAAAAACAAAAAGGCAGACAATGCCTCAGTTGGAAAAACAACACCCAAGGTTGTCCCCTGACCTCCACAAACATGCACACAGCCGGGCGGTGGTGGCACATGCCTTTAATCCCAGCACTTGGGAGGCAGAGGCAGACGGATCTCTGTGAGTTCTAGGCCAGCCTGGACTACCAAGTGAGTTCCAGGAAAGGCGCAAAGCTACACAGACAAACCCTGTCTTGAAAAAAAAAAAAAGGGCACACAACCTACAACCACACCTCCAAAATCCAGGGTCATCCTTGGCTACATAGCAAGTTTGAGATGGACTCCATGAGACCCCGGCTCAAAACACACACAGAGAGAGAGTGAGAGAGAGAGAGAGAGAGAGAGAGAGAGAGAGAGAGAGAGAGAGAGAGAGAGAGAAGAATATCAGAGAATCAGAAAACCCAACCCACCATGAAGCAGGAATGGTAGTGCATGTCTGAAACCCCAGCATTTTCAAGGCTGAGGCAGAAGCTTGTGAGTCAAAGTCCATATGGGCTACATAGTGAGTTCTAGGCCAAGGTGAGCTAAATAACAAGACATTGTCTCTTTTAAAAAATTAAACACAGGCTAGGAGGTGGTGGCACATGTCTTAAATCCCAGCACTCAGGAGGCAGAGGCAGGCAGATCTCTCACTTTGGCAGCACATACACTCAAACTGGAACCAAAGAGAGGATTAGCAAACTCCCTGCACAAGGGTGACATGAAAATCTGAGGAGTGTTCCATAGTTTTAACTTTAAAGACAAGGTGCATGGCCATTTTCAAAAAGGAGAACAAGTAGGAGGAGAAAATTTTATTATATTATCATTATTTATTATTATTATTATCATTATTATTATTTCAGGCTGGATAGATGGCTCAGCAGATAAGAGTTTGCCACTAAGCCTGGCCTTCTGAGTTTAGCCCCCAGGACCCACATGGTGGAAGGAAAGAAGCAACTTCTGCAAGTTGTCCTCTGACCTCCACATGTGTCCACATGTACGCACAGACTTAAGAGACAGACACGTGCACAAACAAAATAAAGGCTTTTTTGAAAGAGTGGAAATTTGCATATGTAACCCTTACCACCATCCATCGCTACAGTTTTTCACACTTTCCAACTAAAACTCTGCAGCTGTTGACCACTCACTTGACATCTTTCCTCCCCTCACACCTTGACAAGTGCCGTTCTACTTTCTGTCTCTAGGAATTTGATTCCAAGTGTTTCACATAAATGATATCAAAGTGTTCTTCTACAGCTGGCATTTCACTGTGTATAATGTATTTAAAATTTATCTGTATTGTAGCATGTGCCAGAATGTCATGCCTAAGGCTGAGTAAAATTCATACACAAATACGTATACATACATTTGAATAAACATTCTGTTTATCCATTCATCTGTCAACTTCCATACTCCATGTGAATTTATCTTGCCCTATCCCATCTTTTTTTTTTTTTTTTTCTGAGACAGGGTTTCTCTGTGTAGCTTTGGCGCCTTTCCTGGAACTCACTCTGTAGCCCAGGCTGGCCTCAAACTCACAGAGATCCGCCTGCCTCTGCCTCCCAAGTGCTTGGATTAAAGGCATGCGCCACCACCACTCGGCTGCCCTATCCCAGTTTTATCATAAAAAACAAATGATCATTTGTACCAGGACACAGGACATAAAGTCTAGTCACTTTCATTATACTTTTCAGATGCTCATGGAAAATCTATAACCTCAACAATTTTATTTGTATAAATGGTTAATGAGGGGCTGGGGTGATGGCTCAGTTGGTAAACTGTTTGCCTTGCAAGCATAAGGATCTGAGTTTGATCCTTAGAAAACACATAAAAAGCCAGGCATAGCAGTACATGCCTGGGATCCAGCACCAGGGAAGCAGAAGGTCCCTGAGGTTTACCCACCAGCTAGGCTAATGGAAATGACAATCTCCAGGTTCAGTGAGGGATTCAGCATCAGATAGATCAATAGATCAATAGATCAGTAGATAGATAGGTAGAAAGGTAGATAGATAATAGATGACTGATAGATAGATAGATAGATAGATAGATAGATAGATAGATAGATAGATAGATAGATGAGATGACAAATGAAAGGTGGCAAGCAATGGAGGAAAACACTCAATACTGACCTCTGACCTCCATGAGTATACAAACACATGTATGTGCACCCTCACACACATGTACACACACATCCACACAAAACAGTAACTAATAAAACCACTCATGCACAAAGGTATAGGATCGCATGCTTGCTTTCATAAGTGAATCATGACTTCTTGATAATTTCCTCAAATTCTAATATACATGTGTCTGCCCTTACACAATCCACAAGAGAAGTGGAAAAGTGTTTTCCCACATACCTTGAAAATAAGTCTCACCATTTCAGAATTCCATAACACTCATAGAATGGGAAATAATCAACTCCAAACAGCACATACCTGTTTCTAAGTGGAGATGGTGTTATTATAAGAACTGTATTGAACAAGTGATCACACAATTTGACACAAAATAAAGTCCTTTACCTTTGTCATACGTGTGTATCACATGCAGACAGGCAGGCACACATGCTTGCATACTCCATCTGCTGTTTCATAGTATGAAGTTGGCCCAGTCCATTGTGAAGCATCTGGGAAGAACTCAAGACATGAACATGGAAAAAGACATATTTCTGACTCATGGAATTCTAGATCTAGGTCACAGCCTACTCATGCAGAAAAAGAGTCCCTTCCCACATTGCTGTGTGGGTACCACCTGTCACTTAAAACAATGACAGCATGTACTTGGTGCCGGGCACCGTGTTGAGTGTCTTATGTGTGTCCTTTCTTTTAATCCTCATGGCTCTGGTGAAAGTGTTTCTCTTATTCCCTCCTTTTTCCTGCATCAACCTGCAAGGTACCACAACTTTCCACTGCCAAAGGGGTGAGACAAGATCTTAGCCTGCCAGTCTTAGACAATACCTTCTTCATCACCTCAATGTTCTGCTGCCTCCTAGTGCTATGGACAGGCCTCCACACACCAGCACCACGCTGGTGTTGGTTAAAATGCAGGTTTGCAGAAATCTCCCAGGTGTACTACTTCAGAAGTCTATAAACATGGAGCTTTCAGTATGGTTCACAAAGAGAAGACAGAGGGAGGTCTTCAACAGAAGCAATGATGCATCTAACAAAACGTATCTGAGAGTCGAGATATTTTATACAGTCTGCTGTGGTAATCCCGAAGAAATAGTAACATTTCCTGATGGCATCTGTGAGACTACAGCAAGGTCACCTTCTAAGAGCACAATGAGAACAAGTGCTACCATCACCTTTATGTTTTTAAAGATAATTTGTTGTCTTTCGTGTATAATTCATGAATTTTGACAAATATATTCAATTGTGTGTCCACCACCAAAATTAAGATACAAAATACCCCTACCTAAAAAAATTCCTGTGCCCCTTTGCAATCAACACCCAACTCTAGGCTATAGCAGCCATGTCTGTGTCTTCTGCACTGACATGCTTGCATTCTCCAGGATATCCTGCAAATGGAATCACACAATACATTGTATTTTGCATCTGGCTTCTTGGACTTAAAGTACTTGACATTCAGTAAATATCCTTTGTATTGCTGCAAAGTAATCCATGATGTAGATGTACCACAATTATGTATCAATTTACCAGTCAGAGGGCATTTGGGTTGTTTCCATTATTTTTGATATAGGAATGAAGCCGCCATAAGGATTTACATATGTGTTGTGTATGAACATGAATTTTCATTTTTCTTGGGCAAGCTAACAGTGAGATTTCTAGATCAAATGTGAAATGTGTATTTCCTTACAAGAAAACTTCCCATTTTCAAAGCATCTATATCAGCTTAATTCATACTAAGAATATGTGTGTTGGGAAACCCAAATCCTTCTCAGCATTTGGTTTATTCACTCTATTTCAGTGATTCTGATCTTATATATTGTTATCTTTTGCTATTATTATTTTGTTTCACATTTTCCTAATGGCTAATAATATTAAGCACCTTTCCAGGTACTATTTGTCTTCTTTGATGAAGTATCTATTCAAATTTTTATGTTTTTAAATGAAATCGTCATTTTCAACTGCCATTTGGAGGCTTTTATTGTTCCAAAAAAGTCCTTTATCACTAGGATTTTGTAGACATTGCCTTGCAGTTTGTGGATTACATTTTCATTCTCTTAACACTGTCCAAAACAGCCTTGATTTTGTAATTGTTTTACAGATTATAAAAGCCTACAGTGCAGTTAGAGAACTGGTCAGACTTAGAAACCACCTGCTCTCAAGCATGAGAGCGTGAGTTCAATCTCACACAAACTTTTAAAAATTTAGAGCAGAATCTGTAAGAAAGAGCAGATCACAGTAAAAGTTTCTGTGCATGCAATTTACAATAAATGATATAGCCACCCAGGTGTGATGGTTCATGCCTGTATCCCAATACCCAATAGGCTGTGACAGGAAGACTGCCATTAGATTTGAGGACAGACTGTACTACATAGCAAGTTCCAGGCCAGTCTGGGATACAAACTAAAACCCTGTCTCAAAAAAAAAAAAGTTACATCTAACTGAATTAATTTATTTGTGTGCTGGAGAGGTCAGGAGGACCTCAGATATGCTAAGTCTACCACTGACCTAGACCCACTCCCCCGCAACCCCTGATGGATTTTATTATTTGCTATATAAATCATGTTGCAAAATTTATAATTTATAAGTTTCACTGATGGTTACTTTTCCTGATGCTGTGACCAAATATCTAATAGAAAGCAACTTACAGGTTGAAAAGTTTATATTGACTCATAATCTGAGAGGGCAGAATCACGGCAGAGGAGGGACTGTGAGGCAGCTGGTCACTCAGTGTCACCTCCAGAAGCAGAAATAAATGATGGTGCTGTGCTTCTTACCTCTCCCTTTGTACTCAGGCTGGGAATCCAGACCAGGATGGTGCTGTGCCCACACTCAACGTGGTTCTTCCTCCCCCAGCTATACCCCTCTGGAAACACCCTCACGGCCCACTAAGAAGCATGTCTCCTAGGTGACTCCTAATCCAATTAAACTGACAGTGAAGATAACCATCACACTTTCATTTTAAATACGGATTTTTTTTTCTCTCTCTTTCACTGTGTAGTCCTGGCTGGCTTAGAACTTGCTTTGTAGAGCAGGCTGGCCTCAAACTCACAAAGATCTGCCTGCTTCTGCCTCCAAGTGCTAGGATCAAAGGTATGCATCACCGCACCCGGCTCCTTTGTCCATTTTTAAATCAGTATGTTTGTTTTTGTACATTAGGGTTGAGTTTGTTACATGTTTTAGATATCAGTCCCTTCTTGGGTGTACAGTTTGCAAATATTTTCTCTCAGTGTGTGTGATGTCTCTTTGCTCTGATTATAAAACTTTTCAGTCTTATATAATCCCATTTCTTTATCCTCTGTGTTTTTCTTCAGTGGTTTTACAGTATTGAATCTTGTATTTGAGTCTTTATTTCTACTTGACTTCTATATTTGGTGTGTGATGAGGGTCAAATTTCATTCTTCCATATGTAGTATTTTCTTGACATCAATTTATTGAAGACACTGACCTTTTTCCACTGTGTGTTTTTTATGCTCCTTGTTGAAAAATCAGTTCACTGTAACTGTGGTGGTTATTTCTAGGCTTTTGGTCCTGTTCTGATGGCTGATGTGTCTGCTTTTGTACCAGTACTATGGTGTTTTCACTGTAATAGTTTTGTAACACATTTCCAAATCAAGGAGTGTAGTGACCTTCATGGCTTTTCATCACAGAAAAATATGCAGACAATGGTAATACAGTGTTGATAGGGAAAGGTGTGGAGGAGGCCTGTTCTTGGTGGCACAGATCTGTCATCCCAACTACTTGGGAGGCTGAAATGGGAGGATTGCTAGTTCAGTGCTTGCCATGTGAGTTCAAAGTGAGCCTGGACCACTTAATGAAACCCTGACACAAAATTTAAAAAAAAAAAATATTAAACATAGCTCAGTGGTAGAACATTTATTTGCCTAACACATAAAAGAGTCCTAGCCCCAGTAGAAAAAAGAGGGAAGAATGCTGTCTTTTTATAAAATCTGTCAAGGAAGCAATATGAGGTTTGAAGAACTTTTAAGCAGTGGTGTGCACTGACCAGCCGGCTCTGGGAACACAAGGCAGTCAGTCCAGTGGTGACGAGTTGCAGGTCCCAGGCTGTAAGAATGCCAGGAAACAGCCCATGCAGAGGCTGTCACTTAGAGAGTCAAAAGCTCTCAAGACACACCGTCAGGTTTTGTTTTATTTGCTTTGGTTTTTAAACAAACGAGAGGGTGTAAAGATGAGTTTTGCCTTTGAGCACAGCATAATCTGTAAGAACTGACAGGCACTTGAAGGAGCATGTTGCCGCCGCCTCCCAGCATGGCCGGCCACTGTGCTTACACAGTCCCTGAGTAGTCTGCTCTGTTCCTGATGGAGAAGGAGCTCCAAGTCAGAATCTGCACCATGGCGATGCCCAGCGGGACCACACAAACCAAACTAAACATGGTGTCTTGAAGATCTAAAAGTATTCTAGGGGAGAAGACGCACAACAGTTAATTTTCCCCCAGCAGCTTCTTTTCTTATTAATTCAAAGCTATTTAACACATGGTATTCAGTGACACTTTTACCTACTAGCTCATTTAACAAGAAAGAGACATTGTGTTGTGTGACTTTGATCCTTTCAAGCACCTGAGTAATTTCTTCCTTCCAGATGCACATAGGAAAGGAAGGGGACATGTGAACTTGTGATTACAGTCCCTGCTGACAACTGTTGCCTCTGTGACACAGAACCACATGCCATGGGTGGGTGGACAGAGAACAGAGTCCAGGCACGAAGCAGACTTTCAGTGGACCCGCAGGCTAGGCATGGTAGTGTATGCTTGCAATCCCAGCCCTCAGGAAGATGAGGCAGGAAAACTGTGGGTTTGAAGCTAGCCTGGGCTACATAGGCAGTCCCGGGCCAACCTAGGACTGACTGGGCCTGACAGTCCAGTTGCTCACAGCTCCTGGAAAGCTGAGGCAAGAGGATTGAAAGTTCAAGGTCTGTCTAAGCTACAGAGATATATGCATCCTTGAAGGCCTTCAGTCTTGAAATATCTGCCAAGCTTTAAAAAGTGGGTGGGTTTGGACATTCGTTTCTAGTACATATGATGGCTATAAAAGTGTTATGGTGGAATTTCTCAGGGTGACAGACAAGAACCCTCTGTCAGAAGGTTTACCTATTCTTGGCAAGTGGAGTCTAGAAAAGGCTTCTCAGGCCGGGCGGTGGTGGCGCACGCCTTTAATCCCAGCACTCGGGAGGCAGAGCCAGGCGAATCTCTGTGAGTTCGAGGCCAGGCTGGGCTACCAAGTGAGCTCCAGGAAAAGGCGCAAAGCTACACAGAGAAACCCTGTCTCGAAAAACCAAAAAAAAAAAAAAAAAAAAAAAAAAGGCTTCTCAGAAAAAGCATATAAACAGTTCTGAAAAAATGCAAACATGTCAGCTAGAAGGCTTCTGTCTGGAATCATATGCAAACATTCCAGCCATATCTCCCTCCCCTCTAAAAGC
Organism: Peromyscus maniculatus bairdii; assembly: GCF_049852395.1. NCBI lineage: Eukaryota > Metazoa > Chordata > Mammalia > Rodentia > Cricetidae > Peromyscus > Peromyscus maniculatus. The sequence continues at coordinate 131,153,708 of NC_134852.1, read as the reverse complement.
CTTGCCATGAAATGTTCTTGATACTCTGGTCTGGTTACATTTGTGAGGTGTGGCTATCCCTCTGAATCCTCACTCATTAAACCTGCCCTTCACTTCGACTCCTACATGGTCCAATAATTGACTGCTACCCACCCACTTCCAGTTTTCCTCTGCTTCTTCCAGGGTACTGAGACAATCACCAGCACCAAGGGCAGCAGCTGAGACTACTCACTGCATCCAGACAGTGGGCTTATTGCTGCTCTGCCCAAATGCGCTGTGGGAAACTTCATTTCCAGAAGCATGTGGTATTTTGTTGTTCCAGAATTCCCTCATTTGAGAAAAATCCTCTGTGGAGTCAAGAACCGAGGGCTAAATGCAGAAACTCAAGGCTGTTCTCCCAGTTTCAGACTTCAAGTGATGTAACTTAATTTTATAATGATTACATTTCAAACCAACAAAAATGTAGAAATTAATGTAAAAAATACACTATACCCAGGTATAATAAATACCAAAAATAAAATACAATTGATGAATTTTAAAAAAAATCCTCTTGGGCTGGAGCGATGGCTCAGCTGTTAAAGGCTAGGCTTACAATCAAAAATAAATATAAGAAAAATCCTCTCCCCTCTTCCATAGGAGACCTGTCTCTGGCCTTAGGACTTGGTGGGAGGGACTGGAGAGATGGCTTAGTGGTTAAGAGCACTGGCTGTTCTTCCAGAGGACCTGAGTTCAATTCCCAGCACCCACATGGCAGCTCACAACTGTCTGTAACTCCAGTTCCAAAAAATCTGACACCCTCACACAGACACACATGCAGGCAAAACACCAATGCATATAAAATAAAAATAAATCAATGATTGAAAAAAAAAAAAAAAGACTTGGTGGGACCTAACTGCCCTACCCCAACCCCAACATCCAGATTTTCTTTTTTTCTTTTCTTTTTTTAATTTTTCAAGACAGGGTTTCTCTGTGTAGTTTTGGTGCCTGTCCTGGATCTCCCTCTGTAGACTAGGCTGGCCTCAAATTCACAAAGATATGCCTGGCTCTGCCTCCCGAGTGCTGGGATTAAAGGCGTGCACCACCACCGCCTGGCCCAACATACAGATATTATCCAAATCTCATCAGAGGAAGTTATGGCTATGTGATCACTCCTGCCTCAGTGATAGGCATGTGACTCACATGGTGCCTTCCAGGATCTGCCTGGGGACTTTGGATGTGCTACTGGGTCAAAGGTGCATATTTATTCACAGCCTGTAAACCTGGGAGCTGTGTTGCTACCGAGTGGTAAAAGCTTGAAGCCTAAACAGAGAGGTCAAAGGCTCCTGACATCATTTGAGATCCAGCTTTACTGGACTTTTCACACATCACCAGGAGGTCCCTGTTCTATTGAGGCTAGCCTGCACTACATTTCTGCCACTTGTAGCCACAGTGGCCTGAAACCATGCCTTTCCAGCTGGCACTTACGCCCACATTACTATAAATTAGCTGCTTTGATCATGCTGGGTGAAGGTGGTATGTAATTGGCCACAACCAATTAAGACAAAGAGGTTTGAAACAGCTGAGCACAGATTGCCAGAATGAGAGAGCACGAGGTCATGACTGCGCTTTTGAACTTGAGGCTGTGGGTGCTTATAAACGTGAGGCATCACTTGCCAGCCTTGACTGTTCATTGATTTGAGCCACATGACACAGTAGATGGGAGACAATGGGTGCAAAACGCCAAGAGGTAATGGAAACCTAATTCCACTTTGAAATAGAGTCATGTCTCTAATAAAAGAGAGAAGGGAAGTGGCCTAATCAAGCCTTTAGAGAGGGGGGCACAGCAAAGAGCTGCTTGCTAGCCGCAGAATTATTACAATATGTGCTTTATGAAAAGGCTGGTTTCTGCTTGGCAGAGGCACACCTCTGTGTTCTGATCTCAGTGTTTCATTAGCAACAGGAGCCCATTATTCTTCAGCATTCTCTAGCTATAACAGATTCCAGCTTCAGAAATATCAAGAAATTGGACTCCAGCTGCCAGGGGCTCTCTCTGGGAGATTTTCCACCTCTCTGAAGGAACTGTCTTTTTTTTTTCTTCTCCTGTTTCCCTGGAGAGAAGGGTCTGGAGAACACCTGTGATGATTTGCAGAATCGAAGCCTCTCGTGAGCATGCTGACTTGGGCTCAGAAAGGCTGGAGGGATGGCTCTGCAGGTAATAAGTACGTGCTTGTCAAGCATGGGGACCTGAGTTTGCACGCCAGCACCATGTAAAAATGAACAAAAAAGCTGGGCATAGCTACTCACACCTGTAGCCCAGTGCTGAGGCTTGGGGGTGAGGTGGATGGATGAGGCTTTCCGGCTGCCAGTCTGAGGTCAGGTTTAATGAGAAGCTCTGTCTCAAAGCAGTACTGAGTGATATAGAAAGACAGCCAACATCCTCCTCTGGCCTTCATGCATGTGTACCTACATATGCACATGCATGTAACACACACACACACACACACACACACACACACACACACACACACACACACACATACCCCTTAGGCAACATGCACAAAGGCAGCAGAGGAACAAGCATTCCAATGAATCTAACAACCTGGCAACTACCCTGCTGGGGGTCTATGAGCACACCTGAGCTTTTCTTGCAATCACTGAATGGCTTCACAATTCCCAAAGTACCTGTGAGTTTCCCATTACCTCACAGGCTGTCTCTAAGCTCTTCAAAGATTTGTCTTTCAGGTTCTTTTATTTTCTCAAAACAGGGTTTTTCTGCAGCTAGCCTGGAGCTTGCTACATAGATCAGACTGCCTCAAACTTGGGGCAATCCTTCTGGGATAACAGGCATCCACCATGCCTGGCTTCTTCTACTTTCTCAAGATTTCTTCTTTCTCCTGGAAGTTTATTCCAAGTCAAGGACATGATTTTAGAGAATTTATTCTCCTCTCCCTACTGGAATATGGATTTTTTTAACCCATTGACTAATTAGGCTAGTTTGCTGTTGGAATGACCTCACCTCTCATTTCCTACTAACTGTAGTGGTTTGAATGAAAGTGCCCCCCACCCACCCACCGGCTCATATATTTGAAGGTCTGTTTCCCAGTTAGTTGGTGGACTGTCAGAAAGGATTGAGAGGTGTGGCCTTGTTGAAGGAGGTGTGTCAGTGGTGGTGTCTGAAGTTTCAAAAGCCCAGGCCAGGTCCAGTGCTTGCTCTCTGCCTCCATCTTGCAGATCAGACGTAAGCTCTCAGCTACTGCTCCAGCACCATGCCTGCCTGCTTGCTGCCATGCTCCTTACCATGTTGATCATGGACTCACCCTCTGAAACTGTAAGCCAGTCCCCAAATAAATGCTTCCTTTTATGAGTTGCCTTGGTCATGGAGTCTCTTCACAGCGATAGAACAGTAAGTAAGATATCAACATTTTGAATGAATCTCCAGCATAAAAAAATAATTCTTAAGGCAGGCAAGATGGTTCAATGAGCCACATTTGATCCTGGGAACACACACAGTAGAAAGGCAGAACTGACTCCCACACGTTGTCCTCTAACCTCTACACTTACACCATGGCACACGTACTCATTCATTAATTCATTCATTTATTCATTCATAAGCTGTGTTTATGCTTTTTTTTCACCAAATATTTACAGCACATTTGCTGCATTAGGTTCTTGGGATGCAGAGCAAATAATCTTGGCACTCAACAAGCCTTACCTTCTAGCAGAAGCAAAGAAACCATAAACAAATGTACTTAATTTTAGAATATAATTATGAAATTTCTCTTCTCCTTATGAGAAAATTTCATGGGCTCCATTTTCTTTCATGATTTTCTCCTTTCAAAAGCGAAAAATAACTACCTAACTATAGCTAATAATATCCCAAATATCACCATCTGGTACACCTTATTTTCTTAACTTACACCTGCTAAGCCATTTGCAAAGTCAGTTCTATGAAGTAAAGGGGGTATAATACATGTTGTCATACTGGCACCTCAAATTCTATTACACTTAGACTCTCCCTAATCACAAAGCTTAAGTTAAACCTGCCTCCTCTCTACTCTCCTTCTCCCGGTTGAGATCATCTCTAAAGGCATGAAATTACTGGGTCTGCATCCATGAAATAACTTTTATTGCCAGTCATAAAAACAAGCAATCCTATCTATGGAGTTGTAAGCCAAGTCAGTATCAGTGCACATCCCTGATGAGGAAAGGCATGGTCAGGTTGGAAAGGGCCAAAGAAACTTCAGGTCTACCTGGCAGGATAGGCTCTTTTGACCTAGTCAGGAAAACTCACACATAAACTGTTGCTACCTTGGGAGCAGAGAAGAAACTTCCCTTTCATTAGGTCAATCTTCTAAGAAGAATAGTTGTCTAAGGGTGAGCATGGAGGCACAGGTCTATAATCTCAGTACATGAGAGGCTTAGGCAGAAAATCACAAATTGAAGGTCAGTCTACATCACATAGCAAGACCTATATCCAAAGCAGAGATAGGAATGGGGGAGAGTCTAGAGACTAGGAACCAATACTGCATATTTCCCCCCCACAGTTCTAGACTAAGCTTGAAGTCCAAGACGAGAGAGTCAGCTTGGTTAGACTTGAGCAGGAAGCCTTTGATTTGCTTGCGGACAGAAAGTGATGTCCTGTAGATATTGAACCTGGGATCCCGCACATGCTAGACAGGCATTCTACTGTGGGCCACACTGACAGCCCAGGAAGTCATGTACTTGCATGGTAGAGATGTATGGCAGAGAGAGAACATAAATTTATATATTTACATCCTCTCTTTCCATTTCCCATGTGTGTATGTGTATGCTAACACTAGGGATCAAACCTAGGCCTTCACACTTGATGATGCAGATGCTGTCATCAATGAACAATACCCAGAAGTCTGGCCTCTCTTCTCTCCAGAGCACTTATCCTGTCACGTAAGCCGCACACTCATGACGTGCTCTGAACTTACTCACTTCCCAAAGGCCCCATCTCTAAATACTGACCATTGTGAGTTAGGACTTTAGCATATGAACTTTGAGGAGACTTGATTCAGTTCACAGTGTCCCGTTTAACACATTTCTTGCAGCACTGCTACTAATTTCCCTAACAACATTATACACCAAGGCATAGACAGGATAATTTAATTGCCCAAAGTTACATGGCTAGTGAGTCTGAAACTAGAACTGAAATTTCTACCTACAAAATTTTATCTCAACTAAAAATCTCTCCAGGAAAAAGAAATGGTACCTCTACTCTATTTTTAAGGAAAAGAACAAATAAACCAGTTTATTTAAGAAGCATGTCCTTTTTCTGTGGAAATGAGTTAAGATACTATTGAGTACTAAGGATCTCACAGCTGGTTATGATCACAGTGCAGTCTTGAAATGTATCTCATGCACTACACACCTACTTTTCCCTTCCCAGAAATTGAGAGATTTTCTTCATGCATCCATCTATGAAGACTATATGGAGAGGGTGAAATAATCTAATGTTTCCCCAGAAAACACCCTAAGGTTGATACTCCCTCCGTTGGATTAAATAATTTCCTCAGGTAGTCCCTTTGCAATGGAACACTAGGGCCATTTACAGATGTAAATAAGAAATGCTATGGGGGAAAATTAACATTGACCATAATTCTGTGGAAAAACCCCAAGTACATATATTACTGTGGTTCTAGATATATCTTGTTAGAATTCCCCCAAATTTCATAACTCCATCTCCGACATAATATCAGTAAACCAATGCAGCCCTGACTATAATCTTTTTGGCCAAAAGTTTTTAATTTAAGATGATGCAAACACTTGGGTCTACTATAGTTAGTGCCTAGACTAACACTGGCTCAAAATAAGTGCTTATCTCTATATTCCTAAATGTACATGTACTCATATGTATTTTGCAACTTTAATGTTTCTGCCAGCTTTTAATGCTGTCTTTCCAACACCACACAATGCTGGGGGAGAGGAAGAAGGTAGTGTGTCTCACCAAAATACAAAATCTGAGGCAATGCATGGAATGTTCTAACTCTTGGGTTTTTCTAGTTCTTTTTGTGCATCTATAATTGCTATGCAGACTCTACAGAGGAAGTGTTGGGTTTTACGGGTTCTTTTTTCTTTTCTTTTCCTTTTTTTTTTTTTTTTCTTGCCAAGATTGTATGTATTGGCTGGGCATCGTGGCACAGACCTTTAATCCCAGCACTTGGGAGGCACAGGTAGGAGGATCTCTGTGTGTTTGAAGCCAGACTGGTCTACATAGCAAGTTCCAGGACAGCCAGGGCTACATAGAGAAATCCATCTCAAACAAACAAACAAAGATTATATGCATCAACAAAGATTAATAACATGAAAAATATTAGTAAACCCCTGTGGTCTAGGAAGATAGCTTGGTCAGTAAAATGCTTGCCATGTAAGCACGAAGACCTGAGTTTCACCCCCAGAAACCACATAAAGAAAGCCTGCATGATGGTGTACACTTGTAACCCCAGCAATGGGCAGGTGGAGATAAGAGAAGATCGTGGGACTGACTGGCCCCCCAACCCAGCTCACATGGTGAGCCTCAGGACAGTGACAGACCTTGTATAAAAAATGAAATAGCACCAGGTGGTGGTGGTGGTGCATACTTTTAATCCCAGCACTGGAAAGCAGAGCCAGGCGGATCTCTGTGAGTGCGAGGCCAGCCTGGGCTACAGAGTGAGTTCCAGGAAAGGCGCAAAGCTACACAGAGAAACCCTGTCCTTGAAAAACCAAAAGAGAGAGAGAGAGAGAGAGAGAGAGAGAGAGAGAGAGAGAGAGAGAGAGAGAGAGAGAGAGAGAGAGAGGAGACTGACTGCTGACTGCCCACACCCCCAGCCTAGCTCACATGGTGAGCCTCAGGCCAGTGACAGACCTTGTATAAAAAAATGAAATAGTGCCTCAGGAATGACATCTGAGGTTGACCTCTGCCCTCTACATACATGTACATGCATACACACAATAAATAAGTAAATAAGGTATATTTTAAAATACAAACCTTGAGGCTATTTTGACTCTGTAGATGAGTCACCCTGAGTGACTCATCTTGTGTCTGAGTCCTGGCTATCGCTGTCTACTATGCCATTGATGGAGGAGAAAGTCATTTTCTAAAGTTTCTTCATGAACATAATTTTGGAGGTATCTATTGTGAAACTTCAAAACAGAAAACCAGCAAAAAGAATGGCACATATATACAGAACACTTATTATTTGTTTTTGGGCTTTCTGTTTTTTGGGCTTTTGTTTGTTTTTTAGTTTCTTGAGACAGGGTTTCTCTGTGTAAGTGCTGTGGCTGTCCTGGAACTCACTTTGCAGACTAGGCTGGCCTCAAATTCATGGGGATCCTCCTGCCTCTGCCTCCCAAAAGCTGGGATTATAGGCGTGCACCACCATTGCCCAGTTATTTTGGAGTTTTTTTTTTTTTAAGACATATTCTATGTAGCCTTGTCTGGCCTAGAACTCTCTATGTACACAAGACTAGCCTTGAATTCACAGAAATCCCGCCTCTGTGTTCCAAGAGCTGGGAATAAATGCATGTGTGGGATCAAAGGCATGTGCTATTATACCTGGTGATTTCATTTTTCTTTAGAGCCAAACAATAGTCATATTATTTTATATATGTATCAGACTTTCATTATCCATTTATCTGTAGATGGACATACAGGTTGGTTCTAAATCATTGCTATATAGAGAGCAGCAATAACTGTGGATATACAAATATCTCTATGGTAAGCTATAAGCATTTCAAGAAATACTGCATACATAACCTTTTTTGTTGTTGTTGTTGTTGTTTGTATAACCAGCCTAGCTATCCTGGAACTCACTCTGTAGACTAGGCTGGCCTTGAACTCACCTGCCTCTGCCTCCCAAATGCTGGGATTAAAGGTGTGCACCCTGCACCACTCTGGTCATACATAACTTTTTTTTCCCCCATTTTTACACAGCCTTTATTGTGAATATTTTGCTTGATTGAACTTGTTTTTTTTTTTTGTGTGTGTGTGTGTGTGTGTGTGTGTGTGTGTGTGTGTGTGCTTTTTTTTTTTTAATGCTGAATGCTGTTTATTGAAGGAGGGAAGAGGTCTTAAATACAGGCTTACAGCACAATGGGAGAACCCTGGAGGGCAGTTCACTACAGATGTTTTACAATCTTGCATCTAAGCTGTTAACACCCATTATGCAGGATACACAGACAAGGAACTTCCCTTAAGCATTCAGGAGGGTGGAACCCGGCAGGGAATTAGCTTAGGGAGGATATCAAGGTCAAGGTCAGCAAGCAAGGCAACAGTTACCCAAAACGGGGGCCAGGGACCTACAGGTCCCCCTTTTACTAAAAAATGAGCTTCTGACTTAGGTTTCGTGGGACGTCAGCAGGTCACCTTACCTGTCATGGAGACACCTGCCCAGGCCACACAGGTACTCTGTCTTAGGTTGGTGAGCACCCCCCAGGTATTACCTGTCTCTGAATACTCATTATCATACAGGCTCAATCGTGTGTGAGCTGCAGAATTAACTGCTGCCAAAGATCTCAAAGTGGCACTGGGCTTGCAATCTGTGTGTTCGACACAGAAAAGACCAACAGAGGTCCTATCCCACCCATAGCCAGTAGGCTAAAGGCAACTGAGCCATTCCCTTCCTTATCGAGCCTTATTGTAAATTGGAGTCCTCATACATAACTTTTAACAACATGCTTATATGACTTGGGGTAGAGCTCAATAGTAGAGGATTTACCTAGCATGTCCCAAGTTCTGGGTCACATTTCCAGTACTGAGAAGAAAAGGAGGAAAGAAACATGCTTGTATATAAACCAGGTTGATCACAGAAAGCCATTATTCTTTTTTTTTTGTATTGTTTTGGTTTGGTTTAGATTTTTAGATAGGCTCTCACACTATAGCTCAGACTGACCTGAAACTCACTGTATAATATAGGCTGGCTTCAAACTCATGGCAATTCTCCTGCCTCAGCCTCCCATGAGCTGGTATTACAGGTATGAGCCATCATACCTAGCAAAAGCTATTTCTTAAATAATGAATTTTATTCATGAATTATCTACAACACACCAGTAGATGACAGTGTAATCCAGTGAATAAAACTGGCAGCCTTTGACCCCTGGTGAAATGTACCTTTGAATTTCTAACATCTTAATGGAACATCAGGAGCTTGGCCAGGACTGCAGGGCACTCCTGGCACACGGAGTGGGTATGGTTATGCACCCATTTGCAAGTAACCAATCACAAGCTTGTGTTCCTTTGCATTTGTGGCTTTTCTAACCTCTGGACTTGGCTCAGAGATCTGGACTTGCCCTTCTGCCTCCCTAATGCCATGTAAGCAGAGCAGGATCAAACCTTAGGACTCTAGCTCCTAGCTCAGAATTAACCCAGCAAAATTCCATAAACACCTGCCAAGAAAGAACACAAATCTACTTAGTTGAGCAAGTGAAAGGAGGAGGTCTTTTCTACAAAATCCTAGAACTGTATTGTGCACTCTCTTGTGTAATATGAGGGTGACTTGTTCTATAATTTCACAACTATCATGTCTGCAATGCTAGAGATTGACTCTCACACACACTTGGCAAGTGATTTACCACTGAACGACATCTCCAGAGTTCATATAATTTTTTAGCAGGAGTTACATACAAACATACAGAGAGAGAGAGAGAGAGAGAGAGAGAGAGAGAGAGAGAGAGAGAGAGAGAGAAATATAATTAAAAAGAAGTAAATATATATACTAAACATACAATAAAGTAATCTGTATTTTCTTTTCTTTTGCTTTGACAGGGTCTCACTCTAGTCTAGGCTGGCCTGGAGCTCACTATGTAGCCCAACTTGGCCTAAAGCTCACACAATCTCCTGCCTCAGCTTCTCAAGTACTGGCATTACTACTATGTTAGCTCATAAATAACACTTCTTTAATTGCATCAAGGAATTCAGAATTTCTTTTGAAAGAGGCCAAGGAAAGAGCACTAGCCCTAAGCAAGCTGGTTCAGTACACTGGAACAGTTAGCAAAGGATTAGATGCTATATTGAGTGTCATGGCACACACCTTTAATCCCAGCACTTGGGAGGCAGAGGCAGATGGATCTCTGAATTCAAAGCCAGCCTGGTCTACAAAGTGAACACTAAGACAGCTAGGACTACACTGAGGGACCCTGTCTCAAAAAAAAAAAAAAAAAAAAAAAAAAAAAAAAAAGGAAGAAAGAAAGGAAGGAAGGGAGAAGGAGAGAAAGATAAAGAGAAAGCGGTAGACAGAGAGGGGGAGAAAGAGAAGGAAGGAGGGAGAGAGGGAGGAAAAGAGGAAGAAAAGACTCAAATGCTAGAAAACTTATCTGCTATGGTGCCATTTATTTCAATAGACACATTTGCTCAGTTCTTCACACTGGTGAAACTTAATAGGTTTTGTGCCTACCCACTCCCCATAATAGGTTTCTCCACCCACATAGTAAACTAGATCAAGCCAAATTTGAAAAAATATAACAGGTTTATTTGAACAAAGTAACTCCCAGGTAGGTTCTCCAGTCCCAGAGATTGAGGCCAGAGAAGCCAGCCACACCCACAAACAAAAGTGGGGAGACTTTATAGGTTGTAGGCACAGCATGTTGACTTGTCTACCACAAGATGGGTTTGTGACCAAGTATGGTCAAAAGTTGAGTGTTTAGGCAGGGACTTGGGTGGCTGGCAACTTTAGGGGAGGAAGCTGCAGTAGCCACCAAGAGTGTAGAACTGGGCTTTTTGGTGCCTTTCCTTTGTTTGAAGACTATGAATAGGCAGGATTTGGAGAGAGAGGCAGGAATGGAGCTTTCTGGATCATGCAAGGGCAAGTTGGAGGTTCCAACTGAACAGAGCTATATTCAGCAAAGCACACCTGCTGAGTGCTACAGTTAGCTTCTGGACTTGCAGGTAACATGAGCCACCTGAGGCCACCAGAGGCCAAGGTTTAGTTATCACTTAAAAGATAAAAGATATCCAAGTCCCTGTATGAGCTTGTGTCTCTGAAAATGCTTACAGTATCACAAAACTGGTTTGCCAACATGTCAGGTTGCCAACGTGTCATGTTGCTGAGCCAACAAGAATTAGTGTTGAGAGCTGTTGTTCCCAAGGCTATAAATCTCTAGGTTCCTCACCTTGACCGCACAGGGGGAAAGGTGGAAGTTTTAAAAGATGCTGGCGGCCGTGTCGTAGCTCCAGAGTTTCTAATTGAACTGGTCTGGGATGTGACCTGGCCATGGGATCTTGTGGTTCTACAAATGGGTTTGAGAGGCTTGACTGTGGGGCCTTTGTGTTTCTGAGAACATAGACAATTCAGAGCAAGCTAAACACACCTGTTCTTCCTCGCTTGCCGTCACAGCTCTCTAAGAATAAACTAATACAGGAGATACAGGGCCATGCGACTCATCAACCGAGTCTGTCTTCCCCACTTTTCGGTCACCATAGCTCTCTACCACAAACTTGCTTGAGGCTTGTAATGCGACCTCAGTTTACAGCAACTCCTCCAATAAGAAAAAGTCACCTAGTATATGGAGAAGCTAAGATTATGAACGAGTCCCTGCACATTCTACAGAAAAGATCAGGGTGCTGCTCTATCCCCAGTACCACAGAACCAAAAGCTACCAGATTATATGAACACCACAGAAGAAGTGCTGTATAGAACTGTGTGCTCATCTCAGGAAGCCCAGCACTTGGGATGCTGAGGCAAGAAGACTAAGAGTTCCAGGTCAGAGGCCAGTAAGATGGCTCAGTAAATAAAGGTACTTGCTACCTGGACTGAGAACTTAACTGCAATTCCTGGTACCCACATAGTGGAAGGAGAACCTACTCTTGTCATAGAATGTGTATATATGGTTGCTGGTGCTCAGATTCACGTGCGCGCACACACACACACTCTCATTGAATAGCCAAATGTACAAAGTTTTTAGAAACAAATATGTACAATATTGATTATTTCATCTAAGGAGTAACTATACAAATTTTCTCTGGAATTTTGTGTGTTTAAATTTTTTTCATAATAAAAAGTTGAGAGAAAAACTTGCAGGTGTCTGGATCGGTAAGCAGAAGATAGGAACACTGATCAGTATGTGCTGAAGCTAATGCATTCAGTGTGTGTGGTTATGGTCAAACTTTATATTTTCATGTATTTAAAGATGTTCATAAAAAAGTGTTGGAGGGAGAAGTTGTGAGAAAGCTTGAAAGCCTTTGTTGATGTAGAAAAACCATAAAATTGACAGAAAAAAACTACTAGAACTAAAAGGCATTATACAAAGACTGCAACATATTCTACCACGCCAAAGCCAATGTCTTTCTTATCTACAAGCAATAAATAGGCAAAGTTTTAAGTTACAAATGCAATGTTACTTATATTAGTGCCCTCAATACAAAATAGAAAATAGATATAAGCCTGAAAGAGATAAGCAAGATCTACATAAGGAAAACTACAAAACTCTGACAACAGAAATCCCAGGAGGACTGAACAGTCCCTGCTCCTGACAGGGCAGGGCGCCTCAGTCCGGGGAGCTGTCGATTCTTCCCACTTGGCTCGATAGACTCACTCTCCCTTGAGTGCTCCCTGACTATAGGCAGACTGGGGTAGGGAACGCTCCTCCATATAACCACAGTATCTGTATACTTCTGGTAGGATCCATTTTATTTTTGTGGTACTGAAGATCAAACCTAGAGCTTCCAGTGTGCTAGGTAAGTATACTACCACTCAGCTGTCTTCCCAGGCCTTGGTGGGGACCTATCTCAGTGTTTTGTAATCTCTAGAGCCCTATGGATACTCTTTATTCATATTTTATTCCCAGTACTGTCTTATCTAGCACATAAGCAAGTCCTCAGGAACAGGAAATGGAGTAACAGTGAATGAGTGGACAACTCAGAAAATACAATCAATATGTAGCTTTGTGTGAATTATACAAACATAGGCAATATATGTGATTTCACTAATGGTATTTCAGCTATCCATTAATACTTTTTATTATAGCTCATTTGAGATATGTGAGTTAATAGCCAACAATATCCAAAGTTCAAAGTCCAGGACAGTTTCTTTCTTTCTTTTTTTTTTTTCTTTTTCTTTTTTTCTTTTTCTTTTTTTTTTTAGCTGAGGATCAAACCCAGGGCCTTGTGCTTGCTAGGCAAGCACTCTACCACTGAGCTAAATCCCCAACCCCCCAAGACAGTTTCTTAGAGTTCATAGGAAAGGGGGAATTTGCTTGCATGACAGCAAAGACTTTTCTTTCAGTCTACCTGTTGTTGGGCTCTCCATATCCATACTGGGTTAGCTTAGACAGGATCAACATGGGAGCCAAAGACTGGGCAGGCCTGGTAAACAAAGCGCTGATGCCAAAAACCATCAAAGAAAGGGGAGACCTGAAACAGACAAAAACAACGCTGCTCTTAATATGAATCACATTTGTTGCATTTCTTCTCTTTCTTCTTTGAGACAGTCTGTCTCACTATGTAGCTCTGGCTTGTTTTCTGGAACTCACTCTATAGACCAGGCTGGCCTTGAACTCACAGAGACCCATCTGCCTCTGCCTCCCAAGTACCTGGATTAAAGGTGTGCTCCACTGTCCCTGCACATCTATTGTATTTATGTACTCAAGTATATATGTATATCTATGTGTGAAGGGCCTCTTCATGTATGAAGTTCCCTTTGACTTAAGTAAACAACTATAGAAATAGCTTAGCAAGTATAAAATATTAACTCCTTAGTTTTAAGGGATAATAGAATTTAACTCCTTTGCTGTTATTCTTTTTGTTGCTTTTATTTGTTTGAGACAGACTATGTAGCCCAGGCTGAACGTCAACTCACTATGTAGCACAGTCACACCCTGAACTTGAGGTGATCCTTCTGCCTTAGTCTCCGCAGTGCTAGGATTACAGGTGTGACTCACAACACACAGCTATCTACTGAGACAAGGTCTTGCTGTATGGCTGGCCTAGAACTCAAGTGCTCTTCCTGCCGCAGTCTACTGACAGTCTATGAGTGGCTGAGACTTCAGGAAGATGCCACTCTGCTTAGCTGACAGGAAGCAGCCACATGGTACTTACGTACGTTGGCATTTGGTAAATGCTGGTGCACTGCAATTCGTACAACAAAAAACAAACTGAGATTTCACTTTGGTTCCTAAGCTTTAACCCTGCTGTAGCACTGGCTGTGTGAACCTAAGCAATAAGAATTATAATGTCTTTTCAGAAATGGGAAAATAGTGCCAGGGGCGAGGGATGTAGCTCAAGGGTAGAGCACTTGCCCAGCATGTGCGAAGCCCTGAGGTTCAAACCACAGCATCACAAATCAAGAAAAGGAAAAGTCACCCAGGGTGAACAAGCATGAACATCCTATAATATTCTGTTCCCTTGATCCCAGTGACAGCCATTAGGATCATCACTCTGGTGTTGTGGAATATTAGTTTAAGATGTGTTACATTAGTTCATACTGTGGAACATTTGTTTAATGATGCAAAGATGTGTTGCATTCTTTTTGTTTCACATTCAGCCAACTTTATATTGCAAAAAGAGAAAAAACAATTGAGACAGGTGTTTGCTCTCAGTGTTGCATTCTTTTATGTTGCATTTGTTTAACTCTATAAAGCTGTGTTACTTTGCCTTGCTGAAACACATGATGGTCTAATAAAGAGCTGAATGGCCAGTAGCTAGGCAAGAGAGAGAAATAGATGGGGCTGGTGGGCAGAGGGAATAAATAGGAGGAGAAATCTAGGGAGAAACAAGAAGTGAGAAAAGGAATAGAGGAGGTCTTTGGGGCCAGCCACACCCGGACACCCGGACACCCAGCCAGCCATGGAGTAAGAAGGAAAGAAAGATACATAAAATAAAGAAAGGTAAAAACACCAGAGGCAAAATGTTGTTAAAGAGAAATAGGATAATATAAGTCAGAAAAGCTGGCTAGAAACAAGCCAAGCTAAGGCCAGGCATTTGTAAGTAAGAATAAGTCTCCAAGTATTTATTTGGGAGCTAGGTAGCAGGCCCCCAAAGAGTTAAAAAAGAAAAAACAGCAGGGTAGTGGTGGCACACGCCTTTAATCCCAGCACTCAGGAGGCAGTGGCAGGCGGATCTCTGTGATTTCGAGGCCAGCCTGGTCTACCAAGTGAGTTCCAGGAAAGGCGCAAAGCTACACAAAGAAACCCTGTCTTGAAAAACCAAAAAAAAAAAAAAAGAAAAAAGAAAAGAAAAAAGAAAAGAAAAAACAACTATACTCTGGTATGTATTTGTGGTGTCAATATAACTAAGCTATAAGTCCTGTCTAACATTTTGTACTTAATATCTGAATAAATATACTTACTGCCTGTTAAACTTCAGTAAATCTGCATCAACCATGTCAGCCAGTGGCAAGTTAAATAAGCAAAAAGTGGCATGAACAATCACCCTAGAAAAAAAATTACAATACTGTATACATATGAACATTCTACAACCACAAAGCACAGATCTTACTATTAAAACAAAACCAATACAGGACATGGAGAGATGGCTCAGCAGTTAAGACAATTGGCTGCTCTTTAAGAAGACCCAAGTTCAATTCCCAGCACCCACATGGTATCTCAGAACTATCTGTAACTCCAGTCCTAGGGTCACACCCTCTTCTGGCCTCCGTGGGCACCAGGTATACACATACAAGTGAAACATTCATACACATAAAATAATTTTAAAACAGCAAGCAAAGCTGGGCACTGTAGTACATGCATGCAGTCCCAGCACATGGGAGGTTGAAGCAGTAGAATCAACAGTTCAAATCAACTTTAGTTACACAGTGAGTTCAAGGCCAGCCAGCCTGAACTACTCGAGACCTTGTCTCAAACAAACAAACAAAACTAAAATAGAAGACATAGGCAAAACACTTCAAGAGACTAGGTAAGTCTAAGAACAATAACAAGCCATTTAAGTTGTTCAGCAAATGAACTAAATTATTTTTATATGATACTCAAAACACAGGAAACAAAAAGCAGAAATAGACAAATAGAATTACATGAATCTAAAAAACATATTCAAAGCAAAAGGAAAAACATCAAAGAGTGAAGAAGTAGCTTACAGAAAGAGAGAAAATATATGCCAACTATTCATCTGGATTAATATGCAGAATATATAAGGAATTATAAAAGAACTTCACAATATCAAACCACCAAAAATAAACAAATAAAACTAAAGGCAATTCCATTAAATATTCTGAACAATCTTTTCTCAAAAGAAATATAAATGTCTGGGCTGGAGAGATGGCTCAGTGGTTAAGAGCACTGGATGCTCTTTCAGAGGACCCAGGTTCAATTCCTAGTACCCACGTGGTGGCTCACAACCATCTGTTGTTTCAGGGATCTGATGCCCTCTTCTGGCCTCTGCTGGCACAAGTACACACGTGGTGCATAGCTATACATGCAGGCAAATCACCCACACACATAAAATAAAATTTCTTTCAAAGATATACAAATGGCATAATATGCTAAATTGGTCATTGGGAACTATCAGATATTTCACTCCAGTTAAAGTGGTTATTATCAGGTGGCATGGTATCACATACCTTTAATCCCAGCACTCAGGAGGCAGAAACAGGCAGATCTCAAGAGTTCAAGGCCAGCCTGCTCTACATAGCAAGTTCCAGACCAGTAAGGTCTACACAGTGAGACCCTATCTTTAAAACAGGGAATGGCTATTGTCAAAAATCACAAAACCACCGGGCGGTGGTGGCACACGCCTTTAATCCCAGCACTCAGGAGGCAGAGGCAGGTGGATCTCTGTGAGTTCGGGGCCAGCCTGGACTACAGAGTGAGTTCCAGGAAAAGGCGCAAAGCTACACAGAGAAACCCTGTCTCAAAAAAAAAAAAAAATCACAAAACCAAAAGTCAAGTGTGGGTGATGTAGAGAAGGCCCCTCAGACTGCAGACAGGCATGTACATTAGAGAAGCCACTATGGAGAAGGCTGTCTGTCGGCTCCTCCAAAGCCTGAAACTAGAGTGCAAGTAGATCCAGCTACTTTACTGATGGGTATACCACCAAAGGAAACAAAATCAGATGCCAAAGCGATATTCATAGCCTAGTTTATTGCAGCACGACTCACAGTCGCTATGATATGGAATCAGCCTAGATTAATGGATGAACAGATAAGGAAAATATGGTATGCATATATAATGAATATTATTCAATTGTGAAGAAGAATGAAATCCTGACCTAAGTAGCAAAGTAGATGGAATTGCAGAGCACTAGTTTCAGGGAAATAAGTCAGATTCAGAAAGACAAGTACTACATACTTGTTTTAATAAGCCTTATTGTAGAATAGTGAGTACAGGAAAGTGAGAAATAGTTAAAAAGAGGCTAGACATGATAAGTACACATGCAGATATACTAGGATATCACACTCAACTCCAACAATACATGAAATATCTCTTGACTAACTGCTTCTGAAATGGTTTCATACAGCCCACATTGGTCTTGAACTTGCTATGTAGCCAAAGATGACCTTAAACTTCTGATCCTCCTGCCTCCACCTCCTAAGTACTGGAATTACAAGCATGCATATGTCTGGGTTTTTGTTGTTATTTTATTTTTTATCTATTTATTGTTTTGTTTTGTTTTGTTTTTTTTGAGACAAGGTTTCTCTGTGTAGCTTTGCACCTTCCCTGGATCTCGCTCTGTAGACCAGGCTGGCCTCGAACTCACAGAGATCCACCTGCCTCTGCCTCCTGAGTGCTGGGATTAAAGGTGTGCGCCACCACAGCCCAGCTTTATTTTTCTTTTTTACATTGATTTATTTATTATATGTGTGTGGTTTATGTGTTCATGTAGGTGTGTGTGAATAAGCATGTTGTACACTCATGGGTACTAAAAGTGTCTTCCTCAAACACTCTCCATCTTTTTAAAAAGTATTTTATTTGTTTGGTTAGTATGTATGTGTGTATGCCTGAGTATATATATGTGTACCATGTGTGTATAGGAGCCCACAGAAGTCAGGAGAGGACATCAAATCCCTGGGACTGGAGTTATAGACTGTTGTGAGTCACCATGTGGGTGACAGGAACTGGAAGGCTGTTGCGGGCCGCAGGAATATATCATAAGAACTCAGCTGGTTATGGCAAAGTCACTACCTGGAGGGATCATGGAATTCCTCCAGAGGAAGCCAAATCCCAAGGAGTTTTTGGTGTTACTTGGCTTGTTATATATCAGCTGTATTCTGTTATGAAAATCATGTGTGCCTTCATAGCTTTCCCAATTGACTTTTCCCTAAGAAGGACTAACAGTGTAGACTGAGCACTCTCTGGACATACACATTCCAGGTAATTTGGAGAACAGCCTCAGGGAAAGGCTTTCTCTGGAATCAGATATCTCCCTTGGCCACTTTCAAGGACTACAGGAAACACCACCCAGGTGGGCGCCCATTGTTAGTCTCAGGTGGACTAACAATGATAACAACCCACAGGCGAGTCTCCTGACTTAAGGTAAATTCCACAAGGGGACACCGCCTAGGTCAGGTAGACATTAAGTAATAGCTTTACACAATTTAGCTCAGACCCCTCCTTTCTTACAGCCTTACTAACTTTATAGACTTCTAACTACTTACCTAACCACTTCTAGGAATTTTTAGATAACCTTCTGTGCTAACAGCTATGCTCAGCCAGAACTCCCAGTTCAAGTCTCCCTGTAATTATTCTTATCACCCCTCCATTTGACCCTGGAAGCCTGGCTTTGCACTGCTAAGGAAATACTGCTTGTAAGTGTATATATATCAGAACTCCCAGGGCAAGAGAGGAAAAGAAGAGAGAAGAGAATGGAAGAACGAGATGGGTAAGAACTTGAGAGGAACAAGCTGAGATGGGGAAGAACTAGATTGAAGAGTTAAAAGAGAGGACTAGAGGAACGAGATGGAAGATGAGGAAGAGCCAGATGGGGAAGAACAAGATGAGGAAGAGCCAGATGAGAGAGAAGGAGACAGGAGAGGAGCTGATAGGGGAAAGAACTAGATAGATGAGAACCTAGAAGGGACAGAACTAGATGAAGGAATTAAGATAGAACATAGAGGGGACAGTAGATAAATATAGAGAGAAATCAGGCAAGAAAGGAGCTAGACATGAGAACAGAACTGAAGCTGTGTATAAAGGATGTTATGCCAGAGGAATTAAAGCGAATGGATCAAAGAACTCTGAGTGCGTAGACTGATTTACCGACCCTAAAGATTCTCTGCTGGTTGATAGAGCCTTCTGCGGACCCTGGGAGGGGACTATCGAGGGGCTGGACCCCCATAGTCCTCGTTAGAAGGCACTGAACTTGGGTCCTCTGCAAGAGCAGTAACCTCTGTTACTGCCGAGCCATCTCTCCAGCCCTCCATCTTGTTTTTGAGACAAAGTCTCTCTCGTTGAACCTAGGGCTCACCAATTCTGCTAGGTAGGCTGGCCAGTGAGCTCCAGGGTGCTGTCTCTACCCTATGGTCCATGTCCTACTTCCACTGGGGTTATAGGCACATGCTGGTGTGTCTGGCTGTTTACAAGGGGGCCAGGGTCCCTCATGATTATATGGAAAGCAGTTTACCAACTGAGTCATCTCGTAGCCCCTTGTTGAGGCTTTTGGGTTTTGAGGTTTTTTTGTTTGTTTGATTTTTTGTTGTTGTTATGTTTCGTTTGCTTGTTTTTTGATGAGATGGTTTTATTTTCTGTTGAGACAGAGTCTCCTGCTTCAGCCTCTGGAGTGTCAGGTTACAGAAGTGAGCCACCACACCTAGATTATTAAACAGAGCCTATCTTTGCTACAAATCTACTATATGAAATGCTTTCAAAACACAAGCTGTTAATAGTCAAACAATTTCACTGAAAGGTACAATGTCCCAGCCTACAAAGGAGAATTAAACTCCATTCAGATCAAATACGTTAAGCCTGGTGTGGTGGCTCATGCTTGTAAGTCCAGCTACTCCAATTAGAGATGTTTAGATGATTTAGAAGGGTTCTAGAAAAGTGTAGTGTGATGCTGAAATAGACCTGGCATTTACTTACATGATAAAAGTGAAATAAACAGCCAAACAGTAATAGTTCTCCTGTCCCAGAAGTAACATGACAATGGCGGCCGCTCCTTCTAGGTAGAAAGAAAGAAAGATAATCTTATAGTAACCATATTTCTTCAGCTAGGACTGACCTAGAAGTACCAGGCACTGTAAGGGAAAGAGATTGACACTATGTTAAGAACAAGCCTGCCCCACCCATTAATCCAGCTTACCTGTGCTGACAAAACTAAAAAGCTTCTGAACTACATCTGTTACATCATGGCTCAGACTGTCTTGACCGGGAAGGCATGTGTGGGTTTGGTTTGATTTTGAGATGGAGTCTTTTTTTTTTTTTTTTTGATTTTTTTTCGAGACAGGGTTTCTCTGCGTAGTTTTGTGCCTTTCCTGGAGCTCACTTGGTAGCCCAGGCTGACCTCGAACTCACAGCGATCCGCCTGGCTCTGCCTCCCGAGTGCTGGGATTAAAGGCGTGCGCCACCACCGCCCGGCGAGATGGAGTCTTACTATGTGGCCCCATCTGGCCTGGAATTTACCATGTAGCCCAGGCTAGCTTTGAACTCTCAGTAATCCTCCTGCCTCAGCCTCCCAAATGCTGGGATTATAGATGAGCCACTTTACCCAGCAGTTAATCCATATACATTTAAAAAAAAATGAAGCTAGGGATGTAGCTCCATGTTCAAAAGCACACACAAGGCTCTGGGTTCCACCCCCAGCACTGCCAAAAAGGGAGAAAAAGCAAAGAAAAAAACTACAGACATTAAGCCAGGTGGTGGTGGTGGTGGTGGAGCACACCTTTAATCCCAGCACTCGGGAGGCAGAGGCAGGCAGCTCTCTGTGAGTTCCAGGCCTGCCTGGGCTACAGAGTGAGTTCCAGGAAAGGCGCAAAGCTACACAGAGAAACCCTGTCTTGGAAAAAAAAAAACAACAAAAAACCTACAGACATTAATATTGTATGAATATTAAAGAAACTGCTATTTCCCTAAAACATATGGACGACCCAGGAAGTGAAAGGCTCAACCAAACTAAAACAAATACCAAGTTTACATTTGGAGGTTAAAGCCCAGCATTGACTAAGCATCTCATCGTCCACACTGTGAGGTAAATCTGAAATGCCCCTGCTCCTGAAATCAGAAGGCTAGAACACAATAGCTAGGTCTCATCCCATTTCTTCTGGTTAAGTGTTATGTATTTTAAGCATTCCAACAGATTCACACTGAGAACTAGTTGTTTTTTTCCCTTTTCTGCATTTTTGCTCCCAGTTCTGAAGCTGTTCCTTGTTCTAGACTGAAAAGTTGTTACATTCACCAAGATCAGAAGACACTCTGTTTTCAACATGAAAAGTGCACATTGTTTAGCCCGGAGATGTTTCCACTAACCAAACCTATGTACATTACAATCGGAGAGGATTTTGAACAATGTAAGTCAAATACAAATGCCCTTTAATAAACAGAAGGGTTTCCCCTCTGGCCCACTCTTTGGCTTACTCCTCTACTTTCAAGGAACAAGAGCTCCTTTTCTAGAGGCTCAAAACAGTGCCTCAGTGATTGACGAGCTCCAAGGCCTTTCTTAGAGGGGAAGTACATAAGGCACGCAGCAAGTTCCAGGATGCTCTTTCGTGCAATTATATTATAAAGTCACTCGTGTCCACTTACTGGAATGAAGCTGCTTCCTATCAGTGTCTAATGCAGAAATATGCAAAACGTCGATAACGCAAGCAATGTGACAGCGTGCAAAGTGCGATGTTTGGAAATCAGAGCCTTATCTCTGAATCCCAGCTTTGCCACTTCTAATTGCCCGTGTGCTCAGAGTCAAGTCACTTCTCCTAAGAGACATTTTCCGATGTCTAACTCGTCTCCCCTCTCAACTTTTTGCTCTATTTTATTGCATTCTACCAACAAACAATATCCCTGTCACTCCCCTCTCCCCTCATTTAGGTCCATAGTCAGTGTATAAGACATTCAATAATTTCTAGCTATGATTTTTGTGTCCACTATATATAGAGAAGGAGACATGGGCCAATGCTATTATTACAAAAAAGCTCATAGTAACAGAGGAGAGAAAGACCATGTCTGAAAGTCAAGCCCACCACAGGCAGAAGTTGGCTTCCCTTTCATACGTCCACCTGAGTAGAAGAAATCTTCAAACAGCTTGTCCCACCTAAGTGTTGGCAAAGACACCCACAGAAACCTAAAGCAAGCCAGAGTGAGGAAGGCAGTGCTGTGGTCTTGGTGTCTAGTCTGAGCTGTCCCTGTGTGCTAGCAAGAGCCAGCATCTCCAGAGGGTTATCTTTATGCTAGGAGCCTTTTAAGTCAACCGTGTGTTTTCCTTTAGTCAGTCTGCAGTGACTGCATTAGACAGGTTCCGTTTGTTTTTTTGTTTTTTGTTTTGGTTTTTGGTTTTTCGAGACAGGGTTTCTCTGTGTAGCTTTGCGCCTTTCCTGGAACTCACTCTGTAGCCCAGGCTGGCCTCGAACTCACAGAGATCCACCTGCCTCTGCCTCCCAAGTACTGGAATTAAAGGCTTGCACCACTACCACCTGGTGACAGGTTCCGTTTTTTATTTTCATTTTATAAATGAAGATAAGGAGATACAGAGAATTTGAGTAACTTACTGAGGATCACACAGTTAATAGGGGGAGCCAAAGATTCTCCCTTAAAAAGATTTCGAAGCCATACCCTTAGATGCCACTAATCTGCTTCTCTTAGGAGAGAGGGATGACTGAACATTTAAACAGCTACTGGAGAGAAAGACCACTTGGCATCCTCAGTCACACCATCCTGCACACACCTGATTTCAGAAGCTAAACTGGGTTGGGCCTGGTCAGGACTTGGATGGGAAGAAGACCACTTAATTCTCAGTCTATAGCCCAGGCTGAATTTCTGTGAGTTCAAGGCCACATGGGCTACATAAGATTAATCCAGTCTAAAAGAAAAAATGAGCCAGGCAGTGGTGGCACACACCTTTAACTCTAGCATTTGAGATGACACACCTTTAATCTCAGCACTAGGAAGGTTAAACAGGAAGTGATATGGCTGGGCAGAGAGAGGAAGTCACATGCCTTTAATCTTAGTGTGTTAATATATTGCTTGTAATCTAAGAAATAAAAGCTTACCTGAAGATCAGAGGACAGAGCTAGCCACAGAGTTAGTCATAGAGATCAGGCAGTGGTAGCACACACCTTTAATCTTAGCACTCAGGAGGTCAGCTCTGAGATCAGGTACATACAGGTAACATTATATGGACTGAGCATGTTATATTTATATATTTAGGAATATATATTTATATATATATATAATTAAAGAAAAGAGGCCACGGATTTGAGAGACAGCAAGGGAGTGGGTGGGAGGGGTTGGAGGAAGGAGAGGGAAGGGGGTAAATGATATAACTACATCGTAATTCCAAAAAAATTAAAATCTTTTAAAAAATCTATCCAGGCCTAGGGGTAGAGACCCATAATCCCAGATACTGCAGAGACTGAGGCAGGAGGGCTGTTTCATTCCAGCTAATGTCCATATAGAAATGGACGGATTGATCCTACAATTCATATAGATTTTCAAGAGACCAGAGTAACTAAAACAATTTTGACTCACACTTTCTATGCCATCAAGAAATTGGGAAAATATAAACAATCTATCTGATAATGGATTATATCTAAAATTTTATAAAGTGCCAATATAACTCAGTAATAAAATTACAAGAGCTGGGTGTAAGGCACACGTGTTAGTCCTGTATTTGGGAGGCAGATGCAAGATGATCTTGAGCTTGAAGTCAGCCTGGGCAATGTAGCAAGACTCCAGCTCAAAAAAAAAAAAATAGGACCAAAGGAGACACAGGCCAATGATCAAAACCCTGGGGGTTGTTCACCAGCCAGCCTACTTGGTGAGTTTCGGACCAGTGAGAAACCCTGTCTCAAAAAAAAAAAAAAAAAAGGTATGTAGCAACTGAGAAAAGACACTCAAGGTTGTTTCTGGCCTCCACATGCTCTTGCACACATATGCACATACACTGCACTCACGCATGCACACATGCACTTGTATATATACACAAATATAAATACACACATACGCACAAATTAAAATAAAAAAATTAGAAGATAGAGAAAGTATGGTTTTAAAAATATGTAATGAACAAAAATTAGAAAGTAACCTATTTAAAAACTGGGCAAGCCAGGGAGGTGGTGGTGGTGCATGTCTTTAATCCTCTGAGTTCAAGGCCAGCCTGGTCTACAAAGTGAGTTCCAGAACAGTAAAGACTAATCAGAGAAACCCTGTCTTAAAAAAACTAAAAAAAAAAAAAAAAAAAAAAAAAAAAAGAATTAGAAATTTTTCCAAAAACACACGTAACATTCACTTCACTTCACAGCCATCAGGGAAATGCAAGCCCAAGCATGAAGGGTATCATTCATACACAGGAAGATTGCTGCAGGAAAGAAGGCAGGTTTAATCCTAGCACTCGGGAGGCAGAGCCAGGCAGATCTCTGTGAGTTCAAGGCCAACCTGGTCTACAGAGTGAGATCCAGGAAAGGCACCAAAACTACACAGAGAAACCCTGTCTCAAAAAAAAAAAAAAAATGAAGGCAGATAATAGGAAATGTTAGTGAAGTCTGGAGGAACTGGAAACACTTTGCACTATTACAAACAAATTGTGCAACAACTTTGGAAATCCTCCACTGTCTCAGAATGTGAAGCACAGGTGGGACAGCCTTTCTATCCCTAGATAGATACCAAAAAATAGGACAGCTCAGAGGGTAAAGGCACTTGAAGTCAAGGCTGATAACATGAATTCAATCTCCAAAGACCACATAGTAGGAGAGAACTGACTCCTGCAAGTTGTCCCCTAACTTCCATACACCCACAGTGGCATGTCCATGTCTATAAACTGTGGTGATATTGTGTTCCCCAAAATACATTGTGCACCTTAATAAACTTATCTGGGATCAGAGAACAGAACAGCCACTAGATATAGAGGCCAGAAAATGGTGGCACACACACTTTTAATCCTATCACTTGGGAGGCAGAGATCCATCCGGATCTCTGTGAGTTTAAAGCCACACTGGAAACAGCCAGGCATGGTGACTCATGCCTTTAATCCCAGGAAGTGAGCCTTTAATCCCAGGAAGTGATGGCAGAAAGGTATATAAGGCGTGAGGACCAGGAACTAGAGTTGGTTAAGCTTTAAGACTTTAGAGCAGCAGTTCAGCTGAGATCCATGTGGAGATGAGGACACAGAGGCTTCCAGTTTGAGGAAACAGGATCAGCTGAGGAATTGGTGAGGTGAGGGTAAGGTGGCTGTGGCTTGTTCTGCTTCTCTGATCTTCCAACTTTAACCCGATACCTGGCTTCAGGTTTGTTTTTATTAATAAGACCTATTAACAATTCATGCTACAATACTCAAGTACGCAGAATACTTTTTTTAGTAGAAATGAGGGGCTAAAGAGATGTCTCAGTTAAGAGTGCTTACTGCTCTTTCAGAGAACCTGGGTTCAGTTCTTCACACCCACATGGTAGCTTACAACTTCCTGTAGCTCCAGTTCTAGGGGATCTGATCCCCTCTTCTGAACTCCGCAGCCCCATGCACACATGGAGTATTCAGACACATGTGCACAAACAAATGTGGAAATATATCAAATATCCATCAACCAATGAATGGATAACCAAAATGATGCAATGGAGTATTACCCAGTTATAAAAAGGAATGTGCTGTAGTTCCCCTCAAAAACTCCAAGTTTAGAGTGGAAACAATCCAACTACGATATCTAGAGATGAGCCTCTGGAGGCAAGCAGGATGGACAAAACTTCAGGCTGGAGCTTCCATGATTGATTCCTCATGGCTTTATAAGAAAAGAGCAGAACTCATACGCATATACCCAGGCCTGCTGACTCTTGCCTTGCAATGATCTGCATGGCCTTAAGACTACTAGCAGAGCATCAAAAATACAGCTTCTCAGCCGGGCGGTGGTGGCGCACGCCTTTAATCCCAGCACTCGGGAGGCAGAGCCAGGCGGATCTCTGTGAGCTTGAGGCCAGCCTGGACTACCAAGTGAGCTCCAGGAAAGGCGCAAAGCTACACAGAGAAACCCTGTCTCGAAAAATCAAAAAAAAAAAAAAATACAGCTTCTCTTCAATCTTGAATCTTGAGCAGGGAAATAAACTTTACCCTTTTTTCTTTTCAGTGCTTGGGATGGGACCCACAGCCTTCCATATACTGGGCAAGCACTCTATATCCCCAGGCCTAAATCTCTTTTCTTTAAAATATATTATGGTGATATTTTATTTGTGCTGAAATATGATTTTATTTGTATGTTAATAAATAAAAGTGCCTGGGGGTCAGAGCTAATAGCAAGCCATAGCAGAAGTCTGGCAGTGGTAGCACACTAGCACATGCCCTTAATCCCAATCACATGGCAGGCAGAGTCTGTGTGTTCAAGAATACAGCCAGCATGGAGACACACACCTTTAATCTCAATACCAACCATAGAGACCTAGAGGTCTGTATAGAAAGGCAGTGACGAGGAGGTCATGTAGTTTGGTTTTCAACCAATGAGAAGGCAGAACAGAAAGTCAATAAAAAGACAGAAACACAGGAAGTAGGTCTCTTTCTAAGGGGAAGGACGGCAGCGAGTGGTAAGAAGGAGGTTTTAATCTCATTCTTGGCTACTGCTCTGACCTCTTGGGCTTTTAACTCTGCATTTGGCTCTGTGTTTCTTATTTAATAAGACCGTTACATCTACAATATATCTCGTGCACTATTGACAAATGACTAAAAAATAAATAAATAAAAATAAAAAAGGCAGGGCCAGTAGCTCGTGCCTGTAATCCCAGTTCCTTAGAGTCAGGAGAACTGGAGTGAGTTCAAAGCCACCATGGATATTGGTGCCATATGCCTCTGGGTGTGCCTAGGGACCTGGGAGAAGACCCATCCTAAATGTGGTTAGATCATGGGATGAACACCTGAGTAGGAAGGACAAAAGGGAAGGAATAGAAAAGCCAACAGAGCGCAGCCATCCCTGTGATCTGCATCCTGTCCACTGAGTACAAAACAGCCTTCACCACCTGTTGGCACCACCGGGCTGTGGTTTACTTGACCAAGTGCATGTGGCCAAGCAAACACAGCCGGAGCCCTCTGAAACTGAATCAGAAGAGCCCTTGGCGTTGTCTGTCAGACGTTCTGCCATGGTGCTAAAGAAAAGTTAATATGCTACTCTATGCAGAATAGCTTATTCCTTAACTCCAGAAGCGTCTGAGCACCGGGTTTTACCTATTATTTAATTGCAAAATGAGAAGAAATCTGTATCACGGACTGGGTTAAGGCACAGACTTAGAAGACACAGTTAGCTGAAGGTAGCACTATGTCAGCAGTCCAAATGGTTAACAAGGAACATGCCATCGTCTGTAAGGGTCATGTCCACGGAATTTTAATAATGCTCGGAGGTTCCAGGACTCAGGCTTTTTGCCAAGTGTTTTGAAACTCTGCTCCATGAATTCTTGATCAAGCTGACTCTTGTGGGGTTTTGTTTTGTTTGTTTTCATCAGAGTTACTGCTTACTTAAGAAATGATGGGGAGGGGGTAAAGGAAAGGATAGCAGTACAGCTGTGGACCTCTCAAAAGAGTCACATGTAAGTGTCTTCTTCGTTCTCTACTTGGTTTTGCTTTATTTAGTTTTGGGTTTTTTTTTTTTTCTTACTTTGTAGCCAAGGACAGCCTCAAACATGTAACAATCCCCTACCTCAGCCTCCCTGAGTACTAGGATTGCAGGTATAAGCCATCATGCCCAGCTACACATCAGAGTCCGAATAATAGCTAGCTATAGATGGTTTTGATGGCTTCTGAAGTTATATTGATACAGAGGTTAAAGGTGAAGCATGCTGGGTGTGTCAGCTCACACCTGTAATCCCAGCACTTTCCCAAGCCTAAGGTAGGACTCTCATGAGTTTTAGGCCAGCCTGGGCTACAGAGTGACAATGTCTCAAAAGAAAAGACAAAAAAGTACAAACTGTTTTAGTGTATTTACTAAATGAGATTATAAGGCGGTTATTGAGAGGCCAGTAGAAAAAACACAGGTCAAGGGTTAAAGGAATCCTCAAGCTCCATGGGTCATAAGGAACTCCAGGCCTAAACTCTGACTCCAGATGTGATTCACAATCTTGTTTATAAGGGTTCTTGATTCTCAGCCAGCAGGGGTGAGGGACTCCTTTCCCTTCCCATGTGCCTTGATTTTCCCTTTCTTTCCTGCCCCTTCTGAGGTTTCTCCCATGAAGATGAAATTTTAAATGCCTGAACAAAGCATAAATACACACTCAAAGGAAGCCATTTCCTTCTCCCACAGCTTTGCTGGTGCTTAGATTCAAAGCCAAATGTTTAAAATACTGACTGGGTCATAGAGATGGCTTGACACCAAGCTTAACCACCTGAGTCCAATCCCGGGAACCCACATGGTGGAAAGAGAGAAACCACGCCTCCAAGCTGTCTTCTGACCTCCACAGGCCACCCTGACACACACAAATATACACATGCACACAATTGTCCGGGCTTGGTGGCTCTCTAAGTTCAAAGCTCGCTTGGTCTACTTAGCAAGTTCCAGGCCAGCCAGGGCTATACAGTGAGACCCTGTCTCAAAACAAAAACGTGCATACACAAAATAAACAGATAAACACAATTTTAAAAATAGTTTGTTTCTAGCCGCGCGTGGTGGCGCACGCCTTTAATCCCAGCACTCGGGAGGCAGAGCCAGGCGGATCTCTGTGAGTTCGAGGCCAGCCTGGGCTACCAAGTGAGCTCCAGGAAAGGCGCAAAGCTACACAGAGAAACCCTGTCTCGAAAAAACCAAAAAAAAAAAAAAAAAAAATAGTTTGTTTCTTAAATCACGCTGCTTGGCCCTCCCTGTGCTCTTCCCCTGCTCGCCTTTCATTGCTTTTCCATCATTTCTATGGGGTCCCATACAGCAGCTGAGCTTTTACTCTTGTTTCGAGTTTGTTAGTAAACGTGTGTCAATTAGTAACACTGCCCATTTAGTCACATTTTTCTTTTCCTCAGACAGCTAAGAGTTCCTCTTTAGTCCCACCAGGAAGACACATGGCGAACCTTCACATACCTGAGGGCAGATGAAGCCAGCCCCATACATGATGCTCCTTGCGGAAGAAGAGAGAGCCTCGGTGGGAATGAGGTTATTGGCAAAGATCATCATGAAGTTACTGAAGAAGGTCAAATGGAAGACTTGGAAGAAATTCACGATGAGGAAAAGGTGGAAGTTCCTCTGAGACAAGATTTGTCTCATGGGCAAGATGGTGGAGGTCCACGCCAGCTCCTGTTCACTCTCAGAGAGGAAGGCTTCCTTCGGGTTTCTTTTACATTCAAAATGCCGCATATGGAACATGCCACTGTAAAGGCTGGTAGCTGCCAGGAAGGCGGTGACGACGGCGACGACCTGAAAATTGGGCAGGATTTCCATGTTGTGAGAGATGAGGCCACAGAAGAGGACGCTGGTGGAGCCCAGCAGGGATGCCACCTGGTTGATTTTCATCAGCTACAGCTTGCTCTCGTGCCTGGGGAAAATCTCTGCAAACGATCGGCCCTGGGCTTGCCGCACCCAGCTAAGGGGGCTGTCAAACGCGCACAGGGAGATGACCAGATGAAGTCCCTTGAGCCAGTCACCTTCTTGATAGTGTCTCCAAGGGAACCAAGGGAGCAGGAAGGCCGCTGCATGCAGAAGGGTTCCAAACAGGGAACAGTGGTAACTCAGACAGCAATCATACTCAGAGTTCCTTAGAAAATACCCGCTCAGGTCATTCAGAACATTCCAGATCATTAAAATTACCTAAGGAGAGAGAAGAAAAATACACATATAGGTTGTGTGGTTGTTAGCAGTGTAGACTACTACATTCAAGATGAGACTGACCCCGGAGGCTGAGTATGATGGCATACGCCTGTGATTTCAGCACCTGGGCGGCTGAAGGAAGTGCATTATTGAGTCTGAGACCTGTCTGCAATACACAGTGACCCAGAGAGCAGAAGGGAGGGAGGGAAGAAAAGGGGGGAGGTAGGAAACAGGAAGGAAGAAATCCTGATGAGAAGTATCTAAAGCTGAAAAGTCGAAGTTTTCAGAACTATTAATTAGCATCAATAATAGTGGTAGAATGCCACTCAAAAGGCAATGTATATTTGTTTTGCATTCAGGTATAGTACAAGTGTTTACATGTATTACTTTATCAAATCCTTAAAAAAATAACCCTCTGATATAGGCATTGTTATTCCTCTGAATTTACAAGGTTTCTTTCTTTTTAAATAATGTTGGAATTTTTTAAATTTATTACCCTTTTTTTTTTTTTTTTTTTTGGTTTTTCAAGACAGGGTTTCTCTGTGTAGCTTTGCGACTTTCCTGGATCTTGCTCTGTAGACCAGGCTGGCCTCGAACTCAGAGATCCACTTGCCTCTGCCTCCTGAGTGCTGGGACTAAAGGCGTGTGCCACCACTGCCTGGCTCAAGGTTAGTTTCTTCGGACAGAGAAGATAAGCAATTCATCTAGCTAACTAAACAGAGTAACCTTGGAACCAAAGCAGTGAACCCAGAGTATGTCTCCCACTGTGGCACACAGGGCCATACTTCCTCATGAAATTCAGGCCCTTCCTCCTGTTAAAATTCATTTATTTACTTTATGTTATGTCTATGAATGCTTTGTCTACATGTATGTATGTATACTATGTGCTTGCCTGGTACCTATGGAGGCCAGAAGAAGGCATCAGATCCCCTGGAACTGGAGTTCCAGATGGCTGTGAACCACCATGTAGATGCTGGGAACTGAATCCAGGTTTTCTAGAAGAGCAAAATGTGTTCTAAATCAATGAGCCATTTTTCTACCCTTCCAAGACATCATTTTCCACAGCTACATTAAGTAAGATTACGATACCAACAATAATAAATCAACTCAAAATCAACTTAGTAAATTATGTAGTTCTGTAATAAGCAACATTATAAAGCACAAGGGGAAATGTAAAAACATATCTATCCATTCAGTTCATTTATGATAAATTATAATACAATTTGCCAATATTATCAAGCTTTTCAAGGTATAGCATCTGTGCTGGGTAGTTTTATGACAACTTGGCACAGGTTGGGGTCATCTGAGAGGAGGGAACCTCAATTGAGAAAATGCCTTCATAAGATTGGGCTGCAGGCAGGATTACAGGGCATTTTCTTAATTAGATTGATGTGGGAGGGCCCTGTCCATGTTGGTAGGGCCACCCCTGAGCAAATGGTCCTATAAGAAGGCAGGCTGAGCAAGCCATGGGGAGCAAGCCAGTAAGTGGCACCCTTCTATCATCTCTGTATCAGGTCCTGTTCCAGGTCCTTGCCCTGTCTGGAGTTCTTGCTCTGACTTCCTTCAGTGATGGACTATGATGTGGAAGTTTCAGCCAAACCCTCTCCTCCCCAACTTGCCTTTGGTCATGGTGTTTTATCACAGCAATAGAAACCATGACTAAGACAGTATCTCCTTCTCCTCCTTCCCTCTCTTCTCTCCTCTCCTCTCCCAACCCACTCCCTTTGCCTTTCTCTCTCTCTTTTCCCTCCTCCCCTCCCTTTCTTTCTTTTTGAGATAGGATCCCTCTAAATAGCCTGGACCAGCCTTGAATTCTCAACAGTCTTTCTGCCTCAGTTTCTTAAGTACTGAGATTACAGGTTTGCACCACCATAGTACAACATTTTCTTGATAACTTGCAGGTATGTGAAGAATCCACTCTTTGATAAAAGACAGTAAGACACCATGATAAGGAAGAAAGCTCTCTCCTACATTTAAGGAGAAAAAATTGCATCCCACCTGGGATTGATAGAAGGCCAACTCTGAAATCTTGTACAGTTCCAAGAAAAGTTTCACACAGTAGAAACTGAAAAAAGAACTTAACATTTCAGTTCCTAGTGTAATCAGAGAGTATGCCCAGGCTGTGGATTTGATATTTGAAAGTGTCATTTTCCATGCAGAGGAAGTTTTCCTCCCTGTTTAAAAAAAAAAGTTAGAATTCATTATTTGCACACAATAGTTGATAGGTTAAAAAAATTCCCTTAACATTAGTAATGTTAGTTAAAATCCAAAAATACTTGCTGTAAATGTCACCAGATTTCTTTATCTATTTATTTTATACTTATTCAACATTTTTGAGATGTTGCATGAGCCCCAATTTGCATGATGTATGACTCTAGTTACATTTGTGTGTGTTTGTGTGTGTGTGTGTGTGTGTGTGTGTGTGCGCGCGCGCGCGCGCGCAGAGACACCATATGTCAACACTGAGTATCTTCTGCTATTGCTTTTCCATTTGTTTGTTTGTTTATTATTTGTTTATTGTTTGTTTATTTATTTATTTATTTATTTATTTATTTATTTATTTATTTATTTATTTTGAGGCTGAGTCTTTCACTGAACGAGGATCTCACCTATTCAGGAAGACTAGTGACTAGAAAGACCCAGGGATCCTCTCGTCTCTGCTTCTCCGAGCTAGGACTGCAGGCATACACCACCACACCTGCTTCGTTGTTTCCTCACATGGATGCTGAGGATGGAACTCGGGTCCTCAGGCTTGCACCATGGGCACTTTAACAACTACGCCATGTCCCTAGCCTCTACTTACATTTTCATATGTCTTCTAAATGATCAAGTTTAGACATGCTGAGCTGGTGGTCAAGGAGATACGTTTAAGCATCAGCCTCCCTAGCCTGAGAAGGAGGAACAGAAAATGAACAGTGAGATGGCAGCCTTTTGCTAAAATCAGAAGAGGACTCCAAGGTCCTTGTCTGTGATTAGCTGCTCATCCCACAGCACACACTTAGTGCAATAGTTATGTGACCTTCTCTCCATAGACTATGTAGCTTTGTGTTGTGGGATAGTCGTACACCGCAAAGATGTGCGATGGGTGTAATAAAAAGCTGAACGGCCAATAGTTAGGCAGGGCAAGCTAGAAGGGGCTTCCGGGCAGAGAGAGAGAATGAGGGGAGAAAGAAAGGCAGAGTCACCAGCTGGACACAGAGGAAGCAGGATGGGCAGTACAGAGTAAAGTTAACTAAGTCATGTAAAAACATAGATTAAAAGATATGGGTTAAAGTTATAAGAACGAGTTAGGAACAAGCCTAAGCTACGGCCAAGCTTTCATAAGTAATAATAAGTCTCTGTGTCATTATTTGTGACCTGGCAACCCCCAAAAAAATCCGTCTACAGCTTTGATCCAAAAGCCATATCCAAGAGGAACCAGAAATAACTTTTTTGTTGTTGTTGTTGTTTTGCTTTTCAAGACAGGGTTTCTCTGTGTAGCTTTGGTCCCTGTCCTGGATCTTACTCTGTAGACCAGGCTGGCCTCCAACTCACAGAGATCTGCCTGGCTCTGCCTCCTGAGTGCTGGGACTAAGCATGTACCACCACCACCACCCGGCTCATATTCTTGTTCTAATGTAGATGCCCCTCTTAAAGATAGCCTATCACCTCACTTTTGATCTGTACAAGTGGAAAACAGAGAAAGGTTAGCTAACAGTAGGGAGATGTAAATTCAGCTCGTTTTTGTTTTGTTTTCCCAGACAAGGTCTCATGAGCTCAAAGGCTGACCTCAGACTTGCTACGTAGCACAGGCTGACCCTGAGCTGCCTCCACCTTCCAAATGCTAGAGCTGCAGGTGTGCACCACCATGCCCAGTTTGTGTGGTGCTTGGGATCAAGCCCCGGGGTCTCGTGTATGCTAGGCAAGCATATTCCCAACTGAGCTACCTCTCCAGGCCCAGATTAACTTTTTAAAACTTGAATTATTGATTACATATTTAAGATAATGTAGCTCAGGCTGGCTTGGAACTTGGAATGTTCCTGCCTCAGTTTCATGCAGGGTAGAATTAGAGGGCTGTACTTTGGCACCCCACCGATCTTCGTTATCCTTGGCCTACTAGACAATTTCACCAGCTCTCTGTGGACTAACTGAACTGGGGAAGAGATGAATTTCCACATAATCTGAGGATATTGCTCACTTGAATAGTCTTTGGGCTTCTCCTTTAACCTTAGAGTAGCAGGAACAAATCAGCAGACAACTCAGTCTACAGTGTCCCATTCCTGAGGGACAGGGAAGGCAAGTGGGAAGGGGATGGGCATCACAGATGACCAAGTTACTGGTCCCCCAAACTCCAGAGAAAACCAAAAATGACAAAAGTTGGGTGTGGTGGTGCAACCTGTAATCCCATCACTCTGGGGGGCTGAGGTAAGAGGTTCAAAGAAGTGAATTCAAGAGCAGCCTAGGTTCTGTGAAAATCTCCAACAACCTGCCCCTTCAATTATTGGTTTCCAATCTTTACGCTCTGGTAGACCCAAAGAGAAGTTTAATTGTATGCACCATAGAGCTCCAGAATTATCAAAAGGGGTTATTAAGCTGGCATGCTAGTACATACTTGTAATCCTAGCACTCTGAGGCCTGAGGAAGGAAGATGAGGAGCTTGGAGCCAGCCTGGGCTAAGCACTGAGACCCTGTCTCACAGATAGAAACAAAAGGACTACTAAGTCCATATGAAACATTATCAGCAGATTAAGAAAGATGTTTTTTTCTCAGCCTGTAGCTCATTGGTAGAGTGATGGTCCTGGGTACAATTTCCAGTACTGCAATAACAGCAATGAAAATGTTTTATCCGTGTGTATTTTTTTTGTTGTTGTTGTTGTTGTGTTTTTTGTTTTTGAGTCTGAGTTTCTCTGTGTAGCCCTGGCCATCCTGGAACTCACTATGTAGATCAGGCTGGCCTGGAGCCCAGAGATCTGCCTGCCTCTGCCATCCAAGTGCTGGGATCAAAGGCGTGTGCCACCATCACCTACCTGGCTTGTGTGTGTAGTGGGTAGTTTTGAGCCATGCCCTGAAGCATCACCCCTAGTGAGGCAGCTGTAGTTGTTACACTTGCCTATGACCTTGAAATACCTGCCCCTAGGGCATGGTCACCCTTAAGACCTGAGATGCACATAAACTCTCTCTCTTGGCTACCTTGTGGTTCTGGATGCTGAGATCTTGGACCAAGCCTTTCAGCGTGGGATATAGCTCAGCTTTCCCCAACCCTATGACAAATCTCCCATGGTTGTGAGTTTACCCCCAAACAAATTCCTTTGGTCATTAAGCTGATTCCGTGGATTGCTAGCGATTTAATCACATTATGTGTGTTTTTGTTTTTGTTTTTAATTATGGGAGTGGGGTGGGGCTGGTATGTGCATATGAGTGTAGTTGCCTGTGGAGGCCAGAGGTGTCAGATCAACCTGAGCTGCAGTTAAGCATTGAGTCATCTCCTTAGCCCCAGGTAGTCATATTTTTTAAATATGCGTAAATTCTGCTTTAATGATAAAATACAAATCTGTTTTTCATTTCATCGTTCTGCAATTCTCAAGCCTTAAGAAGTCCAAGTACTGCAGTATCACGAGGTCAGTCAACATTTTTGGCTTTAAAAGGTAATTCTCAAACTAGAAAAGCTGGAAGTACTGGTGAAGGCTTCCCCCTCGGGATTTGCTTTTGGTGTAAGTTCGAATGAAAATTGAGGCTAGAGGTCACCTTGTTACTTAGTCAAAAAAAAAAAAAAAAAAGAAAAAGAAAAAAGTTGGGGAAGTTGGTACAGCCCAAAGCCAAGATACAAATTTAGCCCACAAAAATCTAGACATTTTGTACTTCAGGCTTTCTAGCACAGGCATGCTGAGTCTTTCTGAACTGTTCTTCTAGCATTAAGTCAGAAGGGAGACATTCATAGACTCGGATCTTTGCAAAGTCTCATAAGCTCCCCAAGTTCAAAAGAAGAATTTTTCAAAGAATTCGAGTTAAGTACCCAGCCTGTCTGAAGTGAACACAAAGTTTTAATAGCATTATGGAAAAACTCTGAACTCTTTACTTATATATATTGCGGAGGGGGGGGGGGAATCTTAATTTCCCTCACAAAACAAATAAACAAACAAAACAAAACACATCAATATTTTCCTTTCAATTACATCTAGTCAATGTTTATTTCAGTATCAAACTGAAAATCACTTCTCATCTTTTAAAAGCTATTACTGTCTAAAAACTCCCTTAACATGATTTTACTATATGATGTGGAGTGTTTCATCTTTACAGCCAAGAACAAAGGATTCCAGAAGCCAACTTGTCTTTACCACAAAGTGTTTTATACAGCAGAGATTAAAAGCAGCAGGATGCAGTCATGCTAAGTTTGGATCAGCAAACTGTACACTGGTAAATTATTAAGCAGACCCCGAAACCCCCTGTTTAGCATCAACTTGCACAGTTATTCACTAACCCTCTTCTCGGCCAAATTTTATAACTGCAGATGCTATTTATGATTGCTTGGTGAAGACCCGTGGAAGACAGAGCTTTTAGCTCCAAAGGCTTTTCTCAATGCACTCTTTGTTCAGGATTTTGCAGAACACACACAAAAATGACCCTCTCTGAAAAGAGCATCCCTAAAAATGAACCCACAGACCCAAAATGAATAAAGTCTCTAGGGGCTATTCCTTATTTCTTCTGAAAATTGTTAAAGAACAATTTGGGGGTGTATTGTATCCCAATACACCCCCAAATTTGGAACTGATATGGGTTTGTCCCAGAGAAAACAGTCACCATCAGTGACTGAGCTCAGATACATGATTCCAGGTCTTCAGCTTCCACAATCTACAAGTCCTAAATTGAATTTTCTTTCTTTCCACAGGGTTCTGTCTGATTATAGTAACTGGTTCTACATTGTCTCATTTTGTATCTGGACTGATATACTGATGTTTCTGGAAGAGGCTTTACAGGGGACCTAGTTTCCTGTTTTAAAAACACAGCAATGAAAAGTTGACCAGTGACATTCTGCCTTTTAGTGTACTTGTCAGAAGGGACTCATGAGTTCACCATTTCTCTGTTAATATTACTACTTGTTTAAAATTGTACTTGTATGCTGGGCAGTGGTGGCACACACCTTTAATCCCAGCACTTGGGAGGCAGAGGCAGGCGGATCTCTCCAGTTCAAAGCCAGCCTCGGCTACAGAGTGAGTTCCAGGACAGGCTCCAAAGCTACACAGAGAAACCCTGTCTCAAAAAACCAAAAAATAAAATTAAAAATAAATAAATAAATAAAACTGTACTCGTGCTGTGGGATGGTCTGTATGTCAAATTGCTCTGAT
Organism: Peromyscus maniculatus bairdii; assembly: GCF_049852395.1. Classification (NCBI taxonomy): domain Eukaryota; kingdom Metazoa; phylum Chordata; class Mammalia; order Rodentia; family Cricetidae; genus Peromyscus; species Peromyscus maniculatus. The sequence goes on along the minus strand of NC_134852.1, from coordinate 131,116,639 downwards.
TGGTCAATAAATAAAACACTGATTGGCCAGTGGCCAGGCAGGAAGTAGGTGGGACAAGGAGAGAGGAGAATTCTGGGAAGCGGAAGGCTGAGGCAGAGAGATACTGCCAGCCGCCGCCATGACAAGCAGCATGTGAAGACTCCGGTAAGCCACAAGCCACATGGCAAGGTATAGATTTATAGAAATGGATTAATTTAAGATATAAGAACAGTTAGCAAGAAGCCTGCCACGGCCATACAATTTGTAAGCAGTATAAGTCTCTGTGTTTACTTGGTTGGGTCTGAGCGGCTGTGAGACTGGCGGGTGACAAAGATTTGTCCTGACTGTGGGCAAAGCAGGAAAACTCTAGCTACATACTTGTTTGCCGGGCAATGGTGGCACTCACCTTTAATCCCAGCACTCGGTAGGCAGAGGCAGACAGATCTCTAAGTTTGAAGTCAGTCTGGTCTACAGAGTGAGCTCCAGGACAGCCAGGGCTACACAGAGAAACCCTGTCTTGAAAAACAAAAACAAACAAACAAAAGTATTCATGTATTTATTGTGTTAGGGAGGTGTGCATGTCACAATAACATGCATGCAGAGTTCAGAGGACAACTTGGTGGGAGCTGGTTCTTGCCTTGCACCATGTGGGTTCCTAGCATCAAATTCAGCTTGTCAGGCAAGGAAGCAAGCAGCTTTACCCACTGAACTATCTGGATGTCTCTACTTTGTTTTGCTTCTGTTTGCTCTGTTTTCTAAGACAGGGTCTTGCTATGTAGCACAGACTGGTATCAAACTCACAACCCTCCTGTCTATATATTCCCATCGCTGAGGGCACCACCATACCCAGCTAATGCAATGTTATTACTTTTATACTTTTGGTTGGCATTCCCCTACAAGAAAAAACTTTCTCATTTATTTATGTCACCATGGACTCATCATTAACAGGTTGCAACCTGTCACTATTACTACTTATCCTGATACTCATGGACTGGGACTATGGCTCAGTACTTTCCTTGCTTGTGAGTAGCCCCTCAATGCCACCAGAGGGGAAAAAAAAGAAAAAGAAGGAAGAGGGAGGCAGAGAGAGAAGAAAGTATATTATTTTGACACTAACTGTTGTTCTTAATGGTACCTTCAAAATAAGTGTTAGAAATAACACAGCTCTACTGGGCAGTTTCTTTGATTCTCACAACTCTGGTGAGGAAAAAAAAATTCATCTCTCCTAAGTGGTGCACTGAAGCCTTCTTTGCTAGTACAGACTGTGGCTGGACACCTAGATTTCTAACTCTAGGTCCTTTATACTTTTTAGTCTAAGAAGACAGGGTTTCTCTGTGTAGCTTTGGAGCCTGTCCTGGAACTCGCTCTGTAGCCCAGGCTGGCCTCGAAATCACAGAGATCCGCCTGCCTCTGCCTCCCGAGAGTGCTGGGATTAAGGGCGAGCGCCACCACTGCCCAGCGAAGACTTTCTTAAGGAATTGAAGAAGAAAACCTCCCAGAACCACCTCACTGTGGGGACAGGGTATGGTGGTGCATGGCTTTTATTCCAACATTCTGGAGGCTGAGTCAGGTGGATCTCTGTGAGTTCCTGGCCAGTCTAATCTGCATAGTGAGTGCCAGGCCATCTGGGGCTAGACAGTGAGACCCTGTGCAAACAACAAAAACAAACCTTACAGCGGGGAGCCTTTGTCCTTCACCAGACCACTATCCCAGGAGCAGGTGTTTAATGTTACACTGATCTGAGCAAGGTGCATTTTATAACCCACAAGAATGAAGACGTCTGGAGAAGTAGCTTAGGGGGTAGTGAGTGGATTGACTGGAATGCAGGAGGCACTAAGTTCATCCTTAGCACTGAAAAAAGAAATTAGGGTGAAGTTTCCCTTACTCCAAATTACCCAAGATCTCACTCGTTTATATGGAGAAACAAAAGTAACTGAGGATCTGTAACTTCTTTCTAGCAATTTCTCCTATTTTTAATCATAGTAATTTGTGTACTTTTTTTTAAGGCCACACGACTGACGCTTTTTTTTTTTTTTTTTTTTGATAAGGCAAACTTATAACTGCTTTCCATTTTAGTTCTGGTGACACTCCGGATCTGTACGAAGGCGTTGTTACTACAGGAGGTATCTAGCGACTCACTACTGCCAAAGTTGAACATTTACTTCTCTCCCCTCACTTGTTACAATTCTCCTTTCCTCGGTAGACCTGATCTATCTGCTCTAAGAGCTGCGCCGTCCTTTCTCCCTCTGAGAGGATTCACGAGGTGGTGCCCGAAGGTGCTAAAACCTCAACCCAAGAAACGGTAGTTACGTCTGCGTCAACAAGAGGACACTGCCCTGCTGGCCTCAAGTGCAACGCCTGCTCCCAGGTTTATCTCGGGCTCTAGGAACCTTTCAAAAACATTCTATGCAAAACTTTCCCCAGGGGAGGCGGCTCCCACGGGCCGGTCCCGGCCTCTGAACGTCAAGTGGGGCTGGTGACCGCCGTTTTAGGGGTTAATTTCCATCCCCTGGGAGGCCAGGGCTCAGACATTCAGGAGCAGCTTTCACTCAATAGCGTTCTCTTGGCCTTAACCTCGCGACGGACCCTGAATCTCCCTCCGCGCATCACCAAGGGCAAAGCCGAGGAGGGCTGGCTCGCTTCCGAAACCTTTAGGTGGGAAGATGATGCCCACTGCCCCGAGCCGCGAGTCCTCCGCAGCTGAGTGCAAGACACGCCAGAGAGCCGACGGGGTCACCACAGCCGCCTCCACACTCCGGAATTGGAGTGCACTCACTGAGAAGACGCAACGCTGACAAAAGGGGCGGGGCCGCCGGCCGCACCCTCTCCGCCTTTACCCGCCTCCTTTGTTCCGTCCTGAGCCTCTATTGGCCAACGAACCTCGGGCCCGCGACCTTCTTTGAGATGCTATTGGCCGAAGTCGCTGTCGCTCTGCCGGGGGCCCCTTCGCAATTGGTCAAGGCGCCGCCCGGGTTTGAATCGTCTCCCCGGCCTGGGAGGGCTCTGCCAAAGTGCCACGTTGGGCCGGGCAGCGGGCTTGAGGAGCCGGCTCCGGGCGCCTCCCGGGGTGCGCTCGCTAGGGCGCTGGCCGTTGGGCGGCGCGAGGCGGACGCGGGGCGGCGGCGGCGGCGGGAGCTGCGGCGGGGCCGGCGCGTCCCGCCCGAGGGCGGCTCTGGCTGAGGGCGGAGGGGCCGGGGGACAGCCCGGGGCAGCGGCCGAGGCGGCACGGCGGCGGCAGAGCCCGCTGCCCCCGGACGTCCCCGGCGACATGCTGGCAGATAACCTGGTGGAGGAGTTTGAGATGGAGGATGAGCCGTGGTATGACCACCGGGACCTCCAGCAAGGTGAGGGCGAGGTCGCCGGCGTTTGGGGGTGGGGGCCCCGGAGGCGGCAGGTGTGGAAAGTGCTAGAAAGTTCCTTGGGGGGGTGGTCTGGGATGCGCGGCCGGGGACTCCTCGCGCTCACCTGGCAGCGGATCCGCCCATCCCGGCCGCCGGGAGCGAGCGCGGGGGCCCACGGCCCTGCGGATGCGCAACACTGGCTGATGCTTGGGGCTTTAAGAAAGAGCTTTCGGGCGATGAGCGGATCTGTCTCCTTCGGGGACCTCTGAGGTGGGCAGGGGTGAACCAGCGTACCCCGCTCTAGAAGCCGGCTGCTGACTCGGCTCCGGGTCCTGCTACCCTGCCCGCCCTCATGCGCTTTTCTTGGCCCGCAGAGTCTGCAAGCCGCTGCAGGTGGTGGGGGGGCAGTGCTGCTGTGCGGTACCCGCGCCATCACTCTGTGAGAATAATGTTTTGTTATCCCGTTTTCCAGAAAGCAGGGGCTAAAAGAGTTAAAGTGGACTCCCTAAAGCCGAATATGGGAGCGAGTATTTTTGGTCCCACACACTCGGGATGAGGAGCCTGTAGACACTGTTCAGACAGACCTTAGCATCCCAGTTTATAACTTACTCAGTCGGATGTCAGACTGTTTTGTTTTATTACTTAGGCGCCGTTCATTGGATGCCAAGTGAAATTATTTGAGAAGAGTTCTATCATGCCTTTTTTTTTCTACTTCTTGCATTCCGGCTTTCAATTAAAAATTATTCTGCCTTGGTTTTCTTGATGGCGGCATCTCCTGAGAACAATCTCAAGAGTGCCCTCAGTCTGAAGCCAATGGCACATTTCCTTGCACATTCGTAGCAGGATTTTGCACTTGAGGACACTGATAGACTCTTAACACACAGATAGGCGCCTTTAATTCTCCCGATAACATCGAGTGTTGCCATAGGTTACCTCTGGCTCAAGTAGATACTATTGTGGAAACTAGGTTTTCACTGCAGACTCCAGAGCAAACATTCTTAACCACCATGCAGAATGATCTTCAGTAATTCTTTCAAGCGTCCTATTTGCTCTGTTCTATAGAATTATTTCCACCTTAAACTTGTAGTGAAAATTAGTATCTCTTGGAGTTGGCTGTTAAACGCTGCTGCTTGTTCACAATTCCACTGAATGTAACAGTAAAAGGAAAATGTGGTCTTGAGTGACCTGTACTTAGAAAAAGAAAACAAGTACCTCTTTGGAGAGGTGGAAATTGGTTTGTTATTTATTTCTGTCTGTCTTGATCCCTTAATGTGCAACGACTTAAGCCCAAATGGATCCCTGTAGTTCTATAATTGAAGCTACCTAGCAGTTTGAATGCCGATTTGCCATCACATATCTCCATGTCCAGAAGACAGATTGGTCATACATTTAGCCTATTTCAGATTGGCCCCATAAGGATTGATGACCTACTTTGATACTTCAGGACTGAAGCAATCCTGTGCGATTGCAACATTTTACTATATGAAAGCAATTCATGTAATCCAAGTAAGGGATTTTTCTTTGCCATATTTAAGAAGCAGCCAAAATCTTGAAGGGCAGGTTGGTCTCTCCCACATCTAGCATCATATATTACACTTCATAATAGAAACTTGAATTAATGTTTGTTGACCTGAACTGAAGCTGTCTCTCACACAGGATTACTGTTTTCACGGCTGTCCTCTATCCAGTGCCCTAGTCTACCTAACAACCAAACCACCCAGGAGGTTATCAGGACATCCAGTTGTACTATCTCAGTCTACTGAGCAGTAAACAAAACATGTTTGGGGCTGTGTGTGTGGGATTCTTAACTTCTGGTCAAAATGAAGTTGTCACATCTTCAAGTTTAACAAATCCTAACCTCTGAGCTTATTTACTATCAATTTCCACTTGGAATTTCCTCTATACTCTCCAAAGGCTTTTACATCTGTTATCACAGTGGACTTTGCCATAGCGTCTGTATCATAAATAGTTATTTAGAGTACAAATGGAAGATGTGAAATCCCAACTGTTAGCTTGTCAATATGCCCCTGAAAGAATGATGGCTGCTCTTTTGAGCGTATTTTCAATGTTGCTAACTTATATGTTAAACAGTTTTGTGTATTTGGTGTGCTGGGTTTGATCCCAGGGCCTCAGTGCAATGTACCCCTGAGCCAGCCTAGAACTAAACTTTAAACAGAGTTTAAACAGTTTACAACTGTTTCTCAAGAACATACTGTTTTCTCTATACTAGGCATTCATGTAGGCAGTAGCCCACTGTCCTAGCCAGCTATCTGTTAGGAAGGCAGAACCCCACTCACGGGGGTGCACTCATGAATCCATTCAATAGAGACATCTGGAGATGTTAGCAAATGTAGACCCTCAGCATTTGCTGCTAAGTAGTTTGGGACCAGCCCTGTCTCTTTGGTAGATTAAGGAGCTCTAGTCGGATTTTATCTTGTGTTCTTTATCATCTTCATTATTAACTTAGGTAGATTTGTATTGCATAGATGGCCTAAAACACCTACAAACGATTTTGAGACTTGTTTGATAGGTTCTTACTCTGTAGCCCAAGCTGGCTTTGAACTCACGTAATCCTTCTGCTTCACTGTCCTAGTTAGGGTTATGATTGCTATGAAACAACATGACCAAAATAAGTTAAGGAGGAAAGGGTTTATTTGGCTTACACTTTGACAATAGCCCATCACGAAGGAATTCAGGACAGGAACTCAAGCAGGGCTAGATCCTGGAGACAGGAGCTGATGCTGAGGCTGTGGGGAGTGTCCTGCCTAGCTTCCTCAGCCTGCTTTCTTATAGAACCCAGGACCACCAGCCCAGGGGTGGCCCTACCCACAATGGGCTGGCCCCTCCTCCACCAGTCACTAATTAAGAAAATGCCCTACAGGATTGTGTACAGCCTTATCCTACTGAGGTATTTTCTCAATTTTGGTTCCCTCCTCTCTGATAACTCTGTCAAATTGACATAAAACTAGCCAGCACACTCAGCTTCCCATTGAGCTTAAATGTGTAAGCCATAGAGCCTAGAATGTATATGGAGGTCAGAGAGACTTGTAAGAGTCAGTTCTCATTCTACCTTATGGGTCCTGGGAATTTAACTTTGTTTACCAGGCTTAATGGCCAGTGCTCTTACCACACTAAGCCATCTTACCAGTTCTTACTTACTTTTTGAGATAGGATCTTGGTGTGTAACCCAGGCCAGCCTCAAACTCATGGCTCATGGCAATCTTCCTGCCTCAGTCTGCTGAATGATTAGATTACCATGCCTACTTTCTCTTCTTCAGTGTATTACTTACTGTGTGTTGGAGCGGAGGTGCGTGCCATGTGCATGTGTGGAGGCAGGTCTCTACTGCCTTTGCATGCTTCCCAGGATCAAACTCTGATCCCAGGCTGGGAAAGCAAGTGCCTTTGCCCTCTAAGCAAATTCATTTTTACTTTATGTATATGTTTGCCTGCATGTATGTATGTATGCTACGAGTGTGTTGTGCCCGAGGAGGCTAGAAGGTGAGGTCTAAACCCCTGGAACTGGAGCTACAGGCAGTTGTGAGCCACTGTGTGGGCTCTGGGTGCTGAACCTCGGTCCTCTGCAAGTGCTCTTAACCTCTGAGCCATCTCTCCAGCCCCATGGCCTGCTAAATAAAACAATTAAAAATAAATTCCAGCAGAGCACAGTGGCAGGTTTGATGGTACACACCTTTCCAGGTGGATCTCTGTGAGTTCGAAGCCAGCCTGGGATACAAAGCAAGCTCCAGGCCAGCCAAGGCTATAATAGTAAGAATCCGTCTTTAAAAAAAAATTCTCTAAAGCCTTAGGACTATCCCTTTTTTTTTAATTTATTAATGGATGCCTTTATCTAAGTAGACAAACTGTGTCAACGTTTGTTAGGGCTTTCCTTTCTATTCAAGTTGAAATAACGAAAACATTCTAACCCCAGTCAACTCTGGTCTCCTATTCATATCTTGTTACGTGTAGAGCTGCGCAGACACAGAACTGCTTTGACGGAGAGACTTTTGTTAGAAGACTGCGTTGGCACACTAAGAATACTGACAGTAATCTCTGGGCACGGTCTTTTCTGGGCCAGCAGGAGCCTTCTGTGTAGGTAACGATGGCCCTTGCTTTGAAATGTGCTCCAAGAGCAAAGTGGAAAGACTTCAAAGACTGGTTTTCCTCTAGACCAGCTGCCGTGACACTTGTCACTTGTGGAGCGATGCAGGCGAATCCTCATTAGAATGAGGATTCGGGGTGCACCAAATGAAGTAGTCTAAAGGAATCCTGAAATTCCATTGCAAGATGAGTAGGTCTTTCTAAATTTCAGGATGAGCTCATCTCCGAATTCCTAATGTGCATTTAATTGCTGCGTCATTGTTTAGAGGGTCATTAAAACTGACACCATCCTTTTTCTTGATGTTTATGTTGAGGTGGTGTGTGTGAGAGTGTGTGTTCTCAATTATAGCCATGTTGGCAACAGACATTGAACAGAAACGTCACCAGATGACGCATTTGACTTTGTAATAGGAAAAGCTTCCAGCCTTCGTGTTACTGAATTACTGCTGTAGATTACAACTAATAAAATGCTGTCCTCTGCTTTTTTTGTTTGTTCATGTTTAAGAAACAAGTAAAATGAGAAGAATGTAATAAGTTCTGGAAGAAAGATCTTAAAAAAAAAAAAAGAAAGAAAGAAATCAGGTACTCTTGCTAATGTTTTGGTCCAAGTAGAGGGCTGAATGAAATCTGGAGCTAAGAGCCTACATTGTGAAAATGGAGCATATTAGGGCTAAGGATGTGACTCAGTGGTCCAGCCCTTGCTTATTGTGTATGAGGTTCTGCGGTTGATTCCCTAGCATTAAAGAAAAAAAATTACCTGCCAAGACTGATTAATAAAAGAATATCAAACATGTAGAGCACTGATGCATTGTAAATCTATGATATTTATAGTGACTGCCTAAGCCAGGCCAGTTCAGTAGGATTTAGAAAAGACAGTGGAAATCCTTATTGTAATAGAGAGATAAACAGGTGTGCAACGCCTTGGAACTATACGGTTTCGTTTCCTTTTGTGTTGTAATTAAAAAATTAAAGGATGTTCAGCATTCTCTTGTTCCCTCCACCAATTACTTAGAAATGCTTCTTGGGTTTCCTGCCATTCTTTGGCTCTTTTTGGTTATAGAGGCCAGATGCTATGCGACAGGAAATGACACTTTTTTTAAAGACTGAAACAGTCCGTTGTCTTTACACTGACAGATGAAGTAATGTCCTATTAGACAGTGTGACTTCACAGGTGCTGTCTTGTAGTTAAGCTTTGACTTGCTAGAATTTTAAACATTTCATGAACTATTCAAGAGACTGCAGCTTCAGGTTGCTGAGCCTGCTGGGGACTCTGACTGGAACTAAGGGTTGAGATAAGGATGAGTCTCAAATTCTTGTTTACTTGCTGTTGACTAAAGAGAAACAAACAAGCAAACAAAAACAGAGGCCATGTCTGACCTCTGCAGAAGCCGGAAGCACACTGCTGGCTGTTGGTGGCATAAGCAGTTCAGAGCTGAGTGGAAGTGCCCGAGGAACTCGGGAAGTCTGGTTCCTGAAGACATTCCAGCGCACATGTTTTTGTAGGTTCACTTGGCTTAGTTTGCTTTTATTTTTGGAAATAAGTGAGAATTGGCCTTTATTTTGTGAGAACTGGTTTTTATTTTATGTTTTTTATATTTTCCATTACGTGTATTCATTGTGTATGGTACTGTGTTATTTACAGACGCTCTCATATAAGTATATAATGCCTAACGAAAATATTCCCTCCATATCCCCTGTCTACCTTTTGGTCCTTCCCTGCCTCTCATTGGTCCCCTTTGTTCCTCTAAACAGTTTTGCTTACTCCTTTATTACATACACACATACATATATACATACATACACACACACACACACACACACACACACACACACACACACACACACATACATGGTTTTATGTATCTGTGTCAGCTGGTGTTAATTGCTAATTAAGAACATCGTTGGTTAGTTTCTGAACTGTCCCAGTGAGGTAGTATCACTTTAGAGCAGGCCCAAGGAAAGGCTTAGGTAGTATTTAGGAGATGCTGATGCTTTAATGCTGTGTCTTTGTTGGGGTGTCTTCAGTTTTGTTTTTGTTGTTTTAGATTAATTTACTTTCTATGTATGGATGTTTTGCTTGCATGTATGTGCACTGTGTGTATGCCTAGTGCCTATGGAGGCCAGAAGAGGTAGTTGGATCCCTGGAGTGGAATTATGGATGGTTGTCAGCCACCATGTAGGTGCTGGGAATTGGATCTGGGTCCTCTACAAGAGCAACATGTGCTCTAAACCACTGAGTCATCTTCCAGCCCCAAAATGTCTTTAATAGTGTGATGGTTTCTATGTGGACTATGCTGTGCACATATGCTATGAGTAGAAATACTTATTGCACCATTAGCCATATGTAGTTTTTTATTTTGTTTGAGTTTTTTGTTGTTTTGATTTCTTTTTTTTTTTTTTTGAGACAGGGTCTCTTTAAATAGCCCTGGCTGTCTAGAACTCACAGAGATCTGCCCCTGTTTGTTTGTTTGTTTGCTTGTTTGTTTTTATTTATTTAGTAGAGTCAAGCCTCACCATGTAGCCCTGGCTGGATTGGAACACATATATAGACCAGACTGTCCTCAGACTCACTGAGATCTACTGCCTGCCTCTGCCTCCGTGCTGGGATTAAAGCATGCACTGCCACTCACACACAGTGAATATACTTCTTTTTTGTTCTTGTTCTGCATAGTCCTGGCTGGCTGGGAACTTGCTGTGTGTAGACTAAGGCTATCTTCGAATGTGTCGCAATCCTCCTGTCTCTGCCTCCAGAGTGATGGAATTACAGGTGTTCTTCACCATGTCCAATTACAGCTTTTTCATTCCATGAAAAAAGACAGTAACTTGGCTGGGTGTGGATGTTCTTGCACTGGGCAAGCTGGCCACAAATACCCAGGTGGCTGAACTCTTCACTTCTCCTCGATGTCACTTGCAAGTGATGGAAGCTTTGTGATCCCCTCCTTGAAGTAGTGTGTGGACATTACTTTCTTCAGCCTTCAAACTATACAGACAAGGGTTTGAGGATTTAGTTCAATGGTTGAGTGCTTGCTTAGAATGTACAAAGCCCTAGGTTTGAGCCTCAGCACTGAAGAAGGGAAAAAAAACAACCTACTTCACAGTCAGGTATGGGGGCACATGCCTGTTATTGTAGTCCTGACACTGTAAGACAGAAATATGGAGTCTAAGACCGAAGTTTTGTGGTGAGACTATATATGAGGGGTTAGAGGGGAGGAGGTTAGGGATGTTATTTTAGAACACTTGACTTGTGTGTGCAAGGCTCCAGCGGTGGGAGAAGAAAGCATTACACAGATGTAGATGATTGAGAGTCCTGGTGATGTGAGTTAGAACCTGCTGACTATAGTTTCTGCCTTGCCTGTGTGTGATTCACCATGTGCAGTTTATTGATACTTGAATAGTTTTGTGCTTCAGGTTGTCTCATCTGAAAAACTAGGTTTTGTATCCTATAAAAACATACCAAGATTAATGCCTCTTAAATGCTTTGAGTTGTTGGTGAAGGTTTTAGCTTATGAATACAAGATAGAATTTGATTGGCTTCTTTACTGGCCTTAATGTAATAATGGTAATATATATTTTAATATTGTTAAAATTCATCAGAGAATATATTTTAGCAACTGTTAATACTGTTTCATTTTAAAATAGTGAAAAATATGTAAGGTGAGTATGCTGGATGTATGGCACAAGTAGTATAATCTTGGCTGCTTGGCAGGATAGGCAAGAGGGTTGAGAATGAGAGGTCAGCCTGGTCAACAGTGGGACCTTCCTCTCAAGAAAAAAGAACATAGCAAGTTTCCCTTAGGCCATGGTCCGTCTAGTCTCAGGTTCTTGGCCACTTAAGCAGTGTCAGGTATGGGTTCCAGCTCATCGAATGGGCCTTAAATCCAATTAGAAAAGTGGTTGGCTACTCCCGTAACATTTGTGCCACTATTGTACCAGTCTGTCTTGCAGACAGGTCACTTTTGTAGGTCACAGTTTGTAGCTAGGTGATAAGTGATATCCAAAGTACATGCCAGCACCATGGACACTAGTCAGTCAGGGTGGAGCTTCTAGTTAAGGATCAGCTCTATTTTCGGTTCATTGATGTAACTGCCTTCAGCAGTAGTTCCTTACCATTAGGTTGTGGAGAGCAACCACTAGGCTGTGATGTTTTGGGGCTTCTGGGGAACCCCTTTGGCTATTACTCAACAAGATGAAACCCAAGCCTGGCACTGGAGGTTTTACTTGGTGGCATAAGATGTGTAGTTGGGGCATTGTCTCCCCTATTATTCGGTGACTCTGTTTAGATTCCTTTCATTTATGTATATATTTGTATATATATTTGTGTGTGCATGCACACATATACGCACACACACAAGCTTCTACAGTGGTAGGTTTCCATGGCTTTTCAAACGGCCTTTAGTGTTAGTTGCCCCTCCCATATTTCCTCCTTTAGCTTTCTCTCCAATCCTGGAGAGGATCTGGGAGAAGTTGGGGAAGGAAAGAAACATAATCAAGATAAATTGTATGAAAAAAAAAGTGTGTATGTACATGTGTATTGTTTTTAAGCTGAGCTGGACTCTGGTGTATAGTGGGTTTTGTTGCTTTTGGTGTTTTGTTTTCCTTGGTGAGGAAAACCAACCCAGCACAATACTAATTATGTTGTTGGGTGGGCATTACTATATAATGAAGTTTGTTGTTTTTTTATTATCATTTATTCTAGGTTAACTTTTTACTGCCAATAGTGATGGTTAGATGTTTAATGGGTTGATGTTAAATCTTATTTGTCAACCTTTAAAAATTAAGCTTAAAATCATGTGGATTTTTTAGATACATGTTTGTGTTCCAGTAGCTGAAGTGACTTGCCATAGAATACAGTTCAGAATTTCTCTGCCACGGCGGTAACATCTTACATGGTTGCTCTTTGCCTGCTTCTCCCATTTCAACTCACCCCACTCTCTTTTCTTGCTTTCTTCTTCTTAGCTACTTGCCAGATTGTAGAATATGATGAGTTATTTCCTGGCTGTCCCATGATGACTTCCCATCTTTCAAGCCATAGCTAAAATTAGATTCCTCCTTACATAATTTAACTTTTCTTCCCTTATAGTCAGTATCAAATTAATCAACAAATCCTTACAGCTTTTACTTTCAAGTCATGATGAAGTCTGTTCCTTTTCTCCATCTCCAGCGTCTGGTCCGAGCCGCCATTCTTTCTCTCGACGATTACAGTGTCTTATCACTGTGCTCTGTCTGTCCCATTCAGAGTGTTCATACGGCAGGCAGCCAGAATGACCCTGCCAAGCCTCCCTGGTCTCTCCACCTACTGTGGAGTAAAAGGCAATGTCATGTGTCTCTAGTTTAGTCCTCCCCAAGCTGGCCGACATTGGGGTCCCTCTGACTTACTCTCTATGTCCCATGTCCCATTCCACTCCAGTCTCATTGGCCTCCTTAATGGCTCCTCTCGTGATTCCTCCTGGGGACTTTGCACTCGCCTCGTCTCTGCCTGGAGTTCTGTCCCCGCAGAGGTCCACTTCCTCAGTGTCTTCACATCTTTACTGTGTGTCGCCTGTGGCTCAGCCTCTCACATCTGCACTCCTCCATACATCCTCCTTGCTTTCCGTGGTCTCTCAAGGACTGCTGTTCTGTTGTATATTCTATCCTGCGGCTTTCTCCCATAGACTGTAAACTCCAAGAAGGCAGAACATTTTTTAAAATTTGAATTCTTTTTTTTTTTTTTTTTTTTTTGGTTTTTCGAGACAGGGTTTCTCTGTGTAGCTTTGCGCCTTTCCTGGAACTCACTTGGTAGCCCAGGCTGGCCTCGAACTCACAGAGATCCGCCTGGCTCAAAATCTGAATTCTTTATAATCCCCAATGCCTAAAACATAACCTGATACTACTGAATATATATGTGAGCGTCTGTGAATATAGTCGTCAAAGCAGCATCTGGTGGTGATGGTGCTATGCTGTTTGAAAATTAGTGCCTATGTGCTGCCTAGCTTTCCTAGTAGCCTAGCAAAGTCAACAAAGCCAGACCTTCACCTGTTCTGTCTGTGTAGTATTCTGTAGCCCGAGTTTAGAATAGTGCCCAGCAACAGACATCTAATGGCATCTAAACCAGTGCCTGCTAGAAACACTTTGTGTATTGCAACTTAGTTTGGGAAGAACTTCCTATTATTTCATTTGATTGCTACAATCTGATATTAACAGAGTAGTCACTTCTCCAAATAAGACAGTTAGGAGTAGGGACCTTTAAAATTGTCATATGCGGGGCTTAGCAGTTAAGAGAATGTAGTGTTCTCACAGAGGGCCAAAGTTCAGTTCCCAGCACCCACATGAGGCAACTTACAACCACCTGTAATTCCAGCTCTGGCTTCTGTGGGCACCTACACTCATTTCACATACCTACACACAGAGAGACAAAAACACACACAATTAAAAATAACAAAAATGAAAACAGTTAAAATCACGGTTCTAGAAAATGTCAGTCAGAACTGGACCTTAGACCTTCCTGCCCAGGGGTCATCCCATTTCCCACTGTATCATAGGGCTGGCCCATACAATGTGCTACACAGTTAATTATTTCAATGACCTGCGTCACTGTAATTGCTGGAATTTTTAAAGTAAAAGCTTGGACTCTGGCAACACCTGCAAGCTAAGCTCAGCCACCTAGCTCTAGTACACCATTAAAGACAAGTGATAGTAGCCAGGCGGTGGTGGCACACACCTTTAATCTCAGCACTCGGGAGGCAGAGGCAGGCAGATCTTTGTGAGTTCGAGGCCAGCCTGGTCTACAGAGCAACATCCAGGACAGGCACCAAAACTACACAGAGAAACCCTGTCTCAAAAAAGCAAAAACAAAAACAAACAAACAAAAAAAAAGGGACAAGTGATAGTGTAAAGAAAAGATTTATTTAGTGTGGCTACACTGTGAAGAGGAACAAACTGAGGGGCCTAATGACTGCACCCCCATGTCCACTTAGGGAGCATTAGCAGGAGATGTATGTGAAAATAGAGCACAAGAGGTATATATAATTAAGCAATGCTGGCCAAGACATCGTCCTACCTACCACTGTCTCTGCTCAGCTCTGTCCTGTAGGGTGGGCTGATAAGTTGTCAGAACTGTTTGACAGCCTTTCCTTCTCCCTGGGGGAGGATTCCTGGGGAGGGTTTACTAGTCAAGAGATAGGCACAGGTGTCCCTTGAGAATCGCTCTCCTGACAGGTTATTTACATTGCCAGCATTGGTCTTTTTGTTTTGTTCTGTTAATATGATTACTGAACCTTTAGTCCTTTGATTGTAATATAATATAAACAAACCTGTCTTATTTGCTCAATGCCTAAGAAGAGAGTTGGCAGGCCTGTGGCGGCGGCCCGCGGAGGTAGACGGGTCCGGCGGTAGTGGCTGACAGGGACATTTAGGCCCGGCGGCAGCTGGCGGAGACATTCAGGCCCAGCGGTGGCCCACAGAGGTGTACAGGCCCTGCGGCAGAGATAAGCAGACGGAGGTGGACAGGACCGGCGGCGGCGGCCGACAGAGACATTCAGGCCTGGCAGCGGCCCACAGAAGTGAACAGGCCACACGGCAGAGACAGGCGGACGCAGGTCGGTGACTTGCGGAGGTGGAAGGGCCCGGTGGCAGCGGCCGACAGGGACATACAAGCCCAGCGGCAACCAGCAGAGACGTGCAGGCCCCGTGGCGGTTCGCAGAGGTGGATGGGCCCGGCAGCAGTGACAAGCAGAGGTGGGTAGGCCCACGGCGGCAGCCGGCAGAGACATACAGGCCCATTGGCCACCCGCAGAGGTAGACAGACCCAGCGGCAGCTGACAGGGACATACAGGCCCAGCGGTGGAGACAAGTGGACGCAGGTGGGCCTGTGGCGGTGGGCCACAGGGGTGGACAGGCCCAGGGACGGAGAGGGGCGGACACAGCTTGGAGCGGGGACGCCCCTAGCCCCAACACCTGGGGAAGAGGGTATCTCCGTGGGTCGGAACCAGGGCGAGTCTGGACACTCCGTCTGGGGACAACCCAGGGCCCAACTGCTGATCCTGTGAAACCCAACAACTTGGAGGTGTTGGTGAGACTATCCTGCTCAGCTGAAACCCATCTGGGAGAGGATTCAGATGCCTACAGTTTGAAATCTGAAGAAACAAGATCAGCTGAGGAGTTGACAAATGAACAAAACGTGACCTGGGAACACAGAAGAAGGCACTACCCAGTCACCAAACCAGATCACGAGAATCATAAGTATATAATTCACCAACTGAAATCAGCTGTCCCTGAAGAAACAGCCCAATAGCACCAATTTAACCAAGAACCCCTACTAAACCAAGACTAAAAATTAGAACAAGAGAGGCACTCTCAGACACAGACACCACCTGCACCGCACAGAGGAAAAGATGAGTAGACGCCAGTGCAAAAATACAGGCAACAACATAAAGACCTATATGGCAACATCAGAACCTAGTGATTCTACACCTGCAAGACCTAAACATACCACGACAGAAGAAACAGAAGAGATCAACCCTAAAAATGACTTTAAGAAGATGATAGAGGCCCTTAAAGAAGAAATAAAACATTCCCTCAATGAGGAAATAAAAACTTTCCTTAAAGAGGAAATGAAAAACTACCTTAAAGAGGAAATAAAAACTTTCCTTAAAGAGGAAATGAAAAACTCTCTTAAAGAGGAAATAAAAACTTCCCTTAAAGAGGAAATGAAAAACTCCATTAAAGAGGAAATAAAAAACTCCCTTAAAGAAATGGAAGAAAAAATGAACAAAAAATGGGAAGAAATCAAATCAAGCCAAGAAAAAGCAATTAAAGAGATGAAAGAAACATTCCAAGATCTCAAAAATGAATTTGAGACAATAAAGAAAACACATGCTGAGGGAATGCTGGAAATAGAAATCCTGACAAAACGAACAGGAAATACAGAAACAAGGATAACCAACCGATTGCAAGAGATGGAACAGAGAATCTCTGACACTGAAGACACGATAGAGAAAATAGATTCGTCAGTCAAAGAAAACACTAAAGACAAAAAAGTCATAACACAAAACGTCCAGGAAATTTGGGACACCATGAAAAGACCAAACCTAAGAATAATAGGGATAGAAGAAGGAGAAGAATACCAACTCAAAGGCACAGAAAATATATTCAACAAAATTATAGAAGAAAACTTTCCTAACCTAAAGAAAGAAATACATATGAAGATACAAGAAGCTTACAGAACACCGAATAGGCTGGATCCAAAAAAAAAGTCCCCTCGCCACATAATAATCAAAACACTAAACACACAGAACAAAGAAAAAATATTAAGAGCCGCAAAGGAAAAAGACCAAGTAACATATAAAGGTAAACCCATCAGAATAACACCAGACTACTCAATAGAGACTATGAAAGCTAGAAGATCATGGACAAATCTCATGCAGACACTAAGAGACCACGGATGCCAACCCAGACTATTATATCCAGCAAAACTCTTAATCACCATAGGCGGAGTAAACAAAAGATTCCAGGATAAAACCAGATTTAATCAATACCTGTCTACAAACCCAGCCCTACAGAAAGCACTAGAAGGGAAAATTCAACCCAAAGAAGCTAAACACATCCATTAAAAATCAAGCAATAGATAATCCCACACCAACATACACCACAGAAGAAACAAGCTGGTGTAGCTATCCTAATATCTAGAGAAAAAGGATGTTTCAAAAGAGAAGAAGTCTTGTGGCAATGCCTCAGTGGTCCAGGTAACTACCAGGACTCGGAAAAGTTGGTTGAATTTGGGATTGACTGGGAGGCCAAAGATTTAAAAAGCAGAAGATTCTCTCAAGACACTAGTTGTGTGATAATAGTGTGTTTTGTGTGTGTGAATGAGAATTTGTAAATGTTGAATTCTAGGCTTCGACAATCATTGTCAGTGCAGATTAAGCTGCAAGTATTTATGCTTTAAAACTTAAATTATAAAGCTAGTTACGTCTTTCTAACAACTAGTTTTAATGTTTATGAGCATATTTTACCTACATTACCTTTTCAGGATGTTGAGAAAGATGCATCACAAGCAAAGGCTGGAGGCTGGGGGCTAGATGGTTTTGAGGAAGAGGTCTCGGTGGACTCTTTCATAGAGCAAAGGGAAGCAATGCCTTCTGGGAAATGAGCTAAGTTTTAATCTAGTCTTTAGGATTAGAAGTCAAAAACAAAAATATTAAGGAAAGGAAAACCTAATTGATCTTTGAAGTGTTGTTATAAGGAATTGAGTGGGACTTTTGAGGCCTTTCTTCCAGAAAACAAGGACTTGGTTGTCAGGCCTATATTAGGCCTAAACCTTGGTGCCATGTAGTTGTACTTAAGTCATTTCAATGGAAAGTGTCTTAGTGATTGGAACTTCTAGTGCAGTTTGAAGTTCTTCCATTTGAAAAATGTGATATTTGCATGGGATTGTTTGAATCTTGTTTTCTAGTCCCTCCCCATCACCACCCTCATAGTCTGAAGGTAGATTTTTCTCTTGATAAAGGAACAAAAAAGGTGAACATCTTGTTTGTAAATAGGTATCTAGTAACTAGTGGTAAACTTGAAATGGTAGAATTCTTTAAAGCCTAATTCTAGATAGCCTTAAGAAAATATATCTTAATTACTTTTGAACCTGTATTCACCTTGTTTTTTTTTCAAATATCTTAAGTTATATTTTCTTTTTCAGAGCTGCTGCTTATTTGGGGCTACTTTTTTTTTTTAATTGAGGCTTAATTCATAAAAGGGTATATTGTTTTGATGAGACTTTTTTTTAGAGTTACTTTTTAAAGTCATGAGGTCAACAACTTGGACTACTATGCATGTAAGTGCTAATGCAAATTAAAGCCCAAGTTGACCTCCAGCAGCAGTTCATTCTATGTTGACAGAGAACACTTTGCCTGTTAGGATACTGTTACTCGTGGACTGAAATGCTGAAGAAACCCCTCCCCCTATTTTGTTTTTTTGCAAAAATCAAGGTATATTCTAGGGTTTCCTGGTTGACCTCAACAGATAAACTGAGATGATAGTCTTAGTTCAGAAATGATCTGAATGTAGATTTACAGTCTACGTGTACAGCTGGCTAAGTGAGATCGCTTTCACAGTTCTGCATGTAACCCATCGGCTCCCCATTAGTCACTGAACTCTTAAAACTTGTATTGTAGCATTATTACAATGTTTTGCGCCAATTTTATAAACTTTACAGTACAATATGTGTTCCTTTTCTGAGGCAAACCAAAGGTATATTTCTCAAGGTTCTGCTGCTATCAGCAGTGTTGATGGAGGATTTTTTATACATTTGTAATAGATAGAAATAAACCAGAAAAAAAGAAGAAAAAAAAAAGTGGTGGAGGAAAAGGTGAACACTGCAAGAATACTCAAAAGGGCTGAGAGTTGCAAACGCCAAGATTGGCTTTGCATAGTAAATGGAATAGAACAGCTCTGAACTATAGCTTACTTTTCCTGGTTTGGTCTGACAGAATGATTGAATGCTTTTGTACAAAAATCAGAGCCTTAAAAACAAGGATTTGGTGAGATTGTAAAATGGTGTGCCACTTTGGCAAAACAGTCTGGTGGTTGGTCAAAATGCAAAACATTGTTACTCTGTTACTCAACAATTCTACCCTTAGGAATATAACCTCAAACTACTGAAAATGTGCACCTATGAAACATGTACATGAAGATTTACAGCAGTGTGTTGCTAATAGTAAAAAAGTTAAAACAACTCAAAAAAAAAAAAAAAAAAAAAAAAAAAGAAGAGAGTTGGCAAATAAGCTGGAAAACAGGGAAGCCAGATGTGGGGGTTCATACTTGTAATCCTAGCCTTTGGGAAA
Organism: Peromyscus maniculatus bairdii; assembly: GCF_049852395.1. NCBI lineage: Eukaryota > Metazoa > Chordata > Mammalia > Rodentia > Cricetidae > Peromyscus > Peromyscus maniculatus. The sequence goes on along the minus strand of NC_134852.1, from coordinate 131,097,411 downwards.
CTGAGGCAGAAGAATTGCTGTGACTTCCCAGGACAGCCAGAGCAACAGAGTAAAGCTCCACCCACCCACCCACCCCAAAGGAGAAAGAAAGAATTGCCTAGCTTTGTGTTTAAGGGAAGTATGGATCAAAACCATATTGCTGTTTTGCTTAAAAGATGTGACAGAAATTCGGGGGAGAGAGTGAGAGACAGACTTGTGAAGCGAGCAGCTTACTACTAGTGTATTCTCTGTTTCTTGCATTAACACTTAGTTGCCTTAAGGTTTCAGGCTAGGGGGCTGGAGAGATGGCTCAGTCATTAAGAGCATATACTGCTTTTGTGGAGGACCTGGATTAGGTTCTTAGCACCCACATCAAAGCAGCTCACAACCGCTTGTAACTCCAGTTCCAGGGGATCCAATGCCTGCTTCTGACCTTCAGTGGTACATAAACTCTCATAGGCAGACACACATGGATTTAAAAAAAAAAAATTAAGGACTCCAGACATAGCTGAGAGTGGTGGATCCCTTTAATCCCAGCACTCGGGAGGCAGAGGCAGGCGGATCTCTGTGAGTTCAAGGCCAGCCTGGTCTACAGAGTGAGTTCCAGGACAGCTACGGCTAGACAGAGAAACCCTATCTGGGGAGGGGGGGGGGGTTGCTAGAGTTTTCCTGCCTTGCCCACAGTCAGGACAAATCTCTCTCAACCGCCAGTCCCACAGCTGCTCAGACCCAACCAAGTAAAAACAGAGACTTATATTGCTTACAAACTGTATGGCTGTGGCAGGCTTCTTGCTAACTGTTCTTATAGCTTAAATTAATCCATTTCCATAAATCTATACCTTGCCATGTGGCTTGTGGCTTACCGGAGTCTTCACATGCTGCTGGTCATGGTGGCGGCTGGCAGTGACTCCTCTGCCTTCCTGTTCTTTCTTTTCTCTTCTCTGTTAGTCCCGCCTATACTTCCTGCCTGGCCACTGGCCAATCAGTGTTTTATTTATTGACCAATCAGAGTAATTTGACATACAGACCATCCCACGGGGGTCGGGGGGGGGGGGGGGGGGGGAGCCCAGACAACAAACTTTGACAGTTGTGTTCACAGCAGCTTGATGGGAATTTTAGAGGCTGCTGAGAGGCCTGCCTGTGCTTTGGCTCAAGGATCCATCTCAGTGTCAGGATTTGAATATGTCTATTACCAAATGATGATTTTAGTACTGTGCTACAGAATGATCAGTCCTAAACTAATGCCCACATCTCTCTAAAGCAGACTGCTGTCTTTATGTCTGACTAGGGTGCATGAACGAGTGCTTCACCTGCTAGCTGACCCCAATTCTGAATTTCAAGTAGAACTCACAGTTCCTTCTAGGCCATTCTACATTCCACTGGGATCTGCCTCGCGAGTGTTGGGACTTGCCTTGTTTATTTTAAGAGCTGGGTTATGTAAAACGTCGATGTGAGCTCATACTTGCCGCATTCTAAGATGTTTGTTGTGCTAGATCTCCAGCTTGCTGCTGAACTGGGAAAGACGCTGCTGGATCGGAACACCGAGTTGGAGGATTCTCTTCAGCAGATGTACACAACCAATCAGGAGCAGTTACAGGAAATTGAGGTAATTTACTCAGTGAGAGGGTTACATCCTCTCAGATGTGTGGCACTTTGCTGTGGAACCAGTTATATACTACTAAAATAACAGGATTCATTTTCTAAGTAGTGTTTTTTGAGAAATTGAACCACCAAAGATGATGTATACTTTCTTTCAGTTTTCCTAGTATGTAAATCAGCTCTGGTTTAAAAAAAAGTTTTCTAGCCAGGCATGGTGGAACACACCTTTAATCCCAGCACTTAGGAGGCAGAGGCAGGTGGATCTCTGAGTTCAAGGCCAGCCTGGTTTACAGAGTGTTTTCCAATGCCAGCCAGGGCTACACAGAGAAACCCTGTTTCAAAACAAACAAAAGTTTTCTCTTTACTTTTAGTAAATATAAGAGAAATAATCTAGTATTTGCCAGTATGTAAAGTAAAATGAAGCTGTACTTAGTCTTTAGAGTTTTTTCTTTTAAAAATTAGTTATGCGATATGTAAGGTACACAGAAAGCACGATTGTGCAGAACCGTGCACATACAAAGACCCATACATAGCCTGTGCTCAGTGAAGAGAACACCCACTGTTGACGTTCCCTGCGTGCTCTTCCGTGGTGGCACCTCCCTCCCTCCAACTGTAAAGAACCATTCCATTTAGAATTGGGGAAGAAGTTTTGTTCTCATACAGTATCTGATTTTATAGTGTGTTTAAACTGATGTGCCACTCAGATAATTAATTTAAATTCTTGTTCGTTTGTTGACTTGGGACAGTCTTGTTCTGTAATCCAGGTGGGTTTCAGACCTGCAGTCCTCCTGCCTTGGCCACTGTGAATTTCTGTGAAGTAAACATATCCATGTAGCCAACACTCAGATGAGGTGTGAAAACGTTATCAGCAGTCACCACCCCAGGAACCAGCATCTCCCCCAGACGCCCTAGATAAACCTCTGTTTGAACTTCACATGGGTGGAATGACTTGGACAAATTTCAAACTCTTTTTTTCTTCAGTGTCATTTGGTGCTGTGCATTGCACATGCTGAATACACATTCTACCACTGAATTACAGCTCCCCGGCGCTAAACTTTTCACAGTGTTGATTGACAGTGTTCCTTGGGTTTTCGTTTTTGTATCTTTTTTTTTTTTTTTTTTTTTTTTTTTTTTTTTTTTTTTTTTTTGGTTTTTCGAGACAGGGTTTCTCTGTGTAGCTTTGCGCCTTTCCTGGGACTCACTTGGTAGTCCAGGCTGGCCTCGAACTCACAGAGATCCACCTGGCTCTGCCTCCCGAGTGCTGGGATTAAAGGCGTGCGCCACCACCGCCCGGCTTCGTTTTTGTATCTTTTGTTACTGTTGTTTTAATTTAGAAAAATAATAAGCCAGGTGTGGTGAAGCACACCTTTAATCCCCAGCATTCAAGCTGAGGCAGGTGGATATCTTGAGACCAGCCTGGTCTACAGAGTGAGTTCCAGGACAGCCAGGGCTACACAGAGAAACCCTGTCTAAAAGGAAAAAAAAAAAAAAAAAAAAAAAAAAGCAACACAATTGGAAACCAAAAAGTCAGCCCTTAGCTCATCACCCAGAGAAATTTAAATTCAAAAACTGTCCTTGAGCAAAGTTGTCAGAATGGGTGAGGAATTACTGGTAAACTGGTGAAAATAGTGGGATAAATCCCTGAAACTCTCTGACTTATTATGAAGAATGCCAACGACTGATTGTTTTGGGGGGTGGGGATTTGAGACAGGGTCTCACTATACAGCTCTGGCTGTCCTGGAACTCCCTCTGTAGACCAGGCTGGCCCCAAACTCACAAAGATCTACCTGCCTCTGACTCCTGAGGGCTAGGATTAAAGGCATGGGCCATGCCTCCAGCTGTTTGTGCGTGTTTTACCTGCATGTATGTGAGTGCACTGCATGCCTGTTAGGTACCAGAGGAGGCCAGAGGAAGGCACTAGGTCCCCTGATACTGGAGTTAGGGATGGTGAGTGCTGGGAACTGATGAATCATCTCTCCAGTCCCCCTGGCCCAGCTTTTTTATGTGGGTGCCAAGGATGCGATCTCAAATCCTCATGTTGTGTAGGAAACATCTGTCCACTGAGCCATTGCTCCAGCCCCTATTCCCTGGGAATTTTAAAGCATTTTGTGCCTTTACTGCATTTATTAATAATCTTTTTTATATTGTACTTATTTCTTAGTTGACTTTTTTCTACTTTCTCAATTCCCGTTGTAACACTAAGACTGTTGCCATGTTTATTCATAGTCTTTCACACATAGTAGGTAACTGATTAATACTTTTGAAGGTGTAGAGGGAGCACTGGCCTTTGTATCCAGAGACTTTGGGCATAAGCCCTTGATGATATTTGTAAATAGAGAGTTCAGCCATGTAAACCACCTCTTAGGTCTGTCTGCTCCATCATGGAATGGTGACAAATGCTGGCACTACATTGGTACAGGGTGCTCTGGGGGATGATGAGATCATGAGAATGTGTTTTTGGACTTCTGTAATTATTACATCATTACTTACTCATTTCAGAATATTTATAGTGCAACAGTCTTACTTCTGGAAAATAAATCCTGTTGTTTTAGTGGACAGTAGATCTTAAAAACTTGGCAAGGTAAGGCTAGGGAGATGGCTCAGTTGGTAAAGTGGGCGTCATACGAGCACAAAAACCTGAGTTTGGATCCCCAGAACCCACATAAAAGCCAAGCATGATGGCATACATCTCTAATACAATGGGAGCAGAGACAGGTGGATCCCTGACAACTTGTCTAGCCTATGGGTAAACTCCAGATTCAGAGAGAGACCCTATCACAAAAAAAAAAAAAAAAAAAAAAAAAAAGACACCTAATGTCAGCCTCTCTGGCTCCACACATACATATGCTACACATACAAACACACGCTAACTTGGTAAGCTATAATATGTGACTTTTATTTTCATATTCCTACTTCTCCACCCCTGTATGTCCTACAGTAGAAATATATTACTGTAATCAGGTAAAAGACACTTTTAGTGTTTAATAGGAATTAATTATTTGCTATTTTTTGTTTTGTTTTTGTTTTTCAAGACAGGATTTCTCTGCGTAATTTTGGAGCCTGTTCTGGATCTTGCTCTGTAGACCAGGCTGGCCTTGAACTCACAGAGATCCACCTGGCTCTACCTACCGAGTGCTGGGATTGAAGGCGTGAGCCACCATAGCCCGGCTACTATTTCTTCACTATTACTAAGGATTATTTTTACACTAAATTTCAAATACTTGGCTGTAATTCACACTGCTGGGCAGCTAAATTTCCTTTTTGGTTGTTGTTTCAACATGTAGTCCTGGCTGGTCTGGAACTCCCTGTGTAAACCAGGCTGGCCTTGAACTCAGAGATCCACTTGCTTGTTCCCCAGGGCTGGGATTAAAGGCATATGCCACCATGCCTGGCTCCTGGCTTTCTACACCATGAGTTCTGGGGATTGAACTCAAGTCCTGTGTTTGCAAGGCAGGCACTTTACCGACTGAACTGTCTTGCCAAGCCTGATGTTCTTGCCATAGGTTGGCTTTTCTGTCTGCTTTGCTGCCACTCTCACGTCCCCCTCAGTGTGGCAGTCAGGTCTGAAGTGGTGTCCCAGATCCTGAAATGAGAAAACGAGAATGTTAGAAGCATGTATGGACTTTGAGGTGAATGGAGGGAAAGGTAACCTATTTCCTTCTGTATGAAGTGAAGAAAAATAAATTTGGAGATGGAGGCTGACAGCACATTGTTTGGTGTCTGCTATACACAGCACTTACTTAGGGAGCCAGTAGTTCTCTTTGCAGTTGCCGACCAGAGGAGACTCCCTTGTACACTGTCTGTGCCTGAGTCTTGAAGAGTGAATGGCTTTTCTGATTATTGGTGGCTTAATACAATTAAACTAAACTCCTACCCTGTGAAAACAAGCTCCTTGGCATTCTTGGGTTATCCTCAAAGCCAAGTCCTCTAAGGCTAAGATATCACAAGTTCTTCAATGGCTTCATTGTATTTTTATCACAGATTTTTATATAGTGAACAAGAGGTACTTTCGGTAGGTTTTTAGTGGCCTCTTTGTACTTATTTGCATGTTGATTTATTTCCTGTATGTTGACCACAAGCCTAAGTTGACTTTTTTTTTTTTTTTTTTAAAGAGACTTAGCTTGAGATCTGTGGAATATATGGTATGTATTATAAGGTTTCTGAATGTGGTGTTGGGGCCGTGAGAATAGAGTCTAAATGGGAATTAGTGGTTAATAGGCTTTTCCCAGGAGGTCTGTAGCCAAGCCCATCACAGAAACTTTCAGATTAAATCTTTCTTGATATTTGTACTCTGAATTGTGATACTGAACACAGCTGTTGTGAACAGAGGTCTAGAAATTGATATTTAGCTAATAAACTGTAATCTAACTAAATATGTAAGAAATGGGCTAGATAGAGAACACTTTCCCAGAAAGAAGGACAGTGTCAGTCAAGCAGTTGAGTTGACTGTTGTGTTGTCTTGAGAAAAGTGAGGGTCCTCGAGGTGCTGCTGTAAACAGGAACAGGTTCTCTGACAAATCATTTCGTGTGTGTGGATGCTTTGCCTGCATGTGTGTCTGCTCCATGTGGTGCCTGGTGTCTACAGAGGTCAGGAGAGGGTGTCAGAGACCCTGGAACTGGTCTTATAGACAGTTGTGAGCCACCACATGGGTGCTGGGAACTAAAGCCAGGTCCTGTGCAAGAGCAGCAGGTGCTCTTAACCACTGACCATCTCCGGCCCCTGGAGCAGGTGTTCTGAAACAGCTTGCAAAGAGCTTAGGTTTGAAATGAGGCCTACAGATAACTAAAGTGCTTGGCCTGGGTTTGTGCCACAGATCCTGTTAGCTGTCTGTCAAGGTCTACAGTAAGCTCTTTCAAATGCATTGGACTATAGCACCAAATGTGGTTCAGTCTCAGAATCTCAGTATTTAGGGCCTGAGACAGGAGGATTGACCATTTAAGGCCAACCTGCATAGCCAGACCTCCCCATCTCAAGTAAACATTGAATTACTAATGAAATATCATATTTAAATAGCCAGCAAATATTGTAGAAACAAATCATGATATACTAATACAGCATATATAGCAAGTAACAAGATCTTGTGGCCATCTGGAAACTATCATACTTTCAAATAGTGACTTATGTAAGTAAGCATCAACATTCCTGCAAACCCTACAGTAGGATATGAAAAAAACTTGTGATTCTATTGGTGGTAATGCCCCTGTTAGTGCTGTGGTTTATGGCTTCCATTCATCATTGAAGGAAATGCCAATTTTCAGTTAGAAATTTTCAAAATAGCTGTCTTTCCCATCAGAGTTCACAGACCCTCTCTAAACTCCATCTGTGGACCCCAGGCGAAGAGCTGCTGGGTTAGACGAACCAGCCAGAAGCAGCACAGAGATGGCTCAGCTGCTGAGAGTCTAACAGCATGTAATGCTCTTGCAAGAGGGCTGGAGTTTGGCTCCCAGCTCCCACATCAGGCAGCTTACAGCTGACTATAACTGGCTCTAGGAGGAATCTGACACCTCTGGCCTCCACACGCTCCTGCTTCTATGTGTCCACATGGTATGTGGACGGACACACACACACACACACACACACACACACACACACACACACACACTTAAACACAGTAAAAATTAAGTTTTTCTAAAAACTTCCCTTTTGTGTGTATGAGTATATGTCTGTGCACCACATGCATGCAGTGCCCAAGAATGCCAGAAGAGGGCATCAGTCTGGAGTTATAGACAGTTGTGAGCAGACATGTGCATACTAGAAATTAAATACCAGGTCATCTAGAAGAGCAGCCAGTGCTCACTCATAACTGCTGAGCAATCTCTCTAGCCCCATACAAAATAAATCTTTAAAAGATTTTTTAAAATAGCCTCCCCCGGGAGACAGAGGAGTGGGGTGAAGTTCCTGAAGGAGGGCAGTCCTTGCATATGTGTCTTCAAAAGTTTATGGCAGGGATAGCTGTTGAATTTAAGACAGAGAATCCATAGCTAACACAGGAAGCTGACAGGAACTCTGACGTGACTGGAGAAATGATGAAGCCTGGTAAATACTAAGAGTGTGAGGTTGCTCTTAAGTTGTGACTAATCTGAAATGAAAACTCACAGAGAGAGTCACTAGAATGAAGATGCCTTGAATTTGTTCTGAGATGACCAAGGCTGACAGCAGTAGAGGTGAGATGTTTGTGTTGTGATGGTTAAAACTGGATGATGGGCATAGGGGGGCTTACTAATAAACTTTTATTATTTCTATGTTTCGGGGCTGGAGAGATGGCTCAGAGGTTAAGAGCACTGGTTGTGCTCTTAACTGAGGTGGTGAGGTCAGTGAAAGGACAGATACACAGACACATGTACAGAAAAGTTGAGATCAGGTGGGCCGTGCTCACTTTGATGGAGGGCACCAAATGTAGCAGCAACCCGAACTTACATGTTTATTTTGTACATCTGAATGGAGGAGACAGGTCTTTTGTATACAGTTGAACAAGGAGGCAGGCTTAGCTAATCTTGGGAGATTTCTGCAGAGGAGCAGTTTCAGGCTGTAATCATCCAGAAGGAAGAAGCTGTGATGTTGGATAATTTCTCTATATACTGATCAGTTCATATATACTCAAACAGACTGGAGGAAGTCTTTGTCGTTTCCACGGGTCTGAGGTTTCAGGAATCCTTGACATGGCTGTGCCGTGTCAACAGCATACCTTCACTCAGGACTTCATCTGTTCCTTGTACATTCAGGGCTTCCTCAGCTCCCCACACCACTGGGTCAGGAGAAGGGGACTTCCAGGATTTTCCATGTCCAAGATCTACATTTCCCTACTAAGTACATGGTTTATGCTCTTCATGTATTAGTAATCACAGAGGTTCTGCTAAAATTGCAGACTCTGAGTTCTGTCCTGGTCTCGCTGAATCAATATTTGGGGGGAAAGGGTCTAGGTCCCCACAGTTGTCTTTCAGGTGAATTGCACATAAAAAGTTTAAAAACTAATTCTAAGTAAAGATGAGGGCTCCCTCTTACTGAATGAACACTTTCATCATTTGTCAGATACCATACTAGACTCTGTGTATTAGCCTTCATGTAAATGAATATATTTGCATATGTAGGAGGAGAAATAATGGAGAGTTAATAAGGAGTAAAGCATGTATTTTAGATACATAAATGGGAGGTGCTCGAGTGAATGAATCTCTCAGAGGTGGCTTTGGATTCTGTCCTACACACCATAATGAAGAACAGTATATTCTTGGAGCAGGCATGAGATGGCGGAAAAGGACTTTGACTCTAGAAGACAAGTGGCTAGAACTAGTGCTGGCTCCTGGCCCAGAAGAGTTGAAAGTTGTGCTCAGTGGTTGACCTTCGATCTGCCTGGTAGACGGGGAGGGATGTACATGGTGGGCAGACAACTTTCCTGCATCTCTTCTCAACTGCCTTCAGTAGTCCTTAACTACTGTGCCAAAAACACATATTCTGAAGCCACATATCCAGGTCACATATATATTAATCTTTCTAGTCTCATGGGATTCTGATGAGGAAGTGGTTTTTTTTGTTTTGGTTTGGTTTTTTGGTTTTTCGAGACAGGGTTTCTCTGTGTAGCTTTGCGCCTTTCCTGGAAATCTCTTTGTAGAGCAGGCTGGCCTCGAACTCACAGAGATCCTCCTGCCTCTGCCTCCCAAGTACTGGGATTAAAGGCGTGCGCCACCACTGCCCGGCCTGATGAGGAAGTTACAAAAAAGTTAGCAATGGCAAAGAGTCTTCAAGCCTGTTCTCTGAGGTAGAATACTACTGCCTCCTTCACCACTCTGGTCTTGTCCTCACTACAAGACTCCACTCATAAACTGGCTTTTTATGTGTTCTCTGTGACAGATGTGTCCTACGTAGAGGATGTAGGAATAGTTTCTGTTGTAAATAATTTGTGTCTGATTATACAGTTCCCTTTTTTAAAGTTATGATCAGTCCCAAAGAATACTTAGGACTTGGGACTTATATAAATTGTAAAATGTCTACATTATATATTCATTTATTTTGAGTGTGTGTGCACACATGTGCACTCTCGAGCAGGCGCACACGCACACACGTATGCACTCATGCACATTAGTGTGCAAATGTGCCACCACATGCCTGTGGAGGTCAGAGGACAGCTTAGAGTTAGTCCTCTCCTTCTGCCGTGTGAGTTCTGGGGATTGAAATCTGGTCATCAGGTTTGATAGCAAGTGCCTTTACCACTGAGCCATCTTGCCACCCCTGTCTATATATTCCTTTGGCCCCAAGCCCTTTCTTTACCCAGTCAAGTGTTCCTAAGAAATTAAACATTCCTGTGGATGACAGGAAACCACTGTGTCATTACTACCTGGGACAGAACCAAGAACTCTCTCCCTCAAGTCTGTAAAGGCTTCCTGTCAGAAGCTGAGTGGTTGTTTTCCAAGGGACCAAGGGAAGCTTGTGGAGGTGTAGGCAGTGAAGAATGAATGGACCATCGTAGATACCATGCTTCATGCTAACTTGCTCATTTAATCATGTCAGTTCTAGCCTTTTCTAACACCTATAACCCCTTGCCAATTCCGAACCCCAGAAGTTCCACTGAGGTGTTATCCCTTAGGTTTACAGCATTTATTTGCTAGCAGATCTTGAACTGATCTGAGGCTGTTTGTAATCTTCATACTTTTTGATGTGGAAGTATCAATGCTTAATTACAGAGTCCTGCCCAGCCCTCACAGGAGTGTTGTAAAGCCTAAGTTATAAATACTATGGTTTGTTTGGGAATGGTGATGGTGGTGTTAATTCAAAGAATTTTTCAGAACACTTTTGGCCCCAAGAGATTGCTATGAGAAGTTGAAGATAAAGAGCGGTTGTTTGTTCTGTGTGGACATTATGTAAGCACCTGAGAAGGGACCATATCCTCTCACCAAATCACTGTTGAAAGCCAGCCATAGGGCTACACACCTGTAATCCCAGCACTAAGAGACAAGTCAGGAGGGCCAGGGATCAGAGCCGGCCTGGCTGGAGACACATAACAGACTTGGTCTCAAAAAGCAAAGGTTGCCCAGCAGTGGTGTTGAGGCAGCATACAGCTTTTATCCCAGTGCTTGGGAGGCCAAGGCAGGAGGATCTCTGAGTTCCAGGACAGTCAGGGCTACACTGAGAAACCCTGTCTGGAAAAGCAAAACAAAAAAGCCAAGGTCACTTGGCCCTGATGGTACTTGAAGAGTTCTGTAAAATACCTCACGAAGTGTCTTTAAACCCAAGTCTGCTTCCGTATGATTACACTTCCAACCTCTTTTTTTCCTCTTATGGTTGTATCCAGAGGACTAGGAGCAGGAATGTTCTGTTTGGAATATATGCCCCACTTTAGTGTGGTGGGAGGAACCGGGGAAGGAGGGACTCCAGGTGACCTAACTGGCATTAAGATTGCACTTATTCATAACCCTTATCCTTGGTCTTCAGAAAGCAGTCTTAGCGGGACTAAAATAAATAACCTAGTAAGGATCTTGTGAATAAGGATGGTGGAGATGGCATTCTTGTAAAATAGAAATAAAATAATGAGGTTTTGATATTTATTAAAGTTTCTGGTAAAATTAATGTATTTTTTACTAGTTTTTGTCTGAAATGCCTCACTCGAAAAAAATATGATTTTTTTTTTCAAGTGAAAACCACAAAAAATTTTCTTCCATGTTAAGCTTTTCTTTCTTTTTCTTTGGGCTAAACATTTTTTTAAACCTTTTCTGTTTTTTGTTTGTTTGTTTAGTTGGTTGGTTGGTTTTTCGAGACAGGGTTTCTCTGTATAGCATTGGTGCCTTTCCTGGAACTCACACTGTAGCCCAGGCTGGCCTTGAACTCACAGAGATCTGCCTGCCTCTGCCTCGTGCATGCTGGGATTAAAAGGCATGCGCCACCACCGCCTTTTCTGTTTTTTTTTAAATGTTGTTTGTATATATATGAACCTTACACCTGAATATGTGTATATGCACTGTGTGTATGCCTGATTCCTGCAGAAATCAGAAGGACCAGGTCTCCTGGGTGGTGGTAAGCTGCTGGGTGGGTGCTGGGAACCGAACCCATGTCCTCTGCAAAGAACACTTCTCTTAACTGCTGAGCCATCTCCCCAGCCCTTATTAAACATATTTTGTTTAAACTTTTATTGTGTTTCCCAAGCTTTTCTTCTTGTGGGATTATCGTATTTCACTTTGGGTTTTCCTTTTGAATATTAAGCATATATTTTGTAAAATCTGACTAACCTCATGAATATAGGAGTATTGGAAAGCATTAATGGAGCTAAACACATCAAGGATATCTTATGTCTGTTTCTTACTCAAACGGGTAGTTTCTATTGGGATTTAACATTCTTTTCCCATTAAATAAACCAGTGACACTGTGGTATAATATAAAGTTCACATTGGGTCTTTGTCCCTCAGTCCTGGTGTAAAACTCTAAAACCCCTATTGTCCTGAGTAATAGGATGAGAAACGACCACATTATTAAAGGCTGCAGTGGCTAGCTAGCCAGGAGAGGAGGGCGGGCCGACGGTCAGAGCCCTGGGAGCTTCAGGGCTGGCAAACACATCACCATGCCAGGAGGGTGCTGAGCCCACAGGTGGAAGCCCTCAGCCTTCACCTGGCACAAGTTGGCATTGGAGCGCCAGAGAATCAGTGTGGAAGCATGCAGACTGTCTCCTCCGTGTTGCCTGATAGCACTCTCTTGCTTTACAGTATCTGACCAAACAGGTGGAGCTTCTGCGGCAAATGAATGAGCAGCATGCCAAAGTTTATGAGCAGTTAGATGTCACAGCCAGAGAACTGGAAGAAACCAACCAGAAGCTGGTTGCTGAGAGCAAAGCCTCACAACAAAAAATCCTGAGGTAAAATTTCTGTCACTGAGGGCAATCTACAAAGGAGGTACTTAGTATAATTTGAAGTAGAATGTGCCTGTAGGGGGTTGGGCAATAAAGGATAAGGGTTCATTCTTTTAGGAGAATGAGGATTAACTGTAAGTCCTTTCCAATTAAGAAAGCCAAGTTTGAGTGACTCACACCTAATCCCCCTTCACTAGTTTTGATCTTAATTTAATGTGACAAGCAGCAACCAGCTTATGTCTTCTTCACAGCCTCACGGAAACAATTGAATGCCTACAAACCAACATTGATCACCTCCAGAGCCAAGTGGAGGAGCTGAAATCTTCCAGCCAAGGAAGAGCGGGGCAGAAGACATGTGACCAGGAGAAGCCGGCACCCAGCTTCTCCTGTCTGAAAGAGCTGTATGACCTCCGCCAGTAAGAGCCTGCCTTTCTGTGGATTTGATAGCTAGAAACATCCCGTGTCGTTGACCCATTCCGGAGTACAGGAGATGGAGAGCTCCGTTTCAAGAAGTGCCCCGTGCCTGCTAAACCACCAGTAGTTTGAACAAAGCCACTGAACTTAAAAAAGTATTTTCACCTAAAAAAAAGCCTTTATAATTTATAGTTATGAGTTTGAGTCTTTAATAAATACTTACTAAACACCTGTCAGACATCAGCAATGATGGCCAAAATAGATGACATGACTTGTGTCTTCATGACCTTTCCTGAAGTCAGATGCTCCATAACCCAGAAATACATACACACAAGCTGCCTAAGATCGAATAGGAGAGGCCAATTAATGTTTCTCACTCTTTACTTTATGTCACATTACCTAGAGAGATCTGGGGTTTTTGAAATAAGATCTCATACAGCCCAGCTGGCCTCAAACTCCTGATCCCCCTGCCTCCAGCTCCCAAGTGCTGAGATTACATGTGTGCCCCTGGCATTGTGGATGTTTTCCAAGAGCAGATACTCTCTCTCAGGTCAGAATTTCTAGGTGTGATCCCAAAACTGTCTCGGTGGTTCTGATGTGTAACCCAAGTTAAAAGTCCAAACATCGTGTTCCTTAACCTTGGTCACACATTATGGAGAACATTTAAAACCCTTAGGTCCAGGTAGCAGACCAAGTAGGTCAGAATCAATGGTGTGAGCTCCAGGTTTTAAGACCACCCAGCTGATTGTGATCTGCAACTAGAGATGAGACTCTCTGGTCCATTATATTTCCTAGTAAACAGTTGTCATTCTGCTGGTCTGCAAGTGAGTTTTCTATGCTACTTTTACTATTGGGAAACAAATCAGTCACAAAAACTGCATTTGCTTTCAATATTTTCCAGCTTCATAGAGTTTCATTTTAGCCACTGCTTATAGCACTGAATGGGCTAAAAACTGGTGTCACAGCCCCTTTCAAAGATTTAGTTGAAAAGCCCCAGCAGCCTCCTTTGCGCCATCAGTTGACCTTTAAATATTTCCATGTTTCCTCGTAGACACTTTGTTTATGACCACGTGTTCGCTGAGAAGATCACTTCCTTGCAAAACCAGCAGAGCCCTGATGAAGAAGAAAATGAGCATCTGAAAAAGACAGTGACGATGTTGCAGGCCCAGCTGAGCCTGGAGAGGAAGAAGCGAGTGAGCGTGGAGGCGGAGTATCAGGTGGTGCTGAAGGAGAACAGTGAACTGGAGCAGCAGCTTGGTGCCACAGATGCCTACCGAGCCCGAGCACTGGAGCTGGAGGCCGAGGTGGCTGAAATGCGGCAGATGCTGCAGGCAGAGCATCCTTTTGTGAATGGTGTGGAGAAGCTGGTCCCCGACTCTCTGTTTGTTCCCTTCAAGGAGCCCAGCCAGAGCCTGCTGGAGGAGATGTTCCTAGCTGCTCCAGAAGCACCGAGAAAACCACTCAAGCGCAGCAGCAGTGAAACGGTGCTCAGCAGCATGGCAGGGGGGGACATTGTGAAGGGCCACGAGGAGACCTGCATCAGGAGAGCAAAGGCTGTGAAGCAGAGGGGCATCTCCCTCCTGCATGAAGTGGACACTCAGTACAGTGCCCTGAAAGTCAAGTATGAAGAGCTGCTGAAGAAGTGCCAGCAGGAGCAGGACTCACTGTCACACAAGGCTGTGCAGACATCCAGGCTGCTGGCCAGGGACCTGACAGGACTGGTAACCCAGTCTGAGGCTGGAGCCAGCAGCTGGGAACCCACCCCCGTCAGCCCAGAGCCCACCACTTCCCCCACCACCACACCTCCAGAGTACAAAGCACTGTTTAAGGAGATATTTAGTTGTATCAACAAAACAAAGCAGGAAATAGATGAACAGAGGACAAAATACCCATCTCTGTCCTCTTACTCTTAATGAGACCTCCAGTTCTAATCTGCCTGTTTACTTTCACCCCCTCGAATCCAGACACAGCGCAGTCTCCAAAGCTTGATGTTGCTAAAGATATTTGCCTCGTTGCTTTGTTACTTGGCAAAAGCAGCAGGAGAGGTGGCTGACAGTGTTGACTCCAGGGTCCCTAGGAAATCTCACGGTAGACTGGCCTCTGGTTGGTGCATTGATGAGGCTCATTTCCAGGAAAAGCCCTAGAACCGGTGGAGGGGGATCCATGTACTTGGAGTAGGCTAAAGGACCTACAGTGTGAGGCAAAGGACAGAATTGAAACAAAACTAAGGCTGTTCCTGTTGCTTCCAAACTTGGCTTCTCAAACTACTGGAACTCCAAGGTCTGCTTAACTAAAATACTTTTCACACTCATTCCAAAGAATGTTGAGAAAGCAGGAATCTTTTCAGATGACATTAACCAGCTTCTTAAACCCCTGAAGTTTGTTGCATCTGCTACCAGTTGAATGATGACTGACAGGCAGTCCTATTTCCAAATTCAGTGACTACCAATTGAAATGGCAAGTTTTGGTTTGACCAATGCCTGCTGGTCTATGCCCAGCATTCAGCTGTTTCACTCACAGCTAGGCATGTAGTATTAATTGTGTTTTCAAATAGAAACTAAAGAAGAAAGGAGAAAGCTCTTAGGTGTTTCTGTGCTGACCACTTGGCAGCCACAGCTGCTTCTGCTCAGTTCTTCCCATTCCCAGACTTGCAGATGTCCCTGTCTACTTCCTTACACAGTATTGATGTTCTCACTGTGGAAAGACTCTTCCTCTCACTTGCATACTTTAATTTAAAATATTTAAGAGAACCATGGTTCTGATTGTTGTATATATTTTTCTAAAAGCCGAATAAAGCTATCTATGAATGTGAACAAATAGATCTACTGCCTATTGTTTTAAGCTTAATGCCATTTTGCAGTTGAAACCAGCTGGCTTTTTCCCAATAGACAGCTCTAGGGAATTTGAAAGTGATTTCCCCTCATTTTCTTTTAAGCAAGAAATCCTTAGAATTGTATAACTTAACAAAAATTCTGTCCATGTTGCTAAATATTATGATTGAAAACATTTCCCCACTATTTCAGAAGTGCCTGGCTTAGTTCTGAATTCAAAGCACTGTTGTTAAAGCATCCGATCAATTAATCATGGTTAAGAACTTTTCAGTTTGTGACTATTGGGGCTGGGGCAAAGGCTCAGCTGAGTAAAGCGCTTGTGCAAGCATTGAGACTTGAGTTCATGCCTCAGCACCCATGTAAAAGATAGCATGGCAGCATG
Source organism: Peromyscus maniculatus bairdii (assembly GCF_049852395.1). Taxonomy (NCBI): domain Eukaryota; kingdom Metazoa; phylum Chordata; class Mammalia; order Rodentia; family Cricetidae; genus Peromyscus; species Peromyscus maniculatus. The sequence continues at coordinate 131,081,377 of NC_134852.1, read as the reverse complement.
TACATGTAGTACCACTACTGTAAGGCAGACACCAGCTGACCCCAAGGACTCACTGGCCCTAGCCAGCCAGCTCCAAGTGCAGTGAGACACTCAAAAGATGAGCACAAGGGCTAAGAGCATGTCTCTGGTTCATTGCTGAAGAGTACACTGCTCCTGCAGAGGGCCTGAGTTAGTTCCCAGCACCCACCCAGGCAGCTCACCACTGTCTGAGACTCCGGCTCCAGGTGAGTGTGATGTTTCTGACCTTGAGCAGCTGCACACACATACGAGTGCTTGCATGTGCAACTGCACACAATTTTTTTTCTTTTTTTAAAATTTATTTTATGTGCATTGGTATTTTGCCTGCATGTACATCTGCGTGAGGGGGTGTCAGATTTTGGAGTTATAGACAGTTGTTAGCTGCCATGTGGGTGCTGGGAATTGAACCCGAGTCCTCTGGAAGAGCAGTCAGTGCTCTTAACCACTGAGCCATCTCTCGAGCCCCCATGATATTTTTTTTCTTAAAAGAGTGATGATATAGGAAGACAACAACCTCTGGCCCACAAATACATCAACACATACACACAATAGCATTAGTCAAATTTGATGAGTCTTGATTCCAAATTAGATGTGCTTTTTAATTAACTCTCACAGTTTTGTACCAGTGGCATGGATAAAGGACCTGAGCTCAATCCCCAGAATCCACATGGTGGAAGAGAACCAAGTGCCATAAGTTGTCCTCTGACCTCCACACTGGTGCATTCACATGCCCCTATATACACACTCACAAACAAAATGTAAACATTTCCATTTTTGTTTTGGTTTGAGATGGGATTTTACTGTCTAGCTATGGCTAACCCTAAACTCACTGTAGACCAGGCTGGCCTTGAGCTTGCAGCACTTCTGCCTGTGGAGAGCTAGCATCTGAGTACCCACACCCAGCTTCCAGGTTCATTTTTGAGATGGTGGTCTCATGTACCTGATGATGACGCTGAACTTCACATTTCATTTCCCAAGTTGTCGCTGGTGTTATCATGCCTGCTCTAAGCAGTACTGGGGATCAAACTCTGGGCTCATGTGTTCTAGGCAAGTACTTTGCCAACTAACCTACATCCCAAGTCTTGAGGCAAAGTCTTGCCATGTAGTCCAGACTGACCTCAAACTGGTAATCTAACTCCTTTAGCCTTTCAAGTACTGTGATTACAGGTATGTACTGCTACTTCCGGCTTTCTTTCCTGACTACCAACCTACCTCTTCCCCCACATCAGCCAACCAGTTTCCTGTATATTCTTCCCAGATAGGCAGGCATACATTAGCACAGAAATAGTTGCCACCTCACATTTAAAAACAGTACTGTATTGTAAATACTATATCTTAATGATAACTATACAGTGTCACAGCCTCCACGAGGAGATGTAATAAATACATACATACCTATGTGCATACACTTAAACATGACTTTAGAAGTGAAGGCAAAAAGATGTGAGCACTTTGGCATCACTGAACCGTCATGCTTCAAGTAACTCCACATAAGGATGCCTCATTTCTCACACCCATGCCAATGGGCTTTTACTTTTCTGAGAAAAGGTCTCATGATGTTACTCTTAAATAACAGGCAAATGGTGGTGTCCTAATAGCTTATATTTACATTTATATTATGAATGAAGTTGTATATTCTTTGGTTTTTCTTTTTGCTTTTATTTGTGCTTTTTTGTTGTTGTCTTGTTTGCCTTTGAGACAAGGCCTCTTCGTGTGCCCTGGCTGGCCTGGAACTTGCTCTGTAGACCAGGCTGACCGCTCTCTGCTGGCCGCTGCCTCCTAAGGTATGTGCCACTGCTAAAAGAGTTGACTATTCCTACTGTTAGCCATTTGTATTCTCCTTTTGCCTGTTTGTTAAAGGGCATTGGTATTAGGAAGTATACTTTTGCAGTTGGATATTGCAAGTATTTTCCTTGAATATCTTATTTTACTTTTAATGGCAGTTTGACAAACAAATTTATAACCATGTTTCTTGATCAGTGTCTTGAAATGATTTGCCCCTTTGTTTGATAGGTCTATCCATCTGAACTATATTCCCCACCAACCAAAATGCCCCTCATGAATTTGAACCAATTTATATCGTAGGCTCTGATGTCCATGTACATAGGTCAATTTTAGTGGCTGTATTTGGATATTTATATTTTTATAACTGAAGGGGAAAATGGAATTTCTTTCATAGAATTTTCCCAAATGTGGTGTGTATGTGTGTGTGTGTGTGTGTGTGTGTGTGTGTGTGTGTGTGTGGCGGTGGTGGTGGTGGTGGGGTAGTGGCATGTTTTTCTCTAAATGTCTAGTTCTTGGATTGAAGTATTTATTAAGGTCAGGTATTTTTGTTTTGTTTTAAAGATTTGGGTTTTTTTGTTGTTTGTAGCTCTGGCTGTTCTGGAACTCCATATGTAGACCAGGCTGGTCTCATACTCAGAGATCCACCTGTCTCTGTCTCTTTTTTTTTTTTTTTTTTTTTTTTGCGTTTTCGAGACAGGGTTTCTCTGTGTAGCTTTGCACCTTTCCTGGAACTCACTTGGTAGCCCAGGCTGGCCTCGAACTCACAGAGATCCGCCTGGCTCTGCCTCCCGAGTGCTGGGATTAAAGGCGTGCGCCACCACCGCCCGGCTCTGTCTCTGTCTCTTGAGTGCTAGGATTAAAGATATGTGTGCCACCATGCCCAATTCAAGATTTATTTTGTGTGTCTGGGTGTTCCATCTGCAACATGCACAGTGTCCACAGAGGCCAAAAGAGGGAGCTGGATCTCCTGGAACTTGTTGCCCATTGTTGTGTGGGTGCTGGGAACAGAACCTGGGTCCTCTGCAAGAGCAACGAGTGCTCCGAGCCATCTTTCCAGAACCTTGAAGTTAGCTGTTTTGTTTTGTGCCCCACCCCCACCTCCCACCCGAGTCTGAGTTTCTGTATAACAGCTCTGGAACTTGCTTTGTAGACCAGGCTGGCCTCAAACTCACAGAGATCTACCTGCCTCTGCCTCCTGAGTGCTAGGATTACAGACATGCACCACCACCACCACCCAATTTGAAGTCAGTTTTTAAAATGATTTTGTGTGTGTTTGCCTGCATATATGCATACTACGTGTGCCCAAAGAGACCACAAGATGATGTCATCCCCCAGAGCTGGAGTAACAGATTGTTGTAAGCCACCGTGTGGGTGCTGGGAATTGAACACCAGTTCTCTGAAGAGCTGCTGGTGCTTGTAACTGCTGAGCCATCTCTTCAGCCTGAGGTAAGTTTTCTTGTTTTGTTTTTATTTTTTGGTTTTTTGAGACAAGGCTTCTCTGTGTAGCCCTGGCTGTCCTGAAACTAACTCAGTAAACCAGGCTGGCTTCAAACTCAGAGATCCACCCAATACAGGGGCACCTGTCTCAGAGATTTTGCACATTTTGAAAGATTTCTCTGTTGGGCTTTGTAGCTGCTGCATACGGAGAAGCTAATGATTCTGGCTGTGTTGTTGAACAATTAGAGTAGCTTTTACATGGTAGTTCTAAAAAATAATTTTAACAACTGATTTTTTGTTTGTTTTGGTTTTGGTTTTTTGGGTTTTTTTTGAGACAGGGTTTGTCTGTGTAGCTTTGTACCTTTCCTGGATCTCACTCTGTAGCCCAGGCAGGCTTCAAACTCACAGAGATCTGCCTGCCTCTGCTTCCCGTGTGCTGGGTGGGATTAAGGCGCCGCCGCCGCCACCACCACCCAGCCTTAACTGATTTTTTTTAACCCTTCTCTAATCCTTGTCTCACTAACTGGTTGATCTAAAATAACATAATTATGATGAGAGTAAACATACTTCTCAGTCTCAACTAAAGGATATGTATACTGTTCCATTAGTTGTGATACTGGGCTTCTATTCAGTCAGGAATTTAAGAAATTATATTTTAATTTATATCAAGTAAATTTGTATCCAATTAGACAAAATGTATTTCCACTTCTCCCCTTTATTGTGTACATGTGTATATCCTTTCCTCCTTTTAGTCATACAAAGGAACATATTCACATCATATACTTTGGATGTGAGATACTAAGATGTCTCTTGCCAAATTCTCAGCAGTCCTGATGTGAAGTCACCTCCTCCCACATAACTGCAGTTTTGTACTCTGATCTGCATTTATGTATTCCCCTCACCACCACCACCACCACCACCCCTGGAACCACCATTTTATCATTTCTATGCACTTTGTTATTGCACCTTTTTTTTCATGCTAAATAATATTCCCATGTGAATGTGTTTATATACTACAATTTATCCATGTTGATGAATGTTTTGACTGTTCCCATATCTTGGATATTATGAATAGTGCCTTAGTGGATAAAGAAGTGCAAGTATCTTTCACAGCTGGTTTTGTTTCTTTGGTATATGTCCAGAAGACTACTGGATCCTACAGTAAGTCCATTTTTTTTTTTAACAACCATAGTTTTCCATGGTAGCAGCACCAGTCTCTACTCCCAACCATGTATGAAGGTACCCTGTTTGCGCACATCTTCAGTACTTCCTTTTGATAATTACCATGTTAGCAGATGAGAAGACATCTCACATCACTGGGACTCCTGATTTGCATCTTCTTAACAGTATCCAACACCTTTCACATACCTATTGACGTTCAGTATTTTTGCAGAATATCTTTCCAACTCCTTTGCTCATTTTACAATCAGGTTTTTTGTTTGTTTTGTTTTTTGAGACAGGATTTCCTTGTATAGCCCTGGTTAAAACCAGGTTCGTTGTGGTAGGTTCCTATTTGGTTGGTTGCTTGGCTTTCTTGGTTGGGTTCCTTATGTTTGGTAGTAATCTGTTGCCAGATGTGTGGCTTGCAAATGTTTTCTCCCGCTCCACAGGTTCCCTTGTTCTCTTTCCCTTGCTGTGAAGGAGCTCTTTAGTCTGATAAGTAGTTCCACTTAAGTTTTGTTGCCTGTGCTTTGACCAAAAATCCATTATCAAGACCAATATCAAGGGTTGTTTTGTTTTCCAGTTTTGTGTCTTATGGCCATACAGGTCTTAAGTTTAGGTCATCAATCCATTTTGAGTTTTTAAATAGTTTATGTGTGGGGGTGTTTTGTCTGCGTGTCTGTCTATGCACCGTGTGCATGCAGTGCTCATGGAGGCCAGAAAAGTGTTGGAACTTCTGAGACTGGGGTTACAGATGGTTATGACTTACTATATGAACTGAGAAATGAACCCAAGTCCTCTGGAAGAGTAGCCAGCACTTAACAGTAATTAAGCCACCTCTCCAGGCACTTAAGTTGATACGCACACGCACATTAGATGAAGGTCCGATTTCATTCTTTTCCATGTTGCTGTAGTTTGGATCTGAACCCCAAACACACAGGTTAAGGTTTGGTCCCTGCTTAGTGCTCTGGGGGAAGAGATGGTGGAAAGCTTAACAAGATGTTTTATGTCATTGACATGTGGCCCTCAAGGGAAGAACAGGAGCATCCCTTCTCTCCACCACCACCCTTTTTATTTTGGTGTGTCTGGGAGCTTCTGGCCCTGAAGTAAGTGGTTTTGTCCCATCAGTCACTTCTACCAAGATATGGTGCCTTATCTCTGGCCAAAAGCAGTGGGGCCAACAGATCATGGATTGAAAGCTACAAGAGCTCTATGCTGCAATAACTTTCCAAGTTGTTTCATGTGGTGACAGCTTTTTACACAGATTTTTTTCCCATTACCACTTATTGAACATATAACCTTTCTCCATGATGTGTTTTTATGCCAGCACCAAGCTATTTATTATTATATTATAGATTTTAAAACCAGGTACTACCATGTCTCAATCTTTGATATTTTTGTTCAACCTTGCTTTGTCTGTTCAGGATCTTCTGAGCTTTAGGATTATCTTCTGTGTCTTTGAAAAATGCCGTTGGAATTTTGGTAGGGCTTTTAACCCCTAGACTACTTTGGATGGTATAGACTTTAACAGTATCCAGGCTATAAACATGGTGTTACCCTCCATTTTTTTGAGTCATCTTGAACTCTTACCAGTGTCGTTCACTTCCTTGGCTAAGTTTATTCCTAGACATGTTATAGTCTGATGCTGTCATGTGGGGGTTTTGGAGAAATTCTACTGTACTGATCTGTGTATGTTGTAACTTTACTGAATACATACTAGGACAGGTTTCTTTTGTTATATTCTTCAGGGTTCTCTGTCATCTGCAAACAAGACAATTTGACTTCTTTCCATTTTGGATGCTTTTATTTTTCTTGTCTAATTGCTCTGGCCAAGACTTCCAGTACTATGTTGAATAAAAGTGATGAGTGGGCATCACTGTTCCTGAACTCAGGAAGCTTCCAGTTTTCACCACTGCATGTTATATTGGTGTGGCCTTTGTTGTATATAGCCCTGCTTATGTGAGCTATCCTTCACCTAATGTGTTAAGAGCTTTCAGTATGAAAAGATCCTTAATTTTGTCCATTGCTTTTTCTGCATCTATTGATTGTTGATTTGTTTGCTTCAACATTCTTTTTTTAAGATTTATTTATTATTTTTACAGTGTTCTGTTTGTATGTATGTCTGCACACTAGAAGAGGGCACTAGTTCTCATTACAGATGGTTGCGAGCCACCATGTGGTTGCTGGGAATTGAACTCAGGATCTCTAGAAGAGCAGTCAGTGCTCTTAACCTCTGAACCATCTCTCCAGCCCTTGCTTCAACATTCTTAAATTCCACAGACAAATCTCACTTGAGATCTTCTCCATCTGTTGAACTATCTTGATTGGAGATGGTGATTTTCCTCATTTGACCTATTCATATAACATAAACTGGATTAAACAGGTGCCCTAAAAATCATCTCAACCTCTCTCCCTGCCTTCCTCCATCAAGCTAATTTTGATTTAGTGATCTTAAAGCTTACATTCCTATCATGGTCCTTGTTTTAGCCTTTGTGGATAACTCTCATTATGGTAGTTAGTTGATATGCTCCCAGAACCAGTAATCATGGTATCTTGTATTTTCAGTCACCATTTGGTGAGAATTGGGATGGCGATATTGAACCCTAATGGTTGTGTTTTAAAGATGGGATATGATACAACCACAATATTTATGCTTTTTGTTTTGTTTTTCGAGACAGGCTTTCTCTGTGTAGCTTTGCGCCTTTCCTAGAACTCACTTTGTAGACCAGGCTGGCCTGGAACTCACAGAGATCTGCCTGCCTCTGCCTCGTGCGTGCTGGGATTAAAAGGCATGGGCCACCAGCGCCCAGCTATTTATGCTTTTTGTTCATTAGTTGATCTGTTACAATTTCCTTTGGAGGCAGCTTTAAATTTTTCTTAAATAAATTTATTTCTTTGGGGGTAGGAAGCAAGGTGCTAGTGTGGAGATCAGAGGACAACTTGGCAGGAGTTGGTTCTCTCCTTCGACACTGTGATTCTGGAGACTGAACCATCCCTCAATCTCCATGGTGTCAGGTCATCAAGGGTGACAGGTACTGACTGAGCTGTGGTGTGGGTACACATAAGTGTCTGAGGAGGTCAGAGACATCAGATCCCCTTGGATCTAGAGTTACAGGCAATTGTGAAGTATCCAAAATGAGCACTGGAAACTTAACTTGGGTCCTTGGCAGGAGCTGCATGTACTCCTAACTACTGGGCCATCTTTCCAGGCTCCATGGCCCCTGAATTTTGACAGTTGCTGGTAGGCCCTGAGAGAATCTGTCTGGATTGGGAACTTTGTAGCTGTGTTTGTTCTGTAAACCCTATAAGCTTTCTTCATTCTTTTTCCTGTATATTATTTCCATAACCTCCCTTCGGTTGGTCAGTCCTGCAGCTGACACTGCTACATCCTTTATCTTCTGTGCCTTTCATCTGCAGAACTGTGTCGTGTCCCGTCCCCCGAGCCGGTTCTTCAAGACAGGCCTTCCCTGTGTAACCCTGGCTTTCCTGGAACTCACCTTGTGTACCAGTGGCCTCTCTCCTCCTGAGTACTGGAATTAAAGGTGTGTGACAGCACACCTAACTCAATTTTTTTTCCCAAGGGGGTGGAGTGGTTGATTTCTTTTTACTTTTTCACTCTGGCCATTTAGTTTCCTGACTTGGCAGAACTCGGCATTTTATTGCTTTGCTGAGTTTGAATTAACATCTTTGTTTGGTCTGTTTCTGGTGCTGTTTTGTTGTGTTCCCATAATTGTACCTGACCCCTGTGGCTGTGTGTTAATGTATGTTTGAAGTAGAAACGTGTTCCAGTTTTTTCAGAATGAGTATCTGGCAAAGTACTTCACCTGTCAGCCTGACGAGAAGTTCTAATAAAGCCACCTATTTAGCAAGCTTGTTGCTGGAGTCCTCAGCATACTGATTCTGTACCAAGTTAGCAGGCATATGAGCCTCACACCTATAACTGGGAGGCTATCTTTGGAACCTGAGGATCTGCGGAGGAAGACCAGTTGACTACACATGTAGGGTGGGGCTGAGACCTGTGTCTCTATGACTGGACCTCCAAGTAGCTAGGTGCCATGGAGTAGGCATAGACCAGAGTTACACGGGACAGTCTAGATACTGTGCTCATAGGGCTGGCCTGGATTAACTGAGGTCAATCCAGTGCTAGGATTTACTGGGATATAACGAGACCTTGGGTCTGCTTAGGCCTGGAGCTGTAGAGGAATGAAAGGTTAGGAAATAGGAGCATGCATGGCATGCTTGCAGCTTATTTCTTGTACCCATGGCTAGCCATGTTTGAAGCCTCAGACAACGGGGGCCAAGTGATGCTGAAGGTGGTCTAAAACCCTGGTCCACTAACCTAGAAGTGGGCCTGCATCCTAAGTCTGTAGGAATCAGCCTGATTCTGGAGTTAAACCACAAAATCAGGCCCAAAGGCTCAGGCCATAGGTACTCTTCTGTAGTGTGGGAAATGGGGGCCAAGGCAGAGAGAGGCCAGTGCTCACCTCTCAGTTCTTCCTGTGACTTGGTCTCTCAGCAGACTGGGGTTGAGGGAGGAGTACTATAAAGCTGTCTTCTTCCTTATTAAGTGTCTTCTGTTGGCTTCATGCGGGCGGTTTCTCAGCTCTCAGGAAGCGTTTTTGCGTGTGGGTAGTTAATCCGATTGATGTTTCGATGAAGGAAGGACGAGAGCTGCAACGTGCCATGCGGTACTCATCCCACGTCCCAACCGTTGTTCTTTAGTGTCCGTTCTTCCCATCTTAAATTCACTGCGCTTTTTTAATTTGGCGTTTCTTTTTTTCATAATCTAAAGCATGACCTTCCTCACTGAGATGGAATTAAGTTCTTTCTTTCTCCATGGGGCTTTGTCACAGGGCAAAAAGATTCTGGTATACAATGGTAAGGACATATGCCTCATCAGTTCTGGCTGTCTCCAATTCAGAGATCTGCCTGTCCCTGCCTCCTGATAACTTTTTGTGTGCGTGTGTGTGCGTGTGTGTGTGTTTTCAAGACAAGGGTTTCTCCGTGTAGTTTTGGTGCCTGTCCTGGATCTCGCTCTGTAGACCAGGCTGGCCTCAAACTCACAGAGATCCGCCTGCCTCTGCTTCCCGAGTGCTGGGATTAAAGCATCATTTAAACCTTCAGCCATTAGTGACTATGCTGCAGAAGACAGACTACAGCAACAAGTCTTAACTAGACAGAAAAGTCACCCAGCTCTCTCCCAGCCTAGCTCACCTTTTCTTCTAGGGCTATATTGTCTGCCATGTTTACCATAAGTGACATGTGGCAACTCAGCATGTAAATCACAGCTCCAGAGGGTTTAGAAGTGTAAAATACCACATTCTGAAGACTTAGTACAAAAAAAAATACTTTTATTACCTTTTGATTTTAAATATTTGAGTCTGAAGCACATTAATATTTTTAAATCTATTTTAATGTAACCACTAAAATCTTGAAATTAAGCAATGTTCGCACCCATGGAGGAGTCTGCCCCACTAGCTCCTTTCCCTCCTTCAAAAGCTTGTGTTCACTCTCCGTCCTTCTTCCCTTTGGCTTCCGTGCCTGCAGCTAGGACCACGCCGTGGTTGTACCCATTGGTTTGGTGGCCTGGGCAACACGAGCACAAGACCAGTACTGGGGACCTTCAGGCCTCCATCAGACCAGTCTCAACGTCAAGGTGAGCAACAGGTGGATTCATGAGCTGTGTGATGGCGTCATGCACTCCCTCTCTCTTTAGTATTTAGTGCTTTGAGAGCACAGATGACATTTTCTTCCTGCAACTATTTGAGGACAGTAGCACCATGATGCCAGTTTAATGTTAGCATTTATTTTAAAAATACACAAAATAGAATTTTTTTTTTTTACATCAAATCATCAAATGGTGATAACCTCGCTTCCACACTGTTGCACACTTACCTGTTCAGTTTGCACCTTTATGTGAACATTAGGAGAAGATGGAGTTGATCTAATGTTTTGCTATGGTTCGTGTAAACAGTTGAGACCACTACAGAAAGTAGGTTGTTGTAAAAGGTAAAGTGGCCTCAGAAACCCAACAGTAAAATAACTCAATTTGGTTTAGTAAAATTGGCAGAAGTCTTAGCAGAGAGAGACTCTAAGACTAATTATTGGCTTCTAGGCATTTTAAATATTAAAAACCTTAAGGTTCTCTTCATCATGTAAACATAACTTTAACTTGGTTGGCATTCATTTTAAAAAGGAAAATATTAAACCATGATTTTCATAATCCTGCCCATGTCAGTGTACACTCTCTTTATTATGAGAATGAAACCAAATAAGCAAAATACATCAGGAATTTCAAACTGCACTGCAAAGAAGGCCCGGTCGTCTCTGCTGGGAGCGATCTCACTTACGCTGACCCTGCCACTGGCCGAGTACGAGCCCCTCTGTCCTCTGGGCCAGGCAGTGCTGCAGGCCACGAGGTGGGCAGATCCTCTTGCTGTCTTGAGGCAAGTCGAGACTACCGGCTCTGCCATCCTTCCCTGGGCTTTGATTCGTTGAGTTAGTGGTTTGCTACTATTGTCAAGATTGTACTGTCCCCTTAAGGTACCACATGCCACCATAGCTTACACAACAGTCCTAAAAATTAAGAAAACAGGTTAAGGGCAGATTTTAGCAGGAAAGATAGCTATTAGCACAATTTGGTTGGTTTACAATGAATGGACAAAATACAAATAGCACATCAAAATCTGCCTAAGTATGCTGCTGTGGTGGCTGCTTGGTCCCTCGAGGGTTCTGAGACACCGTTCCTCAGGGATATTTTAAGAGATATTATAAAACAGATGTGTTTTATAGACAGAAAACATACTTTTCAAGTTGACTTAATAAGGCATATCACCTACATAACTAAGGTAATAGGGAAAGTGTTGGTGGCTTTCTGTGCTCAATCCTACAAATGTCCCACAGTTCAGAAAAGCATTCCAAATATTTTCCCATTACAACAGTACTCCTTTTTAAATTAAAAACAAAATGGGTTGTACTGGAAGTTGCACAAGTGGTACAAGACTCACCAGAGGCAGGATTTTAGTTTAAACCTGTCTTTCCCTGGATGAAGATGACACCCCCTCGACACAACCACCCCACCCCAAACTCTACTGTGTGAAAAGGTTCACTCTTGCCAATATACCGATATCATTACCAGATAGTGGCCATCAGACTGGTAGGGCTGGGGAAAGAGCTGTCCTGATTTACTATGCATGGAGCAAGAATAAGGTACCAGACACAAGTTCTTTCCACACACATGAGCATCCTTAAAAAGGCAGGTCAGAGCCCAAACCTAGATGCTCTGGGTGGGGTCGTGTGCATAAGGGACATACCTTTAGCACTTTATCCACCTCCTGCTTGCTTAGCTCTTCTCCACATTCCTGAGTCAGCCGAGACTGGATCATGTTCCGGCGTACTCGGTAATTTTTGGAAAATATTTCAAGCAAAACCTGTCGGTGCTTTAATAGGAAAAACAATGTGTTAGTATGAGAACTATCCCCAAACAGACCCAAATGAAGGCCCCAACCCCACCCTGCAGTGTCTAGCCAGCCTGGCACCTTCGTCACTGCTCCAGACTGTACTAAAGGAACTCGGATGAGCAGTCAGGACATGCAGGAATGAAGCAGGCAGAGGAGCCAGCTTAAAGTGGGTGGGAGTAAGGTGTCCAAATTAGTTCAAAGGCTTGACAAATAAGCCTAACACTGAATCCAGGAAACTAGAAAATGCATTATATTCTTTAAGAGAAATAGCATGAAGGATAGATGAGATCTTCTCCGAAGTATAGTTTTAAATGAAAAAAATACTGCCAGGTATGGGGACTCACACCTACAATCCCTGCTGAGGAAGGTTGATCAATATGAGTTCAAGGCCAGTCTGGGCTAGAGGGAAAAACTTGTCTCAAAAAATGGGAAAAAAATAGCATCCAGTATATTTAATACCTCACATTTCTGTAAGGACAGGGAAAGGTAAAGAAATGTATCAGCCTACAGGATTCTCTAAGAACACTACTGTCGAGTGAAATAAAGAATTCAGAATGCACTGTCTCAGCTAACGGCACTTCTGCTTAAACAAACAAACAAAAGAACAACTTTGGAGTCCAGGCAAGTCCGTGATTTAAAAGCATCCGGACCTCAGCTCCCAGACCTGCACAACACAAACACAGGAGACCTGGTGCCCTCTCTGCCAGAGGCTCGCTGAACAAAATAAGCCCAAGTCCAGGCCCAAGAGAGCTAATAAGAAAGCCTTTTGATTCCTGCTGTCAGGGGCCACTGCGAACCGACTCTGAACATGGTTTGCAGGCCTGCCTGGCAGGTCTATCCCCATGAAAGCTCTACAGAAATCACACAGTGAGGCCAAAAGGTCATTCTGTTCTGATGCAGCAGACCCCCAAGTTCAGGTTCAAACCACTAGTCCACCCTGCCTGTCTTGGCAAGTATAGAGTGGTTGGAGAACTTGAGGTGTTCAAGTATTACACCAGTGGCCAATTCCTAAAGGCCTCAACCTTCCAGGACTCCCTCTCTTGAGAAAGAAAGATGATAAAAACAAACAAGAGGCACTCACCTGGTCACTCATGTCTCCAGACTCCCAGAGGGCAAATACCTTCTGCTCGTCCGGAGAAGCAGCAGTCTGTGGGGGAAACTGGCCCAAGCATGACTTGGTCATTTTCTGCCTTGTAAACCCACTGCCCGGCTCACTTCACCCCACCTAGCCTGCAGCCCAATCCTAGGAAAGTGTGCTCCAAAACTAGTTCCTCCTACTCAGTGGCTCTGGTGAGAGAGGGGACTCTTGAGACGCCTGTAACAACAGGTGTCTGGGATGGCATTAGTGAAACGCTGCTCTGAGGTATCCACCTGGGCTTACGTTCTAAGGCTCCCTTCCCTATCACTCCTTAGGGCTTCCGGTAAGCTCTTTACCACAAGGGCAGCATAAAAAGTATGGCTCAAACCAGATCTTGACAGACTCCCAAGCCTTTCATGCCACTAGCTTCAGGGGTCACCACAAGAAAGGAGGTGAGGGAAGAGGCCAGCATAGTGGGCTCCAGTCTACCCTACACCTGACACAGGACTTGATGTGATCTCACCTGACCATGGGAAGGAAAGCAAGCAGCACTGAGCTGTTGCCCTGCCCATTTGCCAAGAAGAAAAGCAAGTTCAGAGCTATTCACTTGCTGTCTACAGCTGCTCAGCTCACAGTAGCAAACCACAAGTTAAACTTGAGTCTGTAAGTCTACTCGCTTTCCCTAAGCCTCATCTCCGCTGTAAGAAACACAGAAGGCAGACTGATTCAAGGCCTTTTTGTCTTGGACATGCTATGAATATGGTTTCTGGGTCAAAGAGCTCCAGACAGGGTTTGGGGTGTCCTCTAGGTGCCAGCACTTCCAAGAGGAAGGAGCATGGCCAGAGCAGCTTCTAGGGTGGGCAGGGAAGAGCACCACATCCACAGTGGATCCCTCACCCTCTGTCCATGCAGATGGCCTAGGCAACCTCACTACCACCCGTACACAGAAAAGTAGGCCTGCAGAAAACTGGCCCCACTTGCTAGGTAGCCAGGGACCCAATCCCAGCACCTTCTAAAGCAGACCTCAGAAAGGAGGGTCTGCCAGCAGAGACCACAGGGCCTCTTGTCCTGCTCCTTACACACAGAGGCAAGGGCCTTGGACTAAACATCCTAGGCCACAGGTGCTTATGAGCTTGGTGCTGCACCTGGCATACTCCCTTTTAAAAGCCAGCACAGCTCTCCTCCTCCTCATCCCCACCCCAACTGCTTCCCAGGCTGGGCAGAACCTAGGAAAGAGCCCTGACAGCTTCTCTCAGGCCATAGCAGGCACTCCTTTCCAGAGAACGGCAATGGTCTCCTGCCCCCACTCTGGAGCCTACTCCACGGGCAGGAAAGGACTGAGGCAGAAGTGGATCATTCCACCACCACCATGCCTAGTGCCAGAACGTGCAGAGGCCAGAGCAGATACGGTCAACTGGCCCAAAGCCAGGGAAGTCACCAAGGCCCAGGCTGTGGGAAGTGCTCAGCTCATCCCTGTGAAAGCAGAACAGATAGAGCCTCCATACTAAGGTTCAAATTCCAGCCAACCACTCACAGCCTTGGGACCAAGTATCAACCAGGCAGAGGACTTTGGTTTACTGAGGCCTTGGTATACTGGTTAGGGCTCTTAGATACCTTTCTTTCCTATGGTAGAAAAACAACACACCCACTTCAGATGAGGACGGGAGCCCCGAGGGCTCACACAGCCATCCGAGACACATAGCACACACCCTAGCCCCATGCAGCCAGCTGGGGCTGTTGACAAGGCACACGGGTGTCTATGTGCAGACTGCCCAGCTGCTCTCCTGAAGGGTTCTGAATGACTGTCTGCCTGTCCTGGCAGGCCCGGGGTTTACTTACAGGCACCAGTATCTGCTTGCAGCCAGCGGCCAGCACCGTATCCTGTAGCATGCGGTCTGAGATGCCGCTGAAGAGTGTGTGGCCCGGGGGCAGGCCTGCCAGGTGCAGGTTGAAGAGGCGCTTGAGTTCGCTCAGCGTGAGCACAAACTGTCTCTGAAAGGTGGCTTCTACGAAAGCCTTCAGTTCCCGGGCCACGGGGTTGCTGGCACAGCCTGGTATTGGGTGCCCATTTAGGCTGTCCCCACCCACTGCCCGCCCGGCAGGCAGCCCATTGGCCAACTTGGTGCTGAGGCAGCTGCTGGGTGCAGTGTCCATGGGTTCCTCCTCCTCAGCCTCCAGTTCTTCCCCATCTACTTCCTCCTCGCTCAGGGGTTCCTCCTTGATCTGCACGCTGGGCAGGACTGTAGCTGCCCGCATCTGTTCCTTCCGTCGCTGCAGCTCACGCTCCAGGAAGGCATGGTTCTGCTGGACCTTGGTTTTGGCTGTCTGGACCCGCTGTTCCCCAGAGACCAGCCCAGCAGGCCCTGTGTGGAGAGGCAGGATGGCTCAGGAGGGCACAGGTCCCAGACAGACAAAGCATGGAAACGGAGGCCAAGCAGGGAACACGAAGACAGCCCCCGAAGCAAGGCACCAAGGCTGTCTTCTGCTTTTCCTTGCTGAGGTGGAGCCTGGCTACCTAATACTGAGGGAAGATCTCAAGCTGGGCACACCAGAATTGGAGCCCTGCTGAGTACCTGCCAGCAGCTCCTGTCACACAACCTGCTGAGCCAAAAGGTCTCAAAGACACAGTGCTCCCCAGGCGGGGGTGGGGGCCGATGAGGCTGTCCTCTGGACAGGCATTAGGCTAACTTGGTAGTGGGGGGCGGGGAGGAGGTTGTGGAGGTAGAAGGGGAGGCCAGCACAGAAATGTCAATGAGAATCACACGGCCCTTCTCTGGGCCTGACCCCTGAAAAGGAGCCCTCTTGGGCCAGGGACCAAGCTGGGAGCCTACCCAGCCTGAAACCACACACCTGATTGTCCATCCGGCTTCTTTGGCATGGTTTCTTTTACGAGATTATAGACTTTTTCTAATCTGAAAAAGAGAACAAAGCCTGTAAACCTCTATGTTATACTGCCTGCCTCACCACAGGAACAAGCTCCCAAGCCCAGGAAACTGAGTCACCGAAACACCATGCACACGGACGGGTTTAGCCAGGCCTTTTCTCCTCCAAGCCCTCTGGTTGCACATATGCCCCTAGCCAGAGCCCAGAGCCAGTGTGAGGAGAGTGACCATCCTTTCTTCTGGACTACGTGCCTTTCTCCTTTCTGGTCCCTCAACACAGCAGCGCTGACAAGCAGGGGTGTGGCTGCCATCAGCTCTGTGCTGGGGGGACTTGGGGTCATTTAACGATATCCATTTTTGTGAAAAGCCCTGCCCCAGTGCCTCTTACTGCCCAGATCCAGCCCAACTGTGCTGTTCCCAGGAGGCAGGGCCAGGGCCACCTGCTACACCTTTCACACTACCCAACAATCCCTTACTTGGCCTGGATGCCCGACCACAGCATGTGCTGCCGCTGGACCACATCTGGATGCTTCTTGATGAACTCCAGGTCATAAGGCAGTAAGAACTCCCAGCCTTTGTTGATCCTCACTACAGCCATGTGCTCCAGAAAGTCCTTCACATCCTCAGCGCAGAGCTGGGGTAGGGGAGGAGTGTGAGGCACCGCCAGCTCAGCCCCCCCGTAACAAGCCCTGGGCCGGGGTCATCAAGAACCCCACTTACTTTGGTCACTGCTGCCACCTCCTTCCTGACCACCCAGCGGCTCTGTGTGAACTTCCACATCTGAGGAAGAAAAGCATCATGTTTGAGGACGCAGCAACAGGCCTGTAAGGGGCCTGAGCCTGGGCGCCAGGCCAGAATGGGGCTCCTGATCTACCCTTCTTAGTGTGCACCTGGGGCTCCAGCCTCTTTACCTAAGCCACCTTACAGATGTGTTCTCTCCTTCAGGATGGCTGGGCCACGCCATTCCACTCCAAACCAAGTGTTCAGTGGACAGAGCCTTGCTCATCTGGTTCACTATTGCATCCCCAGGGTCAGCCTCTTAAGAGTGTCATGGGGATTCGGCAACAAGGTGCTGCGCCATGCATGGCAACATTCCACTGTGGCAGCTGCTGATAGCTGGCATGGCTTCCCAGAGGCTCAGGCTCCCTACAACCCTCTCACTGCCTACTCAGCTGCCATGTCCTGAACAACTCCACAGGAGTACTCAGGAGAGGTGAGAGTCAATGACTGAAAGCCAGAGGAAAGGATGGCTGGTTGTCATCTACAGTAACACAGCTTACACAGACCCAGCAGGCCCCAACACAATGGTATGTGCCCATCAAAGGCAAAGGGCACCTGCGCATGGTGAACAGGGCCAGGTGGGAGCAGCATTCCGATGTCTCAGTTCAAACCTACTGCTGAGGCCCCTCAACACTAACTTCCGCCAACAGCTAATGTCTACTCAGAAGAGCAAACACAGCTGTCTTCAAACAATCTAAGGGCTGGTTCCTTTCATGACAGGTTTGTGCATGAGCAGAAGGGCCATCGTGGACAGACCTAAGCAGCCACATTCAGCAATTCAAAGTGTAAATGCCAAGGTTTAGGGGGCAGTGCACACTCCAGAGACATGAGCTTGAGACCTTGGGAGGGACTTAAGCTCTGGGTATACAGAGGAAGGAGAGGAAGGAGGGATGAGCTAGCTCTGAAGTCACAAGCTTCAGACATGTTGTAAGGGAGAAGTGCCAGACTATGGTAGAAGGGAACTACTGGGCCCATCCAAAGTAGGTAACACACCACTCAAACACACGAGCACCACCCATGGTAAGCAGAGCCCTCTGGAATGACAGCAGTGTATTATCAGCCCAGAATGCCCAGAGGAGAATGGATCACCAGGTGGAGCCCCACATGGTGTCTTTGCTCACAATGACTTCCCTGCCAGAGCTCACCATCTGCTCTGGAGTCCATCCCTCCACTCCCAGCCCTGTGGCCAGAGCCTAGATACTCACAACAAAGTCTCGGCCTCTGCAGAGCACCTCAGCGGGCATACCACTGTGAGGGCTGGAAGAATCCTTGGGATACAGGATGTCACTGACAAATCAAGCAGAGACAGCTGGTCAGTCCCATCTATAGTCCGATCACCACCACAGCCAACTTTGGAAGCCCAGCGCTCACAGTCCAAGCCAGTCCAGGTCACATCCTTTCTCAGGCAACAGGCTGGAGTCTGCAGCCCTCCTCCTGGGCCCAGGAAGACATGTGGGAAAGAGCAACTCTTCCCAACTCACCGTATCACACACTGGCCCAACCCCAAGGAAGAGTTAGGGGCTCAAAGACACAAGCTTGGGACCTCCCGGAGCCCAGACTCTTGAGAAGACCCAGATCCCACAGGTTAAATGTTTGTGGCTTTAAGAGAAACTGGTGCCAAAGCAAGCTGCAAGGCCTCCCGTCTGCCTAAAGGGCTATGTGTTAGCTGTCAAAATACCTGACTGCCCTGGAGCGGGAGAGAATAGAGACTGACTGTACCCAGGGCCTCAGCACACAAGGCAGTCCCACACCTGACTCCCCACCCTACCTCTAGCCACAGCCCCAGGCCAGCTTTTATGGCTCCCCTGCTGGAGGCCCTCCCCTCATACCTGCCGGTCCTGAGTAACTCATGCTCCAAGGTTAAGCTCCATGGGCATAGATAGACCTGGCAAAGTGTTCTTGGCTGCCACACAGAGAAAGGACCCACTGTGAACTGAACCTACTCAGGCACATGTTGTGGACCCCTGTGCTTTGAGGATAGAGGGAGACACTGAATGGTGTAGTACATAGAACACACAAATAAGACATGTCTGAATCAAAGTGAGCTTTTTTAAATCTCACATAGACACAAAGAGATCTGGCTGGAAGGATCATAAACCTACACAGAGGCCTCAACACCTGAGAGAAAGCTTTAAAGGAGCCCAAGCTGATAAGACAAGCCATCCTAGAACAGCTAGGCTTCCCAAGGACACAGCAGTGCAGGCAGAAGCCAGGCTGATTCAGAGCTCACATTCAAAAGCAGCTCTGGGCCTCTTGGTCAGTGTCTTGAGGGTGTGTGTGTGTGTGTGTGTGTGTGTGTGTGTGTGTGTGTGAGAGAGAGAGAGAGAGAGAGAGAGAGAGAGAGAGAGAGAGAGAGAGAGAGAAATTTGATAGCCTTTCCTGGCTTCTACTTGTTCACAGTCTAAATACAAATAGTACTCACCCTCACATTTAACAAGCAATGTGCCATGATAAAACTCTTCCATAAAGAAAACTGGGTAACCCAACAGCAAGGTCTGTCTATTTCCCAGCGAAGAGCACCACCATGTGGCAGTAAGAGGAATAAACTTTACCATCAGATTGACAACCAAGTGATGAGATTAAAGCAAATAAAATATTTTGAACTTTAGAGCTATTTACATTTCACATGATTCACTTCACATTACACTGTTCAAAGGGTGGGCTTTGTTAATGTATTTACTATAACACTGTTTTATTCTAATTAAAGTACGAATGACCAGAGTTGGCTTGGCATGTTCCAGGCATCGCACCGAGAGCTAGGAATTTAGGGGTTAAGAGAACAGACTATCTCTACTCCCTTAGAACTGATGGTCTGATGGAAGACTCAGGAGAAAAAAAGCCACTGAGAGCACTGAGCCACAAAGTCATGACCTATGAACCCCCAGGCCATGTACAAAGGAAGCCACACTTAGACACTTCTTAATGCAACAGTAGAAAGCCAAAACAAAGAGAAATGCTTCAAAGCAACCAGAGGGAAACACAGATTACCATCGAAGAACAAGACTTAGGCTGACAGGCAACTCCCAGGGCACCTGCGCTCACCTACAACTACCCCCCCCCCAACACACACACGCATAATTTAGGGCAACCACCTATAATCCCAGCACTTGGGAGCAGACCGATCCTCATGGCATGCTGGCTAGCTAAACCAACAAGGAGGGAACTCCAGGTTCAGCAAGAGGTCCTGCCTCCCAATAAATAAAGTGGAGAGCAATCGAGAAAGACACCTGACATCAACATTGGGCCTATGTCCACACATGAACACATACATGTATGCATACCACATACACAGAGAATCATAGCAATGCATGAAGGGAGAATCATCACCAAAATAAAAACTGAGGAAAGCTATTACTTGCAGATCTGCATTAAACACTACAGCACTCTTTAGGCAGACTCAAGTTATCCCAGATGAGAGCCCAAATGTACACAGGAATGAAAATACTATCCAAGGCAGACACTAGAAAAAGTCTTGCAGGCCCGAAAATACAGACAGAATTAAAATACACACATGGGAGGTGAATAACTACAATAGTCTAAGATTTTGAACTGTCTTGGAAGAGAGTAAAAGACAATTAATGTGTAGCTGTGCCAAATACATGCCCAAACTGTAGGGAACCAATAGTCAAGAGACTAACCTCCAAATTAGGATGAAAAAAAATAGAAACAGAGTCCTGGAAAACATAAAATGCAACTAGGCAGAAAAACATCAGTAACAATTAAATTCAGACTGCAAGCAAGCAGCTTACCTTTTTACCACCCAGTTCCCTTGAACTAACATCGCCACCTTCTGGATTCCACGCAGAACAGCCACAGAGTCCACGGAGGGGCCCAGGAGGCTCATGAGATTGGCAAAAGGCATGACTTTCACTGAGGTGGACAGACAAAGGCACAAGTCACTGGTCAAGTGCAGAAAGGCCTGGCCCTTCCCACCAAGTGTTTGTAGAGCATCAAGTCCCCAGCTCCCTAACTCCCAGGAATGTGAGGAGTAAGGACAGCACCGGCAGTAATCGGAGCTGGTGGAGGACTGACTTAATGCCAGGCCTGTGTCTCTCACAGAACAAGCGTGACATCAACATGGAAACCAAGGAGTGCGGAGAAGATTCTATCACTACTAGGCCCAAAAAGAGTTGAAAACTCCCCCACATTCAGCTCGTTGGAAAAGGTAGAGCCAGGATTTTAAACCCAGACCACCCGTGATGCCTCAGGGCGGCCCACAGGACGGGCGGAAGCGGCAGGGTAGAGCAGGGCACGGGACAGCATGGAGCTCTCTCGCCCCCATCCAGGCCTAAGGCTTTACAATGGCTTCTCAGAGGAGCCCAGAGCTTGGGACTCAGCCCCCAAAGGCTCAGGCCAACCTGCTCAGGCTCCTGTGGCAGGGAGCAAGAGTCCCCCTGAAGGGCCAGTCCCACCTGGGTGACCTGACAGAGTGGGGCACTATCTGATCTGCACAGACAAGAATGGAGCTGCGCCGGGCGTGGTGGCGCAGCCTTTAATCCCAGCACTTGGGAGGCAGAGCCAGGTCGATCTCTGTGAGTTCGAGGCCAGCCTGGTCTAAAGAGTGAGTTCCAGGACAGCCAGGAACTCAAGAGAAGCAGGGGCTGCTGACTATGGCACTCACCGTTCTTCATCAGGACCTTAATCTGGTCAGCCAGGGGCAAAGTACGCAGCTGGGCCATGGACAGGACATTGCTGGGAGCCACTGGCTTGTCTCTGTTAGAAACAGGGGTGAATAGTTAGAGGAGACCAATGGGAGATAGTGGGAAATACTGTGGGGGACAGCCCTTACTCACTTCTCCTCCTCCGGGCTGGGTGGCATGAGCATCATGAGGTATTCGCTGTAAGGGGTGGGGGTGGGGGGTGTCAGAGGCTCTGTGGACTCTGTCTCACCCCTGAATGTGAGCACAGACCACAACCAGGTTTGAAACTTGGGGAGGTGTAAGCAGAGGTCCATCCTCCCCATCCCCAATAGTCCCCAGCTCCTAGACAATAACAGCCCTACAGAACATGAGGGTCAACTATCCCAGGCCACCCTCCTGGGACCTCTCCAGGGCAATGTCCCTCCTTCACCCTGCCCATACAGGCAAGAGGTAGCAGAGCCTCTAGCCAGACCAGCCAGTCCCACCTGGGTGACTTGACAAGCTCTGTGTTCTCCACCCCACTGGATCCCTGGCACAGCAGGTACTGGCGCTCATGCTCTGAGCGGCTATCCTGTGGGGGAAAGGCAGGACAGGTCACCCGCAACTCCAGCACTCACTGCCCTGCTCCAAGGCCAGACACAGGCCCACATGCAGTGTCTTGAGCACAGCACCCACAAAGCCTCTGCAGTGTAGTCTCAACTACACCACCCCCACCCCCGGCTTTAGGAGCCCAGCCCTAGCTCCTTCTATAGTGCAGAAACACCAGCAAGGACGAGAAGCAAGCGAGCATCACCAAGCACCTGCCGTGTGCCAGGCTCTGCACTAATGCTCACTCACAGTAACTAACTCTAATAGGCTCTTACTATTCTTGTTTCACAGACAAGAAAAAAGACTCAGAAAAGGAAAGCAATTTCCCCAAGGCCACACAGGAAAAAGCTGTAGTGTATCTGTAAGTCTGACCCTGAATCTAAGGCTCGCCGCATACTAATCTCTTCCTGGAAGGTTTCAGTTGGTCCTTCCCCCAAAGATCAGGGAGTTCTAGTCCAGGCACCTGGGAGCTCATGTCCAGTTGCCTCCTTTACCCAAGCAGCATCAGGTGGTAGGTTTTAAAGCCTTGGAAACTGAATATATTAAACTGTTCTGGATAGGTAGGCAATAACCTGAGAGTATGTGACAGCAGACTCTCCAGTATCTAGTCTGCAATCAGCATTCACGATGGTGTGTGCAAAAGCAACCGAACACCAGCCCCATTCCATGCACAGCTTAGGGGGCTAAAACCCCTAAATTGTAACAGTGGATCTCTGCCTCCCACTCTATGACACCTGCTAAGTGGGATGTGAACAAAATGCAAAGTGCTCACAGGACCGCCATGCTGTCTATGGTCTGGCCAAGTGGTCCCTACACCCTGAAACTAAAGCTGTGAAGCTGAAGGTGAGTGAGACAAGCAGTTTCCAGGCACCAGCGCTCTTCCCCCAGGTCCTGCCCTGGCTCACCCTCACGCCATAGTAGTGCAGGTGGACCCAAGGTTCCTCTGCATGCTTCTTCTGCAGGAACTCATAGGATTGCACACGGCGCTGGCGGGCCTGTTCTGACTCTGGCCGTGAGAACCGCACCTGTGGAGAGGGGAAGGGTCACACCCTCAGGTCTGTGGCCCCCACAGCTCTTGCCAGACCACAGATACACACACACACACACACACACACACACACACACACACACACACACACACACTTTGTAACACTTGCATTCCATCTCTCTCTGCACTTTTGAAATTCAGTCTGTGAGCTGCCAATGCAAGCGGAGAGTGGTCTTTGTCATGCTTCTACCGACCCTGGCCAAGGCTGGAATTACAGCTGGGCCACAGGGTACCACAGCATACCTTTTCAGATGGTGTTCCAAGAGGTTTTAAAGGCCACCCAACAAGCTGCTGAGAACAGAACAAGCCTCTGAGGCTTAAGCACTCTGCCACATCACTTCAGGAGAGGACAGTCCACCAAAATGTGTAAACTCTATAGCCATTTCCAGGCCAGCTGCAGCATCATTGTGCAGCATTTTTCTTTCAACGCTCATTGTAAACTACATATACATAAGTAATGCATAAATAGGAGGAACCTCATAACCACGAGTGAAAAGCCAATACTCTTCTAAATCCTTCAAAATCAAGATTAGCATGCTAACCACTCTTCTGTACCCATCAAAAAGGCAGAATCACACAGGTAATTAAGATGAGACTTCGTGAGCCTGTGTGACTTCATGGGGCTCCTGGGCTGCACCTCCCTGTTCCCAGGCAACGCCTTCCACACCCCAGGATCCCAGCTATTACACAGAACAAGGCCATTGGTTTTAGAACAGGAGCCAGGCTGGGCAGTGGGTCGGTTACTCCCTCCAGGCAGCAGACAGGGGGCTCAACGATACTCTGTAGCTGTTACTCTCAAGGCTGGGAGTCCTTTCTGCTCAGACCCTGCAGCTCTTCCTGTCTCTGGTCATCTATGCTGCTCCCCCCTGCCCAGGCCAGAGCTCACCGTGATCTGCTTAACGTCCTCTTCTGCTTCGTCCTGAGAAGAATCCCCTGCTGCAAAGCAAGCTGTGAGTACAGCCTCTGCTAGGACTGCTCCTTCCCCACACCATCCTCCCCGCCGGAAGGCCAAGGTCGGGGGCTGTGGCTTTTGGGCAGTGGTCTTAACTAGGGCAGTTTAACCCTCAGGCAATGTCTGACAACCTGTGGGGACATGTTTTAGCTGTCCCGAATGTCGAGTTAGGGGCATTTAGTAGGTAGAAGCCTAGGATGCCAGTAATCACCCCACAATCTGGCCATTTTTTTTATGCCCAAGTTGACCCACCCAGACCACAGAGTCAGCAGGCTCACCCTCATTGGCTGCCTCCCTCTCTCGGTGTTTGGCATCTGCCTTATCCAGGTAGGAGAAGCTGGGCCGAAGCTGTAGGATGCCATGCAAAGGTGTCAGGTGGAGTTCACCTGGCAAAGGAAGAAGGGCTTGAACCGGCCCCTATGAGCTGACATACCCAGCTTACAAAGGAATCACCAAGTCCCCCAAGGCCTACACCCACTGCCAAACCACTAATATCCCCCCCACCCCCCAGTCCCAATCTAGCCTCGTCAGGAATACCAGGCCAGGAGCTACTTCCAGCTCTTATCTGATCCTGCCAGGCACAGCAAGCCCAGCCCAGAGCTGGAGCCTAACTCTGCTCAGACACCTCCTGGAGACTCACCTCCTACCCTCCCCAGCACTCATGTCCGGTCTCCTCTCCACACCCCTGCTGCTCCTCTAGCCACACGAACAACTCGCCCTCCCTCCCCTCTGCCACACTGCTGTTGCCAGAAGCCCAACTGGAGTCGTCAGAGGACAGTCTGGTCTCTAACTATGATCTGTCTATGGCTGTCACAGTCAGAGCTTCCAGGGCTGGAGAGACGGCTCAGTGGTTAAGAGCACCTGGTGCTCTCAAAAGAGGACCCAGTTCTGATTCCCAGCACCTACATGGCAGCAGACAACCATCTGCAACCCCAATTCCAGGGGATCCAATGCCCTCTTCTGCCCTCCTCAGGCACCAGGCACATACACACATGCAGACAAAACATTCACATGTTGGGCGGTGGTGGCACACACCTTTGTCCCAGCACTCGGGAGGCAAAGGCAGGCGGATCTCTGTGAGTTCAAGGCCAGCCTGGTCTCCAAACCGAATTCCAGGAAAGGAGCAAAGCTACACAGAGAAACCCTGTCTCGAAAAGCCAAAAATAAATAAATAAATAAATAAATAAATAAATAAATAAATAAATAAATATTCACACATATAAATCTAAAAAAAATTTTTTTAAAGAAATGTAGCTTCAAAGAGATACTGCCTTGAGGACAGGACACAGTAGCTATCGGCCATTACTTGTGTTTTTGGTTTTGTTTTTCTGGTTTTTTGAAACAGGTTTCATGTGTAGCCCTGGCTGTTCTAGAACTTGCTCTGTAGACCACACTGGTCTCAAACTCAGAGATCTACCTGCCTCTGCCACCCTAAAGGTATGTGCCACCACGACCTAGCTAAGGAAAAGACATTGTTTTTTGGTTTTTCAAGACAGGGTTTCTCTATGTAATAGCCTTAAGCTGTCCTGAACTCACTCCGTAGACCAAACTGGCCTCAAACTTACAAAGTTCCGCCTGCCTCTATCTCCTGAGGACTCGGATTAAAGGTGTGTGCCACCTGGAACTCGACTTTTGAACGTTTCCTCTGTACTCAGATCCATGTCACTTGCTGCTCTGCAAACTCCAAATGCTGAATGAAGTGAGCATTGACAGATGTGCTAATGGGTGGACACACCCTACATTCGCCCATTGGAAGCACACAACTTGACCTAGGTTAACAGTCTCAGAACTGTGGCAACTACACCACTCTCAACTTTAGCACATTTTCATCACTCCAAAACAAACCTGTCCCACCCCCATCGCCCCGCTCTGCCCCGGGAACCACCGGTCACTCTGTGCCTCTACAGTTACGTTTGTTATGCAGTCCATAAAGTGGATCATGTGGTGTGATGGCTAGCTCTGTCAACCTGACAGTCCAGAAACACCTAAAAAAAAGTCTCAGTGAGGGCCGTCTAGATTAAGTTAGTCAGCGGCACATCTGTGGGGTTTTGTCCTGACTACAGGGAAGACCACCCACTGGGTGGGACTACTCCAGTGGGCGGGGATCTTGGACTGGAGTGGAGAAAGCAAGCTGAGCACTAGCATGTGTGCTTTCATTCACTGCTCTCATCTTGACTGTGGATGTGGTCATTACTTCTGTGACTTGGAATTGTGAGTCAAATAAACCTTTTCTCCTCTAAGTTGCTTTTGTCAGGGTGTTTTATCACAGCAACAGGAAAGAAAACTAAAACATGTAAGCATGAAGTCTTTTTATTGATTTGATTGATTGATTGATTGAGATAAGGTCTCTTTACATAGCCCTGATTATCCTGGAACTTACTATGTAGACCAGGCTAGCCTAGAATTCAGAGATCCACCTTCATCTGCCTCCCAGGCACTAGGATTAAAGGTGTGCACCATGCCTGGCCATTTGTAGTTTTTTTCTTTTTAAATATTTTATGTGCATTGGTGTTCTGCCTGGGTGTTATCGTCTGCATGAGGGTGTCAGGTCCTCTGGAACTGGAGTTACAGACATTGTGAGCTGCCATGTGGGTGCTGGGAATTGAACCTGATTACCTGAAGAGCAGCCAGTGCTCTTAACTGCTGAGCCATCTCTCCAGCCCCATTTGTAGTCTTTTGAGCCTGGTTTCTTCCATGATTTTATAAGGTTCACCCTTGCAGAAGCACACATACATTAGGGATCACTCCTTCACACAACCAGATATGGTTGTCGCATGGATATGCCACATTTTGTTCATGCAAGCATCACTTAATGAGCTTTGGGTTGTTTCCATTCTTTAGCTCTCATGAATAAAGGCCCTATGGACATCTGTGTCCATATGTGGACATATTTTCATTCGTCCTCAGTAGATGCTGCCTATGAATAGGATTGCTGGGTTCTAAGTACCCTGTACTTAAAAGGACAAAATTTTGCCACCTGTCCCCAGTATTATGCTATGTTGTCTATGTGTTCCCAGGTCCAATCCTATCAAGCTGGGAGTGCTCAGCAAAGTTCCCTTTGCAGTGCTATGACTGCATAGTTTGACATTTCCACACTGCCTTGATCCTGCATGGTTTGGTGTTCAGCAGAGGCCAAGACCACACATAAGACTAAGGAGAACTAGGCTGGGTGAGGTCCCCAGGCCCAGCCCACCTTGTGCTCTCCCCAGGGTATAGCCAGACCCAGGTACCTTGCCTGTAGAGTGCAGCTGCATAACGAGCTGTGTTGCTGGTGGTCTGGGAGGAGCAGAAGGTCTGCTTGTCCATCAGCTTCCTGGGAGCACAAGGAGAACTAGTGTGAAGGGCTAGGACGCTCCAGAGAAGCTAGCCAACCCCATTCCATCCCAACATCCTCTGAGGTACACTAGCTGGGGCTAAGGGACGAGACAACTCATAGCTTTGTCTGCACACGAGGAGATGAAGGATGGACAAGGGCTCCAGAGGCCAGTTTCCCTTGCAGCCAGAAACACCTGGCGGGACAGGCCAACTTGGGAGGGAAGGTCTACAACACTCTTGATTAAAGGTGGAGACCTGACATGATGGGGATCCCAGGGAATGAGCAGAAAGGGCTCGGTGCCTCTGAGGCCTCTAGAGACTCCTCTTTAACCTCTACCTGCAGTGGATCCCTAGGGCAGGAACTCACGAGGAATATGTGCTAGTCTCATCAGCACAGGCACCATCCACGTTCAATGCAATCTGCTCCCCTTTGCTGCGGCAGTAGTTGGGATTCAGAGTGTCGATGGCCATCTCAAGCTCTACCTGGAGGTACAAAGTACCACCCCACTCAGAAGGTGCAAGGGCACAACTCCCAGGAACACTCCCAGCCAGGTCCCTAGCCAGAAGCAAGACTGACCAGTGTCCCTTCCACTGGGCCCTGGGTTTAGGTCCATACTGAGGTCACCAATGAAATTTCCAACAGAAACATCACAATGTTTTAGGAGTACAGGCAGTCATGTTTGTCCCCTATTCAGAATGAGAGTTTTTTTTTTTTTTTTTGGTTTTTCGTGAGACAGGGTTTCTCTGTGTATTCTTGGAACTCTCTCTGTAGACCAGGCTGACCTTGAACTCACAGAAATCTGCCTGTCTCTGCCTCCCAAGTGCTGGGATTAAAACTGAGCGCCACCACCGGCCGGCAGAATGAGAAATTCTGAAACTAAGACATCATCTCCCCGTGACTACAGAGATCGAGACAGATTGTTGTCTCAGCTTCTCCTTGTCCCCTGACCCCATCCTGTACAGGTACAGGGTCTTCCTCTATTCAGCCTGCTTTAAGCTCATCCATGCCCACACCTCAGCACCCATGCTTCCCCAGCCTACCTTTCAACCAACCCTGAGCCTGATTCTGCCAGGGCTGCCTCTCCTTTCTGCAAAGGCTCTCCTCCCTCAGCTTTTAAGACCCCCACGCTGCTGTTATCCTAATCCCTCCACTGTTCCTTCTCAGGGCTCCCAGTCCCAAAGTATCTGTCTTCTTGCCTCCCCAACCCCCGTTTACCCTCTGCACCCCACTTCCTTCTTGGAGGGTAGCCCCACCTTCTGCTGCTTGGGCTTGATCTTGGCTGAGAGATGTGGAATGTCATCGTAGGTCATCGAAGCTGGACGCACGGGGTACTAGAGACAGAAAGGCACTCATCAGTCCACCCTGCCTAACCCAAACGGAGCAGGCGCCAAGGGTTCCAGTGACAGACTCATCAGCAGCCATTCCCATTCAAAGTACTCCCCCCCCACCAGAGACCAGCGCACCCAGGCCCCTATCTGCTCTACCAGGAGGTACCTACAGCTTTCACCTGCAGTCTCACTCACACTGGGTCTCCTGAGCCTCCTGCTGCTAGACCACTTTAGGATGTCTTTGTCTTTCAAGGGGCATGGCTGAGTCCCTTAGACCCTGAAGCTCTAGAGCAGAGCTGTGGGAATTTAGAGCAGTGGGTGGGGGGCCCAAGGACACACAGACACTCTGAAGGCCAAGAGGGAAAACAGGGCTGCCTAAGAATGCTAGAGGCTCATCTGGACATCGGACACAGAAATTTGTGACTCCATTCTCTCTCCTCAGCAATGTGTCGGTACTTTCCACGTACATCCTCTGGAGAGGGGTCAGGGAACTGGGTCCCTCTCATGTGTGTTACATTTATGTAAATGGCTTGTCCTCTAGGCCTCTTCTAAAATCCTAGTCCTGGCTCTGAACACACAGCGCCTTTCCAGAGTCCCCCACAGAAATACTTTCCCTCTCTCCTCTCCCATGAAAACTGCTGATGAATCCCATTGTCCCCCAAATCCTAGCTCAAGCCACCAATGCCTAGTATACAGCAGCAGTGCCCTTGAGGAGAGGCTGCAGCCTGGGCTGAAGCTCAACTTCTGGGACGGCTTCAGGTCAGCTCCAGTCAGCCCAGGAAGTAAGTAGTCACTTCCTAAAAACTGCTCTGGAGTAACACGAATGCTATTCCTGCTTCCAGCTAAAGCAGGGCTAAGCTTTGGAGGGAGGAACAGCCTGGAGCACGGTGCTCTAGGTCGAGCCCTTGAAAGAGCCAGCACTGGGTGAGATCTGCCCTCCTGCGACAGCTCACAAAGCCACTGATGTGCCTGTGGTGAGACCCAGAGCTCTCACCTCGCCTACTCCAGGGTGAGAGCGCTGGCAGTGAGCTGCAGGTCTGGGCTGCAGTGCTGACTCTGCACTGCCTGCCGTGTTCTCCCTCCCAGAGCTGCCGAGCGTGTGAACAACGCAGACAGAGCAGCAGCAGCAGCAGAGCCCAGCACAGTGGACACACATGGACCCACTGTCAGAGACTCAGTCAGTCAAGGATGCAGGTGGCCCTGGGGGATGGACAGCCTCTTCTCTGCACTGGCGTGGGACACTGCTGCCGCCCCTGCCACTTGCCCCAGGCCCTGGGGCGCTCAGGAGCCCCCAACTCTTCTCTTTGTGCAACACAGAATCCAAGTGCTTCCTCTAATAACCCTCTTTCACCGAGAATGTAAGATGGTATGAAACAGTCCAACGGCCCAACGTTTTGAAAAGTTAAATGCAGTATGATCCAGCCATTCTATTCCTAGATGTACATCCAAGAGGTGAAAACACAGGTTCACACAAAAACACAAACACAGATGTCTAAAGAGCATTATTCAGTACAGCAGCCAAAGTGTAGACAACCCAAATGCCCATCAACTGATGAATGGACGAACAAAACGTACTGCATCTGCAATGGATAGCTGTGTGTGTGGCCGCATGTGCATGTGGAGGCCGGCGGACAAACCTCGGGTATCATCCCTCACGAGCCACCCACTTTGGTTTTTTTTGAAACAGGGTCTCTCATTGGCTTGGAGCTCACTGTGGTGGTTTGAAGGAAAATGGCCCCCAAAGGGAGTGGCACTGTTAGGAGGTGTGGTCTTGTTGGAGGAAGTGTATCACCGTGGGGGTGGGCTTTGAGGTCTCTTTTGCTCAAGCTTCCCTCAGTGTGACATTCAGTTGACTTCCTGTTGCCTGCAAGATGCAGCACTCTCAGCTCCAGCACCATGTCTGCTTGCACGCTGCCATGCTCCCCACCATGACAATAGACTGAACCTCTGAACTGTAAGTGAGCCACCCCAACTGAATGTTTTCCTTTGTAAGAGTTGCTGTGGTCATGGTGACTCCTCACAGCAATAGAAACTCAAACTAAGACACTCACTTAGTAGGGTAGGTTGGCCGGCCAGTGAGCCCCAGGTTACCCACCTGTCTCTACCTCCCCAGTACTGGGATTACAACCACACACAACCACATACAACCACACCCCATCACACCCAGCCTTTGAGGCGGGTTCTGGGGACCAAACTCAGGTCTTTATATATTTGCACAGCAAATACTTTGCTGACTGAGCCACCTCTCCAACCCCACAGATATTCTTTAGCCATAAAAATGAAACACTGATCCAGGCTAAAACATGAACGGGCTCTACATAAAAAGGCTGGCACTAAACCCACATGCTAGTTCTTCTACATGAGAACTCCCAAACAGGCAAACCCACAGAAACAAAGGTAAGGGTTGCCCAGGGCTCAAAGTGAGAGCGGAGTCTGTGCTGAGGACTGACTAAACACAGGAGATCTTTCAGAGGGACAAAATGTACTAAAGGAGGTGGTGGTGCTGGCTGCACAGCCCCCAAACAGGTTAAAGTCTTGAGCATGGTTCCCTTAAATGTGGGAAGTATGGTGTATGAACCATATTCCAGTAAAGCTAATGTAAAAGCATAGTAACTACCATCACAGCATTATTATGGGATGAGTTAACTTGGGAAAGCAGTGCTGGAACACAGTAGGTGCTCCATCATGCTAGCCACAGCAGGGAAGGACAGCAAAGGCTAACAACGGGGCACACAGGGGACAGGCCCAAGGCTTGCACATGGCCACGAGGATGCTCTGGAAGTGTCCTTGGGCTCCGCCCAGCAGCGGTGGCCCCTGTCAGCACTAACTCTTCCCTAGGCGGTATCCTGAACAGCTCGATGTGGCTCACTCAACCCTCACAGAATCTCGACAAGGCAGGCAGTGAGGCTAGCAGGATACTGAGGCACAGGGGCGGGAAGCTGAGTCTTGACGGTGCTAAAACTGGCTGGTCTGGTCCAGCACCCCAGCTGCTCATTCTGCATCCTATATGTTGTCCTGCTTGCCCATCTTAGTAGGTAAGCTCTACTATGCCTCTGCCCAACTCCACCACTCCCTCAACATTGGCTTTCCCCTTTACCTGCAAGTCCCATCATTACCTGAAACAGATACAGCTTCTCTGCCAGACTTTTGGCCAAGTATACGTCGATCTGGGAACAAAGGGAGAAGACTTAGCCAGGACACTTAAACAGGCCCAGACACAGAAAGGATCAATGGCTCACAGAGGCAGCTTAGGGAAGGCAAAAAAAGCTCAGCTCATACTGAAACCAGAGGTAAGCAGGGCAGGCCTCAAAGCCAGGCACATCCAGAACTCCCTCTCAACAGCTATTAGGGACCTAAGACAAGAGCCTGCTTGGCCCCTACCTAAGGTCACTCTGACCTGGAAAGAGTACACATGCCTGGGCATGGAGATAGGGATGCCTCCAAAGGCAGGGAAAGTGCTTTCCGGGAGGTGAGGGCGGGGCCCCTCTACCTACTTGTGTTTCTTCTCTCTGCTTTCCCTACCTTGCCACTCGGGCACCTGTGGGTCACCCTGTTTTAAGAAGGTCTGCAAGGCCTGTGTGACCTGCCTGATGCTGAGTACCCCACACTCCTGACTCCCAGGTCCTGCACACAAACTGTTCACTC
Source organism: Peromyscus maniculatus bairdii (assembly GCF_049852395.1). Classification (NCBI taxonomy): domain Eukaryota; kingdom Metazoa; phylum Chordata; class Mammalia; order Rodentia; family Cricetidae; genus Peromyscus; species Peromyscus maniculatus. The sequence goes on along the minus strand of NC_134852.1, from coordinate 131,049,259 downwards.
CTGCCCATGGGCCTTTGCACACACACTTTCCTCTACCTGGAATGTCCTTCATATGACAACACACCCATTAGGGACTCAGTGCAGTAACCACTTGAGCAGAAGCTGCCCAGGGCTGCCTGGCTGCAGAGGGGCCCCCTCGTGCTATCTCCAATTCCCTCTATGGTAACTTGGGTTCTTTGGTATAGCTATAGCTTAAGAGTATTTAAATAACTCAAATCTAAAAAAACTTAGTATCCCACAAAAGAGGAACCAGTCTGCCTGTCTAGGGATGGGCTCCTGGCCCGTGCCCTTCAGACTCAGGGTGGGTTCCAGATACACCTAAAGAGGCCAGGGCAAAAACAGTCATGTTTTGCCATTTGCTTCCCTAAAATCTAGGGCTTGGGCTAGAAGGATTCTGAGGGGTAAGTATAATAACGAACAACTCTGTCTTTCTGAAGGAGTCTGGAAACCTGAAGTCCCACAGCTTAGATTCTGAGACTCCTTGCCTGCCTCCTCCATAAGTCAGAGGCTGCCTGGAGACAAGGACACAGCCCGGTTGCTGTTATGTCATGGGCCCCGGTACACAGTGAATGGAGTGAAGAACTGCTGAATGACAATCTGGTAAGCCCGCACGTGGGAGCCACCAAGCTCTTTCAGTCACTCGCATCTGGTCAGTGTCAAGCCCTGCAGCTGGCTTTGCAGAGTGGGACGGACAGACAGACAGCTAACGAGCTGAAATCTAGGCACATTGAGTGAGCTCTCAAAATCAGGGGCAGGTCATGGCCCTGAAGGAAAAGTCAGCCACACAGGAATCTAGGGGACAACAGAGACAAGAGCAAGGTCTCGGGTCCCTAGACTGGCCTATAGACATGGAGAAGGGTCTTGGTCCTGCAGAAAGACAGACCCATGGCCTGTGGTCCAATAGAGTTGAGAGCTGCAGTTACCTCCTGTATGACTGGGTCATCTTCTTCATTGGCCATACTAGGGAGAGCCTCCCACACAGTCCTCAACTCGATCTGCAAAGACAGCAAGAGACCTGGGCAATCAGCAAGCCGTTCAATCAACCTTTCTAAGGTACCTATTCTTCCATGGGTTCAGGAAAGGGGAGCCCAAGACCAAGACAGAACCTCCTTTCTGCGCTGTGGTGGAGGCAGCAGGGAGGAGGGAGGCAAAGTCAGCAAAGGGTGCTGCAAGCAGGCAGACCCCAGCCAACACATGGCAACTGTCTCTCTGGGGAAAACTGAGCAGTTTTACAGGCTTCTTGCCCACTCAAAAAGAACTCCCAGGCAGGCCTGAGGAAGCTGGCAGTCCACAGGCATAGCTGAAACACTGGAGTCTGGCGGGTCCTATGACATGAAAGCCAGCTGACACATGATCCTCAGACTTTCCAGGGGTCTCTTCAGACAGACTCTCATCCTAAGCCCAGTGAGAAGATTTTCTGTGCTTTGGTATCAAAATGACCCTCTTTGAACATTTTTCCCTCGGGTTTACGAGGCAATAAGGCTCTGAATGGTGTGACTGTCCCCATCTTACAAAAAAGAGACGGAATTCAGAGACAGGTTGCAGGGGCTTACCCCAAGTCACACCACATCAAGACAACACTGGACTTCAAACCCAGGCCTTGGGATCTGGGTGACAGTTCTGAATGGGGGAGTTCAGTGGAGGGTAGGACCCTCCAGTTGAGGGGCACGTGCGTGTGCTTAAAAGATGGAAGGAACAGAAGCCTGGCAACACAGAGGAGAGGGAGTTGGGGCCAAGGAGACGGGAAGGGACACCCAGGCTCCCAGCTCGTCTGCACCCAGGGCAGAGGTGCTCCTGGCTAAGAGAAGAGCTGAGCACCCACACTCCAGCTGTTCCTGTCCTCCCTCCTGAGTAAGAGCACCCCAACTTTATCCACCTCACATCTGAATGATTTAAGACTTAAAAAGATACTAGGTGTGCCAGTGAATGACTGTGATCCCAGCACTTGGGAGGTGGAGGCAGGAGAATCTTTATTTCAAGGTCAACCTCAGCTATATAGAGAGTTGGTGGCATGTCTGGGCTATAAGATATCCTGTCTCAAAAAAACCAAAGACTGGGGCTGGAGAGATGGCTCAGAGGTTAAGAACACTGGCTGTTCTTCCAAAGGTCCTGAGTTCAATTCCCAGCAACCACATGGTGGCTCACAACCATCTATAATAGGATCTGATGCCCTCTTCTGGCCTGCAGACTAGAACACTCACTATATACATAATACATAAATAAATCTTAAAAAAAAAAAAAAAAAAAAAAAAAAAGACTGAGCTGGGCGTTTGGGATGCAGAGGCAGGAGGATCTCTGTGAGTCCCTGAAACAGTGAGACTCTGTTTCAAAAAAAAAAGTTTAAACAATCATAAAGATTTAAAGGTCCATAAGCAAGGGTTCAGGGCCATCTAATGCCCACGCAAACTCACTTGTTGCAGACACGGCCCACACTTGGAGTGCCTGGGCACCAACACTTGCCCCATCCTTGGCATCTCCCTTCCCACTAATCCTGTTGGGTCTGCCTTCAAAGGAGACCAGAACCTGACTTTCTGGGCCACACCTCAATCTAGACAGTTCAGCCTCCTGGCTGATTTCCTGGGTCCTTCCTGGCCCAACAATCACTGTTTAACTCTCAGATGGTGTCACTCTGAGTGTCCCCCATCTTCTTCAGAGAGTCTTCACCCTTCCAGTGAACCTCAACAGACCTCAACCCTTTACTTTAGGCCCCATTCCCCACCACCTCTGATCGTCCTGTCCCTTCCCAAGCCATCTGAGAGCCAAACTCTAGGCTCCTCCCTGTGGCCTTTCAGGGTTTTGTTCAAATGTCACCTCATTTCTAAAGTGGAGTCTGTCCCTATTTTCCAAAGCTGCAAACGCCCCCCCCCCCAACTCCTTTCCTTTCTCTGGCCTCCATAGCACATTATCACCATGGGACAGTTTATGCTGTATCTGTCCTTCTGCCATCAGGCTGTAAGCTACACACAGACAGTCTACTTTGTGCCTTGCTGTACCCCTGCTCCCTAGAACTCAGCAGGTATGGTTTAGCCTCTTAGCACCGGAAAATGTGGAGTGCAAGGATCCTGTGGAGCAGGGAGCAACAGAAGGATTCTGAGCAAAGGAGGAGCTGGGATGGGGAAAGAGATAGATAGCTGCTAGGAAATGGGCCATCACAACAGATCAGGACATGGGGGTGGGGGTGGGCAGAAGGTCTGAACCATCTAAGCAAAGTTCCATGTAGCTGCCATTGTGCATCTGCACTAGCTGCCAAGTGTCACGGATATGTGTCAAACAAGTACCTGCTCTCAGGCAGCTGGACTTGGTGGCCAACTGAAACAGAACTTCAGGGGAAATAAGGAAACACAGCACATGGCAACAGAGGCTGTGGCCTAAGGTAGTCTCAAGTCCTAGTTATTCTTTCATGGTTGAGATTCTGCACAGCCCTGGCATCAGGCAGGATCAGGTGCCCTTTCTGCTGGATGACAGAGGCTCCTCCCTCTGGACACCACACCTGACTGGGTTACCTGCAAAGGTCATCACCTCTTGTTAGCCTCCCAGCCAACAGGATCCAATGCAAAGCTTTCAAAGGTTCAGCCTATGACCAACAATAATCTTTCCCCATCCATGATGCAGAAGATATATAAAGTGCCACAGCTGTGCACATGATTGTTACACGCCAGTGATGTATGTAGTCCATCTTTGCCTAGGCAAATCAAAAATGCTGGGGGAAAGACCCCCCAAGCCATTTTACATTACTCACTAATAAATCCTTCATAGTCAACAATCCAACAAGCCTCCTGAGCCAGCTGTGGTAGCCCATGCCCGTAATACCAGCACTAAGGAGGCTGAGGGAGGAAGGTAAGTTTGAGGCCATCCTGGGCTATTAATATAGCAAGGCCTCATCTGAAAAAAATTAACAGACACAAAACAAACAAGAAAGCTTCCCTAAGGCCACTCTTCCCTATCTCCAATCCTCCAGAGACTGTCAGTCTCTGTGATAAACTGCTCACATTGCTGTCTTCTCCCAACCTTTCAATGCCTCATAAAACAAAACCCAAACTCCCTTCCATGGGCCTCTAAGCCTTACATGATCTTGCCCTGTCTCCACATAACCAGCTCCTCAGCGCCTAGTGATTTACCGCTGAGCCTCCAACAGGCCAAGCCCCAGGCACCCTGAGGACCTCTGCACAAGAATCCCAGGTCATAGCCAGGATGCTCACTTTTCTTAGATATAACCACAACCACTCCCTCCAGGACTAGACAGGTTTCCTGAAAACCCAACTTGAACAGCTGCTTCCAACCCCTTCCAACATCAACACAATTCCTTATTTCCTGAACGGTCCTAACATGGAACTTCTCGATCTGCTGCTAAGGTGTTGGCTGTCCTTTGCACTATACTTTAAACTCCACGAAGGCTTCTCTGGGTTTCAAACTCCTCAGCCATAAAGCGGACATAATAATTATACTTCATCGTTGTTATGGGGTCATTACTTTTAAAATTAAAAATTCAGGGCCAGGCGGTGGTGGCGCACGCCTTTAATCCCAGCACTCGGGAGGAAGAGGCAGGAGGATCTCTGTGAGTTCGAGGCCAGCCTGATCTCCAAAGCGAGTTCCAGGAAAGGCACCAAAGCTACACAGAGAAACCCTGTCTCGAAAAACCAAAAAAAAAAATCATAGTTCTTTTCCTAAACCCTATTTAGTACCCAAAAATATTTAATCTTCTCATTAGCTGTGCAAATCAATTTATAGTGCCCAACTTAGAAAGGATTTGCCCAAGGGTACAGCCCCAGGGAACTGTATAATTAAAAAAATCTGTCTAGCTGATGTCAAAGAGCCTTGATTTTATTCTTAACCACTATGCTGCACACATCTTTGATAAAAGGCAGTATGGTATAGTGGGTAAGAGGTTGGACTCCCGTGCGAAACCTTGCAGGTTCAAATCCCACCTCTGCAATGTACCAGCTGATTAAAGGCATGGATTGCATAACCTTGGGTCCTTTCCTATTTTCATCCCTAATCCGGTGATTAAAAAAAAAAAGCACCAGCTTCAAAGGGAAAAGTGGAACCTATAGGAAAGACTGTTGCTACGTGGCAACACGTTTTCTTCCAATATAAGATGGAACGAAGACAACCACAAATGAAAGAAGCAGGAGTGTCACCTATCTGACTCTCTTTAAACCTTGTAACAGGAATCATATTATCCCCATTTCACAGATAAAGATAAGATCTTATCCTTCTTTTCGCTCCGAAAGCCAGCAATTCTAAAGGCTCAATTCCGGGACGACCTGGTACATGCATCGCGGTGACTGAAGGGTCCCAGGGTCCGCGCAGATCAATGAATGAGGCGACCCGGGCCCGGCAGGACCAGGAAGAGTTGACCCGGTTCAGCGAGGGCACGGACCCCCGCCCCTGAAGGCGTCCCAAAGCTTTCTCCATGTCGCCGGGGCTCAGGGTGCCTTCCCATACCTCCGAGAGCCGCCACGCCACCGGGCACCAGTGCCCTCGCAGGTGCGGCTCCGGAGCCAGGCCCGGGCGGGGCAGCGCGGCCGAGGCCTGAGTCAGCGCGAGCCCCACGGTCGTCGCCTCCCCGACGTCCAGCCGAGCGGAGCGACCCGGGCCCGAGGGGGTGAGGGGAGCGGGGCGGTTGCCCGTGCGCCCCGCCCGGGTCCCGGGAGGCCGCGGCCCCTCGGCACGCAGCGGCGCGGGCCTCTCCGGCCTACTCGGCAGAGCGGCCCAGACCCCCGTGCGGGGGCGACGGCTGCGGCCGGAATCCCGAGGCAGCCGAGTCGGCACTCACCTCTCCGCCGGGGCCGCGCGCGGGCGGCGGCAACGGCCCAGGGACCCGCGGCTGCAGAGACGCTGGCGGCCGGGTCTTCTATTAGGCAGCGGCCATGTTGCTGCTGGAGAAACTCCGGCGGACACGTGGGGGGAGCGGGGCCGGCCCTCGCGCTTCCTCTTACCCACAATGCCCCGCCCCGGCGCGCGCCGGTCCGCCCCCTTGGCGAGCTGCTCGTGGTTGCAGAGAACGCAAACCGACTGCAGGGGTCGCCGCTGCGGCCGCCAAAATGAACCGCGGGCGAAGGCAAAGGGGAAAAGCAAAGACGCACCAAAAACTGATCCTGGCAGCGGTGGGATTCGAACCCACGCCCCCGAAGAGACTGGAGCCTTAATCCAGCGCCTTAGACCGCTCGGCCACGCTACCCAGCTGTCAGCGTGGCTTTCTAAGAAGCTACTTAAGGCTCTTAGTTACCCATGTATACTTTTTCCTCGTAATTTTTCTGGGGTTGTATTTGTGTTTTATCTACTCGTGATAGAAATTGTCGTAAATAATATTGTTAAAACGCCAACCATTAAAATAAAATTATTTAGATCCAATCTTCTTTCCAAATAAGTTTTAAAGCAAAAAACAGTTTGTGTTCTGTGTCAGATGGCTAACGCGTCCAGTTAAGCCACTCCGTCACCCACATGACCGGAATTAGGTGTCTCGGGAGACTGGTCCTGGCAGTAACTCTCACCCGAACTCTGAGAGCCGACCCATGACGCCAGGTCTGCACAGTTCTTGCTGAAAAATCACCTGTTTAAATTTTTAGTACACAAACAATATTAAAATTTGCAGATAAAATAAAATCTTTGTAACATTCAAAATAATATTCCTTAACCTTTGACTCGCTCTAAGTTTCCTCGTAACCACCATTATTGGCTGATTATACAGCCTTCCAGATCTTTTGCTGTCAATTTCTATGGATGTTTATCTCCATGGGAAATAGTTTTGTTCCTACTGTGTATGGGTTGGTATATAAATATTTATTAACATACTAATGTATAGAGATATATGACTGGTTAGGTTTTTTCGCCAGACTTTTTATTTTTCTTTTGTTTTTACCAGACTTTGTTTTTAAGTATCGGTGCATGTTAATGTACACACCACAGACTTTTACATTTATTTCATTAATTTGTTTATGGGGGGCGGCATGTTGTGGAGGTCAGAGGACAACTAGCTGAAATATATTCTCTCTTTCACCATGTGGGGGCAGCTTAGATTGTCAGCCTTGGAGGCAACTGTCCTTACCCACTGAAACATCTCACCAGCCCCAGATATTTCAAAAGACTGAAAAAGGCACAGTGAAAAAAACAAACAAAAACAGTCACCCATCTTCCCTTCCCACCACCTAGAATTAAAGTCATCCTGTATATACATTTGTACGTATATATACCTGTATTTGTTGTTTTGAGTTACTGCTCCTCCTGCCTAGGCTGGCTTTGAACTTGTTATCTAGCAAAAGATGAGTTTAAACTTCTGATTCTTCTGGTCCCACCTCCCAAGTACTGGGAATACAGGCCTGCTGCACCTGGTTAATGACTGTTAGTACAGCATTTTGCTTCCAATTATTTTCCCATGTACATAATTTTTATTAAAATTATTTATTAAAACAAGTAAGGCCTGCAAGATGGCTTAGCAGGTAGAGGTGCTTGCTACTAAGTCTGAGAATCTGAGTTCAATTTCTGGGACCTACAAAGTAGAAGAGAATCAATCCCACAAATTGTTCCCTAACACGAATACCCACACAACAAATGCGTGTGTGTGTGTGTGTGTGTGTGTGTGTGTGTGTATGTGTGTGTGTGCATATATATATATATGTATATATATACATATATATACATATACATATATGTTAATATAATTTAATATACTTTTTTTTTCTCAGTAGAGTTTCTCTGTTTAGTTCTTGCTGTTCTGGAACTCACTCTGTAGACCAGGCTGGACTCGAACTCAGAGATCTGCCTGCCTCTTCCTCCTGAGTGTAAAACTGTATCTTAAAATATGGGTTGGGCATAAAGGTGCACATCTGGGTCCCCAGCTCTCAGGAAGCCAGCCTGGACTACACGGTAACAGAGTATGTTTCGGGACAGCCTGGACTACATAAGGATATTCTGTCTCAAAACAAAAATGGAGTTCGAGGCCAGCCTGGGCTACCAAGTGAGTTCCAGGAAAGGCGCAGATCTACACAGAGAAACCCTGTCTCGAAAAACCAAAACCAAAACAAAAACAAAAAAACAAAAATGAACAAAATATTAAAAAATATACTAGACTATGAGAAGTTAAAAACACTGCATTTAAAAAGTCCTCTCACAGTCAGGTGGTGGTGGTGGCACACCCCTTTAATACCAGCCCTCGGGAGGTAGAGGCAGGTAGATCTCTGTGAGTTCAAGACCAGCTTAAGTCTACAAATCAGCTTCCAGGATAGCCAGATCTGTTACACCGGGTGTCCTCTCACAAACATGCTTCGGCTTATAACTAATATGAATTTGATATGTGTCCTTTCAATAACCTCTCGAACTTTTACATATGTCAATACATGAGCAATATACAGAGTGCTTTTCTGTCTTATCACAGGATACCAGCGCCATGCCTTTTTCACCCCATTATTGTTTTTGAGATCTCTTATGCTAACTCATTCCATACTATAAATAAACAATATTTGTTTCTAAATTTACTGGGCAATATTGTGGGAAATACCCCTGTACATGGCTTCTAGTCTATGCATGGACATTCCTCCATGTTTTCTACCAGAATTGAAATTGCTGAATTATATGTACATTTTCTTTTCTTGGTTGGAGGCGGGTGAAGGGGTTGAGATAGGGTCTCCCTAAGTAACTCTGGTTGTCCTGAAACTCACTCTGTAGACCAGATTGGTCTCGAACTCACAGATCTGCCTGCTTCTGTCTCTCAAGTGCTGGGGTTACAGGCGTGCACCATCACACATGGCTGATTATTGATTCTTATTGAGTCAATTTTGGTATGTTGGAGTTTGGGAAAAAAACAAAACCATTCATTTGGTTTTCCACATTTGTTACTGTGAAATCTGAAATCGCTCTCATAGCCACTGTGTCTTTCCCCCTTCTAGTTACCTCTTCCTTTCCCAGCAGTAAGTAACTCAGCTCAATGCAAGGAACCCAGACAGTCCTCGGCCCTACTCACCGAGGTAATCCTGCAGTGACTCTGCTCAGCTTTCTAGACATGCCCCTAGAAAGCCACACAGACCTCATTTGGGCTTGGCACAATTCTAACATTTGGGCATTTCATAGTTTTCTTTCCCTAAATCCTCTTTAGTCTGCTGGGGTTCTGTTTTGTTTTTCTTTCCATCCTTCCACCTTTAACAGCTATACAAAGATTTCATGGTTCTGGGAGAGTTTGTTGCTTTTAAAAATAAAGCAGCCATCCATTGAGGAAATGGGCCAGGCATGGCAGAAGTCCAGGGCTGAGTGGAGACTAGTCCTGAGATCAACAGATGCCTTCAACTTCTCAGGATATTTCATTGCCGGGAATGACTGTTTGTGAACTGTATACCTGGCTTTCGGAATGGAAATGTGTCCCTAGTTTAGGATACCTGTGGAAGTCTGTCCAGGTCTGCTCTTCTAGGCAAGAGTAAGACCCCAGAAATGGTCGTTGGTGGCACCTTTGTATAACACAAATCTTAAATGGTCTTATTAATAAAAAACCCAGGGCCAGATACTGGGCTGAAAGCTGAAAGATCAGAGAAACAGAACAAGCCACAGCCAACCTCACCTCACCAACTCAACTGATCGTGTTTCCACGAATCTTCAGTCTGAAAGCCTCAGGGTTGTCACCCGGAAGGGATCTCAGTTGAACTGCCTAAAAGCCTTTATAGTTCGTGGATCTCATGCCTTATATACCTTTCTGCTTCCTGCAATCACTTACTGGGATTAAAGGCATGTGTCCTTCCCAAGCAAAGACAAGAGATCTCAAGTGCTGGGATTAAAGCTGGGGATGGATCTCTGCCTCCGAGTGATAGGATTAACGGCGTGTGTGCCACAACTGTCTGGCCTCTATGTCTAATCTAGTGGCTGTTCTTTTCTCTGACCCCCACATAAGTTTATTAGGGTACACAATATATCAACCACACCTTTGTGCTAAATATCCTTCAAACCCCACCCCATCCCCAGGCTTCCAGTCCCTCATCTGGCTAATGTGACCCATGGTAGACATAAGATTCAGGATTCAGGTTGCACAAACTGTATTTTCTCATAAGACTCTGAATTAAGACATCAGTAATTCTGAGTTGAGCTGGGATTAGTCTCTGAAACTAGAAAGGAGATTTGGGGATGGCTATCATCTATGACAGGATTGCAGGGATCAAGAAAGCCAGCACACAGGAAAAGAGAGCACCGGATGTGGTGGCACAGGGGGATGGTGGCACACACCTTTAATCCCCGGATTTAATTAGGGGGAAGAGGCCGGTGGATCTCTGTGAGTTCCAGGACAGCCAGGGCTATACAGAGAAAAAGTGTCTTGAAAAACAATAAATAAGCCGGCCGGTGGTGGCACACGCCTTTAATCCCAGCACTCGGGAGGCAGAGCCAGGCGGATCTCTGTGAGTTTGAGGCCAGCCTGGTCTACAGAGCGATAGCCAGGATAGGCTCCAAAGCTACAGAGAAACCCTGTCTCAAAAGAAACAAACAAACAAACAAAAAAAAAAAAACAAATCAAAAAACAATAAATTAATTAATTAAAGTAGATTTAAAAAGAGAAAGAGTGAAGAGCAGCACCATATAGAAGTCCTGATGGTTTCCTGCTCCTCTCCCCTAGTCCTCTTGGAGACATGCCTCTATCAACAGACTCCCCTCTTCTGCAAGGTTAGTGATACTCAGTAGCTGTCAATTATACCCAGTAACCCACCCCTTGGTTAGCAGGGGCTCTAATGAAGCTGGAAATATTTCTGCCAGGATTGGCTCCACCAACACACACTGAGCAAGAATTAACAAAGACGTGGTCTGGTGCTCCTGAAGTCAGAGAGGGGTGTTTTCTCACAGTCCTGCAGTCCATTACACAGACTCTTTTGACAATCAAATGTAAAACAAACAGGCAGGAACAGCAGAATTTCACATCAGAACCTTGGCCCCGTACGGTGTGGACAGAGTTACAAAGACCTTTAATAAAACATTCTTTCCAACCTCATCTAACAATGACTAATCATGAGCTTGTCCTACATAATGTCTCTACCAAGCCAGAGGTGAGAAGAGTGGTTGCCCAGCTTGGGCAGGGTGCTTTGCGTGGGAGGGAGCTGCAATACTTACTCTTCTTAGTGCTGTGATAGAATACCTGGTGTAAGCAACTTAAAGATTTATTTTGGTTCACAGTTTGAGGGTACAGTCCATCGAGGCTGGAAAGGACTGGTAGCAGGAGTGTGAGCCATCCACACGCAAGAGGCAGACAGTGAATGCTGACATCCAACTTACTTTCTCCTTGATATTCAGCCCAGGAACCCAGTCCAATGGGATGGGGCTGTCTGCCGTTAGGGTGGATCTTCCCACCTTAATTTTTTTTTTTTTTTTTTTGGTTTTTCGAGACAGGGTTTCTCTGTGTAGCTTTGCGCCTTTCCTGGAACTCACTTGGTAGCCCAGGCTGGCCTCGAACTCACAGAGATCCGCCTGGCTCTGCCTCCCGAGTGCTGGGATTAAAGGCGTGCGCCACCGCCACCACCGCCCGGCTAAGAAATTGAGATTCCCCTCCCCCACTTTCAATAAACCTGTTTCTTCTTTTGCCTTTCTCTTGGTGTTTTTTTTTTTTTTTTTTTTTTTTTGGTTTTTCGAGACAGGGTTTCTCTGTGTAGCTTTGTGCCTTTCCTGGGACTCACTTGGTAGCCCAGGCTGGCCTCGAACTCACAGAGATCCGCCTGGCTCTGCCTCCCGAGTGCTGGGATTAAAGGCGTGCGCCACCACCGCCCGGCCCCACCTTAATTAACCAACTGATATAAGAACAAATTGAACTATAATTCCACCAAAGCTCACGCTAGGATTCAGTGAGTTTATTGGGCATACTTACAAAACAAGGTCAGGGACTGCTCAGAAGAGCTTTGGCGACTCTGAGGCTGCCACGGCAGAAAGTCTTCACCCCCAACGGGATGATGGCTTGCCCACAGCTGCCTCCTCCGCTAACCTCCTCCAGTCTGAAAACTCTAGCACCTCCCCAGACCCTAAGACCACCTGCAATTAGGACAGAATTGCATACATATTGCTGGGATGAGAGGCTGGAATCTCATGTGAGGGTTCAAGAACTTCTCTGCCTTCTCCTCTTCTCAGGGAACTGACATCAGTCAAGAGGCCCGCTTGGAAGCAAGCACAGCTGTTCTGATGACGATGACTACTGCTTTGCTCAGAGGACCGAGTTCTACAATACCAGTCTAGAAACTCGCTCACAGAGGTCAGTCCACTCGGTGATTCTAGATCATGTCAAGTTGACAGTCAGTATCAACCAACCACTGAAGGGCCCAACGAGGTTTTGTGATTTGCAGATATCTTCTGTACCGTGGACTGGGTTGATATCTACCTGTGCAAACGTGCATCAAGCTGTGTATCATGCAAATTCCTCTACGAAGGTGTAAAAACACGATACTACATTTCCCCTCAAATGCCTGTACCAAGTCTGAGTCATTGAATTGTTCTCCCAGGAGGTCCTCACTTACAGCAAAACTGTAATGAAATTTTGATGTATGTAATAAAACCTATCTGCAAAGTTTAACTTTTCTCTCTAATCTTTGGGCCCTTTCACTTTTATCCACTTGGAACTAAGTGTTTCAGGTTTGGGATTTTGGAATATTTGTATACACATAATGAGATATCATAAACACAAGGCTCAACATGAACTATGCTTATACATATTCTCTATTGTTATTATTAATAACATTAGTGTTCTCATGCAGCCCAGGCTGGCCTTGAACTCCTTATGTAGCTAAGAATGACCTTTGATCCTCCTGCTTCCACTACACCTATTTTCTTTTGCGAGGGGCGGTTGAAACAGGGTTTCTCTATGTAGCCCTGGCTGTCCTGAAATGAATTCTCTCTCTCTCTCTCTCTCTCTCTCTCTCTCTCTCTCTCTCTCTCTCTCTCTCTCTCTCTCTCTCTCATTCCCCCGTCCTGGTTGGCCTCTGTAGACCATGCTGGCTTCGAACTCGGAGATCTGCCTGCCTCTGCCTCCCGAGTGCTGGGATTAAAGGTGTGTGCCACCATCGCCCAGCCACAAGTTCCTTCTTCAAAGACTTTTTGTTCCGTTAATACAAAAACTTCATCAAACTTATCTTGTTAGAAGATGGATTTGGGATGGCCTACACCTGTATTCCCTGACCATGGTTACTCATATTTAGCTCCAGACTAAACAATCTCTTGTCATACACCTCAAAGAGTATGACAAGATTGTTTATAGCAGTAAACAATAACTTTGTTCATAACAACAACAACAACAATGAAAATGACTCTCACTTTGAGGTGAGAGTTAAGTGTTTTCCATGGACATAACCAATACTAATATTCTATTTGGTCACTCCCGTCTCAACCTCCCTAGTGCTGGGATTAAGGGCGTGTGTGCCTCCCAAGTACTGGGAGCAAAGGCATGAGATCCCAAGGGCTGGGATTAAAGGTGTGTGCCACCACTGCCTGGCTCTGCTTCTCATTTAGACTGAAACAATCTTGTGTAGTCCACGGTGGTCTTGAACTCACAGAGATCCATCTGCCTCTGCCTCCCAAGTGCTGGAATCAAAGGTGTGTGCCACCACCCACCACTGCCTGGCCTCTATGGCTAACTAGTGGCTTAGCTCCACACTCTGATCTTCAGGCAAGCTTTATTTGTTATATCACAAACAAAATATCACCACATTGGTCATTCAAAATTACAATATATCATTATAATCTCAAACAATAAAAGAAAATTTAAAAATTAAACTTGGCCCCCCCAAATTAAGCCTTAAGTCCAGTGGTTCTCAACCTGTGGGTCTCGACTCCTTGAGGGTTGAATGACCCTTTGACAAGGGTTGCCTAAGACCATTGGAAAATACAGACACTTACACTACAAATTTATAACAGGAGAAAATTTACAGTAATAAAGTAGCAACAAAATTTTATGGTTGGGGGTAACCACAGAATGAGGTATTAAAGCGTTGCAGCATCAGGAAGGTTGAGAACCACTACTTTAGTCTATAGTAAATGTGCAAAGCACCATACTTCATTCCTAATGCAGTTTCCTCTGAAGTGCTTCCTGCTTTCACATGCAATGCTTCTTCTTCTTCTTCTTCTTCTTCTTCTTCTTCTTCTTCTTCTTCTTCGTCGTCGTCGTCTTCGTTCATTTTTTTGTTTTTTGAGACAGGGTTTCTGTGTGTAGCTTTGCGCCTTTCCTAGTGGCCTGGAACTCACAAATATCCACCTGCCTCTGTCTCCTGAGTGCTGGGATTAAAGGTGTGTGCCACCACCGCCCCACCTGGCTTTCAATGCTTCTTTTGAAACATTTTTTTAAATTTATTTTATGTGTATGAGTGTCTTACATGCATGTGCACCACGTGTGTGCCTGGTGCCTGGAGGTAGCTTTGGTTTCTGTGGAATTAAAGTTATAGATGGTTGTGAGCCACCACTTGGGTACTGGGAACTGAACCTGGGTCCTCTGCAAAAGCAGCGGATGCTCCTGGCTGAGGAGCTACTGTCCAGCTCCTCAGTGTGACTTTTACCTGTGGTCTCCAGCTGTCTGCTCAGGTTGAGAATGGGGCTCTAAGTTGTCTGGGGAGTTCTCAGTGAGAGGGTGTGGCTGTGGCCTTCCCTAGGGGTCAGGTCCTTTGTTAATTTCAATTAGTCAGATACCCTTAGAGGCTCCTACAGTTGAAGTTAGACAATACCTAGCACACAGAAAAGGCTGGTAGAGCCTGTTTTTATATTAACTCTGAAAATTTCTATTAACTTCTCACAGCAGTGGACCTTCACCTTGCTGGGCCTGGTGTCCCAGGAGCCTGCTGAGCAAGGACACTGACCCCCAATACAAAGGCTACGGGCAAACATGTTTGACCGAATTAAATGTTTTCAGCTGATCCACTGTTTTAAAGTCATTTTTTTTTAAAGGGTTTTTCTGACAAGATCTCACTGTGTGGTTGAGGTTGGCTTTAAACTCAGAATCCTCCTGCCTCAGGTTCTCAAAGGGCTGGGGTTACATACATAAACCACCATACTCAGCCTGTGGATTTTGGACCCAGCCTTCTTGGGTCTGCTGACTTGGTGGCAATCCATACATTTCCCAGTCTCCAGACTTTGTCACTGTCCTTATGAACTTGTCCTGAAAACATACATTTTCAAAGAATCTCCTATCACTGGGGATATAGAGTCAGGATGACTTAAATATAGGTGATCAGTCTACTGCCATGCAGTTAGGTTAAAGTTCAAATTTTTTGTTTGTTTTTTGAGACAAGATTTCTCTGGGTAACAGTCCGGCTGTCCTGGAATTTGCTTGGTAGACCAGGCTGGACTTGAACACATAGAGATCCGCCTGCCTCTGCCTCCCAAGTGCTGGGATTAAAGGTGTGCACCACCACTGCTGGCTAAAGTTCAAATTTTTTAAAACCAAAAAGCTATGATCTTGGCTGGGGATTTAGCTCAGTGGTAGAGTGCTTGCCTAGCAAGCACAAGGCCCTGGGTTCGGTCCTCAGCTCTGGGGGAAAAACAAAAACAAAAAACTATGATCTTGAATCCAAATGATCACACCAGACACTTTTAAAGCCCTACATAAAAAGCACCGAGTCCACGCAATCTTCTCAGAAGCTGAGAACAACTCTAATGATCATTGTTTTATAGATGGGCAAATCGAAAGCATTCACGTATTTTTATCTAAAGCAAACTGACAGCCTTAGGGCCAGATCTGGAAGGCTTGCTTTATTAGATTTTATTACAAATGTTAAAAATCAGGAGCGATCACACTAAAGTTTTTCTGCTGTACGTGAAAAGCCGGCATGGAGCCATGTTGGACCACACTCTAGACGGTGCAAATCATGTGGACGGTGCGGAGTACCACTGCCCTTCCATCAGAAAACCTTGTGGCTTACTTCGGCCTCCGTGGAGATACTTTATTCTTGATTCGTATGTTTTCGTAGGGAGGGAGAATTTGAGAGTGAGTATGAATTCGAGACAGTAGAAAAAGAAATATTGAGAAAGGTGAGCTGGAACCTGGAATATACCTAAAACTGCATCTGTAGCTCCAGCCAGTTGCCTTGAGACGGTCAAAGGTGAAACATAAGGAAGAGGTGAGAATCCAAGCAGGGAATGGCATGGTTGTCTCCTCCCTTCTCTGCTTCACAACCCCTGTAAACACTTGTGAATTTGCAAACCACGCTTAGTGATTAAAAGACGCTGGGATGAGGGACAGCAAGGATGGAAGGGGAAATAGCTCAGCGGGCCGGCTGGTCCAGTGCAGGGAGCAGGAATATTCCGAAGCAGAAAGGATGAGAATGTTCTTTTTACACCCACAAAGCCTGCATCATGTATGATTTGCAGTGAAGCCCAAACCCAGGACCTTGAGACTACATGTTAGACTCATACTCACCCCAACTCAAGTCTGCCACCTGTGGCAAAATGGAATGGACCCTCACATTACAGTTAAATGCCTTTATTCCCAGGATCCTCTGGACAACAGCAGCTCTCTGGCCCCTAGCTCCTAGTTCCTTACTGGAATGAGCTCTTCCTGACACCTTTGGTTTCTGTCTTTGAAATGAAGGTACCATATGATCAACTCTGCTAAATCTAGGCTTTTATCCACTTTGCGCACTGAAAGACAGAATTGATTACAAGCGCCAAGCACTGGTGCTGGCCTCCCCGAGCTGGACCCAGCACACTCAGAGAGAGTAGATGCCCTAACTGTAAGGCAGAAGACGGCTTGGAAGGAGACATAACCACCTCTGCAGGAAAGTCTCTGTATCTTGTAAGTTGCCATATATATATATATATATATATATATATATATATATATATATATATATATATATATATATATATATATATATGGAACTCACAGAGATCCACCTGCCCCTGCCTCTTGAGTGCTGGGATTAAAGGCATGCTCACAGCTTTTTTTTCTTTTTTTTGGAGACAGTCTTAGTACATAGTTCAGGCTGTTCTCAAATTTATAATCCTCTTGCCTCAGCCTCCAAATGCCAATATTACACACCAGGCTCTTAAAGCTCCCTTTTCATTCACAAGGGTGAATGAAATATTTGCTTAGCTGTGCACCAGGAATCCAGGCTCCTGAAGGAAGAGACCACTTCCTGACCACATTAAGGCCACATGGGTGGGGCCACTGCAGGCCGGAGGCTTTAAGTGATCCAGACAAGGACTAGTCAATGGGTAGAGGATGTGAGTTAGTAATCCCAGAATTAGGAAGACAGATACCTGCAGTTCACTGCTCAGCCAGCATAGCCTATTTGGCTAGTTCTAGGCCAGTGAGAGATCCTGTCTCAAAAGAAAAAGGTGGCCAGCACGCAAGAAATAACACTGAGGATGTCTGCTGTCACAGGCACACATGCATGCACATGTCCTTATAGGACAGGTACTCTGAGTGATTATGTCACAATAAACTGTTTTTTTTTTTTTTTGGAGCTGAGGATCAAACCCAGGGCCTTGTGCTTGCTAGGCAAGCGCTCTACCACTGAGCTAAATCCCCAACCCCAAAAAACTGCTTCTTACATCTAACCTATGCACTAGTTTAAAGCACCCACGGGACAGTGTAAGCCAACTACTGCTCCAATATTGGCAAGAAACTGACAAGCGCTCAAATAAAACCAGCTGTGATGGCTTCGCATGCAAACCCCAGGGCTTTGTGACTTATGGTGGATGAAAGGAGGGTCCAGGGTAATTTTTGCTTTTTCATTTTACACTTTTATGTGTGTGCACTCGTGTGTTTGTGGGCTCACCTCTGCCACACCAGACAGGTGAAGAGCAGCGGAGAACTTGTGGGAGTTGGCTCCCTCCCTCCACACCTGGACCCCAGGAACCAGCCTCGGGTGGTTAGACTCTGCAGGAACCTTTACCCACTCAGCCGTCTCAGCATCTCACCAGCATTTTTGTTTTGTTTTGGCCAAAGTCTCACTATGTGGTCCAGGCTGACCTCAAACTTGGATTCCCTCTGCCTCTACCACTTGTACGCTGGGATACAGATGTGCACCATCGCTCCCAACTCTGGAGGCTAAATTGGCTCTGCTTTTTCCTCAAAGGACCGACACTCTAGACTTTAGAATCTAGTGCTCCTACAAGTTCCGGACTGGGCAGACTCAACAGGGAAGGCCTGGGGTTGTTATTGCTGGTTTTTTGGCTTTTTTTTTTTTTTTTTTTTTTTTTTTTTTTTTTTTTTTGAGACAGGTTTTCTCTGTGTAGCCCTGGCTGTCCTGGAACTTGCTGTATAGCCCAGGCTGGCCTTGAACTCACAAAGATACACCTACCTCTGACTCCTCCCAAGTGCTGGGATCAAAGGCATGCACCACCACTGACGGGTTAAAAAGGCCTGTTTTAACAAACAGATAAGAGCGGCTGTTACCTTGCACTCTGCTTTTCTCTGTTTTTAAAATAATAGAGTGTTGTAACATCTGTGGTAGATCAAAGCAGGCCATTTCCTTGGCTATTTGGGACACCTACTGAAATCACACATTAAATATGAACTCTTTTTAAAGAAAAAGCTCATTGAGCCCCAGCCTAGCCCTGGGGGGGGGGGGAATGCCCAGAACTAATGAGTGTTTACACTCTTGGCCTCTCATTCTCAAACATCTTAGACAAATCCTGAGGGGCTGCAGCTGAAAGCCACTTGCTACAGATGACCAGAAAAATCCAGCTTCAAGCAGAAAATGCCAGAGACTGCAGGCTGAGGACAGAGTTTATAAAACGTCACATCAAGAAACAACCATGGAATTCTGCACAAGGATGCTTCAGTCCCACGTGCATGTGGCCATGGGGGTGCAGAGGAACTCCTGTTTGGAGGAAAGTCGCCCAGCTCCTAAGCCATGGTCTTACTGTAAAAGCTTTGAGGTACATCTGCTTCCACATCCACCAATGCAGGACTCAGAGGTAGTAATCGTGTGTGTACAAAAACCAAACCTATTTTGTAAAGTCTACAGTAGGAAGCACACTTAAAAAATGGAATTTGGCTGGATGCTAAGAAATTAGATACACAGTGGGAGGACATTAAATAAAAAAAACTTATGCAATAATCTCTCTGTGGTGTGAAGGAAGCCTGAGTACTGAACAATCTCACATCTGCTGGAAAAAAAAATGCCACACACACTTCTCAAAACTTAAAGGAAGACCCACCATGGAAAGTTAATAGAAAGCTCTCCATCTCCATTGGGATTTCCAACGCTAAGGCCTGGAGACCAAGACGAGTCCAGACTTCAAACTGATACTGTCTGTTCATTCAGACAGAAAGACACTTTCGTATATCTCATGACAAGAAAGAAAGAAAGAAAGAAAGAGAGAGAGAGAGAGAGAGAGAGAGAGAGAGAGAGAGAGAGAGAGAAAGAAAGAAAGAAAGAAAGAAAGAAAGAAAGAAAGAAAGAAAGAAAGAAAGAAAGGAAAATGGAACCTCAAAAAATATGGTAATTTATTAGGCTGCATATTCAACCCCCTACTCCCCCCACCAAAATGCCACCCCAAAGGGCAGTTACAGTGTCTCTGCCAGTTGCAAAGATTTAGTTTGTCAAGAATCAAAAAAATGAAATACAAAAGTGAATTTATAACATAGTAAAACTGCTCCCCTTCTAAAAGAAATCAGTCCCGTTCTCCCCACCCCCAGTCCTTTTGCTTGGGACCAGCTGGCAGTGATCTTATGGGACAGTCATTCCTCCATCTGGGCCCAGGCCTCTTCCGCCTTTTCATAGTACTTGTTGGCTAGCCGGCCCTTCATGGCTTCCATCGCTGCCTCGGCTGCCTGGGTGTACAAGTCTCCTGAAAGAGAGCAGAGTGGAAACAAAGAGGTGAGCCACTTGTCTTCATCAAGCTGGCAAAGTTCATCTCATCCAAAAGAGTATCTGAGGTTGCTATAGCAACCCAACATGTATGGTATGATCCAAGTCTCTGTGAGTGCCTATGACCAAACCTGGCCAGCTAGAGTGCTCTTCTCTTCTCTAGTATTGCTGTGGAACTCGGCAAGACTTCTACCACTGAGCCACACCCCCAACCTGAAGTCCAAGGCAACCAGTCTATATAGCAGCTCAAAACTGAAAAGTATCTAATGTTGGGGGCTAGAGAGATGGCTCAGGGGTTAAGAACACTGGCTGCTCTTCCAGAGGTCCTGAGTTCAATTCCCAGCAACCACATGGTGGCTCACAACCATCTGTAATGAGATCGGGTGTCCTCTTCGGGCGTGCAGTTATGCAGGCAGAACCCTAGAGTGCTTGCTCCTCTTCAAGAGGACCTTAGCTCAGTTCCCAGAATCTACACTGGGCAGATACTCCAGTTCTGGGGACTCGACACCCTCTTCTGGCCTCCACATGTATGTATACATTCACACATATACATCCATAAAAATGGTAAAATTTTTAAAAGTTTTAGGAAATCTAACATGTCCCATCAGATCACAGTAGATAAAATGTGATAGTCACTGAGTGGCATATGATTTAGTAATAGAAGAAGTGAGGAGGTTCAGGGTGTAAAGACTGTCACAACCGATGACATGAGTTTAATCCCTAGGACTGACATGGTGGAACGAGAACCAATCCCCAAAGGTCGTCCTCTGATCTCCACATGCACACATACATAGATGATAAAAATAGTTTCTTTCAGCTGGGCGCAGTGGTGCACATCTGTAATCCCAGCACTTGGGAAGCAGAGGCAGGCAGATCTCTGAGTTCGAGGCCAGCCTGGTCTACCTAGTGAGTTCCAGAACAGCCAGGGCTACATAGTGATACCCTGTCTTGAAAAACAAAACAAAACCAAATAAATAAATAAAATTTAAAAATGTTTTTCCTTTTATAAAAGGAATGGGCCAGGTAAGGTAGTACATGCTTGCAATCACCATACAAGCTGAGATATGTCTGTAACCAGCTGGGTTATACAAGACCTTGTCTCAAGCAGAGGGGATGAGAGGCTGTAAAGTCTACCTACTAAAGGAAGTCAGACAGGAAAGGCCACATATTGTGGGATTCCACTTGTAAACTGAGTCCAGAATAGGCCAATCCTTAAAGACAGAGTAGATTAGTGATTATGGGAAGAGGTGGGAGTCTGGAAGTGACTGCTAACTAGTCATAGAGGATTTCTCTTAGGGTGTGCAAATTTTTTTTTTTTTTTTTTAAAGGTTTATTTATTTATTATGTATACAGAAGAGGGTGCCAGATTTCATTACAGATGGTTATGAGCCACCATGTGGGTGCTGGGAATTGAACTCAGGACCTCTGGAAGAGCAGTTGGTGCTCTTAACCTCTGAGCCATCTCTCCAGCCCCGGGTGTGCAAATTTTTAAAGTTAGGTAACAATGAGGGAAGATGAAATGTTACAATTTCAGCTTCATTTTTCAAATTGCAAAACCTGCCCATCAATTCACGGGAGGTTGGTTCCAGGATCCACCAATGGTAGCAAAATCTGCTCCAGTCCCCTGGTGAGAGTGTGTCATGTTTACGGATGGCCTCTGCAGCTTCTCCTCTTGGCTTTAATCCTCTCCAAGAGGACTCGAAATGCCAGACTCAGTGCAGGTGTCATGGACGGTGATGTGCTGCACTGTTCACTGAATGCTGTGGTCTGGATGTGAAATGTTCCCCCACAGGCTCATGAATTTGAACACTCGGTCCTCAGCTGGTGATGCTGCTTGGGAAGGTATAGACCCTTTAGGAGGGTAGAGCCTTACAAGAGGAAGTAGGCCAGCTTTGAGGTTTTATAGCATGACTCACTTCCTGTTTTCCTGTCTCCGCTTCCTGTGGGTGGTAGTTTGAATAAAAATGGCCCCCAGGGGACCATCGAGAGTGGCACTATCAGGTGTGGCCTTGTTGGAGGACATGTGGCCTTGCTGGAAGAAGTGTGTCACAGGGGGTGGGCTTTGAGGTCTCAAACGCTCTGACCAGGCCCACTGTAGTATTCTCTTCCTGCTGCCTTCAGATCCAGATGTACAACTCTCAGCTACCTCTCCAGCACCATGTCTGCCTACATGCCACCATGCTTCCTGCCATGACAACAATGGACTAAACTTCCGAACTGTAAGCCAGCCCCAATTACATGTTTTCCTTTATAAGAGTGCCTTGGTCATGTGTCTCTTCACAGCACTAGAAACCCTAACTACGGCACTGTTTGTAGGTGGAATCTGATCATCTTGCTTCCTCACTGCTGGGCCAGTCTCTGGCTCTGGATGCCAAGCTTCCCCACGATAAGGGACTGTAAGCCAAAATCCCTTCTGGATGTGAAAAATAAATCCTTTCTTCTTTTAGTTGATTTTGTTGGGGTACTCTTATCACAGCAACAGAAAAGTAACAAATATGGAGAAGACTAGCAAGAAAAGTCTATGTATGCTCAGTTACAGATGCAACTACTTTTCCTTTTTTGAGACAGGGTCTCTGTAGCCCAGGCTGGCCTGAAACTTGGCATCTTTCTCCATCAGCCTCCTCAGCGCTGGGGTTACAGGTGTGCACCATCACAACAAGCTTTGCAGGCGCAATGGGGGAGGCTGGCGAGATGGCTCAGCAGCTAAAGGCACTCACTGCCAAGTCTGACGACCCGAGCTTGATCGCTGGGTCCCACAGGGTACAAGAAACAACTGACTCTCACACATTGTCCTCTGGTTTTCACACTGTGGTGTGCACATGCATTCACAAACACACAAAATAAGTAAAGGTGGTAGTAAGTCTCTCAGTCTAGGGATGCAAGACTTATGAACTGGGAGGATTGGCTATATTCTTATTTAATTTACATACATATATTTTGAGGCCTTCTTCTGTCTCTCTGGCCCCCTTACTTTTTTTTAAGTACCATGAGGGGCCGAATGTGCCAAGGCATAGGTGTGGAGTCAGAGGGGAACTCTATGGAGTCAGTTCTCTCCTTCCGCCTTCACATGGGTTCTGATGATCAAACTTAGGTTATCAGGGTGACCTCAGAACCGCCTTTTGGTTGTCCCCTCATTTTTTTGAGGCAGGGTCTCTCCCACAGAACCTGGAACTTGCTATTCCGGCTGGACTGGCCGACCGGCGAGCTCTCAGCAGCCGCTTGTCCTTGCTGACCCAAGGATGGGATCACACATCCTGCTTTTAAAAGTGAATAATTACAAAGGAAACAATCATAATACAAAATTAAAATAAAAATGTGTGGGACTAGAAAAATGGTTCAGGGGTTAACAGGAGAGGACCCGAGTTCAGTTCTCTGTGTATCCATGTGGGGTAGCTCCCAACCACCTATAACCTCAGCTCCGGGGATCCAACATGCTCTGTGGCCTCTTCAGGTCTCTCTCTCACATCAACACACACACACAACTAAAAATAAAGCAAATCTTGCTAGGCATAGTAGTGCACATTTCAAATCTGCACTCAGGAGGCAACAGCCCGTGGATCTCTCTGATTTCAAGGCCAGCCTGATCTATACAGTGAGCTCCAGGCCAGCCAAAGCTATACAGTCAGACTGTCTCAAAAACAAAACAAAACAAAAAACAAACAAACAAACAAAAAACAACCCCCATCAGGGCTAGAGAGATGGCTCAGCAGTTAGAGTATCAGATGCTCTTACAGAGGACTCAGGTTCAATTCTCAGCACCTAAATGGCAGCTCATAACCGCCTGTAACTCCAGTTCCATGAGATTCAACTCTCTTCTGGCCTCTGAGAGTACCAGGCACACACATGGCATACACACACATAGGCGGACACTCATACATATAAAATAAAACATGATAAAGTAAAAATGAAGTGTTCGTCTGCATACTAGCTCCATAAAGACTCCCCTCATCTGGGAACTTGTCCTCATTCCAGGAGAGTGAGAACGACGGACCTTCCCCAGCCCTATCCTACCCCAGGGAAGGAGGTCAGTGGGCCTCACCTGATCTTTGGGGGTTCCTGTCCAGCCCAAATCCTCCGGTGAACAGCATTTCCGCCTGCCTGGCCAGCAGTGCGTACTGGGGCTCGTCCTGCACGCCATCATACTCTCCACCTTCGTCACAGTCGGTCGTCCCCAGGGCTGTGCTGTACCAGTGTAAGGCCTCCGACCAGTCTTGACGCCTTCCCGGGAGACATGGAGGGGAGACACATGTTACCGTGGCAACGGGGTGGGAAGGCAGAGGACCACCGAGCTGGAGTAAGTCTGGGATCCCAGTGGGATTACCACCTCTGGTCCACAGACTATAGTACTAAGGGCCACCACATCTAAGGGACACCTTCATATTGTAGACTTTCTGTGTTCCTGTTTTATTTTTTAGAAATTTGAATTTATGTGTCCCTGGCTCAGTTTCTGTATTTTTTAAAGGGTTCTTCCTGAACAAAAACGGTACAGTATGACAACCCTTTCATTAATGGAAGGGTGGCATTTACCCAGGACTGTGCTGAGGCACCCTGTGGGCTAACTGGACATTGCAGGGCCTGTGTCCTGACTGCCTGTCCTATGCTGCCCTTTACCTGAGTAGCAGAAACGGTGGTGAGGGACTCTGCAGAAGCCTCTGGAACAGTGGTTCTCAACCTTCCTAATGCTGTGACCCTTTAATACAGCTCCTCATGCTGTGGTGACCCCCCAATCATAAAATTACTTTTGTTGCTACTTCATAACTGTAATTTTGCTACTGTTATGAATCATAATGTAAATATCTGATATGCAGGGTATCTGATTATGTGACTCCTGTGAAAGGGTCAGTCAACCCCAAGGGGTTGTGACCCATGGGTTGAGAACCATTGCTCTAGAACCATCTGAACTAACAGCAATAAACCAGACCCCTATTTCTTTATTTGATAACAAGGTCTATGTAGGCTGGCCTCCCACTCATGCTTCTGCCTCAGTCTCCCAAGGTCTAAGACTATAAGCATCTACCACCACCGTCAGACCCCTCAGGCTCTTCCTGTGCTGGCCAGACCTGTTCTTCACTGCACATGGGGACTGTCTCTCCACCCCGTCACTGGACCTCCAGCTCCTTCACCTACAGTAACATACATAAACCAACCTGCTAAGGGGCACCTAGGTCCCAGCCAAAGTGTCACAACACAAACCACAGAGCTAGCATGGCAACTGGCTGCTTCTCTCTGGTGTCACCCCTCTGAGGAATGATTTAACAGTGTACTGTGGTGATGTATTGTGTCCCCCAATAAAATTTATGCAAGGATCAGAGGAAAAAGCCAGCCACTATAGTAAACATAGAAGTTAGGCAATGATAGCACACGCCTTTAATCCTATCAATCAGGAGGCAGGGATCTGTCTGGATCTCTGTGAGTTCAAAGCCACACTGGGAACAAAGCCAAGCATGGTGACACACTCCTTTAATCCTAGCACTAACCATAGAGGTCTGGAGGTCTGTAACAGGAAGTGACAGCGCTGGGCAGGAAGAGGAATGTAGCTGGGCTGAGAAAGCAAATGAGGGAGAACAGAAAGGCATCTGGCGTGGGTAGACAGGAAGTACGTCTCTTTGGAGACTGAGGTGTCAGTGAAGTGAGGTGAGCTTGTGGCTTTTTCCTATTCCTTTGATCTCTCAGGTTTTCACCCCTATATCTGGCTCCAGGTTTTTATTTAATAAGACCGTTTAGAAATTCGTCTACAGTATACTGCGGAAGAACAGAGAAACTCTGACAGAAGGGCTAAGAGAGTCCCGAAGCACACTAAGATAGCAGCGTTAGGTCCTGACTGCCTGGCCTTCACTTCCGCCACCTCCACAGCTTAACTCTTTCCATGCCAGATCTGCAGTCCCCCCAAGCCAGCACCCGCTTCCCCCTGGACCTTTGCTGTCCCAAAACCTGGGACATCTCTCCCCTGGCTTTGTCCACACCCGACTCTGCATCCTTCTAGTCTCGGCTGTTTCTCCTAAGATGTGGTCTGCAAACACCGTTTCCAATGACAGTGACTAGCCACTAATTCCTCGTCTTTGGGGGGTTCTGTAGCCTTATTTCACCAGAAGCTAAGTCTTGGGAAGTAAAGAACCTTGTGTGTTGTTGACTGCTGGGTTCCTAGGGCCTCAAAAGACTCAATAAATGTGTTAAATAAATAAATGTAAGCATTCAGCTGAAAAGTATGATGTCCAGGAGCTAACTTTGACTCTATTTAATCTTTTACATAAAGTTGAAAGGGGCTGGGTTTGTGATTTCAGCACTTGGGAGGCAAAGACAGGCAGATTTCTGTCAATTCAAGTCCAGTCTAGTCTACATAGAGAGTTCCAGGCCAGTCAGCGCTATGTAGTGAGACTGCATCGCAACAAAGCAAAAACAAAAAAGCCTAAGGGCTGGGGTGTAACTCAGTCGCCTAGCACACACAAAGTCCAGAGTTTGATTCCAAACAACCACATGAACTGTGCATGATGGTGCATGCCTATGATCCAGCAACCACACGGACTGTGCATGATGGTGCATGCCTATGATCCAGCAACCACACGGACTGTGCATGGTGGTGCATGCCTATGATCCAGCAACCACATGGACTGTGCATGGTGGTGCATGCCTATGATCCAGCAATCAGGAGTGGAGACAGAAATGGAAGTTGATCCTCGGCTACATAGTTCACTATGAGGCTAGCCTGAGCTATATGAGACCCTGATTCAAAACAAAGCAAAGCAAAAAACTGAAATTACTCGAAAATTATTTGCAAGGTAAGCACACTCCCAAAACAGAATTTCTACAATATAATCACTAAGATGGCTTCATTCCTTTCACCTCTGTCTCGAGAACACCCCGTCCTAGAGAACAATGCAGACTTGCCCTGGAAATATGAATGCGGAAAGGGCCTTAAACTCCTCCTGACTTTCTCCACGCCAGACCCACATTCACCCAAGACGCAAGAGTACCCACTCTGCCTTGGAATTATCCATGATTTTTATTCCCTTCTTGGATGTAATTTCTAAAAGGGCCAAACCCCCTTAAATACAAATTTAGGAGCTATGGGGGCCCTGAATGGAAGAGGTTGGAGCTTCTTGGAACTAGGAGTAAGAAATGACTACAGCTGAAGCAAGAAAAGAAAATTCTGATACATTTAACCACATAATATTAAAGCCCACAGAGTCCCCAAAACCAGTAAACGAGGGTCGGTGAGTAGCACATGTGGACCCTCCCTCCAGTCTACGGAAGCCATTTCTTTCTCTGTCTCTCTGTCTCTCTGTCTGTCTCTCTGTCTGTCTCTCTTTCTCTCTCTCTCTCTCTCTCTCTCTCTCTCTCTCTCTCTCTCTCTCTCTCTCTCTCTCTCTGTCTCTCTGTCACTAGCTTACAGCACCCAGGACTCCCAAGTGGTCCTCCCTCCAAGTACTAACCAGGCCTGAACCTGCTTAGCTTCTGAGGTCGGGTGCATTTAGGGTGGTCTAGGGCTGTACACACCATTTCTCTTTTAATGAGAAATATGTCAAAGGATTAGTAGGCTTAATGTAAAAAGAGTTCTAACAAGTCAATATGACTTCAAGTTGAATATATCAATAAATATTAAGTTTTGAAACTAGGAACAGAGCCAAGGATGTAGGTCAGGGGAGAGCCCTTGCTGGAAGACCCTGAGATCGACCCCAGCACTGTGACTAAAGAACCAACAGAGCAGACTGAGGACGGGAAGAGGACTCAGGCAGCAGCCACTCTTCAAGGACCTCAGACGGAAATCTTGAACAGCTCGCTCTGTACCCAGCAGACACTAAATTTGTTTTCATTTCGTCTGACACAAGCACGTCAGGTCAGTTTTGTTCCCTCGTCCCCAGGATACTCTGTCAGAAGCAGGCTCCCACACAGTGCTCAGGAGACCCAGCACAGACCCAGGCTCTAGCTCTGCTGCTTATGGTACAGGCTGAGTACCCGTATTCCAAAAGTCCAAGATCCCAAAGGCTCCAGACCTGGAGCCTTCTGGGTGCCAGCATGCCACAACTGGAAAATTCCAGATGATCCCATGTGATGGGAGCAGTCATACTGCAGATGTGCTAAAAATAATGGAGTGTTACTTTCAGGTGATGTCTGTAAGGTGTGCAGGAAACATGTGAACTCAGTATTGAGACTTGGGTACCATGCTGGAGGCATCCTATGCATATGCAAATAATCTCTTCTCTCTCTCTCTCTCCTTCTCTCTCTCTCTCTCTCTCTCTCTCTCTCTCTCTCTCTCTCTCTCTCTCTCCCTCTCTCCCTCTCTCCCTCTCTCCCTCTCTCCCTCTCTCCCTCTCTCCCTCTCTCCCTCTCTCCCTCTCTCCCTCCCTCCTCCCCAATCTGAAACCCAACTGGCTTCAGGCATTGCAGATAGAGGATACTCAACCTGTAGGTAACTGCAGGCAAGTCTCTTCATTTCTCAAATACTTGCCACACCTATGCCACTCATCCTGAGAAGCAATGAGCTGACCCTGTACTCTACACCATGAAGAGGTATAGGAGAGTTCTCTGTGACATCGGATCATCCTATCAAAGTGCTGCTCAAATAGTACTTGCTGCTGCAGACACCTGGCATAAGGAGGCCAAATGTCACGGAGTCCAGTCTTTGACTCTAAGAGCTTGATATGAAAAAGCCATAGACCTGACTTTTCTTTGGATCCCAGTGAAGGAGAAGTCTGTGTGTGTGTGTGTGTTGTGTGTGTGTGTGTGTGCATGTGTGTTAGTGGACATGTGCATGTGCGGAAAGCCAAATGGCAGAAGACAAATGAGTGTCATTCCTCAGGTGCCATCCACCTTGGTTTTTGTTTTTTCCTTCTTGAGACAGGGTCTCTCATTGACCTGAAACTTGCCAATGACACCAGGGATCCACCAATTTCTGTTCAGCTTTTTCTAAATGAGTTCTGGGGACCAAACTCAAGTCTTCATGTGCTAGGCAAATAATTTATTGATCAAGCTACCTCCCCAGCATAGGAGATGAATTCTTGACACTCAAGAGAAGATGCCTGCTCAAGGATGCATCCTTTTTTTCCCTTGATTTTTTGAAACAGGGTTTCTCTGTGTAGCCCCGGCTGTCCTGGAACTAACTCTGTAGACCAGTCTGAGGCCCTAGGTTTAATCTTCAACACTGCATCATAAGAATACAAATCACGAGTGAAAACACATGAACTATGAACCAAGGGCTGAGGGGCCCCCAACTGGATCAGGCCCTCTGAATGGGTGAGATGGTTGATTGTCTTGGTCTGTTTGGGAGGCATCTAGGCAGTGGTACCAGGTCCTGTGCTCATTTCATGAGCTGGCTGTTTGAAACCTGGGGCTTATGCGGGGACGCTTGGCTCGACCTGGGAGGAGGAGACTGGACCTGCCTGGACTGAGTCTACCAGGTTGGTTTCGATCCTCGGGGGGAGGCTTTGCCCTGGAGGAGGTGGGAATGGGGAGGTGGGCTGGGGGGAGGGGGAGGGGGGCAGGAGGGGGGAGAACAAGGGAATCCGTGTCTTGTGGGGCGTTTACCCACCACCCCCACAGCTTCCCAGAGTTTTCTTGAGTGCGAGCAGCAGGAAATATTAGATAGAAGGATTTATAGCGGAGAATCTTGCGGAGATAAACAGATAGAAAATAAAGGATAGCCTCGAGAGGGCCTGGAACCTATTCCAACGGGCCCGAACTGTCTCTGGTCCAGGGTTTTTATAGAGATTTCAAGGGATGGAGCAAAAGACCTCCTCCCCCAGCACAGCCAAGTGCAGGCCATCTCAGACACCTGCACTCAGGCCCGTGGTCCTGATCATCCTCTATTCGGACCTGCTGGGTAAAGCCACGAGGAACCCCAGAACGGGCTCCCACAGTGTCTGATATGTAGAACTGAATGGTATTGTAAAATAAAATAAAAGGAAAAAAAAAAAAGAATACAAATCAAAACAAGAGGAGGAAAAGGCAGTCAAGATCACCCCAAATTCTACTCTCTATGGACAATCACACTGATTTTCAGGTTTTTTTCCCCAAGCAAGTCTTTACATATGCTGGCAAAATGGCTGCCATCCATTGCACACTTTATGTATGAGGCACTGTGGGGCAAGGTATTTGATCTTCATGGCGCATCATTAGAGACAGATACTATCATTATTCCTATTTCACCAAATGAAGAAACTGAGGCCAGGGAGGTAAAGTAACTTGCTGAAGATCCCTGAGTTGATAACAAGCAGAGCCAAGGCTAGAACCCATGTCTGTCCCAAACCAAAGAAAAAGCAACCTGTGTGGCCCAGATTACCCCACCATCAACCAGGTGACAGCCATACTACCTGTCTGGGCTGAGGTTCAGGCCGGTGTCAAAAGCTCGGGCCACTAGGATCATGGAATGCCTGTCACCAGCTTCTGCCGCCTTCAGCAAGTAATCAAAGCCTTTTGTCTTGTTCTCTTCTGTCTCCTGTCACAGAGAAAAGGCACAAACAGCAAATGAGTGTGTGGGGGAGACTGCAAAGGCTCCCTCGTCAACCTCCAGTTTAAGTTTCGAGAGTTCTGGGCTGGAAAGCTCATGTCCATGGCGTTTAGTGTATGATAAACTTGTTCCGCTAACCCCACCGTGGATTTAAGAAACTAAACTTTTGCCAGGTGTGGTGGGGCATATACCTTTAATTCCAGCACTCAAGAGGCAGAGGGAGGAAACCTCTGAGTTTGGAGCCAGCCTGGTGTACAGAGCGAGTTCCAGGACAGCCAGGGCTACACAGAGAAACCCTGTCTCAAACAACACAAAACAAAAAACCCTACATGTGTATTATGTTTACTCATTTATTGTGTGTGAGTTTGCATGTGCCACAGTGCATGCGTGAAGGTCAGAAGACAATTGTGAGAGTTGGTTCTTTCCTTCCACCACGTGGGACCCAAGGACTGAACTCAGGTTGTCAGGGTTTGCGCCAGTGCCTCTACCCACTGAGTGATCTGCTGGTCCAATTTCAAAATATCTTAACCAATCCAAAAAAGAAACACCATACCCCACAAATCACAAATTTTCCCTCTATCCTTTTCTCTCCATCCTACCCCAGCCACAGGCAATGACCCGTCCACTTTCTGTCTCTGTGGACTCTGGGTGTGTCACACATATGAAACAGAATGGTATAACATGTGGTGGACTCGGTGTGTGTCACACATATGGAACAGAATGATATAACATGTGGTGAACTCTGTGTGTGTCACACATATGGAACAGAATGATATAACATGAGGTGAACTGTGTGTGTCACACATATGAAACAGAATGATATAACATGTGGTGGACTCTGAGTGTGTCATATATATAGAATAGAATGATGTATCGTGTGGCTTTTTGTGCCTGGCTTCTGTCACATGGGTTGCAGCATATACCTGGACTTCATTCTCTCCGGATCAAACACTGCTCCATCTCATTGTCTTTATCCACTCATCCACTGATGGGAGAGCAATGCTGCTGTGACATTCATGTACATACATGCAGATGAATATGTGGGGATACACGGCTGTTTCAGACAGGGTCGTACCATGCAGCTCAGGCTGACCTGGAATTCACAATCCTTCTGCCACAGCCTTCTGGGTACTGGGATGACAGGGCACAGCACCATGCCTGGCTTTGCATATGGGTGGGTTTTTTTGTTTTTTGTTTTTTTTTTTTTTGAGACTGTAAGAGACAAGGATTCTCCCCAGAGCCTCCAGAAGAAGCACATGGTAATTTACCAGGGTGTGGTAATTTGTTATGAGGGTCTCAGGTAACTGGTACACTTCTGAAATTATATCTGAGTAGCTGGGAAAATAGTTAATTTACTATTTAGAAAGTGAGAAGACGGCCCTGGTGGTGTGGCTCAGTGGTAGAGTTTGTCTAGCATGTGCAAAGTCCTGGATTTTACCCTCAGCAAAGGAGAGAAAGGATGAAGAATATGAGAAGGAAGAAGGGAAGGGTGAAAAGGAGGGGGTCATGAATATGGAAGGAAAAGGTAGGAGAGATATTTTTTGCTGTCAATTTTTTTTTTGTGGGGGGGAGAGACAGGGTTTCTCTATGTAACATCCCTAGCTATAATGGAACTTGCCATGTAGACCAGGTTAGCCTTGAACTCAGAGATCCGCCTGCCTCTGCCTCCCATTTGCTGGGATTAAAGGCATGTGCCACCACCGCCCAGCTACTGTAAACGTTTTTATATTAAAATTAATAGGGGCCAGCAAGATGGCCCAGCAGGCAAAGGAACCTGGCCTCAATCCTGACAGTCTGAGTTTGACCCTCGGGACTCACATGGTAGGGAGAAGCTATTCCCACAAGTTCTCTTATCTCCATGCACATTGTTGGGATGTGCATGAGCGCTAATATTTACCACGTGCACATGAACACTTAAAATAATACATCCATTACCTGTTCAAAATTTGAAACCAAGGTCTCCAGCACATTTCTCCCTCCTCTGCTAGGCTGGGATCCACCCTGTCTCTGGCCACACACAGCTCTGAAGAGGGCTATGCCCCGGGCCTGTGTTGAGTTCAGCTTTGTCCAGGTTCCTGTCTAGTCACAGCCTCCGCCACCAGATAGGACAGATGGCCACAGATAAGGGCAGACACACCCACCAAGGCCTCTCAATCTCTCTCCCAGGAAGCTTTTCAGGCTCTGTCCCCTGGAAACCATATTCCTAAGCTTTTGTAGGCCCTGCCCATCCACCTCTTTCCTCCTGCGCCCAAGGCCCAGGAAAGGAGGGAGGGGGTAAATCCGATAGATACCTTTTCTGCCACGTCACCATCTCACTGCTTCAGCTCCCAGCTGGCTGACTCTTCAGCCCCAGCTCCTGTACCGCCTCACCCCCACATTCCAGCGCCAATGACCTGTCGCCATTTTGCTTCTCAACTCTAAGCTTGAGTGTGTACGGTTTCTCTAAGAGCACAGCTCACCTCCCGCACTTGGCCTGGCTCATTCCCACCCGGCCTTTCTGTCTCACATGGCCAGCCCCGCTTTGTCCATCCATCCCTGCATGAATGAGAAGCTCCTGAGTGCCAGGCTCTGCTGCGGCTGTAGCACTGTGGCCTGAAGCATGGTCGATGGAGAGGGTCATATAGACCCATCAAAGCCTCCTGGAGGGCTCTTCCTCATTTATTTCCTCCAGGACTTGCTTCTCCTTGCATATCCTGTCATTGATTCCCTGGACCTGGGACTTGTCACCTCCCACTTACCGACCAACGATGGAGATCAAGTCTACCTCAGAAGTGATTAATCCCAAACCAAAAATCAGATTTTTTTTTTTTTTTTTTTTTGAGACAGAGTTTCTCTGTGCAGCTCTGGCTGTCCTGGATCTCACTCTATAGCCCAGGCTAGCCTCAAACTCATCATCTTCCAGCCTCAGCCTCCTGAGTTCTGGGATTACAAGTGTGAGCCTCCATGCCTGTCTGCCCACAAGTGTCCTCCACAGTTGAAGCTGGGCACAGTGGCCCACACTTAGAATCCCAGCACTCAGGAGGGACAGGCAGGTAGATCTTTGTGAGTTAAGGCCCGCCTGGTCTACAGTGAGTTCTAGGACAGAGCTTACATAGTCAGGCCCTGTCTTGAAAAAACAAACAAAACAAATCCCCCAGTAGGCGACCACCAGGCTGGGGGCAGTAAGTGACGGGCTGCCCGAGCCCTCCACACATCCCCTCACCTTCAGAGAGACATCAGCCAGGATGTGGTGGGGCAGCTGAGAGTACATGAGCCCCAGGCCCACGATGGCCTCCAGTTCTCCCAGGTCAGCTGCATGCTCCAGATGGAAGATGGCTGACTCTCGGTCCCATTCCTCATTCTTCTCGCAGAAGCGCCCGCCCTCGTGGTATCGTACCATGGCCAGATGGACCTGCCACAGAGACTGCAGTGTTGGTCTGGCTGCCTGGGAGGCCCAAGCCATGCCCAGGGGCAGCCCAGCCAGCCTGCAAGAAGAAGCAATTAGTGGAGAAGAGGAGTGAGTCCTGGGCTCTGGAACGGGCATCACCCATACCTTCCCCAAAACAGACTTCCCGATTTTCCTTTCAAGGTTCAAAGCATTTAGCCTTTGCACTTCAAGGGCCACAGCTGAGGGCCTCGGCAGGTGCAGGCGGGAGGGATTGAGCAGGTTCCACGTCTCCACACAGACCTGATGGGAGAGACCAGGTGGAAAGAGTTTAAAGGTCAGAAGTGAGTGGCTGGGACCAGATGGGCTGGCACAAGCAGCAAGCCCCCATGAAAACACAGGTTGGCTGGCAAGGGGAAGGAACCCCAAACGGCATCTAACTTTACTGAACAAGACTGGCCCCCAATTCTTTTGGCTTGTTTCTGACAATTTAAACAAGAGCCTTGTTATGTAGTCCAGATGGACCTTGAACTCACTATGTAGCTTAGGCTGTCTTGCATTCATGACCTTTCTTCCTCAGACTCTAAAGTGCTGGGGTTACAAGGAAGCACCCCCACCCTGCAGGGCTTCAATTCATTCATTCATTATTCTTCTTTTGTTTTGTTTTTGTTTTGTTTTGTTTTGTTTCTGTGTAGCCCTGACTGTCCTGGAAATCACTCTGTAGGCCAGGCTGCCCTCAAACCCATATTCAATTGCCCCTAGCTCATGGGTATGGATAGAGGGCAGCAACAGGACACAATGACCAGCAGAAGAGACCACAGTGGCCCTGAGAAACACTCCCCCCATTCATCAGGCCAGAGCTGCAGCCGAGGTGTGGCGCCAAGCCTTCTCCTAGGCTCTTCCTCATGCCAGGCCCCTGCAAAGACTGACTCCCACAAACACACTTGCTTTCTCTGTGAGTCACCCAACATGAAGTGAGCACCATCCACGGGGCACTTCATGGAACACAGGCAGCTAAATGCCCTGCAGCCCTGAAGCGAGAAGGACCCAGCCCAGCACCCCAACAGTGACTCAGCTGAGAAAGCAACTCTGTCCTGCTCCAGGCTGAGAAGGCTTCATCTGACCATCAGCAGAGGAAAAGGAATGAGGGCAGCTGTTAGAGGGTGCCGCGGGCCTCCAGATATGGGGGACAGGCTTTAGGGGGAGGAAGGACTCTGCAGGCGGGAGGGACTCAACTTAGCAAACAGTGAGAAGTGTGATGTTCACAATGTGTTTGAGAATCTAACAACAACAAGTGCAGAAGGGCTGGCCTTTCCTAAACATGCCTGACAGCAGCCATCACTGAGACACTTGTCATACAGTGGCCAAAAGACAAGGGCACTAAAAACAGTGGGTGAAATTACACCCAGCTCACGTTTTAAGTATATATGAAACATACACGATGAATCTCATGGTTAGAGTTTGGGTTCCTCTCAAGTTGTCTAATTGTGTATATGCCAAGTATCCCCAAATATATATATATATTTTTTAATCTAAAATGTGAGATTGGGATGATGGTTCAGTGGTTAAAACATTTGCTGTACAAGTATGAGGCGCGAAGTTCCTGTGCCCAGAAATCTGGCAGGAGTGGCAGTCTGCCTGTAATTACAGCCCTACAAGGCAGAGATGTGAGCCCCACAGCAAGCTGACTAGTAAAACTAGCCAGATCGGTGAGCTCTGGGTTTGTCTGAGAGACTATGCCTTGAAGAATAAGGTATAAAAGCAATAAAGGGTATTTCCCAATATCAACCTTGGATTCCACATGCATGGCCACACACATGCATGTACACACATGAAAAGGGGAAATGGAGAAATAATCTGAAATCCAAAGCATTTCTAATCCCAAGCATTTTGAATAAGGAACACATCCTGGAGTATCCCAGGAACTGGGGGAAAGTTGCCCAGGACTCTAGGTTTCGCATATGAAAGAACCTTCCTTCTTCCAGGACCATCTCTTTCCCCTCCCCAGGAACCTCTTGCCACCTTGCCCAGGACATTACTCTTTGCAAAATGGATATGCACAAGGTGGAGGGGGCAGGCAGTGTGTCGGGAGGAGGGCAGAGCACGTGAGTTGGAAGAGGCAGGCCTGTTCCCATGGGTACATACCCGTCCATAGCTGCCCAGGCTGTCCTCATCGGATTCCCGCCTTTGGTTGTTGTTAGAGTGGCCCTGCAAAGGAACAGAAAATGAGTGATTGTAGGGGGAAGACCTTCCTCGCAGAAGCCAATTCCTGGGGAGCAGGACCAGCCCTCCCAGGGTCCCTCCTCCAGGACACTAGTCCAGCGCTCCCCAGGTGAAGCTGGAGCCATCGTCTGCAGAGCTGATGAGTTCAAAGTCTTCTGGTCTCTGTCTGTATGAACAGACTGAACTGACTCCAGGGTACCGGAGTTGGCATGAAGCCACTGGAGAAATAGTGGCTAGTTCTTCCTCTGGTTTACCTTCCGCCTGTATCCTTCATGTTCATAATTATATAGATGAGACCAGGGCCTTCCATGCACCAGGCCTTACCATACAAGTTCCATTTTGGTGCACGGTGAAGTCTCTGAGGGGCTGAGAGTATGGAAGCCACCTCCACTCAGAGACAGCTGGGAGGGAAACTGAGGAAGCAGGGCTGAGACTCCCCAGGTCTGCCAGGGTTGTACCTTGGACCCTCCAGCTACATCAGCATCAGTGAAGCCTATGACCCAGCATCCTCTCTGCTCAGCAACCAAACGTTCCAGCCCCGAAGATTTCTTTACCATTTTCTTGCCTTTGTTTTTTGTTTGTTTTATGGTGGTTGTTCTTTTAGAGACAGGGTATCCTTAGCCCAGGCTGGCCCTCTCCCGTGTGTGACCATGTCCAGCCTGCTTGTCAGTTTCAATCTTATATCCAAGCCTCTCTCTCTTCCCCTTCCTCATCCCGGTCCACTTCACTCTCTTCCCTGCATCTGCTGCTCTCTGAAGTCTGGTTCGCAGTTGTTAAAAGTTTTGCTTTTAATCTTCTTTGTTCTCAGGACCAACTCTGATCTGCCTGTTAGCAAATTTGCCTGTTTTATCCCAATGGATAACAACAGATGAGGCAACCAAGGTCTCTAGTTTTAGGGTCTGGGGGGGTGATTACGTGTTCTCGGGGCTCAGGATCATCCAGGTCACTTCGCTTCTCGCTTGGGCAGCCGCTGTCCCCACTGTCCTGCAGAAAGAGGACAAGCTGAGGGTGATGACTTCTGGAGTCACCTGTCCCGTTTCATCGCCTCATTCAACAGTCTTCTTCCTGCCTCCCGCTGGTCGAGGGACCGGAAAGCAGGCAAAAGCAGTGGCAAAGAACGCAGGCCCTGGAACCGGATGCCTGGACACAACCTCTGGCTTTGATACTCGCCAGTCAAGACCTGGGCAATTGCTCAACTTATCCGAGCTTTAGTTTCCTTGGCTGTGGCATCCATTCTAGCACCTGCATTGAAGGACTGTTATAGTTTGGTACAAAATGCACCCCCAAACGTTCCCAGCTAGTTGTACTGTTGAGAGGTGAATGTATCGTGAGACTGCTAACCTCACCCGTGGTAACCCAGTGATGAGTTCATAGCTGAATGGGGCACTAGGATGTGGGGCCTAGTTAGAGGAAGCAGGTCACCGGAGCACACCTTTGAATACCTTTTATCCCTCTGGTTTCTTTGCTGCCCCTGTTTGCTGGCCACCGTGAGGCGAGCAACTTCCGCCACACCCTTCTGCCCTTGTGTTCAGCTTCATCACACAGCACTAAAGAAGCCAATTAACATAGGGCCGAAGCCAGGAAACGGGGTGAGATAAGTCTTTCCTCATTTACTTAGATTGTCTCTGTTTCCGTTTTGAGACAGGGGCTCATGTAACCCAGGCTGGCCTTAAACTCACTATGTCACCAAGGATGACCTGGAACTTATGATCCTTCTGCCTCCACAAGTGCTGGGGTTACAGGTGTACACCGCCATATCCCGTTTCTGTAGTCCTGGGGGTTGAACTCAGGGCTTCATGCGTTCTAGGCAAGTACTCTCTCTACCAACTAAGCACATCCTCAGCCCCCATCTAGTTCTAGAATAAAATCTGCTGTAAAGGGAATAAGAAAAATCTATCTCATACATCTTGAGAACTAAGGGAGAAGTAAATCAAAGCTCTTTAAAATACCAGCTGGCCAAGATGATGGTTCCAAACAGCAGCCCAAAACTTGAACCTGGGGGGCAATCTGAGAGATGCTCAAAGCAGACCTGGATGGGGCTGCCTCCATCAACCTAAAGCCTGGAGATGGCAGCCGGAGCATCCCTACAGCCCTCTCCCACACACCCCCCGGGGACGGCAGCGGAGCCTCCCCCCTCTCCACTCACCCGGTGATTGTCCATGCGGTCGTGGTCTCTAGGGCCCATGTTATCGAGGTCACCAAACACTGGCCAATCTGAGCAGGGACAAGCAAAGGTGATGTAGGACACGCCTGAGAGTCGCATGTAGCCTGCCTGCCTACAGCACATGGCATCTGCACCAAACCTCACTGTGCAGCCCAACTCCTGGCAATCCTCCTGCCTCAGCCTCCCAAGTGCTGGGGTTACAGGTGTGCACCACCATGTCTAGCATTTTACTTAAACTTTTTATTTATTTATTTTTGTTGTTTTGTTGTTTTATTGTTTTGAGACAGGGTTTCTCTATGTAACCTTGGCTGTCCTGGGACTTGCTCTATAGACCAGGCTGGCCTCGAACTCGCAGAGATCCGCCTGCCTCTGCCTCCCCAGTGCTGGGATTAAAGGTATGCGCCACTACTGCCCAGCTACTTTTAATTTTTAAAGAGAAGCACCACATAGGAAAAAGGTATTATTGCCCCTAAAGAGCTACAGTTCTTTCTCAGCTCCTTCCAAGCCCACCACTTGACAGCCATGGGATCTGTGTTTCTGTCACGTGCATAGATAGATGTACATGCAATGTGGGGAGTAGCACATCAGCTCTAAACAAAGTGCAGATATGATGGAAGAGAAGCCATGGTCATGTGGGGCCCAAAGTGTGCGTCACAACCTGGCTTTCGAGCCAACTGTCTGTCTCCCGTCCTAGGCAAGCTGCAGTCTGACCCATCTGGCCAACCTTTTTGCTGTTGTTTCAGACAGGAGCTCATGTAACCCTGGCTGTTGCGGAACTCACTCTGTAGACCAGGCTAGTCTTGAACCCACAGAGATCTACCTGCCTCAGTCTCCCGAGGGCTGGAATAAGCAGGTGGCCACCATACTCAGCAGGCTGACATTGTTATTAAGTCTGTTACAATGCAGGCTGGGGAAATCTCAATGGTAGAGAACAGGCCAAGCAAGAGTGAGGGCCCTGTGTTCAACCCCAGCCCGTACCCACGTACCCACAGTTCATAAAAACAGCTTTTACACTTTTAAATAGCTTTTTAATATTTTTAAAAAGTATTTTATGGCACGTGCCTCTATCCAGGGGGCCATCTTCCAGCCTCAGCTTCGTCCCTTTGACTTATTGCTATTAACATGTTTCCTAATGCAGAATGACTCAGATTCGACCATGATGGGCCAGTAGATTTTATTTGTTAGTACTTTACTTTTTACAAAGGTTGTGTTATGGGAGGTGTGGCTGTTCTGTTTTAGTTTTTGAGAGACTTTACTAGGTAGCGCTGGCTGGCCTGGAACTTGCTATGTAAATCAGGCTGGCCCCAAACTCAAGAGATTCCCCTGCCTCTGTCTCAGTCACGGGCTGGTACCACCATAACTGGCTTACTCGCAGTCTGTGCCCTGTGCTTGTAATGACGTGGAGATGGAATGTTCTCTCCTGCGTTCTGTCAGATGCCGGCTTCCCTAGCTTCACAAACCACACTGGGGTGGGTTGTCTCCTTGTCTGCCACAGAGACGGTTTTCATGTACTGGGTGGCTGCATCTTGGGAGTTTGTCCTCTGCACTCACCAGTAGAGCCATTTTCTACCATGAATGAAACCTGTCTGGCTCTGCTCTACCTGGTGCCTGCCCCTGTGGTCACAACCCCCAGGACTTACGGAGGTGGTCCAGTTTCTGGCTGTGAGGTGTGGCTGAAGAGGGGGAGGAAGGCAGAGAGTCAAAGGTCACGTCGCTCATGTTCTCATCCCCAGAGTTCTCTGAAAGGTGAAGGCGCAAGGGGGGTCGGCTGCCAGGGAGCGTCCTTATGCAGGGGCTCCCACACTTCTCCTCTGTCCCCCTCAAGATGGTCTTGGCTGATTGCTGGGGACATCAATGGGAATATTCATGTCATGAAAGCACTCTGTAGAGAATGGAGGGTTCCTCTGGACCCCGAAACCTTTCCACCCATGGCTTTTATACATGCCTAAGAGAGAATCTTATTGAAAAAGCAGTTCAGGATTAACCCCATGGTGTCCAAGAAGGGGTATGTGGATGGAGCTCAAAGGGGCTACTAGCCTGTGTTTCCTAAAGCGCTGGCCTTGCTCCATGACACCCAGAGGTCAAAACTGTTTTTTGCCAATAGACACCTGACTTGGTTCTTGCGAGAAGAGTGAGCTGGCTGGTTCCACTGTACACACTTGGCAGGCCCAGAGGGCCAGGTCTAGTCACTCATTTGTTAGTGCACATGGGGACACACACTTCCTGTCACTTCTCTTTCTGCCTCTTTTCCTCACTCTGGTCACAAACGGGCCAGAGCCAAGACAACGCCATCCCACAGGACGCAGTGCCTGCCTTCGTGGTGGCAGAATGGCGGGCCCCGTTGGAGTGAATTGCCACTGAGTACTCACCAACAGCTTGGTGCTCTGGTTCACCACAGCCTGCTCCCGTGGCGAGAGGTCAAAGGGCACAAGGCCCATGCTCTTGCAAATCCGGTTGCAGGCATGAGAATAGAAGAAGAGAGCCATTCCCCGGACACCTGCAGGCAGAACAGGGGTGTCTGGTGTCTTACTTTTGCTTAGTGACAAAGGACACGGGGGACATGGAAATGTGGCCAGAACAGGCAGGAAAAAAAATGCTGAACTGGAGGGGTGGGAGATCAGACAAACCAAGTTCCCACCCCCATAACCTCAAGGGAGGCCCAACAGTGTCTCAGGGTGTTCCCCTTGGATGGAGAAAGAGCTAACAGATTTTAGGGGAGCATGGTCTCCGTGGACCTGGGCTGGCTCTCCCCACTTACCGAGGTTCCCATCTCCAAAGTCAGTGCCTTTCTCAGTGTGGATCTGTGGGTCAGTGTAAAGGTCGCCCACACCCTGGATGTCCACCACAATCAGCTGGTGACCAGAACGCTCAAATGTGAAGTGGCTGAAGGCCTGTGTAGGGGACAGGAAGAGAAGGCAGTTGTAACAGACCAGATTGTGGACTAGGCAGATGCCGGCCTGCTGCTGTGCCGCAGGCTGTAATACTCGGGTCCGCCCTGGTGAGGGCGTTCTCTGCAAGAAGAGTTTTATAGAGTAAAAGACAGAAGAAGGATCTGCTCAACTCTGCAAAGACCTCAGGATTACAGGTTTATGGCCATCTTAGGGCTGCTGAAAGAAACCAGCACAGGGTGGCAGGTATGTTGCTTTAAAAAAAAATCTTGGGGGATGACTTGCTGGTTAAACCACTTGCCATGCAAACATGAGGACCGGAACCTGGATCCCCAGAACTTGGGTAAATGTTGGGTGCAGATGGAGGTCTACCCTTAGGTCCAGCTTTAGACGGTGGAGATGGGATCCTCAGAGCAAGCTGACCACAAAGACTAGCCAGATCAGTGAGCTCTGGGTTTGACTGAGAGACCCTGAATCAAAGAACAAGGTAGAAGAGTGATCGAGGATGATCCCCAACATCATATGGCACACCCACAGGTGCACACACATGCAGACACACACGACACATGTACACGGCAGGCAAACACATGGAAAGGGGCGGGGCAGTCTTTTTTAGGGGCTGGGGATACTGTTGTGTGGTAGGGCAGGTGCCTAGCATGTTGGAGCCCTGGGTTCACTCATGTTCCAATGGATGTGAGGAGCCTCTGAGGATGTGAGACCCCACCCACAGGGATCTCCCCGTCTAGGGTTGAGCCTTCCCCAGGGGATGGAGGATGGAAGTGTGAGCGGAGAGCAAGCCCAGGGCCTCACCTGTGGTGTTAGTCGGAGGTTGTCATCACGGACAAAGCCCGAGTTGGAGTTATACTTGATGTACTTGCCCTCAATGTAGTGCTCCAGGTGGAAGAGGGGCTGGCCTGGCCTGTCCTTTAGCTCAATGATGCACATCTGCATGATATCCACCTGGGGGAAGAGCAGGGAGCAGGGTCAGGTGGGAGGACTGCGCTGGGAGCACACTGCCCACCTGGGCACAGACCAGCACCCCGAGTTTCACCATCACCCTCGTAGCCAGCCAGCGGTGCAGGAGGGAGACAGGCGGGGCTCACGCACCTGCTTGGGGGGCTTGTGCCGATTGTACTCCTCCCCCCAGAGCTTGGCCTCCATCTGGAGTTGGACGTCCTCAAAGTACACGCTCCTGTCCACCGGCTCGAGGTAGCGTTTTGCCACGTAGTTGGAGGCCCCCTTCCATTGCTGGGCATGTAAAAAGTTGGAAAGTTTCTTCCTGGGGAAGAAAGACCAGGGGGAGCCTGTCTAGAACTCAGCAGTTCACCGCAGACACAACCTTGAGATCTCGGAATAACTAGGCCCTGTCTGACATGGTGGAGGAAGAACAGGATATAGGGGTAGAGGAAAGGCAACATCCCCACCCCTCCAGAAGGGCTGAGGACCAGTGTCCGGGCCTCCCATCCCATTCTCTATGCTCCAGAGCCCTACCACCGGGCCAGTGTGGGGTCCAACAGACACCGGATGGAGAACTTGGGCAACATGGAGGCCCAGAGCACTTGTCTCCAGCCTTTGGTTGGAAATTACCACTACCCACGCCCCAGTCTTAGCTTGTCCCAGGCCAAGTCACTTACGTCCTGAAGCACTCCCTCATTGCTCCGCGGCCGAAGGGCTGAAAGACAGGCAGAGTCATCAGTGCCCACACCCCGTGACCCCCACTGTCACTGCCTACCCAGCAAGGTGTCCCGCACATGACCTCAATCCTAACAACCCTAGGCTGTCCCTCCTGAGCCTCAGTACCAAAGCCAGACAGGCCTTTCAGCCTGGAGACTGCTGGGGTGAGGAGGACCCCTGATCCATCATCTCAACCCCACGGAAGAACCCACCGTGCTGGGGAGGGGCAGTGCATGACAAAGGGTGATTTTTTCAGTCCTTGCTTTTCCTCTCTGCTTCCCGGCCACCATCGGGTGAACAGGCCTCATCTGCCATGCGCTTCTGCTGGAATGTAATGAGCCTACACAGGTCCTAAGCATCAGGGCCAACAGACCATGAACTGAAAGTTCTGAAACCATGAGCCAGGCGTGGTGACTCTCGCCTTTGATCCTAGCACTCAGGAGGCAGAGGCAGGCAGACCTCTGAATTCAAGTCCAGCCTGGTCTACAAAGCAAATTCCAGGACAGCCAGGGCTAGATAGAGAAACCCTGTCAAAAAAAAAAAAAAAGAAAACAAAAAACCCCAACAACAAAATGATTGTATAGAGAATTGTGTCCCAGGTATGAAAAGCTGAATAATGCTATCTCAAAATAATGCTATTTCAAAACAGACGGAAAAAAAAAAATGGCTCAGCAGTTAAGAACTCTTTCTGCCTTGCAGAGGACCTGAGTTCAGCTCCCAGCATCCATGTTACGCAGCTCAACCAACCACCTATAACTCTAGCTCCAGGGCCCTCCTCTGGCCTCTGGGGGGCACTGTGCATGGGGGGGGGGCCGCACACACACACACACACACACACACACACACACACACACACACACACACACACTTAAAAATATGAAGAAACAGAAAGAAGGAAAACAGTAAGAACGGAGAGAAGGGAGGAGAGGGGCAGGCTACCTCAGGGACCACTAGTAACCTGCCACACAAAGCGCCAGGTCTAGTCATTCAACGAAGTGCTTACTCAGCAAAGAAAAAAATGGAAACTGTTGAGGCCAGAGAGATGGCTCAAGGGTTAAGGGCACTGGCTGTTCTTCCGGAGGACCTGGGTTCGACTCCCAGCACTCACACAGCAAGCAGCTCACAACTGTCTGTGATTCCAATTCCAAGAGACCCAAAACACTAATGCACATAAAATAAATTTTTTTTAAAAATTATTTTAAGCTGGGCGGTGGTGGCGCACGCCTTTAGTCCCAGCACTCGGGAGGCAGAGCCAGGTGGATCTCTGTGAGTTCGAGGCCAGCCTGGGCTACAAAGCGAGTCCCAGGAAAGGCGCAAAGCTACACAGAGAAACCCTGTCTCGAAAAACC
This sequence comes from Peromyscus maniculatus bairdii, assembly GCF_049852395.1. Taxonomy (NCBI): domain Eukaryota; kingdom Metazoa; phylum Chordata; class Mammalia; order Rodentia; family Cricetidae; genus Peromyscus; species Peromyscus maniculatus. The sequence continues at coordinate 131,005,402 of NC_134852.1, read as the reverse complement.
AAAAAAAAAAAAAAAAAAAAAAAAAAATTATTTTAAAAAATGGAAAATGTTGAGTAAAAGAAACCACACTCAAAAGGTGCAATGACAGAAGAAATGAAAATCTTAGGACAGGGTTTGGGACAGTGTTGAGCCTTGGTGCGTGAGTAGTGACTGAGAGAAGCCTGTGGGGACACTGGTTATGTTCTGCTTCTCTGGGCGCTGTGCCAGTGTGTCTGCCTTGGGGACGGGACACTCATCAAGATGTATGCTTTGCTTGCTTCTTGGTGTGGGGATGGAACCCAGCACCTCCCACTTGCCGAGGACTTAGACACCAATGAGGAACAGCTTCTTCCCTGTTTCTCCTGCGAGTGTGTTACATTCTAAGAGGTCCCCTCACTGAGCAGGAAGAGCCCCCTTTTTCCAGTCCTGCTTTCTTTTTTCTTTGCAGGAGGCTGGTTGCAGCCACTGAATGTATTTAGTAGCTTGAACAAACAAACAAACAAAAACAAAAAACCAGGGTAGTGCCATGCAATCAGTCCATTGGCAGTGACCCACTGAGACGTCTTCATGACATCTTTGTATATGAAGGGCCTAAAGCTGAGCTGTCTGCATTACAGAAAGTGAGCAGGGGGGGGGGTCCCAAAAGTTCTGGTGATGGAGGAATGGGGTGACCAGGGAGGGTAAAAATGTTCCGAAACAGCTCCTCAGCTAGGGCTGGGTCTTCCTGGGCCATCCTCAGTCCATGCTGGGATTTGGGTTGGCTTGATCTGGAGTAGGACGTGTGAAGGTGTGAGCATGCCTCAGGGATTCGACCCCTGGTGGGCAGTCCATGCTCCAGCGTGTGGCTCCATGAATATAATAGAGTGAGTTCTATGGATTTAAACAGAGTATATGAAGGTGTGTGGGGGGTGGTGGTGATAACATGGGGGAATAGTGGGCTGATCAGAACACAGATGTGCATATATGAACTTCTAAAACCATAAATTTTAAAGCGGGAGGAAGTTCTGGAAATGAGTGGTGATTGTTAAACAGCTGAAGGCCATTGAATTGCATGTGTTTCCCTTTCTTTTTGCAGTGCCGGGGGTGGATACCAAGGTCCTGTGCATGCTAGGCAAGCATGCTCCCACTGACCTGCAGCCCAAGCCTGAACCGTGTAAGTGAAGTGAGCAGTGTGTGTGGCATGTGAGCTACATGCTAATGAAGGAGTATTTAAAAACACAGAATGTTGGCTGGGGAGGCGGCTCTGAGTAAAATGCCTGGAGCACGACATAGGGAGCATCCAGGAAACCCCACGATGAAGAGAGAACCAAATGCCACAGGCTGTCCCCTGACCTCCACATGTGCACGGCAGCACACATGCCCTCACGCACGCACGCATGCCCTCACATACAAATAAAAAAATTAATAAGAATTAAAAAATATAATATAGTGCCAGGGGATGGCTCAGAAAGTTGAAGTGCTTTGACACTTAGCCTGAAAAATGAACTCGACCCCTGGGATCCGTATGAAGAAAAGAAAGAAAACAAGTTGTCCTCTGACCTCAACACACACACACACACACACACACACACACACACACACACACACACACACACACTAAATAAAATACAATTGAAAAAAATATGTGAATGATAACACAGGAAAAACCCCAAAGATAAAAATTAAAGTGGGTTCACAGTATGCATGCAGGAAACTGAGGCAGGAACTTGGGAGTTTGAGACCAGCCACAGCGAGTTTGATACTACTTAGCCTGGTCTGCAAAGGACAGCTCTGTCTGTCTGTTTCTCTCACATGCACACACAATAAATAAATGAAAATAAAAAACAAAATTAAAGATAGCAGGAATGGGAGGAGGGCACTGAAATGGCTTGGGAAAGTCCCTACCAGGCCCTGTCCCCTCGCAGCTCAGGTTTCTGCTTACCTGAGATGCCATCTTGATCAGAACCTCGTCTTTCAGCCATTCCCCGGTGACAGCGTTGTACCTACAGAGATCAGACCCACCTAGAGCATCCTGGTCCTGCCCCTCACTAGCTCAAACACTCCTGGGCTCTCTATGGGCCTCAGGACCCAGTCTGCTCTGCACCTGGGCTAACAGGCTTGCTGAGTCTTGGGGGTGGGCTGTGGACACCTTCCTCCCTCTCTCCCAGGCTCTACCCGTGACCTCAGGGGGACTTGCCTTTCCTCAGACACACTTATTCCCTCTGTGTGGTGTTGCCAAGACCAGCACTCGCTGCCGGGCTCTTGCCTGGCTTGCTCTGATCTTTCATCAGGCCATAACTCCACAAAACAGGCCCATGTCTGTCTTGCTTACCACAGGGCCTAGTGTGTGTAGATGCTTAATAAACACGCGCTGGATGGATGACTGAAGATATAAATATCCTCATAACTGATCTATATAACTGTTAGGTCTCAGACAGTCCAACAAGCAGTCCACATACCCTATAGGACTATAGGAGGGTCTCTGAACATGTGGACTGCCCGAGACCTAACAGTAACAAACAGCAGGTCCCGGAGATGGCGGGAGGCAGCAGTATCTCAATTTTGCCAAGCACTTGGGCCTGGAGCAGCCCCCACAGGTAGATACAGCTCCCAAGGGGTAAGGACTGTCACAGTACAAGTAGGGGGCAGGGGAAGAGTCACCTCCGAGGCAAGATAAGGAAGAGTGTGGAGGAAGCACGGAGGAAATGATAGAGGGAAGATGAGAAAGAAACAGAGGGGGACTGAATAAGAGATGAACACGTGAGACAGGCGGAGAGAGATGTGGAGAGATGAAGAGAGACGCGGCAGGAAAGACGACGAAGAGTAATGGACAACAAAGGAAGAAGAGGGGTGGAAGGGGGAGGGGTGGTTCCAGAATACCCCCATCGTCACTCTCCCAGGAATTCTCTTCCCAGAGCACATCTGGCAGCCTCCGGCCTGGTGGAGTTCCAACCTCAGTGAGTCACTATAGCAGGGACCAACCCTTATCTCTGGCCAGGGGCCTCCTGGTTCAGAACACCTAGACCTGGGCAAACAGGTTTGTCAGAACTGGCAACCTGAGCAAGAGGAACAAGCAGGACACCTCCCTAGGCTCAGAGGAGGAGGAGGAGGAGGAGGAGAAGGAGGGCTCTCCCAGGCTGCCAATCTGCCTGCAGCCAGTGGAGGCAAGCACCATGTTCTACACAGTCTACAGAGAGAGGGAGGCCACAGACGTACCACTCCCTTACCTCCACTCTGAGAGACACCCAGAAGCTGGGGAAGGGGGTCAGTGTGCAACCTTGAAAGGTCCTGCTTGCTGCTCACAACCACTGATGCCATAAAGGGAAGAGTCAGTCAGAACCGGTGGTGACATAGACCTGTAACCCCAGCTCTTTCAAAGGTGAGGCAGAAGAATAGCCAGGTTGGAGGTCTGCCTGGGCTATATAGTAAGTTCAAAGTCAGCCTAGGCCAACTTGAGGGGACCTATCTTAAAAATGAAATGAAGGCTGGGAACGGGGGCTCACAGGCAGAACACCTGTCTAGTATATAGAAAGCCCTAGGTTCAATCCCCAGTAACAAGTAAGTAAATGCAGGAATGATTCAATGCCTAGTGCATCTAAAGCTCATGGAGTTCATGATATGCTGGGTTCTTTTTTTTTTCCCCCTTTGGTTTTTCTGAGACAGGGTTTCTCTGTGTAGCTTTGGAGCCTGTCCTAGATCTTGCTCTGTAGACCAGGCTGGCCTCAAACTCACAGAGATCCGCCTGCCTCTGCCTCCCAGATGCCGGGATTAAAGGCGTGCGCCACCGCCGCCCGGCAATGCTGGGTTCTTAAACAGATGGTTTCATTTCATTTTTGCAGAGACCCTTAGATGGCGACAATTACTATGCCAGTTTTACAGAAACTTAGCTCAGAGGTGAGGTCTCTCTCCTGCCTGAGCATCAGGATTCAAACTCAGGCATGTGTAAAGCAGAATCTAGCTCTCAACCACCCTGGAAACAGTTCAGATGGACAGGAAACCTGTCCTAAACAGAGGGCCAGCTTGTACCAAGGCTTAAAAAAATCTTAAAAAGCTACGGCCAGAGAAAGAAGCATCAGGTTTAGAAATTTCAGAATGTTTCAGACAGCCATGCTTGGCATACTCTCATTGGCAGCCTGGGTAGCATAAACTCAACCATTTAGTTAGGAAATAAACAGTTCAGCCTGGTCTAAGATACCAGCTGGGCTTCAAGACATAGAACCATAGGGCCCCTCTTTCCCTGGTGATCCTCAGGTCCTGGACATGGTGTCACCAGCTTGCTACCCTAGTGTTCTCGCAGGTAGAAAGAGGTAGGACCTACGTATACCTCATGTACTGGGGTCCACACCATGCTGACCTATCCTAACCCCACCACACTGGGAGGTAGGCTTCCAGCTGAGGAGAGGAGGCCGGGGGGGTGGGGTGGGGGGTGGGGGGTGGGGGGGGTGGGGGGGGGGAGGGGCGGGCTCTGCAGCCATCTCCGTGAAGGACAGGAGCAGAAATGATGGAAGAGGACAGAGTGTGCTAGCCAAAGAAAAATGTCACTGCCAGTGACCATGCATTAAAACCTGCCGAGCTGTCTTGATGCTGTCCACCTTTCCTGGTATTTGCAAGGACAAGCATTGGGAGGATGGTGTCGCACGTCAGAAGGAACCTGGGTCCCTGGGCTGCCCTGACCAGCTGCTCAACTCTCAACCACCTTCAAATGGAGGATCAAGGCACCTTTGCTGCACAAAATGCTCCCCCTTCCTTATCCAAAACATCTAGGACGAAAAGTTTCCATGCTGCAGATTGTTTCCAACTAGGAATGCTAATACAGACTTAACTGGTTGGGCCTCTCTGACAACCCCACCGGCTGTAGAAAATCTGAAACTGGGGCATTGTATCAGTTCTTTTTCTTTAACCAGAAGCAGGACCCACGATGCTCCACCCCCACCCCACAAGGACCGCTCAAAGCCCCTGGGACACACTGCTGACCTGTGCCGAGTAGCATGTTCTGTGGCGATGTCTTCCAGATGGAACTCGGCCCAGGGGTCAGGCATGTGCTTGGCCTTCTCAATCGCGTGCTTCCAGGCTTCCTGCAGAGAGCAAAGGGAGTGTTAGGCCCAGGCCAGGGGCAGCCAGCCGCCTCCTCCCCAGTTAGATCCCCCGGGGAGGACCACAGCATCCCAAAGAAAGGATTCCCATCCGCTGTCCTCCCAACAACAGTCCCGGAGGGACCCAGTGTGTTCTCATGGGCTCAGCCTACAGATAGAAGTCTCCGACATGCTAATTATACAATTCTTCACTTGCTGTCAAAAAGCTGAAAGTGAAAATAAGACTTGCTGAGGGCTGGAGAGATGGCTCAGCAGTTAAGAGCATGCACTGTACTTGCAGAGGACCTGAGTTTGGTTTGATGAGCAGCCATGTTACACAGCTCACAGCTGAATATAACTCCAGCTCACGGGATCTGTTATCCTCTTCCAGCCTTCTCAGGTATCAAAGCCTGTGTGCATGTACATGTGCACACGCATGCGCACACACACCAAGTTTTCTTTTGTCTTTTTTTTTTTTTTTTTTTTAATAAAATAAGATTGCTGGGCAGGCAAACTTCTGTGAGTTTGGGGCCAGCCTGGTCATCATAGTTCTAGGATAGTCAGAGCTGCAAAGCGAGACTGTCTCAAGAAAATAAAAAACTATTATATTATATAGCTCAGTGATAGAGTGCTTGCCTAGTATACACAAGGCCCTAGGTTTGCCCCCCAGAAAATGCTCCTTTCTCCCATTCAAACAAGTGTTTGAATTCCTGATTTCCAGGTCTGATTTCCTGACATGGCACCGCTATAAATACTTTGTATAAAAGGCACCTGCTAGAAAGCTATCATGGGGGGAGGGGAGCCAACAACAAAACCCCCATTCCTTAACTCCCCCAGCAGCTCCTGCATCCAGGAATCAACCTCACAGAAAGATGACTAAACTCACTCTCCCACTAATTCGAGATGCATCCTGTCATCTGGGAAAATGAACCCAATCTAAGCGCTATGGCAAGGACTGCTTAAACAAGTTCTTAGTATCTTCGTGAGGAAGGCTAAGAAGCTAGGCACAGTGGTGCACACCTGTAGTCCCAGCCCCGGGAAGCTGAGGCAGGTGGATTGCCGTGAGTTTGAGGTCAGCCTGGGTTACATAGAAAGTGCCAGAGTGGACAGGGCTACATAGAGCTGGCTCAAAACATGGAAGAATGAGGAGGAGGATGAAGAGGAGGAGGATGAAGAGGAGGAGAAGGAAGAAAGGCTGTTAAATGGCTGTATAGTATGTGCTACAGTCTGAGTATGTCCCTCAAGCCTCATGTGTTGGAAACTCAATCCCCGAACTCCCATGCAGATGGTATTTAGAGACGGGATCCTTGAGAGCAGACCAGGGGTAGAGGAGGCCAGGGAGATAGAGCCCCCTGCCAGCCCCATGAAGGCATCAGTGGCTTTATGAGAAGAGGAACAGACCAGGGTTAATATAGTCACTGTATCTCATCATGTGACTCCCTCTACCATGTTATGACTCAGCAGGGTAAGGCTCTTGCCAGATGCCAGAAGATGCCAGATAGGCTCTTGGATGTCCCAGGAGCCAATCTTAAACTTCTATTTAAAAAGAATTTTTCAATTAATTAATTGTCCCCTCCCCCCTTTTTTCCTTTTTGAGTCAGGGTTTCATAGTATAGTCCTGGCTGTTCTAGAATTCACTCTGTAGACCCAGCTGGCCTCAGACTCACAAAGATCCTCCTGCCTGTGCCTCCCGAGTGCTGGGATTAGAGGTGTGTGCCAAGACACCCATCCAGCAGCTATTCTTTATAAACCATCATAGTTGTTTTGTTACAGCAACAGAAAACAGACTGACTTAGCAGCTTCCCATTTGAACTTTCCTCAGTCGTTTTATTGCTTTGGGGATATCAAAGCAGAATCTCCCCTCCCTTTTCAAACCAATATCCTCAGTCCACAGTGCACTGAATCTTCACTACCCTTTTGCTCTCTTCCTAAGAAACTCAAATCTTTGCCCCAAAGGAACTTAAATCTTTGCTCTAGGATCACCAAGACCCAAACTCCCTTCCAGGCCCCATGGAGCTACCCCTATGGGGTAGATAATAGTTGGGGTCTGGGCATCATCTGGGTGATAAGGGCCAGAAGGAGCTCTGAAACAGGGAAGGGGCAGTCAAGGGACAGCAATTTCAGATGGCCTTTGCCACCATCGGTATCCCCAGTGCTCCAGCCGTCCTTGGAAGAAGTCCAGCTTCCCAGGCCTCAGCAGAGCTAGCTGCACAGTGCCCACCCTCCGAGCATGGACCCCTCACTGGGATCCTGTTAAAAATAGAAGTCATCAGGGAAAGGAGCTGAGACTTCACAGCACACACACACACACACACACACACACACACGGCCAGAGCTCTCTTGAAAGAGGCTTTCCGACCTCTGCAAAGCCCATATATATATATATATATATATATATATATATTTTCCCTTTCTGGTCTAGAAGCTAATTTAAGATTAATGAAATTACTTGGCAAATACAGAAAAGGCCGCATCAGCCACTGTCCACGCATGCCTTCAGTGAGTTCTATTCGATGCCTTTTTAAAAACATGCTCGGAATCACACAGAAAACACATTACATCCTTTTGGGGGAGCAGATCCCTGGGACTTCATGCTTTATTTAGTGGTCCTAACCACCCCCCCCCCCACTCCAAAAGGACCGTCTGCTTCACATGAAAACTACAAGCACTACAGAATTCTGAATGAGAAAGCGGAGTCCTCCCAACAGCCTTTCGTGGGCTGACGCTTGCTGAAGACATTCAGCAGGTTTCCTCTCTGCCTTTGTTAAAGGTGTGCATCAAGGATTCCGCCTCTGTTCGGAATCCTGCTTTCCGCACTTAACACTCACTCTTAGACGGTCTCCCTCCCGGCTTGTGTGTGCAGACTGCATCCTTCCCAGGCCTCCCTCCTGGCTTGTGTGTGCAGACTGCATCCTTCCCAGCGCGTGGGATACGGACTGTGTAGGTGTACCCTACACATCTGCCCCCAGGAGACCGTACTTGGATGCCTTCCAGTACGTCCCAGTACAAACAGTGCTGACGCTAGCATCTTTATCTCTGTAACTCTGCATACTCGTGCAAGATCTCAGGAGGAGAGAGTTTTGTTTGTTTTCAATGTAATTGCTGGACCAGATTTAAAGTCTGGGGGCCTGGGAAACAGGTCAGTGTGGCAGAGTGCTCAGCCCGGGGGTCCAAGCCTCAGCAGTGAAACAAAAAAAAATTAGAAATTGCCCCAAAATGTTCTTGTAAGTTACACTCCAAGCAGCAGTAAATATGTCACTCAAGTTTTAATGGGAGATTATGTCAAGGGAGTGTAAAATGTACACGTTTGCAACAGTACAGAGCAATGCACTATGTGAGTTTACTACTACAGAACTGGCTTGCACTCATCTTTTCCCCTCTTATGAATGACTCCCCGGCAGATGTGCTGACACCCAAAATAGTTCCTGAATTCCAATCCCTGTATTTTAAAAGGCACATCACTGTCCCCGCTTATATTCCAGCAGCTGGGAATGGCTCATCTGTCTGTCTGGAGAAGCGGAGGCTGCCTGTCCTTCTGAGCATGTCTCTACCTGTGGAGACATGGTTCTCTGGCTATGTCTGTCGTGAATGAGGGACGACTCCACCACTACCTACACCACCACCACCAGGGCCTGTCCCACTCAGGGGGTGGATTATCCACAGAAGTCATCTGGCTAGACTCAGGAGCACCAACTAAAACCGTAGTTAAAGGGTTGGAGCGGTGGCTAACCGGTACACTGGTTGCCTGAAACACATGAGGTCCCAGGTTCCATCCCCAACACCACTAAAAACAAAACCAAACAACAAACAAGGAAGACAGTACTTTACAGGTGAGGGTGTGGTGTTGGGGGGAGGGTAGATGACAAAAATGACCATTCCCAAACTCAGGAATTACTCCACACCTCACCAGCCACAGGTGGCTTAATGCAACTGACTTGTTTCTAAGGTGGCGGTCTCACTACAGAAAACTGGCCCCAAGCTCTCTATCCTCCAGCCTCAGCCTCTCAAATGCTGGGATTATGGGCGTTCACCACCATACATAGCTGCAACTGACTTTTTCTTTTTTAAAGCACAGTATTAAAAAGTCAAGTATTAGGCCGGGGTGATAGCTTGGCAGGACCTACTAATGACTATTCTTCCTACCTCCGACTCTGACAACCTGAGTTCGACCCCTGGGACCCACCTGGTAGGAGGAGAGAAACAGCTTCCTCAAGCTGACAAACTGTCTTCTCACTTCCACACATGTGCTCGGTACACACAAAATAAATAAATAAAAATTAATTCTTAAAAAGGTCTGCTGGGTAGTGATGGCACAGGCCAGTCTGGTCTACAGAGCGATTTCCAGGGTGGCCAGGGCTACACAGAGAAACCCTGTTTTGAAAAACAAAACAAAAAGGAAACCCTGTCTTGAAAAACCCAAAAGATAGGTAGATAGATAGATAGATAGATAGATAGATAGATAGATAGATAGATAGATAGATAGATAGATAAAGTTCTAGCACTGGCATCTGGGTCCCTTGATCCTGGTCCTATCACTGCTGGCTCTGTGGAAAATGCATGCTTGCTTTTGTTGACAAATAAGGATCAAGATTTTGGGGATTGGTGCCCAGTGTTTCTCGTGGCCCCTATACCCAGGATAGATGCTCCCACTAGAAAGTAGCTCTTTGAGATGGCAATGCACATCAGGGTGACCCTGCCTGAGCTCACTGTCACTGCTGTGATACTTTCACCATCTGGGCAAGAAAACTATCTGCATATGTTTTACAATGAGATCATACTCCAGGATTGCATGTGTAGTCAGTCTGTGTGTGTGTGTGTGTGTGTGTGTGTGTGTGTGTGTGTGTGTGTGTGTGTGTTGCTGGAGATTGAACCTAGGGTCTCATGCATGCTAGGCAAGCATCCTACCATTAATCTATATTCTCAGCCCTGAAAGTGTAAACCAAAGTCAGCAAACAAAAAGCACTATTGTAAACGAGTCTGTTGATGCTGTAGAGATGAACTCAGGGCCTCCTCATACATGCTAGCACATGCTCTACCACTGAGTGACACTCCCAGCAGTCAGATGATCCCTAAGCCTCTACCAGCTCTAACTGTCTCTAGTTCAAATGATTTTAAATCTCAACTGCTGAGTAGGCAAGTTAATTCTGCAGCTGCTAAAAGTTTGTCATAAATAAGAGGAAGGAGCCAGGAACAGTGGCATGAGGATGTAGCTCTAACCCCTCCACAGGAGGCCCGAGTTTAAAGCCAGCTAGCAACATGGCAAGACCTTGTCTCCAAAAAGGAACAGAGAGGCTCAGTGGTTAAGAGCACTGCCTGCTCTTCCAGAGGTCTTGGGTTCACCTCTCGGCACCCATACGGCAGCTCACAATCATTTAAAACTCCAGTTCCAATGTTCTTAGTTGACCTCTGCAGGCATGGCATGGTCATGGTGCACAGATATACAACAGGCAAAACACCCATACACATAAATAAACATAAATCTTTTTTAAAAGGGGGCCGGGGAATAGAGAGCTGAGGTGAGATGGGTCAGTGGGTGAAGGTACCTGACACCACAGCTGACAATATAGACTCAGTCTCTGGGACCCACAGTGTAGAAGGGAAACAGAGTCCCACAAGTTACCCTCTTTTACTTATGCATGATGACAGAACACCCAAGCCCACACACATACACACACAGAGCACACCCAAGCCCACACACACACATACACACAGAGCACACACACATACACACACAGAGCACACCCAAGCCCACACATACACACACAGAGCACACCCAAGCCCACACACATACACACACAGAGCACCCAAGCCTGTATGCATACATACACAAATAAGCTAAAAAGGGAATAGGGAGGCTTGAGTCTTCTAAGAATACAAAATAAAAGGAAATAAACAGAATTTCAACAATGCGAACACATTTCCTGGGCGGTGCAGGGACGGTACTAGAAGAACATGCAGTGTCTTCAAGGCCCTTGGCACAAGTGACAACCGTGTTGGGTTTTTTGTTTGTGTTTTAGTTTGGGTTTTGAGACAGGGTCTTATGTAATCCAGGCTAGCCTCAAACCTGATATAGCCCAGGATGACCCTAAATTTCTGGCCATCCTGCCTCCCCAAGTGCTGGGATTACAGGTGTATACCACCACTGTAAACTTGGTTTATTCAGGACTTCATATGTGCTAGGCCTTTTGAGCTATAGCTACAACTCTTGTTTTAACATTATTATTATTATTATTATTATTATTATTATTATTTCCATGATCATAGCAAGTCTAGCCTTTTGTTAAGCATCCAGGGACCAACCGAGCCCTTTGATCAGTTTGATCAGTTGCTAGTTATAAATGTTCTGTGCCCCTGTTGTTCTGGAGATTCCAAGAAACATAACTCTTGAGTTAGCCCAGGCTCTCCTTCCTGGAGGAAACAGAGGGCTCACACCAGACTCCACAGGAAAATGCAAAAAGCAGGGAGAAGGAAGGATCACAGCCAAGCGAGGATGGGAGGAGACCAACAAGGCTCCGTGGCTCCCTCACATCATGTCACATGCACTTAGCAGCTTTATACATTCATCCACGGAACCCGGCACTCCATGTAGCAGTGAAATACCGGAGACTGTCAAAGCAACCCACAAATCCCAAGAAACTACAATATTAAAATACGGCCATGCAACAGTCCACCACGGAGTGGAAAGGGTGACTTTTTTCCTTCTTCCAGTACTGGGGATCGAACCTAGGGCCTCTCACAATCTAGGGAAGCACTCTGACACTGAACTATATCCCCAGGGGGTCAGAGCTATTAGAGCCATAGACAGAGCGTGGCGGTGGTGGCACACGCCTTTTTTTTAATCCCATAGATCTCTGTGTGTTCAGGGATACAGCCAGCATTGGAGACATATGCCTTTAAGACCTGCGGGGCTGTACATACAGACAGTGACGAGGCAGTCACGTGTTTGGGTTTACAACCAAAGAGAAGGCAGAACAAAATACTATGAAAAGACAGACAGACAGGATATAGCTCTTTTTCGGGAAGCTGGGACACCGCAGGAGGAAGGGTGAGATTTTAGCTCTGAGCTCTGACCTCTCGGCTTTCTCTTTTACATTGGTTCTGTGTTTCTTATTTAATAAGACGGTTGGTTACATCTACAGTATACACCCACACACACATACACACACACACACACACACACACACACACACACACACTTAAAAAGTAAAATAACTGGATGCGGTAGCAGATAGCTTTAATTCCATTACTCAGAAGGCTGTGAGTTCAAGACCAGCTTGGTCTACATAGAGAGCTCATGGCTAGCCAATGCTACAAAGTGAGGTCCTGTCTCAAGATAAATCAATCAAACCAAACACCCCAAAGAAAATCCTGTTTGCAAAGAGTAGCTACAACCGTAACTTTTGGGGTTCAGAGCCCTGGCTTCGAAGAAAGGTAAAGCTGGAAGTAATAAAAATCAAAGCAGTAGCATTTGCTAGGGTGACATAATGCCATGGCCTCTTGGGAGCCCCCCCTCCCCCAGACAGCATCCCACCAGCATCTCACACCATTTGTGAGGATAGAGAGAAAAGTGGAAGAATTCCAGGTTCAGAGAACAAGGAAAAGTTTGGAAGTGTGAGACTTAAACATTAAACACAGTTCCTATGAGACCCGCTTATGCCACTCCTCAGAACGGATCTATGGATACAAAGTGCCTATGGGCCAATGAGATGACTGGTGGGTAAAGGCGTTTGCCATCAGCCTTGATGATCCAAGTTTAATCTTAGCATCTCCCCTCTAACAATTCCTGCAAGTTGTCCTCTGACTTCTATATGCACCGTGTGGCATACAAATAAATAAATGTAATACTTTTTAAGTCTAGAAAAGGCAAACTCACAGAAACAGAAAGTAGATTAGTGGTCTCGAGGGCTGAATAGACCAGAGATATGAGGAAGTGATGCCTGAGAGGTACAGCTTTTGACAAAGCTAGTTATAGAGATGGATGGATAATTTTACGAATATACTAAAAGCCACTGGATTGTACATTTAAATGGGTAAGTTTTATGGTATGTGGCTTACATTTTCATAAAACTGCTAGAAAAAAATGAAAATAAGAGACTGTGGGGGCGGAGTGGGGGAGTCCTTGTCAATAAATACCTCTGCACACTTCACCAAAGCATTTCAGCACATTCACTGATAAAAGTAAGCCCCTACAGCAGGGTTCCAACCTCTTTAAACTCCTCCTGTGTGCCAGACACCAGGTCACCAGATGGCTTCAATTCCTATGCCAGCAGGACTCTTTTTCAACTGGCCAGCAGGCTTTCATCTTGTAGGAGGTCAAAGCTTTTTAGGTTATCTTTTTTTTTTTTATTTTCTTAAATCATTTTAAGATGCTACAGACTGAACCCAGGTCCTCAGTCTTGCTAGGAAAGCACTCTAGCCACTGAGCCAAGCCTGATCAGGCTCATAAGCTTTGTTTTCTGACTGCATTCCCAAAGGACAAAAACAGTTACTTGCCTCTGGCTCACTTCCTATGGTCATGGTCTGAGGCCTGAGGCTGCCAGGGTGGAGCCTCTTAGGCTCAGTAGGCAGGGACACTCGTCTGCCCAGTGAGTCACCACACCCTAGCTGGCCAGTCTCACTCTGTTTCGTTTTAAACCAAGCTGTTAGAACATCGGCAGCATTAACAGCACTTATGCAATTGAAGATGGGATGTGGGAAGCAGGTACCACATACAGCAGGGCAGTTCATTGGTGCCATCGGCCATCCCCACGAAATTTTAAATTCAAGGTTCTGCTCAAGCCACTCCATTACTAGTCAGTACGTTCTCTGGCAAGTGTATCCCTGCATAGGCAAAGCCATATATGTACAAGAAACACTGTCCTCCAGTGAAATGAAACTCAGCCATTAAAGACAACAAACAAATCAATGAAAGATTGTATGTATGCACAAGGCCCTGGGCTTGCTCACAAACAATGAAAAAATAAATATAAAAGCAAATCGCAAAATATAGTGAGTTATAATTGCAGCAATTAACAGTATCACTCTGAGACAGGATCTCCAGGGAGGGAACACAGTCCTGTCACTTCCCAGGCACGTGACCTCATTTCGATTTACCATCTGGCCAGCTGCCATCTGTCTGGGGCTCTATAGGGATCACTGTGTACACTGTACTGAGTAAGACACGTACGGCAGAGCCTGCCTGGACCACAGACAAGCTATGGAAGTTAAGAGTTCATGTTGGCTCCCCAAGGGGTAAGGGAGGACGGCCACCAGAGTGGAAACCAGTTTGTAACATCTCCATGGAAACAAAAGGAAGACAGTCGGGGTGAGAGAACATACCCTGGCCTAAGCAACAGGAGGAGCATGCTCTGTGCTGAGATGGGGGCACATTTTCACCTCTTGACAGTTTAGATTTGTTTTACCTTGTACATACATTAAGTTTAGATTAGGTAGACTATAAAAATGTATTTTTGAAGTTTACATACATGGGAGCTTCGGACACAGCTCAGCAGTTAACTGCACTGGCTGCGCTTGCAATGCACCCATGCTTGCTTCCCAGCAAACACAAGGCAGCTCAAAGCTAACTGCAGTTCTGGGGGATCCGACACCCTCTTCTATCTTCCAAGTGTACCAGGCACCAAAGTGATGTACAGACATATGTGCAGGTAAAACACCCATACACAGGAAAATAAAAAAATAAAGTTTACATGTATAAAATACATTTGTAAACATTGATAGACATACAGTTTGTGAATATATATTTGCATATATATTTGGAGACTGTATATGTATGTATTACCATGCTATTTGCAGTAAGGGGAAAGAAATTCATCGACATTTTTTCTCAAAGGGCTGGGGTTGTTGTTCAACTGGCCTGGGATGTGTAAGTCTCTGGGTTCCAATCCCTGCACTGCAAGAGAAAGAAGTCCTTTCGAAGGGACTGAATAGGGCTGGTGAGAAGGCTTAGGGGGTAGGGTGGTTCTTCTCACGCAAGTGTGATAATTCCTGGATCTCAAAGGAGAGAGAACCAACGGCAGAAAAGCTGTCCTCTGATCTCCATCCAAGTGCCAGGGCACACACATGTCCATACACACATAATAAATGGATAAATAAATGTAAAACTAAGAATAAATAAAACTTTGTAATGGGGGAGGAGAGAGAAAGCTGTAGAAGGGCCCAGGGTGGTGGCACACGCTTGTAGTTCTAGCCCTAGGGAGACAGGAAGATCAGGAGTTCAGGGTCATTCACTAGAGTTTGAGGCCAGCCTGAGCTACGAGAGACTCCCCCTCAAAAAGCCCAAACCAAGCCTGGGCGGTGGTGGCACACACCTTTAATCCCAGCACTTGAGGTGGAGGCAGGCAGATCTCTGAGTTTGAGGCCAGCCTGGTCTACAGAGTGAGTTCCAGGACAGCCAGGACTACATAGGGAAACCCTGTCTGGAAAAAAACAACAAAAATAAAAGCCCAGACCACTGTGGGGAGGTGTGGGGGAGGGGTGGATAGGATATAGTAGGGAAGTAGTGTAAAAATGATCAAAATTCTTGATATGCACAAAATTCTCAAAGAATAAAAAGTTCAAACCCAAATCAAACAAACCAACCAAAAAAATGCAGAACTGTCCAAGGTGTAAGAAAAGAATAGTCATTCCATCTGATCCTGTCCTAAAGCAATCCCTGATGGTGACAAACTTCCTTAATCAATCTCCATCCCCCCTCCCCCCATGTGTTTCAACACTTTACATCTGGGACTGAGACCCTTTCTCACATAGGGCAAACTTCCTCTGAGGGTCAGATTGGTATCTCCTGAGAGGCCTTCTGAGTGATTCTGCCCCACCCCTTGGGAACATGGGGGCTGGCAGAACCTGACATTTCACCATACATACCCTAGTACCTGCTGGGGCCTGTTTTTTGGAGGAAGGCCAGATGGCCATTTTGGCTCAACAACCCAGGTTACCATGTCAACAGTAAATTAAGCGCCAGAGGAAATGAGGTTGGAAACTGAGCTCTAGCCTTTTCCCTGACCCACTCCCATGACAACAGTCTAGCAGAGCCTGCTTTCAACGAGGTAAGACGGTGAGCAATGAAGACTTAGTCCGCCCTGTGCCTGGTTCAGGATTTCACCAACTGCTTCCTATTTATAAATAAGTCAAAGAATGGTGGGGCCACCAACTGCCCCCAGCCTGCAGTTCGGAGCGGACTCACAGAGTGACACTCAACGGTGACAGGTACACGAGGGGTCTGCTGAGAGCCCCACAGAGTTCGAGACTGGAGGTTTCCTTG
The DNA here is from genome assembly GCF_049852395.1 of Peromyscus maniculatus bairdii. NCBI lineage: Eukaryota > Metazoa > Chordata > Mammalia > Rodentia > Cricetidae > Peromyscus > Peromyscus maniculatus. The sequence goes on along the minus strand of NC_134852.1, from coordinate 130,989,115 downwards.
AACAAGGCCTCACCTAGAAGTAGTTTTAGGCAGAGGCACACAAAAGGAAGCCATTCTAGGAGCTTTGAGGTATGTGGTGGGATGAACTGAACCCAGAAGTTGCTCCTGGCTCCTCTACCAGGATTCTGAACTCAACGCTGAAGTGAGGAGCTTTAAGGATGGGCTATTTGGGGATTTGTATGTGAGGGGGAAGTAATGTGACCTGGTGATAGTAGCTTTTCTTAACATTTTTGGGGGCTGAGGACACAACTCAGTTGTAGAGAGCTTCCTAAGCAAAGCTTGAGGTTTCTGTCTGGGAGGGAGAGAAGGTAATTTAAAGATCGATATTGTGCTTTCAGATTATCAAAACAATGAACTCCAAAGAATTAAAATTTCCCCAGGAATCCCAGGCTGGGAAAAGGGAAAGCTAAATCCCAGGTGACAGTCAGAGCAGGGGCCTGCTTCCCAGGAAGAGAGTTCACACAGTTCTGACTATAGATCAGCTTGCCAAGACACAGTGGGCCGCTGATGGGAGGGATGACCCTTGACCTCGACTACATAGTTGCGCCTTCTGTTTAAACCTAAACCCTCTGTGTCAGCGCCCTGGAGACAGAGGGGCCACTGGACCTCTTACTTGTTCCTGCGTACAACGTGGCTGCACTGAGTAACTCTCTCTCCTCTGCGTTTTGTTATTTTCTCTTTAATTGCTGTATTAACGATGGTTGGTGGCTTAGCCTAACTTGTTGAGTTCATGAGTGTGAGAGTGTGTGTGTGTGTGTGTGTGTGTGTGTGTGTGTGTGTGTGTGTGGTATTGGAGATGAAACCCAGGGCCATGCCATACTAGGAAAGCATTCTTCCTTTGAGCCATATCCCCAGGCCCTGAAGTATTTACAGACATCGTTTTTAAAGTACAATTACCTAGTAACATCACTCATTTTAATGTAAATATGTCTCTCTGTTAGACTCTCCATTTAAAGAGATCTCTCTGCACCGGCTCAGGAGCTGGTCGCATACTGAGCCTTTCTAGCTGTGTTTGGAGATGGAAGCTGGGAAAGGGGGAGCTTAGGGTGGAGTGCTGGGGTACTGGGAGTCTGTTCCAAAGCTGCCTTTCCACGGAAAGCAGGATGAACTGGAACCTGCCCTTCAGGGTGCCCAGAAACCCAGAGGAGACCGAGTTATTTTTGGAGCTATGTGATGGAGAGTGAGTTAAGCTGGAACTCTAGCCTGGGAAGGGAAAAACAAAACAAAACAAAAACCCCACTCTACCCCAGTGTCTGTAAGAACTAAAATCATTCATTTTCTAAAAAGACAAATTCTGAAGTCATGGAGGATGGTTTTAATATTAAATCTTAATATAGTAACAGGTATTTAATGCTAAGTCACTGTCTCAAGATAACTTAAACATGGATAAGAGCGCTGTGTGTTAACTGCTCCTCCATGTTATTACACAAAGCCCAGTAAGGTTCACCTTCCTCCTGTCCTTTACAACGGCATTGCCAGGGTGTGGACAGAACCCTAATAAGACAAACACCCTCCTCCTCAGTCAGAAGCTAAGGAACGGCTTTCTGACCAAACCAAAATAAAGAACTAACTACATTTGATATCATTTATCATTTATATATACATTTGATAAATCTCCTCACCTGGCTGGGTGGGGTAGCGCACGCCTTTAATGCCAGCACTCAGGAGGCAGAGGCAGGCGGATCTCGGATCTCTGAGTTTGAAGCCAGTCTGATCGACAGAGCTACAGAGAGAACCCTGTCTCAAAAAGCCAAAAACAAACAAAATAAAATACACACACACACACACACACACACACACACACACACACACACACACACACACACAAAACCAAATCTACTTCCTAAATACATACATGTAAAATGTTATTAAAATATATTTTAAAAACTGGACAAATACAGATTTTTGAGGCAGGATAGAAAGACAGGAAAGCTATGGGACATGAGAAGGGAAAGGAGGCCTCCCCCAGGAGTGAGGTTAAAATAAACCCACTCATCACCTGAGCGCCATGAACCCCACCCCCAACAATAAACACTTCCTGTACAAGCTGCTCAGAGAGTTCATTTTCTTTAGAGAGATAGTTTAGAGTAACAGTGCCTCAGGCTAGCGCCTCCAATCCTCCCCCAGCCATCCCCAAAAGGTCCCCAGTAAAACTTTGTTTACAATGATGTCCTGCCTTCCGTACCCCTGTGAGCGAGACTTTTACATTATCAACTGTAATCCTGCAGGTGCCCCTCGGGAAACACCCAGTGATCTCACATTTCTCAGCAAACCTTCAAACCTCACAAAATCCAACATACGAGGACTGTTGTGAAAAAACCAAACACTGGGAGCTGAGCAGCTGGTCCCTACGGCAGGGTGTGCACAGCCATCTGTCCGTCTGCACTCTAAGAAGCGCACCCACACTCATGCTCTCAGGGGTGCTTTCCCTTTCCTTCTGAGCACCTCTCTTTCTCTCAACCCTTGTGCTGAAGCCCATATTGAGTTATCGTCATTGGGGCTGGGGATATAGCTCAGTGGTAAAGGGCATGAGGGCTGGAGCTGGACCCCAGTACCCCTGAGGGCTGGAGCTGGACCCCCAGCACCCGAGGGCTGGAGTTGGACCCCCAGCACCCCTGAGGGCTGGAGCTGGATCCCCAGCACCCACATCAGAAGCCACACGGGCATGGCAGCCACCCGTGATCCCAGAACTCAGGATCCTCAGGGTAACCTGGCTAGCCAGAATCAGTAGACTTCATAAAGAGACCCTGCCTCAATAAACAAAGTGGACAGTGATGGAGGAAGACATCCAATGGCTTCTACACACACATGCAATCATACACATATGCAAACAAAACAAAAATACCTTTATGAAACCCCAACTCTGCTAGGCATGGTGGTTGGTGCATGGCTTTAATTCAACACTGGAAAGGCAGAGGCAATCTGATTTCTGTGAGTTTGAGGCTAGCCTGGTCTACACAGTAAATTTCAGATCAGTTACACGGTGAGGCCCTCTCTAAAAGCATAAAAACAAAACAAAACAAAACAAAAAAACCCTGCTTCTAAACTGGCTGGTCCTGTAATTCTCTGTGTTGAAGCCAGGACTCATGAGATAAGGTCCTTAAGGGCCAGGGGGCCCCTCAGACAGAGGCAGTGGAAGAACTGCTTCCTGTGCCTGTACCCCCAAACACTGACAGTATCCAAGGTAGAGAACTCACCAAGTCAGCTTTTATCAGGAAACAAATGTAGGGGAGGGCAGTTAAGTATTGCAAAGGACTTTTTCGTGCATGGGTGGTGGTGCTGGGAACAGAATCCAGGACCCCAGACAGGCCAAGCATACACCCTACCTCAGCATCTATACGTCCTTTTAAAAGCCTTTATTTTTCAGTCAGTAACAAATGGCTAGGGCTATATGCTGGGGTGTAGAATCAGAAAGGGAAGTGGTATGTATGCAATGCCTCCAGTATGCACACAATCTAAGGTACTGTTTCAAAAACGATGGTTAACAAGAATTCAGCCTGCCCCTCCCTCACAGGTGAGATCACAAAGAGAAGGGCACACACTGTTTCCTCACTGTACTCAGTGTTTAGCTAATATCAGAAACGTTAATAGGCCATAAGTACACACAACTGAATTAAAACGTAATTCAGTTCCTAAGCTCATTCCTGTTAAATGGGTTTCAATAAAAGCATGAGATTCAATACATGTTTGTGTGTGTTCTGTCTTTAAAAAAATATATATCTTTCAAGATTCATTTTTTAAAATTTCATGTATGTATATGTCTGTGGGTGTGTATGCCACATGTGTACAAGGGTGCCCAAGGAGGTCAGAAAGCATCCCATCCCTTGGAGCTGGAGTTACAGACAGTAATGGGCCAGCTCAAGAGGAGGCTGGGATCCAAACTTGGGTTGCTTGCAAGAGCAGCACGCATTCTCAACAGAGGAGCCACTTTTTAGCTTCTTTTGTCTTTTTTAAAGACATGGTCTCATATCCCAGGCTGGTCTCAAACCCGAGATAGAGCTGATGATAACCTTGAACTTCTGACCATTCTACCACCACCACCTCTCAAGTGCTGGGATGTTTATGTGATGCTAGGGACGGACCCCAGGGCTTGGTGTGTGCCAGGCAAGCGCTCTACAGACCGAGCTGTATCCCCAGCTAAATACATGTTTTTTGAAAATATAGTACTTACCATTTCTCGGCCTTTTGGCTAAGATCAAGTGAAAATATAGTACTTTACCGGAAGCCCATCACCAAACCCAAGCCACTATACTGTTGTATTTGTGAAGGGTGTGGACAGTGGTCCCCTTTATCTGTGACTTCCCATTCTGTGGTTTCAGTTACTTGTGGCCAACAAGAGATAGCACAGAAGTTATCTACACGTACACAGTACAATGTGATACCTTGAGAGAAAGAGAGAGACCCACGTCCACCACTTCACAGTTTGTTCGTCCCAGTTTGGTTCTCTGCGGTGCTGGAGATGGTGCCCAGGGCCTTGTGTATGAGCTTACCACTGAGCCACACCCCCAGCCCATAGCTTTATTATACTGTATTGTTATAATTGTTCTGTTTTACTATTAGTGACTGTTAACCTCTTAATGTGTCTAATTTACGAGTTAAACCTTTATCACAGGTCTGTGTGTACAGGGGGAAACAGCATACAGAGGCTTAGGTACCTGTCATGTCTCAGGCATCCCCTGCAGTCCTAGAATACACTGTTCATGGGTAAGGATGGATTCCTGTACACATGCTCCAAGAAGAAAGATCTTAGCCAAGACTGGTGGCTCTATAATCCCAGCACTTGGGAGATGGAAGCAGGAAGATTAAGAGTTCAGAGTCCAGGCTGGCCTCAAACTCATGATCCTTCTGCCTCCACCTCCTTCAGCAAATCCTATCCTACAGGCAGGTGGTGGTAGTGGTAGTGGTGGTGATGCACACCTTTAGTTCCAGTACTCAGGAGGCAGAGGCAGGTGGATCTCTGAGTTCAAGGCCAGCTTGATCTACAGAGTGAGATCAGATAGACATGGCAACATAATGAGGCTAAGATTTCACGAGGCACTGTCTTTAAAAAAAAAAAAGAAAAAGAAAAAGAAAAAGAAAAAGAAAAACAAAGAAGAGAAAGAAAGGAAAATAAAAATAATCTTGAGCCAGACACATAATCCCAGCACTCCTAAGGCTGAGGCAGGAGGATCATGAGCTCATTATCAGCTTGGCTACTTCGTGAGACCCTGTCTCAACAACAAAGCATGAGAAATGAGATCCTTGTACTTTTTAATGCTCTTCAATGTTTTTTACTGTATCCTGCTGTTCCATTCTTTCTTGAATGTTGAGATGTGGTCCGTAAGCAATGAATACACCCGCCAAATTTTTACACACAGGGAAGGATTATACAATATCCAAGTCTTGCAGTCTACAGTGCTCTGCAAAATTTTCTATTAAATTCTATTTTGTTCCATTTCTCAAAAAAAAAAAAAAAAAAAGGGTAAGACTCAGGGAAAGGCTTTTAAACACCCATTTTAAACATTACATTTGTTTATTGTGTGTGTACACGTCCATGTGGGGGAATGTAGGTGCCACGGCATAATTGTAGGCCAGAAAACAGCTTACAGGAGCCTGTGTGGGTTCTGGGGATACCAACTCCAATCATCAGGCTTACCAGTGAGTGTCTTCACCTGCAGCCCCAAATGGTTTTCAATCTACTGCTCTGTAGTGATACACCGTATCTTAAACTAACAGTCACCTCCCAGATGAACAGGAATACTCTCCCATCCAGAATGCACTGCCAGGGTTTGAAGACAATTATGACATCAAACAGAGACCCCAGCTCCCCATCCCTCATAATAGGTGAGACGGACCCACGTGCAGAACAGGTGGCCACTCACCTTGAAGTGGAAGGAGCTGGCTGGTGACCCTGTGGAGCCGCACTCTGTTTTCATCAGGTTGCTGTAGTAGTTCTGGACCTTGGAGCTGACATTCTGGTTGGACATGGGGTCATCAGTGATGGGGCAGATGAAGTAGTCCTCATCATCGTCACTGTCTGCATCGGAATCCCCATCGCGGCCAGCTCGGGAGGACCCGCCACCGTCAACACCTTCCAGGCGGAAGATGAGGTCTTCGTCTGCCATGTTTCAGCGGTGCCCGTGTTACCCGCGGGGTCCGCTGTGCAGCCAGAGTTACTGCGCAGGTGCAGCAAGGACGGTCCTGCAAGGGAAGCAGAGCGGAGGTGGGTGGTCTGGGTACCTGCATGATGCTGGTGATGACCACACCGTCAGAGGTAAAACCCAGAACAATCATTTGGGGAGGCAATAAGGTGAGAACGTTTCAAATGTCCAAGCCTATTGGCCCAGTCATTTCACTTCGGAGAACTCTTGAGTGCTTAGAAACCAGAAGTGTCTAGCAAACAACCACAGCTATTTTAAGACTTAAACTATATCAAACCACTCCTCTGCTTACCACCCTCCAGCAACTCCTCCCATACAAGGACTAGAACTCATGCTTACTAAGCCTGCACGGGTTGGGGCCCCTGGACCTCTCAGGCCTTAGCTGCTCTTCCAGGAGAAACCGGTTGCTTTCCATTCATCCGACACATCAAGTGCATGCCCACCCCCCACCCCCAAGGCCTTTGCATTTGTTCCCTGCGCCTGGAACAGCTTTCTGTGTTATTTCTCACTATTGGGGTTGTAGCCCAAAGGATGCCACTTGAGAGAAATCTCCAAACTTCCAGGTCAAAGACCCTGTTGTATTTTCTTCTCAATGACCTTCCCGTGTTGAAACTGTCCTATGTACTTTCTTTTCTTATACTTGTTTCCTTTTATTGAAAATAGATTATTTTTTACATAATATATCCTGACTACAGTTTTCTACTCCTCCCAGTTCCTCCCCACCTCCTCTCCCACTTGGATTCACTCCCATTCTGTCTCTCTTTAGGGGAAAAAAAAAAAAAACCTTCTAAGGAATAATAAAATATAACAAAATAAGATAAAACCAAAACTATTACATCAAAGTTGGACAACACAAACAAACGGAAGGAAAAGAGCCCAAGAGAAGGCACAAGAATCAGAGACCCACTCATTCGCACATCCAGAAGTCCCATAAAAACACTAATCTGGAAACCATAATGTAATATATACAGAGGACCTTGTGGGGCGTTTACCCACCAACCCCACAGCTCCCCAGAGTTTCCTTGAGTGCCAGCAGCAGGAAATATTAGATAGAAGGATTTATTGCGGAGACTATCGTGGAGATAAACAGATAGAAAATAAAGGATAGCCTCGAGAGGGCCTGGAACCTTTTCCAACAGGCCCCAACTGTCTCTGCCCCAGGGTTTTTATAGAGACACCAAGGGGTGGAGCAAAAGACCTCTTCCCCCAGCACAGCCAAGTGCAGACCATCTCAGACACCTGCACTCAGGCCCGTGGTCCTAATCATCCTCTATGTGAACCTGCTGGGTAAAGCCACGAGGAACCTGAGAACGGGCTCCCATAGGACCTGCTGCAAATCCATGCAGGTCCTGTGCACGCTGCCTCAGTCTCTGTGAGTTCATATGAGCTTTGCTCATGCTGATTCAGAGGGCCTTGTTTTCTTGGTGTCCTCCATCCTTTCTGGCTCTTACATGGCTTCTGGTAGGGTTCCCTAACCCTGAGGGAAGGATACAATGGAGACATCCCATTCACAGGGCTGAGTGGCCCAAGATCTCTACTCTCTGGGTAATGTCTGGCTGTGGGTCTCTGCATTTGTTCCCATCTGCTGCAGGAGGAAGCTTCTCTGATGATGGCAGAGTAAGACAATAATCCCGGAGTAAAGAAGGATATCATTAGGAGTCATTTTGCTCTCCCCCCCCCCCACTTAGGAACAGTAGTATTTGGATTTACCCTGGGTCCCTGGGTTATCTAATCTGAGGTTCTTGGTCACCCAAGCAGTATTAGGTATGGGCTCCATCTCATGGAATGAGTCTTGTACTTATTTTTTTTTATGTGTGCACGTGTGTACATGTACAGGTATGTGCCGGTCACAGAGCATGTATACAGGTCAGAGAACAACTTGCCAAAGTTGACCAACTCCCTTCCTACCCTGTGGCCCCCAGGATGGAAGAGGCCATCAGGCTTAGCAGCGGGTGACTTCACCTGCTGGGCCATCTTGCAGGCCCTTTTCCTTCATTATCCACACGCCCACTGACTGGCTTAGAAAGTGCCTGGCACAGACATAACATTCGATGTGTTTCCCCTCAGTAAATGAACATTCTTACGATTGTCCTCTGAAGCTCCAATAACATCAATGACAGCAAGAAATTGCTAGTGCCCACAGATGTCCACCAGTGAAGGCCTGTTCCATAAATTACAGTATTTCTACACTGTGTGATGGCTCGAAGTGGGAGGTCTAGAACCCAGGGACACACCGACATGGTCCGGAGACAGTGCAGCAAGACTCTAAGAAGGAAGTCTCATACTGGCAGGGTCAGCTGACTTTCAGCCAGACGCTAAAATGACTGAATTCGGCAAGAATAATCTTCGACAAACGGGGCTGAGAGACCCTGGATCCCTTCCCTACACTGCATGCCAGTGTGACATGGAAATGGACCGAAGCCTAAGAGCTAAACTCAGGAGGTAGAGGACATCTTCACAATCTTGGGTTAAGCAGAGGCGTGGGTGCGGCACTGGGGTGGTACTGAGGATGGACCCCAGGGCCTCGCACACCCTAGGCAAGTGTTCCAGTCCAGCCCTTGGGTGTTGTGGTTTCCTTTGACATAAGTTTTATTACATACAGTGCAGGTTGTCCTTTAACTTTCCGTGTACCTGAGCTGGCCTCGAACTCACAATATCCTTGCTGCTACCACCTCTCAGGTGCCTAGACTACAGTCAATTTGTCACCATAACCAGCAAGATTTCTTCAACATGGCAGGCAAAGCAATAGGAACAAAAGAATAATTAAGATAAAGAGCTTGTTCGTGATGAGGGACACTATCATATAAGAGGGGAGTTGGAGAGATGGTGGTGGTGGTGGGGGGGGTTAAGAGCATCTCTTGCTCCTGCAGAGCACTGGGGTTCAGCTCTCAGCACCCACATGGTAGCTCACAACCACTCATAATTCCAGTTCCAGGGAACCTGACACTCTCTTCTGACCAGACACACATGGGGTGCACACATACCCACGGGCAGGCAAAATACTCATACACATAAAATAAAAAGTAAATAAATCTAAGAAAGAGTAATACAAATGCATACACAGAATAACTGATGTTCTCCTCCAGCCTCTATTGGGTGCTTGTGGTAGATACAAACACAGACAGACAGACAGACAGACACACACACACAAAAGGATTTTAAACCCACACACAAATAGCTGGAGTACACATGAAAAGATATCATTAGGGAAATACAATTTAAAGTCACACCCCACTAGGATGGATACAATCTTAAAACTGGGCAATAAAAAAAGTCAGCAAAGACGTCCAGGAATTGGAACCCACAGTTGCTAGAGGAACTGTAAAACCGTACACCTGCTATGGAAAACAGCCTGACAATTCCTTATGGCCCAGCATTTCTACTCCCAGCATGCACTCAAAGGAAATGAAAATGTCCTCACAATCACTTGTAAACAAGCTGGGTGTGGTGACTGTAATCCCAGCACTCTGAAGGCTGAGGTGGGAGGATTGCAGGTTCGAGTCCAGCCTGGACTACATAGTGAGTTCCAGACAGGCCCACCTAGGCTACACAGTAAGACCCTGTCACTGACACACACACACACACACACACACACACACACACACACACACACACACACACACAAAGGGGAGAGGGGGCTGCCAAGATGACGTAGCGGGTAAAGGTGCTTGCTGCACAAGCTTGGCAGTGAGAATTCAATTACCAGAACCCACATGGTGGAAAGAACCAATTCCCCAAATTGACCTCTGACTTCCACAAGCACACCACGGCATGCATGTCCCCATATACACATCATGTATAGTCGCACAAAATTAAAAAAGGAAATTTTTTGCTGGGTGGCAGTGGCACACGCCTTTAATCCCAGCACTTGGGAGGCAGAGGCAGGCGGATCTCTGTGAGTTCGAGGCCAGCCTGGGCTACAGAGAGAGATCCGGGACAGGCACCAAAACTACACAGAGAAACCCTGTCTCAAAAAACCAAAACAAACCAAAACCAAAAAACAAATTTTTATAACTTTTACACAAACATTCCGAGTGTTCCTATGTCTGGCCTAGTGTTTTGTTTTTGTCTCAGCCATCTCCTTCTCTTGAGGCTCTGTCACTTTCTTGACAGCTGCTGAAACAGAACACACATTCACATTCTAACTCAGCACACACTCCTAAAATGGAAATTAAATCTCAAAAGCCCGTACTCGGCCTTCCTTGATAAGATGCACTCTTGCGATGTCCGATTGAACGCGGGCCTGTGGTTTTTATTTCTTTGGACCCTCTTCCTTAGTGTGCTGGCCATACGTTCATTTCTGTACTCCCAGTCTGAAACTTCACGTCAGCTGCCAAGTTTACCCTCAGAGCAGGCCAGCCTGGGACAGATGCCAGAGCCACCTGATCCTCTCTGGGGCTTGCAGCTTCTCGCCCCAGAGCCTTTTCTGTCCCAGTCCGCTTTACAGACCAGGACAATGTGGCACCCAAGACTACTAGCAGACTCAACCAGGTCAGTGGCTCCAGGAGCCAGGATGGTGCCGTGCTAAATAGATTCAGCTGTGGCCCCAGTCAGTGTGGCTTGGAGCTGAGATGCAGAACTTGGCCACTGGAGCAGGCAGGGCTCTGTTGCTGTGATCTGGCCATATTCATCTCCTAATCCTTACCTGACCACCCCTCCCCCACTGCTCGACAGTGGCAGCAGCGGTGGGGAAGTGGCCTTCCACAGCTAGCTCACAGATGCCTCGAGATAAACACTCTCCTGACCCTGGGGACCAGCTGTGACTGCCTGGCACCATGCCTCATACCCGGCAGGCACTTGGTACACATCCCGAATGGAGTGAACCCAGTTTTGCGGGTCTCAATACGTCCTGAATCTGCTCTTAAGGAAGCTGAGGCAGCATCTGTCACCTGTCAAAGCTGTTTGCTCCTACAGAGCTAAGAACACAGTCTCTCAGATAAGGGCTGCATTTTCCAGACAGCCCAGCAAGACCATGAGCTGTGAGACGTTTCCTGGGGAGAAGCGAACTGTCTGTTCACTCCTCAAAGGGCAGTAATTACGGACAAAAGAGATGATCCTCCCAAGTACAGCTTGGTGACCCAACGGGGGAAAACTTACAGATTTGCAGGGGGGTGGGGGTGGGGGACGACGACTCGGAGGCAGCTGCTCATCTAAACCTGCCCCAGACAGTGAGGACTCAGGAAAGCTGCAACCTGGAGCTCCGGACCTGCCTCGCGGGCTGCTGGGCTGCCTGTAGAGTGTCTGTTCCCCAGCTATTGCTCGCTGTCTGTATAACCTCAGGAGGAGCCCGATTAGTCTTGTAGCTTTCTGAGCTGCTCCCCGCAGAGGGGAAGTTTCAGTTCTGTGGAAATGCTTTCACAACACCATACACCCAAGTGGATCTTACTGAAACAGAAGCAGAAAGGCTGCGTACAACCTGAGGGGAGGGTCGGTTTGTTGTGGTTGTTGTAATATTTGTTTAACTGGGGTTGGGGGCGCTCTACAAAGTTCATGTGGAGGTCAGAGGACACCAGCGGGAGTCTCCTACCATGTGGGGTCCAGGGACTGAACACAGCCAGCAGGCTTGGCTGCAGGCACCTCTACATTACGAGCCTTCTCCTTGGCCCCTTAGGAAAGATGTTTAAGGGGGAGACTGTGTTCTCCTGGCTAGAATGCAGCTGTGGTTCTTGAGCTTAGGCAGCTGTGTTAGGCCATGAGGTACAGCCACACCCCGAGGCTGGCACAAACACAACACACAGGTCTCCCATCAAGGGGCAGCGTCCTCGTCATGGATTCACAAACACCATAGTTTGATACAAAACCTTGTACAACGATGATCTATCTCGCTTTTCCTTTTCCCCTTACTACAAGTTGCTAATTATATTGGCTCCAGCGACGCTTTCTCTTCCATAGCATAAAAAGGTCACATTCCTTATGACTAGATGCCTGGGTAGGGACACATGAGGAAAACTAGCCTCAGTGAGGAGTTGTAGCTTGGTGGCTTGATCTCCCTCTGCACATGAAGACAGGCACCTAGGGCGAGTCAGATTGCTTGCTCCAGACACAGAGAAAGTCCAGCAGGCCTTACCTCAGCTCCCAATTCCAGTTCTGACCCTCAGCCTCCTCCTAGCAAACTCAATCTATTGTGAACTCCCAAATCCAAGGAAGGAGACCCTAGTTGACAAGACATGAGAACTTTCCAGAAGTTGCTCACTTAGGCACCTACAATTTCCCCTTCCCGCCTCAACATACCTGGGGAGAAGTTTCTGGGGGAGGGGGCAGCCAGCTCAAGTCCTCCGTCCCTTCCTTTCTCACTGCCATCAATGGGGGAGGTAGAATCAGCTCACCAGCACAGGCCGAGGCACGGGAACAACAGTCATCTTTATTTGTGTCAATTGTGAGGCTGAGCCTTGGGTCCCAGACAGATGTGGACCTGGATATCTGGGAAGCAGCAAAACCAAGCTCCCTCAGGGGTCCTTGGGAAACAGCTGTTCTCTGGAAGCCAGGACCCCTGTGTGTCTTGCTATGCTGGGATCCTATGGCAGCCATCAACATGACAGACTATGCTTGTAATGACCAAAGCAAGGCCTCCAGGACAAGGGACAAACCACAATGGCCGCTGGATCTCCTGGGGGCTCACCCTCAGTGCCCAGGGCTGCCTTTCTGTGGCAGCAAAGGCTGCAGGGTCCCAGAGTCACTGCTACTGTCCTGCTGTGACTAATGCCTGTGCAAGATATGCCCGGCAGCGTTTGCCCACAGCCTAGGCCACACAAGTGACTATAAACACAAGAGTGCACATGCCCCTCAAGACCTACTGGCTCCTACCCCTGAACATGGGGTAGAGGAGCTGGAATCCAAGCTGCCCGACCACACCTGCACTTCTCTGTTCTATGACTGATCATTATTGGTTAGCATCATTATGGCTCAGACGCCGGTTCACAGTGATTAGCTCAGAGGTCATGTGGCTCACTAACTGTCTGCAACTCCAGTTCAGGGGATCTGACACTCTCTCCTCTGACCTCCAGGAGCACCAGACATATGGCGCACATACATACGTGCAGGCAAAACACTCATACACAAAGTGCTAAAAAAACAACACAAAAACCCCTAATATATAAGGCAGAGCTGGGGACATAGTGTTCACCTACTGTGTGTAAGTGTGGGCTTGCGGTCAGTGGAGAAGGGGAGAGGGGAAGAAAAACATAACTTAATTTTGAGTGCCGGGGTTGTAGCTCAGTGACATAGCCACTGTCTAGTATATACAAGACCTGGACTCCATCCCCAGCACTAGAAAAAAGAAAGTTCTCCGGAAGCACATAGCTAAAAAAATAACACCCCTTTCCTATCAGGGCCACTCATAATGCCACACAGATCACACATTTCTCAACGCCTGTGAAGAGCCTTTGTAACTGTGTACAGACAGCAAAGTTCCCCATCCTTAGATGCAACTGCAATGTCTCCGACTATTCCCAGGGGTGCTCTTGGTGGGTATCACCGTAAGTCAAAACAATATACTTTCCTGTCCTCCTTGTTTCCTATTGCATCTACTTCTCGAACCCTGGACTGTCCTGCCTCACAGGGTCCTCAGCACTGGACTCGGGGTGCACCATCACACCCGACGTCTATGTCCTGAGATCTCTCAGTGTGAATTTCCTGATGTGATAAACAAGGCTTAGCCCCACCCCAATCCCATTCTCTCTGCTTCCTCCACCCCCACTGGTGGCTCCGCCTGATCCTTCAGGTGCCAGGCAGGAACTTTCTGCCCAGCAGAATTGGCAGTACCTTCCTCAGAGTCGAGCATGCGTTCCTGCCACCAAGAGACAGAGGAAAAATGCGGCTTTGGAGTTGCAGATGGATGAGAAAGAAGCAAAGGCCTGGGCTCCAGTGGCCCTCTACCTGACAGGATTTCCCCAGAAATTAGACGAATCATACATCCGAAGGGCTGGCTGCGTGCCAGGTGCTGCACTGGGCAGGTTGGCATGTGACAATGACGAGCCACTGGGCCACAGAGGCTTTTCCTAGCCACCTTTCTTTGTCGTGCCCTCCCCCACACCCCCTGCTCTGCTTCCCTCTGTAAGGCGAATAAATTTCACAGAGAAACTGAACATCAGAAGAATTAAGTAACCAGCCCAACGTTGCTCAGCGAGCCATGGCAAATTAGGACTTAATTCATATCTGTTTGTCTCAAAGGTCTTATCGGGACAGATTTTTTTTTTCATGATTTGGCTTTCCCTCTTGGGGTCTCAACCACGCCACTGGGTCACTGACTCCCCAGGTGGTAACACCTCAAGTGTCTCACATGCTAGCCGAGATGGGCAGCTTTTCTGTAGTTCACTCCTGCGACCTGCCCGGATGGTTTGTGCCAGGCTTGGCGCTCTGGACTGCAGCTGGAGGCGTGAGACACCATGCCTCTTGTGAGAACAGTCACACGGCCCGGCCACAGAGAAGGCCGTGTAAACACAGAGCGCATCCTGAGAAGCGAGGCACGCCGTATCCCTGGCGTGACCAGCCAGGAGTACACCACGTCCCGGGGATAGACACAAAAGCCAGCGCCTAGAAGACGATCAAACACTAAATCCAAAGCCCTCCTGTGCAGGATGCTCATTGAAGCCTTAATGTCAATCTTTTCTGCCCTGTACTCTAAAATGTCATTAACATTTTATTTTAAAACAAAGAACTCTTGTGCAATGGCAGGTTTGTGTGAGCAGGGTCCAGGTTGCAGCCCTTGCGTTTCAGCAGAATGGACATTGACTTAGCCCTCAGCCTTCCAAGCAGGTTGCTGTTCCTGCCAGCCAGGAAGCTGACGTCTCTGTCCCTGTGGAATGTGTGGAGAATGAGGAGGGTGAGGGTGTGTGTGTGTGTGTGTGTGTGTGTGTGTGTGTGTGCATGTGCGTATGTACATGGAGGTCAGAAGTCGCTGAGTGTCCTGCTCTATCATACACCACCTTATCTTTGAGATGGGGTCTCTCAATGAGGCTGGAGCAAGGCAGGCAGCCAGCAAGTCCCAGGAATCATCCCATCATGCCTGGCTACATCCCAGTGCGGTTGCTGGAATCTGAACTCAGTCCTTACGTTTACCCAGCAAGCTCTCTTCCCCACTGAGCATGGTCTCCAGGCCTCTGTGCTATTGGCAATGAGCTAGCTAGTACAATTCTTTCTTACAGGGCAACATGGCCCGTGGGACATCAAACATTTGGCGGCCTCAGTGATCTCTACCTACTAGTGAGCCAGGATGGAGTGGAACAGCCCTGGCTGGAGCCTGTTCTAGTCAGGTGAGCATCTGGTAGCTGCTGATGCAAATGACCCATTTGTGTCTCACAACTGGGGGATGGGGGCGGGGACAGGAGTTCTAGGACTCCTCCTTCAGAACCAGAAGCCTGGAGTCTTCAAGGGTCTGTTCCTGCTTCCTTTCTTGTCTTCCCATCCTTCTTCCTCCCTCCTTCCTTCCCAGATTTGAGGACAGAGTTCAGGGCAAGCCCTCTAACCCTGAGCTAACACCTAAGCTTCCTCAGTCGTCATCTTCTACCTCTTTATTTACTTATTTCCTTTTTTTTTTTTTTTTTTTTTTTTGAGACAGGGTTTCTCTGTGTAGTCCTGGCTGTCCTGGAACTTGCTCTGTAGACCAGACTGGCCTCAAACTCAAGGATCCGCTTGTCTCTGCCTCCAGCGTGCTGAGACTAAAGGTGTGTGCGACCACATCTGGCTTCTACCTCCTCTTTATAAGGATCCTGTGGTACAGTAAGACAATTCAGGACAATGTCCCTCTCCCCTCTGAGAAGTCACTTTTGCTGCATAAGGCCACACACCTTCGCAGGGCTGGGATGTGGACCTCTTTAGAGGGGTTGTTATTGTTGCGCCTCTGGGCGGAACAGGACTTGTTAGGCAGGACCTGGGAAGTAGTGGGGGAGGGTGTCTAGCAGAGTGGGGGTGGTCAGGATGGAACAACAGCAGCTGGCATTTCCAGCACCAATCCTGCCGTTAGGCATGGTGGGGCTGGGGGGTTGGTCTCCCTGGGGTAGCTACTGTTCACTGTCTGCTGATTTGCAGGCAAGGAAATGACCCAGGGAAGGCCCTCTGGGGGAGGTAAGAGCCAAGCCTGAAAGGGACAGACAGGTTTGGCCCCAGGGGGTAAAACACTCCAAGCCGCAGAACCTGTGGGTGTGAGGGCAGGGAGAAGGCAGACTCTTGTGGAAAGCGACTGATCTGGGCCTGGAAAGTAGGAGACATACATTCTGATGGAGGAAACCAGTTCCGACATCTCAGTGCTTTTACTCTGACATAAAGTACTACTGCTCCTAACAGTTGACAGTTAATCTGTGAGTCCTTAGTGCATGACGAGGCTCTGGATATTAATGACCCCCACTTGCTGCCTTACTTCTGATGCCTGATGCTGTCCCCCCTTCCCCCTCAGAAACACAGCACAAAGCAATAAAGTGTCTGAGTCACAGTAATGGTACCACAGGGGTGGGGGTGGGGGGTCCAGGCACAGGCCATCACAGTCTGCCCCTTTACGTCTGTTGATTAGGACAAGGTTCACTCCTAAGTGCAGAACCCTGTGCTTCAAAGCCCAGCCAAGGGATACACCACGCAGCCCATCTTGAGCTTTCGATCATGGGTTTGTCTGTGGTTTTTGTTTTTCTTTTGAGACAGGATCTTTCGTAGCTAGGCTGGCCTCCAGTTCCCTGTGTAGGAGAATGACTCTGAACTTCTGATTTTCTTGCATCTGTCTCCTGGGTTCTGGGATTATGGGCATAAACCCACCATACTTGGTTTTATGAGGGCTAAGAGTGGAACCCAGGGCTTTGTGCCTGTTTGGCAAGAACTCTACCAACTGGACCACATCCCCAGGCCTGTTTTTTGCAGGAAGTTCTTTTGTTCCAAAGAAACTGAGAGATGAGTCCAGTGCTCAAGATATCATGGACAAGCTGGGTGCCGCCTAGAGCAGCCTGGATGGGCCCAGCCGGTGACCGTATCTCCCAGCAGCTCCTAAATGCCTCGGTGAGACCATGTGATTCAGGCCAATGAAATAACCTTCCAGGCCCACTCAGCTGCTCATTTCCTACACCCTGGCAAGCTCAGGCAGATGTCACTTCCATGTCATTACACAGGTCACCTGCTGTGTACCCTCCCTGCGCTTCATGGAGGGCAAGGGTTCCGCTCCCTGACACAGAATCCTAGCACACTGGCATTGCCCGGCACACTTGATTCCATCAAGCACCTGCCCAAAGCTATTCTCCTTTTGCAACTGATCACCAACTTGTCTCCTGGTCAAGTGCTACACTCCTCTACCAGATCTGTGGCCTCCGACTCCCTGGAGGCAGGCGCTGGTTTGTTTTTTTTTTTTTTTTTTTTTTTTTTTGATATTTTTTTTCTTTTCATTTTTCTTTATAAGAAATTTTCTACTCACTCTACATACCACCCACAGACCCCCTAGCAGGCACTGTTTGCTTCATTCTACAGTTGAGAAGACTGAGGGACAGAGAGATTTAGTGCCTTCCCTATAATCACACAGCCAACAAGGCTGGGAAGTTGGATTTGAAACCGATGTTGGCCCAATTCAGGGACTGTTAATGTCCATCTTCCTCAACCAGGAAACCCAGCAGCGGCTAGCAGCCACCCCTGGGAATTTCTTAGACATGCAAATTGGGAACCTCACTCCAGACCGACTAAATGAAACTCCAGCGTGGTCCAGCAATCAGAGGCAAGCAGGCTGCGCAGAGGGGGTCGAGGATGTGCCCAAAAGTTAGACCCCAAACCCACACTCACCTCTGGCTCTTCAGCCTGTGAAATGCTTCTCCGAGCTACTGTGCCAGCAATTCACCCTTTCCTTCCTCTGAAGCCGGGTAGTCTATACCCACAGGCCCTGGCTTCGAGAGTTTAGTCAAATACTGGTGTGTGTGTGTGTGTGTGTGTGTGTGTGTGTGTGTGTGTGCTGCTGACTGTGGAAGCCAGAAGAGAGCACTGGACCCCTTGGAGATGGCGCCACAGGCACGGGTGAGCCACCAGATATGTGGTGAGGGCAACCTAGTCCTCATGATCTAGCAGCTCTTTCCCCCTTCACTTCAGGAGCAAGTGCTGGCGACAGGAGCCTGCCACGCCCCCCCCACGCCCCTCATCCAACAAGCTTTAGGGCTCAAACCCACGGACCATCCGGGTTCAACTGATTCCTGCAGCTGCCTCAACAGGACACCTCATCTCCTCCACCTGAAGCTCGTCCCCCCCCCCCCCCCCATCAGTCTGCCCAGCTGTTAGGACTTGGTTTCTCTGCCCCCATCCTGACGTTCTCCTTCACAATAGGAATTGGAGCAGAAAAGGAGCCTGAACCTCGATCCTGCTCTGCACCCCCAGGTTCCTCCAGGCAGTTCCTTCCCAGGTGGGAATTAACAGCTGCTAGCCCGGTGGAAGTCAAGACCTCTAGGCTCGAGTCTGACCAGGGCAAGAAGAGAGAGAGGTTTGAAAATATCCTGTGTGTGGAACAGCGAGGTAGGGCCATTCAGGAAAGGCACAGCTAAGGCGCTCAGACCCTCCAAAGAACCGAGTGGGACCCCATTCTTTGGGACAAAGACTCCCAGGGGAAGTGGGAGCCCTCTCCCCCTCTCCAGCTCCCGCCTGCCTTCCTCTCCCAGGAACTCTTGCAGAGAAACGAGAAGAACAGTGTCTAAGGTCGACGTCTGAGCACGGCCTGGGCCCTTTGCTTTCTCCATACAGCTCAAACACCCCTTCCTCAGGGAAGTCTTCCCGAAACTTCACTCTTAGTCCCCTGCACACACCTAGTCTACATTCCCTACCTAGCCCCTCGGGGAGTCTAGAGACCCCTCCGGAGCTCGGTTTTCTCCTCTGTAAAATCCGCTTTCTTAGTTCTGTGGCCCCAAGACAGGGAGCGCTCCATCATAGAGGAACCAGAAATACGCCCCCAGGGAACAGCATCCCCAAGCCAGACCTCACTGCTCCCCAACACACGCGATCGGTCTCACTCAGGGCGCAGCTGGGCAGGTTTCCCGCAACCTCCCTAGCTAACACTAGCTCTTGGCCAGGGCTTACCCCGGAGGTCCCCGCCCCCGCGCCACCAACTGCATATTAATGCTCAGCCCTTTGGCGCACATGTCTCCAATGCCTGCCAACACCCCAACTCCCTCAACCAACAAGGGCGTATACTGCACAGACCTTGAGGTTCCAGGAATTGAGGACCGCACAGGCCTCCGGTGTAGGGACTGGGTGAGGGGAATGCGGCTTGGGTCTTGCAAGGGACAGGTAGGCTCGCCGGGACATAGAGAAGACCGGGGCGGAGGCCTTCAGGCGCTGCCTGGTGCAGCCAGAACGGCACCCAACGCTTGCCATAGTCGTTCATCCCTTACTTTACAGGCGCAAATACGGCGCCCCGGGGGAACTTGGCAACCGGAGAAGTGCCCCAATTGCCTTTCGGGGAGCCGCTGCAGCGGGGCGCGCAGGCCCGGCTCCCCGTCCAGCCCCGCACGGCAGCTTCACCTACCTCCCGCAGGGGGACAGAGGCGGCAGCCGCTGCCCACGGTCGCAAGGATCCCGAGTAGCTTGCAGAGGCTCACGGCCGGGCGCTCCAGGGTGCAGGGCGGTGGATGATCGCGGGGCACGAGCTCAGGCAATTTAGAGCCAGGCTCCGGAAGCCGCGGTGGGACGCGTGGAGACGTCCGAGCTCAGGAGCGGAGCGCGAGCTGGAGCTGGGGATGCGGCTGCAGCTGGGACTGGAACTGGGGTTGAAGCGGCCGCTAGGACCCGAGCAGGGGCGGGACTGACGCACGGGGCGCACGCCTCGGCTCACGTGACCGCCTCCGGGTGGCCGTCACCTCCCTGCAGCTGCCACTTGTCTCCTGGCTCCCCCGCCTGTTGAACACTTCCTGAGAGTCTGGGTCTAAAGCCGTTAGGCTGTGTGAGTCTCTGGTCTTCCAGACCCAGGACCGGGCTCCGTGGCAGAATGTGCCGAGCATAACCTAAAATACTTTACCAGAAAATCTTCGGATTTTCCGACTTCTGCTTTGATGAAACTTACGACACTTCACAAAAAGGGGGAGAAACAAAAATTTTGTTGAAAAATGCCATGATGAATCCAAATTTGTGATAAGCTAATTTTTAAGGTTTAGACACGCCTGACAATTGCAAGTACTTGTGTAATTTTTAATTAATATTGTCATCAGGCCTTCCTGGACTCTCTGGAGAGAAAAAAAAAGTTAACAGTATTCTTAACTCTGAGCCTAGGACATGGCACATATTAGGTGCTTAATCTGTGGGAACTTGCGCATGGTGGTGGACCCATGCAGTCCCCAAAGGGTGGCAAATACAAGGCCAGCCTGGGCTACATAGTGAAGCCTGTTTCAAATGAACGTAATGAATGGAAGGGAGTACGGGAAGATGTGAAGACTGGAAACCAGTGGTAACAGCCGTGGATACTTTGATGTCATATCCTTCTGCATACTTTAGAAGTAAAAATCTAAACAGCTGCACTTTTTGAGCTGTTTGTCCCTCCAGCCAAATGTCAGCTCTAAAGATAGGCAGGCGTCACTTGCCCTGTCGTACAGACCATGGGACTGAGGCTTAGGAAGGTGTCGTGTACAGGAACACAGCCAGGAAAGGTGGTGAGCTATCCGATCTCAATAAAGACCACTGGCAATAGACCCTGACTCTGGAGCCTTCAGATTAAAGACCCAAAGACCTGGATCACCTTGGGGTTCTGCCATGCCAAGCACCAGGTGTGTCCTCTCCACTTTGCACCCTCAGAACCATGAGTCAAAATACACCTTTTAAAAATTAGTTTGCCAAGCGGTGGTGGCGCACACCTTTAATCCCAGCACTCAGGAGGCAGAGGCAGGTGGATCTCTGTGAGTTCGAGGCCAGTCTGGGCTACAGAGTGAGTTCCAGGACATCGAGAGCTACATAGAGAAAACCAACTCGAAAAAACCAAAAACAACAAATTACTTATTTTATGTGTATGAGTGTTTTGTCTGAGAATATCTAATCCTCAGGAACTGGAGTTACAGACAGCTGTGAGCTGCGTGCGGTGTGGATGCTGGGAATCAAACCCAGGTCCTCTGGAAGAGCAGTCAGTGCTTTTACTCCTAAGCTATCTCTCCAGTCCCCCACCCCCACCTCAACACACCACATATTTTGTTGTTTAAGACACACTGACCTCTACCTCCCAGTCAGCTTCCTGCCTCTGTGTACTAAGCTGCCATCCTGATAAACGCTGTCTTGAAAATCACCCAGTCTGTGCTGTTTAGGTTTGTCAGTTTGCCCCAAACATGCTTCATCTGGAAAGAGGAGAGACCTCAATTGAGAAAATACCTTCAACAGATGGCCTGTGTGCAATTTTCTCAGTGATTGGAAAGGCCCAGTTTACGGTGGGCATGCTACGCCTGGGTGCTATAAGAAAGCAGGCTGAGCAAGCCTAGCAGAGCTAGTCAGTATGCAGCGTTCCTCTGTGGCTTCTGCTTCTGTTCCTGCCCGCAGGTTCCTGCCCTGACTTCCCTTCATGATGGACTGTATGCTGTAAGCCAAAATAAATCCTTTCCTCCCCAGGTTGCTTTTGGTCATGGTGTTTTGTCACAGCAACAAAAACCCAACTAGGAACGGTACTGTGGCATTGTAACTGGTAACAGAAAGGGACCTCACACACGGGCAGTAATACTCCTTAAATTCTCATCACAACCTTATTGTACAGAAAGGGACCTCACACACAGGCAGTAATACTCCTTAAATTCTCATCACAACCTTATTGTACAGAAAGGGACCTCACACACAGGCAGTAATACTCCTTAAATTTTCATCACAACCTTACTGTACTCCACTTCGTACGCAGAACACTGGGGCTATGAATGTGACTTTTCCAGGTTTACACAGTAATGATAGAGGCAAGGTTTGGCCCAGATCTGGATATATTCTGACCCTTCTGTCCTGTAAGCCTTGGCTCTGTGGTAATGGAGAGCAGTAAATCCTGTTCTCGAAGGGGAAGTCAGCCCTTCAGACCTGAACACTATTGTCAGCATGAATATTCCCTGCAAAAAGTTGGACGTTGTTTTGTCTTTCTCTTTCTTTCATTTCTTTTTCTTCCTTCTTTTCTTTCTTCTTTTGAGGCAGGGTCTCTCTACATAGCTCTGACTGTTCTGGAACTCACTATGTAGACCAAACTGGCCTCTGCCTCCTGAGTGCTGGGACTAAAGACATGCCCCACAACATCAGGCAAGTTTGACTTTCTTGTTTAAAACCCCATGTTGCCACATGAACTCTGAGAGGCAAATGCTTCTGCCTGGAGCTGCCCAACATGACAGCTCACAGGACTTTTACCCCAGTCTGGCCTGCCTTCTGAAAGATCAGCCCCTGGGAACAGATAGGGTGCTGGAGCACTGCTCCCAGCTGGATTTACATTTTTGATTCCCACTTCCTAAATAGATAATGATGGTGAGCATGTTTCCAGGTATTCCTTAGATATTTGTATGTTACTATAGAGCCTAGCAACCCCTCTGTTATATGCCTAAAGGTAAAGGGAATATGCAGAGGAACTGGGGGGTCCACAGATGGCACAGGAGGTGAAGGCACTCATTTGCCAAGCCTGACAAATAAGCTTGAGTCAATCCTGGAACTCACATGGTGGGAGATAACTAATTTCTGCAAGATGGTCTCAACACACACACACACAGTAGCATGTATATACCTACACATACATGCACACACACAAAATAAATTACTGTAATTAAAAAATTAGAATATATACCCACATTAAAAACAAATAAACAATTATGTATGGAGCTGAATGTGACGGACATGCCTGTATTTCCAGAACTCAAGAAGCTGAGGCGGGGTGGGGTGGGTGGTGGTGGTGGTGGTGGTGGTGGGAGGGGTGGGTGGGGGGATGGGGGGGCTGAGGAGATGGCTTAGCCATTAAGAACACTGGCTGCTCCTCTGCGGGATCCAGGTTTATTTTCCCAGCACCCACCTGGTGGCTAACAACTGTCCCTGCAGTCCCAGAGGATCTGACATCCTCTGCTGGCACCAGGCAGCATGGTGGTACTCAGACATACATGCAGGCATAAAAAGTACAAAATATATTGAAAAACAAAAGTTTAAAAATGGTGTCTCACTATGTAGAAAATGCCTAAATACATACAAATAAATAATAAGTAAAAAGTCTGAAGCATGAGGATTGCTAGTTCAAGACCAGCCTGGGCTACATGGCTACATAGTAAGACACAGTTTTTAAACTTTTTAAAAGATAATTTATGTGTCTTGACTGTATTCACCATGGGCATGCCTGTTGCCTGTGGAGGTCAGGAGACAGGGTTGGGTCTCCTGGACCTGGAGTTTTCGATGGATGCAAACTACCACGTGGGCACTGGGAACTGAACCTGGGTCCTCTGTAAGAGCTACAAGTGTTCTTCACAAGAGCCGAGCCAGCTCTCCAGCCCTGAGGCAGTTTTTATAAAAAGACTGGCAGAGTCCAGGAAATGACTCCTCTCCTATCTTAGCGTGTTCTCGGGGTGGGGCTTCCAGCTCTATTTGCCTGTATATTTGAATAGGAATAGATGTGGAAGAATCCAGGCCAGTTTTTTGTTTTTTTTTTTTTGGTGGTGAGCCTCACTGGTAGAGGAAGGCTTTCTCTTCTACTCTTTTAACTTTACACATAGGATTGGGCATTTTAAAAACTCAGGAGTTGCAGTACAATTCAAGCTTAGAAACCAGCTTCCTTTATATGAAAGAGGAGGCAGAGCCTGAGGTAGGGAAATCAACAGTGACTTTATCTTATCTGTGCTTTCCTTTCTTTGCTCCAGTTTTGCTAAGGAACGCATTACTTTTACATCAGTTATTTTTAAATGTCACTTAGAAACAGAAACTCCCGCAAAACTAAACAGAGCCTGGCTGCCCTGGCTTCTGTGGCCTCCCCACCCTTCCCTGGCTGTGGCTGGCTTTGCATTTGATCTGCCCTTGCTGTTCCATCCAAGGCATAAATCACCAGAGAAGTATGGTCAGCAGGCATGGGGGAGGCCAGCTGGGAGGCAAGGATGCTGGAGAGAGCCTGGGTGGGAGCAAACAGAGGCCTTCGCCTCTCTGGGGTTGGAATTGGAGGCAAGCAGAGCCTGAACACCGTGAGAAGCAGCTGTGCCTCCCTAAAGCCTGCTTTTGTAGGGTCAGGGCTAGAAGGTACAGAATAAACTCTGACTTGAGCTAGATTATGTCTCTCTCTCTCTCTCTCTCTCTCTCTCTCTCTCTCTCTCTCTCTCTCTCTCTGTGTGTGTGTGTGTGTGTGTGTGTGTGTGTGTGTGTGTGTAAATATGCTCTGAGTTCTTTTGGGGAGATAGCTTACATAAAGAGAACTCTGTGCCTTCCTGTGGCTGCAGAAGAGGGTGCTGGTCCAGAAGGGCAGGCCAGGGCCTGGCCATGTCCAGACAGTAATTCTGTCAGCACTTAGGATGGGCAGCTCTGAGCAGAAATGTTTGCCTCTGTTTTTGAGCTCAAAGGTCAATGGATTCAGATGGATTGCCCTTCACTGAGAGTAAAAAACCAGGGCAGGGATGTTGTAGCTTAGTGGTAAATTGTGTGTTTAACCTGTAGGAGACCCTGGGTTTGATCGACAGAACACACACACACACACACACACACACACACACACACACACACACACTTAAAAAAGCAACTCCCTCCCCAAAAAACCCCAAAATGAGCAAATAAAAAACTCCAGGCATGGTGGTACATGACTTTAATCCCAGCACTTAGGAGGCAAAGGCAGGTGGATCTCTTCAGGCTACACAGAGAAACCCTGTCTCAAAAAACCAAAAAAACAAAACAAAACAAACAAACAAAACCAAAAAAAAAAACCATATTTTCTCAGTCAATATTCTTTTGGTCAACACTGTCCTCAGTCTTGAAGATATGGCATTGGGCAACTAAAAACTATTGCTTGTTTCCCTGGAGTTGACATCCTACCAGTGTCCAATTTCTTCCTGGGATGAGAGGCCTATAAATACCTTCTTGAGCATCAGGAAGAGAAGGTGTTCATAGACTCCCATGGAACTGTGGTGAGGATCCTGAGGTACAGTTGGCAGAGGATTGCTCAGATCCCTGGGATGGGGATTCCTCTCAGTGCTTGGCATGTGTTGCCACATTTGATCTTTAAAAATGTCTTCAGGGAGGCTGGAGAGA
This sequence comes from Peromyscus maniculatus bairdii, assembly GCF_049852395.1. Lineage (NCBI taxonomy): Eukaryota > Metazoa > Chordata > Mammalia > Rodentia > Cricetidae > Peromyscus > Peromyscus maniculatus. Next base: position 130,963,835 of record NC_134852.1, on the reverse strand, counting down.
TGACCCAGTGGTTAAGAGCACATACTGTCCTGGCAGAGTTTGGTTCCCAGGATCCCCATCTGGCAGCTCATAACTGTCTGTTACTCCAGCTCTAGGGGATTCCAGTGCCTGCTTCTGGACTCTGCAGACACCTTCATTCACACACATAAACCTACACAGAGATACACAAACACACATAATTAAAAACAATGAGGCTGGTAGTTGTGGTACACTCCCTTAACGCCAGCACTCAGGAGGCAGATCTCGGAGTTTGAGAGCCAGCTCGCTCTACAGACCAAGTTCTGGGAAAACTAGAGCCTCATAGAAAAACCTCGTCTTAAACAAAAGAGCAAACAACAAGAACAATGAAAAGAGCAAACAAAAAACTTCTTCAGGGTCTGAGGAGATGGCTCCCTCAGGAAAGTACTTGTACAAGGTTCGGGGCTGGAGTTCTGACCCCCTGCACACTTGTAGAAACCCAGACGTGAGGCAGGTGAGTGTAATCCTGGTGATGGGGGCGGGAGGAATGGAGGGTCTCTGGAGCTCACTGGCTAGTTTGGCCATGGTTCAGCCAGAGGCCCTGTCTCAACGGGAGAATGATAGAGGAAGACACCCCATGCGGAGCTCTGGTGCTTGCACACACAGGTGAACACACACACACACACACACACACACACACACACACACACACACACACACGGCTTCATTCTCTGAGGGGACTGCATGGATGTCTGACACACCATGGGTCTATGAAATAGTGTGTGGAATCAAAAAAGCAAATCCTCACCGCAAATGCCGTCAGGTGGCTGCTATTTCTGCTATCCTAACAGCAAGTTTCCCTAGGCCACATAGCTCCTTAGTCTCCATAGTTTCCAAGTCGGGGGGGGGGGGGGTTACTTTGCTGTATTAGTTTAACAAATCACTTCAAATTGAGCTGCTCAAATCATTCTGGAAGACAATTCTTAAAATCAAGGCGTCAAACACCTCCTGTTCCTCTTTGGAGGTTCCAGGGGAGAGTCAGTTCTCAGGGGCTGGGGAGATGGCTCAGTAGATAAAGGTGCTTGCTGCTAAGCATGACAACCTGGAACCCACATAGTGGAAGGAAAAGGCAAATCCTCCAAGTTGTCCTTTGCTCTCTACATGAGCATTGGTGTGCACCCACCCCCAGTGAATAAATATACAAAGCTTAGAAAAGGGCACCTATATTCTTTGATGAGTCTTTGGCTCTCTGCTCCCTCACAATTCCATTCCCTGGTCTCCTGCGGTTCCTCATCTCTCTCTTCAGGGCCTCTTGAATAATCTAGCCTAGTTTCCCCATCCTTATTTTTTTGAGAGAAGGTCTCTAACAAGTCTTGGAGTCTCTAATTAGGGATGCAGCCAAGGATGACCTTGAGCTCCTGATCCTACTGCCCCCACCCACGTTGTGGGTATTACAGGTTTGTGAATCTACACTCCTGAATCGGCTCTCGGCTCACAAAGTTCTGTAATTCAATCATAGCTGAACGTACAACGCTGGGGGTTGGGGTGTGAACACCCCTCTGTTGGTGGTGTGTGGTGTGGGAGGTGTTAGCATACCCACCCACCTTTCTTTATGGTGGTTTTGTTTGTTAGCTTCCCTAAACATTGCAAGGAAATGGACGGCCCTATTTAAGTATAAAATTTGCAAAAAGTAAACTTGGAGGGTTTAACACTGCTGAGAAAGAAGTATCAAACTTGGGGATATCAGAAGAGAAGAACGGTTTAAACTACATTTTGTTTTAAAGACTTCAAGCCGATCTTCAGAATTCTGACCGGCAGAAAACGAAGGTTTGCTAGGAGGTACGCTCTAGTTACTTTGTTTCCCTAAAAACAACTGAAATAGTCGGCATTCAGGTGGGGCTTGAGAGACGGGAGAACGCTAGCCTGGCACAAATTGTCAGGTCTTTTCCTCGCTCTGTAAAATGTGGTAATAAGAACGCAGGAGCCCACATCAACAGAAGATCCAGCGCGGGTGCTGGACACTGCGCGGCCATGGGCCCTGACCGAAGTAGGAGTGCCTGAGGCCGCAGGTTGAGTTAGGTGCAAGCCGGGTTCCCGGGCGTCGGCCCCGCCCAGTCGAGCGGCGGGACGCGGCGGCGCAGCACTGCCCCCAGGTGTCCGCAGGCAGCATCACGTCCATGGAAAAAAAACCCGCAAAACTCCCACGCTGCGATCTAGGGTTGACACGCGGGGACTGTCCTTTCCTTTTTACTGGTACGTTCCTACTTCGTGTCCCTGCCTGAAACCAGAGCGTCGGGAGACCGATGGCGGATGCCACTTCGTGCAGAAAGGTTGAGTTCACATTAGGCTCAGAAACACCCAGGGGCGGGACTTGCAAGGCACAACGCACTACGTCATCACACTGATATACTCTGAATGGCGCCGCTTACGAGCGGGAGGTAGCGTGGCCGAGTGGTCTAAGGCGCTGGATTTAGGCTCCAGTCATTTCGATGGCGTGGGTTCGAATCCCACCGCTGCCACATCCCTAGCTTTTATTTTCTCCATTTGTATGCTCTTGGCTCTGTCCTCTCTGTTTCGTTCCCTCTGAAACTCATTTTTAAAAGCATAAGATGAAGAAAAAACAGTAAAACGGAAGAAGTCCCCCCGTCTCTAGCCTGGTCCACAAACCTCTTTCTTGACCAATTCTCTTCCCTAAAAAACAAAACACAAAGCAAAACAAAACCCCTCCCCCCTTTTAGGGTCTGGGACTCCATGCAAATTCCCAACAGGGGGTTTGGGTCTTAGTTCATACTTCGAGGGTCTCTGCCAAGGGCAAAGATGGTTATGGGTGACCTGAGTTAGAGACGGGCCCTTCCGGGTCTGGCTGACACCCGTAAATCTCTATTGGTGGAAAGATGTCAGGTGACTAGGGAGGGCTGGGTTGCTGGGGTGAAACTCCTCGTAGGAACGCCAATCTTGAGGTCTCAGCTTTATTTATTCTCCTACGTGGTCTGTAGGCTTGGTTTAGTGGCTCCCCCGATGCTTTATTTATCCAACAACTACTCTGAGCCAGAAACCCAGCTCGCGGTGAGGTTTCAGGAGAGAACAAGACAGGTATGCTGAACATCATCATTTAGTTACACGTGAGTCATGCTCTGCACTGCAGTGTCCTTACCTGGCTCTGGGAACAAAGAGGTGACATTTAGCTGGACCTGAAATTGGACACTGAAGGTGAGAGAGAGAAAGATTTCCAGAAAACCCAGAGGCCAGTAAGAGCCTGGAGAGCTGGAGGGGCTGTGGAAGCAGTTAGGGTCACCGCGTGGAGGAAGAGTGGACAGGGAGCAGGAGATGAGGCCATGAACGTGGTTCAGGCTTTGAACTCAGAGGGCAATGGGAAACCATGAGCGGGCTTCAGGCTGGTGAGTGGCACGTTCTAGTTTGGGATTCAGAAAATCCAGCCGGGGTGTTCAGTCCTGTCAGAAAAAGGACAGTGGTTTGTAACACGGTGGTGGCAGTTAGAATCGAAGGGGTAGGAAAGAGACATTTTGGAAGTAGATATCACAAAACTCTCGGATGAAAATGCCTTGAAGAATAAATCCTTCCTTAAGTTGTTATCAGGGTATTTTATCATAGCAACAGTTAGATTAAGAATGATGGCCACCTCAAATGGCTTGAGATTTGTAGGGAGGTAGACCCCAGAGTTCAACCCCAGACACTGGAACAGTCAGGCTGCAACCGACATAACCAAGTGGTACCTTCCCCACGGGGCCTAGGGAAACACAGCTACAGTGCAGTAACCTTATCCTCTGATACTTCAAGCTAGTCCTGGCCTCTTCTTTAAATCGACAGTGACAAATCCTCCTGTAGGAGTGGCTTTAATAAAGAAATAAATAAGGCCGTATAAATGCAAGTTCCTGCAGGTGCTGGGCACTAAACAGATAGAAATGACTACTATTGATTTAAAAAATACATACACACACATAAAATTCTACCGAGTGTATTTTAAGACTCGTACACAACAGTCTTCCTTATTTACCAGACAGGGACACACACTGTGAGGACACCACCTATGAAGACTGACTAGTGAGTGCCTTCTCTTCCATCCACCGGAGGCTAAGCAGTTACTTTGCTCTCTGCTAGGGTCCACAGTATTTGCTCAGCTAATGCCACGTGTGCACCAGATGATAGATAGATGTGTTAGATCTGTTTACACACTGTTATTCTGGGATCCACAACATGATGGCAGGGAGGTGCAGTTTCTGTGGAGAGCAGGACCGCCTGACCGTGGCCTTAAACTCATAAAGGTGATAGTGAGCACCACTACCCATCAAGAAATACAAATGATTGGGAACCTATTTCCCATGCTGGGTTGTCTCACCCAGCCTTGATGCAGAGGGAGGAACTTGGTCCTGCCTCAACTTGATATGCCATGCTTTGTTGGCTCCCATAGGAGGCCTTACCCTTTCTGAAAGGGAGACTGAGGAGTGGTGGATGGGGGGAGGAGGCAGAAAGGAGGCCAGGGGGAAGAAATGGGAGGAGAAGAGGGAGGGAAAACTGCGGTCGGGATGTAAAATAAATGAAAAAATTTAATACATTTTAAAAAGGAGAAAAAATTACAAATGATACTAAGTCATAAAATATGGATGCTGGGGAGATGGCTCCGTAGGATGGGGACCTGAAGTCGACTTCCTGCACCCATATAAAATGTTGGGTGTGGTGGCATATGCTTGCAATCCCAGGGCAGGGAAACAAGAGACAGGGTGGATCCCCTAGGGTTTCTTGGCCAGCCCCGCCACTCCAAGCTCCAAAGTAAAGAGAAAGATGCTGTCTGTAAAAATAGGGTAGACAGCTTCAGGAACGACATCCTGATTCCACACACAAGAACACAACTCTAAATCATAAAATATCAGCCAAACTCTTATTTTGTCTATTACATTGGTACCTTTATGAGACATTTAATTTTCTTTTGCAATTTTTTTCCCCTTGCCCCTTCTGGTACTGAAACCTTTTACTGTGCTGAGTCATTTCCACTCATTAACCGAGAACCCAAAGACACCAAGCTGGGCTGGGTATCCCTCCCCAGCTAATCAACACACAAATCTGTGTCAAAATCAGGACAAACTCAAAGAAGCCATGGCAGGGAGGAGGTCCCACTGTCCCCAGAAGCAGCAGAAGACAGGTCCAATTCTAGACTCTACCAATCAGAACGTCATCCACTTGGACCAACGGCGAAAACCCGGCTGGAAGGGGACAGAGCGAGAGGGAGGAGTAGGGTCTGTCCCTAAAGAAGCAACCGCATTGGAGCTTCAGCGTACGGGTGGAGGCAGAAGGGGCGAAACCAGAGCAGGAAAAACCGGGAGATACAGGGAGGGGAGGGCTGGACTGGTTAGGAGCCTGGAAATGGCTGGGAAGGAGAAGCAGGCTGGTAGGCTGGGACTTCATCAACCGCCTCGCCCAGCCCCGGAGAAGAATAAGAAGTTGGATTAGGAAGCCAAAGGTAGGGAAATGTGGCTGAGACTCGGGGGGCGGAGCAGAGAAAGTGAGCCCAAACACGAGGACTAATACAAGGCTAGAGGGTGGAGCCGGGGCGTGGCCAGGAATGGGGGCGTGGCCAGGACTCAGGGGCGAGCCTAACTCAGGAGGTCAAAGCCAGGTACAAGCTCAGAGAGCCATACGTGGGCGTGGCCGGGGATCGGAGGCGGGATCACAGGCGTTGCACTGCGGTCTGCAAAGGCTGCAGCCCTAGGAAGTGCAGGGTCAGGCCCAGCAGGCCGAGCAGCCCCAGAAGCAGGAGCAGGAGCCGCAGGAGCGTCAGCGTGGTGAAGCCACGGGGCTGCTGGGTCGTGGTCTGCACATATCGCTCCACTGCGTCGGCGAAGCTGAACTTGTCCGGCGCGTAGCCAAGCTGAGCGCGGGCCTTGGCAATCTGGAAGGTGTGCGTCACGGCCACGCTGAGCACCTGTGGGCGAGGCGGAGCAGTGGAGGGCCGGGCTAGTGGGAGGGGAGAGCATCCTCGGCCTTGTTGACCAAAAGGATAGGGGGAGGGCAGCTTGTTTCTCTGTCAACACTAGGGTTTAAGAAGACTGGCCGCTGCGTCTTGTTCCTGCCGATGCCTCCCTGGGGGACCTTCCTTTCTAAGATCTTTTTCCTGGAGGGCGCCGCCTCCTGGATGCCTTGCTAAATTCTCATCCTGTTTAATACCTCGTCTCTGCTGCTCTTCCCAGCCTAGCGCCGTTCTGGACCTCTGGAGGCCTTAGATGCATTCTTGAACAGCGGGAGAAGCCGAAAGCCTCCTGCCTGTAGTGGGGAGCGGTTCTCCAGAAAAACATCTCCAAGAAAGGATGTTGGCTTCCTGTTGCCAGCCCAATACCAATTGTAGCGGGCAGGGCCTCCAGAACAGCCTTTCCAGCCCTCCCAGCTGCTTAACTAAGTGTCCCTAAGAGAATTCAGTTACGCCCAATGATTCCTCTTTAAATCTGAGCTGCATTTCCCCTGCTTCCAGTTGGCCTGGGGCCCACCTGCTTCTAGGGTAATAAATGACAGCTATTGATTATAGAATCCCCACTCTGCTTGGTGTGGTCCCTTGATATAATTGTGTTCTCTGAGATGACACTATTTCCTCTCTCCATAAGTGGAAATTGAAGACCAGAGGCTGAGTGACTTTCCTAGGGTCACATAGAAGAGCCACTTCCTAGGCCATATCCTTTGTCATGCTGGGGTCTGGTGATGCCCTCCCACCTGGCCTTGTATTCTTCTCTAGCTGGACATTGGCTGTGTGACTCTCACATGGCACAGACGGGCCCTTGGAGCCAAGCACTGGTCCAGGGACCCTAATGAGGGAAGCAGAGACCAGTTCTTGCTCTTCTTGCCCCAGATAGAACATTCAGCACTTGGAGCAATGCAGGTTAGTAAATATCCTAAAAGCAACCGAGCACCTCTTCCATGGAGACATGGAAGCTACGCAAGCAGGTCCTGGCACAGTGTTCTCAGAGGTCAGGCTTAGCGGTGACCTCAGAGTGGCGGTACTTCTGCATGCTGGGCAATCCTCCTCCCATCCCAGCATAGCTCTTATCACCGTGTTGAGCTGCCTGGTTTCTGGAACATCTTCCTCTTAAGACTGTGAGCTTCCTGGGGTAAGGACCAAGTCTTCTTACCTCCAAGCTCAGTGCAGTGCCTGGCACACAGTAGGTGCTCAAGGAATAGAAGGGTTCCTAAAAGCTAGAGAACTAATTGGTGTTTCACAGACTGACCAGCAGAGGGCGACTGACCCATAGCCCCCCAAATGCCTCAGATCCTATGGCCTGGAGCCAACCAGTTAACCCACGCATGAGACAAGAGGAAGACTATGGGTCTGCAGCACTCCTGGCCACTGTTTGCCCTTTGTTCCTAATGTGTTTTCCAAGCTAGTGGTGGAGCTTTAGGTCTGGGTTCAAATCCCATCGGTACCTTGTAAGTGAGTGGTGATGATCCTGGGTAGGCAACTTCACTACGGATCTAATTTCCTCCGCTGTTCATGGGCAGAGCAATAGTTTCCAGCAGCAGGAAATATCAAATGACACTAAAGGACTGCCATTATCCTCCATCATTCTGGATGCTCAAAGGAATAATGGTGGGCAGTGGCTTCTCTGGAACATTCCCCGCCCCCCCCCCCACTTCCTTTCAGCTTAAGGAGCACTGGAGTTGGCATCCTGAAGCCAATTCCAATGTGATGTGATCTTGGATAAGCCACTGATTTCTCTAGTGCCCAGTTTCTCATAGAGTGGAGAACATCATCTTTGTGCCCTTCTTAATTTAGCACTAGGAGGAATCAAATGAGAGACCCTAAATAACCTGTCACTTCACTATTTACAGTCTACTTAAGAAATCCTCTTTAAGCCGGGCGGTGGTGGCACACGCCTTTAATCCCAGCACTCGGGAGGCAGAGCCAGGCGGATCTCTGTGAGTTCGAGGCCAGCCTGGGCTACCAAGTGAGTTCCAGGAAAGGCGCAAAGCTACACAGAGAAACCCTGTCTCGAAAAACCAAAAAAAAAAAAAAAAAAAAAGAAATCCTCTTTAAAAAAAAGTTTTTATATTTATTTTATATGTATTATTGCTTTATTTGCATGCATGTATGTACACCATGCACATGCCAGGAGAGGGTTTCAGATCCCTTGGGACTGGAGGTATGGGTAGTTGTGAGCTAGCATGTGGGTGCTGGGAATCAAACTTGGGTGCTCTGAAGAGCAGTAAGTACTCTAAACTGATGAGCCGTCTCTCCAGGCCCAAGATGTCCTCTTTTTGAATGGTACACGCTGAGCAAATATGAAACTATACATTGGCTGGGTGTGATGGTGCATGCATTTCATCCCAGCACTCAGGAGGCAGAGGCAGGTGGGTCCCCATGAGTTTGAGGCCAGCTTGCTCTATATAGAGAGTTCCAGGATATCCAGAACTACATAGTGAGATCCTGTCTCAAAAAAAAAAAAAAAAAAAAAGCCTCCCAAAATAAACTGTCCGTCATAACTTTGAATAGTGTTGATGTTCTGTACATAGAAGACACTTAGCACATACTTATTCTTGAGTAAGCATGAATGATGAGCCTAGAGCCACTGGAGATTTGTGTGAGTGTGTACATTTGTATATTCAGAGTCCAAAAAAGTACCTGCTATGGAGCCTGCCCTTGGGAGCCCCAGATATGGCTAGAAAATAAGCCACCTCTGGCTGGAATAAGAGCTATGAAGCTTGCGTGGAGCAGTCCTCTGTTCAGTCTATAATGCGGTCTGAGGAAACAGGGAGCATTATAAAGGAATGGGCTGTAGCTTCGAGCCTACATGGAAGGTTCTGAGATCTCAGAGTAGTATCTTGTGGCAGGGTGTTCGGCACCAATGGAGATGTGGAGGGGAGGGAAAGGCTCTGGGCTAGGACTCCCCAACAGCACACTTACCTCACTGCGGGTGAGTAGTGGGGGGACGGTGCAGATGGGCCTCAGTGCCAGGTGCAGGTACTCCATCAGTACAGCTGTGGGAGAGGGCAGACGGGAGGGACCCTCAGGACAGATCCATTGGGGGCATTGTTTGCTTTGCTAGGGGGTCCCTTTACAAAGGTCACTGGATTCCTTCAGGTCAGCAGCACCTCCGGAAGAGCAGCCTTAACCTCTTAACCTCTGAGCCGGCTCTCCAGCCTGCCCACTTGCAGTCTTACTGGAAGGCCAGCAGAGGGCAGCAGCAGGACACGCTGTCTTGGTGGGGTGGGACCGGGGAGTGCGAGCAGATGCTGACGTGCAGAGGGAGGGGGAGAATCCAAGGTCCCAGCCGCCACACATCCCAAAGAAGCCCTGGCATCAGGGTGACCTTGGAAGAGGGGGAGCCTCAGGGCTCCCTCTGCTCCACCAGGCATCACGCCTTCCGGCACAGGTCTAGGTGTCAAGGCTGCCCCTCCCCCGCACCCTGCACCACTCCCGGCAGGTCTCAGAGCCCCAGCCTCCTCTTTTACAGTCATTACAGTCATACCAGCCTTGCCAGAGGCTCACATTTAAGCGGGCAGGCCCATGGTGAGTACATCTGCACAGCTGTAGCGATACAGAGACAGGTTCCTCTGAGTGCGCGGGGGTCAGGCTGGGTGCACCTGCCCAATCTATTTAAATTCCATTACTCCTGCGTGCCTCCCTGGCCTCATCACAGTCCAGGCCCTGGGTTTCCAGTAATGTAAACACACACATGTTGTGTGTGTACCTGGCATACAGGAGCTTCTATACCCATGCTGTTCCTTACCTGTCAGATAAACACAGGAAGTTGGTACCCAGATCCAGGGCTGACTATACCCCAGCTTCTCAAACTGCAAGGGAACATGGTCTGACTTCAGAACTGGTTGTTAGGGACTGGCTGGTGAGGAAAGATCACTTGTTTCCCAGATACTGGCTGGCAGGGGACCCCCACCAGCCCAGAGAGACCCCCATGCCCACACTAGTCTTATTTTTCAAGACAAGGTCTTTCTATATAGACCAGGCTGGCCACAAATCATAGAGATCTGTCTGCCTCTACCTCCTGGGTGCTGGAATTAAAGGTGTGCACACTCTGATTGGCATGGTGAAGATGATCGTTTGCACACCAGTCTGGAACTGAGATCCACTCCTTGGTCAGGATAACTCAAGTAGTTGAAAACATAGGATAAATCTTTCTCTTCCGTGTGTGTGTGTGTGTGTGTGTGTGTGTGTGTGTGTGTGTGTGTGTGTGTGTTTTCAGGATGCACCTGCAGTGATACCTTATGGAGGTCAGAGGACAACCTCCTGCAATCAGTTCTCTTCTTCTACAATGTGGGTCCTGGGGATTGAACTCGGGTTGTCTGGCTTGGCAATGGGACTCTACCTGCTAAGCCATCTCTTGCCAGCCTCTAGGGCAGGCTTTTTAACTTAGACTCTTTCACATCATTTAGTTTTTACTATAGCCACCCACACCTGAACATGTTCCCAGGCCCTCAAGTAGAATCTGATTTTTTTTTCCTTCCAGAATTGACTGTACTATTAAAGAAAAATAGATAAAACCCAGCAAGTGGGTGGAAGGCAGAAGGAGACTCAGGAAGAAACAGGCTGGCAGAGGATGAATGGAGCTGTCCACCTGTGTAAAACCTTTCCAGGTCACAGCCAAACCAACAAAGGCTGGCAGGCTGGAGAGAATGGGAGCACTCCCCGACTGCTGGGGGGATGGAGATCCTGCAGTCTCTGGAAAACAGTCTGGGATTCTTCAATGAAAAGTTAAACCTGGAGTAACCCAGAAACTCCATGCAAGTACACAATCCAGCAGGGAGGCTCACTGACCAGCCAGCCTAGTCTCCTTAGTAAGTACCAGGATAGGGAGAGACCCTGTCTCAAAAGACAGGTAAACAGTGCCTAAGGAACAGCACCCACGGTTGATCTCTGACCTCCACAAGCATGTGTACTCACATACATGTGCACTTGTATACACAAGTGAAGTGCACACATACACACATACATTAAGGAAAAAAAAAAAAGGAATGAAGTCTCGACCTGATAGACATGAGTCTATTCATGTAAAATACCTATGAGTCCATTCATATAAAATAATCAAGTGAGGCAAATGAAGAGAGAGGAAGACTCCTGGTTGCCTGGGGTGGGGTGGGCTGAGGATAGAGGTGGGGCAGGGTACACAGGGCTGTATTGCTAACAGGCACAGGCTTGTTTTGCTTATCTGAAGACGAAGACCTGATTTAAGGTTAATTATGGTGATGGTTGTGTACCTCTGAAAACCATATTGAATTACATCCTTCCCATAGGTGAACTGCATAGCTTGTAAGCTACATCTCAATAAAAGTGCTTTTTAATTCAGAAAATTAAAAACAAAACAGCTTTCCACGTATGGGTGTTTTGCTTGTATGTATGATTGGTGCTCGTGGAGGCCAGAAGAGGGCATCAGATCCTCTGGAACTGGTGTTAGAGACAGTTGTGAGCTGCCATGTGGGTGCTGGGACTTAAACCCAGGTCCTCCGGAAGAGCAGCCGGTGCTCATAGGCACTGAGCTGTCTCTCCAGCCCCTCAAAGTGCTCTCTTTAAATGGAACAAACTAGAGCTGTCATCGGCACAGCAGTACATGATAACCCCTCCGCCTTTAGCCTGGGGTTCTGTGCTCACTTCCCACACAGGGCTGGTCCATAGGTCTGTGGGTTGCTGAGAGGGGACAGGTTTTTCAGAGGCTGAGCTCTTCTCTCCAGGCTCTGGTGACCTTCTACGTACCTGCCTAGGGATTACAATCAAACCCTGCCTTTCAGTGGTAGACCCCTTGCTTTTGCATGGGCCCTGGGTTCCACTGAAAAAAGAAATAACAGAAGACTCACATGGCCAGAATCACGTAAGTCAGGAAGCAAGTTGGAAGAGGTCTGTGACAAAATCAGGGAACACATGGTATCATAAAGGGGCAGCCATGGGCTGGAGAGATGGCTCAGAGGTTAAGAGCACTGGCTGCTCTTCCAAAGGTCCTGAGTTTAATTCCCAGCACCCACATGGTGTGGCTCACAACCATCTGTAATGAGATCTGGTGTCCTCTTCTGGCCGGCAGGCATACATGCAGACAGAACACTGTATACATAATAAATAAATCTTTAAAAAAAAAAATAAAGGGGCAGCCACAACCCAGCTTCAGCTATACCCAGGGCCACTCAGGTACGCCGCTGCCAGGGCTTCCTAATGTAGATTCTTGGATTTGGGTGGTAGGAAAGGACTTGAGGATAGAGGATGGGATTTCGGAGTCTTGCTCTGGGTTGGGAGATCAGAACACCTACCAGTGGGGCCATCCACTCAAAGAGGTTGACGCTGTCTCCATCATTGATGTAGTACGCCTGCCCACTCTGGGGGTGACAGGAGAGAAGGGTGTAGTCAGATGTCTGCCCACAGCCTGACCCCACCCTTTCTCATGGCTCCCAGCTGCTTCTGCAGCCCTCTTGTCCTCTTGAGCAGTTCTGGGGACAGACCTGGGCAACACCTTAGTTAGTAAGGGCGGCCACTGGCTTGGCACACATGACGATATTCTAGAGAGATGCTGACAACGTGGGCCAGCTGTCTGTCAATCTGACCATCCGACTATTGAAACAAGGGACCCCCGAAGAGACAGGGATTTCTTCGGGATCTCACGCTGGAAACACAAAAGGACCACAGCCAGAGGGGAGCTTATCTCCCTTTCATTCCAATGTAGCAGCTTACAGGAGAGCCAAGCCCACTCAGGGATGACTCAGTGGTGGACAGGACCATACCTTGACCAGGACTGCCAAGACGTGCATATTCCTGGGACTCCGTTAAACTTTAATGTCACTCAGGATTCCAAGACAGACTGGGTCCTTTCATCCTTCTTTCCCTTTTTACTATTGGCTGTTTGGTTTGGTTTCTCTACACAGCCTGGTCCTGGATCAAACTCCCAGAGATCTGCCTGGCTCTGCCTCCCGAGTGCTGGGATTAAAGGTGTGTGTCAACACCACCTGATCTAATTTGACTCTTTTTTTTTTTTTTTTTTTGGTTTTTCGAGACAGGGTTTCTCTGTGTAGCTTTGCGCCTTTCCTGGAGCTCACTTGGTAGCCCAGGCTGGCCTCGAACTCACAGAGATCCGCCTGGCTCTGCCTCCCGAGTGCTGGGATTAAAGGCGTGCGCCACCACCGCCCGGCTAATTTGACTCTTTTAATTGGCTTCTAAAGGAGTGATTGAACTTGGCTTCTTGGGGTGCAGATTGTGGCCCCAAGTTTGGTAACAGGGTGACCATACTGACAAGCTGTGTGACTTCGATGGACTCATTCAACCTCATTGTACTTCAGTTTCTTCAGTACTTCCGTGAAGACTGTGACCCATTCCAGTTTGTAGCTGTGATGTCACAGGGTCACTGCGGAAGAGCTAATTATGTTCTCTGAAGTTTCTACCCAACCGATTGACCCTCAGACTCCTGAGGCATGATTCTCCTTGCCTGCAGCCTGCGCGGGGTGGTGGTGGGGTGGTGGGCAGGGATGTCACAGGACACTCACAGCCACGTAACCCTTAGCCATGGTGAGAGCCTCAGCCGCCAGCATGTGTGCCTGCACCAGATTCTGCACATGGACCCAGTTCATGCGCGTCCTGCGATCCCCAAACCGGAACATGAACAGTCTCTTCTTGATGTGGCTCTGGTGCGGGGGAGAGGACAGTGTAGGCTCACCTGGCTGGTTTTACACTTTATATACATGCTCACAGCTTCCAATCAGTAACAGGCTAGACTCCAACTCCCATGTCCCAAGTCCTTGGGACGTCTCTGCTTGCTTGTCTCACAGGTGACTTTGGGCCACCTTTGACCTTCCCTGACTTCTCTCATACCTCACACTCAAAGCACTTGTAAACCCAGCTGCCCCAACTATTACATCTGTTCAGAATCCAACCCCTTTTCTCCCCCTTTACCACCCCTCTCTCGCCTTGGGAACTCCGGCAGCTTCTTAGCCGTCCATCTACCCTGCACAGCTGTATCCGGCCCTGTTCTGGTGACTACAGAGGCACACGGGCGGTGACGATGAACACAGACCCGCTGACAATGTCCCAGTGCCCCTCTAGCCCTGGCCCAGCCAAACCACACCTTTCCCTCCTCCTGACCCCCTGTCCTGTGCTGCCACCACCCCAGGGCTGTCTGTGTACTCCTGGGAAGTCTTGGGGCCTTCTGAGAGTCGCCCCGTGTCTGGAGGTTCTTCCTCCAAACGCCTGTTTGACACACCTGGCTCCTTCCTCCCTTGGAGGCTTAAAACCTGGCTTTCCCCCAGCCACTTCCCCAACTCCCCCGGGAGCCCACCCCACCCACTTTTTCTTTTCCCCCTTTGTGCCCGGCACTTTCCAACACTCTTTATAATTCAACATTGAATCTGCTTGAATCTATCTCCTGGGGTGGGAACAGAGGCCACACAAGGGCAGGGTTGTCTGTTGTGTTTGCTGATCTGAACAGTACCGAGCACACAGTAGTCCTTGAATTAAGTGTGTAAATGGTGAAAAGCCACTGAGGTTAACCCGTGGTCATCTAAGAACTCCACAGAGGAGTATTTGAAGCAGCAGGCCAGAACAGCACTCCCCAGATGACCTCCAGTGGCTCCCTGTGGCCTTGCACCCCCCATTAGTTCCAGTCATCGGGACCTCTTGCTGATGACGACATTAACCGTGACCTTCTTCACATCTAGGGTCATGCTCAAGTTGCTCCTTTGCCTGGCATTTGCTTTCTCTAATCACCACAGCTCATCAGAAAAATCCCTTTTCCTCCTTCCAAACACTGTAGGCATCCCTTCCTCCAGGAAGTCTTCCTGGGTCTCCCCTGCCAGGCCCATTTTCTCTTGCATCTTTCTACTCAGCCTTCACAATCCTGAAGCTATGACTGTGTGGTCTGTCTCCCTGACCAGGTTGTGAGGCCACTGGGGCCTAGAGTCCCCTGCAGCTGTATTCTAGGGTTTTCTGGCATGAAGAACCTTCCCTGGCAGCCTGAGATAAACTGCTCAGCCCTTGGGGTACCCACATGAAGGTCTCTCTGGTGTCATGGCTTTCTTTCTCCCTCACTTGAACAGAGGCCTGGCTGGCACACTGGGAACTTTGACCCTGGTAGGCCTGAGGACTATGAACTTGTAGGCATCGGGGTGACCTCCCAGCATAGAGAGTCTCTGACATTGCCCCTAGACAGATGTAATGATCCAGTCAGTGTGCACACCACATCAACCTGACTCTTTCTGCCTCTGGTCTAGGAAGGCTGGGAGAGGACCTACCGCCACCCGGGGCAGGTGTCTCTGTTCTTCAGGGCCATAGATCCCTGGGGGACGGAGCACACAGGTGCGGAGGGTGCCTCCTCCTAGGACACAAGAAAGGGTGGTCACAGCACATGAGGGTGGGGAGTTCAAAGCCATCCACATCTCCTGCCCCTTATCTAGCATGAAATGCCCAGCATAGATACTCTGTGACTCCAGCAGCCCAGTTTCTTTGGGGACCTCACCCACCTCCCAGCAACCCGCAGAGGTCCTTAAAGGTGGTATCCTTAGATATTCTTACCTGGAAGTGACTCTCAGCATCATCGGAATTAAGATCACAAACCCTGAGGGCACTGGCCCTAAGCTCCTGCCATCCAGGGCCCTGGAAGCTATTCATGACCTTTGCTTCCTAAAGCAGGTGGCTGTTCTTTCTGCAGATCTGTTTTCTAGGCACTTTCATTGTATGCTCCCTTTCCCCGTGAATAAGCCAGGGCCAGAAGCTTCCATCTTTACCAAACACCCCTCCCTTTACAACGAAGCCCAGAGTCATGGATGATAGAGTGGTCCCCAAAAGATGTGTCTACATTCTAGGACTTGCTAGTGTGGCTGTTTGGAAAGTGGCCTTCAAGCTTGTAATTAACGATATTGGTGAGTTGAGATCGTCGTAGATCTTCAGCTGGGTCTAATCCAATTACAAGTGTCTTAGAGAGATCAGCAGAGGAGACAGAGGCCACAGGAAGGTAGAAGCAAGGACTGGAGTTTTGCAGTCATGAGCCAAGGGTCACCTGGGGCCACCTGAAGCTGGAGGAGACAGAGGGCCCCTTCTCCAGAGCCTTCAGAGATCGGGTTCTACATGCTAACACCAGCTAACCCCAGGATTCCAGGCTCTAGCTTTTAAACGGCAAGAGAATGTCCCAAAGCACTATGGGAGCTGCAGGATACTAACACAAGCAGGTGCAAGAAGATACAGCACCTGACAAGGCCCTGTGACCTACTTATTAGGATTCTGGCACCCAGCTCAAGTGAGAGCCATCTCAGGACTAGCCTGGATCTCAGGCCTCTGTAATCACCCCTGGTGACCACGGTCAGCCTCCTGGAAGGCAGATGTTGGCTGAGCTTTTCTGTAGCCTTACAGCTAAGTTTAAACTCTGGGTCCCTGGGGCCATGGTGGAAGGAGGTCAGGTTGCAGCCAACAGTGGCCTGTGGGACACTGGGTAACCACGACAGAGAGGGGCAGGTCTAGGGTATCCATGACTCTTTAGAGCATTGAAAGCTGGGGATGTGCATATAAATAATTCCCAGCCAGAGGATTAGGTGTCTGGCCTGGCGGTAGGTGAAGGGGCTGTGCCCTGGCAGAGAAGGGAATTCAACTGCATCAGCTCAAATCCTGGGGGAACACAGTGGATGTGCACCCCAGGACCAGGGGTCAAGGACTGACAGACTAAGTCATGAAAGCAGGGATATTATAGGGGAAAGAGCCCACATGTAGGGACCTGGTTCGCTGCCTCTAGAGCAGCAACAGTGGGTGAGGCCCGGATTCTGGGGCTAAGACTCCCCTGGGCTTCAAAGTTCAACAGCTCGGTGCTGTGTGACTTTGAGCAAAGCCAGTTAACTGGCCTCTGTTTCCTCCGCGTAAACTGGAGGCTATAATTCCAAGCCTCTCTTGTTCTCCAAATCTGATTGGTTCCCACATTTGTTTGTCTTTTCCAGTGCTTCTAGAGAGGTTGAACACAAGGCTTCATGCTAAACAAGCTTTCTAACTCTGAGCTATATCCTGCCCCCGCCTTTTTTATTTTTTGTTTATTTGAGGCAGGATCTTGCTATATAGCCCAGGCTGGCTTTGAACTCACTCTGTAGCCCAGGCAAGCCTTGAACTTGTGATCTTGCTGCCTCAACCTTCTAAGTAGATAGTATGTAAGGACTTTGCCACCAGACCCAGGCAGATAAATTTCTCTCTCTTCTTTTCTTTTCTTTTCTTTTCTTTTCTTTTCTTTTCTTTTCTTTTTCTTTCTTTTTCTTTTTCTTTCTTTTTTTTTTTTTTTTTGACAGGGTCTATGTAGTTCTAGCTGGCCTCATACTCAAGATCTGCCTGCCTCTGCCTCCTGAATGCTAGAATTAAAGGTGTGTGCCACCACCTCTGGCCTGGATAGATAATTTTGACAATAAAAGGAAACCATGTTGGCTGGTTTCTTTTAGTTCTAAACTTTAGAAAGACAGTAACAATGATTTCTGGCAAGCAAATTGTCTGAATGGGTTTGGCTCCTGTGTGGAAGACCAGGGGTGCCTAAATTCCACCCCCTCACTCAGGAATGTTATGGAGTGAATGAACCTTTGCATATGGAATTAGCATGAAAAACAGGGCCTGACATGAAGAATGCATGAAAGTGTGGACTGTGCCTATTTGATGATTGCTTCTCTGTAGCCCGAGGAGAGAATGCAGAGAGACAGCTGAGGTGGGTTTCTCCAGGAAGTTTCGGTGCAGAAGCCTCTCTCTTGCATGATTCCCTCCAAAGAAGTGTAACTCCTTACACATTCATAATGCTCCAGACTGCCCAAACTAAATCCATTCCCATAAGACAGCAGAGAGAGCAAGTGTCAGGCTATCTCAGTCTTTTCCTCACCAGACTGCAAGCAGGAGATCTGACTGTCCAGGCCATCTTCTGGTCGGGGAGGCAGGTACTCAGAACACATTGAAGGACAAAGGCCCAGACCATGTGGAGATGTCCCTTGGAAGGCTATAGGGCCTCAGACACACAATTATAAGAGGCAGCAGGAGGCAGGCATGCCTGTTATAAGTAGGCCCCATGGTACTCACCTAGGAGAGGTGTCCCATTGGCCATGAGAGTCAACTGGTCAGCAATGGCTTTGGTCCGAGAGTAGTGGTCCATGTGCTGCCAGGGGACAAGGAGAACACAGTCACCAGACGGGCTCAATGATATTGACGGCAATGCTGGCCCATTTGGGCTTAGTCTACCCCATGGCTGCATAATCCTGACTCAGGGACGCACCTGCCAGTCTGCAATATCTGCCCTGTGACACTGATGTCAGATACAGGTTGGATGATGTGGTCATATGTCATCCTTTAGTGTTCCTGTGACATCTTCGCACATAATCTCATTTCCTACTCTTTACAAATCCCCTCCGTGGTGTTATCAGGCTTAGATGGAGAACAGAGATTCAGAGTATATGATAACCTGCACCATCACAGGGGTGAAAGGTGCCAGGCTGGGTGGGGCTCACGGCCAGGTCTATCTGATTTTGAAGCCTCCGAGGGTGTAAGACCACTCAGCTTGGGAGTCCGTCCTCCTGGGATGCACCCTGAGCTAAAAGACGGACCTGGCTCTATCAACACTTGCCGTTGGGCAGACACTTCCCAGCCTGCCCCCCTGCCCCATCTCTCCCAGAAGTCGGTACCTTGTCCAGGGGGAAGTATGGGACAGAGTCCTCATCGCCTTGCTCTATGGGCTTTCCACCAAATGTCACGTTGACTGTGCTGGTGTACACGAGCCTTGGAACCCGCCGACGGACGCAGACTGCAGGAGACACACACACACACACACACACACACACCACATCAGACTGTGAGCAAGGAGCTGGCTAAGGAGGAGCCCAGAAAAGGCCTCTGTGGGCAAGTCCACCCATTTCTACTCAGTCTTAACATCCCACCCCATACCATCAGGGATCTCCAGAATCCAGAACCGCCTGGGAGGGAAAAGCCTCCCCCCTCAACTTGGGGACCAGGGCTTCTTATTCCTCCTTCTAGTGTGCCTTTGCCCCCCCTCCCCCAGCCACTCAGTCAAGGGCAGGTAGGAAGAAAAGGCTCACTTGGTGGGACAGATAGAAAAGATGCCCTAGAGCTGGAGAAAGCGCAGGTCAAGGTTGGACACATTCCGAGGGCCCAACAAGATGCTGCTGTCTGATGTTTCAGTGACCTTCCTCGGTACCATCCTTAACCCTGGGACCCTAGACACACTAAGACCGTTGATGCTACCTTCAGGGAGGGCCCTGAGCAGGTCTATACACAGGGGGGATAGTCTGCCTCCCACTGGCTTCAGCTGGTACAGTCTAGGTAGGGCAGGGGGGTCTTGCCTCTGTTGCCCCCACCCCTGCTCCCACCCCAGAGCTAGGCCAGCGGCAGGAGAAAGAGGAGGAGGGATCACACACTGCAGGGCACACTGCACTCTGAGGGCCTACCATTAATCACTAGTCTGGTGCCTCCGACATTTATGGACTCAATCTGCTGTTTCTGTAGCTAGAAGACAAGAGGGAAATGGGAAGTCACGTGCTGCCTTCCGCCTTGTGGCTGAGGCCACAGGCTGAGCTCAAGGTCAGCAGGAGTCACGCTGAAGCATACTTGGAGCAGGGTGCATGGGCTGGCATAGAGTTTGGCACGGATAAGTAACTTCAAATGTGTTGGATCATCTTCTGCCCCCCCCCAAGTCTCCCCTTATCTGAGACAAATGTGGTGATGTGGCCGTGCCCAGGAGGACACTGGAGTGTAAACAAAGAAGGGGTCTGCAATGATAGGTTCCTGTGTGCCAGGCGCCCAGCAAACAGTACAACCCAGACCTCATGTAAAGCCCCTGGGAAATGGGATGTGCTGTGTTTGCAAACGAATTTCTTTCTTTGTTTTCCTTTGAGACAGTGTATCTCATGTCACCCAGGCTGGCCTCAAACAAGCTATATAGACAAAGATAACCTTGAATTTTCTGATCCTCCTGCCTCCACTTGCCAAGGGCTGGGATTATAGGTGTGTGCCACCACATCTGGTTTATTGGTGCCGGGGATTCACCCCAGGGTGCATGCCAAGCAAGCTGTCCTACCCACTGAGCCACATCCCCAGCCAAAACAATATTTATTCTTATGGTGGTGTTTTTTTGTTGAATGGGGAAACAGTTACAAGGTTAAAAATAATTCAAACAGTAAAAAGGATACCCAGGGGCTGCAGAGATGGCCCCGTGGTCAAGAACACTGGCTGCTCTCCCAGAGGTCCTGGGTTATGTTCCAAGCACCCACATGGCCGCTCATGACTGTCTGTAAATCCAGTTCCAGGGGATCTGATGCCCTCTTCTGACTTCCCCAGGCACCAGGCAGGCATGTGATACATAGACATACATGTAGGCAAAACACCCATACACATAAAATTAAAAAAAAAACAACAACAACAACTATCTAATGAAGAGGGAAGTTCCTTCACATTGCTGATGCCAAGTCTTCCTCTGCCCTCTCCAGAGGGGACTGCTGTTAACGGCTTTGGACGTTTGTACAGAGAACCTGTATTTAACATCATTGTATACTCTTGTGCATGTAGCAAACATCTGACCTAGCTTTACAAGTGTTATCACGTTTTGATTTATTTGTTTTTCATGAGCATGCATGTGTCCATGTGTGTGAGGGCCGTGGTACACAGGTGGAAATTAAAAGACAACTTGTGGGAGTCACTTTTTTCCTTCCACCGTGGGTCCTAGGGGTCAGACTTGGCAGGAGGCACCTTTTTTTTTTCTTTCTTTTTTTTTTCTTTTTTTTTTTCTTTTCTTTTTTTTGAGACAGGGATCTCTCTGTGTAGCCCTGGCTGTCCTAAAACTTGCTATGTAGACCAGGCTGGCCTCAAACTCACAGAGATATTTCTGCTTCTGCCTCCTAAGTGCTGGGGTTAAAGGCAGTTGGTTGAGTCATCTTGCTGGCTCTTAGCTTTTCTCTTTTCTTTTTAAAAGTAAACAGGGGATACCAAACACTGCTTTGAACTTTGGAGGTTGCCAGGGGATCCACACTTTGGAGTCTTCTCATTCTTTTGAATGGCTGCATAGAATTTCACAATATTCCTACTCTTATTTTGGTAACTAATAGACCACTGCATAATTTCTGATGTTTTATTATTAAAACCAATGCTACGGATATGGAAATAAGTATAACTTGAGTCAATGGAATGTTTTGGTAGATGCTGCTACAGAGTTTCCTAAAGAGTTTGTGACATAAATCATGGTGACTCCTTCCTTTCCAGATGAGGAAGGGAGAGGTGACCTGGCCTGGGTCACGCAGGTGGAAGGCACCAGAACTGGTGTTTGATGTCATGGATGCCCAGTGCTTCTTTGGAGGAGGCAAAAACAATAAGACATACTTGGGCATCGGAGTGTGGTGGGTGGGGGCAGGACTTGAACACCATTCTGCCTGGTTCTGGGTGTGTGTGGGGGGAGTCTCACCTTCTCAGCCCCAGACATGCCGTAGGAGGCCACGTGAAAGACACAGTCCACCCCCTGGAAGGCTTGGTACAGGGCTTCTTCATCTCGGACATCAGCCTGAAACAGAAGTGAGAGGTTCAAGTCCAAGGCAGTGACCCAGCCCAGGCCAAGCGTCTGCTGGGCCAGGATTTATCAGCTCCACAGAGCATCAGCAGGCACTGCCCCCACTCATCCTGCTCTGGGGCCCAGGGCTGGCCTGGGTGTTTCATATGCACTGTCTTATCGACTCTCTATGAGCTCCTTGTAAAACACACATGATTACTGTCTCTTTCTGGGGATAAAGACCGGGGCTCAAGGGGGTGGAACTAAAGCTTGGAAGTGTAAGAGCTGGAGCTGAGGACCCAGAATGGCTAAGAGAGTGAAAGTACTTTCCCAGCAAGCCTGAAGGCTCCTGGAATTCACAGAAAGCTGGTGAGGTGGCCCGCATCTGTAATCCCAGCACTCCTCCAGAGAGATGGGAGGTGGAGATAAGAAAAATGCCTGGAAGCTCTTAGCCGGCCAGACCGGAGTGTGTAGAACAGAAGCAGAAACAAAAGAGGCCGGCCTCATCATGGTAGAGGGAGAGAACTGACTCTGGAGAGTTCTCCCCTGGCAAATGTATGACTGCACTCTCACACACATCACATGCACATACACATACATCACACACATCACTCACACATACAAACATATCACACACACATCACACCATGCATATCACACACATCATACATACACTCACATATATATCACACACATCACTTACATATACAAACATATCACACACACATACATCACACACATGCACATCACACATACACTCACATATACATCACACACATCACACACATCACACATACACTCACATATACATCACACACATCACACATACACTCACATATACATCACACACACATCACACACATCACACACACCACACACATCACACACATCACACATACACTCACATATACATCACACACATCACACACACCACACACACCACACATACACTCACATATACATCACACACATCACACATGCACTCACATACACATCACACACACACATCACACATACACTCACATATACATCGCACACACACATCACGCATACACTCACATATACATCACACATATCACTCACACATACAAACATCACACATACATGCACATCACATCACACACACAAACATGTATTTATAAAAATACATACACACATCACACCCTTATCCCCCCCCCACACACACTGATAACAAAATCTAAAAATAAAGTGAGGTGGTAGTAGTGGTGAATGTCTCTCTCTAATGCCAGCACTCAGGAGGCAGAGGCAGGTGGATTCAAGCCCAGCCTGGTCTACAGAGTGAGTTCCAGGACAGCTAGGACTGTTTGTTATACAGAGAAACTCTGTCTCAACAAAATTAAAACTAAAACCAAAACAAAAAAAACCAAACTTTTTTTAATAAAAAAATAATAAAGAATTGGAGCTAAATCGGACTCCAGAGCCCGAGATCTCAGACTCCACTGCGGGTTCATATCCTGTTTGTCCACCTGAGCTCTGCCACCGTCACCGTCACCTCCGGCACCGTCACCTCCAGCAGCAGCACACACACACCCCATGATCCCCATCTCTGTACCTGGATAAACTCCGTTCCTGAGGGTAGTGGCCACTGGGGTCTGCGGAGGTCCAGCAAGATGACAGAAATGCCTCTCTTGGCCAGGCTGGAACCCAGGCTGAAGCCCAGGTAGCCTCCTCCTCCGGTCACCAGAACCTTCTGTCGGGGGGCCTGTGTGGGTTTGGCCTGTGTCTTCTGCTGTAGCGCTGGTTCTGGGGGCGTCACTGATTCACTGTCAGTGAATGACGGGTGAGAACCAGCCCCAGAGCCTCGTCTGGTCTCAGGCCCTGGGCCCAGCCCAGGTAACAGTGCAGCTCCTGGACTAGGTACTGACTCGTTTCCTAGCTGAGGTACTGACCCGGCTCCTGGCTGAGGTAATATCCCAGCTCCTGGCTGAGGTATGGACCCAGCTCCTCGCTGGGGTACTAACCCAGGTACTGACTCAGTTCCTGGCCTGGGTCCAGACCCAGCTCCTGGTCCAGGTAATGGTCCTGCTCCTAGCGCGGGTCCCTGAGTAGCAGCAGGCCCTGAAGAAGCACCAGGTACTAGCCCAGTCACAGAAACAGCACTAGGTCCTGGGCCAGAATCTGGAACAGCGCCAGGACCAGGTCCCGGTCCTGGAATAGCCCCAGGCCCAAGCCCAGACCCTAGAACAGCCCCAGGCCCTGGCCCAAGGCCTGACCCTGACCCTGAAGCAGACCCCAGGCCTGAGGCCCCTCCACAGGCCTGGCAGACAGGGCAGCCCTTCTCGCCCTGGCCTGCAGCTCGGCAGGTTTCTAGGGAGGAGCCCGCAGGGTTGGTCTTCATCTTCTATGAAGCCATGCAGCCTAGAGGCTGTCCACCTGTGGAGAAAACCAGAAGAATGTTCTAGGGTCATCCCAAGGCACACCTTACCAGGTCCTGAGGACTAACAGGAACTTCAGGTAGATTAGAGCCTCATAGATCTCTCAGGGCTCCAGACTCTTTCAGAGTCCCCAAGAACCTCCATGTGGCTGCTGGCTCCTTAGGGAGTCAGAGAAGGCAGCCTGTCCTTTGACTTCATAGTTGAGGAAACTGAGGCTCAAAATCATGTTGTATGACTCAGATGTACACTAAGCACCCCTGATTTCCCTACAGGCTCCATGTAGCACCAGAGGAAGGCAGGTCAGTCATGCCTAGGGGACTCACATACTGGGTGTGGTATTATCTGGCTTGGAATCAGAGGGCAAGGAGGAGGAAGAGGATGGGGAGGAAGAAGAGGGGGGAGGGGAGAGGAATAGAAGGGAGAGAAGAGCAGGAGGAAGAAGAGGAGGATGAGAGGGAGGAGGGAGAGGAGGAAGAAGGAGAGGAGGAGGAAGAGGGAGAGGAGGAGGGAGAAAAAGAAGAGGAAGAGGATGGAGGGGAAGGGAAGAAGGGAGGAGGAGCAGGAAGGTGAGGAAGGAGAGGACAAGAAGGGTGACGAGGAAGAGGAAGTGGAGAGAGGAGGAACCACTGGGACATAAAGGGCTCAGCACCTGGGAACTTGTCTATGATCCCCAAGTCTGCAGCCACTTCTGACACCAGGTGCTCCAGGGGCAGCTGGCTGACACCACACTGTCCGATCCCCTGCGGCCTTCCGGGTCAGGTGGGTGGGCCCCAGGGGCCAGCACTGAGAATCCTGTCCTCCTAGACCTATAGCTGACCTAGGCTCAGTCAGCTGCCATGGTCTTTCCTACTCTCATCTCCCTGAGCATCAGGCTGGACCAAGGACTAGGTCATTAACATTACAGAAGCGGGACTGTACCGCAGGCCTTCTGTGTGCCAGGTCTGGCCTCCTGCATGGTGCCCACTGGCCGCACGAAAGAGCAGGTGTGTGTTCAGTGACTGACTGGCCAATGAGCTGTTGCCTGCGGTGGTCACAGGACAAGGACCCCGGCAATTATGCCTGTGTCTCCTCTGTCATCCCGTTCGTTTTGGCCCGGGAAGGCAGTCATGTCCCACATAAGTGGTGAGGGTATCCAATTCTCCCACCCCACCCCATCCTCAGGAGACAGGATGTAGCTTCAGAGGGGAGACGCCTCTCCCAAGGCCCAGATGACTCTTCTGGGGAAGGGTATATGGGTATTTATGGTGGCAAAGTCTGGGTGTGCCCTTGGGTAAAATGCTTAGAACTTCACTGTGCCTCAGTATCCACAGCTGTGAAATGGGCCCAAATCATCTTGGCTGCTCCAAATTCCTTACACAGTGGTCCTGAGAGAGCAGACACCAAAGTCTTTGCAAATCGCCTCAATGCAGGCTGCATGCAGGGTTGCTGACTGGTGTCTCCCGTGCCTGGAACAGTCCCTGGCTAACGGCTAGGAGAATAAACGGGCCTGTTCCTCAGGGGAGCATTACGGCCGAGCCAGGACTGAACCTGGGATATGGCAGTGCTAAATTCTCCTGGCAATCTCAGGAAGCATAAGCTACTGTTCCCATTACCCAGAAGTGGAAACCGAGGCCCAGCAAACATCAGAGAATTGTAAAAGAATTACACTAAAAGGTTGGCTGTGGTGATGCACACCTGTGATATCAGAACTTCAAAGGCCTGCACAGGAGGATTGCCATGAGGCTGAGGCCAGCTTGGGTTGCATAGTAAGGTCCAGACCAGCCTGGGATACAGTTTAAAAACAAACAATAAAACAAAAACAAGCAACAACAACAACAACATGGCTCATCGAATTGACTTGAGAAAGTTGTCCTCTGACCTACACACATGCCCCGTGGCAAGTGTACCCCCCATCTCACAGAGAGAGAGAGAGAGAGAGAGAGAGAGAGAGAGAGAGAGAGAGAGAGAGAGAAGAAGAAGAAGGAGGAGGAGGAGGAGGAGGAGGAGGAGGAGGAGGAGGAGGAGGAAGAGGAAGAGGAAGAAGGAGAAGGAGAAGGAGGAGAAGGAGGAGAAGGAGGAGAAGGAGAAGAAGGAGAAGAAGGAGAAGAAGGAGAAGAAGGAGAAGAAGGAGAAGAAGGAGAAGAAGGAGAAGAAGGAGAAGAAGGAGAAGAAGAAGAAGAAGAAGAAGAAGAAGAAGAAGAAGAAGAAGAAGAAGAAGAAGAAGAAGAAGAAGAAGAAGAAGAATTAAAAACTAACAAAAATGGAAATAGTTAAAAGTCCTTAATCCAGGTCCATGGAGACACCAACGCTGGGTCTGGTGAAAGGGGAAGTGGTAGGGACCCCGGCCTCCTGGTGGCGGACTGTCCCACACAGCTGATGGATGGGGGCGGATCTCCATCCCGGGTCCTCTCGCCCTCCTTCCCCAGCCACCACATCCCACTCTGCACTCACCTGGCTTGGGCTCCCGCAGCGCTGCGTGCTTCCTGCGCCTCTTGGGTCTGGGCGCCAAAGCCAGCACCAACTGTGGGACCTTGGGACCGCAGCTCGAGTTGGGTAGGCTCGGGGACCGCCCCGCCCCGCCCGCCCGCTGCCTCCGCCTCGCCTGTCCCGCCCTGCCGCTCTGCTCGGCAGCCTGGGGCTCGGCAGCCCCACTCACCTGAGGGTGAGCAAGCTAACAACAGGGCTGCGCTTCTGGCAGAGAAAAGAGGCAAAGGAGCTGCGAGGCTGCCCTGTCCTGACTGTTCTACTCACGGCCCACCCACCGTTCTTCCACACCATTCTTTATTCCACTTTCTCCTCTTCACCATTCCACCTGTTCCCCCTTCCAGCGCATCGGCCATCGTGTGTGTGTGTGTGTGTGTGTGTGTGTGTGTGTGTGTGTGTGTGTGTGTGACAGAGACAGAGAGAGACGAGAGAGATTATATACATATGCCCTTGTGTGTGTGAGAGGGGGGGGAGAGAGAGAGAGAGAGAGAGAGAGAGAGAGAGAGAGAGAGAGAGAGAGAGAGAGAGAGAGAGAGAGAGAGAGAGAAAGGGGGCAGAGCCAGGCGGATCTCTGTGAGTTCGAGGCCAGCCTGGTCTACAGAGTGAGTTCCAGGAAAGGCGCAAAGCGACACAGAGAAACCCTGTCTTGAAAAAGCAAAAAAATAAATAAACAAACAAACAAATAAATAAATAATATGTTCAAAGTCGTCCTTGGCTACAAAAGACCTTACCTATTAATTAATCAATTAATTTAAGAAATGTCAGATAAAGGCCTATGTAAATCAGATGAAGTCACCAGGAAGACCTGGAAATCTAATGTGGAATATTGTCAGTGTATCCAGTCTAGGCCAGTGGGAGAACAGCATCCTCAAGAAGACAGACTGTGGAGGCGTGGAGAAGTCAGAGGAGACAGTGGAAGCCACATTGTCCAGGTTCTTGCATGCTGTCACTGTGTACCAGGCAGAGACAGGAGGGAAATGGTTATCAGGAAAAGGTACTTGGAGCCCCCTAAGGATCCGGGTTCCATCCCTGGGACCTACATAATGGAAGGAGAGAACTGACTCTTGGAAATCATCCTCTGACCCCCACACAAACGCAGCACACGTACCCAGTCCAGAATGAATAGAAAAAGTATAATGAAAGAGAGAGGCAAGAAGGAGGCTGGAGCAGGAGCTTGCGCTTGCAGGAGCCAAGGCCTGGAGGAACGGAAGCACCTGGTCTATTGCCCCATTTGGAGCGCCAGAGGTCGCTGGCTGTGCAGACATGAACAGGGCGGGGGAGGGAGTGGGCTGTGGCTAGAGCACGCTTGCATCTCCAGAGACACAAGGCCCCTGCTCTGCACAGCCAAAAGCCACTTCAGGCAGACTTGGCAGGGTACAAGGTCAAAAGTCAGCTCCCAAAAAATTAAATAATGACAGCAGCCTGTCCCCTTTCTGGAGGACCAGGCTTCTAGAAGGACTAAGAAGATTCTAGAAGTCTGAAAATACTTTCAGGCTTTTGAGCCAGGCAGATCTGACATTTATTAAATTAATTGATTAATTAATAGATAAGGTCTCTTGTAACCCAAGTTGTAGCCAAGGATGAATATATATGTGTGTGTGTGTGTGTGTGTGTGTGTGTGTGTGTGTGTGTGTGTGTGTGTGTGTGTTTCAAGGCAGGGTTTCTCTGTGTAGTTTTGGTGCCTGTCCTGGATCTCGCCCTGTAGGCTGGCCTGAATCCTGTTTTTGTCAGTTGCTGGGTGGCTTTTATCAAGTTGCTTCACCCCTCTGAGCTCAGGTGACCACTTTTTGCTCATCAGATACACCCTGTCCCTCTGTCATTAACTTCCTACCCTGAGGCTGTGAGGTAGGGATCTGGATAGCCCCTGACCCCACGGAGAGTCACTGAAACTCAGAATGAGGACGTAACTTATCCAGGTTGGCAGTTAAGCTCAGGTCTGTTGGGTCCCAGGGACCATGAAGCTTTCTGAGGACTGCCCTAGGACCCTTCTCAGTGACTGGCACACAGTGGTACTGGAGCCTGGTGCTGCTCCCTCCCACAAGAGGGAGCTCATGCTTGACACTGACTCAATGACCAGGAACTGGAGACTTGATAGCCCACAGACCTAGGGTAAAGCCAAACATGACTGGCAAAAAAAAAAAAAAAAAAAAAAAAAAAATAAATAAATAAATAAATAAAAAGTCAATGAAATGATTCCTAATGATGCTCTGCTATATTCATAGATCAGTGCCTAGTCCAGTTGCCATCAGAGAGGCTGCCTTCAGCCGCGGATAGGAGGCCTCCACCTTCAGTCTCAGGCTGGCACAGGGGTCACCCTTCCCATCCTCAACTGCCTTGTCTGCAAAATGTGGTTGTAAAAGAGTCTCTGCTCTCCTCACTTCGCTTGGGAGACAACCGGAATAAAAAGTGTGTAAAAATAAACGGTGCACCGTGCTGGTTCCCCAGAATGTTACACTCAGGGACCACACAGCCCAGCAGAGCCTCTCTTTCGTGCAGGCCCAAAAGAACTGGAAGCAAAGCCAAGCCTGGCGGTACATACTGTAATCCCAGCACTGGGGAGGAAGTCAGGTGATCAAAAGTTCAAGGTCAGCCGGGCGGTGGTGGCGCACGCCTTTAATCCCAGCACTCTGGAGGCAGAGGCAGGCGGATCTTTGTGAGTTCGAGGCCAGCCTGGTCTACAAAGTGAGTTCCAGGAAAGGCTCCAAAGCTACACAGAGAAACCTTGTCTCAAAAAAACAAAAATAAATAAATAAATAAGTTCAAGGTCATCGTCTGCTATTTAGTGAGTTTAAGGCCAGCCTGTGCTTCAGGAGACCCTGTCTCAAAAAAATTATTAGTTAATTAACTAATTAATTAAAATGAATGGATCAGTGGACAGAAAAGCACTTGCAGTGTAAGCCTGTCAACTTGAGTTCAATCCCTGGAACCTACAGTAGAAAATGAACCAACTCCCAAAAGTCGTCCTCTGACCTCCATATAACACTAAGATGTGTACATGAGCACACACAAATATACACATCATCATCATCATCATAATAATAATAATAAATGTCTAAAGGCAAAACTAGGCCAGGCAGCACACACTATAATCCCAGCACTTGAGAAGGATGAAGCAGAAGGGTCAGTGTTTGAAGGCACAGTAGGCTACTTGGCAAGTTCAAAGCCAGTCTGGGCTACATGAAACTTGGCTCAGGTGGGAGAGAAAAAAAAAAAACAGAACTAGGTCTGGTGGCCTACAGTTTTACTTGATTACAGAAGCCCTTGGGGGCTAAGGCAGGAGTACTGAGAGCTTAAAGCCAGCCTAGGCTACCTAGTGAGTGCCTGTATTTAAAAAGACAAAACAAAACAAAAAAGAATCAGCAGGATGGCTCAGCAGGGAAAAATGCCTTCTGTCAAGTCCGACAATCTGAGTGTGATCACCAGAACCCTTGTCGTGGAGGGAGAATGCCAGCTCCCAAAAGTAGTTGTCCTCTGACCCCTACACTCAGGTGCACACACAGTATGCACACACACACACACACACACACACACACACACACACACACACATCCCCTTTCCCCTGGGGGGTGTGAGAACTTGCCCACATGGTAATGTTCATCGATGCACAGTTCAAACGAGCAAGGACAGAAAGAACTCAATGATGAATAAAGAAAACGTCATCTAGCTGTGCTGTGTGGCATTACTCTGCTGTATAAAGGAACGAAACACCAACACACCCTGTAACATGATAGAACCTTGAAAGCATGGCGATGCTGGAAGAAGCCAGTCCCAGAAGACAGTGTACGGCGCCATCTGTATGAAATGTCAGCACAGGCAGATCCTCAGGCACAAAGAGCAGAGCAAAGGCTACCTGGGCCCGAAGGGATGGAGACAGGGAGCAACGGAGTTGGTGTTTCCGCTTGGGGTGGAGAGACTTCTTTGGCTCTGGAGAGACGTGGTACTTGTGCAACTCTATTGGTGTGCTAAATGTCACTGGTTGCTGGGTTTTTGTTTTGTTTTTTTTGTTTGTTTTGTTTTGTTTTGTGGTTTTTTTGTTGTTGTTGTTGTTTTGTTTTGTTTTTCGAGACAGGGTTTCTCTGTGGAGCTTTGCGCCTTTCCTGGAACTCACTTGGTAGCCCAGGTTGGCCTCGAACTCACAGAGATCCACCTGGCTCTGCCTCCCGAGTGCTGGGATTAAAGACGTGCGCCACCACCGCCCGGCTGGGTTTATGTTTTTAAGTTGTTTGCTTTACAGTGATTAATTTTGTGCATGGTGGCACACACTTGTCATCCCAGCACTTGGGTATGTCAGAAGGATCACAAGTTCAGCCCAGGCTCCATGAAGCTCTGTCAAAAGAAAACAAAACAAAGGCAGCAAAATGGCTCAGTGCGTGTAAGGGGACCTGCCGCCAAGCCTGATAACCTGACTTTGATCCCTGAGACACACGGTGGAAGGGGAGAGCCAACTCCCGAGAGTTATCCTCTGAACCACACATACACACGCACACACACTACATAAAATGTAATTTCTCTTATTGTTATTTGTTTTGTGTGTGTGTGACTATGCAGAGGACAAGTTTTGTGAGTTGATTCTCTCCTTCCATCATGTGGATCCAGGGTGTGGGGCTTGAATTCAGGTTGTGAGGTCTGGCATCACAGCCTTTACCCCCCTCCCTGACGCGCCCCCCCCCCCCCCCCCCCCCCCGCCCTGCACCAGCCATAGTGCCAGCCAAAATGTGAGGATTTTAAAATGTTTTTAAATAAAATAAACTGAGTGTGATGCATGATTATACATCAAAGCACTTGGGAGACAGAAGCAAGATCAGCCTCCGGACACATGAAGTTAAGGTCAACCTGGATTATATGAGATCCTGTCTCAAACAATAATTAATTATTAATTAGTTAGCTAACCCTTTGCCCTGTGAATTTCTCTCAGTAAGTAACAGATAAGTGGTGGGAAATGAGCTGATAAATTTACATTCCATCAATTCCTTTGCCACAGTCAAGAGATAAGCACTACTGTACCCATTGTAAAGATGGAGAAAACAAAGTACACAAAAAGGAAATGCTCTGCTAGGCAGCTGGGAAGCCTGTATTGAAACTGGGGTCTCTTTGAACCTGACACACATTTCTCTTGGCCAAGGAATGACACAGGGATATACACCCACAGCGAAGTCACCACCCCAGCACAATGACTCAGAAAGAGAACAAGGCACAGAATTCAGGAGGTGGCCATCTTGACCTAGAACTTTTTCTTTGCCCAGAGGAACAGAGCTGGAGAAGCCTATAGCTAAGAGGCGGGCCCTTTGTTCAGGAAGTAAACCTTCTATATTGTTTCCCCCGCTCCACTCCGGGTCATTGAGTGCTCTCAGCATTGGCCCTTGGCTGCATCTCAAGGAACTCATGGTCTGGAACTGATGAAGCTAGAACAAGATGTGCCCAACTTCTCAATGTTGAGGATGAGCCTTGGTCAGAGTCTCAGGGAACAAAGGAACTGGGGAAGCCAGAGAAGGAAGGAAGGCTTCCTGGAAAGAGCTATTGCCAAAGGACTTGGAAGAATATATAGGAGGCTACCAGGTCAAGTTAAAGCTTGTGAGTACGTTTTGGATTTTTCTTAGCATTTATCTTCATTCAACGTGTTGGAAACATTATGGGTTTTGTCATGTCGTTCTCTCAAGTCAGTCAAGTTCTTTAACTGTATTCATCGCGTTACTGTCTTCTATTCCCCTTCTTCTTCCCAAATTCTACTTCCCCATCTACTTCCATGTTGTACACACACACACACTGGAACACACACACACAGTAACAAACACACACACACTGGAACACACACACACTGGAACACACACATACACACTGGAACACACACACACTGGAACACACACACACACACACACACACACTGGAACACACACACAGTAACACACACATACACACTGGAACACACACACACACTGGAACACACACACACAGTAACAAACACATACACACTGGAACACACACACACTGGAACACACACACACACACACTGGAACACACACACACACACACACTGGAATACACACACACTGGAACACACACACACACTGGAACACACACACACAGTAACAAACACATACACACTGGAACACACACACACTGGAACACACACACACTGGAACACACACACACACACTGGAACACACACACACACACACACTGGAATACACACACACTGGAACACACACACACACTGGAACACACACAGTAACACACAACACACATACACACTGGAACACACACACATTGGAACACACGCACTGGAACACACACACACACTGGAACACACACACACACACTGGAACACACACACACACACACACACTGGAACACACACACACACACACTGGAACACACACACACACACACACACACACACACTGGAACACACACACACACACACTGGAACACACCCACACACTGGAACACACACACACACACACCGGAACACACACACACACATACCACGTTTTCACTATCCACCTATTGATGGACATTTAGGTTTATTCCATTTCCTAGCTATTGTGAATACGGCTGCAATGAACATGGATGAACAAGTGTCTCTGTGGTATGTTGACTTAGAGTCCCTTTGATTGATGCCCAGGAGCTGGACATATATCCTATGGATATTCCACTTTTAGTTTTTTGGAAAAAAAAATTCAAATTTCCTTAGTGACCGCATGAGCTTAAACCCCCACCCTGGTGTCTAAAGGCTCCTCTTTCTCCACAAGTTCGCCCGCGTTGGTTGTCATTCATTTTACTTTAAAAATCTATTAATTAGCCGGGCAGTGGTGGTGCACACCTTTAGTCCTTAAAAGGAAGAAGCAGGTGGGTCTCTAAGTTTGAGACTAGCCTGGTCTACAGAGCAAGTTCCAGGACAGCCAGGGCTACACAGAGAAACTCTACAGACATAACAATAAGTAATATTTTTTAAAAGGGGCCAGAAAGATGGTTCAGTGGTCAAGAGCACTTGTTGTTCTTGCAGGGAACCTGGGTTCAAGCCCCAGTGCCTAAATGGTACCTCACAACCACCATAACTCCAATTCCAGGGGATCTGGTACCTTCTTCTGCCTCAAGTACCAGGCACTCATGTGGTGCACAGACACACATAGATGTGGTCAAAACTCTCATACATTTAAATAAATATATGTTTGTTTGTTTGTTTGTTTGTTTGAGACAGGATATCACTACGTAGTCCTGGCTGTCCTGGAACTCACTATGTAGATCAGGCTGGCTTTGAACTCACAGAGCTCCACCTGCCTCTGCCACCAGAGTGATGGCTAATAAAATAAATCTTTTTTTTTTTAATTTAAGTTCAAGATCATCTTCAAACATACTTCAAGACCAGACCAGTCTATATCACATGAGACACTGGTGGGGGGGGGGGCGGATGTCTCAGTCTAGGATGCTCGGCCCTGGGTTCCATCCCAGTCCTGCAAAAAGAAAAAAGAAAGTGAAATAAAAAAATACTGTCTCAGCCAGGAAGTGGTGGCACGTGCCTTTAATCCCAGCATTCAGGAGGCTGAGGCAGAGAGATTTCTATGAGTTTGAGGCCAGCCTGGTCTACAGATCAAGTTCCAGGACAGCCCGGGCTACACAGAGAAACCCTGTCTCGAAAAACAAAACAAAATGAAAAACTGTCTCAGTATCTCATGCAGACCAGGACGGCAACAGATTCAATGTGTACCTGAAGCTGGCCTTGAACGTCTGACCTTCCTGCCTCCATTTCTCCAGTGCCAAAGCACCCAACTTCTACATCCCTCCCTTGAAGGAGAGATGACTGTGGGTATATGTTGCTGTTTACCCGGGAGCATCAGCCTCCAGGTCCGCTTACTCCACCAACCCTGGGCCCCCAGCACTCCTTCATGGTTTGAGCACATGGGCACGATGTCCCAAATCTTCAATTACAAAACTTATCCCCAGATCTGGGACGGGGTGCCCCGATGATTAAATCTTTTCTCTTCCTTCCAGAAACCCAATCCAAGCCTACTGGAGGGCACTGGAGGCAGTGGGTCAGCAGCTCCAACAATAAACAGCTTTTTACCCTTTGGCACCCCCGGGCTGGCCTAAACCAGCTTGGATGGCTCGGCAGCTGCTTCAGATGGGCTCCAGTCCGAGCCCCAAGGCCAGCAACCCGCAGGAAGCTGCGGGCGCTCCAGATGTGGAAATAAAGGGCTACTGTGAGCCTGGATTCGCCTCAGATGTGGGATTCCAAACATCCTGCTAATGAAA
The DNA here is from genome assembly GCF_049852395.1 of Peromyscus maniculatus bairdii. Taxonomy (NCBI): domain Eukaryota; kingdom Metazoa; phylum Chordata; class Mammalia; order Rodentia; family Cricetidae; genus Peromyscus; species Peromyscus maniculatus. The sequence continues at coordinate 130,929,295 of NC_134852.1, read as the reverse complement.
CGGATTACTCCCGTTGGCTAGACTCTGCCGCAGCTGGGGCCCTCGAGACCGGTGTGTAGGACACAGGACCCTGACCACACTCTCCTGGTGCCCTGCTCCTCCATCGCACCCCACGCAGTGTTCTAAGCATTTGATCCCTATGGCCTGATTTCATCTTCATGGTGGCTATAGGAGGTCCTCCCCTGCCATTCTCAAGGTGGACAGAATGAGGTCAAGGGATGAAACCACTTACTGTAATTAAGGTATGTAGCAGGAATCTTAAAAGTTCTTATTAATAAAATCAAACCTGAGGCGAGTTATTGGGGTCCATGCTGGTAGATCAGAGAGACAGAACAAGCCACAGCTATTTCACCTCGCCGGATCCTCAGCTGGTCTTGTCTCCTCAGACTGGAGGCCTCTGTGTCTTCATCCCAATGGCTCTCAGCTGAACTGCTGTTCAAAAGCCTGAATGCTTAACCAGCCAAAATGCCTCTAGTTTCTGGTCCTCACGCCTTATATATCTTTTTGCTTTCTACCACCACTCCCTGGGATTAAAGGCTGGCTTTCTGGGATTAAAGGTGTGTCACCATGCTTGGCTATTTCCAATGTGGCCTTGAACTCACAGAGATCCAGAGGGCTTTCTATCTCTGGAATGCTAGGATTAAAGGTGTGAGTGCCACCATTTTCTAGCCTTTGTATCTAGTGGCTGTCTGTTCTCTGACCCCAGATAAATTTATTAAGGTACACAATATTTTGGGGAACACAATACCACCACAAAGGTAGACCAAGAATTTGTTGTTTTTCGAATTATTTTTTACTGTTTGAAAATTTGGTACATGCACACAGCGTGTCCTGGTCAATTCTCTCCATTCCATCAGCTCCAATTCCTCCCTTATCCCCTACTCAATTCCTTCACAACTTCATGTACTTTTTTTTTTTTTAAGCCAGCCTGTTAACACTAAATGCTGACTATACCTGCCTGGACACAAGGCCATCTACTGGAGCATGGGCAGCCTCTCAGGTGCCACAACCCTAATAAAACTGACTTGCCCTCTCCCAACAGCCATCAATTGCCAATAGCTTCTCAGCTGTGGGTGGGACTTCTTGTGACCACCCTTCACTTCATACTGGAATTTTTTTCTGGCCTAATCTTGGGCATCCAGGTCCACCCGCCATGAGTTCATGTGTGCCAGGTGTCCCCTGTTGTGTCCAGAAAACAGTTTCATGGCAGCCATCTAGGACCTTTGGTTCTTTCGATCTTTAGCCCTCGGAGGAGGGTGTGTGACAGAGATGACCCATTTAATGCTAAGCACTCAGAAGTCTCTTATCTTCCCACACTGACTAGTTGGAGGACTCTGTATTAATACTTTTTAAAAGTATTTTTTTATCATATATACTTTTTATTAAGCGATTTTCTCTTCATTTTACATATCAACCACAGATTCCCTTGTCCTCCCTCCTCCCGCCCCCCAGCCTTCCCCCCAACCCACCCTCCATTCCCACCTCCTCCAAGGCAAGGTAAAATACTTATTTATTTATTATGTATAGTGTTACACCCACATGTAAGCCTGCATGCTAGAAGAGGGTACCAGACCTCATTTACAGATGGTTGTGAAATGGAATTGAACTCAGGACCTCTAAAAGAACAGTCAAGGCTCTTAACCTCTTAGCCATCTCTCCAGCCCATGTATTAATACTTTTAAAACTTTTCTCATTTATGTACTGGGTGAGGGCGTGTACATAGGATACATATGGAGGTCAGAGGGCAACTGTAGGAATTAGTCCTTCCCTTCCACCGTGGAGGTTTCCACGATGAAACTCAAGCCTTCAGGCTTGACCCACTGAGCCATCTCACCAGCCTGTATACACATAGGATTTCTTTCTTTATTTTATTTGCATGAGTGTTTTGCCTGCATGTGTGTCTGTGTACCACATGCCTGTCTGGTGCCTGCAGAGGTCAGCAGTAAACATCAGATCCCCTGAGCTGGAGTTACAGATGTTGTAAGTCAGCACATGTGTTCTGGGAACCAAACCCAGGTCCTCTGCAAGAGCAAGTGTTCTCAATCGCTGAACTATCTCTGCCATCCTGGACATATCTTTTTAGGTTGTGTTAACTGATTGACTGACTGATGCCTATGTATGCAGGTCAGAGGACAATTTAAGGGACTGGTTCTCTCCTTCCACTGTGTGGGTCCAGGGCGTTGGGGGTAGGGTAGAATCAGGTTGTCAGGCTTAAGAGCAGGTGCCTTTGCCTGCTAAGCATCTTGCTGTTCCCTCCTGCGGTGGTTTGACTAAGAACGGCCCCCACAGGATCATATATTTGAATGCTTAGTCACCAGGGAGTAGTGCTACTTAAAAGGATTAAGAGGTGTGACCTTGATGGAAGAAATGCGTCACTGGGGGGTGGGTTTTCAGGTTTTGAAAGCCCAAGCCAAGCCCAATGTCTCTCAGTCTATGGATCAGGATGTAGCTCTCAACTCCTCCAGCACCATGCCTGCCGTATCTGCTTCCATGTTCTTTGCCATGATGATAATGGACTAAGCCTCTGGAACTGTATGCAAGTCCCCAGTTAAATGTTTTCTTTGAGAGTTGCCATGGTCCTCGTTAAGGAAGGAAATGGCCCAGTTGCCTTTGGCCTACTGGCTATGGGTGGGTTAGGACTTCTGTTGGTCTTTTCTGTATTGAACACACAGATTGCAAGCCCAGCGCCACTTTGAGATCTTTGGCAGCAGTTAACTCTGCAGCTCACACATGATTGAGCCTGCATGATAATGAGTATTCAGAGACGGGTAATGCCTGGAGGGGGCGCTCACCAACCTAAGACAGAGCGCCTGTGTGGCCTAGGCAGGTGTCTCCATGACAGGTAAGGTGACCTGCTGACGTCCCACACAACCTAATTCAGAAGCTCATTTTTTAATAAAAGGGGTACCTGTAGGACCCTGGTCCCCGTTTTGGGTAACTGTTGCCTTCCTTGCTTGCTGACCTTGACCTTGATATCCTCCCTATGATAATTCCCTGCTGGGTTCCACCCTCCTGAATGCTTAAGGGAAGATCCTTGTCTGTGTATCCTGCATATTGGGTGTTAACAGCTTAGATGCAAGATTGTAAAACATTGGTAGCGAACTTCTGCCTTCTGGGGTTCTCCCATTGTGCTGTAAGCCTGTTTTTAAGATCTCCTCCCTCCTTCAATAAACAGCATTTGGCAAAAAATAAAATAAAATAAAAAAATCTCACCCTGCCTGGGCTCAGAACTCTCTCTGCTCTCATCACTGCATAGGACAGAGAGACCAAGCTCTGAGCTTGAAGATAATAAAGTCTCTTTGCTTAGAAAGAAAGAAAGAAAGAAAGAAAGAAAGAAAGAAAGAAAGAAAGAAAGAAAGGAAGGAAGGAAGGAAGGAAGGAAGGAAGGAAGGAAGGAAGGAAGGAAGGAAGGAAGAAAGGAAGGAAGAAAGAAAGAGTTGGGAGGGAGGGAGGGAGGGAGGAAGAAAGGAAAAGAAAAAAAAAAGAAAATGACCTTAAAACCAACCATGTGAAGATGGTGGAGCCCCTTAAACAGAAAATGAATAAATCTCTTAAGAAAATTGAGGAAAAGATAAACAAAGAAATTGGAGGAAATGAATAAATCACTTAAAGAAAGATAAGAAAAAAGCAAACAGTTGAAGGAAAGAAATAAAACTGTTCAAGACCTGAAAATGAAAATAGAAGCATTGAAAAAAAAAAAAAAAAGAGTTGCCATGGTCATGGTGTTTCTTCACAGCAATAGAACAGTGACCAAAACACCCCCTCACCCCCCCAAATAAAAAGTTTTTTTTTTGATGTCTACTAAAAATGTGAGCTGGGTATAGTCTGAGGAGAGAGTAAATGATTAGCACACATGACAATTCCATTTCCAGCAACAAAACTCAAACAAAATTAGTTGACCTATTTAAAAACTGTTTAAACCATGCAATTTTGTATTAGGTTAAAAAATTGTTTTTTAGGTTTTTTGAGATAGAGCTTCACTGTGTAGCCCTGGCTATCCTGGAACTCACTCTGTAGGCCAGGCTGGCCTCAAACTCACAGAGATCCGCCTGCCTCTGCCTCCTGAGTGCTGGGATTAAAGTTGTGGACTACCACTGCAAGTTATAATCGATAAATTTTATACACACCCAAAAAAAGTGTTTACAAAAACAGTCAACCCATAGGCTGACTCCACTCAGTAATATATGTAAATAAAACCTAGAGCTGAATTTAAAAATATAGACACAAAGTCTGGGGGTGTGGCCAGGGAAAAGAGCCTCTACCTAGAACCCCCAGTGAGGGGCTGGAAGCTTGACTCACTGATGGAGATCTGACCTACTGTGTAGAAAGCCAAAGACTCCATACTTAGCCCAGAAAAATGCCTCATAAAATCTCAATCCAAGAGCTAAAGAGTTGGTTCAGAGGTTAAGAGCACTGGCTGCTCTTTCAGAGGACCGGGTTCAATACCCAACACCCTCATAGTGGTTCTCAACTGTCTGTGACTCCAATTCCAAGGGATCTAACACCCTCTTATGGCCTCCACCTACATTCAATACACAAACATACATGTAAGCAAAACACCCATGCTCATAAGATATAAGTAAATCTAAAAAGAAAAATTCAACCCAGGACTGAGCATGATGGCACACACTTTAATCCTATCACTCTGGAGACAGAGATAAGTGGATCTCTTCGAGTTCAAGACCAGCCTGTTCTATATAGTGAGTCTTTATCTCAACTTAAAAAAAAGATTCAGGGGCTGGAGAGATGGCTCAGAGGTTAAGAGCACTGACTGCTCTTCCAGAGGTCCTGAGTTCAATTCCCAGCAACCACATGGTGGCTCACAACCATATGTAATGAGATTTGGCGCCCTCCTCTGTATACATAATAAATAAATAAATCTTTAAAAAAATTTCATCAGGATAGTGGTGGCACACGCCTTTAATCTCAGCACTTAGAGAGGCAGAGGCAGGTGGATCTCTGTGAGTTCGAGGCCAGCCTGGTTTACAAAGTGAGTCCCACGACAGCCAGGGCTACATAGAGAAACCCTGTTTCGGGGGAAAAAAAAAAAATCAAATCCAAAATCTTGAGCTGGTGAGATGGGTCAGTAGGTGAAGGTGCTTGCTGCCAAGCCTAATTGTTGGTTTTTATGCAGCGCTGTTACCATACGAGAAAAGCCACAAGGCTCGACAAAACCCACTATCAGAGTTTTATTAGGAGAAGGAAGCGACAGAAGAAAATGTGATCAGGCCTGTGGAAGACATGTGCAGGGAGAAGGGGTGAGGAGGAAGGGGGAGGAGTCTGTGATCTGCTTTTTATGGATTCCCCTGCACATAGATTGCGTGCAAATTACGCAACCACACAGTGCATGGATTACATAGGATATGGATTATGTGGGTGTAAAGCCCTGGAGTGACTAAACATCTGAACAGCGCATGTGCGGTCATGTAGCTCGGGTAGTGGCCAGGAATTCCAACACTGATGGCCTGAGTTGAATCCCTGGGACAGAGCCACATGGTGAAGGAAGGAACCAACCAACTCACGCAGGTCATCCTCTGAGCTCCACATTAGTTTTGAAGAACATTCATATGCTCCACCTAGAAGGCTTCTCCCCACAGCAGCGTTCATTATTATTATCAAGAGATCTGCAATGATTATCAGACTATTACCACAGTGGGATTTGACTTGATCTGCTTCTAGGAGGTGGAATTTGCAGGACTGGGGAATGAACCTAAGGCCTTGTACATGCTAAGCAAACACTCTCTCACTGAGCTACACACCTAGCCTGAATAGCAAATTTCTTCTTCTTTTATTTGTGTGTGTGTGTGTGTGTGTGTGTGTGTGTGTGTGTGTGTGTTTGCAGGTGTGTTATGGTGTACATGCAGAGGTCAGTTCTCTCCTTCTAACCTTTGGATCCTGGGTATCTAACTCAGGTTTGGCAGTAGATGGCCCCTCACAAGCCCCACAATGAATGCTTTTAACTATGACTGTGACCCCAAGCATAGCTCTGCTTCAAGTTCCTTCTCTGACTCTGGTCCTTTTGAGGGCCCCAAGGCTCTGTCTATCTTTGCCAGTGTTCCAGGCTCTGGTCAGTGTTTGTTCCCTGAGACCCTGTCTTACTAACAGCCTGGAGGTGCTGGCCTCTCCTTATGGGCAAGCCTCATGAATTAGGAGGGCAGCTTGTGGAATGAGGTGAGTCATCATGGAATCTCCAGATTTTCTGCTGCCACCCAGGCCAGCCCAGCCCTGGTACGTTGGCGAGTGGGTATTTGATGTGTGGGCATGTGTGTTCGTGTGTTCCAGAGCCCAAGCTAGCCTGACCCTGACCCTTTCTTAAGTTTTCACATACTTGACAAACAATCCCTGGTATCTAATTGGTCCCTAGGCATTCCAGAATAGGCTTCTCCTTATCTCTGGGCAACAGAGCTGATCAGAGATAAGATATGGAAGTATAGGCCTAGGGACAGCAAAATGACTCAGTGGATAAAGATGCTTGTCACCAAGCCTGACTACCTGTGTTTGACCCCCGGGATTCACACAGTGGAAGGAAAGAACCGACTCCCACAAATTGTCCTCTAACGTATACACACACACACACACACACCACGGCACACAAAATAAATAGCATATAGAAAAAGATTAAAGAAAAGAGAGAGGGCAGGCCTGCAGCCCGGGCTACATGGGGTGTGCAGAGATGAAGAAAGCAAGAAGCCAGATCTAATAGTGCATGTCAATAATCCCAGCTACTGAGAAGGCTGACTCGGGAAGATTGGCAGTTCACGGCCTGTCTAGGCTACAGAATGAGTTCACGTTCTGCCTGGTCAACTCAAAGTCCTATCTCAAAATTAGAGAAAGTGCTGGTGAGATGGTTTAGTCAGTAGAGTACCTGACACAAAATCATAAGGCCCTTAGTTAGCATTGTTGTAAAAAGCTAGACATGATGACCCCCGCTGTAACTCCAAAACTACGGGCAGAGACAGGTGTATCTCTGGAGCGCTTGGCTAGCCAGTCTGGCTGAATCTACAAGTTGTAAATTCATTGAGAAATCCTGTCTCAAAAAGTAATGTGAGAGCAACTGAGGAATAATTTATGTCAACCTCTGGCCTCTACACGCAGGAGCATACATGTGCAGGCACATCCACATGCACAGGTACCCACACCCATATAAACATACAAGATATACACACACACATATATACATACACACACAAACAGGTTTGGTTTTGTGCGGGGGTTTTTTTTTTTTTTTTTGAGAGAAGTTCTCACTATGTAGCCCTGGCTGTGTTGGAACTCACTATGTAGACTAGGCTGGCCTTGAACTCACAGAGAGCCGTATGTTCTGCCTTCTGAGTGCTAGTATTAAAGGCTTGTGCCACCACACCTAACTAAAACTTGTTTTCAGTTAAAAGGACTGAGAACATAGCTCAATGGTAGATCATTTGCTTAGCATGTGTAAGACATTGAGTTCAATTCCCAGTACTTACTGCAAGAGAGACAGAAACAGAAAAGGAGAGAGGGATGGAGAGAGGAGGAGAGGATAAATCTAAGCATTGTGGTGCATGCCAATAACTCTAGCACTCAAAAGGTTTATGCAGGAAGGATGGCATGAGTGTGAGACCAGTCTAGGCTATGTATCAAGTACCAGGCCAGTCAGTGCTCTAAGACCTATCTCAAGAGACCAGGAAGGGCCAGGTGTAGTGCTGCATACCTTTAATCCAGCACTTGGTGGGCCGAGTCAGGTGGATCTCTGTGAGTTTGAGGCCAGTGTGGTCTAATAGTGAGTTCCAGGACAGCCAGAGCTATGTGGCGAGACCTGTCTCAAGAAACAAAACAAAAACAAGGAAAGAAGGAAAGAAACCAGGAAGGAAGAAGGAAGAGAAGGAAGGGAGGGAAGGAGGGAGGAAATGCTGACCAACACACAAGCACACAGGGGTGCATGCCTATACCAGTGTGTATACAACGCACACAAATAAAAATAAATAGTTTTTTTTTTTTTGGGTTTTTCGAGACAGGGTTTCTCTGTGTAGCTTTGCGCCTTTCATGGGACTCACTTGGTAGCCCAGGCTGGCCTCGAACTCACAGAGATCCGCCTGGCTCTGCCTCCCGAGTGCTGGGATTAAAGGCGTGCGCCACCACCGCCCGGCCAAAATAGTTTTAAAGAAAACATAGTGAGATCCTGTCTCGATATAAAAAGGATTAGGGTTTAGTCCATGGAAAAAGCACTTAGCTAATGTGTGAAGCCCTGGGTTCCACCCACAGCACAGCAAATATTGATGTGAGTCCAAGCGAACGGCACCAGGAGACACTCCAATGTAGACTGTGGACTCTGAGCGCCTGGGGTGTCAATAGAGGCTCATCGACTGTCACCACGGTGGTACTCTTACACAGGGTGTTGACAACAGGAAACCCTGCATGTGTGGGGGCAGGGCTTATGGGGGGCTTACAGGAACTCTAGACTTCGTGCTCAGTTTTGCCATGAGCCTAAAACTTTTTGGGGGAAACCGAGGCAGGAAGATCACTAGTTTGGAGCCAGCCTGGGCCACATAGTGAGATCTTACATCAATTTAAAAAAAAAAAAAAAAACAAAAAAAAACTAAAGTAGGTTGAGAATCTTGTGATCCCAGACTTTAGGAGCCTTGAGCCAGGATCATAAATTCAAACCAATTTGGCTACTTAGTGAGGTCATGTTTCAAAAGAGGGTGGGAGACTAGTGATGTAGCTCGGGGTAGAGCACTAGCCCAGCATGCTTGAGAACCTATCTATTAAATAAATAAATAAATAAATAAATAAATAAATAAATAAATAAATAAATAAATAATAAAATATTTAAAAACCAATTTATCAGCTGGGTGGTGGTGGTGCATGATTTTAATGGGAGAGCCTACATACTTTGTTTCTAAGTTACATTGGTTTCTCTATATACACATGTATTTTGTGGAGGCAGGGACACATGCTATGGCTCATGTGGAAGTCAGAGGACAGCCTTCGGGAGGCTGTTCTCTCCTTCCACCATGTGGGTTCCAGGCATTGAACTCAGGCCCTCAGGTGTGGTGACAACAAGTGCCTTTGCCTGCTGATCCATCTGGCTGGCTCTAGCCCACAGACTTCAGCAGACAGAGCCTTCCACTGGCAAATCTTTGGAAGCCTGGGCTTAAAGGAGAATATTGCTTCAAACTCCCCTGAGAAGCAGAGCCCATTCAATTCCATGCCTCGGAGATCTGCTTCTGAGCTGTTTCTGTATGCCCGGCTTTGTCCTAGGTGATCAGAGGTCACTAGAAAGAGAATAACTGGGCTGAAGATGCAGTTCAGTCGGTAGAGAGATTGTCTAGCAGGAGGGAATCCCTAGGTTTGATTCCCCAGCACCACATAAACTAGCTGTGGTGATTCATGCTTAGAATCCTCGTATTTGGATGCAGAAGGCAGAAGACCATAAATTCAAGGTCAGCCTAAACCACATAGGGAGTTACATAGCCTGGGCTACATGAGACCAGGGAGGAGAGAGAGAGAGAGAGAGAGAGAGAGAGAGAGAGAGAGAGAGAGAGAGAGAGAGAGAGAGAGAGAGAGAGAGAGAGAGACTAACGAACATGAATAAGAATACTTGGTAGGTGAGCAGGCCCTGGGGTGACTCCCTGGGGAATTCTTGGTCTAGCTCAGTCTGGGCTTCCCCAGCCTGGCCTGGGACCTGCCTCAGGGTGAGTCCCTAGTGTGGTGGGCCTCTTAGAAAGCTGTAAAGCTGGTTTGAGGGTGGGAGGCCAAGAGGAAAGCAATTCCCGCCCCACCTGATGCCAGAATAAAGGGGAGCCAGATCTGGCCTGGGATGCCAGCGCTTAGGAGGAAGCAGGAGCTTAAAAAAGATCCAGGCCAACCTAGGCTATGTAAGAGGTTCAAGGACAGCCTGGATGGGGAGGCACTGAAGAGAGAGAGGACCATTCAGAGAGAGAGAGAGAGAGAGAGATTATATACATATCCCCGTGTCCATCCATCTAATTTCCTGTCCGTTTCATTTCTCTGCATCTGTCCTTTCAAACTTTCACTCATAACCCTCAGCCCATCTTTTCTTCAGCCCACCCTTACCTTTCACCTGTCCATCCGACCCTCCCTCTGCCCATCCTGCCATATATCCAAGCCAACTTTCACCCATCCATTTATATGCCTGTTTTCCTTCCTTCCATCCATCCACCTGCCTATCCACCTGCCTACCTAAGAATATTCTTAGTCTCTTAATCCCCGCCCCCTTCTTCCCTGTGGTGCTGGAGGTTGAACTTAGGGCCTCACACAGGCATAAGTGTCCTACCATGGAGCTACATCCTCACCCCACTCCTCTCTTTTTACACTTAATTCCTCTGTTGCCCAAGCAAGGCATTGAACTTGTGATCCTCCTGTCTCAGCCTCCCAGAGAGCAGGAATTAGCCTGTGCCTCCAGGCTTGGTTCCGCCATTCCATTTTTTTTTAATTTTTTTTTATTTTACAATACCATTCAGTTCTACATATCAGCCACGGGTTCCCCTATTCTCCCCCCTCCCACCCCCTCCCCTTACCCCCAGCCTACCTCCCATTCCCACCTCCTCCAGGGCAAATCCTCACCCGAGGACTGCGATCAACCTGGTAGACTCAGTCCAGGCAGGTCCAGTCCCCTCCTCCCAGACTGAGCCAAGCGTCCCTGCATAAGCTCCAGGTTTCAAACAGCCAATTCATGCAATGAGCACAGGACTTGGTCCCACTGCCTAGTTGCCTCCCAAACTGATCAAGCCAATCAACTGTCTCACCTATTCAGAGGGCCTGCTCCAGCTGGGGGCCCCTCAGCCTTTGGTTCATAGTTCATGTGTTTCCATTCATTTGGCTATTTTTTTTTTCAATAATTGAGTAAAACCAAAATTTAGCCAGAACCTGGAAACAACCTAGATGCCCATCAACGAAAGAATGGATGAAAAAAAAATGTGGTACATATACACAATGGAGTACTACTCAGCAGAGAAAAACAATGAAAGCATGAAATTTGCAGGCAAATGGATGGAACTAGAAAAAAATCATCCTGAGTGAGGTAACCCAAACCCAGAAAGACAGTCATGGTATGTACTCACTCATAAGTGGATTCTAGATATAAAATAAAGAACAATCAGACCACAACCCATAGAACCATGGAGGCTATATATATAGCATGGAGGTCCCTAGGACGACTGTGGCTTATAATAAATTTCGGTTTTACCCACCATTCCATTTTAATGGATACTTCTTTATTGTTGACCTCTCCTCTCTGCTGGGAACCAGAAGGGCTTTCCTATCCCTGGAAAACTCATATTTGAGAGACAGAAGCAGAAGGGCTGGCCTGTGTCCAGCCTTCTACACATCTGCTACAAGGAAGCAGCCTGACTCAGAGTAGGGAGCGTGTTGCTCACTCGATTCTGAGAAGGGCCACAAAAAAAAAAAAAAAAAAAAAAAAAAAAAAAAAAAAAAAAAAAAAAAAAAAAAAAACAAAAAAAAACAAACAAAAAACAAAAAACAAAAAACTGCTCCACCTGTATGAACAAGCTCTGTGAACATTAGGTAAAGGAGGCAAACCCCAGACTTTAGTTTGCTCCTGCCATGTGCCAGATGGAAGAATGTCCCAGTCAACCTTCATGGTTTCTGTTTCAGCCTCATTTTAGAGCTGGAGAAACAGGTTCAGAAAGGAGGCTTGGGAAGTGGTAGGTATAGGCTTTGCCTCTTTTTCTTTTGAGACAGGGTTTCTTTGTAGACCAGGCTGGCCTCGAACTCACAGAGATCTGCCTGCCTCTGCCTCATGAGTGCTGGGATTAAAGGCTGCGTCACCACACCTGGCTGCCTCTTTCTTCTTTGTTGCATTTATGTGGTGTGTGTGTGTGTGTGTGTGTGTGTGTGTGTGTGTGTGTGTACCCATGTGCCATGGTGCACATGTGCAAGTCAGAAGGCAACTTGCAGGAGGTAGCTCTCTCCTTCCGGCAGGTGGGCTCCTGGGATTGAATTTAGGTCATCAGCCTTGGTGGCAAGCTCCTTTGCCTGCTGAGCTGTCTTCCTGGCCCTTTGCTACCTTCTTGCTGTTTGTTTTTGGGCAGCTCCAAGGCTTGGTTTCCTCATCCCCATTCTGGAAATGGTATGTACTCTACTCTCAGGCCACTGTGAGCTTATGGCTGATGTGACAGAGTATATGCAAATCCTAGGCCACGGAGCGACTCTGCTGATGCTCAGCTAACAGTAGCTGTTATCAGTATTTGAGAAGGTGGGATTCAAACTCATTTGCTCTCCACCACTTCACAAGCCTGGTGTCTTCCTTGACCCTCCATTTCCAAGACCAGCTGGACCACAGAACTCACATTTCCCAGGCAGCTGCCAGTGTTGGCTGCCTCTCAAAGAGTGTCATCACTCACAACTACCACGGATTGCGTCCCACACCATACATTGAAGCTCCAACCCCTAGTACTTCAGAATGTGAGTAATTGAACATGGGATTGGTTCAGATGGGGTTCAGTAGAATGGAGAAGGCTTTCATTCCAGTACAGTTGATGTCAAATAATGAGGGGGTAACCTGGGCACAGACAATCAAGTGGATGATGGGGTTATACTGCCAGAGCAGGGGAGCTATGGGAAACTAGAAGCCTGGGCCAGATCCTTCCCAGTGCCTCCAGGGAGCTGGCTCTGCTAAGACCTGGATTCTGGATCACCAGGCTCCAAAACTGAGACAATAAATATACACAGTGTGGGGGCTGGAGAGATGGCTCAGTGGTTAAAGACACTTGTTGCTCTTGCAGAACACCGAGGTTTGGTTCTCAGCATACATGGTGGCTTACAACCATCCATAACTCCAGCTCCAGGGCATCTGACAACCTCTTTAGGCATTAAACATGCATATGGTGCATGTACATACATACATGTCCACAAAACACTCAAACCATAAAATTAAAAATCTTAAAAAAAAAACTTAAATAGCTTAATGATTATTTTTTTCCAAGACAGAGCTTTACTATATTTGGATTTTAGGCTGGTCTTGAACTCCTTATGTAGGCCAGGTTGGCTCTAGTTGATAGCAACTCTCTTGCCTTCTGAAACTGGGTAACTTTATAAATAAAGACATTTGTTTTGGCCTAAAGTTTTGAAAAATTTATTTTAATTTTGTGTGTGTGTGTATGTGTTTTGCTTGGATGTATGTACACATGCAGTGGGTGCTTGGTGCCCCAAAAGTCAACAGAGGTCACCAGATCCTCTGGAACTGGAGTTAAGCATGGTTGTGAGCATGGGGGTGCTGGTAACTGAACTCAGCAACTGAACTCTGGAACAGCAACAAAGTACTCCTAACCACAGAGCTTTATCTCCAGCCCCAGCTCAAGGTTCTTGGGGTGCACAGTTGAGATGCTGTATCTGGTGATGATGTTCTTGCTGGCAGAGTTCTGATGGCACAGGGTATCATGTGGAAGAGACAGGGCATGTGTATGTGCGTCTCTTTTGGCCTCTCTTACTCTTCCTATAAAGTCACCAGGATTTAGTCTTGGGGGATACAGCCTCAGCACCTTGTCTGACCCTAGTCACCTCCCCAAAGCCCCATCTCTGAATACCACAACATATTTAAACGTGCAAATGTTTGAAGGGCATGTTCAAATCTTAGCTGAACCACAGCAGCGTCCTAATGAAATACAACTCAGATGAAGACAAAGCATTTTAATCCCCCAGCGCCCAACGCTCACTCTGCACTCCTCAGAGCATTGTGATTTCTGTCTCAGTGACAAATATTACCTGTTCTTGAATTTCATATAGAGTTGTGAGCATATACTCTTAGGTCTGGTTCCTTTTTCTTTTCTCTTCCTTTTCTTTCTCTCTCTCTTTTCTTAAGGAAGATTCTTATATAGCCCAGACTGGCCTTGAACTTGCTATAGCCAAGGATGACCTTGAATTCCTGAGCCTCCTGCCTCCATACCTCCTTTTTATGCAGGTTAGGACATCAAGAACCCAAAACTTCCTGCATGCCAGGCAACCAACCCAGCCACATCTCCAGCTTATTTTAGGTTTTTTGTGTATCCATTGTTTATGAGTTTGATACATCTTAGTGAACGTAGTAACTATATTTCATGCTCTTCACATTGACTCATAGTTTGGCAAAATATAAATGTCATGATTTGTTTGTATATTGTACCATGGTTGGACATTGGGTGGTTTCCAATTTGGGGCTTTTACAAATAAAGCTATTGTACACATTCTTGCATCTACACACTCATTTCCCCTAGAGAGGGATTGTTGGGTCACACAACGGATGTCTTTTGCTTTAATAGAAACTGCCACATTTTCAAAGTGGTGAAAATTCACATTTTCTTTCCCTGAGCCGCATCCCAGCAGCAGGAGCGTTCTCGTCACTCTGGTGTCTTGATGTGCACGGTCACCTTGTGTCGAGCCATTCTTCTGAGTCTGTAGCTGCGTTTCACTGTGACTTTAATTTGTATTTCCACAATAGGGGAGGCTGTCGAGTTCCTTTCCACTGTTCTTTTAGGAGTGACAGGATTTTGTTTGTTTGTTTGTTTGTTTTTGAGATAAAGTCTCAAGTAGCCCAGCCTGGCCTGGAACTCCTGATTCTCCTGCCTCCAATTCTCAAGTGCTGAAATGACAGGTGTGTGCTACCATGCCTAGTTCAAATGTGTGTGTGTGTGTGTGTGTGTGTGTGTGTGTGTGTGTGTGTGTGTGTGTGTGTGTGTTTTGTGTTACTGAGGATTGAACTTAGAACCTTGGGCATACTGGGCAAGTGAGTCACACCTCTAAGGTTAAGCACTTTTGCATATGTATTTCCCATTTGTGTTTGTCTGAGTTGCTGTGCATTTTTAAAAATAAGTATGTTTATCCTTTTCATATGGAGCTTAAATCCTCTATATAATCTGAATGATGTTTTGTTTTTTGTTTTTTCCAGACAGAGTTTCTCTGTCCAGTTCTGGCTGTCCAGGAACTCACTCTGTAGACCAGGCTGGCCTTGAACTCAAAGATCTGCCTGCCTCTGCCGCCAGAGTGCTGAGATTAAAGGCATGGGCCACCACTGCCCGGCATTTAATGAAGTTTTATCTCACTCAAAATTTACACACACACACACACACACACACACACACACACACCCCTCATTACCAGTACTCAAGCATTTGAAGTCAGTTTGACTCTATTAGTAAAAGCAATTTTCTCATTTTAGGAAATGATCCCAGATCATCTAACACACGATGTCCCCACTCATGTGTACATGGTATAGCCAGGTTCAAAGGATGCATCTGCCTTCCAGAGGCTGAGCAGAGTATTTACTCTAGATTGGATCCATAGTAGCCTCTGGTTAGCAGGTGATGGTGGTGGTGATGGGGCTTGGCTCTTGGCTGTGTCTTCCCCCAAGCCAGGCTGCTGCTGCCTGCCTTTACCCATGGATCTGGGTGGTAAGAAGTATAGAGAGGAACCAAGAGAAGCAGCCTCATCAGGCTGTTATCCAGAGATGGGTTGCTACATCCAGCTGGGTGTTCACTGCTTACCATGTGACTGCCATGTGGCAGGTTCGGGGAATCCATGGACAGTTAAGACAGTAGCTTCTTTCGGGGAGGGAACTGTGGTCAAAAAGAGTTAGGACATTGAGCAGGACATCACAGTCTACAGTGCTGAATGCCCCAAGAGGCATAGCTGGTCGGGAAAGCCAGAAGAGGAGGAAGGCCAGAAGCATCCAGATGTGCCTGGAGGTCCTTAGCTCTGGATGTGTACCAGGGACATCTTCACAGTGGAATCGATGCCATCTGAGCTGTGCCTTGACAGATAAGCAGGAGTCACTAGGCAGAAGGTGGCAACAGAAACTTCCTAGTGAGCTCGGTCTAGAGAGTTTGGTGTGTCGAGGGACACTGCAGGGGGATGAGGGACTGTGTGTGTGGAGGACACTGCAGGGGGATGAGGGACTGTGTGTGTGTGTGGAGGACACTGCAGGGGGATGAGGGACTGTGTGTGTGGAGGACACTGCAGGGGGATGAGGGACTGTGTGTGAGGAGGACACTGCAGGGGATGAGGGACTGTGTGTGTGTGGAGGACACTGCAGGGGGATGAGGGACTGTGTGTGAGGAGGACACTGCAGGGGGATGAGGGACTGTGTGTGAGGAGGACACTGCAGGGGGATGAGGGACTGTGTGTGAGGAGGACACTGCAGGGGGATGAGGGACTGTGTGTGAGGAGGACACTGCAGGGGGATGAGGGACTGTGTGTGAGGAGGACACTACAGGGGGATGAGGGACTGTGTGTGAGGAGGACACTGCAGGGGGATGAGGGACTGTGTGTGTGTGGAGGACACTGCAGGGGGATGAGGGACTGTGTGTGTGAGGAGGACACTGTAGGGGGATGAGGGACTGTGTGTGAGGAGGACACTGCAGGGGGATGAGGGACTGTGTGTGAGGAAGACACTGCAGGGGGATGAGGGACTGTGTGTGTGTGGAGGACACTGCAGGGGATGAGGGACTGTGTGAGGAGGACACTGCAGGGGGATGAGGGACTGTGTGTGTGGAGGACACTGCAGGGGGATGAGGGACTGTGTGTGAGGAGGACACTGCAGGTGGATGAGGGACTGTGTGTGAGGAGGACACTGCAGGGGGATGAGGGACTGTGTGTGTGTGAGGAGGACACTGCAGGGGGATGAGGGACTGTGTGTGTGGAGGGACACTACAGCGGGATGAGGGACTGTGTGTGTGGAGGACACTGCAGGGGGATGAGGGACTGTGTGTGTGGAGGACACTGCAGGGGGATGAGGGACTGTGTGTGTGTGTGTGTGTGGAGGACACTGCAGGGGGATGAGGGACTGTGTGTGTGTGGAGGACACTGCAGGGGGATGAGGGACTGTGTGTGTGAGGAGGACACTGCAGGGGGATGAGGGACTGTGTGAGGAGGACACTGCAGGGGGATGAGGGACTGTGTGTGAGGAGGACACTGCAGGGGGATGAGGGACTGTGTGTGTGTGAGGACACTGCAGGGGGATGAGGGACTGTGTGTGTGTGAGGACACTGCAGGGGGATGAGGGACTGTGTGTGTGGAGGGACACTGCAGGGGGATGAGGGACTGTGTGTGTGTGTGGAGGACACTGCAGGGGGATGAGGGACTGTGTGTGTGAGGAGGACACTGCAGGGGGATGAGGGACTGTGTGTGTGAGGAGGACACTGCAGGGGGATGAGGGACTGTGTGTGTGTGAGGACACTGCAGGGGGATGAGGGACTGTGTGTGTGTGGAGGGACACTGCAGGGGGATGAGGGACTGTGTGTGTGGAGGACACTGCAGGGGGATGAGGGACTGTGTGTGTGTGGAGGGACACTGCAGGGGGATGAGGGACTGTGTGTGAGGAGGACACTGCAGGGGGATGAGGGACTGTGTGTGTGTGAGGACACTGCAGGGGGATGAGGGACTGTGTGTGTGTGGAGGGACACTGCAGGGGGATGAGGGACTGTGTGTGAGGAGGACACTACAGGGGGATGAGGGACTGTGTGTGAGGAGGACACTGCAGGGGGATGAGGGACTGTGTGTGAGGACACTGCAGGGGGATGAGGGACTGTGTGTGTGTGGAGGACACTGCAGGGGGATGAGGGACTGTGTGTGTGTGAGGAGGACACTGCAGGGGGATGAGGGACTGTGTGTGAGGACACTGCAGGGGGATGAGGGACTGTGTGTGTGTGGAGGACACTGCAGGGGATGAGGGACTGTGTGTGTGTGGAGGACACTGCAGGGGGATGAGGGACTGTGTGAGGAGAACACTGCAGGGGGATGAGGGACTGTGTGTGTGTGGAGGACACTGCAGGGGATGAGGGACTGTGTGTGTGTGGAGGACACTGCAGGGGGATGAGGGACTGTGTGTGTGGAGGAGGACACTGCAGGGGGATGAGGGACTGTGTGTGAGGAGGGACACTGCAGGGGGATGAGGGACTGTGTGTGTGTGGAGGACACTGCAGGGGGATGAGGGACTGTGTGTGAGGAGGACACTGCAAGGGGATGAGGGACTGTGTGTGGAGGACACTGCAGGGGGATGAGGGACTGTGTGTGTGGAGGACACTGCAGGGGGATGAGGGACTGTGTGTGAGGAAGACACTGCAGGAGGATGAGGGACTGTGTGTGTGTGAGGAGGACACTGCAGGGGGATGAGGGACTGTGTGTGAGGAAGACACTGCAGGAGGATGAGGGACTATGTGTGTGTGTGAGGAGGACACTGCAGGGTGATGAGGGACTGTGTGTGTGTGTGAGGAGGACACTGCAGGGGATGAGGGACTGTGTATGTGGAGGACACTGCAGGGGGATGAGGGACTGTGTGTGTGAGGAGGACACTGCAGGGGGATGAGGGACTGTGTGTGTGTGGAGGACACTGCAGGGGGATGAGGGACTGTGTGTGAGGAGGACACTGCAGGGGGATGAGGGACAGTGTGTGTGTGAGGAGGACACTGCAGGGGGATGAGGGACTGTGTGTGTGGAGGACACTGCAGGAGGATGAGGCACTGTGTGTGTGTGTGAGGAGGGACACTGCAGGGGGATGAGGGACTGTGTGTGTGTGGAGGGACACTGCAGGGGGATGAGGGACTGTGTGAGGAGGACACTGCAGGGGGATGAGGGACTGTGTGAGGAGGACACTGCAGGGGGATGAGGGACTGTGTGTGTGTGGAGGGACACTGCAGAGGGATGAGGGACTGTGTGTGAGGAGGACACTACAGGGGGATGAGGGACTGTGTGTGTGTGTGAGGAGGACACTGCACGGGTATGAGGGACTGTGTGTGTGGAGGACACTGCAGGAGGATGAGGGACTGTGTGTGTAGAGGACACTGCAGGGGGATGAGGGACTGTGTGAGGAGGACACTGCAGGGGGATGAGGGACTGTGTGAGGAGGGACATTGCAGGGGGATGAGGGACTGTGTGAGGAGGACACTACAGGGGGATGACGGACTGTGTGTGAGGAGGACACTGCAGGGGGATGAGGGACTGTGTATGAGGAGGACACTGCAGGGGGATGAGGGACTGTGTGTGTGTGAGGAGGACACTGCAGGGGGATGAGGGACTGTGTGTGTGAGGAGGACACTGCAGGAGGATGAGGGACTGTGTGTATGTGAGGAGGACACTGCAGGGGGATGAGGGACTGTGTGTGAGGAGGACACTGCAGGGGATGAGGGACTGTGTGTGTGTGAGGACACTGCAGGGGATGAGGGACTGTGTGTGTGTGTGGAGGACACTGCAGGGGGATGAGGGACTGTGTGTGTGTGTGGAGGACACTGCAGGGGGATGAGGGACTGTGTGTGTAGAGGACACTGCAGGGGGGATGAGGGACTGTGTGTGTAGAGGACACTGCAGGGGATGAGGGACTGTGTGTGTGTGTGGAGGACACTGCAGGGGGATGAGGGACTGTGTGTGTGAGGACACTGCAGGAGGATGAGGCACTGTGTGTGTAGAGGACACTGCAGGGGATGAGGGACTGTGTGTGTGAGGACACTGCAGGAGGATGAGGGAGGGACTGTGTGTGTAGAGGACACTGCAGGGGATGAGGGACTGTGTATGTGTGTGGAGGACACTGCAGGGGGATGAGGGACTGTGTGTGTGAGGACACTGCAGGAGGATGAGGGACTGTGTGTGTGTAGAGGACACTGCAGGGGGATGAGGGACTGTGTGAGGAGGACATTGCAGGGGGATGAGGGACTGTGTGAGGAGGACACTACAGGGGGATGAGGGACTGTGTGTGAGGAGGACACTGCAGGGGGATGAGGGACTGTGTATGAGGAGGACACTGCAGGGGGATGAGGGACTGTGTGTGTGTGGAGGACACTGCAGGGGGATGAGGGACTGTGTGAGGAGGACACTGCAGGGGGATGAGGGACTGTGTGTGAGGAGGACACTGCAGGGGGATGAGGGACTGTGTGTGTGAGGAGGACACTGCAGGAGGATGAGGGACTGTGTGTGTGTGAGGAGGACACTGCAGGGGGATGAGGGACTGTGTGTGAGGAGGACACTGCAGGGGATGAGGGACTGTGTGTGTGTGAGGACACTGCAGGGGATGAGGGACTGTGTGTGTGTGTGGAGGACACTGCAGGGGGATGAGGGACTGTGTGTGTGTGTGGAGGACACTGCAGGGGGATGAGGGACTGTGTGTGTGAGGACACTGCAGGGGGATGAGGGACTGTGTGTGTGTGGAGGGACACTGCAGGGGGATGAGGGACTGTGTGTGAGGAGGACACTGCAGGGGGATGAGGGACTGTGTGAGGAGGACACTACAGGAGGATGAGGGACTGTGTGTGTGTGGAGGACACTGCAGGGGATGAGGGACTGTGTGAGGAGGACACTGCAGGGGGATGAGGCCTGTGTGAGGAGGACACTGCAGGGGGATGAGGGACTGTGTGTGTGTGGATTACACTGCAGGGGATGAGGGACTGTGTGTGTGTGTGAGGAGGATACTGCAGGGGGATAGGGACTGTGTGTGAGGAGGACACTATAGGGGGATGAGGGACTGTGTGTGTGTGTGAGGAGGACACTGCAGGGGGATGAGGGACTGTGTGTGTGGAGGGACACTACAGGGGCATGAGGGACTGTGTGTGTGGAGGACACTGCAGGGGGATGAGGGACTGTGTGTGTGTGTGAGGAGGACACTGCAGGGGGATGAGGGACTGTGTGTGAGGAGGACACTACAGGGGGATGAGGGACTGTGTGTGTGTGTGAGGAGGACACTTCCGGGGGATGAGGGACTGTGTGTGTGGAGGGACACTACAGGGGGATGAGGGACTGTGTGTGAGGAGGACACTGCAGGGGGATGAGGGACTGTGTATGAGGAGGACACTGCAGGGGGATGAGGGACTGTGTGTGTGAGGAGGACACTGCAGGGGGATGAGGGACTGTGTGTGTGTGAGGAAGAAACTGCAGGGGGATGAGGGACTGTGTGTGAGGACACTGCAGGGGGATGAGGGACTGTGTGTGTGTGGAGGACACTGCAGGGGGATGAGGGACTGTGTGAGGAGAACACTGCAGGGGGATGAGGGACTGTGTGTGTGTGGAGGACACTGCAGGGGATGAGGGACTGTGTGTGTGTGGAGGACACTGCAGGGGGATGAGGGACTGTGTGTGTGGAGGGACACTGCAGGGGGATGAGGGACTGTGTGTGAGGAGGACACTGCAAGGGGATGAGGGACTGTGTGTGGAGGACACTGCAGGGGGATGAGGGACTGTGTGTGTGTGAGGAGGACACTGCAGGGGGATGAGGGACTGTGTGTGAGGAAGACACTGCAGGAGGATGAGGGACTATGTGTGTGTGTGAGGAGGACACTGCAGGGTGATGAGGGACTGTGTGTGTGTGTGAGGAGGACACTGCAGGGGATGAGGGACTGTGTATGTGTAGGACACTGCAGGGGGATGAGGGACTGTGTGTGTGAGGAGGACACTGCAGGGGGATGAGGGACTGTGTGTGTGTGGAGGACACTGCAGGGGGATGAGGGACTGTGTGTGAGGAGGACACTGCAGGGGGATGAGGGACAGTGTGTGTGTGAGGAGGACACTGCAGGGGGATGAGGGACTGTGTGTGTGGAGGACACTGCAGGAGGATGAGGCACTGTGTGTGTGTGTGAGGAGGGACACTGCAGGGGGATGAGGGACTGTGTGTGTGTGGAGGGACACTGCAGGGGGATGAGGGACTGTGTGAGGAGGACACTGCAGGGGGATGAGGGACTGTGTGAGGAGGACACTGCAGGGGGATGAGGGACTGTGTGTGTGTGGAGGGACACTGCAGAGGGATGAGGGACTGTGTGTGAGGAGGACACTACAGGGGGATGAGGGACTGTGTGTGTGTGTGAGGAGGACACTGCACGGGTATGAGGGACTGTGTGTGTGGAGGACACTGCAGGAGGATGAGGGACTGTGTGTGTAGAGGACACTGCAGGGGGATGAGGGACTGTGTGAGGAGGACACTGCAGGGGGATGAGGGACTGTGTGAGGAGGGACATTGCAGGGGGATGAGGGACTGTGTGAGGAGGACACTGCAGGGGGTGAGGGACTGTGTGTGAGGAGGACACTGCAGGGGGATGAGGGACTGTGTATGAGGAGGACACTGCAGGGGGATGAGGGACTGTGTGTGTGAGGAGGACACTGCAGGGGGATGAGGGACTGTGTGTGTGAGGAGGACACTGCAGGAGGATGAGGGACTGTGTGTATGTGAGGAGGACACTGCAGGGGGATGAGGGACTGTGTGTGAGGAGGACACTGCAGGGGATGAGGGACTGTGTGTGTGTGAGGACACTGCAGGGGATGAGGGACTGTGTGTGTGTGTGGAGGACACTGCAGGGGGATGAGGGACTGTGTGTGTGTGTGGAGGACACTGCAGGGGGATGAGGGACTGTGTGTGTAGAGGACACTGCAGGGGGGATGAGGGACTGTGTGTGTAGAGGACACTGCAGGGGATGAGGGACTGTGTGTGTGTGTGGAGGACACTGCAGGGGGATGAGGGACTGTGTATGTGAGGACACTGCAGGAGGATGAGGGACTGTGTGTGTAGAGGACACTGCAGGGGATGAGGGACTGTGTGTGTGAGGACACTGCAGGAGGATGAGGGACTGTGTGTGTAGAGGACACTGCAGGGGATGAAGGACTGTGTATGTGTGTGGAGGACACTGCAGGGGGATGAGGGACTGTGTGTGTGAGGACACTGCAGGAGGATGAGGGACTGTGTGTGTAGAGGACACTGCAGGGGGATGAGGGACTGTGTGAGGAGGACATTGCAGGGGGATGAGGGACTGTGTGAGGAGGACACTACAGGGGGATGAGGGACTGTGTGTGAGGAGGACACTGCAGGGGGATGAGGGACTGTGTGTGTGTGGAGGACACTGCAGGGGGATGAGGGACTGTGTGAGGAGGACACTGCAGGGGGATGAGGGACTGTGTGTGAGGAGGACACTGCAGGGGGATGAGGGACTGTGTGTGTGAGGAGGACACTGCAGGAGGATGAGGGACTGTGTGTGTGTGAGGAGGACACTGCAGGGGGATAAGGGACTGTGTGTGTGAGGACACTGCAGGGGGATGAGGGACTGTGTGTGTGTGTGGAGGACACTGCAGGGGGATGAGGGACTGTGTGTGTGTGAGGAGGACACTGCAGGAGGATGAGGGACTGTGTGTGTGTGAGGAGGACACTGCAGGGGGATGAGGGACTGTGTGTGAGGAGGACACTGCAGGGGATGAGGGACTGTGTGTGTGTGAGGACACTGCAGGGGATGAGGGACTGTGTGTGTGTGTGGAGGACACTGCAGGGGGATGAGGGACTGTGTGTGTGTGTGGAGGACACTGCAGGGGGATGAGGGACTGTGTGTGTGAGGACACTGCAGGGGGATGAGGGACTGTGTGTGTGTGGAGGGACACTGCAGGGGGATGAGGGACTGTGTGTGAGGAGGACACTGCAGGGGGATGAGGGACTGTGTGAGGAGGACACTACAGGAGGATGAGGGACTGTGTGTGTGTGGAGGACACTGCAGGGGATGAGGGACTGTGTGAGGAGGACACTGCAGGGGGATGAGGCCTGTGTGAGGAGGACACTGCAGGGGGATGAGGGACTGTGTGTGTGTGGATTACACTGCAGGGGATGAGGGACTGTGTGTGTGTGTGAGGAGGATACTGCAGGGGGATGAGGGACTGTGTGTGAGGAGGACACTACAGGGGGATGAGGGACTGTGTGTGAGGAGGACACTACAGGGGGATGAGGGACTGTGTATGAGGAGGACACTGCAGGGGATGAGGGACTGTGTGTGTGAGGAGGACACTGCAGGGGGATGAGGGACTGTGTGTGAGGAGGACACTGCAGGCGGATGAGGGAGTGTGTATGAGGAGGACACTGCAGGGGGATGAGGGACTGTGTGTGTGAGGAGGACACTACAGGGGGATGAGGGACTGTGTGTGTGGAGGACACTGCAGGGGGATGAGGGACTGTGTGTGTGTGTGAGGAGGACACTGCAGGGGGATGAGGGACTGTGTGTGAGGAGGACACTACAGGGGGATGAGGGACTGTGTGTGTGTGTGAGGAGGACACTTCCGGGGGATGAGGGACTGTGTGTGTGGAGGGACACTACAGGGGGATGAGGGACTGTGTGTGAGGAGGACACTACAGGGGGCTGAGGGACTGTGTATGAGGAGGACACTGCAGGGGGATGAGGGACTGTGTGTGTGGAGGACACTACAGGGGGATGAGGGACTGTGTGTGAGGAGGACACTACAGGGGGATGAGGGACTGTGTATGAGGAGGACACTGCAGGGGGATGAGGGACTGTGTGTGTGAGGAGGACACTGCAGGGGGATGAGGACTGTGTGAGGAGGACACTGCAGGGGGATGAGGGACTGTGTGTGAGGAGGACACTGCAGGGGGATGAGGGACTGTGTGAGGAGGGACACTGCAGTGGGATGATGGACTGTGTGTGTGGAGGACACTGCAGGGGGATGAGGGACTGTGTGTGAGGAGGACACTGCAGGGGGATGAGGGACTGTGTGTGAGGAGGACACTGCAGGGGGATGAGGGACTGTGTGTGTGAGGAGGACACTGCAGGGGATGAGGGACTGTGTGTGTGGAGGACACTGCAGGAGGATGAGGGACTGTGTGTGTGGAGGACACTGCAGGGGGATGAGGGACTTGTGTGGAGGACACTGCAGGGGGATGAGGGACTGTGTGTGAGGAGGACACTGCAGGGGGATGAGGGACTGTGTGTGTGTGAGGAGGACAGTGCAGGGGATGAGGGACTGTGTGTGAGGAGGACACTGCAGGGGGATGAGGGACTGTGTGTGTGTGAGGAGGACACTGCAGGGGGATGAGGGACTGTGTGTGTGTGAGGAGGACACTGCAGGGGACTGAGGGACTGTGTGTGAGGAGGACACTGCAGGGGGATGAGGGACTGTATGTGAGGAGGACACTGCAGGGGGATGAGGAACTGTGTGTGTGGAGGACACTGCAGGGGGATGTGGGACTGTGTGTGTGTGAGGAGGACACTGCAGGGGGATGAGGGACTGTGTGTGAGGAGGACACTGCAGGGGGATGAGGGACTGTGTGTGTGTGGAGGACACTGCAGGGGGATGAGGGACTGTGTGTGGGAGGAGGACACTGCAGGGGGATGAGGGACTGTGTGTGTGAGGAGGACACTGCAGGGGGATGAGGGACTGTGTGAGGAGGGACACTGCAGGGGGATGAGGGAATGTGTGTGTGTGTGGAGGACACTGCAGGGGGATGAGGGACTGTGTGTGTGGAGGACACTGCAGGGGGATGAGGGACTGTGTGTGAGGAGGACACTGCAGGGGGATGAGGGACTGTGTGGAGGAGGACACTGAAGGGGGATGAGGGACTGTGTGAGGAGGACACTGAAGGGGGATGAGGGACTGTGTGAGGAGGACACTACAGGGGGATGAGGGACTGTGTGTGTGGAGGACACTGCAGGGGGATGAGGGACTGTGTGAGGAGGACACTGCAGGGGGATGAGGGACTGTGTGTGTGGAGGACACTGCAGGGGGATGAGGGACTGTGTGTGTGTGAGGAGTACACTGCAGGGGGATGAGGGACTGTGTGTGTGGAGGACACTGCAGGGGGATGAGGGACTGTGTGAGGAGGACACTGCAGGGGGATGAGGGACTGTGTGTGTGTGAGGAGTACACTGCAGGGGGATGAGGGACTGTGTGTGAGGACACTGCAGGGGGATGAGGGACTGTGTGTGTGTGTGGAGGACACTGCAGGGGGATGAGGGACTGTGTGTGTGGTGGACACTGCAGGGGGATGAGGGACTGTGTGTGAGGAGGACACTGCAGGGGGATGAGGGATGTGTGTTAGGAGGACACTGCAGGAGGTTGAGGGACTGTGTGTGAGGAGGACACTGCAGGGGGATGAGGTACTGTGTGTGTGTGGAGGACACTGCAGGGGGATGAGGGAGGCCTGGGAGGCTCCAGACACAAGCCAAAGAGCTTCCGTGCCCTCCAGCCTTCAGAGTGCCCTAGTGCTAAACATTCTATTTCTTGCAGGTAATCTGGGGGTCACAACTTTCTCTGTCGGTTTGCTCTTCAGGTCAGGGGTGCTCAGTGGGTGGTTTCTGTGGACTAGCTTTTCAAGTCAGAGGAATCACAATGTCTGATCCTTCCTCACAGTTACACTTGTGTGTAAAGCAGCATGTGCCTGGCCCTTGGTGAGCACTCAGCAGATACGGCATCCACTCCTTTTCTTACCTGAGAACATGTCTCTAGCAAAGAATGACCTTTGGTTCCGCGTTATTTTTCTTCAGGAGCTGGGATCTAGAAGGGAGAAGGCAAAGGAACATGGTTCTCTGGGAGTGGGCAATGAGATTGGTGGCGTGGGGGAAGGGCGGATACTATATGTTTTTTTCCCATATGAGACAAGTTCTCACTATGTTGTCCAGGAACTATGTAGGCCAGGCTGGCCTTGAGCTCATCTGCCTCTGTCTCCCGAGTGCTGGGATTAAAGGTGTGTCCATCTGGGTGGTTAACAGGTAGGAGATGCAGCTAGTTGAGCATACCTGAAGACCTGGGCTTGCTTAAGGAGGCTTCTAGCCTTGTTGACCTCCTGGGCCAGTATCTTTAAGTCATCCCCTTCAAACAGTGGCAACTTGGGATCCTAGGGGAGGAGAAATGAAGGTAAAATTCGATATACTAAACTGACTAGATGAGACCTGAAACTCTAAAGTCTCCGAAGGTGGTTAGAGCGCATTAGATGCAGCCTCTCGCCAGAGGCAGGGAATCCTTGTGGCCGCAGCTCACACATCTCCACCTATCCAGGCAGCCACTCCACACATGGGATGGTTTGAAATTAGATGCTGCGAGAGTCAGCATGTGGGGTGGGGTGGAGGAGGCGGGGAGGGACCAAGGGAGCATCCACATTTCAGTGAATTTGGCTCTTCCCTGGGCGCATGAGGAGAAAGTGGTATGTATGTGTCTTATCTAAACTGCTGGTCAGTCAGGAAAGTCACTCAAGCCCTTTCTCCACTTCTAGTGAAACAGAGCCTCACAGGAATGTTTCTGAAGACATTGACCACTAAAACTCCAGAGTCCCAGAGCTCTGAGGTGGAGAGCCGGCGGCAGTGGGAGAGCAGTTGTTCCCACTGTGCGGGCAGAAGCCTTCCGATCTGTGTGGTGGTGCACATTTGTAACCCCAGAGGGAAGCAGGAGGATCACGAGTTCAAGGCCAGCCTCAATCACGTAGCGAATTTGAGGCCAGCCTAAGCTATGTGAGACCCTTGTCAAACACCCAAGGCCTGGGGACCTGGAGATGTAGGTCAATGGAAGAATGCTTCCACGGGCCCTGGACTCAACTTCCAGCCCTCCTGAACAACAGAGATAAAAGTTCAAGCCAGGCCTGGTTGCACATACTTGTAATCTCTGTACTGGGGAAGAGGAGGCAGGAGGCTCGGGGGTTCAAGCCTACATAGAAAACCACTGTCTCTAAAGGCTCTGTCAAAACAAAGAAGAGTTAACTATGTGCACCATTTCCCTGCTAAACGGGAAGGGGCTCCTTGGAACCTTCGGCTCCTCAGCGTTTGTTGTACAGTAGTAGCTAACTGATGACTTCATTCCATGCTGCTTAGAGGAAATGAACGTCCGTGTTCCAGAGAATG
Organism: Peromyscus maniculatus bairdii; assembly: GCF_049852395.1. Lineage (NCBI taxonomy): Eukaryota > Metazoa > Chordata > Mammalia > Rodentia > Cricetidae > Peromyscus > Peromyscus maniculatus. The sequence goes on along the minus strand of NC_134852.1, from coordinate 130,901,735 downwards.
AACACAGGAGTCCAGAGGAGTTAAAGCACAGTGGTTCTGAGCCTTGTCTCGGGGCTCAGCTCCACCCTTCTTCTGACTTTGGGCACACACTTCAACTTCTTGAGCTGTTTGTCTATGCAGGGATGAGGATGTAAGAGTGGCTGATCCAAAGAGGTCATCGAAGTAAAGTGATCGCCCCACATTGTAAACACTCAACTGGTGGAAACCAGTCTGACCTAACCACAGCATTCCCAATCTGTGTCCACCTTCAGGGGGAGTTGGCTTAGAGAGACAGCCATGGGAAACATGCCCCTCTTGATCAGCATTGTGTATTACAAGAGAAGCAGAGATCTCAGGGGGCAGGAAGCCAGCACCTGGGGAGGCTTCCTGAAGCCTCTCCAGGAGACTCACATTTATGACTGGTGACCTACCCCTTCCTTGATGAAGCCTCTGGTGAGCAAGCCATGAATACTGCTGAGGGTGTCCTCACCCACAGGACAGTGGTAACGTCCTCTACTGAGGGAAGCCAGCTTCTTCAGGAACTCAACTGCTGCTCTGGAGGAAGAACAGAGGCTCAGGGACTCACAGAGGCCAGGAGAAGCAAGCAGAGCCCAGTGGGACTTAAGTCTTGTGGAGCTCAAGGGAAAGCAGCCTTGCAAATGGGCCTCAGCTTGTGCCATCCAGATCACCGTTAGGACCGTCAAGGACACTCTCAGGCACGGTACACACATCCACCACTAGTGTCTACTGTGTGAAAGGCCTACAGGGACACAAATATGGTCCTTATAGAGTTCATAGTTGAGCCAGAGAGAGAAAATATGTACCCAAGTAACCAATTTTATTAATAATAAAGTTTATTAATTTATTTTATTGGGGATTGAACTCAGGGCCTCACGCATCTAACTATGTACTCTGCCACTGAGACATGCCTTCAGCCCTCAGGATAAAGGGTTCTTTAAAGGGGCTGCATCTTGTCTAACACATGTTCTTCTAAAGGACCATCTGTAATAAGAATTGTTCTATCAAGATCAAGCCAGTTTAAAATGCCAGCATGGAGGAGGAGGGGGTCCAGAAGGTCTCCTCTTGGCTGAGGAGCTAGTGAGAGTTGGTGGCTAGTCGGGGAGGGAAGAGTTGCTTCTCTTTGGGTGTGTGGCCACTGGTAGGCTGCCAGGCCCCAGCAGATGGCCCCCTATCCATGTACATTCAGGCAGCACAAATTAGACTCAGTGTGCTATCTTAATAAAAAAGAAAGATGGGGCTTGAGAGAAATGGCTCAGTGGCTCAGAACTCTTGTTGCCTTTGCAGAGGTCCTGGGTTTGAGTCCTAAGATCTACATGGTGGCTCACAACCATCTATAACTCCAGTTCTGGGGGCATGAACCCCTCTTCTGACTTCTGAAGGTACCAGGCACTCTTGTTACAGATATACCTACATGCAGACAAAATATTCCTACATATAAGATAAAATAAATAATAGTTTTTAAAAAGGAAGAAAAACCATGAAATTGAGAGGAACATATTGTGGGGGGTCTAAGGGAAATTGGAGGTTGGAGTTGGGGGTAGGTGTAATCATTCATGCATACATGGATGACATTTTCAAAGGATAAATAAAAATATTAAAGACAGTGCTATGATGATGTTTTCTTTTCTAGTTCCCCCAAATATTCATAAATGTTTTCCCCAAGTAAAGAAGGCCAGAAGGGAGAAGACAACAGGAATCATGAGCTAGGGTGCATCAGTTCAAGGGTGCAGAGTGACGTAAGATCGGCTTGTTGCTTGGTCAGTCTGGGGTGGGGAGAGGGTTGCTGCTGCTCTGTGGTGTCCAGGTCACTAACTAAAGCAATGCATTCCTAGTTCCTGTGTCTAAGGGAGGCCCTGGCTTAGTGGAGGCTCTCAGGCCTTTAGACTTGTAGCCTAGGAGAAGCAAGTTGAGCTTACTGCAGCTGCTCACCTGTCTGTGCTCGTCAGGGAGATAGTATGCACTTTGACGTCTCTCCCCTTCAAGAGCCTTTGCACAGTGTCGAGAATAAGGCTGCAGCTTGTGTCTGGTTTCCCGTCAGTTAGGAGGTACAGGCCTTGCATATCCTGAAAGCTGAAGGCTTTCTAAGAGAGCATAGGGAGGTAGTCAGACATGGGAAGAGAGATTCACTGGGAAGGGCAGAAATGGCCCAAAGGAGGAGACTCTGTCCCCAAGGAAAATATGTCTGACAGGATTCTAAAACTGCCCATTGAGATTATGATTCTGGGCCACCAAGACAGCTCAATGTGTCAGTTGCTTTCTATGCAAGCCTGGCAATGTGAGTTTGATTCCTGGAACCCATGTAAAGTTGGAAGGAGAGAACTAACTCTACGAAGTTGTCTTCCACACATATGCCATGCCATGTATGCCCACACAAATCATATCCCCCACCACACACAATGAAAACAAATTTTAAAAAAGACTGAAATTCCACTTCCAGCCTAAGATAGAGCAAGGGAGCCGCTGAGGGTCAGGAGGGGGAGCATGGACCACTTCCTATCTTGTTAGTTCCACACAAGCCACCCAACTTCCCTAAGCCTCTGTGTCTTCCTCTGAAAATGAGAGCCCTGTTAGGTTATTAGGAGGATGAGATGAGGTGACATGCTGTAGGTTCCAGAGCATCATGGGCTACTGGTATGGGGTGGCACTGTGCGTGCTACAGGATAGGGCAGCACTTGCCATTAAAGCGGATAAGAATGAAGTGTTCCCCTGGGCTTGTAAGTGCGTCACCCACTGCATAGCCTCGTGACACGCTGATTCTGTGGTCTCCACCAGAGTGTTCTGCCATGGCTTCAGGTCCTTGGCAAAGCTAAGCAGGTTAAAACTGGAGAGGAAGAAAGAGAAGGGGGCAGAGAGAGGAAAAACGATTGGTAAGAACAGGCCAGTTTGTGCTGATGTTGTGGAAGTCACCTCCGTGAGGACTGTTCACTTGAGGACTCTGCATGAGTCCAGACACTGAGAAGGGAGAGGGTACCCCTTGAACATGCTAGATGCAGATGTAAAGAGATTAAGATGCTGCCCTGGGGCAAAAAGGTGTTCTTTCCTTTTTCAAAAGGAAATTCAAAAGAGCATTTCTCGTTTCTAAAATCTCTCTACCCCTTGGAACTGTGAGGAACTGGAAGTGTGCTCAGCCTGGGAAAACGGGGAGCTGCCCTCTAATCTTCCTGATCCTACCCAGCCCAGCCCTGTCACCTACCTGTCACAGTGCTTCCTCAGCTGCTCCCAAATCAGCAGAATCATCTCTGTCTTCATCTGCTGCAAGTGGGGGCCCATGGAGCCTGACGTGTCCAGCACGATGCACACATTGCTTTCCAAGATGGTGCCAAACAGCCTGCGGCTTCCTGCTCCCAGGTGGGTGGCAGAGGCAGAGAAGGGGTGAGACGTTAGTTTTCCTCATGGTCTCTACAAAATACCAAGTCTTATAGCACCTACTGCCTCCTCCATAACTGGTCACAAGTTCTCCACTGGGAGATGGCCCTGTGGTAGTGCTAGGGAAGTCAGCTGTCCAAGGGCTGACTTGAGATTTGGGAGATCAAGATTTCATCTCTGGGGACTGGAGAGAAAGCCAGGGAGAGGGACTGAATGGAGACACCTGTGTGGGATAGGTGAGACATAAACAGAAGTTGTCCAAGGCCTGGGGACACAGCTCAAGGGGAGATCCAGAGGGCTAGCAATTTGTCCAGAACCTACAGCTTACAGACTAGGTTCTGTCTTGGTCCCCAAATCCACACTTCTGCTGTGAAATGTTGTTCTGTATGCTTTGAATATGTGGTGCTCTGATTGGTTAATAAATAAAACTCCGATTGGCCAGTAGCCAGGCAGGAAGTTTAGGCGGGGCAAGCAGATGAGGAGACAGGAAGAGGAAGGGCAGAGTCAGGAGTCGCCAGCCAACACAGATGAAGCAAGATGACAAGACAGCTGAGAAAAGGTACCAAGGCATGTGGCTAAACATAGATAAGAATTATGGGTTAATTTAAATGTAAGAGCTAATCAGTAATAAGCCTGAGCTAAGGGCCAAGCAGTTATAATTAATATAAGCTTCCGAGTGATTATTTTATAAGCAGCTGTAGGACCACGGGGCCTGGTGGGACCGGAGAAACCTTCCTACTACACACTTCCATCAGGCATCCTCTAACTTTGGTCTTCTGGTTGTACAAGGCTAAACAGAAATGACAGTGGAGAGTTCAGCAAGTATCTGAGATGACCAATGTCATGAACACTGGTGTTCCCTGGGACAGCAGAAGAAAACTGACAAATGGCTGGAATATCAACTAGCCACTCTCCACCGAGTTTGTTGGACCTTGGTGTGTGGTGATATACTATTCATGCTGAAATGTGATATTTTATTTGTATGTTAGTAAAGTTTGCCTGGAGGTCAGAGGTCATAGTGAAGTCATAAACAGAAGTCAGGCGGTGGTAGCACACGCCCTTAATCCAATCACATGGCGGGCAGAGTCTCTGTGTGGTCAAGGACACAGTCAAGGTGGTGATATGTGCCTTTAATCCCAATACCAACCATAGAGACCTGGAGGTCTGTATAGATGGGCAGTGATGAAGTGATGTGGCTGGGCTTAGAACCAATGAGAAGGCAGAACAGGAAGGCAATAAAAGCACAGTTTAGACAGGAAGAAGCTCTCTCTGGGAAAGCACACCCTGGTGGTAAGTTAAGGCTAGTCATGGCTGTTTGCCATTTCTCTGATCTCTTTGGCTATTACCTCTGTATTTGGCTCTGTGTTTCTTATTTAATAAGACTGTTTAGAAATTCATCTACATTGGTGCCCAGGGTCTTCCAGGATCCATCTGGGTGTCCCAAAGCAATACTGTCAAATGGAAGATAAGAGGAAAGCCAGCCTGAAGCTAGCAAGGTGGTCTATGAGACTGGCCAGGCAGCTGGTCAGCCCTCCAAGGACCTCAACCACACACATTCCATCTAGAATCTGATGGCAGGAACATAGTGTGAGCCACCATGCCCTGCCCATTTTCACCTTCCAAATCTCTCATGCTCTGCCCACTTCTCCGCCTACGTAACCTAGGCCAGCTCTCTTCATCTCCCCGAAGAGCAGGACCAGATAATGCCTGTTCTGCTCTATCCCCCAAGAGTTTATCATCCACAGAGCAGCAGAGGGATCATTTTCTACTATGGAAAATCTGCTAATGGCTTCCCGTTGTTCTTAGTAACATCTGTACCCTGGTTGCATCTCCTCTCTCTCTCCCCTCTCTCTCTCCTCTCTCTTTCCTCTCTCCTCTCTCCTCTCTCCTCTCTCCTCTCTCCTCTCTCCTCTCTCCTCTCTCCTCTCTCCTCTCTCCTCTCTCCTCTCTCCTCTCTCCTCTCTCCTCTCTCCTCTCTCCTCTCTCCTCTCTCCTCTCTCCTCTCTCCTCTCTCCTCTCTCCTCTCTCCTCTCTCCTCTCTCCTCTCTCCTCTCTCCTCTCTCCTCTCTCCTCTCTCCTCTCTCCTCTCTCCTCTCTCCTCTCTCCTCTCTCCTCTCTCCTCTCTCCTCTCTCCTCTCTCCTCTCTCCTCTCTCCTCTCTCCTCTCTCCTCTCTCCTCTCTCCTCTCTCTCTCTCTCTCTCTCTCTCTCTCTCTCTCTCTCTCTCTCTCTCTCTCATGCTCTTTGCTTGGCCCCTCCTTACCACACTGTCCTCTTCAGTCTTTGAACTCAGAGTTGCCCCTTCCACTCAAGGCCTCTGCCCCAGACTGCCTTTCTTCTACACATCACTTCAGGGACACTTTCTCTGAGATGACACTTTCCCACCTAAGCCAGCCGCCCTTCATGGTACCGCACGCGCCCACTTATCACTGTTGCTGTATCACACTTGTTTGTGACTCCTTGGATAACAGCTCCCTCCTAGACCACATGATCCATGAGCTCAGGAGCCCTGTTGGGAGCTGCCTTCTACCCTCTCCCACATACCTGGCAGGAGTTCTCAACACTTCTTCATTGAATGAATGAGTGAGTGAACAAATGAATGAAGTACCCCCCCCCCCCGGGTGAGTTTGTGTGTCTGAGTCCTGGGGACTGAATGTGTGGCTTTGTACATGTTGGGCAAGCACTCTGCCACTAAGCCACATCCCTGGCTCTCAGGTGAGTTTGAAGTACAGGTGTTTGGGTATGGACCTGTATGTGAGGTGTGAGATCCTTGCTACAAATGATGGCACTCAGTCATCAGCTCTTCCAAGTGGCTGGTGTGAGTTGGGAACAGGGGACACTACTTCCCCTTTGCCCTGCCCTAACACGTGACCTGTCTGTCACCTCTGGAGATGGGAAGAAAGGCTTGGGGAAGCAGCACTCATGGTCACACACTATGACCACAGACTGTTTAATACATAACCCCCATTTCCTACCACCCGGCAGCAATGGTCGGAACTAGGACATCCTCAGTCATGTACAGGGAAGTGACGGAGGTATTCAGCTCTGTAGGTAGCCTGGACAGGCAGACGCTCCCTCTGGTTCCCATCCCACACTTCTGTCCCCTAGCCCCTTGCCTGACCTCTGGACCCAGAGCTTGCTCATTCAGTTCAAGGAGAATCAGCTTGGAAAAATCCACTGGCCTGACAGTTCTTGAGGAGTTGGCCTTGAAGGACTGACCCTGAAATTCTGGGGTTAGCCTTACCACTCTCTCTCGGGCTCCTCCCGCCTTTCCAGGCTGTAGTCAGACTCACCAGACAGCAGCCACTGCAGCCTTTTCACATAGCACCTCATCACCTTCTCCATGCACGTGATGTACTCCTCCATCTCCCGCAGCGTCCACCGGATGTGCTTAACCACTCCCTGGGGGAGGCAAGCAGAGGCTGATACACCCCACCAGTGGTGGTTCACAGTCTCAGAACCCCTAAAATGGTTTACACTGTGGAAACAAACAACTCTCCGGCTATTTCTTTAAATATATATTTGTTTGTTTGCATGCTTCATTCATGAAGCAGGGTCTCACTATGTGGCCCATGCTGGCCTTGAACTTATCATCTTCTTTCTTCTGCCTCCTGAGTCCTGGCATTGCAGACACAGACCATCGCGTTTGGAACGGTTTTATTTATTGAAAAGTTATTTTTCTTTTAATTTACTACTAGATTCCATGATTCTGTGAAGCAGTGGAAAATAGGGGAAGGGTGGATGACAGAGTCACCGGAGTAGTGAAAACCACCTCATCTCCAAGTTTAAAATAGAAAATCCTGCCGGGCGGTGGTGGCGCACGCCTTTAATCCCAGCACTCGGGAGGCAGAGCCAGGCGGATCTCTGTGAGTTCGAGGCCAGCCTGGGCTACCAAGTGAGCTCCAGGAAAGGCGCAAAGCTACGCAGAGAAACCCTGTCTCGAAAAACCAAAAAAAAAAAAAAAAAAAAAAAAAAAAAAAAAAAATAGAAAATCCTTAACCAAGGGCCAGAAGGTCTGTACATTTCAAGTGGAAAGATAACCTCAGACAGAGAGGGGTGAGCATGAGAAATGACCCCACTTTCTCTTAGTGGATACTTTTCAGGCTATTTTAGTTCCCTCAACTGGCGCTGATAACATGGTATCAAAGGGCGAAGTGGGGAAGAAGCCAATTTTAATTTTGTACTGAATGCACTTACTGCAACCTCAGAATAATGGGAAAAGCACCTGTCACCCAGAGAGCAGGGAAGGAACCTGGCCCTCCTGCCATCCTACCAGACCCAGGGCCAGTGTTGGGGCACTGTGATGGTGTGAGGGAGAACGGCTCCCAGAGGGTCACATGTTTGAATCCTGCCCCCCCCCCCGTTGGGAAGGATTAGAGTTGTGACCTTGTTGGAGAAGGTGTGTCCTTGGGGTGGACTTCGAGGTTTCAAAAGCCCATGCCATTCCCAGTTAGCTATCTCTCTGCCTCCTGCTTGTGGTGTGAACCCTCAGCTACTGCCAATGCCTGCTTGTCTGCTGCCATGCTTCCCGCCACAATGGTCCTGGACTCTAACCCTCGGAAACCGTAAGCCCCAAGTAGACTCTTCTCTCTACAAATTGCCTTGGTCATGGTTTTTGATCACAGTGACTGCAAAAGAAGACAGGTACCAACTGCTTTGGAGTGGCTACTTTAGTCACTGCCTGTGTGCTTAGTATCTGCTTCTGGGTCTTGCATCTATTCCAGAGTATGACCTCAGACCCCGCGGGCTTGGCTTTTTCTTTTTCTACCAGAATTCTGTGTTTTCCATCAACCGAGGGAAGTCCTACTTTAGGGAGTGAGGCTGTACCAGGAGGAACAGATGTCAGTGTCCCCTGACCTTTTCTCTGCCGCTGGCAGTTGCCAAAAGTAGTGAACTGGGGGATGAGGAACACACACACATCGTCACTTACATTGATCTCTACACTGGGGAAGAGAGTGCAGTGCTTGGCTGCCCTGCGTGCTGACCTCTGACTTCCACAGTGGGGCCCGAGGCATCTGGAGAGCTCCAGCTTCAGTTTCTTCAGCCCGCAGGTGGCTATCCACTTTAGAATAAAAAGGTAACTCGGGTAAGGTAGGCCTACGTGAGCAGCTGGCTCACAGGTCAAAGGCTTTTGTTGGAAGTATGCCCCTGGTCCCCTCCGAGCATCTATTATGCTCCTGGTCTCCTCTGAGCATCTATTATGCTCCTGGTCCCCTCTGAGCATCTATTATGCCCCTGGTCCCCTCTGAGCATCTATTATGCCCCTGGTCCCCTCTGAGCATCTATTACTTGCAAATCTTCTCCTCAGCTCTGGGAGAGAGATGCACAAGAATGGCCAACAGGGAACCCAATGCATTGAGCATATACTTGGCCTTGTTGACTCTGGTAGATATTATTGATTCTTAACACCCAGCACAACTTTCTATTATAATGGCTGGGTTTAAATGGTCTAAAGTTCAGACTCTAAAACCAGTCAGGATAACCTTAGTCTCTTCATCCAATGGAGAGATGTCAGGATGTAGGCTCCAATCCATCTGAGCATGATATCCAGGATCAACCCAGCCAGAACCAAGGCCAGGCTGTCATTGAATGGTTGTGTGGAAAAAGATGACAAGAACCAGTAGGGGGATTTCTGTTGCTTATACCCCAAAGGATCTGACATCAATGAGGAGGACTATGACAAAATACACTTTAGTGGTGCCTCATATCAATCTTATGAGATAGGTACAATGTCTTCATTCATTTTATTTATTTATTTATTTTGGTCTTTCTCTTTCTTTTTTTGACAGGAGTCTCTTTATTAGTCCTGGTTGTCATGGAACTTGTTATATTAGACCAGGCTGACCTTGCACAGAGATCCACTGGCCTTTGCCTCCTAAGCGTTGGGATTAAAAGTGTACACCACTCGGCCCAGCTTGTTTTCACTTTACACAGTGAGACTGAGTGTAGTTATGTGACGTCCCGATGCCACCCAGCTAGGAGGTAGCAGACTCTCTGAGCTTATTGCCATTGCCGTATGTGTTACAGTCAGCAGCCATTCTTAACAGCTTTGTCTTCTTTTCCAAGTACACCCACCCTCCCAGAAGCCACGGTTAGTAGAAGGAATCACTAAGGGGTGTGTGCTGACATGCACAACTTCATACCTCTCGACTTGAGCAAACAGCATCCTTCCTGGGCAGCTCAATACAAGAGTTAGCCCTTCTAATAAACTTCCCTTGAGGGTACCTCTTGGACATAGAACCTAGGAGAAATACAGCGGTGTTACCACAGATATGTCTCTACCTTCCTCCCTTTCTCATGTCAACTTCCCTGCCAGTCAAATTCATTGCAAATTATTTAGGTATTCTGCTGGAGATGTGGAAAGCAAATTATGAGGATGGGGGCGGGCTGCTCAGGGCTCCCCTTCTCCATTTAGCAAGGAATCCAGCTAGAATGGGTACTGTGATGGCCAATCTCCATCGTCAAATTGACTGGATTCAGAGCCACCCAGAAGACATGCCTCTGCATGTATCTTTGAGGGAACTTCCGAGAGATTTGACTGAGGAGGGGAGAGCCGCTCTGAATGTGGGCAGCACCATTGCATGGGCTGCAATAACAATGGTCAGAATAAATGGGGAAAAAGGGGTAAATACCAGCATTCAGTTTTCTATGCTTCCTGATTGTAGACACAGCCACCTTGTGTCCCTGTTGGCACAGCTGAGAGCGTCTCCCTCCACAACTTTCCATCAGGATGGACTAAAGCTCATCAAATCGTGAGCCCAAATACAGTCTTCCTTTAGCTGCTTTTGTTTGTATTTTGTTATATGAAGAAGAAAAGTAACTAATATAGGTACCATTTCATAGCGACCCAATGGCAGGCCAAGGGAAATCTTTATTCCTCTCCTAACTGTCCTCAGGGCTCAGGAAACTGCCTCTCCCGGAAGGCATATGAGAGAGCCCATCTGCACATGTCCATTTCTTTGGCTGGGAGAACTGAGCTGTTTAAGGACAGGCCTACTCCAGAGGCTGAGTCCTGAAGGAGATAGACGGGCTACTGTCCTCACCAGGTTGCCCAGGGCCAGGAGCTCTAGCTTACCCACACTATTCCCCGAGTCTGTGCAGAACACAGAGAGAGCTGTATCTTCTGCCCCGGGCTTGGCCTTCCTCCTCTGTTCCATCATCCCCTCTTTCCCAGGATGGACTGCAGCTGGAAGACAGTTGAGTTTTGGTTGGGCTACTCTGTAGGTCCTACTGATAAAGCCATGTTGCTTGGCTCTCTCTATTTCAGCTAAGATCTACCCTGGGCATGGCATTCTCAGGCTCCTCGCTCCCATCTCGGGTTCCTTGCCCTCGTCTGGACCAGTAATAGCTGGAGTTACTCTCCCCAGGTCCTGATAGCTCCTGGACACAGTGTTAATGCTTAGTGTGCCTGTGCCATCTCCTCATGGTCCCCCAGGTTACAGATGGGCTAATAAGAAACAGAGTGGAGATTCCTGGGCTTGCTGCCCTGAACCACAGTGCTAAACATCTTTTTCTTCAAAACAAAGATACATAGTCTCAGGTTTATGAAGTGAGTACTTTCATTAAAAATAGCTGTGGCTTCTCTTGATGAGCCCCTTTTGGACTGAACCCTGGCAGTAAAATCAGCAAATAGGGAACTGACTGACTGCTGAGGGCTGATGGCTACAGGCCTTATGAGAAGCATCTCGGCTGATAGGCTGGCAGCCAGTCAAGCGTCATCATCATTTAGTCACTTTCATTATTAATTCATGCCTCAGTGGTACCTGAGCTGACCCTCCACCCCCACCTCTCCGCTGCCATTCCTTACCTGAAGAGATGCTTGCTTTGCCACTGAGGGGATGACACTTCAGAGCTTTTAGCTGGGGGCTCTTGTCTCCATTCAGGTCATCTTTAATTTTCTAGAAAACAGGCCATCTTTCCCATCAGAGGCCTGCTGCCTGTGGCAGGCAGTTCCCCAGTCACCCTGACCTCAACCTGCCAGTCAAGAATGTTTCCAGGGAGGGATTGAAGGGAGTTAGCACCTCAGGCACATTTGGCCCAACTTCTGCGGCAGGTTTCACAGGGGGCTCTGGGTTTGGGAGTGAAAAGGTGTTTAAGTGTGCGCTTTCATACATGTAGTATAAAAGAGTACCAGTGGAGCATTGGGTGTTTGCCAGAACCTTCTTTACTAGTTTCCTGATTCTCTTCCTACTAGACTAGATTTTCTGGGCCTCCAGCATGACAAACAACCATTTAGGTAACTTCTAGGCTCTAATTTTGTTGTTGTTTTAAGACATAGTTTTGAGGCCTTTGCTGGCCTGGAGCTTGCTGTATTGACCAGTCTGGCCTTGAACTCATAGAGATCTGCCATTCTACCTGACATTTCTATGTCCTCTTGGGCCCCTCAGTTTTAGAGGAATTCTTTCCTTACTGGGCATACACAGAACATAGTAACAGTTTAATAATGTCAGCAGAGGCACCAGGGCAGCAAAGGGATCCTTTTGTGCTGAAAAGGGCCTAAATGTCATCACTCCAGGGAGGGCTCAGCCTGTCAGGAGGGCCCAATAGAAGCCATGGTGCAGCCTAGCCCTCCTCATACTGAGTCAGCTATGAACTACTGAAGGTACTAAAGGAAAGCCCTGAGATGCTGGGGTTCTCCCAGAACTGGGAGATATTAAGAGGGGGTGGGGATGAGCCTGGGATGTTGGGCTTCTCTGAGTGAGATTTTGGAATGCCTTGGAAGTGCAGTGTATGGTTAAGCTATACATGCCTGGGATAGACTTGCCCATTCTGAAGTGTGTGTGTTCACTAGTCAGCAGCCTTCAGGGTTCACTGACTCTTCTGCTCACAGCGCTGAGCTGTGTCCCCTCTAGAAGGCCCTCTGACCACTTAGGTGAGCAACGAGCATTTTACGTAAGACACATTTGATGCCCATGAATGATGATAATCCCCAGCAGGCATAGGTTGAGATTGGGAGTCCTGTCATACCCCCACTAAGCTTGGTCTGCAGCAACAAGGTCCTATTAGCGACTTACTCTTTCCCCCACAAACCCTCAGGTTGAGCTACCACATGCAGAGGAGGAGGGTACAGTTCCACAGAGATCCTAGAATGAGGCTATGGAATGAAGCTGAGGCATAATCAAAGTACAGGGGAGTAGGAGAGCCATAGGTGCCCCCTCTAAGCTAAGAGGCAGGTCCTCTTCCCAGTGGGCCCCAGGGGACATCCCTCCCGGGTCTCTGCCCCCACCAGTGTTAGCTCTGGGGCTTGGCCCAGTTCTTTTAAGATCTAGGAAAGACAAGGAGACAAACTGGAAACAAATCCTCTGTGTGTTATTAGGGAAGGGAGTCAAACCATTCTGGCCACCGAGGGGGCTGTGGGCTTGGGAGGACAGAGATTCTTGGACGGACTTTGCTTGAGCATCCTTGGCTTGTCTTTCTGAAGGGCTGCACTTTGCAGTTCTTTTCCTGAATGGTTCTTCAGGGAGGCCACGAGGAGGGCACACTGTAAAGGGGGTTGGGTGGTTAGCAGCACACCAGCCACTGTGGGTAGATAGACACACATGCACAGCAGGACAGAATCCTCTTGATGCTTCTTTCTGCTCAGAGAATGCAGTTTGGGGCTGTGGATTAAGCTTATGAAGAATAAGGATGCTCTTATTGTATTGGACACTAGGCAAATTCACATTTGGGGTCTCAAGCCTTCAGACCAAGAAGATATGCTAACATCATTTTATACCCAGCTCTTACAGTTTGAATATGAAATCTCTCCTGCTGACTCATGTATTTAATGCTGGGTCCTTTACACTACTTTGAGAGGTTCTAGAAACTATAGAAAGAGGGGCCTCGCTGGAAGAAGGTTATCTGGAAGCAGATCCTTGGGAACTGGACCGCTCTCTGTCCCATTCTCTCTGCCCCAAAATCAGCTGCTCTGTTCCAGAACATGTCCCAGCCATGATGCTCAGCATCACCCATGTCCTCAGTCATGATGCTCAGCCTCACCTGTGTCCCCACCATGATTCTCAGCCTCACCTATGTCACAGATTCTTCCCTTGGCTTGGATATGGGCCCTACAAACTCCCTGTCTATCTTAGGCTCCAAATTTCTGCTGTGGAATAATCCTTTTGTACACTGTGAAGATGTGCTCTCTCATTGTTAATAAAGAGCTGATTGGCCAATAGCTAGACAGGAAGAGGTTAGGCAGGAAAGCCAAACTGAAAGAATACTGGGAAGAAGAGCGTGGAGTTGCCAGCCAGACACAGAGGAAGCAGGAGATGAACACGCCATGCTGAAAAAAGTTACCACCACATGGTAGAATGTAGATAAGAAGTATGAGATAATTTAAGTTGTAAGAGCTAGTTAATAACAAGCCTAAGCTATTGACTGAGTATGTATAATTAATAATAAGTTTCTGTGTCGGTTATTGGGGAGCTGCTGGTGGTCCTGACAAAAAAATCCATCTACAAATGGTACCCAACTTGGGGCACCTACATCCACATAAGACTTGAGAAAGCTTTAAAAAGGTTCTAAACACACACAAAAAGAGGTAAATGTGGCTTCCCAGTCTTGTGTCTCTCATGCTGGCTGCAAAACAGAGACATGTCTCCCAACTGCTGCCTGCGGGCTTGAGTTGCCCATGCGAGCCCCACCAGCATGAGCCCTGCCAGCATGCCATGAGCTAAGCCATGTGGTGAAGACAGAAAAGATTACAGGTATGCAGTAAAGACAGATCTAGATAGAAAAAAAAAAACTCTAAATGAGTTACATTGTGTTTAAAAATGTACATAGGCTTGAGAGAGAAAAGAAAAAGGGAATAGATAGCCATACAAAAAGAATAGTTTAAAAATAATAAAGTGCTTAAAAAAGTAGTAAAGTAATATAAAAGAAAAAAATCCACGTAAAGATGGAAAATACAAGAGGAGTCTGGATCCTGTATGTTATTGTGTTGTCTTTGATTTTTTTTTTAAACTTTTTTTTCTTTTTTGTTTTTTTGTGACAGGGTTTCTCCATGTAGTTTTGGAGCCTGTCCTGGATCTCACTCTGTAGACAGGCTGGCCTCAAACTCATACTGCCTATTGAGTGCTGGGATTAAAGGTGTGCACCACCACCACCCAGCTGTCTTTGAATTTTTTGATTGCTGATGAACAAATGATAGCTGCTGGAGACATTGGATTGTGAAGACTGCTGGATTAAAGCAACCTATATATTTTAAAATTGTCGACCTCAAAATGAAAGTCAAAAGATGTGTTGCTTTGGGGAAGAGGTTGTCCTTTTGTTCCCACAGAAAAAGAAAGACTGTGAACTTGTTCAAGGTTGAAGATGATCAGGTTTAATTGGGGAAAATCACCTGAAAATTCTGGCTACAGACATGAAGAAAGCAACCTAAATAAACCTGTAAGACATGTAATGTATATTTTACCTGCTCAAACATAAAACAAAAATTTATCTTTAACTGACTTGTACACACCACACATTCCATACTTGGGTTAATACAGATATGTATGTTATCTTTGAAAGTTTATGTATTTTTAGAACAAGGGGACTAGTGAAAGACACCAGTGAAAATGGATGGCCCAGATGAGCCAACATTTCAGAATGCCTCTGTTGCAGTTTCCTCAGAGTTCTGCATCCAGAACAGCTTCAGTGCTTCTGGTTGAGATGATCCAGCCTAACTGACTACTCCAGCCAGGGCTTAACTATTATCCTGAATATTCTCAGGGTCCCTTCCAAATGCTAGCTTCCCCAGACAACAGGAAGCAGTCTAGAGAAAATAACACCCACATTCTCAAAAGACAGGTTATGGATGTTTGTCATCATTTAAGGGGGGTTGGTTATAAATTTGTGTTGGTTATGGCCAGGGAAAAAGCTGAACAAAGGAGTTAAATTCAAAGATCTCTTTCCAAAGGAAAAAATTTATAAAATTTTTATAATATAAAAATCAAAAGGGTAGATTATTGAATCTACTTTAATCCAAAAAGCAACTATTGAACTCAAATATTTTCTATTGTTATGGATTTTGGTTTATTGATACAAATTTAAAGTTATTTTTGTTATACCGTATGTGTGTTTCTATTCTTGTTTGGGGTTTTGTGCTTATGCAGCTCACTCTTTTTTTTTTTTGCAGCTTTTTTTTTTTTTTTTGATTTTTTGAGACAGGGTTTCTCCGTGTAGCTTTGCGCCTTTCCTGGAACTCACTCGGTAGCCCAGGCTGGCCTCAAACTCACAGAGATCTACCTGCCTCTGCCTCCCGAGTGCTAGGATTAAAGGTGTGCACCTGGCCCATGCAGCTCATTTAAAAATGTAATGTATAATTAAGAAATACAAGTTAGTAGTTAGTTATCTATAATAATCAAACTTAGAGTCATATTAGTTATGTTTTCAAGGTTAAACAGATAATATTTAGATAGGCAGATGTTCAAACACTTCAAAGACCTACAGAATATGGCATTTAAGATGTCTAATAACCTGAGGCTTTTCATGACAGTAAGATATGTCTGCTCCTGGCAGCACCAATCTATTTCAATGAAGATGAAGGGCATTGAAAAAACTCCATATGGAGTTTATTTTCTTTATGGAAAAGGCTAGCCATTTGGGCAAATAAACTGCCCTTGCTTAGACTACTAACAGTATGCTGTCCAAACTGGACCAGCAGGATGCAACAGGGTGTGACTGCCAAATTTTGCAAAAAAAAGGTAGGACAGTCCTTCAATATGCCCTGCTTTTCAGAAATGTCTGTCAGATATGTTAGGCCTATAGGTCAAAGATGGATGCTTCAATGTTACAGAAGAGCTTTGGGTGACTGCCCAGGCAGCCAGGTGTCCTTGTCATTAGGCAATATTACATCCTTCTGGAGTCTTTGATGGAGTTAAAGAATAAATAGTTAAACTTATAGTTTTCATTAGTTATGATAAAAAGCAAATTAGATATAAAACTTTAGACTCATAAAGATAAGATAGATAATAGAGTATTTTCTCTAAATTTTTCAAATACAAATGAACTGGATATTGGAACTGTAATTCTTACTTGATAACTGTTTTTGTTATATATAGTTTTACTATGTTAAAGTTAAAACACTCCTTTTTAATTAGACAAAAAGGTGGAAATACTGTGGAATAATCCTTTTGTACACTGTGAAGATGTGTTGTTTTCATTGTTAACAAAGAGCTGACTGGCCAATAGCTAGACAGGAAGAGGTTAGGCAGGAAAGCCAAACTGAAAGAACACTGAGAAGAGGAGGGTGGAATTGCCAGCCAGATGCAGAGTAATCAGGAGATGAACATGCCATGCTGAAAAACGGTACCACCACATGGTAGAGTGTAGATAAGAAATATGGGTTAATTTAAGTTGTAAGAGCTAGTTAAGAACAAGCCTAAGATATTGGCTGAGCATTTATAATTAATAAGAAGTTTCTGTGTTGGTTATTGTGGAGTTGGTGGTCCTGACAAAAAGCTCTGCCTACAAATCTCTATCTCTACCCCTTATCTTTTTCCATCTGCCTTCAGGCCATCCTCATTTGTTACCTCATAGGCAAGGCCACCTTTCTCTCAGCCTTACCCCCACCATATCCACCCACCACAGACTGTTCCTACATTCACTTTCAGTTGATCAATGACACTACTGTCCGCTAGTTTCCCTAGAGAAAACCTTGGGACTACTTTAGGTTTCTTCTTGTCCTTCATCCTGTATGTTCCATCAGCTGTAAATTTGGTTAATTCATCTTTAAATATTCTCCTGTCTGTTTCCTTATTCCCACTCATGCCCTGGCATGATTTGGTCCCTTCCCATCTTTCTAATTTCACCTGTACTACTCAAATCTCCTTTGGGGAAGTGGTATTTAAATGAATTTTGAGTAACAAAGTGCAGGCCATGGATGATCTAGGAAGGAATAGCAGGCAGAGAATACAGCAGTTGCAAAGACTGAGATTAGGACCTGGTGGTGGTGGTGGTGGTGGTGGTGGTGGTGGTGGTGGTGCATGCCTTTAATCCCAGCACTTGGAAGGCAAAGGCAGGAGGATCCCTGGTCTACAAAGCAAGTTTCAGGACAGCAAAGGCTGTTACACAGAGAACCCTGTCTTGAAAACACACACACACACACACACACACACACACACACACACACACACACACACACACAGACTGAGATTAGGAAGGGACTTGGTGTGTTGAAGGAACTCAAAAGAGGCCAGACTCTATAGCATATAGATCAAAATCCAATGAAAGACAGAAAACAGTGTTCCACCTTGGCTGTCAGTGGATCTAGACATGGAGAGAGAAGCTGGTGTGAGCTGATTTGTGTCTCCTAAGATACACTGCAACTGGTAACTGCAAATGTGACCTTAAAAATAATGTCTCTGTAGCTGGAATTAAAATGTAAGTCAAGATGATGTCATATTGGAGTAGGTTGATCCTTTTCATTTAATATGACTAGTGTTCTTGTGAGAGAAAAGACCAACACACAGAGGGCAGCAGACAGCCATGTGCAGACAGAAACATAGGTTGGAATTACGTTTATACAGCTGAGGAATGTCCAAACGTGGACCAAATTTTAGAGACATCTTCTTGACTAGGCCTCCACTTTGGCCATCTCAGCTGAGTTTTAGCAAAGACTTTTCTCAGTGAGTTCAACAAGGCCACTCTCCCCTTGATATCCATATCACCCCTGCTTGAGTTCTAGGTCTTTGGACTGCCTTTAACAAGAACCTCTGAACCCTTGAAGCCTAATCAGCTCCCTCTTGGAGATTTTCCACCCATTGACTGCTCCTGGCCACAAATCCCCAGCTATTTCTGCTGTGTTTGGGGTTTTGTGTTTGAACTGTCTCCCTTATTGTAATAGTCTTAAAAGCCTTCCATGCCATTTATAATAAGCATCCAACACACTTGTTTTTCAACAAAACAAAAGGGAGGCAATAATAAAGACCTCTACTTACAGCCTACCAAAGGAACATGGCCCTGCTGCTACCTTGATTTCAGAGTTCTAGCTTGTAGCATTTTGTTGCGGCGGCCATGGCAGTTAAACACAGGTACCACAGATATATTAAACCTGAGCCCAGGGCATACCTTTTGGGAGTAGGTGAGGGCTTTTTCTATCTCGGATATGATGGCACTGATGTCATCACTCTCATAAATACCTGGAAACAAAAGCACATCTTGAGCAATAGGGGAGGGTGTGGATCTGGGCAAGTGTCAACATCTGCATGCATGAAGGCCATGGGGAAGTGACAAGCCCAAGGGGCAGGATGGGACCACAGTGGACTGCTAACCAGCTCCAACCCTGTATCATCCAATGGTATGTTGTCACCAAGAGTGTGATGTAGCACGAATCTTTAAAGGTCTTATTAATAAAAGCAAACCCAAGGCCAGTTATTGGGGTGAATGCTGGAAGATCAGAGAAACAGAACAAGCCAGAGCCTCACCTCGCCAATTCCTCAGCTGATTCTGTTTCCTCAGACTGGAAGCCTCTGAGTCCTCACCCAGAATGAATCTCAGCTGAACTGCTGCTCAAAAGCCTAAAAGCTTAACATGCCCTAGTTCCTGATTTTCTCACTTTATATACCTTTCTGCTTTCTGCCATCACTTCCTGGGATTAAAGGCATGAGTCACCATGCTTGGCTTTAAACTCACAGAGATCCAGATGGATCTCTGCCTCCATAAGGCTAGGATTAAAGGTGTGAGTGCCACCATTTTCTGGCCTCTATGTCTGTCTAGTGGCTGTTCTCTCCTTTGACCCCAGATAAATGTATTGGGGTGCACGATATATTGGGGGACACAATATCACCACAGTGTAACTGGCCATGGGACTCAGTGTCCTGGCACTCACAGGAAGGTCAAGTTAGGTGCAAAGGTTTTTGGTACTCTATGTAATGGGAGATAATGACCTATATGGTAATTATTTACAGTGACTAATTACAGTAGTGAACATTCCAATGTTGCTCTTGAGCAGGACTCTAGTATTCGGCAAGTACACTGGGCATTAACGCTGACTTGCCTGGGTTCAGCTTCTGTCCTTTAGGCTGTGGCTCAGCTACTCATCTGCTGAACAGGGCAAACAGTCACCTCCTCCACGGAGTTATGGTGAAGGTCAAGTTATATAGTGCACGTAAGATGCTTCAGCTGTGTCTGCCATCTCACAGCTGTTCTGCATGTGCTATCACTAGTGATCATCGCTGGGAATGTCAGTGAACACACCCAGGAAGTTCACAGAAAGAAAGGTCTGCAAACTGCTCCAGAGCTCCGACCGCAGGCGTGTCCTGCCTCTGGAAGTCACTTCCTCGGATTCAGAGAGCTTGCAAGGAATTAGTGTGTCCTAGGCTCAGTCCCTCCCACATTATTGTAATGATTTTTGCATACTCATATCATCTCAGTCATCACTTATTTTATATATTTTAATTTCATTTACTTCTTGTGTTTTTAAGAGTGCTTTAAAAATGAAAATTTGTCATAGCCAACAAAGTGAAGTCAGCATTTTTCTAAAATGCTAAAAAAGCATGTTATTATCATAACTATTGCACACACTGTATATATATATATACATATATATATACAGTGTGTATATACATATATACATATATATACAGTGTGTGCAGTAGTTATGATAATACATATATGTATTATAATAGTATATAGTATTTATATAGTTATATATTTATAATAGTACATAATAGTTATGATAATACATACATATATATATGTAGAGAGAGGGGGGGCACAACCTTGCTTCATGTACCATCTACAGATATTTATGGGTTACTTGTAAATATACCACACTTTGGGAACTATAAGTCTAAGGGATCTTTACAATGTGGTCTAGATCTTATGTGTGTGTATGCATGAGTGTGATATTATACACATACACACATATATAACCCTCACATATCAATGTGGGGCATCTATCACAGGGCTTTATGCATGCTAGGTAAGCATTCTACCGCTGAGGTCACCCTCAGTGTTGATTTCTACAGTATTTTAAGGCTTTACCTTTTAAAAATTTGCAGTAAAATACACCCAACGTAAACTTCACCATTTTACTTTTGGTGTGGTTGGGTCTTGAACCTGGGCAGACAAGGGACCAACCCCATCACTGAGCTGCACCATTTGCTCAGTCATTTTAACTGTACAGTTCAGTGGCGCTAAGTACATTCATGTTATTGTACACCCACCATCGCTTGTCACTTCCAGAATACTGGTTAACATTGTTTTTTTTTTTTGCTTTTTGAGGACTGGGGATGGACCCCAGGGCCTGTGAATGCTAAGTGTGCCCTTGACCACTGGGCAATACCCTTAGTTTCTAACTTTAATTTACATTATTTATATGTGCACACACGCATACATGTACATGTCATAACATGTGTGTTAAGGTCAGAGAACCATGTGTGGTGGTCTGTTTTCCTTCTTCCACCATGTGTGATTGATCCAAGGGTTGAACTCAAGCTTGAGGGCAAGCCCCTTTACCCACTGAGCCATGGCTCTGCCCTCCATTTGATTTTTTAGAATGTTTTATTATTTTATAGGCATGGATGCTTTGCCTGCATGTGTGTCTGTGCACCATATTAGTGACAGATGCCCTGGAAGGCCAGAAAAAGGTATTGGATCTCCTGGCGCTGGAGTTACAGACGGTTGTGAATGACCATGTGGGCACTGGTACTCAAACCTGGGTCCTCTGGAAGAGCAGCAGCCAGGGCTCTTAACAGCTGAGCCATCAATAAATATGAACTTCACATGTTGTTTCTTGGGACTGTTTCAATGTCAAGGGGAACCAGTACTGAGACGCTGTCTGGAAAGAAAGGGGCAAGGGACCAGGAAACGCCCACACACCTGTTTCTCCAAACCAGTGGAGGCGACCTCGGGCAGCCCGGGTGATCTCTTTGTAGGCGGTAGCTGTGTCCGTACGGCTGGCATAGCAGGCGGGGGGCGTGGTGTCCAGTTGTGGTTCACCCACGTAGAACAGACAAACGTTCAGACGGAGGTCGCAACCTCCACAGGCCTCTGCCACATAGGCGCTGAGCGTGGACTGTGGGGAAGAGAGGCAGGAGGTCCACACCCTAGGGCCTGTAAGCTGCTGCTCTCCCAACAGCTCAGCTGGTCACCTTTCTCTAAAAGAACATTTCTGATTGTGTGTGTCGTGGTGTGTATGTGTGTGTGCGTGTGTTGGGGTATATGCAGGTGAGCACAGGTTCCCACGGAGGCCACTAGAGGACAATAGATCTTCTGAAGTTGGAGTTTGCCAACAGTTGTGAGCCACCTGACATGGGTACCAGGAATTGAACTTGGGTCTTCTACAGAAGTAGCAGAAGCTCTTAACTACTGAGCCAACTTTCCAGCCCCCCAGTCATCTTTCCTGAGGCCTACCGTGTGCTTGGTCCAGTGCTGTGTGCAAAGACAAAAAGACATGAGCCCGAGACACCATTCCTTCTCACGTTTTAACAGGGTACGGCAAGGATTTGGGCCTGAAAGCCTGCTCCTGCCAACTCAGGTCTGTAAGCAGCAGCATGGACATGCTTGGAGCTTGTCAGACTCTCAGTCCCCAGCTGAGACCTGCTGAGCCACGAGCAGTGTCATGACCGTATCCCTAGATGCTTGTCTGTGTTACAGTATGAGTAGGCGTAGTTTAGACACTCGTGCTGGGTTGGGAGGTGTGGCTCAGTGGTAGAATGTTTGCCTAGCAAAAGCAAGGGCCTGAAGTCTACACTCAACCCTGCAGAAAGAAAGAAAAAAAAAAGACAATAGAAGGAAGAATGTGGTGGGCACGCCTTTAATCCCAGCACTTGGGAGGCAGAGGCAGGTGGACTTTGTAACTTTGAAGCCAGCCTGGTTTACATAAGCAAGTTCCAGGCCAGACCCCATCTCACCAACAAAAAAGACAACAGATGTCCAGGATGGAGGCTACTCACCACATCTTGGTCAGGAACACCCCCTGTGAAGAGGTAGATGCCCTGAGACTCATGTTTGTCTTTGTCCTTGAAGTCCACTTCTATGGCCTTCCGCAGGGCGCTGAGGACATTTCTGCTTCCTTGACACCGGAGGCCCAGAGCCCACCTGGGGAGGCAGGGACACAAGGCCTTGAGGTCCCAAGGACAGTGAAAGGAAAGTTCTTTTCTGACGTCTGCCTTTGGCTGGGGGGCGGCCTGCAGAGGGCTACATCCAGGTAGAGAAGGGGAGTGGAAGACGATGCCACCGGGCAGCTAAGACACAGCAGCAGCAGGGCTCTGCCTCCACCACCTACCGCCAGGCGTTCTGTAAGTTGTCATGGCTCACAGGAACCATCTCAGGCCTCCAGCTCTCAATTGTACTTCCAAACCTTTAAGGAAGAAAAAGGGGCTTGTTTTTAGGACATACGTCCAATTTGAGTCCCCATTCTTTGGGCTTTACTGGCCTTTAGGGAGATGAAATTCTGACAACAACCCCCAAAATGTTGGAATGTTGCTGGCTCACAAAATTTTCTTGTTCATCATACCACAGTGAAGCAAACTCCGTGTGGGACAGCGCCAGGATTCTCAAGCAGGGACAGAGCGCGGGCCAGCTTTGGCTGCTGCCCTCTCATACTCTGACATCTCCCTCCTCTGCAGGAACTTCTCTGTCCCCACGGGGAGCAATTCATTGTTTCTCTAAGACTCTTGGAGCCCAGGATCCCCTTTCCTTCTAAGGCTGAACTATGGTCTTTTTCTATAAATATGCGTGATCTCATTGTCTTTATAAGTCAAAATTTAAGATTCTCAAGAGGAGAATGTACCCCCTTTATGGGTAACAGTGTACCTTTCTCTGGGCCAAGATGGATCTCTCTTGCTGAACCTAGGCCTCCTCTGTGATGGTCTCTTCTGAGAATCCCGTAAAACTCTTCCTTAGCAGACACACTCCATGCCCCTCTTTCCCATCACCCCGCACAGCCAGGAGCCACTACTCTGTCTCCTAGGAACTTCTCTCTCTTCCTTTTGACATGCTGGACAAGCTCCCTGGAAAAGCACCACCACTGCACCACCACTGCATTTACCACTGCATTTACCACTGCATTTACCACTGCTCCACCACTGCACCACCACTGCTCCATCACTGCATTACCACTGCTCCACCACTGCTCCACCACTGCACCCCCACTGCACCACCACTGCACCACCACTGCACCACCACTGCACCACCACTGCACCACCACTGCTCCACTACTGCACCACCACTGCTCCACCACTGCATTTACCACTGCATTTACCACTGCTCCACCACTGCACCACCACTGCTCCATCACTGCATTACCACTGCTCCACCACTGCTTCACAACTGCATTACCACTGCACCATCACTGCTTCACCACCCCTCCATCACCGCACCACCATTGCTCCACCACCCCTCCATCACCGCACCACCACTGCACCCCACTGCATTACCACTGCTCCACCACTGTACCACCACTGCTCCACCACTGCATTACCACTGCTCCACCACTGCATCACAACTGCTCCACCACTGCATCACAACTGCTCCACCACTGTATTACTACTGCTTCACCATTGCACCATCACTGCTCCACCACTGCATTACCACTGCTCCACCACTGCTCCACCCCTGCTCCACCACTGCACCACCACCCCTCCACCACTGCTCCCTCTTCAGCCCATCGCTCTCATGCTTCTGCCTGAGAAGGTCCTCTTGTCTTCTTCCTGACATCTGTAGCGGGTGTCTCTAGGAGTCAGTTCCCAAACCTTCTATGGCACTTGGGTTAGAAATCCAAAATATACAAAGAAACAAGACATTTTAACTCTTTGTTCTGTTTTTTCATTAGAATGCATAGATACATTTATAGAAATGGAGTTATTCAACATGTGTGATGCATAACCTGCTTGCTCCTGCTCCTTTGGACTTGCTGAGGACATTTTCCCTGCAGTGCAGGTAGGTGCTGAGCATGCTAGGCAAGTGCTCTACCACATCTTCCCTCTGCCTCCCCAACACCAATCTCTGCTGTTTGCCTCCCACGTTCTGGCTTCCCTTCCTGTCTTCTTTGGTCACTGTCTTCCTGGGTGAAATCCCGGTGCTTCCTCAGTATTCTCTGTCTTTCCTCCTTCCTACAGGGGAAACGCTGTTCCAACCTTATAACTGGGCACCAGTGGCTCCGAACCCATGCTTCTCTGCTCAGACTCCTTCCTGGAGCCCCTGCCAGGACACCTTTTGAGATCTCCAAACTTTCGAGACACTCAAACTTGCCGTGTTTAAAACTGCCTTTGCGTCCTGAGTGCTGGGATCACTGGTGTGTCACGACGCCTGGCTGAAGCCACCTCTGCTCTGCCTGGGCCATCATCTCCCCATCCTTCCTTCATTCCCTACAGCAAACGGCTCCTCTCTCTGCAGCTTGCATCTCCCCAGTGCTCTGTCTTGCTTCCCCGTCTTCCCTTCTCCCTCCATTAGCTTGAGTGTGGCGTGAGGACCACAGCAGAAGCCCACTGGTCTTCTTCCCTCTGGGGTTATGCCCCCTCAGTTCATCCTTCACACGGCTGCTTCAGCATTTGAGGATGAAAACCTGATCATGTTATATCACCTTGCTTAAAACTCCTGAACATGGCCCTGTATAAAGTCTCCATCATCCGGCAAAGCCTCTTGTCTGTATATCTTCACGGAACTACTCCACAGTCCCTTAAAATTCCATCGTGCCTCACATTTCCCGCTGCCTGGGGTGCCCCTTCCTTAGTGCATACCATCCCTATGAGCGGGGCAAACCTTATCCATCCACCAAGACCCAGCTCAAGAGGTCCTTCCTCCATGAAGCCTTCATAACTTTCCTGGGCCCAGTCAGCACGGGCTGAGTCTGCCTTCTACCCTTCCTGGTCCATGAAACCTTCTGCCTATTCATCAGGAAGCACTCAACAGCACTTAATTCTTTTTTTTTCTCCAAGATTTATTTATTATGTATACAGTGTTCTGCCTACAAATATGCTTGCAGGTCAGAAGAGGGTGCCAGGTCTCATTATGGATGGTTGTGAGCCACCATGTGGTTGCTGGGAATTGAACTCGGGACCTTTGAAAGAGCAGCCAGTGCTCTTAACTGCTGAGCCATCTCTCCAGCCCAGCACTTAATTCTTAACGGGTCTTCCCTACTAGGCCTTAAGTTCCCTAAGGACTGTGTGTGTGTGTGTACATTCTTTTCTGGATCCCAGTGCCAGTATACTGCCTTGCACACAGCAGGTTCTCAATGAAACCTTGTTGAATTGATAGGTGGGTAAACGGATGAAAACATTGTATAAAATGTTTCTCCAAGGAAGGAAGCAAGGGAGAGGGGGAAGGGAGGATAAGAGGGGACAATAGGGGTGAGTATATAGAGGTACACCATATACATACATGACAACATCATAATAGAGCCCATTATTTTTGTGTAATTGGTGCGTGATAATAAAAAAGGAAAACGTTGCCCTAAGCATTTTTCATTAGAATTTATTAAGGAAAGATTAGGCTCTGGCCTATTATTTAGTACTAACTGCTGACTTTTAGGCCTTCTCTAGTTAAAACTGTATGCAATTTAAAAAAAACGTGTGTTTTCTGTTTTTGAAACAGGGTCATGCTATGCATCAATGGCTGGCCTGGTATTTACAATGCAGCCCAGGCTGGCCTGAAACTGTAGCTCCCAAACGTTGTGATTACAGGCATGAACTACCATACCTCGTCTTCCAAATGCTGGGGTTTCAGGTTTGTGCTACCACAACTGACATTTAGTATCATATTTAAATTTAATAACCTCTACATATGATATATAATTACATATAACATATAAAATTTGTTTTTGTTTTGAGACAGGGTCTCTCTATGTAGTCCTGGCTGTTCTGGAACTCACTATGTAGACCAGGCTGGCCTTGAACTCACAGAGATTCTCTTGCCTCTTCCTCTTAAGTGCTGAGATTAAAGGTCACCATGATAGTATATGCAATTTAAAACTATATATAATTTGCAAATTTTAAAAGTTATCTATATGGCATATAAAATATAACATATAATTAAATGAATACATATTTTAGAAACTACATATTATATAATTTTAAAATGATACATAGTTTTAAAACTATAGCTTAAGCTATATATAGCTTCAAATTTTGTATACTATTTATTTATAGATTAAAATTAAATTTAATTTAGAATTGGAGTACCAAGTACTTGCAATGCTTGTTAGAACCAGGCTAAGATTAAGACCAGGGCATGGCTGGGTCCCTCTCTTTTCTCTGCTGTGTTTACTAGCTTGAAAGCCAAATGGGGCAATGGGCTGAATTACATCACCCTGGCCGATCATGTGTTTTGGGGCCACTTACAACCTTTGCCCCAGTGGGATAGTCCTGCAGCCATTCAATTATTCAAGACCCCAAACAAGATCCCCCAAATCAGATAAACTGATGGGCATCCTAAGAGGCTGGGCCCTCATAACATCACTGTCTGTGGTCCCGCTATTCGCCCAAAGCCTCAGCCTGGTGGTGGCATCCACACACAGCTTCTTCCCCGACACCCATGGGGAACTCCGGGGACTTACGCGATGATGTTGAAGTGGTCTTTGTTGGACAGCTGCTCCTCTAGCAGCATTCGCAGGGAGTGCTGGATATGAATAATGTACATGGAATTGGTCACCGAGACATCCAGCAGTATAACAACCCTAAAGAGAAACACAAGCTTCAAGAGGCAACCTGAATCTCTCAGATAATGTTTGTTCCATTCCATTTTACTATTTAAAGATTTTTCCAGGCGGATTTTGTGTGCCAGACTCATAGATGGCCAAGAATCTCTGTGGTCTGAGACCAACACAAGTAGGCTTATAGTCATCTCTGGGTATTGTGGGACCTTCTGTCTTTAGTGGAATGTAGTGAAGGTGGTTTAAGTGCTGAGGACTGCATGTGGTAATTTTTCAAGTCAGAAGACCTCTCTTCCCTTTGGTGCGTCACTACAACATATTTGCAAAAAGATTCCTTACAGTCAATTACAATGCAGCAAATAAGGTATGTTGGGATACCCCCCATACACACATGTACCACCCAGTTCAGCATCCATTCCCTCTTCTGTCAATGGCATCCTCATTTCTCCTTGGGACAGCACTCTTATCAATTTGTGTGAGTTGGGTGGAGATGGCACACACCATGCTTCAGCAGTGGGCATTTGACTGGGAATTCAGAATATCACGTTTCCCTGGCTAGTTTGATGACCCATGGATGCTTAAGTCCTGGAAATGCAAATCTGGTAGGAAGTGGATCCCTGGCTGTATTGCCACCTGCAGGGAAAACCCTATCTGAAAACAAAACCCACAGAGAGGAAAGCGGAGCTGGGGGATTCTTGACAAGACTGACCCTCTGGATGCAGCCACCGGGCTACCAAGCCTGGGCTAGAATTCCAAATTACCTTCATCAGACTGCTAAGTCTCAAGCTCACTTTGAACATCAGTTATTCGTTTGTGTGTGTGTGTGTGTGTGTGTGTGTGTGTGTGTGTGTGTGTGTGTGTGTGTGTGTGTGGCAGGGTCTTAACCATGTAACCCAGGCTAGCCTCACATCCTTAATGCCTTGCCTCAACCTTCCAGGAGCTGGGATCACAGGTGTGTACCACCA
The DNA here is from genome assembly GCF_049852395.1 of Peromyscus maniculatus bairdii. Lineage (NCBI taxonomy): Eukaryota > Metazoa > Chordata > Mammalia > Rodentia > Cricetidae > Peromyscus > Peromyscus maniculatus. The sequence goes on along the minus strand of NC_134852.1, from coordinate 130,873,846 downwards.
TGCCCATTTCTCTGTTGCTTCTAACGGAAAGAATCTTGAGATACGACGATGACGGCTGATGTGGGTGATGACGGCTCTGGGGGGAATGATGAGTTGGATAGACAATGGGCCACACACCAGACCCCACAAGGAACAGGAGTAGACTCGGCAGGATCAGTACCTCCTTTCGCAGACAGTGCCCCAGATTCTCCTGCTGGCCAGGGAGAGCCACTCAAGTCGCTTCTCGTACATCTGTACAGCTTGCCCAAGCTGCTTCTGTAAAAGCATGGGCTGCCATGAGTGAGTGTGCCCAGGGTGGCCATGAAAGCCTCGGGCTGTGAGGGGGGAGGTACTCCAGACAGCTTCCAGAAATGGTACATACAGGCAGTATAAACATTTTGCTAGGTCAGGTGCAAGTCCATCATGCTAGTCCATCACAAAACTAGAAAAGGAAGAACCCAAGTATTTCCTTCAAATGAGGGGCAGGCAGGTATCACCCCAAAAGACCTGAGACTTGTTTGTGACATCTATGTCCCATATAGGGAGGTGCCCATAGAAATACACAGGGGATTGGATCAATGGCTTGTTGTCTATATGTCCTAAGGCACCTTCCTGCAACTTACATTCTAATGGATTGGACCCATTACTGACCTGGTACTCATAGAGGAAGGGTGGTTCGACATGGATATTCTTCACTGTCCCATCATGCCATTCAAACTGTATCATTGCTTTCTGCACTCAGACATGGGTAGAATGGAGAATGGGTAAACAGAGGCATGAATGGGAAATATTACATTTAAATTGGGCGCTGGGCTCTCTGGCTCATATGCATGAGAGAAACAAGTTCTGAGCTCATCTGGAGTCAGATTTCCCTACCTACACGTACACATACCACCACTTGGCCTTGTGTGAAACCTTCAGGAGAAGGGTCCCTGAATAAGCCAGGCCTGACAGCAAGTCAGAAGCCTTCCTAGGGGATCTTCTGAACATCAAAGCCACTAAGGCATGGTTCAAGTGTTGTGGTAACACAGAGAAGAATCAGAGATATTAAAACCTACTGGCAGCTAGGAATGGTGGCACATGCCTTTAATCCCAGCACTCAGGAGGCAGAGGCAGGCAGACAAAGCATGTTCCAGGCTAGCTAGGCTACACAGGTTTTTGAGACCCTGTCTCAAAAAACAAAAACAAACAAACAAAAACCCATACCGGCTATGTTTCTTGCACTTGGGAATCCAGACAGGTTTTATAGATACTCAGTACCTTTTGTTACCCTATTTGGTCAAGTCGTCCCTTTTACCTGTGGCTTCATGCATTTAGGTTAGTCATTTTTGCACTGCTAGTTTTGTCCACCATCCACATCTCCCCTTTTCCTTTCAGCCTTCCATCTTTCCAATCATCTTCCTAGTGACCTCTTGTCTCATTCTTCCACTTTGCCATCTTTCTATCCTTGAATTTTTATTTCACCCTTTGTATTTCCTTTATTCCTTCCTGCTAATCCATCTTCCCATTTTCCCCTTCCATCCTTCCATCTGTTCCAGTTTCCAACCATCTACCTACTTACATTCCTACTCATTCATCCATCCATCTATCCATTCATCCACCATCTGCCCATTTATCTGTTCATGCTTCTATCCATATATCCATTCATAATCCACCCATCTACACTTCCATTCATTCATCAATATTTCTACTTGCCAATTCATCTACCCATTTATCCATCCATCCATTCAGCCTTTCATCCATTCATCCATCTAGTGATCCACTTTTCTGTGAATATTTGCCAGCATTTCCATTCATCCAAATACACATCATTCTCGTCCTTCTTTCCAACTTTCCTTCCACTTGCCTATGACTCAGCAATCCAGGCAACATTCATTGACTGTTTACTTGTACTAGACCTGGGGGACATAGGATCAGAGAAGAGAGTCTTTTAAATGGCCCACACTATGTAGGGCTCTACATGCAGGAATATGCCGCAACAGCCCTTGTACAAATGTATACAAGGCAGTAAGGACAGCAAGAAAACAAGTCTGGCCTATTTGAGTGGAGTGGAGGACAATATTCATGGAGGAGATGACCACGGTATCAAAGACAATCTCTGGTACCTTCCATAGGAATCCCACTCACCTTCTTTGAGACACTCTCACTGAACCTGGAGCTCACCAAGTAGGACAGGTTGGTTTGCCAGTGAGCCCCAGGGAGCCCCCTGTCTCCCTCCACCTCTCCTGTACTACATAGTTGTGTATCTGTGCTACTACATTTGGCATTTCTACATGGGGCTGAAGATCAAACTCAGGTCTCCCACACTGGCAAAGCAAAAATTCTATAGACTGGGCTCTCATCCCAGCCCTCATTTTCAGAGCCTTGAAAACCAGCAGTTATGGTAGATTTTTTGGTTTGCGTGTTTATACTTTGGTACTGGGTCTCCATGCATCTCCAGCTTCATTACCCTAGATTTTATAAGCATTCTGGAGTCCTGGATGGAAAACCTGAATCCCACCCAGGCCCTCATACCCATGCTTGTCTGGCTATGCCCTAAGCTTCCACTGCCCAAATGTAACATAAGGTGGGAAGTAGTGTAGGGGAGCACTCCTGCAGAGGACTGGAGAGAAGCTTGACCTGGAATTACCTCATGGATAGTAGCTGACACTGTTTTCTGGAGAATAGGCACAAATTCTTCCACAGTACTGAAGGCGTTTGGTGCCAGAATCTGATAAAGGCTTAACTTCTTGGCTGAAAAACACATTAGCTTTGAGGCATTGCCTGGGAGGCCTCCAAGGTTCCAAGTCTAGTCAACCACCTGGGTCCTGCCCTCTCTGGGGACTTAATACCTTTTAGACCATTGACTTTCAGCCATTCTGCAGAAGTCTTGTCCAAGTCTGGGAACTCGATTGTGAGCGGAGCTTCATGCTTTGGAGGTTTAGGCAAGAGACTTGTGAATGGGCCTTTCACAATCTCTGTAGAGATCTACGTGCAATTTAAAAACTCTCATTACACAATCACATTTTAAAGCTGGGAAGTTCTTCCCCATTCACCCCTCCCTTCCATGTGGAGCTTTTAAAAACATTAGTAGGTGGGTTGAAGGGAATTCTCTGAGGATTTTCTGAATTTTCAGGGGACAGGACAAGGTCTCCAGCAACCTGCTTCTCTTCCAGGTGTCCACCTCTCCCCCTCGCCCAAGATCCAAGATGACAAGTCATTTGTCCATGGGCTTAGATCACAAGGTTTCTGGAAACTCAAGAGACCAGCACACTACGTCACTGAGGAAGCCGTGACCAGGCCCACCTCCTTTCATGCACCGTTTCAAAGTGAAACACTGAGGCCCTGAGAGGTTACTTCCTACAGCTAATGTATCAGCAGTGGAAAGGCAAGCCCGGACATCAATAGCAGAGTGCCACCTACTTTCTGGATCATGCAGGCCAGCTCCTCACATGGGCTGCTCTGGCCCAGGGCTCGCACCTGGCTGAGGAGGTCTTGCGCCTTCTGGGTTTCTGCTAGGAGCTCATCCACATCCCTGCTGGTATAGAGCTGGGGGTGATGGAAGCAGTGAGCTACCGAGACGTCACTGCATGACGGCAGTTGGCAGTGTGGGACAAGGCAAGCATCCACGTCAGTTCCCACGGCTGAGTGGCTGTCTGTCTAAACCCGGGGTGATAAACTGAGGTTCACACACTAGGCAGGGCCCACCAAGGTATTTCGTCCCACGTGTACAGGATTAACTTGCAGGATTCTGCACAGCTGGAAAATGTTCTAACTTTACAAAGGAACATTTTAGGCCAGGTGTGGTGCACACCTTTAATTCCAGCACTTGGAAGGCAGCAGTAGGGGTTATCTCTGTGACTTTGAGGCTAGCCTGGTCTACATAGCAAGTTCCAGGACAGCCAGGACTACATAGAAAGATCCTGTCTCAAAAAAAAAAAAAAAAAAAAAAAAGGAACATTTTACATCCTCTGGGATGGCAATGATGATATTAATAGAAATTTAAAAAGTTGATACAGCAAGATGGTTCAGTGGGGAAAGGCGCTTGCCATACAAGCTTGAGTTCAATCCCTGGAACTCATCTGAAGGTGAAAGGAAAGAATTAACTCTACAGTGCTGTATTCTGGCCTTCACGTATATGCCTTGGCATATGAGCGCCCCTAACGTGTGTGCACATACACTAATAATAATTCTAAAACAACAAATATTGGTGGGGAAGGGGAGAATTAGAACACTCGTGTGATACTGGTATATATGGTTTCTCAAAAAAAGAAAAATTGAGCCGGGCGGTGGTGGCGCACGCCTTTAATCCCAGCACTCGGGAGGCAGAGGCAGGCGGATCTCTGTGAGTTCGAGGCCAGCCTGGACTACCAAGTGAGTTCCAGGAAAGGCGCAAAGCTACACAGAGAAACCCTGTCTCGAAAACCAAAAAAAAAAAAAAAAAAAGAAAAATTGAACATAGACTCCAAGTGTGTTAGTGAACACCTATAATTTCAGCACTTGGGAGGCAGAGGCAAGGAGATTGCTAAATTCAAGGCCCACCTGGGCTACATAGTAAGACTGTGTTTCAAAAAACTACAAAGAGGGCTGGAGAGATGGCTCAGAGGCTAAGAACACTGGCTGTTCTTCCAGAGGTCCTGAGTTCAATTCCCAGCACCCACATGGTGGCTCACAACCATCTGTAATGAGATCTGGCTCCCTCTTATGGCCTGCAAGGATACATGCAAACAGAACACTGTATACATAATAAATAAATAAATTAAAAAAAAAAAAAGAGTGGCCTAAAAAATTAAAAAAAAAAAAACTACAAAGAGCTGGGTTTGATGGTATACGCCTACAATCGCAGCCTTCAGGAGTCAGAGACAGGAGGATAGCTATGAGTCTGAGGTTAGCCTGGGCTACAGTGTGAGACCCTGTCTTTTAGATTTTTATTTTATTTTTTGTGTATGGGTGTTTTGCCTGCATGTATGCCTGTACACCACATGTGTGCCTGATGCTTTTGGCAGCCAGAATAGGGCATCAGATCCTCTGGAGCTGGAGATACTGACAGTGATGAGCCACCTTTTGGTGCTGGGAATTGCACCCAGGTCCTTTGAAAAGTCGGCCAATGCTCCTAACCACTGAGCCATGATTTTAGTTTCAGATCCTGACTTAAAAAACAAACATAACAACAACAACAACAACAACAACAACAACAACAAAACTACCAACCCCAAACCAAAACCAAGCAACCAAACAAACAAACACAACCAAAAAACAAACAAACAAACAAACCAACAGCCCCCAAAGCACATCATCAACAGTAAAAATCAAACCTGGACTTACCATGGGACCCAGCAGTTTTACTCTAGCTCTGCTCTAGATCACTGAACACGGGGACTTGTGTCCTGTACTGCTTCCACAGCAGCAACATTCACAACAGCCAAAAAATGGAAAACCCAACATCTTATCAACAGATGAATCCATTATTCCATCTAGACAACAGAGTGTCAGCCATCCAGAAAAGTGAAGTACTGCAGTGGCTACAATGTGCCTCTTTCTCTCCCTCTCCCTCTCCCTCTCCCTCTCTCTTACCTATCATCTATCTATCTGTGTGAATGTGCACAGACACACAAGAGTACCATAGCTCATGTGTGGAGGCCAGAGGACAACTTGTGGGATTTAGTTCTTTCCTTCTACTATGTGGGTCCCGGGAGATAGAATTCAGATCATCAGGTTTGGTGGCAAGTGCCTTGTAAAAGAAGTAATGAGCCATCTCATTGGCCTTTCTCTTTCTTTCTTTCCCTTTGAGACCAGGTCTCATGTAGCCCAGGCTGGCCTCAAGCTCTCAATATAGTCAAGGAACTCCTGGTCCTCTTGCCTTCACCTCCTCAGTGCTGGGAGTATAGGAGCCAGATTTTAAGATCTCTCTCTCCTCCCTCTCCCTCATCCCTCTGTCCCTCCCTCTCTCCTCTCTTCTGTTTCTCCTCTCCTCTTCTGTTTCTCCTCTCCTCCCTCTCTCCTCTCTTTCTCTCTCTTTCTCTCTCTCTCTTTCTCTCTCTCTCTCTCTCTCTCTCTCTCTCTCTCTCTCTCTCTCTCTCTCTCTCTCTCTTGAGATAGATAGATATAGATATAGATATATGGCCCTGGCTGTCCTGGAGCAGGCTGGCCTCGAACTCATAGAGATCATCTTGCCTCTGCTTCCAAATGAGTGCTGGGATTAAAGGCATGTGCCACCATGCCTGACAAGATAAACATTTTTTTCTTCAATCTACTGTTTTCATTCACTTCCTTTTTCTAGCCCCGATAGTCTGTGGCATCTATAACCAGAGTTGGGACAGTGAAACAGCAAAATGGGCTGACACCTAAGTGAGGTTGGAAGATCTGAGAGACAATTTGTCGGGGGCAAACCCTGGGTGGCTGTTGGCTGATGGTTACATTCCTTTTGTTTTGTTTTGAGACAGGGTCTCACTATGTAGCTGGCCTAGAACTTGAGATCATCCTGATTCTCTACAACAGCATGACTGGTGAGAAGCACCACACCCCCAAGACTGCATCTTCCATCAGCCAAATGGAGCTGTGCATTAAACGTCACCTCTGACAACACAGAGTAGGCGGTGCTGAGCTGGCAATGGGGACAAGGACCCCAGTGAACGGACTGCTAAGGAGTGGAGTGCCCTTCTGCCCTTCTGGAGTCTCTCCCAACAGTAGGGGCTTATTTAGGAAGGAAATTTGGAGCCATTGTTTCGGCCTGGATGCTCCGGTGGGACGTGAAACAAGCTAGGGTTGTGTTCATATTTGTAGAAAGTGATGGGGGATTCTGCTGAACAGGCTTCACAAGTGTGTGACCAGCCCATCAGACAAGCTACCAACAGCTTACCACTCCAGCTTGTCCCTGTTCTTTCCACATTTTCACTGTCATATGATTTTACCTGTTCAAAGTCACCGAGCATGGAGAGCAGGCGTGAAGAAGTGGGGAAAAGAATATGCGCTCATGTGGCATAGTCTGTCCTGGTCAGATCCCCCAGGCCCAGCCCTGGGCAGGTGGCCGGTACAGCCGGTCTTCAAAAGGCTTACCTCTGACTCTGAGCTGTAGCAGTGGTGGTAGCCCCGAAGCGCGTCTGTGAGGTTCTTCAGAACAGCCTGGGGGAGGGGGAGAGTCAGCCCCAGCAATAGTCTGACAAATGTTCCTTGTCAGAGCTTTCAGACTCTCCCACACCCTCTGTTCACCAATGGGAGACGTGGGCCCAAGAGAGCAGGGTTCTCTCCACAGCTTGGGCACCCTGCTCCGGCAGTCTCCGAGGCCAGCTCAGTTCACTGTTGTAAAAGAGGAGCTTTGGAAAAGTTCAGATACTCACGGAGGGCACATGATCATTGCATTTGTAGGTGGTCACATGAATGACGAGGTCCCGTCCTATGGTGGACTGCTGGATGTAGTCAGACAGGAATTCAGAAGGCTGATCTGGACTGTGGAGCGGATGCAAGAGGAGGCATGGGTACTCCGTACTGGAACTATGCTGTGAACATCCCCGATCAAAATGGAAAATGGTAATTCCCAGGGAACGAGTGTGTGTGTGTGTGTGTGTGTGTGTGTGTGTGTATTTATATGTACATGTGTTCTTGTATATGATGGTACATGCATGTATGTGTGCATGAGGAGGCCAGAAATCCATATCCTGTGTCTTCCATCATTACTCTCTATATTATTTTCCGGCTAGGATCTCCCACTGAACCTGGGAGTCATTGATTGGCTAGTTTGGCTGGTCAGGAAGCACTGGTTGCTCCTGTCTCTGCCTCCCCAGTGTTAACATTACAGGCATACGGTACTTTTTTAAATGGGTGCTGGGGATCTGAACTCAGGTCCTCATGCTTGCATGCACTTTACTGACTGAGTCACCTTCCCAGCCCCTCTACTCATTCTTAACTGATCACCTGTGTCCTAGGTCACCTGGGTAAGCTGCAGAGCTGGGTGGACAGCAGCGCCAGGCAGCCCTGGCTGCCCTGCCCCAAGTATACATGGGTAGCCTATGAACAGAACCATTCTTTCAAGTGTGTGTGAAGCATCATGCTTGGTGATGTCTTTTCTCAGACACGGCTTGGGTCCTCAGCCTCCTTCATGTAGTCTATTACCTGCTGAGTAAGAAAGGAGACCTACCAGCTTCTCAATATGGTCACCAGAGAATTCAGCTCCTTGTGAGCAAAGACTTTCTTCAAGGCTTGTAGCAGATTGCAGCTTCCCTCAGGCTGCAGCTTCTTTACCCAGAGCTTCAGTTCCTCGAGGCTGGAAGGAGACACAGCAGCCTAACTATAGTCGTGTGCAGCTTAATGACCTGGTTCTCCAAGTGAAGGGACACTAGCCCACTGGGGCACATGGCTCCGGCAGGCCTTGCCCTTCTTCCCGCTTCCCTCTGCCTTGATCAAAACTGTTAGGTTACATTCCTGAAGCTAGCCCCCAAGGCCTGTTCTCTCATTTGGTCACTTCCTTCTCCTGAGGCTGACTACCAAGGTCCAGCTACTCAAAGTATTGAAGTCCAGCAATCAAAAGCCCCCTTTGACTCACCTAATTAAAATTAAACACCTCACCCATTTTACCTTTATAAACTGCCATTTTCTTATGGGCCACATCTGTCTCCTCTGGGAGACACATTTGTCCCTCTGGGGCAAATATCCCTTCCCCCCTCCCTTGCTCTGTTTCCCCCCTTTCTTTATCTTCGGTCTTTGTCCCTCTGGGGCACATAAATCTCCCTTGTGCTGAGAACTTGGCCTTGGGAGTCCTGAGCCAATATTTTTTCTTTCACCAAGGTTCCTTTGGACTTGGCAATAGCCTTTGAGGCTCCATGCTTGGATAACCGACCAGGACATGTTCTAAGCAATGTCTCTGGGTGATTCTGCCCAACGTTGTGTGCCATCACTGAGTGCACGTACACAGAACTAGATAGCATAGCCTACCATGTAGCTGAGCTGCATGGGGCACACAGAGGGTGTGGCCTATGCTTTAGTGTTGTGACGCACTGAATGACGGGAGACTGGAGCGCGCATGAGGGAAAATAAGGCAATGAAGGAGATGAGGTGAGCACAAGATGAGGTTGCCACTGGGTGGTGGTGTTGTGGAATAGAACATTTGTTCAACTATGTAAAGGTGTGCCGCTTTTGTTTATGCTGCATTTGTTCAACTATGTAAAGATGTGTTGCTGGTTCACCTTGCCTGTCTAAGGCATCTGACTGGTCTAATAAAAAGCTGAACGGCCAACAGCTAGGAGAGGAGGCATAGGTGGGGCTGGTGGGCAGAGAGAAAAGGGGGTCCAGCCGGCCAGCTAGCCAGCCTGGGGCCAACCAGCCAGACATGGAGGAAGCAGGAAAGCAGGATAGACATTACGTAGATGAGGTAAACGAGCCTCAGGGCAGCACACAGGTGAACAGAAATGGGTTAATTTAAGTTAAAAAAAAAAAGAGCTAGCTAGAAACAAGCCTAAGCTAAGGCTGGGCATTCATAATTAATAATAAGTCTCTGTGTCATGATTTGGGAGCTGGCTGTCCAAGAAAGCCTGCCACATACTGTTTTGCAGTAAACCTTTGTTATAACAGAAAGGGTGTTCCCTGAAACATTAACCAAAAGCACGGGCTAGGGGCTGGGGGTGTAGTTCAGTTAGGAGAGGTTTTGCCTAGCGTGCATGAGGCCTTGGCATGCATTACACACTGTACCAGGGCTGTGTTGTTTGTCTTCTATGTGGCTGGTTGGAAGCACAGAAGCCTGACAGGATAGGAGATGTGCAGCTCTGTTATCTTTGGATTTTATTTTTATTTTATCTTCTATCTATCTATCTATCTATCTATCTATCTATCTATCTATCTATCTATCTATCATCCATCTATCCATCCCTGGTTGGCCTAGAACTTTCTATGTAGACCAGGCTGGCCTGAAACTCACAGAGATCTCCCTGCCTCTGCCTCCTGAGTGCTGGGATTAAAAGCATGCACCACCACACCTAGCTCCATTATAATTTTATAGGACCACATCAGATCTGTTGTTGATCAAAATGTCATTATGTGGCAGGTGACTCTTTAGGACTTTGACAAGGTGCCAGCCCTAGACAAATCTCAGCTCATTTAAGTCTAACCATAATTCTTGAGGTGGATACCTTTAGTTGCATTCCATGAATGAGGAAACTCAGGCTTGGAGTTAGAACGTGCCTGATGTGGTACAACAAACACTTGGTCAGACCTGGATTTCAAGCAAACCCTGACTCTGGAACCCGGGTTCTTGGCAACTCTGCTACTCGAGTCCCTGGAACTGAGTCCTGTCACACCCTGTATAGCTCTTCTGGGGCACAGATGTTGGCATGAGGCATCGAGTGGATCTCTGGACTCTGTGGAGGCTCTAAGAGCAGGGAGGTGCACGTCTGTGTAGCTGTGTCCCGTGTGGCTTGGGAGCCACTCACTGATAAGAGCAGACATGGCTAAACCCAGATGCAACACTTCGGCTCTTTCCACTTCTCTTTCAGCCCGACAGAAGGGACGTCCCCTTTGAGGCCCACCTCGTGTCTGTGAAGCTCCGGGTTCAACCCCAGCACGGAAGTGAAATCCTACTTGGTGCTTTCATTATGCTGTTATCTCGCTCCCTTTTGCTCCTGCAATGCTGGGGGCTGGAACCCCGAGTCATGCACACGCCCCGCAAATAATTCACCAGAGCCCGAGTCTCAGGTCTAAGCACCTGCTGCAGCCAATAATGCTTTCAAGGTGGAAGTTAATATCTTCCTTCCACTGCATTTACTTTTACCTCCTAATGATGGCAAGTGATATGGACTTCTCAGTTGTGGAATTTATAGGAACTTTCCTTCAACAATAAATAGAATTGATGTGATGAAAATTCAACAACGGAGCAAGTGGCATGGAGTAAACATTAGTTTTGAGGCAGAGAAATGACAGGAATATAAGGGAGACCCAGGGTGACTGACGCTGAGGAGCTCTTGACTAGACAATCTCAGAGTGACTTCCGGGTCTAGTTGGAATAGAAAACAGTGAAAATGATCTTCTTCACAGAGTAGCTGTCATGTGCCAGGTTCCTGGTCCTCCTTTTATCTTGACATCAACTCTGTGAAGAGCAGGTATCACTCACTTTAATCTGGGGTGCGGGAGGGGGGGTGTAGAGCTGTGGCTGAGGCCAGGGCTGGACTGTCCTCTTCACAGCTGGTGCTGGACCAAAGGAAACCAAAGCTTAGGTCTTTAGTGCCTTTATTTAGCTGAGGGGAGATAGGGCATGCCATGCTGTGCATATGGAGGTCAGGAGTGAGTTCATTCCTTCCAATCATGTGGACCCTGGGGTATTGAACTCAAGTCGCCAGGCTTGGCAGCAGGTGCCTCTACCCTAAGCTTAGCTTTTTTCCTGACTCTGCCCTGAGATTTGCAATTCCAGCCAGGCACATTCCCTGTGCCCACACTTCCTCATTTACCAAATGGCTATTATAACTCTATTGCAATGGCGGTAGATTTTCAATGTGTTCATACTTGTAAAGTGCCTAGCATGGTACACCCAACATCACAGGGGCAATCAAAGACACTGTCATCATAGACAACAAATTACTTCCCGGCACAAACAGATATTCTTACGTACCTCCTTTCCAGATTCCCCCCAAATCCCATCCTATCCAACTAGAGGGCATCTAAGCAATGGAATAGTATGCAGCCACTACCAGTGAGGTGATGTATGCAGTAATAGGAAACAAGACTAAGACTGGGTGAAAGGCCACGGCACAGATCAGGGTTATGAGCTCCCCCTTATGCTGTTTGCTCGTGCGGCTTATGCTCTTTACTTGTGGTATCAGGGATAGGGCCAAGGCCAATACTCTAACACAAAGCCATACTCCTTTGCCCCCCCCCCCTTTTACTCTCAAATTCTATTTTGAGACAGAGGTCTAACTAAGTTGCCCAGGCTGGCAACTCTAGCTCTGGCTACTTTAAACTTGTGATCCTTGTGCCTTAGCATCTTGATGAGCTGAGGATGCAGGAATGCACCACCTGGCTCAGCTGTCTTGCTTCTGCCTAAACCGGATGGAACGTGGATGTGTGTGTGTGTGGCCCATCTGTGGAACAGATGTGCAAGCTATTATTGGGTGGTAAGAGTAGAAATGGCAGTATAAAGGAGGTTCATCCACTGTTATTTATCCATGCAGATTTTCTGGATTATTGAAAACATGCACATATTATTTTCATAATAATAAAGCTGTCATTTCTAGTTTGCTGCATAAAAGTGGTGTTTGGGGCTGGGGATGTAGCTCTGAGGTAAAGCATTTGGCCAGCATGCTCAAGGTCCTGGCTCCATCTCCAGATCAGCAAAAATAAAAATACAAAAGCAAGCAATCTGTCTTGTGGTGGTCTTATCCTTTATTTTGTAAGAGCATGGGGGCGGTCACCATCTTTCTAACTGCTGCCTGCCCATATTTCTGCTGTTGGGACTCATTACTGTGTGCTTCCCTACCTGATGTGGTTTGCATCTTAAACATTCAGTGAAGTGTTGGGGACAGAGCTCAGTTGGTAGTGTTTGCCCAGCATGTAGGAAGCCTAGTTTCTTATAAACTAGGTGCACACTTGTGACCCCAGCCCTTAGGGGTGGAAGCAGGAAGATTATAAGATCAAGGCCATCCTCAGCTGTATAGCAAGCTTGAGGCCAGCCTGGGCCACACAAGACCTTAATTCAAACAAATGAACAAATAAGCACAGGTGTCAACATCCCACTGAACTGGAACAAGTGGACAATCCTGGTGGAGAGACGGGGCAGCCACTCACGTGGACGCGCTGACTTCCACGGGGTCCAGCCAGAGGGGTTTGGTGGTGACGCCGAAGGACAGGACATACAACTTCTCCTTGAGGCTCAGTTGCTCGTCAATGAGACTCTGTGGATAAAAGGACATAAGGGGCTCACAGAGCCGGGGTTCTATGGAACCTGGGCACATGACGACACTCTCTACTATAGGCTGTCCTCATGGCTGGGGAGCTGTGCTGTGCAAAACCGTGCTGAATGGGGATGGCGGTCACACATGGAGCCTCTCGAGGCTCCGCTCAACCCTCATGAAACACAAGCTGCTGCCAATGTGGTTGGTGCCTACCCCAGACTGTAAGCACCCTTCTCCATCGCCTCAGAGTCTGTCGGAGCCAGAGTTAGTACTAGAGGTTCCTTCTATGACAGCTCTCTGAGGTGGCCATATTGTCCTCCCCACTTGCTTTACAAAGGAGGTAGCAGGGTCCTGTAGCCTGGAAGCGGGGGAGGTAGCCGGGATTTGACTCTACTTTTCTGTTTTGGAAAAGTCCGAAGAAACCAGAGTAGCTTTACCATCTGGCAAAAGCCAGCGGCCCAATGCTGTGCTGTAGTATGAGGCCATCGTCCCCAAACAGGTGAACAGGAAGGAACAGACTCCAGTCCACATCCTGTCTGAGGGAACCCGGGCTTTTGCAGGGGGTGGGGTGTCTAGCTGGGAGGTTCTGCTGTGGGGAGAATACTAGAAGTTCACACTGTAAGTGAAAATGAGTCTGTGGTGAGGTTTTACAGAGTTCCACACATTTCTTCCCCTGGAGGTGCTAATTAAGTGAGAACTGTTCTTCGTGAATGGCCCTGCTTTGCATTTGCTATAAACAAGTGAGTTTGTACCCCAGGCCGGGAAGTGGGGAGAAGTGGGGGGCTGGGGAGGTACACCTCAAGCCGGGGACTTACTGCCAGGTCATTTTGGAATTCTTCTTGCTGAGGGCCACTGCTGACCTGGGACGCATCAATGAGGAGTCCCACTCTTGTTCCCTTGATGAGGCCAAATGCCTAAAACCAAAGAGGAAATGTGTAAATAGCCCAGCCCTGCACTCTTGAGGCAGGAGAGTGGTCGTCCCTCAAAGGGCAACAGAAAGAGGCAAGGTGTATCCAAGGGAACCAGAGCCCAGTGGTACCTGACAGTCTCCTTTTTCAAGAGAGGCCAGAAAGCAAGCCCCAAAGTAAGATATGAAGATTTTGAAATCTGGACAACTAAGGAGAAAACTTCTGAAATTATGGAGCCAAAACGAAGACTCTTCCAGACCAGCGGGGAGCTGCACACTGCTGGCTGGCGACCCTGCTCTAGCCCCCGTGTAGATGCAGATAGAGTCTGTCCTGTCTGGGAGCAGCACTCTGCCTTCCCATGTGTGGCCCTCTGTCTCCTCAGACCGCGAGGTCTGGAAGCGCTAACCCCGCCCTCCTTGTTTGCCCTGCCCTCCTGCCTCTGTTTCCCCAGACAGGAGCACTAGACTCAGGCCGAGCCAGCTTTGAAGATGGGACTGCTCTAAAGAAGTCCAGTGAGTCAATCCGAGGACTTGGAGTGTTCGTAGGGACCATGATGTGAGGTCCCTTTGACTGGAGTGGTCTGGATGGTGATGTAAACTTAATGTCACCAGTGACCATCTTCCCATGAAAAACCAAGCCAAAGGAAATTTTTATTTTTATTTTTTTAGATTTCTGAGGCAGAATCTGACTGTGCAGCCCAGGGTAGCCTCGGACTCTCAATGTTCTTAAACACACAAACAAAACAAGTTGATCTGGGCAGTGGTGGTGTACAACTTGAATCCCAGAGCTCGGGAGGCAGAGACAGGTGGATGTCTGAGGCCAGCCTGGTTTACAAAGTGAGTTCCAGAACAGCCAGAGTTACCCAGAGAAACCCTGTCCCGAGAAACAAAACAAACAAAAAATTAAAGTCAAAATCACATGTGTATGTGTGTGTGAGAAAGAGAGACAGAGAGAGAGCGGGAGGGCAAGAGAGAGCAAACACCTGTGGAGGTCAGAGGACAACCTTCAGGAATTGCTTTTCTTTCCACCATGTAGGACCCGGAGATGTCACTTTGTTTCCAGGTGTGGCTGAAAGCGCCTTTACTGTGAGCATCTCATCGGCCTGAATCCTCACTCTCCTTGCCTTAGACTCCCCAGGGTTGGGACCACAGGTGAGGCCCGCCATGCCCAGCCGGGCCTCAGGAGAATGTAAGCAACAAGAAGAGCTGTGTCTGCAGCTTCCATGTTTGTGGGTTAGGAAGTCTCTGTTTTAGTGGAAGCCAGGGCTCTAACCCAGCCCCAAGGGCTGGGCTGAGGATGGTGGGAAGAGCCACAGGGGTGCCATTACCTTCCTGCTGTTCTCTGTGAGCCAGCGCATCCTCTGCTGATAGAGTTCGATAGTGCTGTGGAGACACCAGAGAGATCATCACCAAGCGCTGTCACTTACACACAGGGGAAGGTGGCTAGGATTTTACAAGCTTTGGTTATCTAAATTTTTACTTAAAAACTTTCTGTTTTACTTTATTTTATTTTTTATTTGAGACAGAGTTTCACTGTATAGCCCTGGCTGGCCCAGAACTTATGTAGATAAGGCTGGCCTCAAACTCACAGAATTCTGCCTGCCTCTACCTTCCTATTGAGGTGTGTGTGTGTGTGTGTGTGTGTGTGTGTGTGTGTGTGTGTGTGTGTGTGTGTGTGTGTTCTGGCGCAAGTGTGTTAGGAGGAGGAGTCGGCTTCCCACCCCCACCCTCCGGAGTCCAGGACTTCAGCTCTCGCTCCCCAGGCCTGTGCAGCAGCCTTTATTCACTCACGGAGCCTTCCACCGTTCCAGCCTAAGACTCTCGGTCTTTTTACCTCAGCCTACCCACTCTGGAATCAGAGGCATGAGCTACCTGGTTAGCTGAATTTATTGTTTTTAAGGAGAATGCAAGGCAAATGTAGCAAAGAGAGCTAAAGGTATGTGTTTGCCAGAGCACTAGACTGGGGGCACATGGGAAGGGTGGGGGCGGGGGGCGCAGCTCTCCTAT
This sequence comes from Peromyscus maniculatus bairdii, assembly GCF_049852395.1. Classification (NCBI taxonomy): domain Eukaryota; kingdom Metazoa; phylum Chordata; class Mammalia; order Rodentia; family Cricetidae; genus Peromyscus; species Peromyscus maniculatus. Next base: position 130,858,105 of record NC_134852.1, on the reverse strand, counting down.
GAAGCAAGATAGGGTGCTGATGACTTTCCTTTGCCGTTTACGGGTTGCGTGACCTTTGGAAGGCAGAGTATCCTTGCTGAACCCCAGAGTTCCATCATCTTCTATGTAAAGATAATCACAGACTCTGTCCAAGTCAATTTGCCAACTGCCCGATTAGTTAAACGGCCTTGACTATTCCTTAAGGATGTTGGGTTCATATCTTTGTCAGAATGCAGACTGGCACATTACCCATGCTTCAGTGGACCGCTGTACACTCATGTACATATAGGCAGAACTAACAGAACTCAGCAGTGCTATGGGATGTTCTGTATGTCCTGTGGGAGCCCGTTCTCGGGTTCCTCATGGCTTTACTCAGCAGGTCCACATAGAGGGTGATTAGGACCATGGGCCTGAGTGCAGGTGTCTGAGATGGTCTGCACTTGGCTGTGCTGGGGGATGGTCTGTATGGCAAATGTGTTGCTCTGATTGGCCAATAAAGAAAACCTGATTAGCCAGTGGCTAGGCAGGAAGTATAGGCGGGACTAACAGAGAGGAGAAATAAAAGAGCAGGAAGGCAGAAGGAGTCACTGCCTGCCACCGCCAGGACAAGCAACATGTAAAGTACTGGTAAGCCACGAGCCACGTGGCAAGTATAGATTTGTGGAAATGGATTAATTTAAGATATAAGAACAGTTAGCAAGAAGCCTGCCACGGCCATACAGTTTGAAAGCAATATAAGTCTCTGTGTTTACTTGGTTGGGTCTGAGCCGCTGTGGGACTGGCGGGTGACAAAGATTTGTCCTGACTGTGGGCAAGGCAGGAAAACTCTAGCAACTCAGCAACGTATCAAAAGAAAGAGGAGGAGGAGCTGATGAAGACCATGACATGAAGTTGGGAGGGGGTGTTTGGGGAAGGGTCTGGGAGGAAATGAAGGGTAGATGTGACCATATTTAATTGCATACATGTATTAAACTATCAAAGAACAAATAAAAAACAAAATGTTGGATTTATAATTCAAAACAACAGAGCCAAATATTAATTATAGAACTCTACAAAGATGCAGTAATCCAGAATGTAATCCAGCGACTTGGGAGGCTGAGGCAGGAGGATCTCAAGTTAAAGGCCGGTCTGAGCTACATAGACCCTTTACAAATGAATAAATGAATGAACTAATAGAACATCATGTAATTATTTAATCTTTAAAACTTTCTGACCCCAAAATTTTTCTATAAATTTATCTATTTGTTTGTTTGTTTGTTTTTCGAAACAGGGTCTCTCTGTGTAGTTTTGGTGTCTGTCCTGGAACTCACTCTGTAGACCAGGCTGGCCTCGAACTCACAGAGATCTGCCTGGCTCTGCCTCCTGAGTGCTGGGATTAAAGGCGTGTGCCACCACCATCCGGCTAACTTTCTATAAATGTATAGTTAGAGCATGATAAATCCACTAATTGGTTGCTGTATGAATGATCATTGAACGACTGACTTTTGGTAATTAGAGAATAATACAATGTTTGGGGCAGTTACAAAGATGAAGAAAGATCTTGTAGGCAGCCCTTAGCAGAGTTTCGGGCACATTAATAAATGTTAGCGATTAATTACCATCATAACCTTTTGGGAAAGCTTAGGCAACAGTAATTATGGATCAGAGATTACTACAGCTATAGCTGAGAGGCATTTTTTTTCTTTTTTTGTTTTTTTTCGAGACAGGGTTTCTCTGTATAGCCCTGGCCATCCTGGAACTCACTCTGAAGACCAGGCTGGCCTCAAACACACAGAGATCTGCCTTCCTCTGCCTCCTGAGTGCTGGGATTAAAGGCCACTGCCCAGTGTGGGATGGAATCTTAAGACTATCCTGTATACTGATGATTATGGGAAGATGGGGGGGAGGGGCGCGCGCGCGCATGTGCGCGCGCGCGCGTGCGTGCACACATGCACTCTGAGTATGTGTGCATGCTACTTGTGCTATCAAGATTGGTTTGGGTCAGGCTGGAGAAATGGCTCATCAGTTAAGAGCACTTGGTAATCTTGATGAGGATCCAGGTTCAATTCCCAGCACCCCCATGGCAGCTGTTCCAGGGGATGCCACACCCTCTTCTGAACTCTGTGAATACCAGGCACATCTGTATGCACTAACATACATGCAGACAAGACACCCACACACATAAAATAAAAATAATTGGTTTGGGAGTTGGGCACATGCCTGTTTGACACACGTCTGCAAAGGTGAGAACTGTACCAGTCCGGCAGAGCTCTCTGCCATTAACCAGCAGATGAAGCGGGGACATCTGAGGCACTCATCCAAGGGCACCAGGCCTTTCAAAGGCCAAGAGGCGCCAATCTAGTTCAACATTTTCATTTGAGAAAAGGGCAAATTAGAGGTAGATGAGACAAGTTTAAGGTCCACTGAAATTGCTGATTGGTCCCAACCATGTGCAGGCTATGAGATGAGATAAGGCCTCAAGCTTAGGGGTGCTGGAGGACATTGGGAAACTTACTCAGAAAGCCTTGATTCAAAGCGGCGGACGGTCTGGGCGGAGAAATGCACTTTGGGCATGGCATTGCCACACTCCTCCCTGAAAAAAAGCAAAGCTTTATGTGGTGTTTCTCAGGCTCAGGACTGGGTGTGCAAAGCTTTATTTGGGGGTTCTCAGGCTTGGGGCTGGGTGTGCCGCTGCGGCCTTGGGGAGCTCGGGAGGAAGGGCAGAAAGATTTCAGACTTACAGCTCAACCGTGCCCTGGCTTATCAGGTCAGCCAAGGTGAGTTTCTCAAACTTTAAACTGTGAGTTGAAAGCCAGTCTTCAGAGTCTTCCAGAGTCTCACTTGCCTGCAGCTTCTACAAGGTACAAGCCAGAGTCAGGCAGGAAACAGCAGGAAGCAGGGACAGACAAGGGTGCTTTGGGTTCCCTTCATACAGATTCCCAAGGTCTGTGAACTCTGAAAGACCCTATCTCAAGGTATTCTAAAAGTTCTCCCTGCTAACTGGGAACAGTGGTACATAGCAGTAGCCACAGCACTTGGGAGACTGACCTGAAGTTCAAAGCCAGCCTGAGCTACAGAGCAAGACCCTGCCTCCAAGCACCACCACCAACAACACAGCAGCAATAAAACCAATCTCCTTGCTGAGGGAGCATGTGAACATGAGAATGGTTACTCTGGAAACACCACCCTTATACCAGGCCCCAGATGTGGCTCTCATATTCAAGGGCAGCTCACTATGGGAGTGATCAGACAAACACAATGACCAAACAACCTGATAGTAGAATCACAACGTCTGCAAAAATTGGCCCCCGAATGGCTAGGATTAGGTCCTAAGACTGTTAGCTTCCCATGTTTGTGTGCCCCTACTTCTAACCCAGGACCATCCAGAGAAAGTAAAGTGTGCTTGCTGAACCAATCATGTAAGATGCCTTCCTCTGCTGATTCCTCCTCTAGCCTCCCACATGCTGAGAGCTTGTAGGCAGAGGTCCTGGAGGAAGCCCTTTCTTCCATATGAAGTTCTCTATGTCCCATCCTGCTGTCGAGCTGACAGCAAACACAAGTCATGGGGTCTGCCTCCCTCATAGTGAGAGAGGTCTGGATACCTTTCTGTTTTGTTCTCAGTGGGATGATCTTGATCATATCCACAATTAAACGTTTTCTTTTAGAAGTTGCCTTGGCCATGGTGCTTGGTCACGGTGATAGAAAGATAACTAAGACAGTAGTAAGTCAGAGGTGATGAAAGTCCAGACTGCACGGGTACCAGCTGCACAAGTGTGCACGCACGACGGGGCCAGCAAGAGCTTCCCGTGTCACAACTGCCGTCGATGTGCTCCAGAAGGGCCTTGAACACCCATGGAGTTGGACATAATCCACTTCACCACATCTCAGGTAAAAGGCTGAGAAGCTACTGTTCACTAAGGATCTGGAATCCAGCTCAGTCTCACTGTGAGACACACAGTGACACACACACACACACACACACACACACACACTTCACAGACACACACACACACACACAGACACAGGTTCATACAGACACATATATGTTGTGGAATATTTTTACACTGTGTGAAAATGTATTGCTGTGATTGGTGTAATAAAAAGCTGAATGGTCAACAGCTTGGCAGGAGGTATAAGTGGGATTTCCAGAGACAGAGAGAACTCTGGGAAGAAGGTAGAGTCATAGCCAGATGCGGAAGAAGCAACATAGACAGTATGGAGAAGGCAGTTACATATGTCACAGTTATATATGGCACAGTTACATATGTCAATTACATATGACACCCAATGTCTGGGCACATATTTTCACATAGGTCCTGAGAAAGCTGAAAACAAACAAACAAACAAACAATGGATCTGGCTTCCTAGTTTCCCAGTGTTCATAGTGTACAGAGGCACATCTCTGCTGTATATCGAGTACTTGAATAGCTTGTGCACTAAGAAGAAACAGCATGCTAAGTCAAAACACTTGCCACAGCCCACTAACTTCCCAGAACTGGGCTGGACTGCTGGCTTAAGGCTGGCTCTCAAGGACTGAGGAGGGGCAGAGCCAGCCAGCCATGTGCTAAGCAGAGCCACAGGGTGGGTTTAAAGCTTGGCTCACATGATCAGAGAAGGTACAAGTAAATTGGTCCAGACTGAAAAAAAAAAAAAAAAACTACAACAACAACATCTAAACACATACAGTAAAAAATATAGACAGTCATAAAAATAATTTTAAAATAATAAAGTCTTTAAAGAAAGAGTAAAGTAATATAAAAAGAAGCCACATAAGGATGGGAAATCCACAGGGAGTCTGGATCCTGTATGGTGCTTTGATGACTTTGAATTTTTTAAATTTAATGCTGATGAGCAAATGACAGCTGCTGACATTGGATTGTGGAAGAAACTGCTGAATTAAACCTGTATACTTTAGGGATGTCTTACTTTTAAAATGGAAATCAGGATATGTGTTATGTTGGGGGAGAGGATATGCCCTTGTTTCCATAGGAAACAAAAAGCTATCGATCTATTCAAAATGAATAAAGATCAGATTTGATCAGGGAAAAATCTCCTGAGGATCTTGGCTCATGAACAGACATGAGGGGAAAAGCCAAGAAAGACTACAAGACAGGTGATGTATAAGCTGATCCCTTGACATAGGAACAGCTCTGAGACTGGAAGAGACATGATAAACCTTGTTGGCTACAGATTATTACATGCCATCCTTTCATATGGCATGGATAGAGATTTATGTTATAGTTTGCCTATAAAGTCCAAATTGACTTATAAAGTTGGTAGATGTCCTTTGCTCATTCAAACATAGAACAAACCATCTTTAGCTGACTTGTGCACAACACACATTCTATACTTGTGCTAATGCAGATATGTATGTTACCTTTAAAAGTTTGTTTTTAGAAAAAGGAAGGGCTAGACACCAATGAAAACAAGTAACTCAGATGGGCAAGCCTCTCAGAGAATGCCTCTGTTGTAGTTTCTTCAAAATTCTGCATCCAGAACAACTTCAAAGCTGCTAGCTTAGAGGGTCTGGTTTCACTAACTGTTCCATCCAGGACTACAGACAAGCCCTGCCTATTACACAGAGACTGGACAACAAATGATACAGCTAACTCTCCCAGGACTTGACCATTATCTCAATTTTTATCAGGGTCCCCTAAAGATATGATCACCTCCAGACAATGGGAAGCAGTCTAGAGAACACAACGCCCACATTGCCAAGTGGTGGACTGGGTGGTTTCTGGTCATTCAGTAGGTTATGGATGTTTGTCATCATTTAGGGGGGTTGGTTACAAGCTGTTATTGGTCATGATCAGGGGAAAAAAAACTGAACAAAGGAGATCGGATTCAGGGATCTCTTTCTGAAAGAAAAAATGGAGGATACAGAATGATGGGGTAAAAGGGTGGATTGTTGAGTCTGCTTTTGAAGAACCACTAGTCTCAGATATTTTACATTGGTATGGATTTTTATATAGTGATACAAATTTAAGGTTATTTTTGTTATACTATATAGATGTTTCTACTCTTGTTTAAGGTATTGTACCTGTGCAACTCATTTTAAAATGCAATGTATAATTAAGAAATACAGGTTAGTAGTTAGTCATCTATAATAATAAAACTTGTAGTTATGTTAGGTATGTTCTCAAGGTTAAACAGAGATATGCTTTAGATAGATAGGTGATCTTCAAACACTTCAGAGACCTACTGAATATGGCATTTAAGATGTTTTAATAACCTAAGGCTTTTCATGACAGTGTGACATGTCTGCTCCTGGCAGCACCAATTTACTTCAAAAAAGGATGATAGGCATCAAAGAACCTCCATACGGAGTTTGCTTTTATTGTGGCAAAGTTAGCCACTGTGCAAGAAACTGCCCTTGCCTCCACTGCTGACAGTATGCTGTCCAAATTGGATGAGCAGGACACAGAAGACGGTGACTGTCAAACTTTGCTAACACAAGGTAGGACAGTCCTTCAAAAAGTGTCAGATATTCTAGGCCTGTAGGCCAAAGATGAATGCTGCAATGTTATACAGGACTGTTGGACAACTGTCCAGGCAGCCAGATATCTCTGTCATTTCTATAGTTTTAGAAGTTGCTTGCTCTGCACTTCCTGTTTACTCAGGTAATATTATATCCTTCTTGGGTCTCTGATGGAGCTGAAGATGAGATAGTTATATTACAGTTTTCCTTGTTACCAAATGCAGAAAAAAAACTCACAAAAGATGTATAAAGTATATAAAGTCGAGAGACATAAAAACTTAAATTGTTTATCTAAGAAATGTTCTGAGGTCTAAAAAGATAGTTTTAGAATGGTAATATCAATTATGATAGAAAATGGTTTAGGTATAAAACTTTTAATTCATCAAGATAAGATATTTTCTCCAAATATGCCAAATACAAATGGACTAGACATTGTGAATATAATTCTTACCTGGTAATTGTTCTTATTGTATATAGTTTTACCATGTTAGAGTTAAAACCTTTTCTTTTTACTTAGACAAAAGGGGGGAAATATTGTGGGATATTTGTACACTGTGTGAAAATGTGTTGCTATGATTGGTGTAATAAAAAGCTGAATGGCCAATAGCTAGGCAGGAGGTATAGGTGGGACTTCCAGAGACAGAGAGAACTCTGGGAAGTAGAAGGCAGAGTTACCAGCCAGACATGGAGGAAGATATAGGCAGTATAGAGAGATGAGGTAATGAGCCACAGGACAGAATGTAGATGAAAATAAATAAGTTATTTTAAGTTATATGAGCTAATGGGACAAGCCTAAGCTAAGGCCAAACTTTCATAATTAATAATAAGTCTCGTTGTTATTTGGGAGTTAGTGTTATAGAGAAAGACTCATTACACATATACACACATACACATGTGCACACAACACACACACACACACACAGAGAGAGAGAGAGAGAGAGAGAGAGAGAGAGAGAGAGAGAGAGAGAGAGAGAGAGAGAGAGAGAGAGAACGAACCTGATGACTATGGAAATGGCCTGAGTTCAGCCCAAAGATCCCTTCTGGGTACATACTCGACACCCTTGGTGGTCTGTCTTTGGATTTCATGTATCGGGCTTTCACTGTAGTGGGCTGAGAGCGGTATACTGCAGCAGAATGAGCCACTCTGCAGAGGATACGGGAGGAAAAGGCTGGAGGAGCGTAGCACACAGGCGTCTCCGGGTCTCGGGTTCCTTGCGGGCAGCGCCCCCTCTCCTTAGCTGTGCCAGGGGCAGCGTGAGGCTAGGACACAGAACGCGACCCGGAGCTCCTCTGCACTCAGATTCTGTCCTAAGCTGAGGGTTGGCATAAACTAAAGACAGCGAAAATAAAAGGCTGCTAATGTGTTCCAGCTCGACAGTGTGGCTCACCTTGCACTCTTTCCCAAGACCTGTTCTGTCTAGTTTCAAAAGGAAATTAGCAAGTGCTCAGGATGTGTGAAAACACACCCCTAAGGACTGCAAACACTAACACAGTGCCCAGGCTCTGCCGGGCACTTTCCGTATAGTAAAGTTACGTCATCCAAGGAGACCATCACTCTTCTGACAAGGAAGCTGAAACACAGAGAACTTCAGTCATTTGCCCAAGGTCACACAGCTAATGATGTGGTGGAGCTGGGATTCTTCGGAAGGCTCTATCAAGCCAAGCTTGTAACCAAAACACTTCACGGCTTCTCTGAAGGAGCATAAACCACAGCTGTCTGTATGAGAGACTTTCTCATGGTGTGATTCAACCCTAAGAATACCCTTCCTGCTTTTGAGAGACAAAGTGCCAGAGATCAGGTCCCAGCCATAGGCTTCAGGAAACCAGGCTCTGTATCATGTGACCACTAGGTGGCACTGTTCTCTTCCGGACACCTTGTGCGTGACCCTTTTTCCATCTTGTGCTTGAAATAGTGTCTCGCTTTAGGCTGTGGCTTTTGCCCTGCAGATATTTGAAAGTCCATTCCTACATACATTGCTTATGACTGAGGACCTTGCTGCTCTTCTGTTAAAGTGGGCACTTTTCATTAAAAAAAATTCTTTCCATACTATATTTATTTATCATTTATTTAATAAATCTATATATTGATTGTTCTAGACAGGGTCTCTATGCGTAGCCCTGGCTGTCCTGGAACTCACTCTGTAGACCAGGCTGGCCTTGAACTCACAGAGATCCACCTGCCTCTGTCTCCTGAGTGCTGGGATTAAAGGCATGTGCCACCATGCCCAGCTCATACAATATATTTTGATCATGTTTTTCCCATGTCCAAACTCCTCCCAGATCTCCCCTCAACTTTATGCGCTCTCTCTCTCTCTCCTCTCTCAGGAAAACTCCTACAAAAATTAAAATCAAAACAAGCAAACAAGAAGCCATAAAGACAAAAAAATGCCCCCCCAAAACAAAAAATTCAACAAAAATTATAATAAAGTTCCTTTTGTGTTGATGAACAAAACCTAGGCAGGGGGCCCACCCTGGCATGTGGTTGATACACCCAGTGACATCCACTGGAGAAACTGATTTTCCCTTTGCCCGTGGGTATCAACTGCAAATAGCTTCTTGGTTGGGGTGGGGCCTCGTGACTGTGAGTGGACACTTTACATGGAGAACACTACAAGCTCGTTGTTGGGCAATCAGGACTCTCACTGCTGAGAGGAGAAACAAGAGACCTGTTTGTTACTGATAAGCTAAGTTAGGCACGTCCCATGCCTGGAAAGTGAGTTGGTCTGACATGAAATCAGATGAAACAAAGACCCACGTCATTGGCAACTGACATCACTGAATGTTTTCTTCTTAGAACCACCCACAGTTCCTCATTTCCCCTTTGCTTTTCCTCTTTAGAAAGGGTCTTATGTGTCCCAGGCTGGCCTCAAACTCACTATGTAGCAGAGAGCTGAGGCTGGCCTTGAACTCCAGATCCTCTTGCTTCTCCCTCCAGACTGCTGGGCTTACAGGTCTGTGCCACCATGCTTGGCTTCCTTGTTTCTGTTTATTTATATTTCTTGTCCCATAAATGCCCATGCTTGAGAAAAGTCGAAGTTGACTGTTTTTCTGGTTCTTTAATTGCTGGTATTAACTGTAAGGATGACATTCTCTGACTGGTATCATGTTTGTAGTCTAGTATGGATTTACTAGCCGGTGGCCGCTGCCTGCCTCCCTTGAGTTCACAACTTGTGAAGACAATTGCTTCCACGGTAGAGAGAACTGAGTTGTGCATGATTGGAAGGTGGTTCACTTGTCCAGAGTGAGCCTGACCCACAGTGTGGGGCTCTTTCTTTCTCCCCTTAAGTCAAGCCTTCTGCCCTGGCTCCCGTTCCCACAGCACTTCCTGAAGTGGACTCCAGGACTTAGGTCTTATGGACTCCTACAAGAAAATCTCAGCAAGGGGGCTTTCGAATCAAATGCTTTAGACTTTCAGGCTTCGATACTGAAGCCAGGATCCTCACATGCTCCTAAATATCTAATGATGTTCCTGAAGGCTGAAGAGCTAGCTCTATGACCGAAACAGAAACTCTCCTTTTATAAACCTAGTGGCTAGAGAGGAACACTTAGTCACGGTTTCAGTGCTGGGTCCTATTGAAGAAAGAGCTGAGTACACTCCACATCCCCTGGCTATGATCTGTAAGCGTCACTGGTGAACAGAAGCACTACGGTTGTTACCAGTAGGTCCTGGGTCTGGTTAATGTTTGTAACCAGCAACCCATCGTGTGGATTTCGGGCAAGCGCATCCATAGCCTTCTGGTCCAGTTGCTTCTGTGGATCTCTGTCAGTGTTTCTGTCCATGCTACAAAACAAAGTGATCTGATCAGTGCTCAGCCCCAGGTCACCTCTCCACCATGAGTGTCTCCCCCCACCCCACCCCACCCCCTGGCTCCTAAAAGGATCCAGAAACATTTTCAGTTCCATGTGGAAACTGAAAGGATTATCACAGAGTTTAGATAAAAATGTGGTTTATTGTTTGTTTGTTTATTCATTTGTTGGTTGGTTGGTTTGTTATTTTTACAGTCTAGGTAGATCTCAAAGGCCCCAGTCTATGTAAGATGTCGCAATAACCATTTTTCTGGTCTCTCTTCAAGGTTCATCCCCCCCCCCCCTCAGTTCTCATGAGCAGACATTTTCATCTGGAAAACCAGAGAATCCTATTTATCAGGGATTTTCCAGAAATGTATTACCCTGACCGTGGAAGACAGGACTCTTTGAATTGTCATCATGAGACTACCTAGACCTTCCTCTCCTGACCAATGCAAGAACGTAAAGCAACCTTTAGACAGCATCTTCCGGGTTTGCTCAGCTCTTGAGTGTACTGAACGCTCCTCAGGCATGGCTGGCTGTAAGGCTCTATGTGGGGTGTGTGTGTGTGTTTTCTTCTGAGACAGGGTCTCTCTGTGTAGCCTTGGCTAGTCTAGAAGTCAGTACAGAAAAGAAGAAAGATCAAGAGAAAAGGAGGAGGAAGAATTTGGGGCCAGCCACCCAGCTACACACAAGCCACAGAGTAAGAAATAATGGAAGGTATACAGAAACAGAGGAAGGTAACAGCCCAGAGGCAAAAGGTAGACTGGATAATTTAAAGTTAAGAAAAGCTGGCAAGAAACAAGCGGAGTTAAGGCCAGGCATTTATAATTAAGAATAAACCTCTGTGTGTGATTTATTTGGGAGCTGAGTGGCGGGCCCCCCAAAAGAGTAAAAAAAAAAAAAAAAACCTGACAGCCCCTTCCCATTATTTTCACAGGTTTTCAATAGCATATATTAACTACATATAATAGTGATTTGATTTTGACATTTTCACACATGTATATAATTTTTTTTTTTGAGACAGGGTCTCACTGTATAGCCCTGGTAGTCTTGGAACTCACTATATAGACTAGGCTGGCTTTGAACTCACAAAGACCCACCTGAGTGCTGGGACTGAAGATGTGAGCCACCGCACCCAGTTATATGAAGTACTTTGGTATTTATCTTCCCCTTCTGCTTGAAACTGTCAAGCAGAGTTTCCCCTCCCCCACCAATCCCCTTCTTTCTAACCAGTCCCATTGTCTTGTCTTGTCTTTATTTATTTATTTATTTACACTTGTTTGTTTGTTTGTTTGTTTGTTTGTGACAGGGTTTTTCTGTGCAACATCCCTGGCTGTTCTGGAACTCACTTTGCAGACCAGGCTCTGAGATCCAGCACCCTCTGCCTCCCAGGTGCAATGACAGTGTGCACCATCATGCTTGGCTTTGTCTTTTTCTTCTTCTTTGTCTTCTTTTTTTTTCTTTTACAATTCTGATGACCCAGTGCGCTCAGTCAGAGTTGCTTACAGGAAAATGGGCAATGAGTTGCTTACAGGGGCAGGGGCACCTTATGGCGGCTACACTATTGGACATCTGTCTTGTTTCTCCCACTGACCATTAATTGAATTTGTAGCCTCAGGGAAGGATGGGGCCTCGTGTCCTTCCCTCCTCTGTGACGGAGTGTTGAGGGCCCAAGCTTGCGGAGTCTTTACTAATAACTACAGTTGCGGAGTTCAAGAGCTGTAATTTCCACATCACACCTGAGAGAAAATCTTCCACAACCCTCCCCACTTGCCTCCAATGTTCTTCTTTCCTCCTGTCTGTGGTGTTCTTTGAGCTGTGGAGGTCCTCTGACCTCTGGGTCACAGATAGCTGCAGGATACGGTGACTGGCCTGGCTGCACCCCCTCAGTTTGCCTACCTAACTGATTCACTTTATTATGTGGAGAGCTGTTTGTTTGTTTGTTTGTTTGTTTGTTTGTTTGAAACAGGGTTTCTCTGTGTAGCCCTGGCTGTCCTGGAACTCAATCTGTAGATCAGGTTGTCTTTGAACTCACAGAGATCTGCCTGCCTTTGCTTCTTGATTGCTGAGATTAAAGGCGTGCGCCACCACAACCTAGTTGGTGGAGGGCTCTTTAAAGAATATGAATTCACTGTTAGCTCCCATCCTCGCTGTCCAAAGGCTTTCCTCTATTTCTAGGATGGAGCTTAACACCCTTAAGATGCCTCTCCACACCCCACGTGGTTGGGCTGCTGGCCACTGACCTCTCTACAGCTCTGATCCATGACTGCTCTCCTGCCATGGCCATGGGAGGTCCTAGAATGCTGTACAGTTCCTTTAACCACAGGATCTTTTCACCTATTGCCTGCACTCTGGAACATTCTTCTGTTCCTACACATGACTTGCCTTTGATGTTTCAGCCAAGCCACATGGCCTCTAAGAAACCCCCCAGCCTTCTTTTCTAGCTCAGACTCCCTTCTCTGTGGATTTTCATATACCTCTGTCCCTTCATTTGAGGACAGTCACTTTAGCTTGGAGTCACAGTCACTAGTATGACTTTTAAAAACTGGCAGTTTAGCTGGGTGGCGGTGGCACTTGGGAGGTGGAGGCAGGCAGATCTTTGTGAGTTTGAGGTCAGCCTTGTTTACAGAGCGAGATCCAGGACAGCCAGGACTACACAGAGAAACCCTGTCTCGAAAAACCAAACAAACCAACAGTCTGGCACCTGTTCCCTTCATATTTTAAGTGGCATAAGAGTGGAAGCTGAGAGACAAGAATTGTGTTTGCTGTTTTGGAGATAGGAGTCATGTGACAAGTCATAGAGCCTTGAAAGTGCAATTTTTCCTGCCTCGGCCTTCTGAGGGCTGGGGTTACAGGTGTGTGGCACCATCTCCAGGGAAAACAGACATTTTGAGGAGAGAAGGGACAGGGGAGTCTTGCTTTTTTGATTTCTATTTATCTGAAGCACTCGTAGTTTTCCACTTTTAGATTCTGTGAGATACACCACTCATTGAAACTGTGGAGCAGAGTTTCCCTCCCCGACCAATCCCTTTCTTTCCAACCAGTCCCAGTGTAAGCACGCGGGCTCATTAACATTTCTGTCCCTTGCAGCCCGCCCTCCCTCCCGCCCTCCCAAACTGTGAGACCCGCTGTGAGAGGCTGGACAGGGCTGCCGCTTCACCGTGAACTCGGCGCTCCCTAGTTTATGACAGTGGGCAGTCGTTAGTTCCTTTCGAGTCTTTAAATTTTACTTGGAGGTTGCTTGTTTACGGGGAAGGACCCTGAAAGCCCCAAAGTGGCTTCTCCTCAGCGACATTTCCTTGGAGACCATTCCTATGGCATGGGCTTTGAAATTGTCTCAGAACACTGGAACCCCAACACCTGCAACCCCCAGTGTTGTGGTCCCTTCTCCTTGGGGAGTGTTAACAGTTTCCAGTGAATTACTAGCCTAAACCGCTGGATTCTGGGTGACTTGTGTGGGCAAATGGAGGGGAGCTGACCACATAAAGCTCACGACGCAGTGTGTTAGGAAGAGCCGTAAACTTTTGGTTTTTCAGTTGAGAACAGGGTGGGAATTGTACTCACCACCCTGCCTACTAACTCCACTGTCAAAAGCAGAGAGAGAGAGAGAGAGAGAGAGAGAGAGAGAGAGAGAGAGAGAGAGAGAGAGAGAGAGAGAGAGAGAGGAGACATTGTGAAAATGCACGGCCAAATGCCAAGTAGGAGAGCAACGCAGAGTACTACTGTCCTAGTGTGCCCCTTTGTGCTGTGAAAAACCACGGACCGGGAGGAACTGGAGGGGAAACTGTATTCAGATTGTCTTGTATGAGAAAGGAATCCGCGTGTAATAAAAGGGAAATATTTTTTTTTCATTTTTCCATACAAATGAATAAACAAAACTCTGACCAAACCAACTTAGGGAAGGAGGAGGGTTCGTTTTAGCTTTGTTTGTTTATAGGTTACAGTCCGTCATCCAGGGATGCCAAGGCAGGAAGCCAGAGGCAGGACCTGAAGCAGGGACCACGAAGGAACGAACACTCCTAACCGGCTTGCTCTCCATGGCTTCTTGTTCAGCTGCTTCCTTATCCAATCCAGGACTACCTGCCCGGAGGTGGCACCACCCACAGTGGGCTGGGCTCCCTCACATCAACCATTAAGGAAGAAAGTGTCCCACAGGCTCATCTGATTGGACACTTTCTCAGTGGGGTCTCCTTTCCCCAGGTAAACGGAGTTTGCGACAGGCTGGCAAAAGCCAATCAGCACAGCTGCTGGGTGGGACTGGAAGCCGTTATCTACCCCTTGTACTTTCCTGCCTTTTAGGGGCCAGAGAGTGCTGGCCCTGGGAGTGACGGGTGAAGGAGACACTGCCTTCCCTTCAGGCCTGGGTACAAAGGCAAGCTGCCCCGAACCCGAGCTGCACACCTCTGCACGGCGGCACCGTTCTCTGTAGCGTGTTTCACTGTCACCTCCTCCGTGTTTACTGTCTGCTCCTTTTCTCTCCCTGAAGACACTTGAGGGCAGGGACTTTGAAACGCTCAACACTGGACTGTTGTGTACAAAACAACGCCCAGAGTGCAGCTGCTCCACAAGACTCACTGAATTAATTAATGAACAGGGTAGCACATTAATAAGGAGTCGGGGGCGGGGGGGGGGTGCGGCGGCGAGGGGATTTCTTCCCCTTAATCCAGAGTCTGCTACCCTCTGGGCTCCTCGGCTCCCTTGGTGTCAATGCATGTAATGTGCTGTCCCTTGGCCCTAAATCTTATCCAAGGAGATACCCACCACATACAGGAGAATGCCAGGGTGTCCCCAAGGACAAACTGACCACTGAAGTGTACTTTTTATGAGAAAATATCTTCAAACCATGAGGAAAAAGCTTTTTAAAAAATGCTATCCTCGTTGGGTTTATGGGCACATGCCTTTAATCCCAGCAATTGGGGGGCAGAGGCAGGCAAGTATCTGTGAATTAGAGGCTAGCCTGGTTTATATAGTGAGTTCCAAGACAGCCAGAGCTACATAGTGAGACCCTGTCTTGGGAAAAAAAAATGCTATCCAACTCATGAGGATCTAGGACTGCTCTTGACAGCCTGATGAAAGTCCTGTTCTTTTCTCTGTGGGTGACCTGGATCTTTCCAGTCTGCATCGACCCCTTCCCCTTCCAGTGTGGGCTATTGTCTGAGGGTCCCCATCAGTCTCAGCATTCATTTTTCAATCACTGTGATTGTCCTCTATCAATGCAGGTATGGCATTCAGCAGGAGTGCATTGGGGATGACTGCCCTAGGTGACTGGTGGACCAGAGAATGTTTGAACCGATCCCTTGGGCAGATGAGCATTTTGGTCAAAGCACATTGCTACTGTAAAAAGAAAGCCTTCAGCTAACTTCACAGTTGCTTAACAGCTGAATCCAGGATGCTCCCAAATATCTATTCATGAACGGCCATCTGGAGGGCTTACATTTTTACACTTATCTATGTACTTATTTAGTGTGTGTGTGTACAGTGTGTGTGTGTGCCTGCACAAACATGCCACAATGTATCTATGGTCAAAGGACAACTTTGAGTTCTTTCCTTCCACCATGCGGGTCCCAGGAATCAAACTGAGGTTGTCAGGTTGGTGGCGAGCGTCTTTATTTGCTGAGCCATGGCATTGGCTGAGCTTGTTTTGCTGTTGTTGTAGATTTAAATGTTTACTTTTATTTTACATGTATGATTTAATTTTTTTTCAAGACAGCGTTATTCTGTATAATAGCTCTGGCTGTTCTGGAACTCACTTTGTAGACCAGACTGGCCTCGAACTCAGAGATCCACCTGCCTTTGCCTCCTGAGTGCTGGGATTACAGGTGTGTGCCACTATCACCTGGCTCATATGATTTAATTTTAAAAAAGATTTGATTGGTTTGAGCATTTTGCCTGCCATGTATGTGGGTGCCTGGTCCTGAAGGAGGTCAGAAGAGGGCAATGGATCCCTTGGAACTAGGGTTAGAGAGTTGTGAGCTGCCTTGTGGGTGCTGGGAACAGAACCTGGTCCTTTGGAAGAGCAGCCAGTGCTCTTACCTGCTGAGCCATCTCTCCAGCACCCAGGATTTTTTTTTTTTTTTAACTGTAGTTACTCCTAGTGTTCCTGTGCAATCCACAATAGCAGGGTGAGCTATGTGCATGTTCCCCTTGCTCTGCACGGAACCCTGCCAAGTGCCCTGGTGCTGCAACCCAAGGCTTACCTTTCCTTCGGCAACCATTCCTTGCTTCTTCACCTCCCCCCCCCCCCCACACACACACGCACACCCTGCTCCCTGGCAACCCCTGCTCACACACTTTATTATTTCATATCGCCCTTAAACCATGCTTGCTTCTGTAAACATCCTTTACTCCCTCTGCCAAGAAACCCCAGGATCCTATTTGGTACCGCAGTGGAAACTCGGGAAGTCCTGCTTTCTCTGCACTGTCCTATAGCGAGCGGCCTTGGTATCTGCCAGAGCTCCAGCACCTGGCACACCAATCTTTCCCGTTTGGCCAATGCATAACCACTCTCTCTTCCCTCTTGCCAACCCTTGTGACACTCACCTCCATCTGCATTTCTTCATTTATAGCTTCATCTTTGGGAGAAGGCACAGCAGGACGCCTCTTCTCCTGGCTCCTACTTCTCCTGGCTCCACGCTCCTCCAAACAACTCTACAGTGCCACTTGCCTGTGAGATAAGTGTTAGCTGGTCTCCAAGGTAACAGGCTGCACCACAGCAGCTTGGGGCCAGGAAAGGCAAAGAGCTTGCTCACCCCAGGGAAGAAGGGGCTCCTCTGTTGCCTTAAGCCTCTCCGCAGGTTAACCTGCATTTCTTCCCCTATAAAGGCAGGACGTGACCTGCTTTTCTACTTTTGGAACCTCAGGGTCAGCCCAGTCTATGGTTTAGGCCAGTAGAGCCCTGCTGCCTTCTTGTGGCAGGAATGGAGGAAAGACACATGGAGTCCCTAGGGCTTTCCTCGTCAGTTCCCCAGGGAACTGGGAACTAGCCCCGAGAGATTGGGCAGCCTCCGCCCACACCAGGCCCAGCCCCACCCGCAGTCAGGTCAGTGACTCCTGGGCAAGGTTCTCTTGAGTTATTCACTCCAGCAGTTCCTAAACCCAGGGACTCAGGAATCACCTGGGTTGTCCGGTCTCATTTAGGAGAGTGGCCCAGAACTGTGCTACAGTGTGGCAACAGGACCCTTTAACAAGGGCCTCAAGTGATTGTGATGTAACCAGCGCTTAGCACATGGTTTCAGACTCCTCTGAATCCTACAGAGATGAGGGGATCCACCCAGTGACCATCAGCTAGTCAGTGGCTAAGTTCTTTTGATCCCAAGTCAGTCTCTAGTCACTTTTCATTTCTGGAACCCTTCCCTTCAGAAGCTGGATCTTCTGCTACTTGGGGACTTGTCTTTCAGGTGTTCACTCCAGGCCAGGTCAGCAACAAGCAAACTTCCCAAACAGAAACTGTTGACTGTCAGGTTCTCCGCCTTGCAAAGGGCGTGTAGCACTCTGTAGACACCAACAAGGCAGCTGAGGGGCAGGTCAGAAACTGGGGAATCACAGGGCCGGGAGCACCCAGCGGGCTATGGTGTGAAGAGGTCAGACGGCCCCTGTACCCATCTTGGGGAGAATCCTAGTGGGAGGCCAAGGCGGTGTATACAGTGAGACAGGCACTTGATGCACAGCCGTTAATAACATCGGTCATTCTTGCCTTGGCCTCCCACCTGCTGGGACCGCAGGCTGTCACCACAGCCAGCAGGAAGTTCTCCTTAGAGTGTGGCTCTCAAAAGCTCTCAAAGCTCAACAGGGGTGTCTGTTTTCTTACTTTCTTTTTTTTTTCTGAGATAGTGTTTTTCTCTGTGTAGCCCTCACTGGCCTCAAACTCAGAGATCCACCTGCCTCTGCCTCCCGAGTTCTGGGATTAAAGCCACATACCACTGCCTGAGTAGGTGTATCTGTTTTCTTACCATTAGTTCTTGGGAGCTGGTCAGGGTCCATTCACCCATCTCTGGTCTTTCTCTTAAGGTAACATTATCCCCACGCGATGGCAGGATATATTTTTGAGAGATTAACTTGTATTTCCTTTACTTCAGACAGAAGAACTGATGCTTTTTGTGGGGTTAAGCAGAAGCATGAAGTCAGTTGCTTTTAAAATTTTTATTTGTGTATTTTTTATGCATGAGTGTTCCATTTGCACATACATCTACATGCCAGAAGAGGGCATCAGATCCCATTATAGACGGTTGTGAGCCACCATGTGGGTGCTGGCAATTGAACTCAGGACCTCTGGAAGAGCAGCCAGTGTTCTTAACTGCTGACTGAGCCATCCCTCCAGCCATCAGTTGCTTTTTTAAAAGCCAGAGCCGACCAAGAGTGACATGCCAAAGCAGGGGAGGTAAAGAATGTTTTTAACGTCAAGAGGAAGGTGGGAGTAAGTATATCAAGATCCTTTTAGGGGACAGAAACTAACTCAAACTGGCTAAGGGAGGTGGTGGTGATGAGACTTATTTGTGTAAGTAACACACACAGTTCAGACAGTTTTGGCTTTGGCTACTATGATGGTAACAAAACTATCTTTGTGGCTCAGCTCCCCTTCTTTTGTGATGGCTCAATTCTCACCCCTTCTTTTGTGATGGCTCAATTCTCTGGCAGGATCCTCAGGTGTGGCTGGACGATCTGGACACAGTGGCACCAATTTCTCCCTCAGCAACTTATCAATAGTGGAAGAGCTTTCTTCCCAGGAGCTCCAGCTAAGTCCTAAGCTTGGCTCCTTGGTCACATGCCATCATGCTTCCTGAGCCAATCATGACTGACTGTACTGTTGAAGTGACTGTGGTCCAGCTCTGCAGCCAGGAGCGATCAGCCATGAAGTCACATGGTCTGATGAAAGACAGTTTTCCAAAAATTTTGGTTTTTCCTTGAGTGTGGTTGCCACATGCACACATGGATGCACAGAGGCCAGACAAGGGTGTCGTGTCTTCCTTTATCATTCTCCACTTTCTTCCTTTAAGGTAAGGCCTGTTCTTGAACCCAAACCTCATGTTTTTGGCCAGGCTGGCAGCCAACAAGGCCTAGCAGTCCTCCTGTCCGGCCCTCACAGCGCTAGGGTTTATAGGCATGCACGGCAGCACACTTGGCTTGTTTTGGGGGGACTGAGAACTGGGCTTGGGTCCTCACGGTTGCACACTGTGCTCTTAACTAGAGCCAACTCTTCCCTCTTTGTTCTTTGCCTTTTAACTGTGAGTGAGAGGCTCAAATGTCTCTCAGGGAAGCCAACAGGCAGATGAAATTCTCCAGGAGACAGACACCAGGAAACAGAATATGAAAATTGGAAGGGGGCGAGGCCTGCTCCACGCTTCGTAGCAACACCTTGGTGAGATGGTAAGACCTAAGAGATGAGTCCTCGGTGTACCAGGGACAGAGGCTTGGCACAAGAAAGCCACTGGCATGGGACAACTGAGGTTTCATCAGTGATGTGTGGACAGATGACAAACAGTTCAGAGATCCAATCATGTATGCATGATTTGTTTAACTGAGAAACTAATACACTTCCTACCTCTAGGGAAGAAGTGTGGTTAATTTTTAAGTGCCTTTGAAGGAGAATGGGGAACAACCTGTTTGGAGATATTTTCCTGGGGGTTCAAATCCTGAAAAAGCCCTAGAAACCAATGGGTAGTCTTATTTAGTTTCACCAATTAGGGGTGTCAGCACTGTACAATACCACTGAATAATGACTGCAAAGAGGAGCCTTGACAAGAAAGAACTACTGAGATACTAAAGACAATTTGAGCATTTCTTCCATTTTCGTGTTGGAACAAAGTAGACAATATTCACCAGGTGCTCTTAGTAGGGAGGGAACTGCTTTTAAACAGGGGCCAGCTTTTGTGGGTCTCTGCATTCTGCATCTAGAAACAAACCATAGATTTAGCTTCCAGGGCTAGAGCCCAGGAATCATGCAACTGGGACAAGCTATTTTTATTTCCTTTGGACTAGCCAAACTGGCAATGTGAGACAGCAGGAGTCCCAAATCCAAAGTCAGGGACCGTGGATCTGAAACCCAGATTTATACCAATTACCACTTAGAGAGCCTGGACAACTTCCACTGTTCTGACCCCCCACTTTCCAGCCTAAGAACCCCTCCTCTTATTGCACAGGAAGGGGGTAAAGAGGACATGGAAAAGCACAGACTACATGGTTAATGTTAACTTTCTTTCCCTAAACATACCAGGTGCCATTATTCAACCCCAGCACTCTGCAAAATATGAACTGCTTAACAGACCAGAGACTGTAAAGTTATACTGATATTTGGTAAATTGTTTTGTAATTGGAATTTATAGCAGCATTCTTTAAAGAGCAAAAAAATTAATCAAAGAGCCTCTAACCACCCCCCACAACAACAACAACAAAAACTTCACCAAATCAGTCAATGGAGAAATCACCTATATACGGAAATGACGTATGCACACAGTTATTATTTATAAGATGGAATGTCACCTAGAAAAGTCATGGCATATGTGTGCGTTTGTGTGAAATATTACCTCTTATCTGGGAGTAACGTCTTTAATCCCCGTATTTTGGAGGCTCAGTTGGAGGACAGCCAGAGAGCTACACAGAGAAACCCTGTCTCAAAAAACCAAAACAACAACCCCCCCCCCAAAAAAAACCCCAAACCAACAACAAAAAAAACCCCACAAACAAAAACAAATCACCTGTTGTCAAGCTAGACACCTGTAAAATGCCTGTTGGAATACCCAATACATCACGAGGCTCTACTTTTACAACAGGGAATGTACCTGTGAAAAGAAAATCCCTTGATCCTAGTTGAGGAGTTACTGGCAACTGATGGCTGTGGGGGATGGGCAGCAGTTTTCATCAGGGGTGTGGCTGCTGGTGGGTTGCCCCTGTGACCCAGGCAGCAGTGACTGGACTTGATGGGCTAGAAGAAAAAATTGTGGGAGGGGCACACAGTAGGGCTCTGGGAGAGTGGGAGGAATTAGGAGTGGGTAGGATCAATATATACTGTGTCTATGTAAGAAACGATCTGAGAATAACTATTTAAAAATAAACATTTTAAAAGAAAAAAAAATACCCAATAAGCTATTGACAATGGTTCTCAGGAAGGTAGGTTAAGAGTGGACACTTATCATGTTCAATACTCCTGGCCTTTAAAGAAAAGTATTATTTATGTAAATGTGTGTGCCTGTGAGTGTGCATGTGTAGCATGCACAGTGCCCATGAGAGCCAGGAGAGGGCATCGGATTTGGAGCTGAAGTTATAGGTGATTATGAGCTGCCTGATGTGGGTGCTGTGGACCACAAGGTCCCCTGCAAAAGCAGTCAGTGCTCTTAACCACTGAGCCATCTCTCCAGCCCTTTGAGCTGTTTTGTTACACACACACACACACACACACACACACACACACACACACACACACACACACAGTTGTTAAAAGGAAAATCCTTTTATGTCAGCTTAGACTTGTGAAAATTGCCCTTATAACGGCACTTGGAACAGAGGCTGCTGATGGCCCAGCAGTGGTGTTAGCACGGCCAGCCTAAGGTGGCCTTCCACCAGTGAGTCCATCTTGCTAGTCACTAACCACGTTGGTGAGTCAAGTATGTAGGAGGTGAGCAGATCAAACCTTTAGATGTGCAGAGTAACTTTTACCCCAGGACAAGTATGGATGACCCCAAAGATCTTTGGTTGTTCAACTGCATTTCAACAACAATAACAAACAACAAACAAACAACAACAAAAAAAAACCCAAGGCAATATAAGAGGAGAGAGTTGCTTTAATGGGCCGACAAATCAGTCTTATACAACTAATACTAAATATTTAAGCAATGTGAAGAAGAGCCACAGAAAGGGGCACATTATGTATTTTAGGAGAAAACTGGCCAATGTCTCGGAGTACTAATAACTGCACTGTTATTTTTCTGTTGCTCTGATAAAACATAATGACTAAAGCAACTTGTAGAGGAAGGGTTTGTTTGGCTTACGGTTTCCGAGGGGTAAGAGTCACTCCTGGCGGGCAAGCGGGGCAGTAAGCAGCAGGCATGGCAGCTGCAGGAGCTGAAAGCTCACCTCAACTGCGGCTTTGAAATCTCCAAGCCCACCTCCCAGCGACAAACTTCCTCCATGAGGCCACACCTCTTCTTTAACTTCCCAAACAGCTACCAACTGGGGACTAAGCATTCCAACAACATCCGAGGCTATGGGGACATTCTCATTCAAATCACAACTACTGTTGACTAAAGGTGAGCTAAGAGTGAAATGGAAGAGAGGGATTCCCTCACATACAATGCTAACAACAAGACCAACCAAGAGGCAAGGTCTTTGTGTGAAAGACTGCTTTGCTTGTGTTGAGACAGGCTGGCCTCAAACTTCCCATGTAGTTAAGGAGGACCTTGAACTTGTGGTCCTCCTGGCTCTACTTCCTGAGCACTAGAATTATAGGCAAGTACCACAATACCTGATTTATTCAGTGCTGGGGATTGACTCATGGTCTGGGAGAGCTACATCCCTAGAAATAAACATTTAAAATCAAAGCTTATTAAAAGTAATAGAAGCCTTTTTAGTTTCTTTAGTAGACAATTTATTTTGATAAACTTGCTCAATAACAAAAATACAAGTGAAGAAAATTATGTTCACTTTATACAGTCGTATTAACAATTTGTTTTGAAACTATTAATTGAAAAATGTTATAACCAATTAGAAAACAATTCTTAATAAAGTTGGGATAATATACAGACCTTGACCACAAACTAAAACCTCTCAAGGCAATATAACTAAAATCTCCGTGTAGGTAATTCTACACAGACCATCTTTTTCCTTCATATAATTTTATCCTTCAAAAATTTTCTGAAAGACAGCTTACTGTTTTGACTTGTGAGTGAAAATTTAATTTTAAAAGAAGATCAAAGTGGGTTGATATAGCAGTTACTATAACCAGAGTAACTGGTGACTAGTAGTCTTTTAATAAAGACAAAATTAAATGCAACATGTTCTTCTAACGAAGCCCATGATGCAAACTCATAGCTAAGAATAGATCCAAAGTTAGTTTTCCACACTTTGTTCAGGACCTCTCCTCTAAATCAATAGATTGCCTGTCACCAGGACTATATGCTACTTCACTGAAGAGATTAAACAGTGAACTCACAGAACACCACACAGAGAAATCAAAGCTTTAGGTAAAAGGGTAAAAACCAATGTGTTTTGGTCATCTAGAACATTGCAAAGGGAAAAAAAAAAAAGGCATCCTTCAAAAACAAAACAGATGGAACAGAACACAGGTTTGTGAGAGATGGGAGAGTCAGAAACATCACACCCACACACCAACAACACAGAACATGGGTTACCTTTGGAAAGCATTGTACTGAAATATTGGCTTTTAATGAATTGAAGATTTTTATCATTACAGATGTTTAGGCTTGTTCAATAGGAGCTTCCCCAAAACTCAAACTAATTCAGTCTTGTGCAAATAAAACCTAAAAATAGTTTTCAGCAGATTTTACAGTGATATTCTTAGGCATGAGAAGAACGTACACTCTAAGAACAATGTAACAGACAAAAATTTGACAAATGATTGCACCATAAAAGTGTTTTATATACATTTTACAAGATATGATTCCTCCTATAAATTAATACTGTGCTATGTAGTACTCATAGTGACCTTTTAAAAGCAGCTGCTGGCAGCTGGGTGTCCTTCCACTTACAGGACAGATAATACGGATGAGTCCACTCCAACAACATTTGGTCTGGGAGAGTTTACGAAGACGGGACTTCACACACTACTGGATGGGATGCTCTTAATCCTGGGGTAGAGAGCGCTGAGCGGCTGGAGGGACTTTTCCCCATCAGCTCTTTATGCACTGCTCCTCCAAGACAATGATGAAATTAGAGACAGTGTAATGGTTTGGGTAATAGATACAAATAAAACCTAGACTGTTGTAATCTTTGCACTACCACTCAAGTGAGAGAAGTAAACAGCGGGAATTCATAGCAGCTGAGAAACTTTCTCTCCCCATGCTCGTGATCCAGTTCAAAAGATCTTAAGAAACTATTTACAATAATATCCATCCTTTGAAAGAGAAAAGCTCTTGGTCATGTCTGTGAATTTGAACTATACTTTGCTAATACTTCATATCAGTGGTATAATGCCAACTAACAAAACTTCCCTTCAACATGACCCATTTGACCGAGGGACAGTCAGAGCTCAATCCCGATGTCCACAGAACATGTCTAGTGGTGGCCTTAGAACTAACTGGATATAATACTTGGTGGAAAATGTCCTTCCTCCAATTTACTACAGGTTTCTCACACAGAAGGTCTCCTCCAGGGTTCCTGTGTGAGCCCGAACACTGGCTTTTCATCCACAATTTAACACTGTGAGACAGGTGAATAACCAACAAGCTGGTGGGAAGTAAATGAAGCCCTCGGAGGTTCTAGAATGTCTCTGAGGAGGCAACTCTACCTCTGAGTAAGAATTCTTTGTGGAATAATCAAGCATCTTAGAAATCATTCCTGCTTGTATGAAGCCCGGGCTGCATGGGACTCTATTCTGTTCACCAACAGGGACATCTAGATTGTTTTCACTATAGAGAGGACAAACTCAGCTCCACTGCCTTGGAACACCCTTGTGAGGAACTTCAAACGGGATTATATAATGTTCACCAGGAAAAAGTCTAGGTGTTGACACAGACATGGAATGTGGAAAGGAGAAAGTGGGTTTTAAAGTACTTATGAGCTCAGGGTCAGCTGCACTGCGGCTTCTAGAAAAACACTTAAGGCCGTGGGTTTAATGCAGCCTTCGAAACAAATGTAAGGATGTTAGCTTTTCAAGCAAACAAAGGTGTAAAGCATAAAAAGGAAATATCGTATTGCTCAAGTGTTTGGTAAAGATGAATTAATAATGCTTACAGATAAAATGCAATTTTTATGGTGGAGTAGAATTAGTGTTGTAAATAGCCCAAAATGGCCATATATTTGCTAGTGAACTTGTGTTTATGTGAAGTTGTGTGCTTGAACATATACAATGCATTATTAATGTAGAAGACTGAGCCAGTGGAAAAAACAATTCTCTATAATACAACAGATGACAGTTGTCAATCATTTCAACAGTGTCAGATTCCCCAACCTATAAGGTTTGACATGACCTTACCTTTATTATCATATACAAATAAATTAAACCTAGAAAGAAATCTTTAGCTTAACTTAAAATTGCACCTAGAAAGGTATGGAGTTATTTGTACCTATTACAGAGACCTGTCAAAATCAAGGGCTACTACAAAGAATGAGGTAAACTGAAGACTCTCTCCACTATGCAGCCTTCAGATAAATGGCTTTTTTCTATTGAGTTCTAGGTTGCACACCACAGTGTTTTGCTAGCAAGCATTCAGAGTTCTCTTCCAGGAACTGTTTGCATGTGTGCATATATAAATGTACACACACATACATACACACACACACACACATATACACACTGTATACTGCATCAGCAAAATATATATATTATATATATATTTATATAAATATAAGGAAGATTTCCCCCACCCGCCCCGAACTTGTTTCTTAGTGTTTTCTTTTGTACACAGAGATTAGGGAGTTTTAGAATTTTTACATACATTTTAGCAAACACGTTTTGATCTATTGGCTTCTCGGTGCAGTAATGCAACGGCAATCCATTATGGTGCCAAAGGCTCATAACACGACAAAGAAGTTGAGAACACTAATGTCTTAGGAGGTGAGGCCAGCCCCACACGAACCTCCTGCACCCCTCTGGTCCATCATGATTCATAAATACTAGACCCCCCCCCCCAAATGAATCGTTAGACATTAAAACAGATCAACAGAGTCACAAGGGGCCACATGCTTTCAGTATAAAGCACTCTCCTTCACTAGGTTGCTATCACAGTGCAGACTGACTGCCTGAATATGCTCAGGAGATTTAGTCAATATTGTATTTGGTTATGGAAAAGGCTCTCATTCTTTTTTTAAAATCCAAAGTGCATAGTGAGAACAAATCAAAGCATTTTTTCCTTTTCAGCATCAGGTTCATCTAAGCATCTTCCTATGAGAGGACTGCTCAGACGCCTTCTCTTTGTCCTCCCAACCTCTAGAAATAAAAAACAAAAAATAAAAAATAAAAAAATAAAAGCGAGTTAAGCCATTTAGACATTCGTCAGCCTGGTAAACAGACTTTGCCAGCAAAGAGAAGTCCTACTATTGTGAAGAAAATCGATAAGACAAAAAGTACATATGACGACCCAACTACTGTGTTGTTGGGTAATTTATAAGGTTGACCTCCGACTTCATTGATGTAAAATCCTATTGGAAATATTAGGGCAGCCATACAGAAAAGGATCACTGTAAAACAAACCAAAACACAACATTAGTAACATGCTTTGGTGATGGAAAAAAAAAACAAAACCAAAAACAACAATGAAAATTTGGTACAAAGCAATTTATATAAGGGTCTGTGGATAACAAGGTCAAACCTGTGAAAACATGGACCCCTTGTCAAAAGATCTACATACACTACAGGTCACACAATTCTTTCCTGGAACTCACTTGGTAGCCCAGGCTGGCCTCGAACTCACAAAGATCCACCTGGCTCTGCCTCCCGAGTGTTGGGATTAAAGGTGTGCGCCACCACCACCCGGCTAAACTACAGTTTTTTATACAAGTCTTTAGATGATTTTGAATTATGAGCATTTGTGTGTGCATGCATGTGTGTGTGTCTGTCTGTCTAAACCATTTAGTAATCAAGGGCAGAGTTAGGGGTGAAGTTCTGGCCCCATCTGTCTGTCTTAACTATTTAGTAATCAAGGGCAGAGTTAGGGGTGAAGTCCTGGCCCCATCTGTCTGTCTAACTATTTAGTAATTAAGGGCAGAGTTAGGGGTGAAGTTCTGGCCCCATCTGTCTGTCTAACTATTTAGTAATTAAGGGCAGAGTTAGGGAGAAATTCCGGTCCTGTCTGTGTGTCTTAACTATTTAGTAATCAAGGGCAGAGTTAGGGGTGAAGTTCTGGCCCTAATATTTATTAGCTGGCCTGTTTCCTTCCTTAACTAGGAGAACTTCTACCATGATAAACGGAACATGTCAAGTCCTAGCAAAGTGTCAGGCTGACGGAAGTGTTAAGTAGACTGTCACTATTACATCCCAGCTGTCACTGCCAGGCCTCTTCCTCATAGTAGTAGAGGGACCTAGGGAAAAGGTGCATAAACCTAAGTCCTACTTTTCTTCCTCTGAGTTTCAACTGCCTGGAGAAAGATCATCAGATCTCTGGGATGGTAGCAAACTGCCAGAGTGGTTCTCTCATGGATAATGTTCCAGAACAGTAATGTCTCTATCAGGTTTCTTCAGATACAGATAACAAAGTAAGGAAGGGTGAGAAGCCTCCTTTGGGTTTTATATATAAGCACAATAAAATATATTTTTCACTAAAATGTTTCTAGAAGGATTACCAGAAAACTCAGTGCCTGGGCAGAAGTAATACCTGCCTAATCTTTTACCAAATAGTGTATTCCCTGTGCTACCAAAGAAATGCTTTTCCCAGTAAACATAAATTACCCACAAAGAGGCTAGCCTTTCTGAGAAATTATTTTTGTTTCTCAAAGGTAGTAGTCAAGTGCTCATGGTTCCTTGCATTTCTTGGGATAGAAGGCTCTCTGTGAACACAGATGAACTAGCTGCTGTATGGTATGGTATGCTGTATGGTATGAAGACCTGAAACTTTCTGTAATTAACAAAATGAGAAACCTTTTCCAAGATAAGTATATCCCTAGGAATATCAAGAGAGCCCCGGATAAATATATCAATTGCCAATAGCTCTAAAATTTTCTAGGTGGGTCAATCAATCAAAAGAACTTAATGCAATAATTTCCTGGATGGATTACAAACAATACATTAAATGGTAACATTTGTTTAAGTAATGTATCACTTAAGAAACATATCAGTATTTTTTGGTGCTCTGTATCAGTCTGGTAGATTATTCTATACTAGATAGACAGAAAACCCAGTTCACTTTGGACAAATGACTGTACAAAATCATACAAGCAAATCTGAATTCTCTGTGACACAAGTGAAAACTTTAGGTATCAGATTTCATTAGGGTTCTGGCCTTTTTGACTAGTAACCAGTAAAAAATTTTAGATGTTCTGTAAACATCAACTTGTCAGTGTTGGGGAGTACAATGCAAGCAGTCTAATAGGACGAAGAGGAGCCATGGGCTTGAGTGCAGTGTGTGAACCAACTGCTGCCCTTGGGGGTGCAGGCAAGACCACCTCACACAGCGGGCTAGCTTGGGCTACACACGAGGCCCATGTCAACACACTGTGTGTGAACACACACACACACACACACACACACACACACACACACACACTTGTCCATTGGGGGCAAGATTATTCTTAAAACATTTTTTCTCTGATATTGAATAACAGGAAATAGTAAAATAATTCAGAAGCACTTTAGTAGTATATAAACATTAGTTTATATTAATGGGCAAATTTTCCCTACTAAAAAAAATCTGTCCTTTATAATGGACAATAAATACTACTCATTTAGTAGCTACAATTATAGTTAATATTCTGAAGAGTATATTTCCAAACTGGTTAGGAAAAGCTCAACAAAATTTGAGAAAGCAACAACTTCCTATCCAATTTTGATTTTAAGGCCTACGAGTCTGGTTCTCCATATGTCTCGGGTCCAGATTTATGTAGATGGAGGAGTTTTTGTTTTAAGCTATTGAGAACTGTGCAGTCACTTCAGCTCTTAAATCATCAGTAGTGTTTACAACAGCTATCCCATGTGAAAATGAAGCTCTGGTCCTAAGTAAGCTTGTAAAGACAGCATCATCTCCTCCACAGAACAGATTTCTTTCTCGGTACCTGTAAATCAAGAATGGTGAAAAGGGGCTGTGGACAGGGCTCAGTAGGTCAAGTTCCAGCTGTGCAAGTGAGAGGTATGAGTTCAGATTCCCAGCACCACACAAAAGCTTGGTGTGGCAGGCGGTTGGTAGAGACATCTCCAGGGCTTGCTGGCCGTCCAGTCCAGCCAATGATAAGCACCAAGTTTAGTGAGAGGCCTTGTCTCCAAAACTAAGGTGGAGAGTGACAGGGAAGACATCTGATAGCAACCTTTGGCCTCCACATGAGCACACACTTGTGGGCACACACACACACACACACACACACACACACACACACACACACACACACACACACACACACACACACAGAGTGATAAAAGAATAGGGTCTTTCTTGTCCCTACAGGCAAGGCCCATCATATGGGGCTCTCCTGACAGAGGTCTCTGCATTAGAAAGCTACTCTCACATTATTACAAAAACTACTACCTAACTAATAAAAGAACTATATATGTCTGGGCAGTGATGGTGTATGTCTTTAATCCCAGCAGAGGCAGAGGCAGAGGGGCAGAGGCAGAGGGGCAGAGGTAGAGAGGCAGAGGCAGAGAGGCAGAGAGGCAGAGAGGCAGAGGCAGAGGGGCAGAGGCAGAGAGGCAGAGAGGCAGAGAGGCAGAGGCAGAGAGGCAGAGAGGCAGAGAGGCAGAGGCAGAGGCAGAGAGGCAGAGAGGCAGAGGCAGAGAGGCAGAGAGGCAGAGAGGCAGAGAGGCAGAGAGGCAGAGGCAGAGAGGCAGAGGCAGAGAGGCAGAGAGGCAGAGAGGCAGAGGCAGAGAGGCAGAGAGGCAGAGGCAGAGGCAGAGAGGCAGAGAGGCAGAGGGGCAGAGGCAGAGGCAGAGAGGCAGAGAGGCAGAGAGGCAGAGAGGCAGAGGCAGAGGCAGAGAGGCAGAGAGGCAGAGGGGCAGAGGCAGAGGCAGAGGCAGAGAGGCAGAGGCAGAGGCAGAGGGGCAGAGAGGCAGAGGGGCAGAGAGGCAGAGGCAGAGAGGCAGAGAGGCAGAGAGGCAGAGGCAGAGGGGCAGAGAGGCAGAGAGGCAGAGAGGCAGAGGCAGAGAGGCAGAGAGGCAGAGAGGCAGAGGCAGAGGCAGAGAGGCAGAGGCAGAGAGGCAGAGAGGCAGAGGCAGAGAGGCAGAGAGGCAGAGAGGCAGAGGCAGAGGGGCAGAGAGGCAGAGAGGCAGAGGCAGAGGCAGAGGCAGAGAGGCAGAGAGGCAGAGGGGCAGAGAGGCAGAGAGGCAGAGAGGCAGAGGCAGAGGGGCAGAGGGGCAGAGAGGCAGAGGCAGAGAGGCAGAGAGGCAGAGGCAGAGGCAGAGAGGCAGAGAGGCAGAGAGGCAGAGAGGCAGAGAGGCAGAGGCAGAGAGGCAGAGAGGCAGAGGCAGAGGCAGAGGGGCAGAGGCAGAGGCAGAGGCAGAGGGGCAGAGGGGCAGAGGGGCAGAGAGGCAGAGGCAGAGGGGCAGAGGGGCAGAGAGGCAGAGGCAGAGAGGCAGAGAGGCAGAGGCAGAGGCAGAGAGGCAGAGGCAGAGGGGCAGAGGCAGAGAGGCAGAGGGGCAGAGGCAGAGGCAGAGAGGCAGAGAGGCAGAGAGGCAGAGGGGCAGAGGGGCAGAGGCAGAGGCAGAGGGGCAGAGGGGCAGAGAGGCAGAGGCAGAGAGGCAGAGAGGCAGAGAGGCAGAGAGGCAGAGGGGCAGAGGGGCAGAGAGGCAGAGGGGCAGAGGGGCAGAGGCAGAGGCAGAGGGGCAGAGGGGCAGAGAGGCAGAGGCAGAGGCAGAGAGGCAGAGAGGCAGAGAGGCAGAGGGGCAGAGGGGCAGAGAGGCAGAGGGGCAGAGGGGCAGAGAGGCAGAGAGGCAGAGAGGCAGAGGCAGAGGCAGAGAGGCAGAGAGGCAGAGGCAGAGGCAGAGAGGCAGAGGCAGAGGGGCAGAGGCAGAGGCAGAGAGGCAGAGGGGCAGAGAGGCAGAGGGGCAGAGAGGCAGAGGGGCAGAGAGGCAGAGGCAGAGAGGCAGAGGCAGAGAGGCAGAGGCAGAGAGGCAGAGGCAGAGGCAGAGGCAGAGAGGCAGAGGCAGAGAGGCAGAGGGGCAGAGGCAGAGGCAGAGAGGCAGAGAGGCAGAGGCAGAGGCAGAGAGGCAGAGGCAGAGGCAGAGAGGCAGAGAGGCAGAGGCAGAGGCAGAGAGGCAGAGGGGCAGAGAGGCAGAGAGGCAGAGGCAGAGAGGCAGAGAGGCAGAGAGGCAGAGGCAGAGAGGCAGAGAGGCAGAGAGGCAGAGGGGCAGAGAGGCAGAGGCAGAGGCAGAGAGGCAGAGAGGCAGAGAGGCAGAGAGGCAGAGGGGCAGAGAGGCAGAGGCAGAGGCAGAGGGGCAGAGAGGCAGAGGCAGAGGCAGAGAGGCAGAGAGGCAGAGAGGCAGAGAGGCAGAGGCAGAGGCAGAGAGGCAGAGAGGCAGAGAGGCAGAGGGGCAGAGAGGCAGAGGCAGAGGCAGAGAGGCAGAGGGGCAGAGAGGCAGAGAGGCAGAGGCAGAGAGGCAGAGAGGCAGAGAGGCAGAGGGGCAGAGGCAGAGGCAGAGGCAGAGGGGCAGAGAGGCAGAGGCAGAGGCAGAGAGGCAGAGAGGCAGAGAGGCAGAGGCAGAGGCAGAGAGGCAGAGAGGCAGAGAGGCAGAGGGGCAGAGGCAGAGGCAGAGGCAGAGGGGCAGAGAGGCAGAGGCAGAGGCAGAGAGGCAGAGAGGCAGAGAGGCAGAGAGGCAGAGGCAGAGAGGCAGAGGCAGAGAGGCAGAGGCAGATGGATCTCTGTGAGTTCGAGGCTAGCCTGGTTTACAGAGTGAGTTCTAAGACAGCCAGGACTACACAGAGAGACCCTATCTCAAAAAATCAAAATTAAAACAAAACAAAAACTCTATATACAGCAGGGCTCAAATACATCTTCAGAGCTGAACCACTAGGGGGAGCTCAATTTCCCCCTGAAGTGCTCTCCAGCCGGCAAGCACAGACTAAATGTCAACTTAAATAAATTTACTCCGAGGCATTTTAAGTTAAAGAACAGAGGTACAGAATAGAGACACTTTTATATAAGTATGTATTTTTTTGGAGTAGATATGGGTTTGTATGTATATAACACTACTCTTTAGAAACTTCCAAAAACAGTAAGGGCATCCAACAAAGAGGTTCTGAGGGCTGGTGACAGTAATGAACGAGACTTCACTTGGTTACCCACCCATAAACTTGAATCACTCTCGTGCACATACAATTTCAAAAATAGAGGAAACATACATTGTGTTTTGGAGTCAACTACACATAAAGACATTTTTGTTGAAGGGGAATGAAAAATAAAGATAAACCCTAGTTCCTTTCCTGTCTCTGTAGGTCACTGCTGTCTTTGCCTAATCTAAGTCTGCTACACTGCAGTTTAAGTTTTTGGCCCTTCATATTATTTTACTCATTAGTGAGTGAATCATACCTGGATAAGTGACTGTGTCTGTGAGTAGAAGATACAAAATTAGAGTCTCTTTATTTAAATTCCTCATCAACACGCTTTCAGTTAGCAGCCTTGTCTCTATAATTGCCTCTGGCCCTCACTCTCTGGAAAAGAGTTGTCTTAGGTCTCTAACAAGAAACATGTCATCAGTTCGTTTCTCATTGTTTAATAAGGGTGAGGAGGAGTTGCTTACCTCAAAGGCAACTTGATCTAGACTTTACTGTTCAAGGAGATATGTAGACAAAACTAAAGTCGGAAACAAAGTTCCACCGAAAGCTGGAGGAAGAGCGTGACCCTCAGCCTCTGAAGACATACTGAGGAGTTTTGTCTCCACTGTCCTCTGGTGGCAGGGACAGCACCAAGGCCTCACATACCGTAACCAGGCAGTGCTCTAACTCAGCTACATGTCTAGCTGAGATGAACTGGGTTTTAATGTTAACAGGAGTACTTGAGGTTAGTTATCCTTCACTCTGGTTATAGTTATAACCTTTTATTTATAGTTATAAATAAAAACATTAAGGAGCAGTGAGCTGTGTTAAAACTATCTTTGGAAACGTGTGCAACCTGAGATGAGTCTCAGACACTGCACTGGAGACCTCAGTGTTCTGCACACACGTCCTCATTCACAACTGCAGACAGTGGCCACAGCTACTGTGCCCAGGCTGGGGGATGTTTAGCAGCATGCCTCACCTCTGCCCACTACCTACTAGCAGCATCTTCCTAGCTGTGAGGACAAAAATGTCTCCAAAGATTGCCAAATGAACCCTAGGTGAAAAACTATTTTAGAGACAAAGAAAGCAGAATTACAGAGATGTTCTTGTGAGCGTGAGCGTGTATATTTGTTTTCCTTAGACTTGGGATAAGTTTCTAAAGTGTTCAGCAATTAAACCAATTTTGCAGATTACAAGTGAATATTCTATGTAATGTGTAAATCCATGCACCACTGGGCATAGCTTAGTAGAATAAGAAACTTTGACAAACAATTACCAAAAAACTAAATGTGTTGATTTTTCAATGGTCTTTCAACCCAGCAGAAACAAAAGTCAACAATATTAAAAAGCCTTCATCTAAGTTATATATTTTCCTAGATTTATCTTTATTTTGATAGAGGATACTAGTACCTTCAAGAAGTGGGAACCACTCGGATTAGTGGTAGCTCCGAATCATAAACCTGAAACACTTGTGTTACAGAGAGTAAAAGAAAATAAGCCTCATTAAAAGAGCATTCAGACAAAGCAGTGACAGCTGTGGGTGTCCTGGTCCTGCAGTGAAACCGCTGAAGAGCCGTGGGGCTGTGCGGTCTATCTCATGGCCACGTGAGTGGTGCTCCGGGGAAGATTTACCGATCCTTAGGACTGATCTTGATAATCTTCTTAACAACGCCACTGCGTGCCTTCTAGACCAACTTAGTAAGCGCGGGCTACTTACTTCCAGTGAAGGCTATCCATCGAGCATACTTTGTAGCTTCTCTTCGCCAGTGGGAAGCCACCAGCAAACCACATGTGACAGTCAAGGAAATGATTCCCATGATGATAAAAAACAGGGTGGTGACCCACTCTGGGGGAAGCCGGGGAGGGATGCAGGTCCGGTCGCGTCCATGGATTGTTTGACACTGCCGCACTAGGCCCACAGTGAGAGCTCCTGGGAAGATGCAAAGGTGGGGGACACTTCAGTAAGTCTGGCACACCCAGGGGCTATTCCCCACAAGACCTCTTTCATACTTAAATCCTGTTGGTATCGTGGGGGTAATTCAAGCATTTAATTCGGGAGTTCTCCTCAGCAGTCTGGTGCTGTTTATAATGTGACAATGCCTGGATTAATGTAGAAAATGAACATAAGCACAAGAACAAGCCTCCAGAACCATAAAAGACAGTGAATTCCATCACTTATTGAACAAATGCATTTCTTTTTGTCACGACAGTTTTTCTACAGTGACCAGACAGACCATAGTCCAGGTTAACTGGACACCATCAGGAATCTGCCTTCTAAATGTTTTTTTCAAAGTACAAGTGTCAGGCACTGATCTGGGCTCCAGAGAAACATCAGCAAAGTTGCTGGCTGAGGCTTATGCCCTTCTTGAGCTTGCACACTGGCAGCAAGAGCTGGGTTTTTCTCCTTCTGGATTCAAGACTCACTGTACTTTATTTTGGCTGAGGAAGAAGTATGTATAGGAAATTAGACACAGATTTGACATATACCTAATGATAATATCTAACAGGAAATAATGCATTAAACACTCAGGTGAACGTTATCAAAAGTAAAAGGTCTGGCTCACCATTATTATTATACAAGAGTTAACACTGCTGCACCCTTACTGGCATGTATGAACAGGAAAACAAAAGTTATGAAGGCAAGCCGTAAAGTACCCTTGCTATCCTTAATTTTAAAAAACCTTTATTGTTACTATGATATTAATCTGTAGAGCAGTGTGAAAGAGAAAGTGATTGTGGTGTGTGTGTGTGTGTGTGTGTGTGTGTGTGTGTGTGTGTGTGTGTGTTTGCATGGGCAGGGAGGCTGAGAGCAGCTTGTGGAGCTGGCTCTCCTTTCTATTTACCTGGGTCCTGGGGATCAATCACACTCTGTGGTTGAGCCTGAGTGCAAAAGCTTTAACCCTGAGCCCTCTTACCGTTCCCTCCCATTCAGATAAGTGAACTGACTTCTGTGAAGCACCAAGTGCCATTTGGAGTGAATTATTTTAGAGAAACCTGGATTTGGAAGGTAAAAGACTACTTTCTCTTTTTCCACACAAAGAATTAAAATTTACTTCCAAATAAAAGCTATCCCCTCAGCAAGAATGACTGCAAATAGGGAGCAGCTACCAAACCATAAGTGTAAACCCGAAGAGCCGCTGAAGACAGCAGATTCCTGCCTCTTTTGGGGGAAGGGGTGTCTTTCTTAGCTAGCCTTTTGTTTCCAATATGAATAGTCCCCTCCCCCTAGTCCACAGTGACACTCCCTCAGAATCATGGCACTTGCCAGGAACAGGGCCTTCTCAAGGAACCGGGGCTGGATTTGTCTGTACAGAGTGTGTGGGTAGGTGGGCTTCTTAGAAGGGGTGCTTTGTACAACTTGCATCTTTCCATCAATCCAGTTTTAGAAATAAAGCATGTGATAAAAAGAGAAACATGGGCTGGAGAGACGGCTCAGCTGTCAAGAGCACATATTGCTCTTGCAGAGAACCCAAGTCGAGTTCCCAGCACCTACTGTAGGGTGCCTCACAACTGCCTGTAACTCCAGCTTCGGGATCTGAAGCCCTCTTCTAACCTCTGTGGATAACTGCACTCACTCCTACAAGGACACACACATACAAACACACACACAAACACAGGCATCTAAACTAAAAAAAAAAAATCTTAAAAAGTAAAGTAGGTCTTGGGAGAGAGCTCCCTGGGTGAAGTAATTGCTGAACAAGCCTGGGGAGCTGGGTTTGGCTCCCTAGATCCTACTAGGGACAAAACAATACCAGTCTGCAACCCTAGTGTTGGAAGGTGGAGACCAGAGGATTCTGCTGTCTTGCTGGCCACAGCCTAACTGAATCTGTGACTGCCTCAGTGAGAGGTCCTGTCTAAAAAACAAACAAACAAACAAACAAACAAACAAACAAACAAACAAAAAACCTAGCAAACTCATATGCACCTTTCCCACACCATACACATGATCAAAACAAAACACTAAAAAAGATTTAGAAAAAAAGGGTGATGAAAAAGTTCTCTCAAAAATGAGTTATGGGGTGGAGGGATGGTTCAGTGGTCAAGAGCACTGGCTGCTCTTTCAGAGGTCCTGAGTTCAATTCCCAGCAATCACATGGTGGCTCCCAACCATCTACAGTGGGATCTGACACCCTCTTCTGGCATAATGCAGACCGAGCACTCATATACGGAAAATAAATAAATTTAAAAAAAAGTTACGGTCTCCCTCTTCTGCAATGCTAATTCTACCTGGCCAGAACTCTGCGAAGATAAACAAGCTGTGCTTTGTCTTTGAAATCAAATAATTAAGTCCGTCTGACGAGTCCTGCACAGGCGCAGGCAACACGGGAACAACGACGGGCACTGTCACGGCAGCCGGGGACCAGAGTGAGCAGCAGACCTTCACAGGTGCCGTCCACAGGCCCCCGCTGCTGCATGGGACCAGAGACTACTTACAAAGAGTAGGCACCAGGGGTCACATGACTGCCCAGACAGTCAGAGTTGACTTTGAATGGTGAGTTGAGGTGGGGCAGAGCCTCACTATGATAAAGCATTATAGTGTAACTCTGGAAATAAAGAAGGTATTCACAGCTGTGCCCACAAACTCCTAACGGGAAGCCACTCCTGCTCATTCAGCAAAGAGACTTCTAACAAACTACTCTCTTGTAGTGGTAGTTCCATTTCTAAAAGCTGAATGGTAATGATGAAAGATACTTGCACAAAATGCAACACTGTGGATGTCTATTATGGAGGCAACGGTTTTCACAATTCCACATACAAAAGAAGCCTGACTGGCAACTCTCCACACCCACTAACGAGACCTGCACTGAGGATTATCTTGTGCCTCCAAATATTAAAATCCTGTGCAGTGCACAGATTGAAAGTTCTCTCCTTGAGACTCTTCTGAGTACCACTGTGCTTCCCTCTATCTCGGGTTAAGGACAGGTGAGGGTGCCCACTGTGCCTGCTGACTGCCAGGCTTTCTGAGTGACACTTCTTCTTGTCACCTCTCCTATCCACAGCAGCAAATACGAACAGAACAAGCAAGAAACTGAGACTGACAGCTACGAACAAGCTGGAGAAAACCCGATAGATGTTGAGCTGTAGAGGCTCTGCTCCTGTTTTTCTACAATTCCTTAGCACAACAAAGCAAGACTGAATACTCAGCACCTCTGAAGGGAGGCAGACAGGCAAAGCGAGCAAACGTTTACAATAATGTTGCTCACTTGCTGTAACTGCTCTGTAGCTGTCTGCAAGAAAGGCCAGCTAATTTGAATTGGCAATCAGAGGGTATACTGCATAAAAGAACACTAATACCCAAATACAGTTCTGTGTGCTCGGTTTGTGGTCAGTGGTGTGTGCTCAAATGCATGAGGCCCCAGGTTCAATCTCTATCATCCCACAGAGAATCTGCAAGGCTCTCAAATGCTTGGCTGTTAGAACAGCGAGATTCCCAAAACAATACTCTTGTGCTTCCAGTGAAAACAAATTTTCCTCAAATAGAGAAGGGTTAGTGTCAACAGTGGTCAGTCAATGTTGTTATACTTTGCCCTCTGGAGTAAGACTGTAATTCAATAACATTTATGATGTAGTCACACGTAGTCCATAGGCTAACTGGGAGAGTGTGCACAGTTAACTGCTTGGGGATTTAGATTTGGTTAGTGCCCACACTTTGAACAAGCCTTTAAATTTCATCTTTACTTCAGTGAATTATCTGGCCCATCTTTGACTTCCTCTAGATTCTCTAACACAATCTGTCTGCCTCACAGCCACAGCTGATGTTCGAAAGTAGCCTGGAGGGTAGTGTGGTGCTGGATACTGAACGCAGGGATCCTCTAACCTCAGGAGTGGGGATAAAAAAAGAACAGAATGCAGCTGGGCATGGTGGTGCATGCCTTCAATCCCAGGATTCAGGAGGCAGAGGCAGGCAGATCTAGAGGCCAGCTTAGTCTGCAAAGTAAGTTCCAGGATAGTCAGGGCTACATAGAGAAACCCTGTCTTAAAAAAACAAAAAACCAACCAACCAAAACAAAACAAAACAAAAACCCCACAAACAAACAAACAAACAAACAAACAAAATGCCATCATTCTGTTTTCTAGAAATAGAAATGAGAGAGAAAAAATGGTATCACTGGAAAACCATCAAATGGCCTGTAGCAGTAGGTACACAGCAGGGATCAAATGAATTAAAAACAAGCTACAATTAGAACCACACTGCATTCTAAAGGTTCTCTTGAAACACTTGTTCAGTGTGGCTTCTTGTGGCACACCAGATTAAGCAAAAGTCCAACGCTTCACTAATTTTTGCTTTACACAAAGGTTTTTGCCTTTTGAAAGGGCCCGTGACTGCATTCCCCAAGCAGCCAATCTATCTTTACCCTGCGGTTGTTGCCTAGGTAACCAATCCATCCAAATAAAAGATTTATACACAATAGAAAAAAGGAAATCAAACTAGAGGCTATAGCCTTCCACACGCCTCACAGGATCCCTCACACCTGTGTACATCCACACGGAAAGTCACAGGAGTCCCGCTCGCCCACCCGCCTGGTGAGTGTGGGACCTTAACTAAAATTGGCTTTTGAAGCTCATCCTCTGGACAAACTCTCTGAGATGACTGAGCACAGCCAGTCTGGGCACGTCTGCTCCCACAGTGAAGATGATCAGGAGGTATGTCATCACTGTGTTAAAGGCACTGCCACAGAAAATCTGTAACCCAGAGCTGTGAAACCGCACACGCCCACCAGAGCCTGTCACAGGCAAATCATGTGACGTGCCCACCAATCTGGATCTGATCCCTGCCATCAATGTGGATTTCTGGCTTTCTACCAGAAAGCATATTCTTGGCAAGCTGTTTATTGGTTACACACACCAAACAAATGCTTCACCACAAATGTCTTAATGACTGATAAAGGTTCAATTTGTGCTCTTCCAACAGCAGTGGTGTTTAAGGAAGTGACACCACTCCAATTTTAACTGAAAGGATGGAGCTTCTCATTTTATAGACAGCTTGGATGAGGAAATTTAACACAACTCAGGGCAAGTTTGGACAGGCGGCTGGGGCGGGGGGGGGGGGCGCTAAGGCATCTAGGGATGCACACACAGTGCGCCCTCCTGTCACTGGTGCTTCTGGTCTCCGAGCCCTGGACTTTCCTCCCAGCTGTTCTTCCCTATTTCCTCTCGGGTGTCTTCCCCACTGTGTCCTGACTGCTCCTATGTTGAACAGCAGCAGCAGCAGCACAGGCACGGAAGCTTTACCACCTGCCAGCAAGAGTTCCATTCCAAGTACCCATGTCGGACAGCTCAGGGACCCGGCCACTGACGCCGATGTGGACACAGCCCTTAGCCTCACCCTCCTGTTACTCAGGGGTTCAGATATCCTAATACGTGGCTCATTCAAATTGTCTCTTGGACCTATTTGTTCACTTTTTATAAACATCTGTGTCCTAGTGTGAACACAGAAGTAGCAGATGAAAATGACCACTAGCTATGGCTCTGGAAGAAATATCTTGATGATATCCCAGGAACTAGTAAGCACCCCCACCACAGGGCCAAGGGTATCCAAGTATAAACAGATGGAAGCTTTTCCTTTAAGAGAGCACTGCTTGTACAAAGCTTCTAAGCAAATGTTTCAAGTTCAGCTGCTCAAGCACCCAGAAACCACAGCAGCTATAAACCAAGGGACCCAACCTCTTCTGTAACTTAGTGCTGTCTGTCCATGGGACGCTGGTTTTGCAGGCATGCAAAACTGCAACAATTTACAGGATCACTAATGTTTCCATTCAGGTTTCAAAAGAAAGCCTGGGAGGACAGTCAACGTGTGGCATGGTCAGATACTCATGGGAACAGCAACGGGGAAGCTGAAGATGACACAGAAACCACAGGAAGTGGGAGAAGACAGGAACATGGAATGTCTGCCAAGGAAAGCCACAGGAAAGAGGAGCTAGCCCAGCAGAGAGGCCATGTGGGCTTTGACAACTGCCTATGGGGTGGGCTGCCAAGTCCATTGGCACTCAGCAAGTCCAAAGCTATGGTCAGAACTTGCCTGCTGAGTTCCGGTCTTTGTCTTTATTCCTTTCTACACTCCAGTGGCCCTGTCTGTAACGGGAATGAATGCTTATTCTGTGCCACCGTGTATTGTTTTTTTGTTTCCCCCACCCAGAGACAGGGTTTCTCTCTGTAGCCCTGTAGACCAGGCTGGCCTTGAATCCAGAGATTCACTTGCCTTTACCTACCAAGTGCTGGGATTAAAGAAGGGCGCCACCACTGCCTGAAGCTAGACTGAGATGTACCCCGCAGAATAGTAAAGCACACCTCTGGGTCCATTTGTGAGGGAAATTATGGAGACACTAGATCATGAGGACTCTCATCAATGGCTTAATCTGAAAGACCCTCAGGAGGTGTAGAACCTGGTTGGAGGGAATGGGTTCCTGGATAGGCCTCTGAAGGACAGAGCTTCTCTTCTCTGCCTTGAGTCTTAAGTTGAGCAGCCTTGCTCCACGACATGCTCCTGTTGCTTTGTCTGTGACCACAAGCCTAGGGCAATGGAGGATGCTAACCATGGAGGAAACCTCTCCCCATTAAATAATAATAATAATAATAATAATAATAAAAAATAAAAATAATAGAGTAGCATGAACAAACCCTGAAAGCATGATGCTAAATGAAAGAAATGAGACATGAAAGGTCAGATATAATATGGTACCACTTATATGAACGTCATAGTAGATGACTCCAGAGGCAGGAAGCAGACCTGTGGTTACCAGCAGAATGGAGGATTGAAGAGTACTGAGGAAAGCTTACTTTCTATCATTAGATATTTTTTTTTTATTATTTTAGTGTATGAGTGAATGTATTTCTATGTACCACATGACTGCATGTGTGCCCGGAGATCATGGAGGTCAGAAGGCATGGATCCCCTAGAACTGGAATTACCGGCAGTAGTGAGCCACCATGGGTGCTGGGAATTGAACTCAGGTCCTTAGGGAGAGCAGCCAGTGCTCTTAACCACTGAGCCATTTCTCCAGGCCCTGAACTATACATTTTGAAAAGGTGATTTTATCACCCTTCTCAGGCTAGTTTGGACTTCTATTAAATTCAATAGCATGCCAAAACTCCCTCCTGTCCTGTGTAAATTACATTTCCTCTACAGTTCCTGACTAGGCAAACCCATCTTTTTTTTTTTTTTTAATTGTAAAGCCATTGATAGTTTTATCGTTTGTTGTCTTTTTTAAAAGAGAAAAGGTGGGGGCTGGGGAGATGGCTCAGTGGTCCCTATTTCAGAGGGCCATAGTTTGGTTCTCAGCACCCACCTTCAGACAGCTCACAATCATCTAACTCCGGTTCCAGAGGACCCGATGCTCCTGGCCTCTCCAGGTAACTGTCTGTACCCGTATGCACACACCATCCTCTCATGTTTGGCTGTGACTGGCCTGTGTTTTGAGAGAAGTCCCTTCTTAATAATAGTGAAGATCCCTTGCATGTGAGAAAATCATTGTCTTCCTGCTACTTTCAAGATTCCTTTTATGTCTTTGGCTTTCAACTCTTTGGGATGTGTTTAGGTGTGGATAATCTTAAATTGGTCCTACTGGGTTTGTTGAAATTCTTTAATATGCAGGTAAGGCACTTACTCAAGGTGGGGATCTTCCCCCCATTCATTCATTCATTCTCTCTCTCTCTCTCTCTCTCTCTCTCTCTCTCTCTCTCTCTCTCTCTCCCTCTCTCTCCCTCTCTCTCTCTCTCTTTCCCCCTCCCCGTCCCCCCCACTGTGTGGACTGGGCACATGTGGTACCACTTCACTTGTCTCCAGTGCCCTGCTCAGTTCCATCATCCTGGTTTCTGCCCCTTGCAGTAGATCACAATCAACATCCTGCTGATTTTTCATTTTGGCTACTGAACTTTTCAACTCCAGACTTTCTACTTTAATGTTTTGTCTTTATCAGGTCACTGTTCACTTGTGGGATATACTTACAATATTTGATTTAATTTCTTTCTCAGCGTTTCTCAACCTGTGAGTTGCAAGCCCCACGAGGATCACATATCAGATATTTACAATTCATAACAGTAACAAAATAAGAGTTATTAAATATCAAGGAAGTAATTTTATGGTTGGGGGTCACCACAACATGAGGAACTGTATTAAAGGGTCCCAGCATTGGGAAGGTTGAGGACCATTGCTCTATCTAGAGAGTCAAAGGCTGGGATTCCTCAGACAGTTTCTGCTGACTGCTTTTATTTTTTTCTTCTTTATGAGCCATAATTCCCTGTTTCCTTGAGTGTCTTATAGTTTTCAGTTAAAAATTGGAAATTTTAGCCAGGTGGTGGTGTATACCTTTAGTCCCAGTACTTGAGAGGAAGAGCCTGCTTTAGATATAGCAAGTTTGAGGACAGTCAGGGCTACATAGAAAGATCCTGCCTCAAAAAACAAAAAAACCACCACAAAAGAAGAAAGGCGATTTTACCTAGCACACAGGATACCATGTACACCAGGCAGGCGATCCTGTGACTTAACTCTTGTTACTGTTTGCTCACAGCCCTGCGGGATAATTGCACAAAGTCTGTATCTGTTGGCCTCTGAAGTCTCTCATCCATTAAACTCTTGACTATCAGCAGAGACATCTCAGCCTGTGCTGAGGACTGGTACAGAAGGTAATCTACAACTCTGCCTAGGACTTCACTTCCTGTTTGAGCAGAAATGGAAGGTCAGCGAGAGGTGAAAATGTGAGGTGCCTCTGTATCTCCTCTCTGGGCACATGGACAGCCTGAGGATGTTTGTGGTCTTCTAGATTCTGAGGATCTGTGAGAGCTCTTTGAAGACTCCTGTGGACATGTTTTTCATGTGGACATGCCTGTCTGTCTGTCTGTCTTTTCTTTCTTCCTTTCTGTCAGCTTTCTGTGATCTTCAACTGATGAAAGAACTTTAGGTACCTCCTGTGTTTCAAATAACTTGGCTGCTGATTGTATTTAACAAATGTCATGTGGTCAAATAAAGATAAATTCTGAAAATGGAGATGCTCAGTGAGCCCCCAGACAAATGAAAACAGTAGCAGTTCCCTGGAGCAGGTCTGTAAGGGTGATGCTCTGCTCTCTCAGCTCATTACGGGGCTGCTTGTTTTCACAGCTCCAGGGCAGACATGGAGAGGACGGCAGCGCTCACTTTAAACCACCACAGAGCTTGCTGTTCGTACTGAGTAAGTCCTGCTTAGGATTGTTTCAAGACTTTGATGTCCAGAGTTCGAAAACTGACATTTTAGTTTTATTCGTTGACTTAGCCACTGGTCTTGCTGCTTTTATAGAGAAACAGCTTTTTGAAGGTTCTTACTCTCCTGTTCTGGAGTTGGACCCAGCTGGTCACAATTGGAACCTAAGCTTTGCCGTTGGCTTGGGCAAATTGTTGAATCTTTTTCTAAGCCTGCTTCTTCAGCAAAGGAATAGAACTTACCATTCAGTTTCTGTGAGAATTAAATAACAAATAATACCCGTGAAGCAAATGGAACTATAAGTACTGAAAACTTATTGGGTAAGGGAATTAGGTAAACTTTTGTTTGGGTTAATATATTTTACACACATACACACACACACACACACACACACACACACACACACCCTCAAACATAGCAGGTAGCAGACATCCTAATTTAACATAGCAGTTTACTTAGGAATCTAGCATTCCAAAATAAAAAGTTGGCCATATGATGGTTGTAAGGTTGCTAGTCATTAAGGAGGAGCCAGCTATATTCCTGTCCTAACTACTCTGCTGGATCATTCGGGCTGAAGACTACAGAGGCATCAAGTTCAGACTTGCTACAAAAAAAGCTCCGAGCAGAAACTTTCTAGAAACAACAAAGCTAGATGCTTGATATTGTTGTTGAGTAGCAAGCTTAAAAACACAACAAAAAACCAAACCCAGAAAGACAGTCATGGTATGTACTCACTCATAAGTGGATTCTAGATATAAAATAAAGAACAATCAGACCACAACCCATAGAACCATGGAGGCTATATATATAGCATGGAGGTCCCTAGGACGACTGTGGCTTATAATAAATTTCGGTTTTACTCAATTATTAAAAAAAAAATAGCCAAACAAATGGAAACACATGAACTATGAACCAAAGGCTGAGGGGCCTCCAGCTGGATCAGGCCCTCTGAATAGGTGAGACAGTTGATTGGCTTGATCTGTTTGGGAGGCAACTAGGCAGTGGGACCGAGTCCTGTGCTCATTGCATGAGTTGGCTGTTTGAAACCTGGAGCTTATTCAGGGACGCTTGGCTCAGTCTGGGAGGAGGGGACTGGACCTGCCTGGACTG
The DNA here is from genome assembly GCF_049852395.1 of Peromyscus maniculatus bairdii. Lineage (NCBI taxonomy): Eukaryota > Metazoa > Chordata > Mammalia > Rodentia > Cricetidae > Peromyscus > Peromyscus maniculatus. The sequence continues at coordinate 130,813,532 of NC_134852.1, read as the reverse complement.
AGTCTACCAGGTTGATGGCAGTTCTTGGGGGAGGCTTTGCCCTGAAGGAGATGGGAATGGGGGATGGGCTGGGGGTAAGGGGAGGGGGTGGGAGAGGGAGAACAGGGGAACCCGTGGCTGATATGCAGTATTTACAATACTGAATGGTATTGTAAAATAAAAGGAAAAAAAATAAACAAATCTTAAAAAAAAACACAACAAAAATGTTAACCTTTAAGTTCAATTTTCTTTTCTTTACAGCTTGCTGTTTCCTCTGGTCCTATTTTATATTTTAATGAATGAATGAATGAATGAATGATGTGTATTTCTTGTGTGGGGGTGGTATGAGTGCCATGGTGCCTATGAGGACAGAGGCTTGCTCTTGTGGGATCCTAGATCAAGCCCAGGTCATCAGGCTATGAGCAACACACTGACCTTCTGAACTATCTTGCTGGCTTCCATCTTAAAAAAAATTATATTCTTTCTTTTTTTTTAGATTATAATATAATTACATCATTTCCCCCTCCCTTTCCCTCCTCCAAACCCTCCCATAAACCTCTCCATGGCCTCTTTTTTCATTAACTGCTTATACACACACACACACACACACACACACACACACACACACACACACACACACACGTATATATGTGTACACATACATGTATGAATTTATGTATCTACATATATATTCCTAAATATGCAAGAACAATCTGCTTAGTTTATGATGTTACTTTTCAGGGCTCCTCATTTGGTACTGGATAACCAATTGGTGCGCTCTTCCCTAGAGAAGACTATTTTTGACACACTCTGCATTCCTTAGTTGCCTGTAGTTCTCCGCGTAGAGCTGAAGCCTCCTGGGCTCCTCCCACCCCTCCCACTCTGGCATGTCTATTGTTGTCCTTGCTCAGCTCATGTTTATGCAGTCCTGTTGGTGAGACTTTATGGGTACAGTTTCTGAGATTCCTAGCAGACTCCAGGTTCCTCTGGTTCTTACTGTCTTTCTATCCCTCCAATTACCACCAGTCATCTGCAAGCAATACTGTAATTCACAGGTTATATCGAATTTGACACTTGCCTAAATCATCCTCAACACTACCCTCTCATTACAACTAATTCTGCAGCTCTTGTTCCCTAAACTGGCCTTGGCTCTAATGCTGTGAAAATATTAAGAACCAGTCATCTCTAAAATGTGCTGTGGTCACCTTCCTGAGGACCATGTGTCCTAGGTACATCCTCCAGGTAGGGACCTCCCACTTCTAACTCAACTCCACTCCTGCTGCTAGGGGATAGTGCATCCTATGCACCTCTCCCAGACAGGAACCTCCAGTCTTGAGGCCAAGTAACATGGACCCCAAGTAGCATCGATTCCTGCTACAATCCTGGCCCCTGCCACTTAAGGACCATCTGTAGAACCCTGTGAGCCTTCCACAAACTCCTGAAGATCTGCATCGAGAATCTTCTAACTCTTGTGCCTATACTCACAGGCTTTGCATAGCCCTAGCTGAGCTGGGACCACTTCAGAGGCCCCATTCCCTCATCAAATATAAACTCCAAACTCCATTCATCTGGTCTATAACCTGACAAGCTGGGGTAACAGCAAACAGAGATCCGAAAAGCATACGCACTCAAAGCCGGGACAGATACCCACTCCATGAAACACTAACAAGCAGATGCCCAGGTCCCTGCAACAAAACAAACAACAGGAAAACTAAGACAATAATCTCCTACAAAAATTAGTTCCATAGTACTGGTCCCCAAGAATAGCAGCCAAGATGCGGCACATAATAATTATTTCAACATAGCAATTCTAATCATGTTTAAGGAGCTCAAAGAGGATATGAATACATGCTGGAACGAAGATGACAAAAACACAGACACACAGCTGAATGAAATAAAGAAAACAATTTAATAAAAAGAATTTCTGAAGAAAAACCAAAAAGAAATAAAACAAAGTGAAAAACAGAGTAAGTCAAATTAAAAGTTCAACGGAAAGCCTCACTAATAGCATGGATCACGTGGAAGAGAGAGTGTTAGGGTATGAAGGATACGAAAAGAATTTGGATCACTCAGCCCAAGAACTCATTAAATCAAAAACCAAACTGACAACAAAACTCTTTGATAAACATGCAAGAACTCTGGGACCCCACAAAAAGACCAGACCCATGAATCACTACAAGAAGGAGAAGAAACTTAAAATATTTTCAAGAAAATTATAGAAGAAAATGTCCCAGAATTTAAGGTATCAGATGCCTATCAAGACACAAGAAGCACACAGAACACCAAACAGAAAAGATCAGAAAAGGAACTCCCCACATCATACAACATGCAAAACACTAAATGTATGAAACAAACAAAGGATTTTGAAAGTTGCAAGAGAAAAAGACCAAACCACATATAAAGACAGGGTCATCAGAATAACATTTGATTTTTCAACGGAGACTTTCAAAACCAGAAGGGCTTGGACTGACATTCTACAAGTTCTGAAAGACCACAGATGCCAGCCAGCCCAGGCTACAAGCTAGCCATCATGATCCAAGGAGAATGAAAAAACTTCTATCATCAAAATAGATTAAAGAAATTTACAACCACTAAGGCAGCTCTAGAGAGGATAATAAAAGGAATATTTTGACCTAAAGAGAAGGATAAACACATTCAACAGGGAATAAAGAATAATAACCCCAAAACAGTTCATCAAAAGAGGTCTAAGAAAACACTACAAAACAACAAAATGATAGGAATTAATATACATTGTCCAATAATAACACTTAACAGTAATAGTCACACTTCCCCAATAAAGGGACACAGACTGACAGACTGGATTAGAAAACAGAACCCATCTTTTTTCTTCCTCCAAGAAACACACCTCACCATCAATGATAAACACCTTCTTGGGGTAAAAGGATGGAAAAGGTGTTCCAAGCAAATGGAGCTAAGAAACAAACAGGCATAACTATTCTAGTATCTGACAAAATAGACTACAAACCAAAACTAGTCAGGAGAGGGTCATTTCATACTCATTAAAGAAAAAAAAATCACCAAGAGAATATGACAATTCTAAACATATGCACTAAGCACAGGTGTACCCAATTCTAGGACATAAATACAATTTGATTTAAAAAACACAGATTTCAACAAATTGACATTGGTGAATCCAATATCCATTTTTACCAATAAATAGGTCATCCAGTAAAAATTAAAGACAAAAACATTACAGTTAAATGATATCACAAACCAAATGGCTCTAACAGACATCTACAGAACATTCCACCCAAAGAATAAAGAATACATGTTCATCTCAGCCCATGGAGACTAAGCAACACATTATTAGAATGAAAATTGCATCAAGAGAGCAAGCAAGAGGACATTTTAGAAAGAAAACGAAAACACAACGTATGAAAAGCCGATGGGACCCAATGAAGGCATCCTATGAGGAAGTTTATAGCATTATCTACATAAAAAAAATTGAGGGGCTAGAGACAGCTCAGCAGTTAGGAACACTGGCTGCTCTTGTAGAGGACTGGAGTTTGGCTCTCAGCACCCACATGGCAGCTCACAACTGTCTGTAACTCCAGTTCCAAAAGATCCAACACCCTCTTCTGACCTACGAAGGCAACAGACATACATGTGATGCACATACATACATGCAGACATAGCACTTAGAAACAAAATAAATAAATCTTAAAGGTATTTTGAGAGATCTTCAATTAATAACTTAATGATGCATTTGAAGGCTTGAGAAAACAAGAACATTACCACCAAAACAGAAGATAGAAAGAGATAATTAAAATCAGGGCTCAAATTATTGAAATAGAAACAACAAACAAACAAAAACAATACAAAGAATCAATGAAGAAAGAGGTTTTTTTGTTTTTTTAATATTAACAAGATTGACAAACCTTTAGCCAAATTAACCAACAGAGAGAGAAGACCCAAATTAATGAAATTAAAGGCGAAATGGAAGTCATCACAACTGACACTTAGGACATTCAGAGAACCATAAAGACAAACTTAAAAACAAAACAAAAAACCTCTATTCCAAGGCCAGGCAAGGTGATACACACACACACACACACACACACACACACACACACACACACACACACACACACATTAACCTCCACACTCAGAAGGCAAGAGGCAGGTGATCTCTATGAGTTCCGGGCCAGCTGGGGATACAAGGTGAGACCTTGTCTCAACAAAACAGAACAAAACAAAAATTCTACTAACTAAAAAAAAAAGAAAGGAAGGAAGGAAGGAAGGAAGGAAGGAAGGAAGGAAGGAAGGAAGGAAGGAAGGAAGGAAGGAAGGAAGGAAGGAAGGAAGGAAGAAAGAAAAAGTGGATGTATTTCTAGATGTATATGACCAGTCAAAACTAATCAATATGAAGTAAATAATTTTTTTTGGTTTTTTGTTTTTTTCCGAGACAGGGTTTCTCTATGTAGTTTTGGTGCCTGTCCTGGATCTCGCTCTGTAGACCAGGTTGGCCTCAGACTCACAGAAATCTACCTGGCTCTGCCTCCCCAGTGCTGGGATTAAAGGCGTGTGCCACCAGCGCCTGGCCAAAGTGAGTAATTTAAACCCATAACAACCAATGAGATAGAAGCAGTAATAAAAAAAATCTCCCCACTAAAAAAAGTGCAGGACCAGATGGCTTCTACCAGACCTTTCAAGAAGAACCAACTCCAACACTCCTTAGATTACTCCATAAAACAGAAAAGGAACACTTGAAAGTTCTTTTATAAAACCAGTCTTACCCTGACAGCAAAACCAGAAAAAGACCAAGCAAAAAAAGAAAATTATAGGCCTATCTTCGGATACAAAAATTCTCAATAAACTACTTGTAAGACAAATTAAAAAACACATTAAAAAGATCATCCACTATGATCAAGTGGGTTTCATCCCAGAGATGCAGAGATGGTTCAAGATAAGATGCAGAAAAGGCTTTTGACAAAATTTAACATCCTTCATGATAAAAGTCCTAGAGAATCTAGGACCACAGGGGCCATATCTCAACCTAATAAAGGCAACTGTTGTACAGGACTATTCTCAGAGCCAAGCTGCCATCTTCGGGAGTTCAGTTGGGTTTGCTCCTCACCAAAGAGCACCATAGTTGGACTTGCTGACTACAATGGAGGGACCAAGAAGAATCATGGGACCCTCACTAGAGTATTCAGCCATTTCTCCCAAGGTACACATGGCCTCAGGGTCTCTGGGAAGGGCTGGATGATAGAGGCAGGGAAGGCTTAGGGGAGGGGACTCCATTTATATAGCCACTGGGGAGTCAACATCCATGCACCTTCCAGTGCGGCTACTTTAAGTCACCCATGCTCCTACCCCAAACCCCTAAGGCACTGATGGCTCTCTTTGTAAGTAAGCCCAACAAACTTCCCAGAGTAAACTTCAGTGACTGTGCACCTTGGTTTGTCATTGGGACTGTAGGGACTGAAGACTGCTTGTCTTCACCAAGGGAATGAATTTTAACATCAGCATTTCACCAAGTCCTCAGCTGACATCATGTTAGCAGAGAAAAACTCAAAGCATTTTCACTAAAACCAAGAATAATATAAGGATATCCACGTTCTTCCCTCTTGCTCAATATAGTACTTAAAATCTTAGCTAGACCAATAAAAAAAAAGTGAAGGTGATAAAAGGGAATATAAATAGGATAGGAAGAAGTCAAATCATCCTTATTTGGAGATATGATTCTATACATAAAAGACCCTAAAGACTCCATGAGAAAACGACAGCTGATAAAACACATTCAGCAAAGTAGCAGGATTACTTTGTACAAAATTAACATACAAAAGTCAGCAGCCTTTCCATAAACTGACAACAAACAAAACATACCATGAAAGAAATCAGGGAGGCAATACATTCACAATAGCTTAAAACAAAACAAAAACGAACAAACACACAAAAAAACCCTAGTGATAAACCTAACCAGGGATGTGAAAGACTTGTACAATGAAAAATTTAGGGGCCCCCAGGCAGTGGGATCAGGACCTGTCCCTAGTTCATGAGCCAGCTTTTTGGAGCCTAGTGCCTATGGTGAGACACTTTGCACAGCCTTGGTGCAGGGAGGAGGGGTTCGACCAGCCTCAACTGAATGTACCAGGCTCTGCTGACTCCCCAGGGGAGACCTTGCCTAGGAGGAAGTGGGAATGGGGGGTGGGTTGCAGGGGAGGGCTCAGGGTGGGAGGAGGGAGGACAGGGGAATCTGTGGTTGGTATGTAAAATGAATAAAAAATCTCTTAATAAAAAATATGTGAAAAAGATAAAAAGGAGATGTAAAAAAAAAGAAAAATTTAAGACATTGAAGAACGAAAACAGAAAATATTAGAAGATAACAGAAAATAGAAAGACTTCTCACATTCATGGATTGGTAGGATTAATACTATGAAAATGACCATCTTACTAAAAGCAATCTAAAGATTCAAAACAATCACATCAAAATTCCAAAGCAATTCTTCAAAGAAACTGAATCAATAATCTTACATTTCATATGGAAACACAAGGATCACTAAAACAATTGTGAACAGTAAAAACTGGTTTTAGGGTATCACCATGCCTCTATACTACAGCACAGTAAAAAGAATAAAAACTGCACACTACTGGCATAAAAATAGATACACTGATCAACAGAATAAAATTGAGGACTCAGATATAAGCCCACACTCCTATGACAACCTAGTTTTTGACAAAGAGATAAAAAATATACACTGGAAAAAACAGCATCTTCAACAAATGGTTCTGGTTAAACTACGTATCTTCACAAAGAATGAAACTAAATCCCAAATGGATCAAAGCCCTCAATATAAGACCTGATATACCAGATCTGTTAGGGGATATGCTTCAATTTATAGACACAGGAGAAGACTTTCTGAACAGGACCCTTGTAGTTCAGGAATTAAGACCAACATTTAATAAATGGGACCTTCTGAAACAAACAAACAAACAAACAAACAAACAAACAAAACCCTTCTATACAGCAAAGGATACCATCACTCAAGTGGAGAGGCAGCCGATAGAATGGGAAAACAATCTTTACCAGTTGGCAGATGATTGGTGTCTAAAATATTAAGAGACCTCAAAAGCTAAACATCAAGAAAACAAACATGGGCTGGAGAGATGGCTCAGAGGTTAAGAGCACTGGCTGCTCATTCAGAGGACCTGAGTTCAATTCCCAGCGCCCACTTGGCAGCTCACAACTGTCTGTAACTCAAATTCCAGGGGATCTGACACTTTCACACCAATGCACATAAGATAAACTTAAATAAATTATTAAAAAAAGAAAACAAACAACCCAATTAAATATTGGGGTACACACTTAAACAGAGTTCTCAAAAAAGGAAATAGAGATGGCTGAGAACATGAAAAAAAAAAGTTCAACATCCTTAACCGCAGAGAAATACAAACTAAAACTACTTTATGCCATCGTACACCAGTCAGAATGGCTAAAATCAAAGAACCAAATGATAAATGCTGATGTGGGTGTGGGGAACATGTATTAGCTGCTACTAGGATTGCAGACTGGTGCAGCCACTATGGACGTCAGTGTGACAGTTCCTCAAAAAACTGGAAAGGCCCACCATGTGATCTAGTTATATCACTCTTGGGCATATACCCAAAGGACTCTATATCCTACTACAGAGAGGCCCGTTTATCCATGTTCATTGCTGCTGTGTTCACAATAGCCAGGAAATACAAATAGATGTCAATCAACTGATGAATGGATCATGAAAATGTGGTCCATTTACACAATAGATTATTATTCAGCTGTTCAGAAAAGTGAAAATAGCAAATAAATGGATGGAACTGGAGTATTCTGAATGAGGTTGCCTGACCCAGAAATGTGTTCTCTCCTATGTGGATGTCAGCCTAGAAGTCAAGAAACAGCCATGGGGAGAGGTGAAGCTTTCAAAGGAAGGGAGCCAGAACACTGTAGGTAGTATGGGGGGATGGGGAAGGAACTCAAGGGAAGAAATGGGGGGCTGGCTTGATCAAAACATATATGCATATATGAAATTCTCATACAATTTTTAAGTGTATAAAAATGTTTTGGTTTTCTCATCAGGAAAGGGCAGTGGACTGTGTGATCAATGAGGTTAAAACTCAAGAACTCATGGCATTAAAATAACTGGAACCATTCAATAAAAATAAATACAACAACCCACATTCCTAGTAAGTACAACATGGTATGTGACCCTGTCTGCACTGAAGAGTCCCAGTCCTTGAAGCTCTTAGCATGTTAACATACCAAACTCACTAAAGAAAGGCTTAGCCAGAGCTCATACAATGTGTGTACAATATGTGCAAGGATGCTGGCTATTTTCCTAAGAATAGCTTATACTGGTTGAATAGGACTGAGAGGTGATGTGGGCCGTGAGTTTAAAAATCATTACACTTTTAGCCAGGCAGTGGTGACACACACTTGGAAGAGGCAGATGGATCTCTGTGAGTTCAAGGCTAGCCTGGTCTACAGAGATAGTTTCAAGATAGTAACAACACAGAGAAACCATATCTAGAAAAACAACAACAAAAAACCCAAAACAAAAAAGAAATTATGGGGTTGGGGATTTAGCTCAGTGTTAGAGTGCTTGCCTAGCAATCTCAAGGCCCTGGGTTCAGTGCTCAGCTCCAGGGGAAAAATTATTATACTTTTTAGATTCTCTATCTGAAAGTAGATATATTCATACAATTTTGTTCTTAGACAAAAAGTACTTGTCTAGTATTTTAACTTCTAAAATGTTTATAGAGTATTACAAATTGAAGTAAAATGTACTAAATTGTATCTATATTATATAATATGAAATGTTCTTAAATAGTTTGGATTTGAACAGAGGCTGTGGATCTAGAAGAAACTGTTAGTACAAAAGGAAAAACAGAGAAAAGTAGAGAAATTATGACCACACCACAGAAATAAGGCTAAGCTAAAGTTACTCAGAGAGGTAGACTTTACAGTGTTTATACTTCATCTTGAGACAGCTCTGTGAAGGAATTTGTGAGATCCCATTGTATACTCACTTTAGATGGATTTTGCAGAAGAAATCCACTTGTTTCACCTAGGTGTATTAATAACTTCCATGTAAGACTGAGTGATGCTGACAAGAAGAGTTAAGTCCAACAAATCTGGTAGGTCAAATAATCTGTGCAGTCAGAAAGCTACTACAGAATTATTTGTAAAGGACTTTGACAAACAGGCTGAATGTTCATGACCAATGGCCTCCAATCTCAAACAGGGTTCTGCTCTTAGCTGCCAGCTTGGTGGCATACCTGCAATGCTAACTGTCTCCCAGTCTTCCTCTTCTGCAGGAGTGCTCTGAGTAAGGAGGATAATAGTGTGAGGCAAGCCTGGGCATATGAAACCTTTGCCTACTTCTCTTGTTCAAAGAAGGAAGGACGGAAGGGAAGGAGGAAGGGTGGGCTTAGCTATAAGCAGCTCCTAGTCAAAAGGAGTCATATGATTAGGGAACTTGGAGCCAGGCTCAGACCATCCTTGTCCTAGTGTCCTTCAAGGACACTCAAGTTCAGAGACTAAAGGATCAAAGAGAGACAAAGTAATGGCAGTTCTGGGGCTAAAAATCAGTCTTTCTCTTTTTAATTATTATTATTTTAAAATTATGTGTATATGTGTGTTTGTGTCTGGATATGTGCATGTGAGTACAGGTGCTTGCAGAGGCCAGAAAGGGGCACTGACTCGCCCGATGTAGGTGCTTGGAACTTAACTCAGGCCTTCTGTAAAAGCACTGTGCACTCTTGCTAAGCCATTTCTCTAGTCCCCACCCAACACCCCCAAAATCAGGTTTGTTTGTTTGTTTGGTTTGGTTTTTCGAGACAGGGTTTCTCTGTGCAACAGTTCTGGCTGTCCTGGAACTCAGTATGTAGACCAGGCTGGCCTCAAACTCAGAGATCTACCTGCCTCTGCCTCCTAAGTGCTGGGATTAGATATACGCCACCACCACCCATTGAAAGTCAGGATTTCAACCAACTACTTCAAAATGATCCCTACCACATGACACTACAGTATCCTTAAAAATACCTCCATGAACATTCAGATTTCTACCAGAGCAGACTTAATTACAATTTTGTAAGTGCCGTGATGGTGACTAAGAAAGGAAGTGAGAGACAGTACATTAAGAGGAAGACTGTGTTTGGGTTTCTCTCACCAGAGTGACTTCTCTATGCTCCATTCTCTGAAATGTGGCCTCATAATCCATCCTCCCTTCCTCATGAATGTCTAAACACCTAGTTTCCCTTCCTTAAAGAAATATCCATAGATCACTGCCTCAAGAACAAAAATTCCTTGGATCAACTTTATGACTGTGTCCTATCTTCAATACCAAATGAATATTCATATTTGCCTTAATTTCTATTGTTCAGGAAGTTGTGGACCACTTTCTCCTAAACAAGGAATGTATTATAACCATAGATTAGCATCCTTTCACAAGAAGAGAAACTTCTTGTAGGAGTGAGCAATGATTAATGCAAAGACAGACAACTGGTCAAGGTGCCGAGACTAAGAGACTACTGAGTGCTTAGCCTTAAGTAGGCTATCTACATTATAAACCACACTGCTGGGGGTTTTGTCAGCTTGATACAACCTAGAGTCATCTGAGAGGGGATCTTTTTGTTTGTTTGTTTGTTTTTGTTTTTTGAGACAGGGTTTCTCTGTGTAGCTTTGGAGCCTGTTCTGGAACTCACTCTGTAGCCCAGGCTGGCCTCTGCCTCCTGAGTGCTGGGTTTAAAGGCATGCACCACCACCACAGCTGCAAAGAGAATCTTAATTGAGAAAATACCTCCATAAGATCTGCTGTAGTTAAGCCCGGGGGACATTTCCTTGATTAAAGATTGAGATGAGAGAGTGTAGCTCTTTGGGGGTAGTGCTACTCCTAGGCAGGTGGTACTGGAACCTTTAAGAAAACGGAGCGAGAAAGGAAAAGCATGCCAGTAAACAGCATTCTTCCATGACCTCTGCTTTATTTCCTGCCTCCAGGTTTCTGCCTTGACTTCCCTCAGTGATGGAATGTGACCAGAGAGTTATAAATTAAACCCTTTCCTCCCCAAGTTGCATTCAGTGTTTTACCAGCAATAAAACCCCTTAGACAGACACAGACACACACACACACACACACACACACACACACACACACACACACACACACACACACACACACGCCGGAGGATGGTGAAGAAAGAGTGCTATGAATTGCTTCTTCTGGACATGGCATGGTTGTTGCACTTGTGACCTCATAGCAGCTGTGTTACCTGCCTAAGACCTGCCCAGCTTGGAACTCATCAGCATTCCAGCATGGACGGCTGAAGGGCATGGTGCCCACTCCTAGCTGAGGAGCTACTGGCATTTAACAGCTGTTGGAGGAATGGAAAGTAGTTTTCACTGGTGGTGTGGCCGCTGCTAAGTTGCTCACAATCCAGTAAATTACACCAACCCATGAATGTACATTCAAGCAACCCTAACTAAACTCCCACTAAGTCCATATGTGTGTGTTTTATGTCCACATGAAAAGTGGAGGGGAATGTGCTGGGAAGGATTCTAGAGGGAGTGAGAGGATTATGAAACGGGATCAAAATATAATCATGTATGGCACTTTCAAAGCACAAATTTTACTTTTAAAGTGAATGCATAGCCAAAATAAGCAACTTTCCTGGTTTAGCAAAGGTTCATATTACAATGTTCAGGTCCATCAAAATGACCGTTGGGTTTAAAATCACTAGTTTAAAAACCCCAGTATTAAATAACTCTAAATCACTTCTCTCAGACATTATACTTCCTTAATTTCTTTAAGTACAATAACTCTTTGACACCAATCAAATTCTATACTATATAGTCATATATATGTATATGTATACACACACACACACACACACATACACACACATACAGAATATATATCTGTCATATTATCAGGGTAGCAGAATGTTAGTGGTTAAAGTTCAGTGCCTGGATTAAGAATAAAACCCAGATCCACCCTACCAGACATGAGAATCTGGGCAAGGCTATTTACTCTGTGGACCTCAGTTTCCTCGACTAAATGGAGATAACAAAGTGATATTAGTACTGTGTGGATTAAGACAGACACGTATATAAGCACTCAAATATTTCAAACAGATTCTTATTGTTCTTAACCTGGTAATGCTAAATAGTAGTTAAAAATAAATAATAACCATACTAAATGGAGATAACAAAGTGATATTAGTACTGTGTGGATTAAGACAGACACCGTATATAAGCACTCAAATATTTCAAACAGATTCTTATTGTTCTTAACCTGGTAATGCTAAATAGTAGTTAAAAATAAATAATAACCATAAAAACTTGGAAAACCTTGCAGATGCAATCAAAGTAAATTTACCACCAGATGAGTGTTTATTCTGGGCCCATTAATATGGTTCCTCAGTTACAGAAGAGGATGGCTTTAGAGTGGAGAGCTTTGGAGGAAGCTGCAGGTTCTAATCTGACACTTGCTCTACTTAAAGAGGAACCTGTGCTTTTACTGCAGTCATACTTGGCTTCAGATTAAACATGTAAGATGATAACGCCTTCAATTTTCAACATCAGAAACACTTCTTAAACTTCTGCAGAAAGAAATCAACCCCTTATTAATTATCTAACATTTGTGGGAGATGTGATCTCTTGAGAAAAGAGACAGTGGTCCAGGAAAACTTAGTGAAGGTCTGATGAACATGAGAAATCTGAACCCAAATCATGAAGATTGTCTGATTGTTCTGCCCGAGTCAGCTAGGCACAGTGTGCCACCCCACTTTCCTTCATCTCGCAAAGACTCACTGAGCACACATTCTATGTAATACAATATGGGAAGTCTTAGGAACACGGGCTTCATTTCTTTATTTCAAGAGCTTTCAGGGTCAAGACCCCTAGTTACTAGTGGGACTGGGAATCAGGAGGTAACAACCACAAAATACACTGTCCATGTAACTGAGAAAGTAACTTCATGTCTCTAGACCCATTGTTCTATTTATATAAGCGAGGTGTTTCCTAAAGCTTTACTGGGGTATAATTTAAGTTAATAAAATTCATCATTAAAAATGCACAATTTCAGGCTGGGTGCACATGCCTTTGGTCTGCTCAAATCTTTTATTTAAAAAAAATCAAAGTGTACTGTTGAATCTAAGAGTGATTTATATATTCTGAGTAAGTCGTTCATTGCCTAGCACGTGGCTTACAAACACCCACCACTTATGTTTGAATTTAAATGTTCTTAACAGTGTTTTGAAGGATGAAATGGTTTAAGCTGGTCAGTTCTCTACTGCCCTCCTTTCTTGACCCTGCTCTGGCCAGTGCTGGGGCTGAACTCAAGGAAGGCCTTAAGCATGCTGGGAAGGCTCTACTGTTGAGCTATACCTGCCTCAGCTGTCCACATCTTATTTCTCCTCTGTGGCCACTTAGTAGCAAAAGCGGACTGAGACAAGGCAATCAGAGATGACATGAGACAGGGCAGCGGAGTAATAAACGCTGATGACCTCTAACGCTATCTATAAGAGATTCTCAATGGCTGATGAGAAAGACCTTCCTTATGTGTCTACACAAACAGCTAGAAACATCCCATCATCTCAGTCATTTATAGGTTTAAAAACATGGCAAGAATACTTCTTCATGCTATTCTTCTCAATTCCTAACACATACACTTGAAAACAGACAGTTTTCAAACAACAATCACAGCTATTATGAACTACAATTCTTATAAAATTAAAGTGGTTATTTTTTGTTTTTGTTTGTTTGGGTTTTTTTTTGTTTTGTTTTGTTTTGTTTTGTTTTGTTTTGAGACAAGGTCTCACTATGTAGCCCTGGCTGTCCTAGAACTCACTCTGAAGACCAGGCTGGCCTTGAACTCAGAGAGGTTCACCTGTCTCTGCCTCCTGAGTGCTGGAATTAAAGTGTGTACTGCTATGCCTGGGCAAAGTTTTAACGATAAAAATCCTCTAGAGCATCAAGAGTTCTTGGCATCTGTTCCTAAATGACTAAGCAGCCCTCATGTTCTTTCTAGGTTCACTAGTTTCAGCATCACATAGATGCCAATGGTCCCAAATTTACTTCTGGTTAAGATCCCAGTTTTAAGGTCCAGATTCCTCTTCCTTACTGCTTAGTTAATACTGCTGCTTAGATGCCTTATAGGCATTTGAGCTTAACAAACACACGCCTCAGCTGCCTGCTTTTCATGGTGATCATATGACTGTTTAAACTTTTCACTTAAAATGTTCTTGAATAAGTCTTCTGAAGCTTTTAATCAAAGTGATCAGAATGACTTACTACTGATCCCTGGTTTATTCCAAAAGACTTTTATTCTGTACATTAGTGGTTCTCAACCTTCCTAATGCTGTGACTCTTTAAGACAGTTCCTCATGTTGTGGTGATCCCCAACCATAAAATTATTTCATTGCTACTTTCTAACTGTAATTTTGCTACTGTTATGAATAGTAATATAAATATTTTTGGAGCTAGAGGTTTGTCAAGGGAGTCGTGATCCACATGTTGAGAACCACTGCTCTACATGATTCCTCTGGGAACCAGATCTATACTGGAAAAAATCCAGTATAGATCCAGTAGGTAAATGTGGCTATCGAGTAAGAGGAATAAATTATAAAAATAAGTATGTGACAGTCGATATTGATTGTCAGCTTGGCAGGATCTAGAATCACCTAAGAGATAAGCCTCCAGGCACACCTGGAGGGATTATTTACATTAGAGTATGCTGAGTGTGTTGGTACCATTTCAGGGGCTGGGATTCTGGACTGTATGAGAAAAGGAGCTGAGCACCAGAGTCCCCTCCCCTCCTCTCCCTCTCCCTCTGCTTCCTGACTGTAGATGCGATGTGAGCAGCTGCCTCACGCCCCTGCCATCAGGACTTCCCACCACGATGGGCTGGAATCTCCAACTATGAGTCAAAATAAGCCCTTTCCTTTCCGCTGCTTCTCTCAGAATAGTTCGTCACAGTGACAGGAAAAGCAGCAGCCACGACATAGTAACATCACTTTAACAGCAAAGTTCAAACCCTGTGTGGCCTAGGAATCCCAAGGGGGGCGGGGAGAGAGAGAGAGAGAGAGAGAGAGAGAGAGAGAGAGAGAGAGAGAGAGAGAGAGAGAGAGATTGAGACTGATTCTGTGAGTTCTGTGACTCTAGAGAGCCTTGACCAATACAAGTATAGCCATGTTTGTGCGGGTGTACGCACGTGGAGGCAGAGATGGATGCTGAGTGCCTTCTTTTTGCTCTCCACCTTACTCTCTGAGACAGGGTCTCTCATTGGACCTGCAGCTCATAGATTTGGCTAGGCTGGCTGACCAGTGAGTTTCAGGCATCCCCCTGTCTCCATGGCCTCCAGCACAAGGGTTAGACATACAGCACAATAACATGTGGGTGTTGGAGGTCCTTGGGTTTGTGCAGCAGGCACCTAACTGATGGAGCCATCTCCTCAACACCCCATAATACTACCTTTCTTATGCTTTTCCCTCTCTTTTGAAGCAGCATTCCAAAGTACGTTTTCTAAAATACTTAAATGTCACACTAGGAGTTAACTACAATCATCCCAGAATGGACCTTTTCCTTTTACTTGGTTATATGTTTGCTGTTATACACAAACTTGTCAGATAATGTGGAACAGCTTGCTAAGCTGTTTCAAAGTTATCATTAACACAAGGACCAGTAAAAGGCAGCACAGCATAGTAAGAAGACCTTGGACTCCCTGTTAGTTATTTACTCTATAACTCTGGGCAAACTACTTAGCCTTATTTTTCTTATTTTTTTTTTCCATCTATAAAACAGCAACAACCACTTTATGGGTTGTTGGAGGACTTTCAATAAATTTACTCTGTAAAAAAAACTAAGAACAGCATGTGGAGTGAGTAGAAAATTTCTTAATAAAGAAAAATGAAAAAAAAAGCTAAGAACAATGGCTGGCACACAGACATAGTTTAAAAACTAGTTATTGTTAATACTGATAAGTTGTACCAACAAGACAAACCAAATATTTCTGGCACCGAATCTAGAGATTCAGTGAGCTGCATTCTACATAACTGTTTTCCACTTTAGTTTTTACATGACTGATATTTCAGAAAGTCTGAAGCCTAAACTAATCATATACTGTAACATGTCCCTTGATTATAAATTCAAGAGTCATTATACATAACCACCTCGACTTGTTCACATGAAGTACCTACGATCTAACATAGACAACACTCAGCTGCCTTGTGGATCAACACATAACCAACTGTTTCTATGGTGGCAACTGTCAGATGAGTGGAGTCAGGAAGAATTATCAAGCTCAGGTAACTACTGCCTGCCTCCACCCAGAAGCTCATGTACAGAACCCCAGTCCTGCTGGCCAAGCTCAGGATCCTTTATTGGCTCCCTTGCGTTGTCTACTGAAGTTGCTCCAAACCTTCCCTGCTCTTCAGATTCTCTGTGCTGTCCAGAGAAGTTAAGTCATCCTCAGTTTAAAAAAAAAAAAAAAAAATGGGGGTGGGGGTGGGCGAGGAAGAAAATAAAGAAATAATCAAGGTCATACAAATGATGAGCCCTCATCTGCCTTTTTCACCTGGAACTCCTGACATTCCGGCCTCTCTCACAACGCCTGGCACCACCTCCCCTGGTGTGTTCTCAGGAAGAATGGCTTCCTCTTCTAAAGCTCAGCCCTTATCCTTTCGACCTTTCAAATGAATGCCTTTCACACCCATCTCTGTGTCACTGACTCCCTAGCCCCTGGGTCACTGTCAGTGGCAGTCTTAGGGCTTAACTGTGCCAGAATTCCTTGGGTATTTATTTTTCATTTGCTAGAGAAATGTCAATTTTGGGTCTCTTGATCTACTGGGGTTCTCTGTAAGAGTGGTAATGACCTGCATTTTAAACGAAATGCCCATGTTAGTCTGGTACACAATTTCACAGCTGTCATAGACTAAATAAATCTTTCTTCTTTTTCTCTAATATACTTAGATTATTTTGAAAACATCAACAGAATCGCCCCCTCCCCACAAACAACAACAACAAAAAGGCAAGCTACACTTCCCTTGAGGATGTCTACCTCGGATTACCACAAGGCCTCTCTTTCATCTTCATCTCTTTCATCCCCGTTGACATTCATACTCTGTAATGTTACTCGGACTACATTGGTCTGTTTCATTCTTGCCAATTTCTCCATGTCCTTTCGATCTTCTCTAGTCCTTTTCGTCAGTGTTTATACCGATGGCTCACTTTCTGAAATGAGTGCTGTGCTTCCCTGCACATTGTCGCTGTTCTGTCTTTGAGACTTTTAGCTCCTGCAAGGCCTGGGCCCTCCTTCCCAGGACCTGAGCCCTATTCCTCATTTGTTTCATGTCCTATTGTAACTTTAAGCATATGAAACATCTAAGATATATCCTCCTGATTTCCTTTATTTTTTTCATTCATTAACTCATTCATCACTCATTCAAATATTTATTGCCCATCATTATATTCTGGGCTCTCGTCTAAGTCTTGGTCATAAAAGCTATAAAGGCGATAAAGACACTGTGGCAGAACAATGACAGCACTAAACATCAAGTTTGGAAATCCTGGGACCACTTTTATTGCTTACAGTCTCCTCTAATTTGTTAAAAATAATTTGTTTGTAATTTTCCTAATTTATTCCTTCCTCCCATTCCTGCTGCTATTATTCCTGCCTAGGTTACTACATCCTAATTCCGAAATTATTAAAATAATTTCTTACCTGGTACCTTTCCTAATTTTATTTTACCCATATTTACACACATATGTACACTGAATGCCAAACACACACACACACACACACACACACACACACACACACACACACACACACAATGCCTTCTACGTACCAGCACTGTTCTGGGTGCTGGGATGCAACAGGAAGACAGACAGGTCAAAGGTTAAACTCTGGTATATTTATACAACAACTCTGTTCAGAACTAAGACTAAGCCATGGATACACATAACACTATGTCTGATCCTTACTGTGCCTGCAGACACAGGTGATGAAACCATGTACAATTTTATAAGAAACAGAAATGAGTACAAATACAGTTGAGGACTCGAAATGGTTTGTGGAATAGTCACTGTTATCTGCTGGACATGATAGCCCATGCTTGTAATTCTAGCACTTGGAAGGTGAGGCAGGAGGATCACCATGAGTGCCAGCTTGTACTACTTAGTGAGTTCCAGGATAGCTTAGATAACCTATCTCAAAAAGTAAGTAAACAAAATTCACTGTCAGTAGTGGTACTGAGAGTATAGACTTTTATAAAAATGTTACCACTATGTCTGGCAGAGAAATGAACCTGCTCAATCAAATAAACATTATACAAACACCAACAACAAACCAAACCGCCGGGCAGTGGTGGCACACGCCTTTAATCCCAGCACTTGGGAGGCAGAGGTAGGTGGATCTCTGTGAGTTCGAGGCTAGCCTGGTCTACAGAGCGAGATCCAGGACAGGCACCAAAACTACACAGAGAAACCCTGCCTCAAAAATAAACAAACAGACAGACAAACAAACAAACAAACAAACAAACCAAAAGAGACTTGGAAGACTGAGACAGGGGAATAACCAGAAGCTTAAGACCAACCTGGGCTTCATGGCAAGACTTTGTCTCAAACCAACCCACAGCTAATATGTTTAATGCAGAGAATAAACATTCTCCTTATACGACAAGTAAGACAAGGATGTTTGCACTAGAAATTCTAACCGGAGCAATCAAGAAAGAAAATTAAATCCTTTAAAATACTATCAGAAGTAATAAACTCACAGGAAGCAAGATCAACATACAAAATAAAGCATATTCCTATATACAAGCAATTAATATGCCCATATTTAAGAAATTGATGCTTTTACAACAGTAACTCTCCCAAATCACAAGAAAAACCATGTAGGTATAAACTAAACAAAGTAGGCAGTAACTTCTCATTTCCAGTCAGGCATGGAAGGAGCTAATTCTTATTCACAGAACAAGGAAAGCGCTGAACAAACGAAGGACAGTATCAACAGTTCTTAGATACGTCAGCAGATTGGGATTACAGTGCAAACCAGCACCTGTAAAACTGGACAGACAGACAGACTGATGCAGTAACTTTACGAAGGCAGAAACATCAGAATTTCTGCATGGTGGTAACGTCTATAATCTTGGAGGTAGGGAGCCTACTTCACAGAACAGAATTGGGATGAATAATTGGCTACGGGGAAGAAAGCTGGAGCTGTAACCTGATAGGCTCCTGAAAACTCTAGGGTCAAGGTCTGAGAGCTGGAAAGCCCAAGAGGGCCCAGCCTGGGGTGGGAGGAGTTGACTTTGTTGTGTTTGTCTCTAGGAGCTTTTTTGGATTCTCACAGTGATCAACAAGAGATTGCCTCATACACATAACCAGTGAAAGGGGAAAGTAGCTGTACTGAAATAAGCCCAGAATATCTGTTTGTTTTTTTTTTTTAAATCTGACTGAAAAGAAATCTTTTTACCAGAACCTAATGAGACACCCATCTCAAAAAAGAAGGTGCTTTACCGCACCTTAACCAAAGAGCCAACTCTTCTAGTCTCCTGTTTCAGAGGGGAAAGGACCAAGAAACACTTGTGAGGGCCACGACCCAGAAGACAGGCATTACTAAGACTGTGACCTAATGACAGGATCACAGGGCCACAGAACACTTCTAAACGCTTCCGTCTCATCATAGGGCTCCTACACATTACAACTTAGAGAACAGCAGGGCTCAGGCCTCACTTAAGAAGCCTCTAGCTGAGAAAGGGATGGCGCAGCAAGTAACAGAGATCAGTTTAGTTTCCAGCAACCATGTCAGGCAGCTCACAACTGCTTGGAACTGCAGCTCCAAGGGATCTATTGTCCTCGTTTAGCCTCTGACACCCTCTTCTGGCCACTCACATGCATCTGAGCACAAACACAGACGCATTTAAAAAATAAATAAAATAAAACATAACCAATCTTCTTTAAAAGCCCTTTAAAAAACCCACAGAAATAAGGAAGACAAAGTGTATACATACGTATATCATATTCAAGCTGCAGAAAATAAAAAAGAAACTGGCAGCTTCACATATTACTCATAGGCAAGTATAAGAGTGACTGGAAGCACACTGGAACAGGCTTGCGGTTCCTTGAATAGCCAGACAATTACCACACTACTCAGCAATATCTCTGCTAGGTAAACATACATGAGAAATAAAAATCTCTGTCCACATGAAATGTATATGGATATGAATGTTCATAACAGGATCGTTCTAATGGCCACAAAAGGTGGAATAACCCAAATATCCATTAACAATAAGGTGCCAGAATAAGAAAACTGTAGGATGTATCCATGAATAGCAACAAAAGGGAAAGAAATTTTGATGCATGCTAAGATATGGACACTCCCTGAAAATGTTATGCAAAATGCCAGTGATAAAAGACCATGTATTATGACTCCATGTACATGAACTATACAGGTAGGAAAACAGAGACAGAGAGTAGATAAAACAGCTTCCTAGAGCTGGGGTAGGTGGGGGGTGATAACTAAAGGCCACAGGGCTTCTTTTTGAAATAATGAAAATGCTCTATAATTGGCTAAATCTAAATTGATGATGGATATACAGCTGTGGCTATACAAACTAGAGAATAATAAAGTGTACATTTTAATGTATGCGTTGAATGGCATATGAATGTAGCTCAGGAAGTCTGCTTATAATAAAACCATGCTCTTCATGGTCCAGTCAGTCCCTGTTTCCCCATCCACCATCACTGACACCTGCCTTCACGCTACAGTTCCGCAGCACATCAAGCTTCCAAATTTTCTACATGAAAATGTAGTGGGGGGTGGAGAAGCCTCTCAAGTCTTGCATGCATGTTTCCTTCTACCCAAGACACTCATGTCCCTTCTTTCTCTGGTCAATTCATACACAATCTCTAGATATTGCCTTATTCATGAATTTATACATATATATACAAGCCAGGCAGTGATGGCGCATCCCTTTAATCCCAGTATTTGGTAGACAGAGGTAGATGGATCCCTTGAGTTTGAGGCCAGCCTGGTCTACAGGGCAAGTTCCAGGCCAGTCAGGGATACGCAGATAAACCCTGTCTCAAAAAACAAACAAACAAACAAACAAACAAACAAACAAAAAACCCCAAACAAACAAAAAAACCATTTACATGGGGCTGGAGAGATGGCTTAGCAATTAAGAGCACTGGCTGCTCTTCCAGAGGACCCAGGTTCAATTCCCAGCACCCACATGGGAGCTCACAAATGCCTATAATTCCAGTTCCAGGGGGCTGCCACCCTCACACAGACATACACACCTCCCAATAGTGCCACTTCTTATGAGCCTCTGAGGACCATTTTCATGTAGACCACCACACCATGCATTTGATCATCTCCACCTCCCCATTACCACTCTCCTACTTCTAATGTCTCCCCCCCCCACTTTCATGTCCACCACCACCAACCTCCCTCCCCATGATTTTTGTGATCTAATGAGTCTAACTGGTGCTGCTTGTTGGAATGCTGACTGATCTTGTTGGCTTGATCTTGTGCAGGTCTTATGCAGGTAACCACAGCTGCAGTGAGTTCATGAGGACAATGGCTATGTCATGTCCAAAAGACAGCAGGAAAACAGAGTTTTGATTTTCAAATACTTCTTCATATTTGAATTTTCTCCTGCAGTGATGCATGACAGGTTGTAAATATCTACTTACGGGAAGTTCTGCAAAGTTAAACCCAAGAGAATACTAGCTCAGGGCATGCTTATCAATGATGAATCAGGACAGTTAGTATAGATTCCATCCAGAGTCTGAAATAACATGTGATGGCCTTTGTATAGATTTTCTTCATATTTAATGGACTTGAAAAGCATTTTGCAAGGAAAATTTCTGAATTTGGGGATAGGATAGAGAAGCATGAGCTTATTATGGCAGGAGGAGGCTGAGGAAATCATCTTTCTACACTATCAGTTTTTGTGAAGATGTTTAGCAATTTGATATTTAAGAAATTCCTTACCAGAGGACCAAATACCTGCCTAAAAGCCTTTGAAAATGCAATAGCATTTTTTTCTTTCAAGCAGATTTCAGTATGTAGAGTTCCATGTCAGCTGATGGTTAAATCATATTCTGAAGTCTAAATTAATGGAAAAGTTTACAACAGAAGAGTTCTAAACCACAGACTAGCAGTAATACACATGGCGTTAAGGTGAGCTGACTTCTCCCCACAGACCCAGGGCCAGAGGACTAAGCGGCAACTTGACGGAGGAAGAACTGCAGGAACCCTCTTTCACTTTATGAATCATGCTTAAATCTAACGGCTCAGAGAAAGCAAGCTTTCAAAATCGGAGGTATTTAAAATGTCAAGAATGTGCATTCAACAATCTGCCTTTGTGACTTTTAAGAGCATGAACACTACAGAAGGGCAGAAGAAGAAAGGCTCTGGTGACATGTGCTCACTCAAGTTCACGGGGAGGGAAAGCTAACTGGGGGGTGAACGCAGAGCAAGAGCTTTGTGATCTACAGCCTTTTGAAAAGCAAAGTTTTTGAAACAGCAAAATTAAAAGAAATACCACGAAGTAAATTATATATAACAATTCCAAAAGCAGACTCAGTATGCTGCTGCCAGTTATAGAAGAAAGCAGTTTTAGAAATAAGCGGAAAATAGTCTTTGATTTTTAGAGTTTTAATTGTGTGCTTCTGGGGTTAAAAATCCTTTCTCAATCTCAAAGTTCTGCAATGATTACAACACATACATTAAGACTTCTCCAGGCGGATCTCTGTGAGTTCGAGGCCAGCCTGGGCTACCAAGTGAATTCCAGGAAAGGTGCAAAGCTACACAGAGAAACGCTGTCTCAAAAAACGAAAAACTAACAAAAAAAGACTTCTACTGTATACAACTGAATAGTTACAATAAAACAAAGGCACATTTTTATGTACTGCATACGTATGTATACAGTATTTATAAGAGCCCATGTAAATGTCATGTGGCCATAGTGGCCAACCTGTAATTCCAGCATCCTGAAGGTGGAGACAGGGGATCCCAGGAGCAAGGTGGCTAGAGAGACTGTATAGGAGCTCTCTGGGTTCAGCTG
The DNA here is from genome assembly GCF_049852395.1 of Peromyscus maniculatus bairdii. Taxonomy (NCBI): domain Eukaryota; kingdom Metazoa; phylum Chordata; class Mammalia; order Rodentia; family Cricetidae; genus Peromyscus; species Peromyscus maniculatus. The sequence goes on along the minus strand of NC_134852.1, from coordinate 130,790,480 downwards.
AAACTCTGCCTCACTGCATAGGGTGGACAGTGATTGAGAAAGACTTCCAACTTCAACCTCAGGTCTCCACACATGTGCACAAGTACACAAACACACCTGCACACACATGAACACACATACATTTGCATGTAAATGTGTACAGTACCACATGTTCCACAACCTTAGATGCAACCAACCCCATACTGAAAATATCAGAGGGGCAGGGGACAAAAATGCACCTACACTGAAGACACTAAAGGCTTATACTTTTCCTTGGCAATAATCCCTAAAACAATACAATGCACAACTGTTTACACAGCATTTCCATTGTATTAAGCACTATAAATAATTGAGATGAAAAAGCAAACAGAAGGATGGTCTGGTTTATAAGCAGATAGTATGCAGTTTTACATAACAGACTTGTACATCATGGCTGTGGCTCCTGATCCCAATCATCCATGGACACTGAAGAATGAATGTATGCACACATGCATATAAATGCTCAGTATAATGATTCTATTCTGGAAACTTGAAAACAAGAATGGAAACTCTGAATAGTTTAATTTAAAGTAAAATTTTCTATTGATTATCACCTATATATGTACTTTTGCTTTCTCAGTGAGAGACCATAAATTTCTTGAATTGGATGGGAAGACCTAGGAAAGTAACAACTCACTATGAATCTAGAAACATGCAGGTATGATGACTTCAAAATGAAAACTGTATTCAGATGTCCTGCCCAAGGGTTATGGTTAATCAGCCGTAATAAAGACCCTGGAGATGGGCTGTTGGCTTAGCCTAGCAAGTATCCCTAACGGAACAGAGACATTTTCATACTGAGGCAGAGTTGCTGAAGGCAAGGACTAGGGCAGGAAACTAATTAGAGATTCAGTCTTCCTGAGATGGCACAATGGAGTAGGTGTTTAGCAGTTTTCTTTCTCACTTCTCAAATGGGATCTCAAGTGTTTCAGTTCAGAAAAAAATTGTTCTGTCGTCAACTCTACCTTAAAATGCTAATACTGAAATGAAGGCCACCGGGCTGGGGAGATGCCTCGGTGGTCAAAGCACTTTTGTGCAAGCTTGAGGACTGGAGTTCAGTTTCCAAGAACCCATGTAAATGTCATGTGGCCAGAGTGGCCAACCTGTAATTCCAGCATTCTGAAAGTGGAGACAGGGGATCCCAGGAGCAAGGTGGCTAGAGAGACTAGCTGTGGAGCTCTCCGGGTTCGGCTGAAACTCTGCCTCACTGCATAGGGTGGACAGTGATTGAGAAAGACTTCCAACTTCAACCTCAGGTCTCCACACATGTGCACAGGCACAAAAACACACCTGCACACACATGAACACACATGTACACATAAAGAAAATAAAGGCCAATTAAAAATCAGTCACAAAGTTGGAGAGAAAGGGATACTAGCAGTCAGTATACTGAGTGCCTCCTTAGAGCCACAGAATGAAATGTTTCATACAGGCTCACTTAACTCTCAAAATAATTGACTGAGGGACCTAATAACAAGTACTTAGGTGTTACGCTAGGAAGAACTGGTTAGGAAATGTACCAGGTCTGCTTCCACAGCTGTGCTCAGAGTTCATTATTTGGGAATATCTGGGCAGAACAGTTTGGTTTTTCCTGACTATCCAAAGTCAAAACCTTAGAAACCTCAACAAAGATGTTCGTTCCATCAACACTGACATCCACAAAATGGGACATTTCCCATAAAGATCTATTTTGGACAGAAAATTCTAAAGTAATCTAGTACTTAAAAATTCAACCTAATAAAAGAAGTATACTGTTACTTTATAGATTCAGTTCTGACAAAGAGCACATTTTCAAATTAATATTTGCCAATCTTACTTCCTTTTAAAATTGTATAGAAATCTTGGGCCTAGATCATCATGACAATTCTCTGATATATTACATAGAATTACTTATTAGAGCCACACACTGCAATGACTTCTCAGGGGTAGTTAAAAAAAAATGAAATTCCATTTGATTTTACTCTTTAAAGAAGACATTTTTCAAAATAATGTAATTTTAAAAATTGTTTGGAGACTTATCACATAAGATACTTTAAGAAACAGCCAACCAAACTTTCAACAGTTCAGTTCCTCCCATCAATTTGCTCAGTACAATCCCCAGCAGCAGCCTGGCTACCCAAGTTATTTATATTTTACCTAATCATCCCCTCTTCCACAGGACACAGAGTTCCTTAACAACTGGTTAGTACACCTTGACTTCACCACTATTTTATTTGCCTTCCTCAATGGGTGAACCATCTCAAAATCAGTTTATACATTCCCACAGCTCACGTAAAGAACATAGATCCACCAATTGTATTGTTTACCCACTTTCTTCCTATGTCTCTACATTGTCTCACACAATCACAAAGCACCCCCAATTGTCAATAAATTAGTGTCTATGAGAATGCACCTCCATCACATAAAAATTCCCTTAGTTATTGGTATGAGATCTATCTAAAAGTAAATGATTTGTGCGCTAGCTAAAACTCAGGAAACTATTCTCAGCTCATCTTAGAGTATACTTAATATTGACTTAGAGTATACATCTTAAAGGCTCTTTAATTTGGGAAGGCAGAGTTTTAAAAGGTGGGCATGACTGCAGGGAATGAAATTCTTTTTTTGGGAGGATGGCGGTACAGGGTTTCTTTGTACATAGCCCTGGCTATCCTGGAACTCACTCTATAGATCAGGCTGAATTCAAACTCAAGAGATCTGCGCCAAAAGTCACAGGTCACCTCAGCAGGTAAAGGCTCTTGCTGCCAAGCCGGACAACCTAGTTCTATCCCAGGACCCCTATGGTGGTATATAAGGAGAGAACTGACTTGCTGTGGGATGGTCTGTATGTCAAATTGCTCTGATTGGTCAATAAATAAAACACTGATTGGTCAGTGGCTAGGCAGGAAGTATAGGCGGGACTAACAGAGAGGAGAAAAGAAAGAACAGGAAGGCAGAAGGAGACACTGCCAGCCGCCGCCATGACAAGCAGCATGTGAAGACACCGGTAAGCCATGAGCCACGTGGCAAGGTATAGATTTATGGAAATGGATTAATTTACACTATAAGAACAGTTAGCAAGAAGCCTGCCATGGCCATACAGTTTGAAAGCAATATAAGTCTCTGTGTTTACTTGGTTGGGTCTGAGCGGCTGTGGGACTGGCGGGTGACAAAGATTTGTCCTGACTGTGGGCAAGGCAGGAAAACTCTAGCTACACTGACTCCCACAAGCTGTGCTCTGATCTCCACATGAACACCATCCCCATACACAAATAAAATAAATACTTGTAATTAACTATTTTTTGCTGTTGTTTTGAGACAAGGTCTATGTGGCCCTGGCTGTCCTGGAACTCAGTATGTATACCAGGCTGGCCTCAAACTCAGAGAGACTGCCTACCTCTGCCTCCTGTAATAAATTTTTTTAAAGTTAAATGAGCTAACTTTTTTCCTTAATAGTTACATTATCAATTTGGTATATACTTATGTTACCCGATTTTAATTTGTATTCAATAGTAGAGTTTACTTTTTGCATCAGTTTTTAAGTTTTTGAACATATGAAATACATACGTAATTTAAACAGAAAGAACCCCTTCTAATTCACTAAAGTAGTGGCTCTCTTCTCATATAAGTTCTCCGTCGGCTAAAATACATATTCCAGTACGGTGACATTTACACTCCAACAACGTAAAAGTACACAGTATTTATAATCCACTCTAAGACAGCTGCTTACGGCTACTGAAAAGACTATAGCTAAGAACCTTCAAAAAGGCGGGCGGTGGCAGTGCTCACCTTTAATCCCAGTACTCGGGAGGCACAGCCAGGCAGATCTCTGTGAGTTCGAGGCCAGCCTGGGCTACAGAGTGAGTTCCAGGACAGGCACCAAAGCTACAGAGAGAAACCCTGTCTCGAACCCCCCCCCCCCAAAAAAAAAAGTTCTTCAAGTTAGTTCCATTAATTTTGGCTAACACGGATACTTATAGGGTTTTATATGTGTGCATATTTGTAATCCTCAAACAGAGCTGAGTTAGGTTGAGCACGATCACATGCTAAGGAATGGCCTAGGCAAAATCTGAGTTCAAGCTCCAGATACCGGCTTTTATGATGTAGGTAACTGAATATGGGGGTTGGGGGGAGGAGGCCTTAAATTCTTTGGTAACAGTAAAAGGTTTCTGAAAACCCAATAAGCACACATCAAACACAAGGCAGCTGAGGTGTTTGCAGCCGTGCTGGCCTGTGCATGGCACCCTGGTCTAATACTCATGCATTCTGCACTGAACGCCGTCTCCCCACGCAGAGTGAAGAGCGCTGCCAGAGGCAGCTCAGCTCAGCTCAGAGACCCTCCATGTTGTGAACTGTGGTGCTTTTATTGTACAGAGACATTTCTGGACATAATGGAAAACAAAGACTTTTAGTGTTGGCCTGTTATCATTCTCCAGCAGTTTTCAAATTAAGTTATCTTTGGATTACATTATGTCAGAATGTTTGATTTTAAAAACTGTTTTGAGTTGCTGACTTCACTTTCATTAATGAAAAATCATTAAATGAATTTTGGCTTGTGATTAGGACAGAATCTCCAACCACTCCTGAAATGGCAGAACCTACTCCTGTCATTTTGTACTATGTATTACGTGAAGTAGCATTCTCAGCACTGACAATCATCACATCAAAACACTGAGCAACTGAAAATGTGGAGGATGCTCTATGCCTTACAGTAGCAAATGTTCAGCCATGATGGAATTCTCTGTGCAAAATAAGAACGTCCTTCTCATCAGTATGTAAGTCTGCTTTTGTCTTTGTTATCAGTAAAATTATATATACACGAAAGGGTTATTTTAAAAATCAATTTCTTGGGGCTGGAAAGATAGTTCAGTGATTAATGGTATGAGAGCCTGAGATTCCCAGCACCCTTGTCTGGCAGCTCACAACTGCCTGTAACTCCAGCTTTAGGGGATCCCACATCCTTTCCTGGCCACTGTGGGCTCTGCACTCATGTACTCACAGATACACACATAGACATAATTTAAAAATAACATACATCTTACAACAAGGTGACTAATTAGAATTGAATGTTCAATTTGCATACTTCTTCCACATGCCTACTGTGGTGCTAGTATTGTCTTCTTGGCAGAGTCTAGAATCATCTATGAGATAAACCTCTGGGCATGTCTATAGGGAGTTTTAGATGTGTTAGCTGACGTCAGAACTGACATCATCCTAAATGTGGATGACACCATTCCATGGGAAAGGTCCCCGACTGAATAAAGAGAAGGGGAGCTAAGAACCAGAGTACACCCCTCTGCTTTTGGCCTGCAATGTGAATGCTTCATTGTTCTACCTTCCCTGCTGTGATGGACTGAACCCTTAAACTCTAAGTCAAAACAAACTGTTCCTTTCTTAAGCTGCTTTTATCAGGTATGTTGTTAAAGCAATGAGGAAAATAACAAATAAATCTATATATGTGGGCTCCCGGCACAATGGGATTATGGGTGTAAAAGGTTTAAAGAGTCCTGCCTCTAGACGTTGCTATTTGAGTGTACATATGAACAATCTATCTCCCCACCCGGCAAATACAGAGTCTTGCTTTGACTCCCTAGCTGGCCTGGACTGTGCCGACCAGGACAGCCTCTAACTTGTACTGCTCCTCCTTGCCTATGACCCCAAATTCGGGGATTGCAGTGCGCTTTACTATGCCTTCCCTTGCATTCTTAGCTAACCACATACATGTTCTTGCTATAAATGAGTAGTGTCACAGAACATAAACCTTTTATGATGTAACTAAGAAATATGTGTCCCTAGGAAAATTGCTATATCATACTTCTCCATGATTAACAAAACTTTCAAAGATACTAGACAAATATGTACTGAATCTTTTGTGTGTGTACGCAAGTATGAATATTAGTCCAAATCAACTGCATTAGCCAATAAATTCAATCAACATTTATTAAAAAGCCCTCCTTCAAGCCCCAATGAAGTGACTGAAAATTCAGGCACACAGACAAGTTAGAAATCTATAGCAGAATGGGAAAAGGACAAGGGCTTATCAGAAAAGCACACAGCTACTGAGATTCTGGGATGTCTAAAAGAGAAGCAGGCTAACAGACATCGGGCTACTGTCCCTGTAGTCTGTATCAACATGGGCAAAAGATGGTCATTTTTATTACAGAAGTGAATGGATTCTCTAAAAACACCCAGGAAAACCACCAGGCCAGACAAACAGCAGCTGAGTTCAGGAGCAGGCTGTGCATCAGTCGGTGGGAACTGACCACTGAGACGCCCTTCGCCACTGAGTATGACCTGCTTCAACATCAGTCAGGTCGGGAACTTGCTGCAACTGGCTCTTAAGAAGGAGGGCAGAGGACAGTGAGAGATGAAGGAGAAGCAACACACTATTTTAGTTACCTCTGAGCTAAAAGGGGACAAAAGTATTGTCAACCACTTCCAGAGGCAAAAAAATAAATAAAAGAAATAGCACAGTGGGGGAACCCTCAATGCACCTGCCATCCCTGATAACAGGGAAGAGAATCACACCAAGGATGTTAAATCTTAAGTGTAAGTTGGTTCATTTAAAGCAGGCATCATGCGCTAACTACCAGTGTGACCGTCAATGGTTATAGGTGGATATCAGAAATAGTCCTCTCAACTTCCCAGCATGAACTGACATACAAGGAGGGCTTGTCTTCTGATCCAAAATCCATTCGAGTCTTTTCCAGAGTGGAATCTAAAAGGAGCCCATTCTACTGGTCCATAGGGTCAGGGCAGGACTGGGGAGATGGCTCAGTGGATAGGAGGGGCACACATTGTTTTTGCAGAGGGCCTAAATTCAGAGCAGCACCCATGCTGGGTGGCTTACAACCATCACTAACTCCATTCCCAAGGGGATCTAGTGCCTCTGGTCCTCACAAGCACCTGCACTCATGTACACATACATACACATACATAGAATTAAAAATATTTTTTTAAAGAAAGAGCTTGTTAAAAAGATTTTTTTTACATACATACCTTTTTTTTTTTTTTTTATAACCATCTATCCCTGGTTATAGTGAGTCTAAGACCAAGCTGGCTACATGAGACCCAGTTTTTACAAACATAAAAAATAAATGTGTGTGTACGGGGGAGGGGGGTTAACTTTAAAAAATAAAAAACGAAAAAAACCTCAAGCCAGGTATAGTAGTGCACACTTTAATCCCAGCACTTGGGATGCAAAAGCAGGCAGATCTCTGTGAGTTTGAGGCTAGCCTGGTCTACATAGCAAGTTCCAGGACAGCCAGAGCTACATAGTGAGACCCTGTCTGGAAAACAAAAAACCAAACCAAAACCTCAGTGAAATATATGTACCACAGAGAACAAATGTTTTAAGCTCTGAAATCAAACTAGTAGATTAAAGAATAAACTGAAGACAAACAAGCTACTTTACCCTATTCTTTTGAGAATGCTAAAAGTGATAGCTTTTTTGGTTCATAATAGTAAACATAGGATGTTCATGCCACTGAGGGACATGTGATTCTCACAAACCTTGTTAGGATGTTGGCATACTACCTATCTGACATTAAAAAAAAAAAAAAAAAAAGAGGGGGAGGTTTTAAAACGTTGCATTGTGTTTATTTACAGAAGTAAAGAGGACAGCATGATCTTAAGGGCTAGTTTAGGAATCTAACTAGTGTTGACCAAAATAACCAAACTATACAGTAGCTTTCATCTTATATTATTTTAGAATTGGGAAGGATACAGGGCAGCTATACTTTATTTTTCAAATGAAAACCAACTGATATATCTAAAAAAATTAGTCTATGGATACATGAATAACTTGCTATCTACGCATACATCATATATATGAAACAGTCCTCTCTCCTGAACTCCAGCCCCTTTCCCCTCGGGCCTTTCTCCTCTTCCTTCTTCCTTCATACAGAAAATATCTAAAACAAACGCCTCACTCACTCACTGCACTCTGCTCTCCTACTCCTCACTCACTCACTGCACTCTGCTCTCCTACTCCTCACTCACTCACTACACTCTGCTCTCCTCCTCCTCACTCACTCACTACACTCTGCTCTCCTACTCCTCACTCACTCACTGCACTCTTCTCTCCTCCTCCTCACTCACTCACTGCACTCTGCTCTCCTCCTCACTCACTCACTGCACTCTGCTTTCCTCCTCCTCACTCACTGCACTCTGCTCTCCTCCTCCTCACTCACTCACTGCACTCTGCTCTCCTACTCCTCACTCACTCACTGCACTCTGCTCTCCTACTCCTCACTCACTCACTGCACTCTGCTCTCCTACTCACTCACTCACTGCACTCTGCTCTCCTCCTCCTCACTCACTGCACTCTGCACTCCTCCTCCTCACTCACTGCACTCTGCTCTCCTCCTCCTCACTCACTCACTGCACTCTGCTCTCCTCCTCCTCACTCACTGCACTCTGCTCTCCTCCTCCTCACTCACTGCACTCTGCTCTCCTCCTCCTCACTCACTCACTGCACTCTGCTCTCCTACTCCTCACTCACTCACTGCACTCTGCTCTCCTCCTCCTCATTCACTGCACTCTGCACTCCTCCTCCTCCTCCTCACTCACTCACTGCACTCCTCCTCCCTCCCTCACTGCACTCTCCTCCTCCTCACTCACTCACTGCACTCTGCTCTCCTCCTCCTCACTCACTCACTCACTGCAGTCTGTACTCCAACTCTGGATCCAAATCTTTGTGTCCACCATGATACTTCCTTCTTTCCTGCCATCTGCAGTCTTAGGCCAAATGCCACCTAATACACAAAGAATAACACACCATATTCCCTTTCTAAAGGAACTTTAAAAAAATTCTGTACTATTACATCTGAAATCCCATCTCTAGGCAAGCTGAAGAAGAATTATATTGAGTTCAAGTCCAGCTTGTGACTTACAGGGCTATTGTGTAAGACCTTGTCTCAAAAGAAACCAAAATAAGAAAAATCTATACAAATAAAAAAATATTGCAAGAAACACACAAATAACCATGACACAGGCATGGCACCATGAAAAATGTTCAAGTTGTTAAGGTGAAATCACTTTGGCTTTATAAAGAAGTGGGTTGAAGATGCATGCCAGATAGGCAGGATGTAGATAAAACAGGGACCAGAATGAACATGAGGGCTTTGTAGGCTGAGAAAACATAAGCAAAATCTCGGAGATAAGAAGAGAGTTGTACTTAGGACATAGTAACGAAGTGAGGCTAGAATACAGAGTTCTGTAAGAAGAAAATGGGACCTAGGACTGAAGGGGAAGTGGAGCCACACTCATAACTGCTGTGTGCCTTTTGTATTCAGATGCAGATGTACTCATGGTTTCTGTCCAAGTACACATGCAATAGTTAAAGGCCAGGATCAGCTATTTGGGCAAGTCCTGTAACTTGTCCATCTCTCTGCAGGGTGAATAACAGCACTTAGATAAGGCTATTGTGAGGATTAAATTAGTTAACACAGATAAAGCCTGGAACAGTGTCTGTCACAAAGTGCTATGTTAAGTATTTACTGATTATACTTGTACTCTGAAAAGGTAAATCTAGCAGAAGTCGACTGGGATGGAAATTTCTTGCTGTATCTCCTTCACTCATGCAGTGAGTCCACCTCCAAGAACAAGACCTCCTGATTATCTAAAAACTCATTATCAAATGCATCACCTCTTATGTTTAAAATCTACTTCCTTTTTGACCATCTGGTCTATTTTATCTTTGCAGAGTAGAGATATTTCAAGGATAAATATTTCTTTCCTGTGCTTAAATATAATCCTTCTGAATAGGAGCTGGAGAGATGGCTCAGTGGTTGAAAGCACCTGTTGTTCATGCAGAAGACCCGAGTTCGATTCCCAGTACCAACATGGTGGCTACAAGAATCTGTAACCCCAGTTCCAGTGGCTGTGGAGTCATCTTCTGACCTCTGTAGGCACTAGCCATGCAAGTGATGTACACACAGTGTCAGGGACAAGGACAGAATCTCTAGTTAGTGGAAAAATACAGACCCCCAATAAGACAGGGAACTAGATCAACTTACAGTCAGGTTGCCTAGCAACAGGACATTGAGTCAGAGCCCTTGACCCTCTCACCCTGTAAACATCCTATACAAACATCTTGTTAGCTTGCCCCACCTTATGCAGATGACAGCTTCTTGCTCTCCCCACCCTGCGGAACTATATAAACCTTTCTGGAAGAGAAATAAAGTGGCACCTTGATCAGAATCTAGACTTGGTGTCTTTCCTTTGTATCTCCTGTCCCTACATTCCCTCCTTAGGGTGGTCCAGAACCCGTTGAAGCCCTGCGGGCGGGATGCACAGAAATGCAAGCAAAACATTCATATGCATCACATAAATAAATCTAAAAAAAAAAAAATTCAGAGCACTGATTGAGTCTCAGTCCCTACGAGGCAACTTATAGCTATATATAACGCTAGTTCTGGGGGTCCAACACCCTCTTCTGACCTCCATAAACCCCAGACACACAGAAGGTACACAAATATACAAGCAGGCAAAACACCCATACACACAAAATAAAAGAAATATTTTTAAATTTAAAAATCCTTCTGAATATTCAATACAAGTTCCTTCTGAACCACAAACACTTCAATATGTTTTGTTGTGAAAATGGAAATGAGTCCAGTGATTCAGGGAACACCCATGGGAACAGCAAGGAACATTCATGGTGAGATAAAGATTAGCTTTATGAAAATGATGGAAATTTGTAAAGAAAATGGTCACATTTTAGATAATCTAAGAGGGATTTGAGACTTACCATTGCAAGTTAGTGAACTGATTGACACAAGTGATCTGAACATGGTCTATTTTTCAAGAAAACTTCAATCATTGTAGTTGAAAGCTGAGCCAATGCTACAAGGTAAACACTGTTTTGCAAGCAAGAGCTAGTAACAAACTGCGCTTCCATTTCCTCCCTTTAGTCATGCGACTGCACTTTCTCCACTCCTGTTCAATCTGACTACAGAATGTGGATGGCCCTTAGTTGAACAGGTCTGTATTAAAAGTCAGCAGCTGCCCTCCTGCTCAATACACACAGCAGCAAGCGTCAGAATATGCCAACTGTGACGTTTATTTATAGCCGAGTCCCACAGAAAAGTGCAGCACGCTTCTAATGAAAAATAAATCAACTAAAGGAGTAACTCACAGAGATGTCGACTTCAAAACTAACCTGGAGTCACACCCTGAAACTTCACAGAAGCAAGTCATACATGCTGGTTGGTGCATACTCACAGACACCTGCACACACACACACACAGTCTCTTCTGTCAGTTCTGAAGCAGGCAGTCTCAGAGGAACATCATATTCTACTTGCTTGATGAAAAGCTGGCAAGTACTCAGTGTAACTTACGGTCACAGAGCAGACAGCAAGACCAGTACAGGAACATTACCGAAAAGTGACTCCTAGCCAGGCACTTCTTTATTAGACCATGGTCAAAACATGAAATTACCCAATCTGCTGTTACAAAGTGGAATGGTGTCTGTAATTATTAAGCTTTTTAGGGGCTAGCTGCTTAGCAGGACAAAGAAATTCTAGGAAGTACTTAAGAAACAAACAGATAAAAAACACCAGTAGCACAAGTTTGAAAGAAAACATTCTGATAACCCAAGCATCCTGAGCAGGTAAAGCTGTATGAAATGACACCTACATGCTGCCACTGTGAGGCCTGAGCTCCTGGGGATCAGAGGGGAGGGCATAAGGTCAATACACACACACACACACACACACACACACACACACACACACACACACACACACACACACACACTGACCTATGTAGGTTACTTAAGTTCTGTTTAAATGCAGTAACAATTTCACAAACAGCAACATTTCATTACATGCCTAAATGTCCCTCATAATGTTATATATGATGCCCACTGGCTAAGTATATGCAGTTAAGTATGGGGAAACTAAATTCACATTTGTATTAAAAAAGCTGTGGACAAGAAAAAGAAATCCTTAACTCTCTCAGCCACATGATGGCCACAGCCACACCTGTAACCCAGCACCTGGGAGGTCATCCTTAGCTTGGAGTACATGAAACCCTTTCTTTAAAAACAACAACAACAACAACCCACCCTGCAATCTGTCTAAAAATAACAGCTAACAGTGACAACGGGATGCAAGTATACGTTGCTTTGTTCCAAACCTGTGTATCCTTCCTATGATGCGTGGCTGCCTCTCACTTAGAAAAGTCCTTCCTGTGCTCCAGATACATATAACCCAAGGCACTCTGGGTCTGGGTACTTACGTGTGTCCCATTAAGTTTATATTACCACTACATTTACTGTGCAGTCCTTCTATCCAGATTGGACCCAGCTGGGTTTCAAGAATATTCAACTACAGACACACCATGCTGTCTTAAATCTCTTTTTGGAACAAGGTAGGGCATAAGTAAACAAATAAGACAGATAATGCACAAGAGAAACCCTCAAAAAGCCAGGTGTTTGGGCTTTCTATATAATAGTACTAACTATGACTAATTTCCAGGCGTTTGCTGTTTATCAGACAATATGCTGATCCCTCACATACTGCATTTTCTTCCTTAATAGCCATCTTTTGAGCCAGGTGGTGATGTCCCATGCCTTTAATCCATCACTTGGGCGGCAGAAGCAGGCTGGTCTCTGAATTCAAGGGCAGCCCTGCCTAGACAGCAAGTTCTAGGACAGCCAGGGCTACACAGAGAAACCCTGTCTTGAAAAACAAAACAAAAGAAAAATCATCTTTTGAACTAAGTGTATCACCTCTATTTCACAGCTGAGGGATATTACATGCCTCAAATCATAAAACTAATAAAGAAACTCTAAGAATCAAAACCTAAATCTGCCTGCCTCCAAATCTTACTGAGCCATCTTACTAGAAGGTAGCTCTAAAACAAACGCTCATTTATCAGACAACGAGTCAAGCAGTGACAGTGGTGTAGTCACTCCAGGCTAAGCAGTGGAGGACTGATGTCTGTGACCACGGCAGGCACCACCAACCTAGTGAATACACTGCCAGCCATCACTTGTAATTTCCTCTTCTGAATTTCTTCTTTTAACGGGTTCTGGTTACTTCTGCTTCCTGTTCATGCTCATAGTACCAATTTTTGCTATAAAACTTTCAGGCCTTTTATACTGAGTCTCTGGTTATATCTCTGTTATACCAACTGATAAAAAATGAATTCTGGAAGACCATAAAGGAAAAATCAATACTTTGCTCAGAACTTTAATCTCATATTAGGAAATCTGGTTTACACTGTGAAATCCAGTAGCAAAGGATTACAAGCTTTGAGCATATTCTGTGAATACTATAAAAGACTTGTCTTTGAATTTTATCCAAAGTTCTTATTACTTGATATGTATAAATTCTGATAGTGTCACTTAAAAAGGACGATTATTTTTTAGTTATGTATATATGTGTATATCTATGTGTAGGTATGTACACATGAGTGCAGATACCTGTGGGGGCCAAAAGAGGGTGTTGGATCCCCTGAAGCTAGAGTTACAAGTAGTTGTGAGCCAACTGATACAGGTGCTGGGAACTGAACTTGGGTCTTCCACAAAACAGCAAGTGTTCCTAACCACTGACCCATCTGTCCAGCTCCATAATTTTACTTTTAAAAAGAACACTGGTGGACTATCTTATCACTACAGAATTTTCTTCTATCAACTAGTAAACAGGTAAATAAAAAGTAATTTATTGCTATAATGGAATATTACTCAATAACAAAAAGTATTTTTAAAGTCCAATATGGATAAACTTTAAAAATATAAATGAAAACACCAATAACAAAATTCCACTTATCTAAAATACCCAGAACCTGCAATTCTTTAGGTAGAAAGATTAGTGGTTCCTTAAGGCTAGGAAGTCAGGATGATGGCTAAGAGGGATGAGCTTGCTTTCTGGAATAATGAAAACACCCTAAAATTGATGTGGTAATACTGGTATACAACTTTGTGAATAAACTAAAAACCACTGAATTGTATACACAATTTGAGTAAATTTTATGATGTAAATGGTACTCAGTAAAGTTGCTGGAAAAGATTTTATTGGAGAAAGGCTCAAAAGACTTGTGAAGAAATATTATGGATGCTTCCTAAAGCAGAGAACACATCTTGAGACTTCTGCTCTCTTGGTGATCAGACCTTGTCTCTCTTGACAAGTCCCCATGGGACTGACAGGACAAGTTCTGAGTAGGCTGGCTTCAGCAATGACGTCACAGAGCTGCTTCAAGCCACATGTCTGTGAACACTGAAGTTATTGCAGCTCAGAGGAAAGGCTTTGCTATTATTATTCAATAATAATTTCCCCATACTTAATAAGTGAGTCTGCTTAGGTAGGTGTGTTTTAATGTTTTAAACCAGCACAGAGGCCAGGACCTACATGTGGACACTGCGCCAGTCTCAGAGAACTGCCCATCACGCCACAGTCGCCTATGTGAGACTTAACTGCGTACTTTGGGTAAGATGGCAGGAACCAAAAGGGAAATGATACCTCTTTCCCCAAGTCTCTCCATTCCCCAAGTATCTTCCAGTCTTTAGTCTTGAGAAAAAGGAAACATATCCTCAGGAAATGCTGGGCATTTTCTGAGTAAAAACAGACAAGTTTTTAATCCATGAAAGACAAAGACAGCAGGGAGGGCATGGAGAAGGGATTGAGTGACTTCATCTGTTAGTATAAGAGACAAAACCAGGCATACGTAGCCCAGGGTTTTTCCTGTGAAAACATTTCCCTCCAGAGGTCCTGAAGGCACAGGTTCCCGCTTCTGCTTAGGACTGGAGAGTTAGGTCTACATTTTGGGATCTAGTAGTAGGAAAATGCTCATCCCCAAATAAGCCAGTCATTCAGATCCTCTTTATAAGTACTGACATCACATTTTAGCTCTTAATTATTTCCTCCTCAATGAATTTAAAATAGGAAAAGGGATAAAGCTGGTGACCGTGTTGCCATATATATGCCTTGTAATCCCCGTAATCAGGATGCAGAGGCAGGACAGTGGGCTGATCTGGCTGGGCTACACAATGAATTCGATAATCTTATCAACTTGACCAGCTCTAGAAACGGCTAAGGGACATTGCCGGTGGCCATGTCAGAGAAGCAGCAGGTGGCAATTGAAGTTCAAGGTGTCAGTCCACCAGGAGGAAACTCTCTGATAGGTGAATCTCGGATGGGCAAGACCCCAAGACCACAGACCCTGGAATGTCTTTTGCTTCTGCTGTGCCTGTTTGCTGCTGCCGTTTTCCTCTGGTATCTGGCATGGTGTGAATGGGTGTGGAAGATCCCCACTTCCTGTAATGTAGTATATTTATCTCATGGATACATCTTGTTCTACTGGGCATTTTTACCTGTAGATTATATGAATTTCCTTCATAATTTTACCTGTATTACTATGAAGATGATTCTTTCCTAAGCTGTACTGTGTAACTAAAAATGTTAGTTTATACAGAGTTTTGATGAATAAAAATAAATGCAAGGAAGTGTCACACAGCTAGAACACATGAGTTTCTATTGAGGAGGTGTACAGACTGTGTTGCAGGATAATGATTAAGAAAAACAAGTGAGTCCCTGTTAGCCCAGCTAGCTTAAATTCTTTTAACCTTAATGTTGGAAGATGTGTTCACAGGTTTCTGAGTGCATCGCAGCTGAAACAAAGCTTTGAAAATAACTTAAAGTTAGACTAAGATGTTTTTGTCAAATAGCTTTGAGGTGAAAAACTCAAGAAGATAATCTAAAGTTTTAGAAAGGCACATAGTTGAATGAGGAACTCATTAAGGTCAGGGAACAAGAACAAAGCAGCCCAATTATTATTAGCTAACAAGCCTTTCTT
This sequence comes from Peromyscus maniculatus bairdii, assembly GCF_049852395.1. NCBI lineage: Eukaryota > Metazoa > Chordata > Mammalia > Rodentia > Cricetidae > Peromyscus > Peromyscus maniculatus. Next base: position 130,774,683 of record NC_134852.1, on the reverse strand, counting down.
GCTAGGATTGATTGATAACCAAAGGTGATGATTAATTCCTTGTGTCCATTCCTGCCCTCAGTCTTCTGATATAAGAAACTATTGAGGGCTGGAGAGATGGCTCAGCTGGAGAGATGGACAGCTCTTGCAGAGGTCCTGAGTTCAGTTCCTGGCAGCCACATGGTGGCTTAGAACCATCTATAGTGAGATCTAGTGCCCTCTTCTGGCGGGCAGGGATAAATACAGACAGAACACTGTATACATAATAAATAAATCTTAAAAAATTAAAAAAGGAAAAAACTATTGATGAGTAGGTATGCACCCCAAAGATTTAAAGTAGAGCTGACTGATTCTTTTTCATATATAAAAGTTTAGGTTTGTGATTCCTTTAAGATTCCTTATAAGACTAGCTTTCAAGATAAGCAATAGAGTAACTGGCCCTTTCTTTGTAACTGCACAACAGTAAAAGACCTGACTGAGAAGAACACCTTGCTTGCCACATGGCTAATCTAAAACAAGTTGCTTGGGTATAAATATATGTGGTTTTTTGGGATAATTTGTTTTTCACCTGTAATATGCAAAAATGTTTAATCATGTAAGGAATATGGAAAACATGCTGTTTTTTATTGTTTGTTTTGTATTCATTGTAATCATTTACTTGAAAAGTAGAATGCAACCACACTGTAATTCCTATATTGCCTGAAAAACTCTGTTGGGGTATATAAACTATAGGAAAAAAAGTATACAGTAGAAAGAAGACAGAAGAACATAGGAGAATAAAAAAGGAAACCATCAAGAGAGTGCGTGTCTTTTTTCCTAACCCCCTCAGATAGAAAAGTCTTAGGATACACCAATGCCATGGATTCCTCTCAAGCCCTGGGCAGTCTAGAGGCTGGTCTCCCAGCTGGCAACAGGACACATCTTCGGGCTGGTCTGTGAAGGTATTTCCAGAAAGGACAGACCTTCCTCAGAGAAGGTAATACCTGGAGGACAGCCTCTATTTGGACAGGTCAGAGGAAAACAGTGTTGCCTGCCTCCTTGCTTCTTGCTGCCGCCGCCATGGAATCCAGCCTTGGGCCTCCCGGGCCTTTGGAGCCAGTCTGGGCTGCTGAGGCATCTAGACCTGGACCAAGCAGCTTCTCAGCCTCTCCAGCATGTAGATGGCCACTGATGAACACCTAGACCTGTCGGCTGTAAGCCAGTCTAGGACATCCCCTCTTATAATACAGATACCCTGTACTGGTTCTGTCCCTTTAGAGAACCTCCACTCATACAATGAGCTCAGGGTCAGCCTGAAATGGACCCTGTTTCAAAAAACAGAAAGAGCAGCAGAGATGAGGGTGTTAATGTCTGAGTCCCCTACTTCAAACACCAACATCCATTTGAACAGAAAGAAGAATGGAAATGCCTTCAGGAGCAAATGATGTAACCTTTCCTTACATACCCACTTTAGAGACTTTGGTTAGGTGTAGGGAAGAAGCTCCAGCAATCTTCACAGAGAACAGTAGGCCAGTCTGTTTAGGGAGGTCACTGAAACGCTTGCTGTAGAGGGATGATACCTCCATACAAGAATCTAGAGATTTGAAATAGCTTAACTATTGATCATGCTAAAATTTACAGGGTTTTTTGGCCACAAAAAGTTTCTTTAGGGACAAAAGGAAAAAGTGACAGTGAGGTTAAGAAATGTCTATGAAGCCCAAAGCCAACATTCGAAGACTGAAACTCAGATCTGCCTCTTTCCTATTCTGTAATCTGGCAAAAATTTGAATCCCTAAAGAATTCAATTTAATTTAAACTTCATTTAAGACAAACAAAAGTGTAGGTAACACCTGAAGGAACAGATTCCTTCCCAGTACTCAAACTTGGCCTCCTGTATACTGGGCAAAGGCACTACCACAGAACCTCTACACCATAGCCCTAGCAAAGTTTTCTTAAAAGGAACCCTGGCCACAATGACACTCACATGTCATATACAACACTGAAAAACAGGAGAATGTGGAAACGCCGATTTCACATCAGCCAAATGCACAAAGCCAAAGGAATCGAAGCAAGTAGTCGAAGTCCGTAGGCTTCAGATATCACACAGAACTACATAAGCAATACTGCTGTTAATGCTGAGTCCACCAGCCAGCAGGAATCTGCCCTCCACAGAGCCGAGTACGTAACTGTGTCATTATATCCACCCAGCACTAAACGTTCCTGGTTGTACTAATGGACACTGTCAAAGGTCCTTCTTGAAGGGCTTTCCCAAGGCACTTTCCCTTGCAAACACTGTTTCATTATATCTGCAGAAGCCACAGCTATCAGAACAAATGCAGGAAAGGTTCCCACAGCTAGGTAAAAATACACAGGATGTGCCCTTTCTGTATTGGACGAGTACAGAAAAGCAAACTTAAAAACTCTGCCACTCCAAAGTGTGGTCTCCAATCTTGCGGTAACCCAGCTTATCAGCTGGGGTTTTGTTGTGAGACACAGACACTGAGGAGCACCAAGGTTAGAGTACGGAGGTGAGAAATGGAGCAAGAGGAACAGTACAGAAGTGACTGAGAAAACACAAAGCAAGAGGGAGGGCACCTAGCCCAAAGCTCAGGTATGTTACTCTTGATGCTTACATATTTCCAAGAACATCTAACCAAGTCATTTCCCACAGTAAAAGTTTAAGGCTTATTGCAAAACAGCAATACAAATGTCAAACACCATTTTTTGCTTGTTTGTTAGGTTGGTTTTGTTTTTTCAAGACAGAGTTGTTCTGTGTATCCCTGGCTGTCATGGAACTCCCTCTGTAGACTAGGCTGGCCTTGAACTTACAAAGATCTGCCTGCCTCTGCCTCCTGAGTACCACCATCACCTGGCCCAGGCACCATTTTTAATCCTTCCTGTGGATTAATGAGTTTGCCATCACTAGCAGCCAAGGAAGTGGCTAACGCCTTTGTCTTACAGAGGAGGAAGCAGACATGGAGAGGGTACAGGACCTGAGCCAATGCCACAAGGCCAGCAAATGACGGTGCTTGGATCCAAATCCCGAGCTTTCCTTAGTTCACTACAGTGGTTTTCAAACTACACTGTGCAGATCACTTTAGCTCTAAGCGTTCTGCTGTAGATTTTTTAAAAAAAAATTTAAAGTTTGCAATAAGATGGCTGGAGAGATGGCTCAGCAGTTAAGAGCACTGGCTGCTCTTCCAAATGACCCAAGTCTGATCCCCAGCACCCACATGGTAGTTCATAACCATCTGTTCCTTCAGTCTCAGAGGATCTGACAACCTCTTTTGGCCTCATCCAGTACCAGGCTTACATGTAGGCAAAACACCCATAGACATAAAGTAAAATAAAATTTGAAAGACTGTAATAAAACACCAAAACATCAAAATGTACATAGACTGAATACAAAACATTGAAGGGAAATTGCTAAATTTTTGCTACCAAGGGACGTCACTCTTGTGGAGACCTTGGAGTGGGGCCAGTCCTACCACCCCACATCCTAGTTGCACTTCTTGTAATTGTTCTGATTTGAAAAGATGTAACTATTTTTATTTTTTATATTTATTTTTTGGTTTTGCTTTTAAAATTAAGATAACATCTGTCTGCTCAGGCAAAAGTGCACTGAGCATTCAAATGAATACCCAGTTCAAGTGCACCTTATCAGAGGGCACACACTGCACAGAGGAGTACTTCAGTCCATTCCCTCTCACCCTCCGCAGCTGCGGACTAAACCCAGGGCCTCATGCATGCATGGCAGGTACTTAACAATAAGCTACAATGCCACCTTTATTTTGAACTTTTAGGGGGTCTATTTCTTGACCCACTTAAGGTAAGAACTAAGAGAATTCTGAAAACTTTTCCTACTGCCTCTTATGAGTCCTCCTCTAGCTACAGAATATTTAACTAAAGGACACCCTGAGGTAGCGTGGCAAACTGGTAGGTGGACAAAAATCATCTCTGAAGTGTGAGACTTCATTTCAGCACAGACCCTCACCGCTACCCTCTGGGTCTTATGCCCACCATCCCCTGCCACTGAGCTCTGCTACAGCAATGTTCTCACTTTGGTCTTTAATTACTTTGTGTCCACAGTTCTACTGACCATATACCATCTGCTGTCTGATTGACCAATCCATCAGCTTTTCCTTCACTTTTCCTGTCAATACCCTCAACACCTTGGCTGCTTTGCCCTTTTCCTTACGTAGATAAAAACCTCCAAGCTTGATGAGGCATCTCTTAGATTTTTGTATTAGTATTTTTGATATTTTCTTATTTCCAAGGCATTTAGAAAACTCACTACCCAGGCTACACCGGTCTCAAAGCATCTGGCCATGACTAGAGGTCAGTGGGGCAGGAAGGTTGTCACACTGTACATTCACAACCACCGGCATCCACAAAGCGTTGGTGCGACCTGACTGTCCCACCACCTGGCATGCTCTGCAGCTCTTTCCTTTGTTCAAGCATTTTCTACTTTCTCCAAACTTTAGACCACTGCCTTTGCCAACTCACAGCCGACGGCGGCTTTAACTTCCAATCTGAAAGTGCTGCATTCGCTCCACTCTCGCTTTCTTTTGAATGAGTGGCCTTTGCAACATCATCTCAGGAATGCGGCACCACTACCGCTCTCGTCTCTTATATAATGTATAGTAACAGTTCCCTTCCCGAGTCTATCTTGCTAGAGACATTTCATCCACCACCTGCAGGGATTCCCCCTAAAAATCTTCTTCCAATAAGTATCTCTCAACAGTGTGACCCTTTGCTCCTAAGTATGTAAAGCCCCAAAGGAAGTCTCACAAAGGAATCACTACACATACATTTAGAGTAAAAACAACAGTGGTAACGAACTGAATGTCACACACATAACTGAAAAAACTGTCTGGAGTCAGCAACACTTTTAGAAACAGCCCACAGGTATTACAAATTCCCCATGATTCCAAAACTCCCTTTTTACTCATTACAATGAAGAGCTCTGCTAAAACTCTGCATTTAAGAAAAGTAGAATTCTTTAGTGTTATTTTAATAACCAATAAATCTGACAGCATGATTTTGTGCCACTAGGTCTAGATTAGAGACAGGGAGGAGGAAGCAACAAATGTCCCAGCTACAGCTTTTTTTTTAAGAGCTAAAAATATTGCTGGATAAACCGAGAACCCTAAGTGACACTTAAGAAGTTTGACAGCGTGGAGATACATTTTATAACAAGTCATTTGAAGGAGCCCTGACATCCCCACCCCTCATTCCCTTCACCTGCACTGAACAAGCAGTTCAAAACCAAGACGGTTCCTTAGTTCTGAGCAGCTCTCCTGACAACTGTTTACATTAATTAAAGGTTTGGTCTCGCAGGTCTAGGGATGGGGGGGGCGGGGGGGGGGGAGAGAGAGAGAGGGAGAGAGAGAGAGAGAGAGAGAAGAGGGCTGGAGCCGAGAACCCTGCCAGCGCATTCACCTGGGATACCCTTCGGAAAGATGCCCGCCTCTTTCTTGAGGACACCCACACACACACCCGCCTCCAGCTCCAGTGTTCCAGCAGGCAATGCCGCTGGGGCTGCCTGAGATTCTAATGTGTTGTTTAATTTTCTAACTACTATTAAAACATCCCCAGCGCGCGCGCGTGTGTGTGTGTGTGTGTGTGTGTGTGTGTGTGTGTGTGTTTCTGTGTGTGCGCGGGCGCGCGCGTGTGCGTGAGATACACTGGAATGAAAGATGCTCCATAAAATGAAGTTTATTATTAGTATTATCATAGCTCCCGGGCCTAAAATAAAGCAAAGATGATAACCACATACACTCCAGAGGGGAAAGGGGGAGCCACAGCTAAGCAGTCCCCACCCGCCCCCACCCCGGCGCCGACCTTTAACCCTCGGGACCGCCGACCCGGGGTGGGGGGACGGCCTCCCTCCCGGCCCGTGCAAGCCGCTCACCCGCCGACTCCCCGGTGTTGATCCAGTCCGGGTTGGCGATGCTGGCGATGGCGAAGATATCGGCGGCCAGAAAGAGACATCCTGAGATGATGGTCAGTTTATCCATCGCCCCGCCCCGCTCCCCCCACCCCCCACCGCAGGGCAGGCCGCGGCTTCACGCCTCGCGCCCCATGGGCCGCCGGGCCCCGGGGTCCCCGCGCCGCCGCCCTCGGCCCTCGGCCCGCGCCGCGCGCTCGCGCCCTCCGCGCCGGGACCCGCAGCCGCCGCCCGCCCCGGAACTGCTCGGCCCGTCCGCCCCTCACCCGGAAGCGAAACCACGCGCCGGCCGGCGGCGCCCTGGACGGCTCTGCTTCGTCTTCCTGAGGGGGCGTCGGCTCTGCCCCCGCGCTGTGGGCTGCTGTGGGCTCAATGGTGGTTCGAGGCAGAGGCCTCTGAGATCTTGAGATTTGTCCTGAGAGGTTCAGGTGCAGCTGGGCCAGAGTCAGGAAAGCGCCCCCGGCGGGGAGGGCGAGCGGGAAGGTTGTCACGTTCAGGGAAGCTGCTGAATGGCCCGGGGGACCAGAGGGTGGCGTGAGAAGAGGTAGGCAGAGGCCAGAGGTGGAATCCCAACCCTGGGGAAGCGGAAACGGGAGAGCCGTCAGTTCCATGGCAGCCTGGGCTGAAGAGGGAGACCCTGCCCTTAAATTCACTCACAGACCAAATGGGTGTTTGGATTTTGTTCCAGACGCCGTGTGAAGGAACGGGAGGGTTTCCGACCAGGAGAGTGCCGTGACCTTAATTAGATAGTGAAGATCTGTCGTGTCAATCCATCCTAGTCGGGGAGGGGCCGCGAATGTAGGGACAGCAGGGAGCCCAGCTAGTCTAAGACAGAACTGTGGCTTTTAGCCAGGGCAGTCAAGATAGAGAAAAATGGGCGGGCAGATGTGCGGGTTTGCAGAGGGAAGACTTGGTGATAACGGAAGGAGACCTGAAGTGCTTGTTAGTGTTCACCAGCCAGATGTTTAGTGATACTATTTACAGAGTGAGGTGTGGGGAGAGCCTTAGATTGAGTGCATAAACAGGAAACAGTAATATAAATTGTCACGATAACAGAGGCTTGTCTATGGTTTTTCTATCCCCTGGAGGTTTCTCTCCAGCATGGCTCTCTGCTAAATCACCAATTAACCCCGAAAAAGAGATCCATCTTTTTCTCAGCACCCCATAGAGCAAATGGAGATGATTTTTTCTGCTTATGTACCACCTAAGCTGTCTCTAGAAAGACCTAGAAGAGTGACATCTGTTTCTATTTCTGGAATGCCTACGTGTCCACAAAACCCAGCAGGTTTCAAATTCTACCAAATCCAGCATCCTTGCAGAAATGTGCCGTGATATCAGCGCACCACAAAGATTGGGGAGAAAGGCTCTGATTGCTGGTCTAAAGACTTCAGCCAAACATTGGTCTCTTGGGGGCAAATATTTTTAATTACATAATTTATTTTTCCTCTGCCATAGACACTGACACAAGGTAATTCATATGTCCTGGGGGTCCAGACAATGCACATCAGTTTACTGCAGTAGCTCTTCACTTTTTCTCTTTTTAAGTACCAGGGAAGTTTGAAGGAGTCATAGTTTTGGCTTCTTATTTATTGTTTTGATTGCCCAGAATAAAAGAAGCTATAGTGGTACAGTAGGGAATTCCTGACCAATATTCACTGATGGTCATAACTGGCCAAGGTTAAGTGTTGGAACAGTTTGCAACTGTCAAAACTACAGCTCAGTGGAATGAGACTGCTTTAATTCTGGTGTTTAAAAAAATAATAAATTGCGCCGGGCGTGGTGGCGCACGCCTTTAATCCCAGCACTTGGGAGGCAGAGGCAGGCGGATCTCTGTGAGTTCGAGGCCAGCCTGGGCTACCAAGTGAGCTCCAGGAAAGGCGCAAAGCTACACAGAGAAACCCTGTCTCGAAAAACCAAAAATAAATAAATAAATAAATAAAAGTATAAATTCTTCCTTTTACCTTAACAGTATTTTCCAGAACTTCTTGATGTGTATTACTCTATCCAAGATTCTAGACCTCAGAGCCAGGTGGTGGTGGCGCATGCCTTTAATCCCAGCACTTGGGAGGCAGAGCCAGGCAGATCTCTGTGAGTTCAAGGCCAGCCTGGTCTACGGAGTGAGATCCAGGTCAGGCACCAAAACTACAGAGAAACCCTGTCTAGAACCGCCCCCCCCCAAAAAAAAGATTCTAGACCTCAGATTGTGTGTGTGTGTGTGTGTGTGTGTGTGTGTGTTAGGATTAGAACATCTTTTTCCGTCAGGCTAGTGGCTGCATATCATTGTAGATAACAGTGATTTACCTGAGCTTTTCCTGCCAACTAGAATGGGGACATAGTTATAAGGACCCAAATACACTGTTCACAGAGTTCCCGTTGTTTCCCATTTAGTCCCACACTATATTCTTCTTTTCCAATAGCACTGATAATTCAGAGTTCCATATCTGAGATATATAGAACAAAACAATTCCTTTTCCTTCGGCTCTATCTGGACTTTAGTAGAAGCAAAGCTGAGGGCCTTAGAAGGGAGGCATGAGGTAGAGCAAAAAGGATGCAGAGATATATTCTGACCCCCAGCTCTGCTGCTGACTTGAACTTGAGAAATCTATGTCCTTGCTTTGGGTCGTTTTCTCCTAACTCCCCCGACAGACTCTCTTTGTAATAGAACTATCCCATCACTCACCTGAATAAAACAGCTGGGATCTTTCTATTCAGAGATGAGCCACCATGCTCCTTATGGCAGAAAGTCCTTGGGGACCCAGAAGATCATAGAGAGCCCCCAGGAGGGATCTGTGCTGGCAGCCTGAAGACATAAATAGCCATACTGTGACTGTTAAAGGGCTGTGAATATGGTGTACTTTGTTGTGATGGATGGCAGGACTCAGCTCAGAAGAGGCTGAATCCAGATGGGACTTCAGGGAACACTGGAAGACATTGTACCATTACTCTGCACTTGAAGGAGTATCTTTGCCCTGGCAGGATAATGAACACACTTTTTCTCTGGGGGTCAAGTTTAGTACATGGGCCAAGAGTGTGGTAGATATGTTGTGTACGTGTACCTGGGATGCATAGGGTTAGAGGAGACAAACATCAAGTCCAGAGGTGAGGATCATAGACCCAGGGCTCAAATGGCAGTTTGTCTTGTAAGTTGGTTCTCTTGGAACTGTCTCCCGAGATGAAAAGTTATCGATCCGTGTTTATAGGGAGCGCTTTTAGGACTCATTCCTGTGTGGGGAAGAGAGGAAGTGGAATTGGGCAGAAATCAGCTGCAGGCACAGGAGGCTTTGGCAGACTGAAAGAGAGGTCTCAAGCTAAGGTTGGTGTTTTGGTTCTGTCAGGATGAGGTCTTCTAGTACTGAGCAGGCATGAGGTGCTACCCCAGGAATTGGGTGTAACCTGGGGGAAGGTAGCCTATCCAGCCAAGGACAGTTCCTCAAGAAGACTAGCAGAGGGCTGGGTGGACGGCTCAGTCAGTAAGGGGCTTCCAGAGGATTTGCTCAGAACTCATTGAGCCCAGGCACAGCTCCTGCGATCCCCCTGCTGGGGGAAGTGGAGACCGGAGGATTCCTGGGACCTGCTCACCAGATAGTCTAGCCAAATTGGTGAGCTCTAGGGTCAGTGAAAGATCCTGTTTGTTTTTTGTTGTTGTTGTTTTGAAAAGGATGGAGAGTGGCATTGACCTCTGTCCTTGCACATGCAAGTAAACATGCACAAACACCCTTAAATTGACCTACACCATCCCCAAAAGCTAGGGACCAGCCTCTCTGCTGTGAGGGGACACTTGCACTTCAAAAACCAGTATTTGCTCCATAGGTGCATTTTGCAATACATTCCGTAACTTTGTAATCATAAAGTGTTTTTGTTTTCTGAATTTTGAGACAGGGTTTTTCTGTGTAGCCCTGGCTGCCCTGGAATTCACTCTATAGACCAGGCTGGGCTTGAACTCAGAGATCTGCCTTCCTCTGTCTTCTGGGTGTTAGGATTAAAGGCAAGTGCCACCACTGCCTGCCTTTTGACAGGATCTTTCTTATGTAGCCTGGGCTGGTATAGAATTCAGACCTCAAATGTCACTGTGTAGACAGGCTAGCTTCAAATTCACAGAGATCCACCTGCTTCTGCCTCCCGAACGCTGGTCAAAGATGTGTATCTACATGCCAAACTAAGAAAAAATTTGAAAAGTGTATACAAGGCTGGGTGTGGGGGCACATGCCTTCGATTCTTGTCTATGGCAGGCTGAGGGAGGAGGACTATGGATTCTAAGACAGGCCTGGGCTACATAGAGAGACTGTCTCAAAAAAGAAACAGAGAACTTATCGTTTCTTTTTATGGCCTAGTTTTCGATTTTGATTTTCTTTTAGGGTCAGAGATCAGCTCCTGCAGGACTGTGGTGGCCCTCTTACCAGAGAGGGGCACTGCTATCTTGAGGCAAGACTGATCCCTCTCTTACCCACAATTCCTCTTAACTCTTGTCGGAACCTCTGATGTGACTTACGTGTTGGGGTGGCTTAGACCTTCACTTCCCCATGTCTGAGCCCCCCAATGTTGCTGTCCACCTTTTAAGATGCAGTTTTTACAGTCACCCACGGTAAGAAGCAGGACGGGAGAGGACTGTGACAACCAGCTGGACTAGTTGAGTGCCGAACATTGCTCCCGTTGCTGACAGTAGCAGCAGTCTGCTGCTTTTCTGGGGATTGCTGTTGTTGACAGCTCCTGGCCTGAGGGGTGTCTTGTCAAGTGTTCACGATCCATGCTAGTACATTTCTTCTGTTACATCACCCCGTTTGTAAAGAAACATTTTGCATTCTAGGGCTTCCCTGTGTCAGAGACAGCCCAAGTTCTCCTCCTAACAATCGGCCCTCTTTCCATTGGTGGTTCAGCTCCTGAATCCCTTCTTAGCAGCTACACTTCAGGTTATCTCTAGCATTTGATGCTGTGGGTTGGGTTCTCTGGAAAAGAGGTTGAGTTGCAAGGAGTTATTAGCGAATGCTTTCGGGCTCCATATCTCTGGGTGGAGGAAAAGAAACAGGACTGGACAGAGAGTCAGGTTATAGGGCAGCCACGGCAGGGCCACAGCTAGGTTTGCTGTGCGCTCTGAGATGACTCTGCACTGGCCACTCACTGCTAGCTGCTCTAGGGACCTGGGATCCTGGGCAAAGCACTCTTAAAGGGAGCAACAGGAGAGGGAGGGGAGAGGGGAAGGCCAAGGTACTTAACTCTGAAAGGAAGTCTAGACAGCACAGTGTCCTTGGGAGTTTGTGTCACACATTCCTCCTAGACAGCGTGAACTTGGCAGCTACTCAAAGAGATTTTCCCACCCAAGAAGGAGAGAAGGCTAATGTGCATTATCCCCACATTTTCTCATCATTCTCCCGCCGGCAGGAAGATGGAGGTAAAGGATGCACTTGTGATTAAGTACACTTGGGTCCTGAGTAGATTCCTGCTGTACTAGAAAAGGTGGTCCATTGCAAGAAATGCAGTGGGAGGTACCCTTTGCCTGAAACTCTAGAAGATGGGATCTAGCCAACAAAAACCTGTCCTGCTTTGTTTGGCCAGAGCTAGAGAAACAAGACTAAGCTGAGACCTACCCAGGTTTGCCCTAAAAGTCTTGGCACAGCCTGACTTCCAATAGGTGTTGCTTGCTATTTGTTAAAGGGCTGGATACCCTGCAGCAAGGTGGTTACTTTTTTTCTCATCAGAGTGGTGACTCACTTCACTATACTATTTTTCTTCTAGAATTTATTTTCCATAATTTATAGTTTCCTGAAATTTTCCCCTTCATCTGTATTGAAAATACAAATTCTGGCCCTGCAGTGGTAGCTCACGTCTTTAATCCCAGCACTCAGGAGGCAGATACAGGTGGATCTCTGAGTTCAAGCACAGCCTGGTCTACAGAGAGAGTTCCTGGACAGCCAGGGCTACACTGAGAAACCCTGTCTTGGGGAGAAAATGTATGTGCGCATGTGCGTGTGTGTTCCAAGAGGTTAAAGTCTGTCTGTCTCATATGCTCTCATGTCCTCAGCATCTCCAGAAGTCACAGACTGGCTTCTAGTGAATTTTTGTTGTATGGGTGAATGTGTGGGGGAGGAAGGATTATTTTGGGAAAGCAAATGAAGCAATAATCCATCTTCTAATAGTGACTCATTGTTTTGGGGCCATTCTTGGCCCCTTCTCATCTAAAACACACACGAATAAAGTGCACTGGGAAGGCAGTTAGCGTGGTTGATGTAACAATATTTTGATATCACCATGACAGGGGATCCTGGGATCTTCTACGGACTCCAGCAACGTTGTTGCTCACCTTTGGAGGCCCTCACCCCTCTGCTCTTGCCCTGTGCCCACTTTCCCCACCAACGAATGAAGAGCCTTGTGTGAAGCAGGCACTCTGCTCGTTCCTGCAGAACTTTCCTTTTTTCCCCCATATAAATTTTCACACTCTACATTGGAATTGTTCCACTCCACGTTTTCCAGGGTCTATCTATTGCAGCCTCGAAACGACTATCCGGCGGCGGCCCAAAAGCTGAGAAGCAGCCTTGCAGCGCCCCCTGGCGGCCATTCTGAGGGACGGGCGGCGCCAATGTTGCCCCGTGGCCTGTGGTCCTGATCTTCTGCCTCCAGGATTCCAAACAGTTGGAGGTTGGACAGATTCCTGGGAGGATCAAGAGAGCCCCGCCCTGGGCAATGGAGAAGGGCTTCCTCAAAAGCAAAAATGGTAAGTGGAGAAATAGGAAAAGGGTGATGCCTTGGGTTCCAAGCCTCCCTAGATTTGCCTTGCCTGTAAAATGGCGGCCACACATGGGAATCTCTTACCACTGTTTGTTCACCAAGATACAACGAGATACTCTTTTTCAGTGGACAGCTCTAACTTTCGACAAATATATGACACTCTTAACCACTACCACAATCCAGTGAGGGAACATGTTCACCTCCCCTAAATTACCTTGCGACTGCCCTTTTCCCACCCCGATTTCTGGTACTTCCCATGTTTTCTAAAATTTTGCTTTTTCCGTGGAGAATGGCTAAATGTGGAACCCTGTATAGAGGGAATCCTTTCACTCTGCTCTCCTTAAATCTTTAAAATGATCTCTGTGTGTGGCAGAGAGTAGGGGTATTGTGGGAGTCAGTTCTCGTCCACGTGGGTCCTGGAGATTGAATTCAGGCTGTTAGACTCGGCTGCTGCTCCACCTTGTCCACCCCACTGTTCTCTTTCAAAACAAGATGACTTTCAAAGCACATTTAACTTGTAAGCTTCAGTTCTCCAACTGAAGTTGTTGGAGTTGTCCAGCAAGGACCTTTGTTTTGAGGACAGCCATGAGCCTCATGAGTCCCCACAGCTGCCTATGGGAGGCTGGGAAGCCCATCTCAGCAGTGATCCGGATCATACAAGGCCCGGTGAATTTCAGAGCACCACTGGCCCTTACAGAAGGAGTTGTGTGTGGAGCGGCATATCTCCTCCCGGATGCTGTGTACATCTACCGAGGTCCATTTCAATTGCCAGGGCTGTGGCATGCCGAGTGACTGCAGTCTGCTTTTACATTTCCCAGCTCCATTCTGGGTTCCACATAGCACACAGCAACCAGCATGGTGATTTTATTTAAAACAATGACAATGTGATCATGTCCAGCTTACATGACTTCCAAGATTTCCTTTAGGTAAGCCTGGATGGTGGCCTATCTGCCAGGCAGTGAACCTCCCACCACCTTCCCGTGCTGCTTGCTCCTTCACATCCCCATCAAGGCTGGTTCCTTCCTGCCACAGAGCCTTGATTCTGTTTGCTCCCCCCCATCTAGCTCGTTGGTTCTCTCACCTTGATCCATACTTACTCCTTCAGGGAAACACGGTCCTTATCTCTATGTGAAACTTGGGTGCCCTGTTGTTTACCCTCAGAGCGCTCTGCCCTTTCTTCCTATTTAGCATCCAATTTGTGTTTGCATAACTGACAGACAGCTGTGCCCTCTACTAGGCTCTAAGATCCACGAGGGCAATGAGCCCATAGTAAACCCAGGGCCTGAGTACACTGCTTGCATCAGTAGACATTTCCAAAGTGAATGGATGATGATGATAATAACTGACATTAAGCACCCATGATGTACTAGCACTGTACAGTAGCCCTTTAGCTGTCCTGTTTAACTTCCACACCCTTTCCAAAAGGGGGAACTGAAGACTAGGTAACTGACTAGATAAGTGCCCCCAAAGTGCGGTTTCAGAGCTCCACAGCACCACTGCCATGCTGTTGTCTTGATAAATGACTGAAACAAGTTCCTCTTGTTCTGTTAGAGAAAGGATACAGCCTCAAGGGCAAGGCGTCTGTACACAGCTTGAACAAAGTGAAGCAGACCAAACTCACCGTGGGCAGCCTGGGATTGGGCCTGATCATCATCCAGAATGGGCCTTACCTCCAGATTAGTCACCTCATCAATAAAGGGGCTGCAGCCAGTGATGGGATACTCCAGCCAGGTGACTGTGGTCCCCACATGCCTCCTTCCCACCTGCCTTCTGCTGCAAGCCACAGAAATAGGAAGTAGGCCCCTTCAGGGAGTCAGCATGCGGCTACGACATTGTCTGAGAATTCGCTTTGGGCCAGTCAGTTGCTAGCATGTGTAAACTCATGCTAGCTCGCTATTCATTTGGTTTTTAGTAACACTCTAGGTAGGCGTGTTCTCACCATCTCCTTTTTGCAGGTGAGGAGACTGAAGCTTAGTGGCAGAGTCTTCCTCGCCGGGTTCACTTTCACCCAGTAAGTGGGAGACAAACATAGACCAGCATCACTCCACAGCTCACGACTGCATAAAGATTTCTTCTTTCCTGGGAGGTGTTAATCATAGCTACCATGTGGAGACAAATGATCTCATTTCACCTTCTCAACAGTCCCAGGGGTACATTCTGCACTAAACCACTATGCAAATATATAGCTACTTAGGAACTTGCCCAGGTACACCTAGGAGTTGGAATTTAAAGCTTCCCTCTCAGATTCCAAGCCCAAGGGTCTCGTCAGGATCACCTAACTTCTTGGGTCCCTGGGGGAATGCATTTTCTGTCTGATGCAAGACATGTTTTCCCAGGATCTGTTCTGGGCCCTGGTGCTGTGCCGAGGAGAGGGGGAGGCACAGTGGGATGAAATCATAAGAGGGGAAACCACTTGAGGCCATTTGTTCTGAAGTCAGGTCCAAGATCTGTTACTTTCTCATTCTGTGACCTTGGCAAGGTCAGTCTTTCAAGCCTCAGTGACTTCATATCTAAATTGGGAGAATCTCATCTTTGTTCGAGGTTGTTAGGATGTGGTAAAATACTGTGAAGAGCTTTAGAAACGAGTACTCTAGAAATATTGCCAATTCTCATTCTTATGGCTTCTCTATAGCTAGTTGTCTTTTAGAGATTAGCTTTTCTGCATATATATGTGTGAGGAGTATATAGAGGCCACAGATTGATGTTGGGGGTCTCCCTTGATCTTTCTCTATCTTATATATAGCACAAGGATTGCAGCCAAAGGTCAGATTTGAATCCATGACCTAGAAAACCCATGCCATGTTACCAATGGCCTAATGAGCAAAAGTGAGATTTCTCCCCCCCCCTTTTTTTTTTTTTTTTGGTTTTTTGAAACTAGGTTTCTCTGTGTAGCTAGCCTGGCTCTCCTGGAAAGAAGTGAGATTTCAATGCAGACGTTCTGGGCACCAAATCTCTTCATGGAAGCCAATTACTGTTCAGCGTCTAGGTTTCAAAGGCTGCTTTTCCATCATTTTTGACGGCAATCATGGGATTCACTCCTTCTTTGACACCTGCCAGCCCTGTTATTTCTCACTCACTTGTCCTAAAGTCCTTTGTCTTCAGTGTTTTATCTTGATTTGTTAATTTGGTGTTGTTTTCTGTGTCTGTCTGATATACAAAGCCTTAAGATACTGCTACAGCTTGAAAATATGAATACAGCCTTGACAGTGGACAGTAGCCATGTACTGGCCTTATTCATTCAGTGAGCCATATCCAGGCTCATCCATTCATTCATTGTGCATTTCCTTAATTCCTTTCCATGTCCAGATCCTGTTTACTAACAGTGGAGAGCTAAACAAATGTGATCCTAACCACACAAAATGCGTACAACTTACATCCTTGTTGGAAGGAACAGAGAAAAAGAAAACCTATTTTTCAGTAGTGGTGTGGCCGCTACACAGTTGATTAATACAGGCAATCTAAACAGGCTTATACAATGTCATTCCTACAGCTTATTAAAGCAGAAAAAAGATGCATTATGAGGTTAGTGTTCATAAATACCCAGTTGGTGTCTATGAAAGGCAGTGTTAATATCTCCTGCCAGAGCAATCACATTCATACCCCAACATATTTGGTTTAAAGCCAGAACGGTCGGGGAATTAAGCTGTTTATTTTCTGTTCTCTTGATAAAAGTCACCCTCTTACAACATAATTAAGCAGGATGCCAAGCCATAGTTTTCAGCTGTAGACCCACCTTTTAACATCAGGCACATGAGCTCATCCTGAGAGGGTAACTTTGTTGCTGTAATTAACCTCAGCAGGAAGAGCAGCTGTTTCACACTGCACAGCCTGCAGGTAGCTCCGAGAGAAACCTTGCTTCATTCCCAAGTTACTTTCAGTACATGCTTTGGTTTTTGTTTGCCTTGCTTTTTGAGACAGTCTCACTATGTGGCTCAGGCTGGCCTTGAATGGTCCATCTTCCTGCCTCAGCCTTTTTTGTTGTTTTTTCAAGACAGGGTTCCCATGTGTAGCCTTGGCTGTTCTAGAACTCATTTTTAGATTAGGCTGGCCTTGAACTCTTAGAGATCTGCCTGCCTCTGCCTCCAAGTGCTGAGATTAAAGTCCTGTGCTGCCACCACCGGCTCTGCCCTGGCCTTTTGAATATTGGTTTTACAGGCACGTGCTACTGTGTCCAGCTCAGTTATGTGGCTGGCTTTATCTCCCATCTAGTTCTCAAAACCAATGCAGAAAGATTCCTCAGACTTTCTACGTACTTGCTTTCTAGAATAATGCAAACTTTTGTTTCTAATAGAATCTCACACTACAGAAATGTGTCCCTGGCAGTGCTTGGACACTTCCTCAGGACCAGTGTAACTCCTGACTAGCCTGCAGTGGGACCCAGCACCAGCCTCTTTCCGACCCCTCTCTCTGAGCTTAGGTTTCACCTGTCTTGGGATGAAGGTTATTGAGGGCTCCTAGCTTCACACGCACAGACAGGTAGCCTGTCATCCTATATCAGTCATAAGGTCCTGACACGCAATACAGGAATCAAGAAAGTTCAACACTGAGGGAACCACAGACACACAGAGAAGCTGGGATTGGGTGGGCTGTGCTCACTCTGATGGAGAGTATGACTGTGTACAGCACAAGAAAGAGGAGTTAGCTAGTTTCAGTAGGAGGTCTCTGTAAATGAGGACTGTCAGGTTGAGTCATCCAAGAGGAGGAAGCTGCAGTTGCTAAGTTTTTGCACACTGATCAAAACGCTCGTACTTGAACCAAAGGAAGTCTTTGTCATGCTTCTGAGTCTCACCCAGGGAAGGCTTTGCCACTTCCATGGGTATTGGGGTCCTTGACAAGTCCTTGCCCATGTCAACAATACACTCAGGACTTCATCTGCTCCCCAGTGAGAAGTACTGATAACTAAGACTTTCCCCAGAGTCAATCTGTCCTTTAAGTGCAAACCTTCTGTATCCCTCCTTATGGCCTTGGCTGGATGCTAGTATTCATGCTCCTTATGACAAACAACAGGAAACAGTATTGCTAAGGCACTTAATTTAGGGTGGTACCCAACAGGATTGCCCAAAAAATCTGGAGAACCAGGCTTGGGGAGAGACCAAAGAGTCCAGAGATTTGGATGCTCCCATCATCCCAATGCAGGTTCACTTTACAGATCTTCACTGTAGCTGGTGGAAGCTGGTGGAGTGGGTTAGGTCCATACAAGTGAAAAATTGATCCTTTTAGCTTTCCTTTTGGGGACCTAGGTTTTTGTTAAGGTATTTATCTCTTTCCACCTGCTGGGTGCTCGAAGCTCCATGGCTGACCCTCACAGTTCCCCACATAGCATGTTTTAAAGAGGGGGTCCTGCTCTCAGAGTTTTGAACCAATTCTCCAGGTTGTAGTGGTGCGCAGTAGTGGGATATGCTGAAGAGGTGGAGGCAAGGGGGCAGAACAAGTTTAGATTCTTTGAAGTCAACACACTTTCTGCATGTACATATCATATGCATAACTGATAGAAGCTAATTATCTAATTATCATACAGTTATTTGGCTGATTTAATTTAGGACAGGGGCAGAACACAAACAGAAGGCTTTGTGCTTAATTTAGCTTACTTGCTGTGGAGAGCTTGGTGATCCCAGGCAGGTAGAATGGAAAGTGGCTTCTTTTTTACTAGTTACAGCCACCCATTTCACTATGTTTAGAATCTTAAATCTAAATGGTTTGGGTTTTAAATGGTTTTAGGTTCTTCACCAGAGGCTAAGAACTTCAGAAATGTCTCAAAAATGCTATTAAAGAACTAGGGTAGGCATCTTTATCATGCCAAGAACACTCATGCGGGAGGAGAATGTTCTTAGTAAGTCAAGATGGAAGCCAGGCTTTGGTCAAAATAAACTAGCATATGAATCCATAAAATATTTCAATAAAGCCACTGATCAGTATGGCTCTTTTCAACCCATTATCGTAATTTAACCTTTTTTCCTTTTCAGGTGATGTTCTGATTAGTGTTGGACATGCTAACGTGTTAGGATATACCCTCCGTGAATTTTTAAAGCTTTTGCAAAATATCACCATAGGAACAGTGCTACAAATCAAGGCTTACCGAGACTTTATTGACATCCCTCAGGAATGGCAAGATGTGTATGACTTAATCCCCGAGACCAAATTTCCAGTCCCACAGTAAGTAGTTTACTTTAGGACAATGTTATGAAACCCAGGCGTGTGAAGTGCAGGGTTCTGGTTTAATGTGAGAACCATCAGATGGTCAGAACCGTGGGAGGAGGGCTGGCTATACCACTAGGGCTTAGTGACTACATTCTACGGGACATTCCGCAGGACCTCATACAAGGAAGTGGTAGTTATAAAGGCACTCAGTCCGCAGTCATTAACTGGGTACTCTCTCCCTAAATCTCCCACTATATCAGTGCAGCCTGTCTGTCAGCCCTGAAACGCAGGTTGAGATGGAGCTGGGAACTGGCTTAGGTGAAGTGCTTGCTGTGAAAGCCTAAGGACTTGTGTTTGGATCCTGGCACCCATGGAAAAGCTGGGGGTGGTGGAATATGTCTAACTCCAGAGGTGGCAGGGAGGACAGACACTCTCAGAGCTTGTTGGCCAGCCAGCCAGTCTAGCCCAACTGGTGAACTGCCAGTTCAGCAAGAGACTTTCTCAAAAAGGTAGAATGTGATAAGGGATACCTGCCATCAACCTGACCTCCATAGGGGTAAGAACACACGCAGTGCTGAGAATCCTACTTCCTCTTCTCTCTCTTGCATTAACTTTCTGGATCCTTCAATAACATTTATACCTGTCGTAGTTACGGTGTCTATTGCTATGACAAAACACCATGACCAAAGCAATCGGCAGAGGAAAGGGTTTATTTTGATTATATTTCCACATCACAGTCCATCATTCAAATGAAGTCAGGGCAGGAACTGAAGAGGATGTGGAGGAATGCTGCTTACTGGCTTTCAGTTTGCTTTCTTATACCATCTACAGCCATCTGGCCAGGGGTGGCACCACCCACAATGGGCTAGGCCCTCCCATCCCAAGGGAATACCCAACTTTATGGAGAAGTTTCAATTGAGTCCCTCTTTCCAGATATGTCTAAGCTTGTGTCAAGTTGACAAACCCAACCAGCACAATGCCCTTTTATAAGCTTCTCCCTTCTTAGTAAACACTAACTCCACTCCTCTTCCTGCTCCCCCTTCTAATTTGATGAGAAAGCTGATAGAGCTCTCCATTTCCTCAGGAGACACACATCTCAGGCACTCCAATATAGGCACTGCTTTAATCTCTTCTCAGCCAAGGCCTATTCCCAGGCCGTCTGCTACCTTCACGGCAATTCCAATGGACTCATCTTTATTTTGCTTGCCTTTTAAGCAGCATTAGACTCTTTGCAACTACCCAATCCTTTTATTCCCACCCTTGACAGATCTCCCCAGTTTTCTGTGAAATCACTCTCCCCTATTTTCCTTTTACCTCAGGGTTCTTCCCCTAGAGTTCCCCAAAGCTGTCTTTGGCTCTTCTGTTTCTGAGGCTGCCTCAGTGCCTTTGGTTTCTGTTACTATCCATACACTAAGCACTTGCAACATATATTATCTCCACTCATCTTAAATCACTCACTTATCTCCATTTAGATGTATGGCAACCCCCCCCCCCAAATTTATCCTTGGAATCAAAAGCCAGTTGTATCAGCTTTTTCTTTCTTTCTCCATTTATATGACCAAAACACATGCCAGAGTAACTTAAGAATTTATTTTCGTTCATGGTTTCAAAGTTTTGCCGATGGTCATTTGGTCCCATGTACTTTGACAGAACATGGTAATGGTGAGAAATGTGTGGCTAAAGAACTTTGTTTGTTTTGAGACAGGATTTCTCTGTGTAGCTTTGGTGTCTGACCTGGATCTCACTCTGTAGACCAGGCTGGCCTTGAACTCAGAGATCCACTGCCTCCCCAGTGCTGGGGTTAAAGATGTGTGCCATCACCGCCTGGCTCAGGATGACCCTTTTATAATGCAAATATGACCATGGCATATTCCAGGTTAAGAACGTTAGGATCTCTTGTTCTTAGGATAAATGCCAAAGTCCGTACACTGTTTTCAATGCTGTTCTGTGCCCTGAAGGGGTACCATTTTAGCTCCATCTCATTAGGCTCTCCCCATCTCTCTAGTTCTCTGGTCCTTCAGCTTTTCACACCCATGCTTACGCTGTTGTTCATTTCTACAAAGCTCTGTGCAAACGTTCTGAGAGGCCTTCCTACAAGTGTTGGTACAATCAGAACCACCTGTCATGTGTGTTCATAGCACTGTGTCTTTCCATAATGGTTCCAATTTTAATTATATCATTGATGTGATCACATTTCTAAAAGCGGTGTGCCAGGGGTGCTTAGAAATTGAGGCTCTTTCTTCAATGTTAATCCAGGACTTTGCTACAAGAGCAGCTCTTAATCCATCAGAAGTTCTTAAGAGCCGGTTTCTGTAGCTGTGCATTGCTCAGAAATACAGCTAAAGACCAAGACCAGAAAATGACCTTTACACACCAGCCTTACTTCAAATGCCCAAACTTGGGACTCAAGAGTCAGATGTAGCCCACAGGTATCCTTTGCACAGCTCGCCACCTAGAAAGAGCAGTGACTTAGCAAGGAAGATGTGTGGGAGATTTAACCAGTAGCTGTAACAGTATTTCTTGACATGAGTGGTAACCATCAAAGGTTTTTGTAGATTTAAAAAAATTTTTTTTGGTTTTCTGCATATTTCAAAATTTTAAAAATGAAAAGTATTTGAATTATATGCCAAGTCTGCAAATATTTCATGGAAAGAGTCAGTATCTTTGACTTCTCCTGAAAAGTCAGATGGACCTGTGATCCCACGTGGTGACAGTGCAGGCCTGAGTGGGAGGGCAGCTGCCACTTCAGATGAAGCAGATTGGGAAAATGTCTTTTTAAAATCAGTATTTGACTATAAATCATAAATAACAGCGAGTGCTTATTCATTGCTTACTGCATCCTGTGCACTGCAAAGTACTTCCTAAGTACTGTACTATTTAATTCTCTTGTCAATCTTTTTTTTTTAAAAATTTTTATTTTCTGTGCACTGGTGTTTTGCCTGTGTGTATGTCTGTGTGAGGGTGTCAAGTCCCCTGGAACTGGAGTTACAGACAGTTGTGAGCTGCCATGTGGATGTTGGGAATTGAACCTTGGTCCTCTGGAAGAGCAGTCAATGCTCTTAACCACTGAGCAATCTCTTTAGCCCCCAATCTTTTTTCTCTGGCTGTCCTGGAACTATGCAGATCAGGATGGCCTTGAACTTACATAGATCTGCCTATTTCGGCCTCCCAAGTGCTGGAATTTAAAGGCATGCATGTGCAACACACCTGGCTCTTGTTAGCCTTTTAACTCTAACTTTAGAAGAAATAAAGGGCCCAGAAATACGTATAAACTTGCTACATGTGGCTATTAAGCCCTTAGATATGCAACTAAGGATTTTAAAATTTTATCCAAATGTAATTAATTTAAAATCAACAGCCACATGGAGCTGGAAGCCCTCATATTGGAGAGTGTTACTCCTAAGTTTTTTGTTGTTTGTTTATTTGAGAAAGGGTTTCTCTGTGTAGCTCTGACTATCCTGGAACTTGCTCTGTAGATCAGGATGGCCAAACTTACATAGATCCACCTGCTTCTGCCTCCTGAAGTACTGGGATTAAAGGAGTGTGTCACCACTGCCTGGCAACTTTAAGTATTTATATCACACTGAGGAATTTGAAATCAGAGTATCAAATTTAAGGACAGAAGATTTTTTTTCTTTAAAAGCAAAGAGATAAGTAGCATAACTTATATAAAAGGCTAATGCCCCTAAACAATATGATGCACATTCTGAATTCCTTCCTCAATTGGGCAAAGCACAGTCAAAGAATCTTAGTAACGTATGTGATGGGGACATGGAAGGGACGGGGGTAGGAAAGGTTCTTTCAGTTAGTAGACTGTCAGGAGCAGATGCTGTGTGCACATGGTAAAGGCTATTCCTTTCATCTATCACTCTATAGAGGTCAACTGTTTCCAGCTAACCCTGAATTGCTGGTTGGGCCTTTATCATCTAGTGCCAGGTTAATAAGAGCCTAGACTTATTAAGTACCCTTGGGTACTGTCTAACCAAGGATACCTACTGAAGCTGAAAAAAAAAAGGTAACATGGATTGTTTTTTACCTCCATTCCTTGGCTGTTCAGGGAGGTCTGCATGTGGCAGAGAGAAACAATCGTAGTCCCGAGATCGTTTGACTTCCCTTCATACCCTTTAAGACCAGCTGTAACAAAACTCTATTCAATACCATCATTAATAGAAGAGAGAAACTTTAGGAAAAGTTGCTTAAATTCTTAGAAACAGAGCTGTAAGCACAGGGCCAGTTTTGGGTCTGCTGGGCAGGAGCACCAGGAGGAGTAAGGTCAGGGGCCTGTAACTGTTCTGGGATGTAACAGCAAGTGAGCTAGCAGAGTCCAAGCATCGCCCATGTTCCAGTGATCAAGCCATGGACAGGGGCAAGTTGGAAAAGAAAAGCCTTGAAAACTTGGTGATAACAGATGTGGGTAAGAATGCTGTACAAACCCGTATCTGTGATCCACAACGAGTGGAATGACAGCTTGTGTAATATTATCTAGGGGAAAAAGAAGCACACCCCAGAATTATTAATGGCTAGCAAGCTGAAGAATCTTAAAGCTCACCATTGTCTGACTTCCCTGGTAATGAGTTATCTTTGCTATATGACCCATGAGAACAGTTCTGGTCTAGAGGGCCAGACTGAATCCTGTCACTCAAAGCACAATGAAATTAGTTCATCCTTTAAGGCCTCATAAGAGTCTAGTTAGTGGTCTGGCTTAAATTGTAAAGGTTTCTTTTAAAGTAGTGTGAAATAATAAGGCAGGATTTATACTTATGGTTGAGAAAAAATATTTTAAAATGCGATCCTCAATCTTTAATAGACATTTCTCTAGTTCAAAGGGTAAA
Organism: Peromyscus maniculatus bairdii; assembly: GCF_049852395.1. Taxonomy (NCBI): domain Eukaryota; kingdom Metazoa; phylum Chordata; class Mammalia; order Rodentia; family Cricetidae; genus Peromyscus; species Peromyscus maniculatus. Next base: position 130,751,085 of record NC_134852.1, on the reverse strand, counting down.
ACTTCCCAGCACCTGGGAGGCAGAGGTAGGCAGATCTGAGTGTTTGAAGCTAGGGGGTGGGGTGGGGGAGGTGTGTGTGTGTGGGGGGGCGGGCAGCCTCATCAATGAATCAGAGTGTAATGACCTATGTCTGTAGATTATCAAAGAAAGCTATAAAATGTTTTGTTAGGAGACTTTAAATGTTTAAGTACTGATTATCTATAACTCCAGTTCCAGTAGATACGACAACCTCATTTGACATCCATGGGTACCAGCATACACATGACACACATATATACATGCAGGTAAAACACTCCACATAAAATCAATAAATCTGAAAGTATCCAAGCACCAAGAATCCATTTCATCAACACTCAATGATGCAGAAAATAATGACGGTAATTTGTATTTCTAGGTTTACACACACACACACACACACACACACACACACACACACACACACACATGAAAAACAATGGCTTTTAGATTGTGTGTGTGTATGTGTAAGTTGAGGACAGAAGAAGGTACATGATCCTCCAGAACTAGAGTTACAGGCAGTTGTGAGCTGCCTTTTAGGTGCCATCTCTCCAGCCCCAAATATTTTATTTATTTTTTGAAATTTATGAGACAAAGTAGTCTATAATATGTTTTGTTAGCGAACTCTGCTAAGACATTAAGAATATATTGCATTCACTCTTCATTTCAGCTCACCAAAGACAACGGAGCAGGCAAAGGATGGGTCTTTTGTAAGCAGAGATGACCATGAAGATGTAGTTCTAGATAAAAGACTCAAGTATTACAGATATCCTCGATCGGTTTGGAATCACCCCGTAAGGACACCGATATCAATCTCCACAGAATGGCATGGATATAAAAAGAAGGACCACACTATTAGTGTTGGGAAAGGTGTTAACCATGATGTCGTAATTCACAAAGATGACAAGAAAGACCTGAGGGCCCCTTCTCCATACTGGACAATGGTGGAGCATGATAATGCCATCTCCTCCTCCTCCTCCGGCGCTTCCTCTAACTCAGATGCCTTTTGGCTGGAGGACTATGCACAGGTGGAGCGGGGTGAAGGTCAGCAGGTATCAAATTTTGGTTAGGTACTGGTTTGCAAATCTGTGGCCACAGAAATTTTTATTTTTAAATATCCAATTTTTGTGCCTTACCATGTATAGGTTTGTAGAATTCCTACAGCACTTAGCAGCTCTTCTAGGACTACAAAAAACCCTTCATTGACCTTCAGTTAATAGCTCAGGACCTCCTTCCCTGTGGTCTAACAGGTTCCACAGATCTGTTCCAGAATCACATCATCATTCACTCAGCTTTTAGAATATCAAGTAGAGGAACCCAGTCATCACGGCTGACCATTTGCTTTTTAAGGTAAAGTTTTCTTTGTTTTGGGCTGGTTGTTTACATTACAGCCGTGCTCCCACCCTTTCAGTGATTCTTTTACTTGGAATGTCAGGCTGAGAATTATTTAAAGGAGACAAGGGAGAAAACTCTGCTGCAGAGAAGCAAAGTCAGACACAAACGAAGGATGGTCCTTAGAAACACATCTAATAAGGGGGGCAAAACCCAGACCTTTCACTTGTTGTTATCCCCAAATGAGCAATTTTAAACTTGTTTTTAATTTGAAAAGCCACCAATAATAGTCTGGAACTTTTACTTTCAGAGCTGCCTCAATTTTAACAGTTTGTGAAATTTCTTAATTGATGTAACTGGTAAACTCAACTACTGTATTACTGTCTTCTTTAAAGCATTTAAAACAAAAAAGTCTCATCATATAATAAATAACTGTTGACTGCCTAGAAAGAATGCAAGAAAAGGCACTTACACATAATGCTTTATTTGTCTCCTAGGGCAGCTGGTAATAACTATTCATATTTATGCTTTTAAGTACTTCATTGAGAAAAGTGTTGAATGTTAAGTTAAGAGACCTGACTTTCTTGTGTTTGCTGGTCTGGGCTGAGAAAAGGCTCAGCCGGCTCCACTTGAATACACTTGTTACAGCTCGTCAAGAAAAGGTGTATGTCCCAAGTTTCCACTTGCTGCCATTGACTTCTTGCCAGAAACAAACTTTTTTGCAGCCTTAAACAAAAGACAGGAAGTTAAATAATGCTATCATCAAGTAGTAAACCATGTATTTTGAGTTTATGGACACGACATTCTAAGCCAGCAATTCTGTAATACAGCCTCATAAGACAATGAACTGTGAGATGGTTGGTATTTTATTCTGAATGGGAACTAAGCAAGCAGGAGACAGTCTCCAAATGAGGACAGTTTTGAAAGGGGTACAAGAAAAACCCTACTGCCAATCAAAATAGGACAGGATGGCTGCAACCAAAATACCCTCATTGTTAGCCGGGCGGTGGTGGCGCACGCCTTTAATCCCAGCACTCGGGAGGCAGAGCCAGGTGGATCTCTGTGAGTTCGAGGCCAGCCTGGGCTACCAAGTGAGTTCCAGGAAAGGCGCAAAGCTACACAGAGAAACCCTGTCTCGAAAAATCAAAAAAAAAAAAAAAAAAAAAAAAAAAAAAAAAAAATCAAAATACCCTCATTGTTAACACGAAAGTACATTTTATGTCTTGGTGTTCTTTTTATTTTGGAAGAAGGGCTGTTGGAGGTAGTATTGAGAGTATGTAGTCCAAGATGCATGAAACTCACAATCTTTGCTTTAGCTTCCAGAATACTGGGGGGTTCCAGGCATGTTACCATGCCTGGCTGGCCTGGTATTCTCCATGTCATTATTTCAAATTCAAAGGTATAGTATATGTCCTAGCAAAGGGCAGGACTAGGTAGAGCAGGAGCGCCTATGTTACCTAGGTTAGCTTTTTTGATGCAAGAGAAGGTGGTGGATGTGGGTGAGCAGGGATTCACACAGCCCTTACACATAAGTGTACTTTTTAGATTATGTTATGATGAATTCTGGGGCCAACTGAAATGCAGGCCGGGTTCGTATCTAAAAGCAGCCTGTCTCTTCCATCCCACCGTCCGCACACAATGGTGAGAAGATGGTAAGATACCTACAGTTGAAAAGGGAGCACTGCAGATGTGTACCGGGGGTCACCTGATTACTACTCAACGCAATTTTTTTTTTTTTTTTTTTTTTGGTTTTTCGAGACAGGGTTTCTTTGTGTAGTGACTGTCCTGGAACTCACTCTGTAGACCAGGCTGGCCTTGAACTCAGAGATCTACCTGTCTCTGTCTCTCAAGTGCTGGGATCAAAAGTGTGCACCACCATACCTAGCTGTAACAAACAACTCCATCTTGTAGGGAACAATAATTTAAGAGTGGATGAGGAAAACTAGCAATAGAAGGTCTTATGCTGAAGGATGTAGAAAACCACGAGACCCTGCATGGTAAAGGACTTGCAAGGTAAGTCCTTCTTGGGGGTAAAGGAGCAGCAAACAGCCATGAAACCTGTGAAGTTGCTTACCTGACTCCTCCTGACCTACAAGAGTTTAAAATGATTCAACCTAATGGGCATTTCCTTGAATGAGGAAGACACTACACCCAAGTTGCTAGGGAAGCTGACCGTAGACATGATGGAAAGAGTTCTCCTGCTCTCCGCACCAACACACAGGCCCCAAGGAGGCTTATGCAGTTCTTCTGAAAGCGGGCCATTAAAGTTAAACAATCTAAGGCTGAAACACAGATTTTATTTGCTTACCTTTATGACATCAGCATCAGCCACAGCATCAATTTGTTGAAGGAAGCTGGGTGGTGATATATAAGAGCCAGCAACTAGAGCCTGTGACCCAATTTCATTCAGAAAACCCTCTGAAGTCTCCACAGACATCAGGTATCCAGCTTTCAGCTTGTTCCTGTCCAATATAAGGCAGGGGTCAGTTTTATTTATTTCTTTTTAACAAGATAGTAAATGTATATCAAACAGGTTGAATAGTCTGTTATATTTCTTTAGTTCACATCACTGTCTGGAAAGCTATCAATACAAAATAGTACTCAACACTCAATAAAAGCTGTCTTGATTTTGGAGTATAGCTTAGATCTATATAGATCTATGTAAAATGTTTAGGGTGAGTTTTGGTCATGAAGCAAATTTTAACTTGTGAAGAAAATATATTTGTCGTTGCTGCCTTTTTTTTTTTTTTTTTTTTAAATGATAGGGTTTCTCTACATAGCCCTGGCTGTCTGGCACTCACTATGGCTGGCTTTGTACTAAAGAGATTTACCTGCCTCTTCTTCTCAAGTGTTGGGATTAAAGGTGTGCACTTTCAGGTCCTGCTATGATTGTATTTTTATTTAGTTATTTTTATTTTATTTTATTTCCATGCATTTTTAATAAGGAAAATTGGCGCCCAACGTGTTGGCAAGAGTTTCCACCTAAAACCTGAGAAAAAAGATTCTAAAACGGAGCTAAAAACAGTTCCTAATTGTCTCTCTCAAATGAGCAGCAGCTGCCGGTTTGAGTTACTGGCGGGTTCCTGGTGTGTGCGCTTAACCTGCAGTATGGCGGGAATGAGGCCTCTGCAAGTGGCACATTAAGCTGCATGGTGGATTTAGCCTTTGCTAGTACAAAACAAAAAGAGGTTTCTGGGCTACACGCTGCTTGGATAAAAGCATAGACCCAGGATGGCTCCCAGAGCTGGCGGAAAAGGTACCACCGCCATGTTGGGAAGCTGAATTGGGCGGAGCCAGCCGCCACAGCGCCGTTTCAGGCTTAAAAGCCTGCAGTTTAAAGCAACAGGCTCAAGGTAATATAAAAAATAAGCCACATAGAGATGGCTACCACACAGAGAATCTGGATTATGTTCTCTTTGATATTCGGAACTGAAGAAAAACATTTGATTGCAAAAGCTATTGAGTTATGCCAAAATGTGTATTTTAAAGGTACCTTGACTTCAAAATTTGGATATAAGGATATGTTGCTTTGGAAAAGAGGCTCTGGTTTTGTTTCCACAGAAAGCCAGAGGCTACGGATTTGTTCCAGATTAAGATACATCAGGTTTGACCAGCCAAGACCACCTGAAAGGTCTCCGATGACACCATGGCTCAGATGATCCAACATCCAGAATCGTTTCAAGGCAACTGGCTCAGACGATACAGCCTCATGGACTACTCCATGATCCTAAAATTTTCTTTGTGTCCCCTTAAGATACAGCGCCCCCCTCCAGCAGGAAGTAGTAAGAGAAGCTACGCCCAAACTCCCAAATATACCAAGCTGACTTTGGAGATGTGTAAAAGTTAAAACCTTCCTTTTAAAAAAAAGAAAGGGGAAGTGCTGTGGGACAGTCTGTATGTCAAATTGCTCTGATTGGTCAATAAATAAAACACTGGTTGGCCAGTGGCCAGGCAGGAAGTAGGTGGGACAAGGAGAGAGGAGAATTCTTGGAAGTGGAAGGCTGATGCGGAAAGACACTGCAGCCGCCGCCATGACCAGCAGCATGTGAAGATGCCGGTAAGCCACCAGCCACGTGGCAAGGTATAGATTTATGGAAATGGATTAATTTAAGCTATAAGAACAGTTAGCAAGAAGCCTGCCACAGCCATACAGTTTATAAGTGATATAAGCGTCTGAGTGATTACTTTATAAGTGGATTGTGGGACTGCGGGGCTTGGGGAACCTGGAGAGAAGCTCTCCAGCAACAGAAAATATCTATGTATGTGGACTCTTAATGCACCATCCACTTGGCTGATAATTACAAACACACACACACACACACACACACACACACACACACACACACACACACACACCCCAAATCCCATTACTCCATCAGGATTTATCTCAATGAGGGAAGAGCATGATGGAGAAGGTACATGGGAAAGTATGGTGAGATATGGTGTCTTCTATGCCCCACGGTTTAAATATGGATGCAAAAGCTTCCTTTTTTAAAATAAAACAGACAAACTCAATTCACAATTATGCTATGAAGAAATTGTTATTCCTTACAAACACACCCTCAAAAGGCACTTGAGTTATCTATACTGGAAATGAATTATCGGGGGTAAAGGTGCTTGTTGCCAAACAGAGTAACCCCAAACTCAGTCCTGGAACCCACACAGTGGAAAGAGGGAACAACTCTTCCAAGTTGTCCTCTGACCTCCACACAAATGTAATGACATGGCTGAGCCCAAACATACGAAAAAGAAAAAAGATGGGGCTGGAGAGATGGCTCAGTGGTTAAGAATACTTGTTGCTCTTGCAGAAGATGTGGGTTTGATTCCCAGCACCCAAACAGTGGTTCACAACCATTGGATCCAGGGGATCCAACACCCTTTTCTGACCTGAGGGCATCAGGCATGCATATTATGCACATACATGCAGGCAAAACACTCATACAGATAAAATAAATTAAAAAAAGAACCCTCAGAAGGGAAACAAGGGTCATTTCTGCTGTGCTGAGAAAAGAACCCATGTTGTGTACATGCAAGGCAAGTCACCACTACTAAATTATAACCTTTCCTTTTTAATATATTCTTTACTTTTCAATTCTATGAGTGTACAGTATTGTTTTTTTTTAAATCAGCTTTTAAGTAAGTATGAAATATATAATTAATATAGAAACTTACTTGGCAGCTTGGACATCTGCACCAGAAAGGTTTCCTTGAGCAACCGCTTTTACTTGGTCGTAGGCAGCCTTGATAACCTAGGAAAAGTGGTCATCAGTGGCCAGAGCCTGGGGCTTCCAAGGTAATCAATGCCCTTGTACTGAGGCAAAAACACAACAGGAAATTCTAGTATCTACTGGAACTCTGTGGTCACCATGTGCTCCTTAAAGCCACTGTTTATATAGATCTGTGGGTTTCATGTGAAATGTTCTCCTGATGCTCCTATGCTTGAACCTGTAGCAGCTGGTGGTGCAACTCTGAGAGGTGACAGTGTCTGGGACACGGCCCAGTGAGCAGACACAGTCACTGGGCCTGGAAGGATAGAGCTCCTCCTGCTCCTGTTTTCTGCATCTTATTCCAGAAGATGTGAGGAGCTGCCTCTGTGAACTCCTCCACCACACCCTCCTTTCTATGACAAACTGAAACTGAGCCAAAATAAAGCCTTTTCCTTTAGATTTTGACTCTGTCACAGCAATGAGAAATGAAGCTGCACCTATACACACATACATAATATATAAAGATATAACTGGTAGTATCCACGAAGCTAAGCTTCTTACAAACATCAAGTGGCATAGGGCAGAAACTGGCTGGAGAAGATGTCTCTTCCTTGAGGAAGACAGAACTATGATTTACTAGCAACACATGCAAACATTAACCTGGAAGGCTTGTACACACTTGGGACACCAGTCTGGTAATCAAAAGAGAAAGAATCCAAAGTTTCACTGACATGGGTACTCAGTACATATTTGCTGAACAAATAAATTAGAATCTGATCCAGGATTTTCTCCACCTCAATCCTGACCATTCTGGACCCATGGCTTATTATTCTCTGTAACCACCTAAATTCTAAGACTTTGATTTCCCTTCCATATTTGTTACTCATTTCCATAGCCACAACCCCAGACTTGTACATAACATAGAACTGCCTAAGGTTCCACAATTCCCTCAGTCTCCAATTCCAAAGCCCTGGCCTCACTCTTTTATCATCCTGTCCTTATCCTCCCACTTTATCAACATCTCTAATTTGTCTACTTCCCTTCAATCTGTCAGGCCCCTTGGCTTCTCCAATTGGCCCACATTCACAAACCATCCCTTCAGTAACTCCTGATAATCTTTTCAACTACTTCGGATCTTCTTCCTAGTTCTAACTTGCCTACTTTCAGGACTCCAAACTGGCATGAATCCTATGACCCACCTCCTTCATTTTCCTATTAGGGGAGTGAATGCCAGTGATTAAAACTTATAAACCCATCCTGGATGATTATACTCTGAATCCATGGTCACTGTTTAAAGGAGACCTTGGACATGCTGCAGGTCCATTCCCTGCTTTTAGCCATTTACTTTCCCAAGTCTCATAGTTTCAAGTTTCTCTTACCCTCCATGTGTGACTTAGTATTGTCTTCCAATATTAGCTTTTGTTGCTAAACTAAAATGTCCTGTGTTCGAGATTACCTGCTCTTTTCCCAAATTTGAACCATTTATTTTTTTCTAACTTCTGTATCTGCTCGAACCTATCTTTATGAACATTTCCTTCAACTTAAAACTCTCAGTGTAAAAACTGCCCTATAACTCTTCCAGCCTCCTCTTTATAGACCTAGCTCCTCTCCCCTCCACCAACCTCTCATTCCTTTGCACTCAATACTACTTTCTCTTGCTATTTCCTCCATGCCCCCAAATCGTGTTACTTCTCTGAACCTCAGCTGGTTTTCTTTCTGTTTTTTTTTTTTTTTTTTTTTTTTTTTTTTTTTTCTGAGACAAGGATTCATGTAGCCCAGAGCTGGCCCAGAACTCACTATGTAGCGGAGGTTGATCTTGAACTTTTGATCCTTCTGCCTACACCTGCCTACTGTTGGGGTAAAGAGTACTAGATTACAGGCATGTGCCACCATACACTGTTTCTGTGATGATGCTGAACCCAGGGCCTCATATGTTATAAGAAAGCACTCTGCTAGTTGAGCTACACCACTAGCCTTCTTACTAACACCATCTCTACAATGAAGACTCATAAATATGCATCTTAGACTTGACCTCGCCTGGGTTCTGAAATACAGATGTCAGAACCACATGTCTAAGCAGAACCAAAGTATGCACTCCTTTTTCCTGTAAGCATTAACATACATTTTGAAAAAGTTTTCCCTGTAACAGATTATTCAATGGTATCATACCATAGAGATCTGTTACAAACCATCATATTCAGACATTTCACATTTAACTAAAAACAAGGTAATGGGAGAAAGCTTTGGGAGTTAATGAGTTTGTACTTACATCTCCAGCAGCTTCAGCTTGGGAGATAGTGTAAATTCCAAAGAGACCAGAATCTGAGTAGCTGGCATTAAACGCAGAAACCTGAAATACAATGGAACTTAAAATATTTTTCCTGGTAGACGAGATCACAATTTCCTCTATGTGGTTTGGATAAAAATTTACACCTTCGTAATATAAGCAAGGCAGATAATAACTTAATTCTGGTGAGGGTTGAAATATTCTGTATAAATTCCCTTTCCAAACTGCAAAGCTTTAAAAAGTGTCTGTGTCATTTAAACCTTCCTCTGTATTGAGCTTTTCAAAGCATCTCTTGATGACTAAGGGCAGTACAAATATAATTACAGCATACAGTATGGTCTAGTGATAAGGACTGTAGCATGTGACAGACTTGATTTCTTTATTCTGCTGTTGGTACCAAGCGTCTCACCAATTGTACTTCTCCTACAAACTAAAGACAAAGGCCTAGACACAAATTTTGCCTAGTGACATCTAAGGTAGCAAGAAATTTAACTCATGAATAAGACAGAGTTAGTCAAGTTTCAAGCTCCTGTAGTTGACCTTGAGTGCCAGAACAGCACTGTATAGTATTTATGTGGACTATTTAATAGACACACACACCTTACCAAAGTTGTTAAAAGATACAGATATTCACATTCTTGAAACAGATTTATTAACTCATGTCCCTGTGAATGCAGTCCGAAAAGCCCACATTTCAAACCTGTGTTCTAGATGATTCTTATTCAAACAATTTCTTAGCTTGAAAATCTTTGGTTTAGTCTATGTAAAGCATAAATATTCTATATAAGGCATAAACTTTAATTATATTCTAAGACAATCCTAGACCACCTCGAACTTCTGGCTCATTTCTGAACAATACCTAGTCTGGTGTTCTAACACATGAGCATCAGTAACATATACTGGTGAAAACTGACACATCAATAATGGATGAGGAATCAAGGGAAAGGAAATCTGCGGGAGATTAAATTTAGGACAAAGGATCTCAAACTGTGTTCCAGGGGACAGAAGATTCAAAGGGTTTCACAGTTGTCTTCAAAATTTCTTTTTAAGTTAAAATGCTTGTGTTGTGCATTTTAACTGGGAAATCATATACAAAAAGTTTCTCTGCTTAAAAAGGTTGAAAAGTACCACTCAAATGTTAAACAAAAGGGCAAACTCCAGAAGAATGTAGACTGTAATTTCCACTGAGCTGTCAAATGACTGAGGATTTATTGAAGCACAAACCTACACGTTCTGTGCACTGTACTAGAAACTGACCACTGTTCAGTCCTACATTCTCAAGTACATTTCTCTAGGTCTGTCTCTTTTTTTCTTTGGGACAGAGTGTTATGTTGTCTGGGCTGGCTGCAAACTTGTTACCTGGCTGGGCCTGCTTGAACTACTACTGTCTTAACTTTCCATGTTCTAGGATTACAGATGTGCACCATCATACTCAGCTCATCTGTCCTTTAAAGGCAGACTAAAAGCCAATGAGTTATAAAAACTTGGTTGACATTTCACAATTTCTTTTTCTTTCTCACTTGAGGCAGGTCTTAGTCTGTAGTGCAGGCTAGCCTTTAACTCCTGATCCTCCTGCCTCACCTTCCAAGTGCTGGAATTACAAAAGTATGCTACCATGCCTCGTTGACATTTCATACATTCCTGATGCAAAGATGACATTTTGAAAGCATTTTTCTGTCATACAAGTGTCAAAAGTTAACATGGCATGGTGGCACATACCTGTAATCCTAGCATTTGGTATGTAAAGGCAAGAATATTAGGTAGTTAAGGTCATCTTCAGCTACAGAGCCGAGTTTTGAGACTAGTTTGGGATACATGAATCCCTGTCAACAAACAAACAAACAAACCAAACCAAAGCAAAAACATCATTTTTTTTAAAACAATTTAAAATGATTTATTTATTCTTATTTTATGTACATTGGTGTTTTGCCTGCATGTATGTCTGTGTGAGGGTATCAGATCTCCTAGAACTAGAGTTACAGACAGTTGTGAACTGCCATGTAGATGCTAGGAACTGAACCCGGGTCCTCTGAAGAGTAGTCAGTGCTCTTAATTACTGAGCTGTCTCTCCAGCCCTGAGCCTTCTGTTCTTATTGTCATCATTTTTGTGTAAATTTAATTTCAAGATGGAGGTGTATGTCTGTAAACAATTCATTGTTTTTTTTTTTTTCCCACTTGCTTGGAAAACAAGACCAGCAGAACCCAGGAAGCGGCCTCAGGAACAGAAACAGAAAGGAAGATAACAATTAGGATCTAGGGAAAGCGGCCTCAGGAACAGAAACAGGAAAGGAAGATAACAATTAGGATCTAGGGAAAGTGGCCTCAGGAACAGAAACAGGAAAGGAAGATAACAATTAGGATCTAGGGAAATAAGGAACATGAAGTCTTTCTTTTATTATTATTTTCTTTCTTTACATATCTAATGTATTTGTTATGCGTGTGTGTATATGTGTGTAGAGGCTGGACAACAACTTTGGGTATCATCTGTCAGACAATGACTACCTTGTTTTTTGAGACTAGGTCTCTTATTGGCCTGGAACTCATGTAGTGGGCAAGGCAGACTGGCCATGGAGTCCCAGAGACCCACCTGTCTCCACCTCTCAGCACTGGGATTACAGGCATGTGCCCCCACATTTAGCCTTCTTACATGGTTTCTGGAGATTGCATTTGGGTCTTCATGCTTGCAAAGTAAGCACTTTACCCCTCCCTTCCCCTCTGCTGGAACACTAAGTTTGAGCTTATATTTGTTCATTCTGAATTTTAAAATCAGACTATCATTAATAGATAATCGAAATTGTTATCACAAATAACATGTTTCTGGAAGCTAAAACAGGTAATACTGACTGCTTGGACTCACATCAAAAGGCTGTTGACTTCCTTTGGCAACACTCTGGCTCAGGAGGCTGGTGGTGTTGCTGCCCCTCTTGACATGTGGTCCAGCACCAAGAAGATGTTGAAGTACACTGAATGCATTTGCTTCTGCATTTCCAATGGCAGCACTTTCTGCTACAATAGCAGCATGGACCAAGTTGTCTCCATTTTGCTTTCGAATTTCACCTGGGATCATGTAAGGAGGGAGGAGTAAGAAAAAATAGCTTTATTACCATTGGTTTTATTCATCAGCATTCTCTATGACACAGTACTAATTAACTAAGATTAGGGTCTGTGTATGGTTTGGTAGTAACAATCAAGCCAATACTGCCCCCACATGCTATTTCTGCAGAGAAATGCCATTGGCATATACTATTAAACCAGGGAAAGAATATTTACCTCCACGGTATTTGGCTTTTGCACCAGCCAAACCAAGGCCACCCCTCATGTTGAGAAATTGTTCAGCAACCTGTTTTAGGACAGAATGACTTACACCTGTTTCAACAGAAGCAAAAACAAAGTTAGAGTCACTGTATAATCATAAAGCATCTGTTTTTCCTTGTTTTAAAATATGTAATTATTAAAAACAAATACAGGCTTCGAGACAGCTCAGCAGGAAAAGGCACTAACTGCATCAGTCTGGAGACCAGGGATGGATCCCTGGAACCCACCTGAGGGTGGAAGGAGAGAATCAGCTCTACAAAGTTGTTCTCTGACCTCCACACTCGTGGTGCTGGTGGCATGTGCTTAGCTGCTAATCATGTACATATACAAACTAATAAATTACTTTTTAAATAAAAAAGTACACAAATATTACAGAAATAAACAGCAAAGAAAAAACATTAATCTTGCCAAAATACCACTCTTCCTGGTATCAATTTACAATTTGTTATTAACTATTATATTCATCTAGATGTTTTTCTGTATAGTTACTATGTTAATTTTATTTCCCTTTAATTCTTTATTTTTCAAGACAGGGCTTCTCTCTGGAGCCCTGGCTATCTTGGGACTCACTCTGTAGACTAGGCTGGCCTCAGAGACCCACTTGCCTCTGCCTCTTGAGTGCTGGGATTAAAGGCACCACTGCCCAGCTCACTTTTATTCTTTTGTGGTGCCAGCGGCCAAATCTAAGGCTTCAAGTAGGTTAAATACATGTTCTACAACTGAGCTACATCCCAACACCCTATGATAAAAGTGGTATTATTCTCTTTAATGTTTCTAACTTGTCTTCCATAATTTGTATATTTCTAAGTGGTTAGAAATGGCTATGAAATATTCCACTCTATGGAGGCATCATTTATTAAACCAATACCTTTCTAATTGACATTAATGTTTCTAATAGCTGTTAGAATATTGCATTTTACATCAAAGGACAATCAAGAGTGAAAAGACAACCCATGCAATAGGTTGCAAGCTACATACCTGATAAGGGTTATATCGTATCCAAAATAAAGAACCTTTAATAGATATATTCAAAGGATGTCAATTTATACTCCACCAGTAATTCTTTTTCTTTTGGAGCTAGGGTCTCACTAAGTAGCTCTGGTTGGTCTGGAACTCACTATTAAGACAAGGCTGGCTTCAAACTCAGAGAGATCTATCTACCTGCTTCTGGAGTGCTGGGATTAAAGGCATGAGCCACCTGCTCAGCACACCAATACTTTTTGACAGTGTGTACTTCTCCATATCCTAGGTAATACCAGGAAGTGCCAACCTTTTAATTTTTGCTAATCTCAGATTAAACTTTTCTTAGTTATTAGTGATGCTCTTTGCTCATAAAAATTTACCTTTGTCACAAATTTTGCAAACATTGTCAAGACTATAAAGGAAGTAGTAAAATACTGGAATTTGTTTCTCAAACAACTAGTAATTAAAACCTATCTATACCATCTCCTTACAGCTTTAAAATGTTCAACCTCATGCATATGTCATACAGTTTAAGGGGTTACTCCTAGAAGCAAACTGACACACAGGCAATCTCAGACTTACCAAGTCCAACCAAAGCCATTCTTGCACTTGTGAAGTGGTTCTGAACAAAGTAATGTAACTGAGGAAATAAAGAAGAGCTATTAGATCACATTAATATAAACACAAAAGCTAAAAATGTACATCATGGCAGGAAAAAACTCCCAGGTTTGAACGTTGGCATAATGGAGTATGGAGGATTAGGTATTGCTCATTGTGCTATGACTTTATCACTAAAAATTATAGCTTAGAAGAACAAGACCTTCATTGTGCTCATGGTTCTACAACTCTCATGGAAATTCTAATAAAACCACGGAATTTAAACAGAATGAATGGTGTAAGAATTGTATTTCAATTAAAACTGAATGGATTGCTCTGAAGAAGTGCTTTCATGTGCCATACAAGTGTCAAAACCAAAGTTTGGATCCCAGAACCCACAGAAGTGCAGGTGGCATGGTGACCTGGCTTTAATTTCAGCCACGGAAGGCAGAGACAGGCAATCCCAGACCTCTGTGTCTGATTGAGAGCTCCTGCCTCAATATGTAAGGTGAAAGAGTGATCGGAGGATGATTCCTGGCTTCAGCTTTGAACGTCCACATGTATGCAAAACATGCACACACATACACACACATCACACCACAGTACAAAAATGGAAGAAATATAAAAAAAAAAGAGTGAAAACAAATTACAAGTATACACTGGCTTGAAATCAAGAATGAGACTAAATTTATGCCTTTAGTATTATAATATAGTTTTAAACACTACATCTAATTTACTGTAAAGACGCACAGAATCATTCACTATAAACACCCTATGATAAACCTACTATTACTACACTTCTACCCACTGTTTCTTTTTTCTTTTCTTTCTTTTTTGAGATCTGTCCTACCCATTTTGAAACCAATTTGTCTAAAACTTTACTTTACCAGGGTTTCTGTGATGGTTAATCCAGCTTATCAAACTGATCAAAAAGACCCACCCTAAATGTGGGCTGGGATCCAGGACTGAACAAACAGGAGAAAGCTAGTGGAGCACCAACATTTGTCAGTCTGCTTCCTGACTGCAGATGCAATGTGACCAGCTGTCTCACACCCCACTGTCATGCCTTCCTGCCATGAAAGACAGTATCTTTAAACTTTGAGCCAATATAAACTTCCTTCTTCCTCTAAGTTGCTTTTTATCAAGAATGTGAATCATATAAAGTTACCAATACAGTTTCCAGTACAGATGACAGAATTGTCTAAGGGAGTGTAATACAAAAATAACATTAACACTGTCCCTAAATTCCCACTGTTTCTGATACCCCACTACAGATGGATGAAGTCAATTCTAGATGGAATCTTAAAAACCAGTCAACTAAAGCAGGAAGCAGTGGTGTGCATACCTCTGTGATCCTGGTATGTTGGAAGTTGTGAGTCTGAGGTCAGTGTAGGTTATTATACAGAGAAAAAAAAACCCCAACTACTCATTCACCTGACAGCCACATGTGGTTCCCAAAAATTAGTGAGATTTGGGAATCTTGGTTTACATGACTATCTTAGGCTAAGCAGACAAAGAGGAGAACTAGCATCTACCTTATTAGGAGTAATACTACCTCCAGGGGCCAAAAATTTGTTTTGGAGTCAGGAAAAAAACCCTCATTTTATAGGAAAAGTGTCCATGTTCTCAAGTTTATAAGCAGAGATACACTGTTCTGCACCACAGAGGCACAGTATCTCCTGCGGGTTCAGAGAATGCCTGAAGTGTTCCTGACGAGAAATACTGGCTCTGCATGCACCAGTTTATCAAGAGGCTGTGACCTAAGACTGGTAAACATCTGTGAAGTCACCTTATGATCTTTCTATGGATGTTTTTCTATTGAATTGCTAAAGTATATTACACTAATTTCCTTAGCCTCTCCTTAGTTGAGGAATACATTTAAAAAAAAAAAACAAAACAAAACTCACAAACCAAAACATTAATGACCTTTGAGACCATTGAGTTTATCATAGTTAACATCCTAGTATTTGTCTATGAATAGTTTATTGTTTTAAACGGGACTTTTTGGTCTATCAAAATTCATAAACTGCCTTTATTTAAAATATGCTATGGAATGTTTACATATCTGTTAATATTTGTTTCTTTGTAAAAAATAAATTGAATTAATTATTAGGGTGTATATGAGTACAGGCATGCCTGTGCCATGGCAAATATGAAGAGGCCAAAAATAACTTTGGGGAGTTGGTTCTCTTCTTCCATGGTGGGAGGTGGGATCAAACTAAGGTCACTGGATTTGTGCGGCAAGAGCTTTTACCTGTTAGCTACCTCACTGGCCCTCAGTTAACATTTCTCAGCATATAAACAGTGTGTCATTCTACAACAGGGAGCTTACATAACTAATCTCTTAATGCTGGATAATTTGTTTCTAGATCTTACAATTATACAGTAATGCTGACTAGACATCCTCCCGAGTGCTGGGATTAAAGGTATGTGCCACTATCACTTGGGTAGATTTTGCTGTGGAAAATCCTTTCATACACTGTGATTGGTTTAATAAACAATCTGACTGGCCAATAGCTGAACAGAATAAAGTTAGGCAGGAAAGCCAAACTGAGAACGATGGGATGAAGAAGGGCTGAGAGAGAGGAGCCACGAGCCAGACAGAATGAGTCAGACATACAAAATGGGATAGATGTAAAGGCTATGAGTCTAGGGGCAGTACATGGATTAATAGAAATAGATTAAGTTATAAGAGCTAGTTAGTAACAAGCCTGAGCTAACGGATGAGCATTTTGTAATTAACATAAGCTTCTGTGTGTTTATTTGGGACTGGGCAGTTGGGAGAGAAAAACTCCGCCTCTGTTTATTCATGGTGCCCAATGTGGGGACACATACATTCACATAAAGCCTGAGAAAGTTAAAAAAAAAAAAGGATTCTAGACACACAAAAGTGAAGCCAAGAGCAGCTTCATAATTCATGTCTCTCATGCGGGCAATGGTACAGAGATGGGCCTGGCTGCAGCATGAGGGCTTGAGCTATATAGCATGGCAGGTTCCTCATTCTACAACATGGGCCACAGTACAGAGAGGCTCCTCGCAGCCTCTGCCAGCACGAGGTATGGCAG
Source organism: Peromyscus maniculatus bairdii (assembly GCF_049852395.1). NCBI lineage: Eukaryota > Metazoa > Chordata > Mammalia > Rodentia > Cricetidae > Peromyscus > Peromyscus maniculatus. The sequence continues at coordinate 130,734,304 of NC_134852.1, read as the reverse complement.
ATTTAGAGTTTTTGTTCATATAGGCAAAAAGGGTTAGAGAGACACAGAAAGGGTAGATTCAGACAAAAAGGCCTCTAAATGGGCCACAGTATAAAATGTTTAAAAAATGTGGGTAGGCTTGGGAGAGAGCAGAGAAAGGGTAAAAACAGTCATATATTTAAAAAATGATTTAAAAATATAGTCCTTAAAAAGGAACTAGAGTAATAAAATTATGATAAGCCACATAAAGATAGGAAATACAGAGTCTGGATTCTATATTTTATTGTGTTCTCTTTAGTTTTTTTGACTATTAATGGGCTAATGATAATTGCTGAAAGATATTTGATTTTGAAAGCTACTAAATTAAACCAATATTTTAAAACTATCTTGACTTCAAATTTTTAGTAAAAAGATATGTTTCTTTGGGGGAGAGGTTATGCTTTTGTTTCCACAGGAAATGAGAGGCTGTGGATTCATTCTGGGTTAAAAATAGCCAGGAGCCAGGCGGTGGTGGCACACTAATTCCCAGCACTCAGGACACAGAGCCAGGCAGATCTCTGTGAGTTTGAGGCCAGCCTGGTCTACAGAGCGAGATCCAGGACAGGCACCAAAACTACACAGAGAAACCCTGTCTCGAAAACACCAACAACAAACCCCAACCAAATAAAAAAATCAGGTTTTATCGAGAAAGACCCCTTGAAAAATCTCCAATGGGAACTGATGGTTCCCAGGCTGCTGACTGAGATGATCCAGCCTCACAGAATACTGTAGCCAAGATTTCACAATTATCCTAAATTTTCTCAGGGTCCCCAAAAGATTACCAGTGCCCCCAATCAGCAAGAAGTAGTCTAAACAACTATGCCCACATTCCCAAAAAATGGATTATAGAGGTCTGTCTTTGTTTAGGAGACTGGTTACAAATTGTTATTGGTCATAGTAGAAAAAAGGCTAAACAAAAGAGTTAAATTCAGAGATCTCTTTCTAAAAGAAGAAAGGGGGATATGATATAGAAATGACAGGATAAAAGGGTAGATTACTGAACCTACTTTAATCCAAAAAACAACTATTAATCTTACATATTTTATATTAGTATTGATTTTGGTTTATTCATACAAATTTAAAGTTAATTTTGTTATACTGCATGTATATTTCTACTCATAGGGTATTATGCTTATGCAGCTCATTTAAAAATGTAATATATAAGCTGGGCGGTGGTGGTGCACGCCTTTAATCCCAGCACTCGGGAGGCAGAGCCAAGTGGATCTCTGTGAGTTCGAGGCCAGCCTGGGTTACCAAGTGAGTTCCAGAAAAAGGTGCAAAACTACACAGAGAAACCCTATCTCGGAAGAAAAAAAAAAAGTAATATATAGTTAAGAAGTACAGAAGAATAGACATCTATAATAGCAAACTTATAGTCATATTAGTTAGGTTTTCAAGGTCAAACATAGATATATTTCAGATAGATAGGCAATCTTCAAACACTTCAGGGACCTGCAGAATATGGTATTTAAAATGTTTCAAGAACTTAGACTTTTCTCAACAGTGAGACACATATGCTCCTGGCAGCAGCAATTTACTTCAAAAAGAGGATGATGGACATCAAAGAAACTCCATATGGAGTTTGTTTCTTTATGGCAAAAGCTAGCCATGAGGGCAAAGAAACTGCCCTTGCCTTAATTCCTGACGGTTACTGCCAAACTGGACCAGCAGGACACAAGAAAGGTGACTGCCAGTCTTTGCCAAGACAAGGTAGGCTAGTCCTTCAAAATTCCCTGCTTCACAGGAAAGTCTGTCAGATATGCTAGGTCTTTAGGCCAGAGTTGGATGACCAAACTCCATAGAGGAACTTTGGGTGATTGTCTAGGCAGCCTTGATGTTCTTGTTATTAAGTAACATTTCATCCTTCTAGGGTCTTTGATGGAGTTGAAGACTAAATAATTATAATTATAATTTTCCTTAGTTATAATAGAAAGTAAATTAGATACAAAACTTTAGACTCACCGAGATAGATAATTAAGTATTTTCTCTAATTGCAAATGGACTGAATATCGTAATTATAATTCTCTCTCTCTCTCTATCTGGTTTTTTGAGACAGGGTTTCTCTGTGTAGCTTTGTGCCTTTCCTGGAACTCACTTGGTAGCCCAGGCTGGCCTTGGACTCACAGAGATCCACCTGGCTCTGCCTCCCCGAGTACTGGGATTAAAGGTGTGCACCACCACCACCTGGCTGTAATTATAATTCTTAATAACTATTTTGTTGTTAAAGTTAAAACCTTCCTTTTTAATTAGAAAAAAAGGGGGAAATACTGTGGAAAATCCTTTTGTACACTGTGAAGATTTGTTGCTGTAATTGGTTTAAAAAACAAACTGACTGGCCAATAGCTGAACAGAATAAAGTTAGGCAGGAAAGCCAAACTGAGAATGATGGGATGAAGAAGGGCAAAGAGAGAGAATGAGTCAGATATACAAAATGGGAATAGAGGTAAAGGCTGTGAGTCTCAGGGCAGTACATGGATTAATAGAAATGGGTTAAGTTATAAGAGCTAGTTAGTAATAAGCCTGAGCTATCAGCTGAGCATTTTGTAATTAATATAAGCTTCCATGTGTTTATTTGGGACCGGGCGGTAGGGACAGAAAAACTCTGCCTCTGTTTATGGGATTTCTTAAAATCAGGAGGTAAAACAAAACTAACAAACATCCTGAACTAGAATGTTGACTACAACACGGTCTGGTGGATAGGCGTTGATAATCTTAAAATGCAGTTCCATCACTTACTTGCTCTGGTGTTATTTTCCCCATCCTATAGTTAGGACAATACAAGGGATTAGCCAAGGTATTCCTGTAGGCAGCTGCATGCAAGTTCTCAATGACACCTGAAAGACAGAGAAGCAACAGGTAGTCAAATGTATGGATGACTATGGTATTTAAGAGCCAGCAATAAGCCTATACATATCGGATTCAAATTTGCAGAAACCTGAAATTTGCTACCACACAATATCTAGTAATTTTTAAAGCAGTGCCCGTGGAATGCACAGAAAAAAGGAGACTACAAAAAGTTGTCTCTGTCAGACATGAGCATAATTCATTTAATCTGAATCTGACTTTACTTCCAGGTTCCCTCCCTGGGAAATGAGGAAGTTGCTAGGACACAGGGAGCTATGAAAGTGGCAAGCTTAGGTTAATCACTAGCTTGAGGGAGTCAAAAGTTACCACTGACCTGGACTTACTCTTTACTGGTGCCCTGGCCCTGCTGGCCCTGCCTCCTGGCTTCTGTGCCTTCTCTGGAACTATATTTCCTACATCTGTTTATTATTTGGACATACCTCAAGATACCCGGCACTGTGTTAGTTACTAGAAACACAGAGATGATTCAGATATAATAGCTACTCTCAAAATGTTGAGGGGAAAAATTATAAAATAAAATTGTTATAAGTACAGTGTTAGCAGGAAAGTGTGCAGCTGGGCACATGAAACAACAGTAGGAAATGGAAAACAATGAAAGAAAGACAATCTGGGAAGTCTTCTAGAATGACTGAGCAATTCCCAGGTGAGTAATTTGTGAATAGCATAAGATACAAAGAAAAGTCTAATTTGGGGGTGGGAGTATCTGCCACTTTAATAAAACACTGACTGGCCAGTAGCCAGGCAGGAAGTATAGGTGAGACAACCAAACTAAGGATGCTGGGATGAAGAAGGGTAGATAGAGTCAGAGAGATGCTAGCAGACACAGAGGAAGCAGGATGTATAAAATACGAGGTAACGAGCCATGTGGCAGAGGGTAGGTAAGAAATATGGGTTAAAGTGTAAGAGTTAGCTAGTAATAAGCCTGAGCTATGGGCCACACACTTACAATTAATATTAAGTTTTTGTGTGGTTATTTGGGAGTGCTGCCAGAACAGGAAAACTCTGCCTACAAATGACCAAACATTTGGCAACTACACCCACATAAAACCTAAGAGAGCTTGGGAAACAGTTCTAGACACACAGAAATGGAGCCAAGAGCAGCTTCCTAGTCTCATGTCCCTCATGCTGGCTGTGGTACAAGGATGCATTTTCTGGCTGCTGCCTGTAGGCTTGAGTTGCCAGTGAGCCATGAGCTAAGCTGAGTGGCGGGTTCTCATAGTCAAATATAAAACAAAAAATCACCTTTGCTGACTTGTGTACAATGCACAGTCTATACTTGTATTAATATAGATATGTACGTTACCTTTAAAAGTTTATGTATTTTCAGAACAAGGGACCAGACACTAATAAAAACAGATGGCCCAAGTGATCCAGCATCCAGAACGGCTTCAAGGCTGCTGAGAAGATCCAGCCTCACAGAATACTATAGCCAAGACTTAACTATTATCCTAAAATTTCTCAGGGTCCAAAGATTACCAGCATCCCCAAACAACAGGAAGTAGTCTAGAGAATGACACACATTCCCCAAAAATGAGTTATGGATATTTATTATCACTTAAGGGGGTTGGTTACAAGTTGTTATTGAAAAAATTAAACAAAGGAGACTGGACTGCTGGGATCTCATTCTGAAAGGAAAAGGCGGGGGGTATAAAGAAATCATAGGATAAAAAAGTAGATTATTGAATCTACTTTTAAAACAAAACAAAAAACAAAAACAAAAAAACCAACCCCAAAACCCAACTACTAGTCTTTAATATTTCACATTGGTATAGATTTTGGTATACTGATACAAGTTTAAAGTTAATTTTGTTATACTGTATATTTCTATTCTTGTTTGAGGTACTGTGTTTATGCAACTCATAATAGTCAAACTTGCAGCACCAATTTACTTCAGAGAAGATAATGGACACTGAAGAAACTCCATATGGAGGAGTTTGCCTTCCTTATGACAAAAGCTAGCCATTTGGGCAAAAAACCGCTCTTGCCTCAACTGCTGACAGTATGCTGTTCAAACTGTACAAGTAGGACACAAAGAAAAGAGACCGCCTAACTTTGCCAAGACAGGGTAGGACAGTCCTTCAAAATTTCCTGTTTCAGAGAAAAATCTGTCAGATATTCTAGGCCCGTAGGTCAAAGATGGATGCCCCAATGTTACAGAAGAACTTAGGGTAACTGTCCAGGCAGCCAGATGTCCCTGTTGTTAGGTAACATTTCACCTTTCTGGGGTCTTTGATGGAGTTGAAGACTAGACAGTCATAGTTAAAGTTTTCCTTAGTTATGATAAAAGATAAATTAGGTATAAAACTCTAGAGTCACAAAGATAAAATAGATAATAAATTTTTTTTTCCTTAGACAGGGTTTCTCTGTGTAGTTTTGGTGCCTGTCTTGGATCTTGCTCTGTAGACCAGGCTGGCCTGGAACTCACAGAGATTCCGCTTGGCTCTGCCTCCCAAGAGCTGGGATTAATAGCCTAGTAATAATAGAATATTTTCTCTAATTTTGCCAAATACAAATGGACTAGATATTGTAACTGTAATTCTTTTTTTTTTTTTTTTTTTTGTTTTTTCGAGACAGGGTTTCTCTGCGTAGCTTTGCGCCTTTCCTGGAGCTCACTTGGTAGACCAGGCTGGCCTCGAACTCAGAGATCCACCTGGCTCTGCCTCCCGAGTGCTGGGATTAAAGGCGTGCGCCACCACTGCCTGGCCTGTAACTGTAATTCTTACTTGATAACTGTTTTTGTTGTATGTAATTTCACTATGTTCAAGTTAAAACTTTCCTTTTTAATTAGATAAGAAGGGGGAAATGTGGAATATTCTTTTACATTGTGTGAAGATTTGTCACTATGATTGGTTTAATAAACAAGCTGACTGGCCAATAGCTGAACAGAATAAGGTTAGACAGGAGAGTCAAACTGAGAATGCTGAGAAGGAAAAGGGCGGTCAGAGGAGTCGCCAGCAGATGCAGTGAGTTGGACACACAAAATGGCATAGAAGTAAAAGCCACATGGCAGAAGGTAGATGAATAGATATGGGTTAATTTAAGTTGTAAGAGCTAGTCAGTAATAAGTCTGAGCTACCAGCCAAGCATTAGTAATTAATATAAGCCTTTGTGTGGTTACTTGGGACTGGTGGCAAGGGGAAAAAAATCCGCCTACAGGAGCCACTGATAGAAAGAAAAGATGTAAGGGCAGGGAACAACAGTTAGAAAGAAGAAAAGCTCTTCAAAGTCTTCACTGTTAAGGAATGAAAAATGTTTAAGGAGATAGGTATATTTAACCTGATTTGAACATTACACATGTAGACAAGTATCAAAACGTACATGGGTCCGGTTAATAAGCACAATTTTTATATACAAATAATCATAACAAAACTAAGAGAAGGGGGTTGGGGTCAGACGAACACTTTAAAGGCTAGGCAAGAGTGTGGGCTCTAACTTACAAGCTGTTTTTAAAGGACATTCACTTGGTTTTCATAGCAGAAAGATCACTGGCAAGGAATCCGGAGTTGTTGGGTCTAAATTAGTAATCCTAGAGGTGGAGATGAGTACAGCACCAAGAGACATAACAGGATGTTTTGTCAGAATAAAATGAGGGCAGGAACCCTCTTGTTGAAGAGCAGCCACTCTGCACATATAAGTGTGTGTTCTCTCTCTCTCTCTCTCTCTCTCTCTCTCTCTCTCTCTCTCTCTCTCTCTGTTTTTAGAGACAGGGCTTCCCTCTGGTATTCCTGGCTGTCCTTGAACTTGCTCTGCAGGCCAGGCTGGCCTTGAACTCACAGAGATCCACCTGCCTCTGCTTCCCAAGTGCTAAGATTAAAGACATGTGTCACCATAGCCTGGCTCTAAGTCATCTTTTCTACAACTCTGTCATTTGATCACATCCCTCTGTGACACAAAGCATCACCACAAAATATTAGCCACATAAACCTCTCACTAAGTTATGGACAGGTTCTTTCTTGAGAGCCCTGCATTTGGTCCCCAGTGCTATTCAGAGCCATTATAGCTGGTGCTCATTCTTGTCCACTTGTTCATCTTTGCTCCTACCAGAAGCTGTATGATTCTAAAAGTCAGCAGTGTTTGTTTATGGATTTGTTTGGCTAGCCATATCTGTCAAGATTCTATAATCAAACATTACAAATATCAATACAAAAAAGTTATTTTAAGAATTATGGAGTATGTTTTTTCTTAAATTTTTTATTGTGAAAATTTTTTTCATATAATGTATTTTGCTCATGTTCTTCCCACCCAACTTTGTTTCCCCCCACTTTAAAAACAAACAAAACCCAAGAAACACATACACTCCCACAAAAATAGAAATGAAAATAAACAAGCAAAAGACCAATAAGATAAAAAAATGTGGGATGTGTTTTGGAAGGATCCTGTTAAGTGATGACAGCAATAAGTAAGAGTAAATTACAACAGTAGAAGCATTAAAATAAACTGCTGTTGGGTTTGTTCTAAGCAAAACAAAAACAAAAACACAACACAATGAGGGACAGGGAGAGCATGCAGGATTTTACTATCAATTTGCTCACCACCAAATGTGGAAAACAATGCAAATGTTTAGTAATAACAAAACAAACAGGACTCTTAAATAATGGAGCACATTTTGTGTGGTGGTATTGTGTTCCCCAAAATATTGTGCACCCTAATAAACTTATCTGGGATCAGAGGAAAAAAAATTCTTTTCAGGATTCCCTAAAGATGTCTTCACCCCCAGAAAGCAGGAAGTAATTTTAAGAAAACAACGCCCACATTCCCAAGATGTGGGATGGGAGATTTTTGGTCATTTAATGAGTTATGGATATTGTCATTGTTTATGATGGTTGGTTACAAGTTGTTAATTGTTAATGGTCAAGAAAAAAGATGAACAAGGAGATTAGCTTCAGAGTTTTGTTTGAAAAAAAAAAAAGAAAAAGAAAAAAGAATATAGATATGAGGTAGATCACTGAATCTACTCTGAAAAAAAGATAAAGAAATAATAGGATAAATGGGTAGATCATTGAATCTACTCTAAAAAGAAAAAGGGGAAGATATAAAAAATGACAAAAGGTAGATTACTGAATCTATTATGAAAAGAAAAAAGAGAGAATATGGATATGATAAGATAAAAAGGTCAATTATTGAATCTACATTTAAAAAGGTACTACTTGTTTTAAATAGGATAAGTAATGAATTTTTTTGTTGAATTTGTCAAATGTTACTGGACTGGACATTGTTAATATATATAATGGAGTTTTTTATCTGAATCTGTCAAATGTTAATGGACTAGACATCATTAATGTAATTCTTGACTGTATATATTGTATACAGTTATTGGTTTTTCTTGTATTAGTTATAAGCTTTTTTTAAAATTTTAGACAAAAAGGGGAAATGTGGTGGTATTGTGTTCCCCAAAATATTGTGCACCCTAATAAACTTATCTGGTGTCAGAGAACAGGACAGCCACTAGATACAGAGGCTAGAAAATGGTGGTACTCACACATTTAATCCTAGCATTCCAGAGGCAGAAATCCCTATGGATCTCTGTGAGTTCAAGGCCACACTGGAAACAGCTAGGCATGGTGACTCACACACCTTTAATCCCAGGAAGTGAGCCTTTAATCCCAGGGAGTGATGACAGAAAGCAGAAAGATATATAAGGCGTGAAGACCAGAAATTAGAAGCATTTGGCTGGTTAAGCTTTTAGGCTTTTGAGCAGCAGTTTAGCTGAGATTCATTCTGGATGAGGACTTAGAGGCTGGAAGTCTGAGGAAACAGGATCAGCTGAGGAATTGGCAAGGTGAGGTGGCTATGGCTTGTTCTGCATCTTTGATCTTCCAGCATTCACCTCAATACCTAGCCTCAGGTTTGATTTTATTAATAAGAACTTTTAAGATTCATGCTACAATTTTGGGAGGTATTTTCAAGTCCATATAGGTTTTTCTTCACAAATATCTTCTCAAAACTAGTATCTTGGAAGTAATGGAATAGAATTGGCAAATGTACTTACGAGTTTGTGAATTCTGAAAGGCAACAGCTTTGTCAATCTTTAGCTGAGACTGAAGGGCAGCTACTTCCCAACGGCGAAATTCTGGTGCTGTGGTAACATTGAGCAGGAACTCCATCAGAATTTCACTGTAGAAAACAAGTGACGAGGTAAAAAAATGTATGCTTCATACATACCTTCAATCTGACAACTGGTAGGTGGAGGTTGGGGAACTTTGTCTTCCAGGCTAGCCTAAGCTATGGAGTAATACTGTCTTGAAAAATCAAGGCCTTGGGTGGGAGCTCAAGGATAGAATGCTTGCTTGGCATGCCCCAAAGCTCTAGGTCAGTGGTTGTCAACCTTCCTAACATGCAACCCTTTAATGCTGTGGTGACCCCAACCATAAAATTATTTTTGTTGCTACTTCTTAACTGTAATTTTGCTGCTATGAATCGTAATGTAAATAAGTATCTTAGGTGAACCCTGTCAAAGGGCTGCTTGATCCCCAAAGGGGTCATGATCTACAGGTTGAGAACCACTGCTCTAGGTGATCTCCATGACCACAACAAAATGTGAAATCAATATTTAAGATACTAAACTGTAATCTTATTTGTGGCTAGGAGCCTAATCAACACCAGATTTGTGAATAATATTCCAGAATACAAGTAAGGTCACAGTGACAAAGTCAACTGAGTAGCAGCTTAGTCTTTATTTTTTTTAAGTTCGTATCATCATGTTTCATCACGGCATTTTTAAACACATTTTTATTGACCCTCCTCTTTCATCTTCTCCTCTGCTCCTCTGCCCCTCTCGACTTGTACTTTTCCCTAGTCTGTGGCTTCCTTTCTCCTTTCTTGTCAGACATTTTACTGTCACCCTGGCCTTCTCTAACACCTTGTGGTTCCCTTTCCAGTGTCATGAACTACACCCCCACACACATATAAACATTAAAAGCTAGGACCTGCTGAGAGAATTTGGTATTTTCTGAGTCTAGGTCACCTTGATTAATATAAGCTTGGTGGTTTATTTTTTATTTATCTTTTTTAATTAAATTTTTTCATTTCTTTTACATACCCCAACCAGTTTCCCCTCCCTCCTCTCCTCCTGTTCCCTCCCCCTGCCTCCCATCTACCCTCTCCCACGGGCTTGAACAAAGCATGGCACATCAAGTTGAGGCAGGACCAAGCTCCTCCCCCTGTATCAAGGCTGAGCAAGGCAAACCAGTATGGGGAATAGTTTCCCAAAAGCCAGTTTAAGTGCCAAGGACAAGTCCTGATCCCACTGCTAGAAGCCCTACAAACAGACTAACAAGCTTGATATTTCTTCAAAAAGCAGATGTTACTTCTAATTTTATTATAAACTTTTTTCTTTAGATTTAAAAGTTTTATTATGCATAAATGCATAAATTTGAGTTCAGGTACCCGTGGAGGCCAAAAGAAGGCATTAGATCCCCTAGAGGTGGAGTTACAAGCAGTTTTGAGTTTCCAGATGTGGGTGTTGGAACCAAATTTAGGTTCTCTGCAAGAGGAGTATGCATTCTTAACCACGAAACCATCTCTCTGGTCCCTAAACCATTTTTGCAACTTTTTTTTTTGGTTAATATAATAGTGAATTTCATTATGACACATATACAGCATTGTACTATCTATCCCTAGTATCCCCATAAAAGCAGATGTTCTAATATATGCAAGTACTTACATATCATCTCGCATGCCTTCTATAGTGTAAGCCATGTTTTCCCTTGTTGCAGTCACACTGAATTGAAAGTAAATTACAGTAAATAATCTGAATCAGAAAATAGCTTTTTTAATATATATATGTTCTTTGTTAAAGCATCCAATTCTTTGTACTACTAAACAGTGAAAAAATATTTATTCAACTATAATTTTAAAGTATTTTTAAAAAAAGAATGGCAAATAAACCTTTTTAAAAGTAATCAAGTTTTGACACATAGTACGAAATGGATGAACCTTGAGGACCTTATATTAAGTTACTAATGAACATACTTTGTATAATTTGTTCATATAAAGAACAAAATAACAGCAAAATGTAAAGCTAACATTCCAATAAAAAAAGACATCAAAACCAGAAAAAATATGATGGTGGCCAGGGATGAAAGGAATGGGAAGTCACAGTTTATCGGACAGAGTTTCAGCTGAGGACAGTAATGAAGTTCCAGAGTTAGATAGTGGTAATAATTATCAAATGCCTCTTGCCAGGTGGTGGTGGTACACACCTTTAATCCCAACACTCAGGAGGCAGAGCCAGGCCTGTGAGTTCGAGGCCAGCTTGGTCTATAGAGTGAGATCCAGGACAGGCACCAAAGTGACACAGAGAAACCCTGTCTCAAAAACTAGGGGAAAAAAAAGCCTCTCAATGCCACAGAACTATATGTACATTTTAAGTGGCAAGTTTTATGTTCTACATACTTTACAATGAAAAAACAAAAGGACAAATATTCAAGACTTCTTTGTAACCCTTTGATAACAATTCTCTTATTCTTCCTAACTCTAGAAACCATAACCTTAAGTATTTTGTCTTTAAACTCTTTAGGTAGATATACAGATTTATTTCACTTCCTAACTACTCTTTTTTCAAAAAAGATTATTTTATTTATATGTGTGCAGGTGCCTATGAAGGCCAGATGCTGGTGTGAGATCCCTTGGAGCTGGTGTTACAAGATCCCTGGAGGAACAATAGGCATTCTTTTTTTTTTTTTTTTTTTTTTTTTTTTTTGGTTGACAGAGATTTATTTAGATTTCCGGTGAAAAGCGCTATAAAATACAGTGAATAACATGGGGTACAGGGCAGACAGTCTCGCTGCCTGCGTGTGTGGCGTGGCCACGACGTGGAAACCCAAGTGCTACAGGCCAGGCGGCTGCTGTGGACAGCATCATCACACTCCTCGCTCTCTCCACTGGGCTCGTCCCCTGCTGTTTCCACGCAGCTTCCAGAGTGTGTCCAGCAAGGAATAAATGAACGCAAACAGGACTTTTTTTTTTTTTTTAGCTAGTAGAGCGTCTGGGGACCGTGAGCATGCAAGTTCGCGGTTTCTGATATTATAAATAAAAGTCAAACGTGAGGTCACACTTCCCCATCTTCTGTTTATACACTAGGTCAAACTTCTCATTCATGGAGACGGTGAAGATGTCTTTCCATAGCCCGACTCTTCCTGGTTTAGGATTTGGAATCAAGACAATTTATGCTGTGACATGAACCAAATTTATGCAATGCAGTCGGCTCCCCGAGCCCCTGCATCCTCGCCACCTCAAGGCGATCTTCTGAGTAAAGAGGCAATGTGCCCGGCCCACAGGCAGGGCCTCCGCGTTGCAACACTGGTCCACCAGCTGGTGGCAATGCTCGATCAACGACTCCAGCTGGGCCTTGTCACAGGACACACCCAGGAATCTGGCCAGCTGCTCCACCATGGTCACCAGGTCCCGGTGCATGTCTTCATACTTGAGGAAAAGCACATTTGCATCCATGCGATGTTCCCAGAACTCCTGAACGTGCTCAAACCAGGAGCCGTAGCCCAATTTGTCGTTCATGAACCGCCGACAGAACTCCTGGAAGGTGCCTCGGTAGCTCATGGTCCGCAGTGAGCGGTGGAACTGATAATAAGACACAACCAGGTCCTTGGGGTTGCGAGCCATGTAGATGACCTTGGAGTCCCCATTGTGGAGGTCAGAGGGCAGGAAGCGGTAGGGGAGGTGGCTCTTGATGAGCCTGGGAGACGTCAGTTCCTTGATGATGTCCAGACCCGGCTGTGGGTACTCCAGAACTGGCAACTGCTCATCAATGTTCATCAGGCCAATCTCATCAGGGTCGGCGCCCTGGCTCACCAGGTAGACCACCTCCTGCAGCAGGCTTGTACCAGACTTAGGGTAGGTGACGATCCACACGTCGCTGGGCCGCACCGGGAAGTCGGCGATGTCCTCCATCTTCCCGCGGCAGAAGGGCGGCAGCCGCACGCCATGGAACTCGAAGTACTTGCTCTCGAACTCGCCCGGGGTGCCCGGGGTCTCCGCTTCGCTCTCCGCCATGCCGCCGCCCGGCCCGGCCCGCAGCTCCAGGGCGTGACGTCACGGCGCCGGCGCGGGGCTCCCAACAATAGGCATTCTTAACCACAGAGATATTTCTAGCCTCAAACTATTAGTTCTTTATGTTCTACCATGTTCTATTAGTTCTATCATGGCTAGCATTCTTTACCCATTTCCTTGAACTGGACTTTTAGCTTCTAGTCTTTAAAAAACAACACAGGTGTGGCATCCCAGCACCACACTGCTGAAACTCCTGGTTTCCTTTTTGGTGAACGGCCTTTTTCTACCTTTTGTCCCCTCTCCTTTTAGCTTTTCTTTTCTCCCTGATTTATGATTTTTACTTTTCCCAATCAGAAATCTTCTGCATATTGTGTGTACTATAAGTATCAACTCCCAATCAGACACATATATCTACTGTATGCATAGCCATGTTTCACATTTTTTATGACAATTCATCAACTTTCCCTTCTGTTTAAGCAATCTTCACTCCCTTTGCTAACAAAGAGGAGTCACTCTATAAGTGAATATTTCTGTGTCCTCCCAACCCCTTTGAGACAGGATCTTACCGTGTAGTCCTAGCTTACTGTAATCCTGGAGCTTACTGAGATCCACCTGCCTCTGCCTCCCAAGTGCTGTTATTAAACACATATACCACCATGCCCAGCACCCTCTACCCCAAAGACTTTATTTTTAATTATGCGTGTAAGTATGTGTCTGAGAGGGGATTATGTGCACATAAATGTAGCTGACTGTAGGGTCAGAAGGTGTTGAAACAGAGTTAAAGTAGTTGTGAGCTGCCTGATGTGTGTGCTGGGAACCAAACTGGGGTTCTCTGCAGGAACAATGTATCTTTTTAACTCTTCAGCCATTTCTCCAGCCCTGGCTATTTCTTGTTACTATTTAACAAACCTTAATTTACCACCAACTGCTTCAATTCCACGGGTTATCTTGAAAGATGAAGCTCCTTTGGTAGTCTTGAAAAAGAAAGGATGCTTTCCTTAATAGTTGTTCAATGCCAGGTCTGCCACACATCACACTGTATCAAAATCTATGCTCTTAATAATTATTAACAGATCCAAACAGAATTTTACTAAGTAGGTCCGAATTAACGTGTACTTTTTAATAAGAATTATGAGATTCAACAAAATGCACTGCATGCATGTACATATATATATATATATATATATATATATATATATATATATATATATGTGTATTTTTGTTTTGTTTTTCTGAGACCAAGTCTCCTTACAGGGGGGCCTGTAACTTTTAAGTAGGGCAGGAGGTTTACCTCAAACTCTAGAATGGACTTTCCTGCCTCAGCTTTCCAAAGTACTGCAATTACAAGCCACAAGCCACCACACCTGGCTTAGATTTTAATACAAAACATAATTGTGTAAAAATTCCATCAGCAAATAAAAGCTTACTAGACTTGTATATTAGTGACACTTTCTGGGTGTAGTTTCTGACATTATCAGGAGACACAATCTCACTCAAACTTCCTGATCCTCTGACTCTACCGTCTTTCCAAACTTCTGTTTCCTTAGCCTTAGGTGCAGGAATGTTTTGTAGATGTATCCAACAAGGATGACACCAATGGCCATGTCAAAGAGGGGGAAAAAGTCCACGAGGTCTCAATCCTACAATGAACTACAGGCAACTGAAGAAAGCTGGGAATGGAGTAGGTCTTCTTCCCACACAAAAAGCATACCAATTGCTGTCTGGTGACAAATGGTCAGCCTTGAAAACATGCATATAAGTAACATGAAGATTATATTTAAGAATATATGTGTAGAAACATATACATAAATCTAACAGTAACAATTAATGAGAAAAGAGGCCATGAATTTGAAGGAGATCAGGGAGGGTGCATGGCAGAGTTTGGTGGGATGAAAGGGAAGACAGAAATATTTATAATCTCACAGGAGGGGGGAGAGGGAGACTTGAATATGGAAAGTACTATTTTTTTTCCATTTTTGAAAAATTGAAAAATTTCTATTAAAAAATTGTTGCATTCCCTACTGATTTCTTACGCTTCAATACCAGCATCCAATTGGATAATAACAACTGTTGTCTGTGGCCAATATCCTGTAGTTTTTCATTTTATATGATGGGATTTTACAGGGTTGAACAGCAGCCCTGTTTATGTCCACTCAGAATCTGGATATATGACTTCATTAGGAAACAGGGTCTTTGTAAATGAATCAAGGTCAAATCATACTGGATTAGCAGGAGCTCTAAACCCATTATGATAGGTGTCCTCATAAGAGGGCATCTGGACACAAGGACAGACAGAAGTCAGCTAAGTGAGAAGAAAAGTAGGTATTGGAGTGATGCACCTTTAAGATGAGGATTATCTGACGCTAGAAAGAGGCAAGGAAGGATTCTTTCCTATGGAAGTACGGTACTGTTTATGCTTTGACTTACTATAACACCTTGACTTTAACGTCAAGCCTTTAAAAGTTGTAAGAGGATAAATTTCTTGTACCCAGTTTGTGTAAATATGACATAACAGCTCAAGGAAACAAATATAGGGGCATTTCTTTCAGACTTCTGCTGTTTTATCAAAACAAGTTTTGGTGTTGCTCAGGCTAGCCTCAAACTCTTGAACTTCTTGTCTCCATCTCCCAAGAGCTTGGATTATAGGAGTGTACCTCGATGCCTGGGTTGCTTTTATGTGTGCCCACACATACACTCATGGGCCAGCGGAAATAGTAGCCATGTCCTCTGTAGCTTTCTGCCTTAGACCCTTGAGACAGGTCTCCTCTCACTGAACCTGAAGATAGCTTTTTTGACTTGGCTGGTAGACAGCAACCTCACAGGATCTGCCTATCTCTGCCAGGGGTACAGGCGTGCATGGCTAGGACTGGTTTCTTTACATGGGTGCTGGGGTTTGGGATTTTTTCCTTTTTTGTTTTTTTGAGACAGGGTTTCTCTGTGTAGCCCTGGCTGTCCTGGAACTCAGAGATCTACCTACCTATGCCTACTGAGTGCTAAGACTAAAGGCGTGCAGCACTACCGCCCAGCTGGTGCTGATGTTTGAACTCAGGTTCTAATGCTTACATAGCAAGGGCTTTCCTAAACCATCTCCTCAGCCCCTTGTTTTTCTTCTTCCCTACAGGCCTAAGACCACACACCATTTCAAACACTAAAATAATAAAGATACTTACCAAACTAGATGCAAGACGTAGTAAGTGAGAGGTTCCTAAGTTGCTGGAGTCCTCATATCTACTGCCTGCTTTAACGAATAAGCCAATTCTTGATAGAGGAGCATAGTTTTCCAGAGAAGCAATCACCAAACCATTTGGTAATTTGGTAAACTGTAGTTAAGACAGAATAGAGATGTGACCAATGCCTGTCTTTTACTGAAAAAGTAAAGTAGATGTGCTCTCCAGTGAGCAGATCAGTGGGACTAACCTCAAGATCCTCAGGCTGCAGAGATACTCCTCCAGGGGCAGCTGAAGTTTTAACTTTTGGCGCAACTTTGAGGGAATAAAATCTCTAAAAACAACAAAGACAGGTTACGTGTGCTATCACAAGAACAGTCCTTTACATGTAAAAGCATTCCATCAGCAATGCCACATAACACAGTGATCTCATGTAAATCACCGCCTTCATGGGAAGTTCAGACAAGTAACTCATTAATAAGTTTATTAGCCAATCAGTCTACCCAAGCTATTTTTTTCCTGTATTTCTCTTCTTTTCTTCCTTTCCTTTTTTTGAAAAAAATTTGCTACATAGCCCAGGATGACTTCAAGTTCACAATTCCTCTGGGACTACAGGCTTATACTATGCCTGGTCTAAGTCATTCTTTAACTTCTATCTATTCGTGATTTATAGAGAATACTGAGTTCTCAATCTTTTAAAAAACTAAGTATTTTCTTTGTTTTTTAATTATTTCATTAAAGTTTCAAGTATTTCCTTCTAGTTGTAATGTTTTCAAAGTTTTTGAACAATTGGATTGTTATGTCAACACTTTTAAAAATAGATTTCAGCACTATTGCTTCTTCAATCTGTCAGTCTCTTTATTTTCCAGCTAAAATAAGCTCCATCTCCTCGATCATTTTAAGGACCTTTTCTCAAAGCCCTAACATATCTACTGCATTTTTCTCTTTTTATGTGCTACACGAATCATATTCAACCAAGGAAGGCTCTTAGCTTCTTTGACCAAATACCTACACCATCCTAAGATCAACAAGGAATTATTAAATCAACAGCAGATTCTCAGTAAAATATGTAATAACTTTGATGATGGATCTAAAATGCATTGACTTTATTCACATATGCATATATATTTACGAGTTATACATAAGAGCACAAAGTTATTCTGACAGTCCACTTGTGTCTAGGGTTCACAGAGTTACTAATGGACATGCAAGCAAATAAATTTTCATGCTGCCAACACTCAATAAACATGTTGCTGTCCTTTGTCAAAGGACCCTGTAAAGGCCTACAATGCTCCTACTCTGAACCACCTAGTACTGGGCTAATCTGGCTGCTGGTCTTCATTTGCTTTTAGTATTACTAATTTTCCTTCAGCCCTGCTTTTTAATTATGAATCAAAAGGAGCTCTTTGTCATTATCAATTTAGTTTGCTGGATAAGGTGTATGTAGCCACTAGTGATTTTTTGCTGCAATTTCCCAAGATATAATTCCACAATATCCAAGTATAGCAGTTCACATGTGAATAATCCACAGTTCCATTACCAAGCAAGATTTAGGTGTTTCTGGGTAGTGACATTTTAAAAATTATGCCCTTTTCTTGGTTCCTTTCGAGAAAGACTTATCCTCTCAATTGTCATATAATTTCTATTTTGTTTTAATACTACACATGTCAATTTATCCTCATGGAAAGTAAGAAAGACAGTCCCACCCTCAAAAGACTGTTAGCAACTGGTTGGTGTAGGCACAAGGAATACAACTATAGCCTATATCTATACAATTCTACAATACATTTTTGTAAGTAGCATGTTAACAATCATTCCCAAGGTCTGGACTTTTGCATCACTGTCTAGGTCTCAACAGATACCACTGGCATTTTGGCGTTGGCAATTCTATGCTGAACAGGCTGCTGTTGTACAGTTAGATGTTTAGCACCACCTCTGACCTTTAGATGCCAAAGGTCATCTCTCAAAGGGATGTTAGAAACAAAAAGCTCCACATGTAACCGGCTAGTAGGAGCAAATTAGCCCTTGCTGAAATTCAGGTACTCCCTGAATTTCATCTCTTGATAACCGCTGTTTTACAGTGATAACGTGCTGACACATGAGGTGGTCCCTTCTCTGCAACTGACAACTACATCATTTAGCGTTAGGAAGGAGCCTGGAGGAGAGATCAGGAGCCCCCTCAGGAGGAGAGCCTTTAGGTAAGAGACGGAGAAAATCGACCGACAGGAACGAAGGCACCGGCGCTGTGATAAGTGTCGCACCGCATCCATGTATTACTTATTACACTTCGCAAGCACTGGGGACACTGATGCTCCGCGATAAACTCAGGAGCAGAGGCCGCAGCTCGGAACGCAAGCGGCCTGGGTGTCGTCGGCCTCCGCCCTACCTGCTTCTCCGGTGACCTTCAGGAGTCTCCCGAGAGTCGCCCCGCCGCCACTCTCAAGGCCACCCTTCTCTGCCGCTTTCCCGGCGTTGGCTCTCTCCGGCCCACAGGACCGGCTGAACTTCCCCTTGGCCTGAGCCCGCTTCTCCGCCGGGTTCACCTGAAGGGCAGACCCAGGCCTGAGGCCAGGGCCGCACACGCCGCCCCCGACCCCCGAGTGGCCGACAAGCCTCCCCCGCCCGGCCCCACGCGCGCCGTCGTGCTCACCGAGAAGGACCCGGCCCTGCTGAGGAGCTTCATGGCTCTAGCGTGTGCCCTTCCTCACGGTCACCGCCGCCGGTCGCGAAGAAAGATGGTGTCGGAGGACCGAGTTTCCCGGCGTGCCCTGCGAGCTTGCCTACGCCCCCTGGGCCGGGCGACTCTCTACACACGCCGTGCTCCACTGCTCCTGGGGGCGGGGCCGGTCCGGCTCCTGCGGGTGGGAGGCGCCAGCCGCGGTCTAGCAGGCTTCGGGTCCTCTTCCTGTGTTCTTTTCCTGCAAGGCCATGCAGCCTGTAACCTGAACTGCCTCTGCAACCATCACGGTCACTCCAGCTGCGCTGGACTCTCGTCCCGCACCTGCCCGTGAGACCCGGCCTGTCCGTGAACTCGGTGGCACTTCCTGTTCCCCGGGGGTCCACCCTCGCCACCTTTACTGTAGTCCTCACCGACCCGTGAACTTGGTGACCGCCGAGACTGGCGAGACGACTGCCCCCCGTGACAGGTCGACACACTTGTAGGTGGACCCAATGGGATCGTCACCAGTGAGCGCTCAATCTCGTGGAATTTGCGTCCCGGGCTGGGTATCTATGTAGAAAAAGAAATCCTGTTGTTTTCTCGTGAGAGAAATAAGTATTTTGAGTGTGTGTGTGTGTGTGTGTGTGTGTGTGTGTGTGTGTGTGTGTGTCAGTGTCAGTAAGCCTACGTAGAAAAAGAAATCCTGTTGTTTTCTCGTGAAAGAAATACGTATTTTGAGTGAGTGAGTGAGTGTGTGTGTGTGTGTGTGTGTGTGTCAGTGTCAGTAAGTGTGTGTGTGTGTGTGTGTGTGTGTGTGTGTGTGTGTCAGTGTCAGTAAGGCGTAGGCCCCGCTCGTCAGGGACTTAATAGTCTCCTACCACACTACTTGCGTGATTGGGAAACGGACAGTACCAGGTGTCAGTAACTGTGGGCGTTTGTTAGAAATACAGAATCTCCAGTTTCCAGATCGGATCCAAATCTATTTTTACAAGATTCCGAAGTAATTTACATGCACATTAAAGCTTCAGAAAGGCAGATAGTGCAGGCAAGACAAGATAACAGACAAACATGTTCTCTTTCGCTGGTGACTAAATTGTTCTGTGACTACAGTTTGACTAAATGTCGTCCAAGATCCAGTCATTAAATATGTTGCCAACACTTGCCTTCTGGGTGGTCCTCCATAGCAAGGAGAGGTAGAGTTGATCCAGGTGTGGTAATTTACAATATTGGCACAGGAGATGATTTTAAATTAGTACGTGAATGGACACTGATCTACTTAAATGGTTTTATACTTGTTATGGCAAGCAATTCTAGTAATAAACTTCCTCTTTAAGTGCATTTATAAAAGAACAAAAGTTGGCTTTAAAATGTTTAGCTATTGGTGTATGTGTTGAATCCCAGCACTTACCCTCTGGAGGCAGGCTTGCTCTACATAGTGAGTTATGGGTGAGCCAGGCTACATGGTAAGACTGCCTACAAAAACAAACAAAAAGAAGCAAAAAGAAAACAATAAAACAAAACAAAAATGTTTAACTTTTGGTGATACATATGTATGGCACAAATCATTAGTGTGTCACACTATTGAGTCAAATTTGAGAACTACTGCTCCCATTAAGCCACATAACTGCTTAAAAATTTTAAATGATGCAGTCACTGCCTTAACTTGGGTGTACCCTCATCATGCCACAGTTCAGGCCAGCACATACACATACCCTATACCTGTTTGTTAAGGTCCCTTTATTCTTAGCTTATAACACTATCCATACAAGAAACTGTGACCCAAATATCCTAAAAGGGAAAAATTCTGTCCAAAATGTGGTATAATTCATGGTACCTGCTGTGTAAATAAAAGTCTCGTTATTTTATGGTTTAGATTGCAGATTTGTCTATTTAGCTCTAAGCTCCAAAGCGGGAGCACCTTCTGGACAGACGGCCACTTTCCATATGTCAGGCCCTACACAGCACTATAACTGCTGCGTATATGGAGGCTTCTGCCATAAAACTCTTAACATTTTATTGCAGGTGAAAAGAGTCATTGAAATTCTTTCAACATAGAATTTGAAAGCCCTGACCTTTATGGCTGAGTTCTCTTAGAGACCTTTGTCTTTTATTCTGGCAGGTTTTCATGGGGAGCATTCTAAACTATCAGGCAAGTTCAAATCTTGTTGCAGGAAGAGATTGGTTTCCTTTCTTGCTACCAGGCAAGCGCTATAGGCAAAGCGCCGTTCATTGATTCTTTTTTTTCCTTCTATTTTATTGATTTCAGCACTGAGTTTGATCATTTCTTGCCATCTACTCCTAGGTATTATTTCTTCTTTTTGTTCTGGAGTTTTCAGGTTAATAATGTGAGATACCTCTGTTTCTTTATGTAGGCACTTAGTGTTATGAACATGAGAACCACCATCATCGTGTCCCACGGGTTTGAGGAATGTTGTGCATTCATTTTCATTCAGTTATACAAAGTTGTTTTATTTTTTTCTTGACTCATTTTTCATCAGTAGTGAATTGTTCAGTTTTCATGAGTTTGTAAGTTTTTTGTTGTTGATATCCAGTGTTGTTTAATCTGTG
The DNA here is from genome assembly GCF_049852395.1 of Peromyscus maniculatus bairdii. Taxonomy (NCBI): domain Eukaryota; kingdom Metazoa; phylum Chordata; class Mammalia; order Rodentia; family Cricetidae; genus Peromyscus; species Peromyscus maniculatus. The sequence continues at coordinate 130,713,022 of NC_134852.1, read as the reverse complement.
GAGGTCAGATAGGATGCAGGATGTTATTTCAGTTTTCTTGTATCTGTTGAAACTTGCTTTGTATCCAAGTACATGGTCAATTTTAGAGAAAGTTTCATGAATATAGCGAGAAATCCAAGGGAGTGTGCTTAAGGGCTATAGGGAGTTTATTAGGATATAAATTGGAGAGAACAACTCACTAAACAGAATAAGGCAAATAAGGCAAATAAGTCATCGCCGAGTCCTGGAAGGCTGATGTCCTGTGCCACGATGCTCCTGCCACCTTAGTCAGTCCACACAATCCAAGTCCATGAGGGAGAGAAGACAGTGAGGCTTATGTGCCCCTCAGGTCTTAAGCTAGCCCCAAGGCCATGCCCTAGGGGCTGGTACCTCAAGGTCATTAGGTGGAACAGGTACCCATTACCCATGAGCTGCTGAGAAGAAGGTATATTCTTGTGTGTTTGGGTGAAATGTTCTGTAAATATCTGCTAGCTACATTTGGTTTATTATGTCATTTACCTCCAGAATTTCTGTTTAGGTTTTACCCGGATGACCTGTCTATTGGCTGGAATTAGATATTGAAGTCACCTGTTGCCACTGTGAGGGTCATTATGTGATTTTAGCTGTGGTAGTGTTTCTTTTATGAATGTTGATGCCGTTGTGTTTGGGCCATAGATGTTAAGAATTGCAATGTCCTCTTGGTGAATTTTCCTTTGATGAGTATGAAGTGTTCTTCCTTATCTCTTTTGATTAGTTTTGATTTGAAGTCTATTTTGTCAGATATTAAAATGGCTATACTGGCTTGCTTCCTGGGTACATTTGATTGGAATATCTTTTTCCATCCTTTTACTCTGAAGAGAAAGCTTTGATGCTAAGTTGTGTTCTTTGGATGCAGCAGAAGGATGGATCCTGTTTTTTGAATCCAGTCTGTTGGCCTGTGTCTTTTTATTGGGGAATTGAGAACATCGAGATTGAGAATTATCAATGAACAATGTTTGTTGATTCTTGTTATTTTGTTGTTGTGGTATGGGTCCCCCCCCCCCCATAGGTATAGGCCTCTCAGATCAGCATGGGCCCAGCAACAGCGTGATCTCCAGACTCCAACATGGTCCCTGGTAGTGGTAGAGACCCTGAGTAGTCACATGGCCCCCAGTGGCAGAAAGAGCCACAGACATCAATACAGACTCTGGCCTTGGCAGGGGCACAGACCCAGACATGGCCCTCTGCCACAGCTCGGCCCAGATGTCAGCATGGCCCCAGGTAGCAGCTCAGGCCACCCCTATCTGCATGGCAGCATGATCCTTGGGCATAAACATATCCTCAGTTGTCAGTTCAGACTCCGGGTATCTTCACTGCCCTCAACACAGACCCTGGCTGCCAAGGGGCCATGGACACAGACATGGCCCTCAGTAGCAGCCCTGGCCCAGACAGCTCCATGGGTGGCAGTGCAGGCCACTCAGATCAGTATGGTCCCGGCAGCTGCACATCCCTTGGACCCCAACATGGTTACAGGTGGCGACCAGAAAGCTGGGCATCCTTGTGGCCTTTGGTGGGAACTTGGGCCATGGACCACAGATCCAGACATGGTCCTCAGCAGCCTCTTGGGCCCAGATGTCACCATCGCCCGGGGTTACTGCACAGACCTCTCAGATTGGCATCACCCTGGCTGCAAGGTGGTCTTCAGACAACAACATGGCCCCAGGTGGCAGCCCAGACCTTGTGCATCCACACAGCCTTCAATGGTACCAGGAGCCATGGATATCATCACAGACCCTGGCTGCAGGAGGGCCACAGACCCAGATATGGCTTCTGGCTACAGCCGAGCCTGGATGCCACCATGGCCCCAGGTGGTAGCACAGTCCACCCCAATCTGTATGCCCCCAGTGACAGCATGACCCTTGGGCACCAATATGGCCTCCGGTGTTGTCCCATATCCCAGGTATCTGCACAGCCTTCGGTGGTAGCAGGAGCCACTGACATCAACACAGATCCTGGCTGCAGTAGGGCCATGGGTCCAGACATGGCCCCTTGGCTGCACTAGGGCCCATTTGACACCCTGGCCCCAGGTGGCAGTGTAGTCCACTCAGATCAGGATGGCCCTTGCAGTGGCATGGCCCTTGGACACTCATGTGGCCACATGTAGTGGCCTAAACTCCAGGCGTCCTCATGGCCTTCAGTGGTAACAGGAGCCGTGGACAGACCATAGCTGTGGCAGGGCCACAGACCCAGACATGGACCTTGACAGCAGCCCAGGACTGGGTGTTACCATGACCCCAGATGGCAATCAGGCATCCCACATCAGCCCATTCCTCACCTCTACAGATCCATCTCTCTCCACAGGACATGAACCTCTCCACCTCTCTCTCCCGCCCATGTCCCTCCATACATCCTCACCATAATGGCACCCGACTGCTGGTGTCTTGTGGCGGCCGGGCGGGCCCTTAGCTTCTTCCTGCCCGCCGAGGTGGCACTTGTGAGTCCATTGGTGCCACTCAGTCCTAGAGGCACTGCTCAGGGCAAACCGTGGTAGTAGGTGAACACTCTAATATTAAGACATTTTCAAAAGAGTTAAGCAGAAAAAATGAAATTCCTTCAGCAAAAGTTGTTTTTCTTCGAGGAAAGGGCTATGAATCAATGTTTAAAAGTATAAAAATTCAAAATTCTCTAAGTTTGCTGGAGCTATAACGACTGTAACACATCAAAGCACTGACTGTGGGCAGAGTGATGTCCACGTCTGCAGGTGCATTTATACTGGTAAATACTGGGAAAGGAAAGGAAGCCACCATCAAAATGACTTTTAATTCTAGCAAACAATGAATGACAACTTGGCTGTTTGGATTCTGTTCAAGTGGCTGGAATTTGAGGTACGTAATCCATGTTTTCACTTGTAAAATACACTAAAAAATTAGTTTATGCCAAGAAACAGCTTAAAAATAGGATTAAAACACTGTGTGTGTGTGTGTGTGTGTGTGTGTGTGTGTGTGTGTGTGTGTGTGTGTGTACATGGACACGCTTATATACAGCTACACTTGGAGGCTAGAAGAGGGTGTTAGATCCCTTGAGCTGGAGTTACAGGCAGTTGTGAGTCACCTGACTTGTGGATGCTGGGAATTGAATTCTCATCCTCTGCAAGAACAGCAAGTGCTCTTAACCACTGAGCCATATCTCCAGCCTCTAAATACAGGATTTTAATCATATGATACGAAAACATATTCCTTCAGTACAGTTATCACATGGTGTATTTAATGGGAAACTACTAAAATGTTATATAAACAGTCATTAAAATGTATTCTTTCAGAAAAATAAATTTATTTTCAATCTGTACATATTTTTGTTATCTCTCTAAAGTAGATTTTGACTTGTTATTTAGATCCTGAAGGATAAGCTTCCAAGGACCAACACTCAATTTCAGCTGCCGCTATAAAGAAAAAGTGAAAATTAATCGTTACCTTAGAGACTTCACAGTTAACAGCAGGAGTCAGAAAAAAAAAAGACTGAGCATCTTATAATAAATAAAAATAATGAATGTGTATGTACCACTACAATACAAAACTAAAATTAATATAATTTGCTCATCTATACACACTGAATTAATTACCATCAAGGCTGAGTGTCAGCAAGCCTTCCCATTCTTCACTCATTTACTCGGAGACCATGTACTAAGCTACTGTGATGAGTACTGAGAAGATGAGAGAAGGTATACTCCAACTCTCAATAATCATTTCATCCCCATATCAGATGGACATGCTGTTTCTGTACAGAGCCATAGATTCTTTGACAGGTAAAATACAGGAACCACTGCAACACTCAGAGGGATGTACATGCCAGTGTTGTGTTGATACTGTAGCCTCTTTGGTGTAGGTGTTGTATATAAGCTGATCCCGGGGAATAAAGGGAAAGCCACGCTAACACTAGAGTCGAGGAAGAACACAGCCAGTCCGTGAATACTAAAGGCAGGAGCAGCTGGCCAAAGTAGGTGAGTGGTGAGCGAGAAGGCAGAATAACCTGAGAACAACCATTCTGATTTGTGTATTTCTAGTCTTCATAAGGAAATCAGCACTTCCTTTTCCAGGCAAAAGGTAAGCCAATGAGAAATAAGTAATGGGATTTAGAATGATACTTGTCAAGTGACAACTTAGGAAGTGTGATTGATTGACTAAGAATCAATGGATGATTGTTGTAGTTTTTGAGGAGGTTGACTGCAGATGTTAATGAGTTGTTGAGGAAGAATGAAAAAGAGGTTTTGAAAAGCCATGGAGCGACAGAAATGCAGGATGAACAGTGCTCACGAGGGGTGCCTGCTTTTGCGTGCCTTTAATGTAGACTCTACAAACCAAAGGGCAGGGAGGCCATTTGCTACTTAGATTTGTTTTGTAAATGTAGTCTAAATTGAACACATACATATTGGCAACATACCTTTATTCACCTTTTCAGTTATGTTTTTTACCATTTTTTGCTGCTCCTGAAATGTTAGATTTTATAATGTTAAAATCAAACATGATATTGTGGGAATTATATATCACCTAAAATAAATCTTTTATGAGCCCTCAAAACCTTTTAAAGTAGAAGCTTCTTAAAATATATACATATGTGAAAGAAATCTAAATGGAATCACCAAATAATGGGGGAGATAAAGCCCCAACTATACATCTCTTGCCACCAAGGGAAACCTCCAGTACCAGGAATGAGTTACATATAACCAAGTTGTTGATCAAAGGGGTCTCATGGAAACCCCTAAACAACTCAGGCTATTACCAAAGCTATTGGTTGCTCTCTACAAACTGATGGTAAGGCCCTATTGCTAGAGACAATACCTACATATCTCACTGAACCTGGAGAAGTTGAGCTGATGGCTAACTAGAGCCTTTATCTCTACTGACTAGTGTTTACGGTATTGGGAAGGACTCTGCATGCCACCAGAGGAGAAAAGTAAACACCAACCCAGCTACAAACCCTTTGAACTGCAGTGGTGGTGTGCCTGCAGGATAAAGTGGTGTAACAGTGGCACAAATGTTGTGGGAGTAACCAACTACTATCTGGTTAGAGTTAAGTCCCATTCTATGAGAGGGAATGTGTCCCAGTTATTATTGCTGTGATGAAACACCATGACTGAAAGCAAATTGGGGAGGAGGGTTTATTAGGCTCACATTTCCACGTTGCTGTTCATCATTGGAGGAAGTCAGGATAGGAATTCAAGCAGGGTAGGAAGCTGGAGCAGGAGATAATGCAGAGGCCATGGAGGGGTGCTGCTTACTGGCTTGCTCATCATAGCTTGCTTAGATTGCTTATAGATTCCAGGAGCACCAGCCCAGGGATAGCACCACCCACAATTGGCAGGGCCCTCCCTCCTCAGTCCCTAATTAAGAAAATGCCTACAGCTGGATCTTATGGAGGCATTTTCCTAACTGAGGTTCCCTCCTTTTAGACGACTCTAGCTCATGTCAATTTGTCATAAAACTAGCTAGGACAGAACCCAAGCCTGACACTGCTTGGGTAGCCAAGAAGCTGAGACTAGATAGGCCATGGACCCAGGGGGAAACCAAATACTATTGTTCTGCTAGAAGAACTTAACAACAAAATGACTCTTAACAACATTCTGCTATCCTCATAGATCAGTGCCTCACTCAGCCGTCAGCAGAGAAGCTTCCTCCTGCATTACATGAGAACTAATACTGAAACCCATAAATGAACAATGTACAGAGTGAGAGACCTGAGAACACTCATTGCTACATGGGATGTGTTCATCAAACTCCTCCCTTCAGGGCTCAGGCAGCTGTGTGGAAGAGGAGGCAGAAAGATTGGAAGAGGCAGAGGGGATGGATGACACCAAGGAAACAGTGTCTTCTAATCACAACAGGACGGACACACATGAGCTCACAGAGACTGACATGACAGCATGCACAGGGCTTGCCAGGTCTAAGTCAGATGGAGTTCTAGCACTGAGGGCAAGAAGTGGACACAAGCCTCCATCACTAACCAAGATGCTCTCTCCAATTGACAACTGCTTGCAAAGGGAAAATGACTATATGTGTTACCTTGTTTAGAATAATTGGGTAACAAGTACTGTAAATATTGGTCTATTAAACATTATTTTACAGGAGAATGTTCTATCATATTAATACAATGGCGAGTATCCAGTCTTACTTTATGGTACACAGATTAGCTGATGAATCTTAGTAAAATTCTGTGCCTTATAAAACTTTGCTAAGATTTTTCACTTCTGTAGGTTTTAAAAATAAGTATTCCACTGTACTTTGGATAGTAATGAGAAAGAATGCATGCTCTGTGTTGTCATAGTCTTCATGGACTCCTGAGTATAGAAAGGGAGGAAATGGCTTGTCACATGAGTTCTGTTGGTGGAGGTTTAAAAACCATGTCCTCTAGATTACAGCTATACAATTATTAACATGGGATTGCAGAAAATTCATTTGAGAAAAAGGATAGATAGGTTGAAACCAGTTTTCAGATGAGATCTGACGGGTTCAGGGTGGTATGAAATAGATTCAGGCTAGTTTTCAAACTTATCTTTCTCTGATTTCTGATTTTCAAGAATTGGAAACAAGAATAATAATCTGCAACTCTTGAGGGGCAGAGGTTTTGACTCATTTGGGAGAGTGCTTGGTTGGCATGCATGAAGTCCTGGGATCCCTGTACCACACAAAATGGGGCTTGTTGGCAAGCCATAATCCCACAGCTGGGAGGTGGAGGAAGCAGATCAGAAGTGAAGGTCATCTCCAACTGCATAACAAGTTCCAGGCCAGCCTGGGATACATGAAATCTTGTCTTAACAAAGTTCTAAAACATAAAATTCTTTAGTTATAGCTGAATTGTTTTCAAAAATAAGAACCAATTTTTAAAACAGCTGACTAATTACAGTTAGCTAATTATAGAATAAGTGAGATGCTATACTCTATATTGTATTACCCCATTTAAATTGTTATTACTTAAATCTTTGGATAAAAGCTGTTGTCTTATTAATGCCCTCAATAGGGTCTAACATAGTACTCCTAACACAGTAAATACTTTGTGATGATAATAAGGAAGTGATATGTAATATCTATAAATTTTTGGTGTGAAAATTTCTTTGACAGATTTTTTTTTTTTACTTTTTTTAACTTATTGATTCTTTGTGGATTTTCACATCATGCATTCCGTTCCCACTTATCTCCCCATCTCCTCAAATTTGCCCTCTGCCCTTGCAACCCCCCCCCAATCAAAACCAAATTTAAAAGAAAAACCAAAAAACCAAACCAAACAAAAACAAACAAAAAAAGAAGAGGAAGAATCTTGACGTGGAAACTGTAGTTGGCCCACTGAAATACAGTTTACCCTTTAGTTCATTCATGTTTACTTAAGTATTCATTGCCATGAGTCATTGATCTGGCTCAGGCCTCTAGTTTCTGCTGCACCTCTGAAAGTGGGCTCTCACTGGGGCTCCTCTTGGAAATCCTGTTGTCCTGTGTTATGGAAATCCTGCTGTTTTGAATCTGTAGGTTCGTCCCCTTCACATGCTCCAACAGTTCACAAATGTTGGGATGGACCAACTCATAGTCCTGATTCTGTGCCTGGGTGGTAGCTGGGCCGGTCAGCTTGCTAGCTTTCGCTCATCATCACTACTTGGACAAGCTCTCCAGCCTCAGCCAGCTCACCCAATGTAGCCTACAGCAAGGACTTGGGGCCAGTTCTTCTGCTCTTGGGCCCTCAGATCTGGATCCCCCCTCACTCATATCACCAGGACCAGCTCCTCTGTTTTGCCCAGGCAAGGTACAGGGCCCTCTCTCCTGATTGCTGTAGGGGCATGAAAGAGGGTGGGGTGGGGTGGGGTCAGCTCAGCTCCTTTGCTCTCATGCCCTCAGGGCTGGCAATCTGTGTCCTGAGACAGGGTCAGCTCTAGTGTGCATCCCAGGAAAGGTGCACACCTATGGTGAGGGGTGGGTCCATCTTTTCTGTCCTGAGAGCTGGGGGTGGGGGTGGAGAGGCAAGCTCTCCCCTGATGGGTAGGGCCAGCTCTCCTGCTGCACTATGAAGTGAGGGCCAGGGCCAGTGAAGGGCGGGGTCAGCTCATCACAGCATGGTTCCGATGACCTCTATGCTAACACAGGCCATGGACATGGCCACAGACCCTAGCTGCAACAGGACTAAGGACTCAGACATGGCCCTTGGCAACAGCTTGGCCTGGATACACCATGGCCCCAGTGGCAGCAGAGGCCACTTATAACATGGCCCTGGTGGCTGCATAGTCCACGGGCACCAACATGGTTCGAGGTGGCTGACCAGACCCTGGCTATCCACGTGGCCCTCAGTGACAACAGGAGCCCAGGACATCAACTCAGACCCTGGTTGCTGTAGGGCCATGGACCCAGACATGGCCCCTGCAGCGGCCCTGGCAGATGACACCATGGCCCCAGGTGACAGTGCAGGTCACTCAGATCAGGATGTTCCTGATGGCAGGGTGGTCCTCGATGTCCTCATGGCCACAGATTGCAGTGACAGACTTCCTAATATTTCCTTTCCATGACACTCCTATGACAACGGCATTAGAGACTAGTCTTGTAAATGGAATAGCTAAATAGATGAAAGGAAACTTCACCGAAATTATTAACAAACCAGATATGATGACACACACCTGTAATCTTAGCACTTTGGAGGTGGAGGTGGGAAGATCATAGTTCAAGATCAGCCCGGGCTACATAGAGAGTTTGCTGCAAGCCTGGGCAATCAATATAGCAAGTCTTAGTGTCAAGGAAAATCAAAACAGCCAACCAAATTATTTCAGTACAGAAACTGTTTCAAGGTATTCCTCAGTGATTATGCAGACATATCTCTGCGTATTGATAAAAGAATGTTTTGAATCTCTTCCTTCCTCCCTCCCTCCCTCCCTCTCTCTCTTTCTTTCTTTCTTTTTTTTGAGACATGGTTTCTCAGTGTAGCCCTGGCTGTCCAGGAACTAGCTCTGTAGACCAGGTTGACCTCAAACTGCCTGTCTCTGCCTCTTGAGCGCTGGGATTAAAGGCAAACACCACCAGTTCCCAGTTTGAATCTCTCTTAATTCTAGCACGATGTGGCAAACTAACACCCCACAAGGAAACATTAGATCTACATATTACAACTATTAGGATAGTGTTATTTATGCTTCAACTTAGCTAGAGATACTGAAGTAGAGGAGAGCTCGGGGCTTTGGTGGCGTCCCCGGGCTGCAAGCATGATGGTTGTTCCCAGGGTGCTGGTAGGGCAGCTGGCACTGAAGGCAGAGTATTGGGCAGGAGCTGGAGCTTGTGTGGGTCCTGCCCCAGCCTTGCTGCCCAGCTGCACAATCACGCCGACTCCGAACAACCACAATCTGTGCTGCCCACGCAGTTCATGCTGATGTCCCTGGTCCATGTAGATGTCTGCCTGTGATCCATGCTGCTGCTGGAGGCCATGCTGGTGTCCATGGTCCATGTTGCCACTGGAGGTTTCTGGAGGCCAGAAACCACGAGGAAGTCTATGAGCCATGCTTCCGCAGTTGCCATGAGTAAGGAAGCTTCTTTTTGCAGTGGTGTCTATGACTGCAGACTCACAACTGAGAATGAGAGACACTGAAGGCTTCTATGACAGTCTTCCCACGTTCCCCCCAAACCCCCTCAAAAAGAGAAACCTTCCACACAGGAAGGTATTGAAGAGAGTCCTGAAGAATTGTGATAGGGATGCTGAAGTGGAGCTCTTCACAGTTGATGGCTTCTGTGAGGGCAGGAGAATTCATTTTTCTCTAAGGGACTGGCCACTGGGAGTTTGACCATGTTCCAATGAGTATATGGGCAACACAAATTGGAATTGATGTTTTTTTGTTTTGTTTTGTTTTGTTTTGGTGGGGGAGGGTGTAAGGGGGAATGGGAAGTGAGTGTGATCTGGGTGCATTGTATGAAATTCCCAAATAATTAATAAAAATATTTTTTTGGGCTGGGCGGTGGTGGCGCACGCCTTTAATCCCAGCACTCAGGAGGCAGAGCCAGGCAGATCTCTGTGAGTTCGAAGCCAGCCTGGGCTACCAAGTGAGTTCCAGGAAAGGCGCAAAGCTACACAGAGAAACCCTGTCTTGAAAAACCAAATATATATATATTAGGGGGGAAGAAACACTAAAATAACCCTTTCCCCTTTACTTTATGAAAGTAAAATAGCCCTGCCTCCTAAAGTTTCCTCTGTATTGTGTGCACATTTACATACCCATCCATTATACTCTTATAACGTGACACAGAACTTGATTTTGCTGGTGGGAACTAATGAGAACATTTTGCATTTTTACCATGTACAACAATTTACAGAAATATTCAGCTTTCTCGTGTGTGTGTGTGTGTGTGTGTGTGTGTGTGTGTGTTCATGTGTCTGTAGTTGTGTATGCACATATGTGCATGTAGAAGCCAGAAGCCAGCCTCTGGAACTGCCTGGCTAGTTTTTAAAAATGTGTGTGTGTGTGGTGAATGCATGTGTGTATATGTGTGTGTGTGGTGAATGCATGTGTGTATATGTGTGTGTGCAGGTGAACTCCTCTGTGTGTGGGTGTGGAAGCCAGAAGCTGAACTCTGGTATTCTCCTCCCTCACTCCCCAACCTCGTTATTGAGACAAGCTCTCCTTCTGGATCTTGTCTGTTGTCTGTGACTGGCTGGACTGACTGGCCAGGGAGCTCCCCCTGTCTCCCCCCCAGCACTGGGGTGGCAGGGATGTGCTGCCACACCTGGCTCCTTCTGTGGGTGGTGGGCATCCAAATCCAGGCTTCCTGCTTGTGCAGCAGGCACTTCACCCCCTGAGACATCCCTCCAGCCTTCCCTTCTCTTTTCTGTGTGCACAAGTCCAATTTCATGACTCTCTTGCTTTCTTCTAAAAATCTGAAACTGAGCTAACAAATGATAAAAAACACCAGCTGACTCGGATATTATCATCTCCCATATCAAAACACTCATTTAAACTTGCTCTTCTTTCACCTATTTCATTGTTCTGGTGTCTTAGAAAACTTAGATATTTCTTCTATTGTGTTGTTAGGATATGAGGACTAGTAAAAGTAAAGGTTGAGACTGACTTTACCACAGGCTTGAGTTAAGCTTCTGTGCGTGAAAATACCATCAAGACAGTGTATGCTGGTGGAACAGACATTTCATTAACAAATTAACACACAGTGAAAACAAGTTTGGTTTTCTGTTTTGTTTTGTTTTTGTTTTTCAAGGTTGGGTTTCCTTGTGTAGCCTGTCTTGGAACTCACTCTGTAAATCAGGCTGGCTTCGAACTCACAGAGAACTGCCTGCCTCTGCCTCCCAAGTGCTAGGTTTAAAGACTTGCACCACCACCTCCTGGTTTGAAAATGATTTTTCAAAAAAAATTATTCACATTTTATTCAGACTAATATTTTGTCAAAAAATTGTCAAATACAATCAAATGTCTGGAATAGGACCAAGTATAGTTGACTTGAATTTTTTCCTTACCACTTCTACAATAGCTTGCCATTGTGGGAACCACTTAAAATTTTTATGAATGAAATGACATGGTTTATTAAATTCATCCTCTTACACCTTTGTCTTAGTTTATTTTCTATTGCTATGACAAACACCATGGCCAAAAGCAACTTGGGGAGGAATCGTTCATGTTATGCTTCCAGTCACAGTCCATCATTGAGCAAGTCAGAGCCAAAACTCAAGGCAGGAACCTAGGGGCAGGAACTGAAGCAGAAGCCATTGGAGGGTGATGCTTAAGGGTTTGCTCCTCATGGCTTGCTCTGCTTACTTTATTACACTACCCAGGACCATCTATCTGCCCAGGGGTGGCACTACCCACAGTGGATGGGACCTCCTACATCAATCATTAATCAAGACAAGACAATACCCTGTGGACTTGCCTACAGGCAATCTGATGCAGGTATTTTCTCAATTAAGGTTCCTCTTCCCAGATGACCCTAGCTTGTGTTAAGTTGACCAAATACTAACCGTCATGCATCTCCAGGGGAGATGGGGATTACATGCAGCTTTACAGAAGAGTCTGATAGAATTTATTCTATGTGATGGCAGTTGCTATTTAAAGACTGTCTATTGCTGCCACCTTATTCTTTTGTTTCAGGGAAGGCAGAGTGGAGAGCCTTAGGTGAACTGCATTAAAAATCCAGTATTTGAACCAAAAGAGCAACACTAGATCTCTCTCTCTCATATATATGTGTGTGTGTATGCATGTATAAATAATATTATGCATATAGGCATACACACATATAATGGGTTAAACAGCCATTCTCAAAAGGACAAGTGTCATATGCTTTCTTTCACTTGTGGATCCCAGATTTCATTTTATTTTGGTCCCTTAATTTTAGCTACATAAAGTCACGTTTACATGACATGAAAGTAGAAGTAAAACTGAGGGGAGGGGAAGAGAATGAAGGCAGGAAACGGGACTATGTTAAATGTATAATATATACTTGTATGAAAACTTCAAAAAATAAATTAATTAAAATGGGCCAAATACGATGATGTAAGAGCTGTACTTTGAGACTATTAGGAGAGAACTTAGGGGAACAGTTAAGGACAGAGTGACAGGCAATGACTTCCAAATAGGATTCCAACAGCTCAGGAAATAATCACAAAAATGGACAAATGGCTACATAAAATTAAAAACGTAGGGCTAAGAATGTGGCTCAGAAGTAGAATGCTTTCCTGGTATCGTAGAAAAAGAGAAAGAACTCTTAGGCACACCAACAGGAAAAATTAAGTATCAAGAGAGGCAGATCATTGAAAGGGGAAAACCTTCATCACTTCTTCATCTAACAAGAAGCTGATACTTAGCATAATAAAGAACTAAAAATAAATATCAAAAGAACAAATAAACCAGCAAATATAGGGAGTGGTTAGACACTTTCAAATAAACATGCAGAAATGTCTAATTAATACCTGGAGCATGTCCAATATCTTCAGCAATCGAGGAAATAAAAATTAGAAGGACACTGCAAACCCATTCAGACACACCAAAACGGGACATGTTGGTGAGGATGTGGGGGACAGGAACCCTTAAAAACTACATTGGAATTGTGTAATACTTTAGGATCTCCGCAACCACTTATGTATTATCCACAATTCCCTTTTCTCTCTCCTCCAGCAGAGCAAGATACCCAAAGAAAGAAGGCCAAAGGGAAGAACATGGCCTGGACCCTGCTGTCGTGAAGAAGCAGGAGGTCAAAAAAGTGGTGAATCCTTTGTTTGAGAAAAGGTCTAAGAACTTCAGCATTGGGCAGGACATCCAGCCCCAAAGAGATCTCATACAGTTGGTCAAATCCACCTGCTTTCCCACCCCTGCCTGCTGTATTAGGCTGTGGCAGCAAAGGGCCATCCTCTGTAGGCAGTTCCAAGAACCTCCTGCTGTTAACCATTTCCCCCAGGCCCGGGACTGGCAAAGAGCTACCCAGATACTTAAGCTCAGATACATAAAAATGAAAATAAATTTTCATTTTTATGAAATTTTTATTTTCTTCTTAGAGAACACTGACTACTGGGACCTTTACTGAACATGCATAAGTCAACTAAACAGTTTAATATCTTGTCAAATGAAAAGAATTAACGTTACTATCAGATAACAGAGTTGGGATGCCAAAGAACAGAAGAGAATACAACTTACCTTGAGCAGACTCCCCTGCATAGGCTCAGAAAGCTGAAGGCTGGATATTGAAGGCTCTGGGTTTCTGCTTGTAATGAAGCTAGGGTTGCATTTTATACAAGTACTATGCTTTGTGACACCAGGACATTTGGGGACAGGCCGTGTACTAAGAGCTCTCTGTAAAGTTCTGTTCTCTTCTGTCACCAGCAGAATGTCGGCTCTGACTTTACTCAGTTTGCTGTTCGTCCTGTGAAGGTTGCAGAGGGGCAAACACAGTAGGGCTCTTACTCCCCAAATGAGTCGTGCTCTTCAGAAAGCACCTCATATTTCCTCTTGCTAATGTCTTAAAGCTGAAAACATCTTGGAGCACACCTTCGGCACTTAAATTCCTTCTAAAGAAGTACATCTACTTCTAAGTTAAGAAGTAAATTCAGAGTAGGAGAGAGATGAACACCTGCCAATGATGAGATGATGCTATGCTCATAGTCTTTACTGAAGAGACCCTGGCGCACTTGAATATGTGACTCTGCCAGGCCTTGCCCTTCTTCCCCTCCCCCATTCCCTCTGCCTTGCTAAAAACCATTAGACTACATGCCTAAAGCTAAGCCATCAAGGCCTGTTCCCTTATTTGGGTACTTTATGCCAGTCTCATTCCTGAGGATAAGTACCACAGTCCAGCAGTCAAAAGCCCCCTTTGGTTCACCCAATTAACATGCCCAATCAAATCCTAGCCCATTCTAACACAGACCTCCCCTTTTCTTCCTCTTAAAAATTACACCTGCAAGGTCATTTGCTGCTGTTTTCTGCCTGAGTCAGAAAGCAGCCACTTTAATTTTTCTTTCCCACTTAATAAATGATCTCTCTGTGAAAACAGGTGTTCGGGTGTGGTTTGTGCCTAATCTGGGGTCCAGAAGGAAGCCTGCACTGTTGGGGGTGTGTATCTCCTTCATTGACTATAATAACCATTGCACCCCAGGAAACCACAGCAAACTGTTGTGTGGTGATCCACAGCAAATGTACACAATTAAAAAACAAAATTCACAAACTAACTAGAAATAGTTGTATGCAGTAAAGCAGCTTCAGTTTCCAGAGCTGTTGGAAGAAAAGATTTTATGTTTTTGCTTTCCTTATCTACAATCCACCCATAACTTGGGGCACATTAAGCATTTGATACAGAGGGAAATTCAAAGGAACAGCCTCTGGGACAGAAGATGGTTTTCCAGAGGATTTAAAAACAAAATGGGCGGTTCCTGGAGCAGTTAGCATTTTATGTCATCTCAGGGATGGGACTTGCCGTTTCTGACACACACACACACACACACACACACACACACACACACACACACACACACACACACACACCAACATTGGCCCAGGGATTATGTTTAACTCCATGTGAATGGTATTTTGTTCATCACTGGGTTAACCTACCCTTAGGACTCAAGTCTGCCTTAATGTACAGCAGAACAACTGTAAAGTTTGTCACTAGGTAGCTCTAATGGTGACACCAGAGACAATGGACTTAGTGGTAGACAGTTATCTCCCCAAGAGCCAGAATGTGCCTGGAGGGGCAATGTTATTACTGCGGGTCCCTTTGGGCATGTTTCTAAAAAAGTAGTTAATTGTTAATGTTTCTATTTGAGAGAGGGAACAACACAAAAAACTAAAAATTAAAAAGGGGGGGAAGTGTTCTGCAGCCACACTGTAGGTTCATTCCCTGACATTATTTCCCAGTTATAATTCATAGCTTGCTCACACATCCTACTTAGTCTTACGAATCTGCTCTGGTGAACTGACACACTAGGGCCAGCGAGTCTCTTTCCCGGCTTACTTGTGGAGCTTCTGTGCTAGTGTCCTGCTGAGCTCCCGCTCTCGGGCACAGCGCTGCTTGTATTCCTCTACCTTCCTTGCATTGGACTCTCCTTCAGCTCCCATTTTCTCAAGCTCTGATTCAAGATTTTTAAGCCTGAGTTCCATTTGGCTCATTAGTGAATCATAATTACTTTCTCTTAAGGCCATTGCATGTTTTTCATCTTCTAATTTTGCCTATGGAAAATTAAAAGGATATACTTTTAAAATCATCACACTAAACACTCAAAATACTTGTTGTACTTGCTTTAGTTTTGAGGGATTGATTCCCAGAGTAATTTTAAATAAGTGAAATAAGATGCTAGGGTTTAAAATATCAATACCAACTCAATTAAATCCCACCATCAAACGACGCTGAACCTTGTTTGGTTGGGCTGGAGCTTTCTGTTGCTTCCGAGCCACAAGTCTTGGTTCTGAATTATTCTCATGCTCACCCTTATGGAATCAGACAGTTCACAGAATAGAGTTGACTCAAATTTCAAAAAACCCTGAGCAGCATAACTTAAAAACAATTCAGAAGCATGATGAAAGTTCTATATCCAAGTTTTCCTTCTTCCTGCCAGGGGTCTTGCTTTATGCTAAATTGTCTAAAAAGTTGAAAAGGACAATTCTGAAAGATCAATTGTATTTTAATGATGGAAGCTAGAATAATTAAAGGGGTTAACAGATGTCACCTGCCTTCTAGAAATCTCCAATACTAGCTGTTACAAGACACACAGAGGACACACTCATCAGTTATGCTGTAAAAGTGGTTGGCTGTCTCATGGGTCTCCTCAATGATGACTTCCTCTCTCTTCAGCCCCTCACTGACACCATTTCTACTCACACTGACCTACCATGTTCTCTCGAAGCTGGTGTTGCAGGTTTAGTGCATCTTGTTCTAGAATCTTCTGGTCCTTGTGGAGCTTTTTGTATTGCTTTTGTGCTATTTTTATTGATAACAACTCCTGCTCGATGCATTTAAACTGTACATTCAGAGGTAGATATTTGGCATTTATAATTTCCCATTTTTCTTTCAATTCATGGATCTACATGAATAAATAAAGTCCCACAGATGAGTAAAAAAGGATTCAGGTTGGAAAAGTCTAATAGAAAAATGACAGCAAATTTTGATATAAATTCAGTTGCAATACATTATAATTAATAGCAGAATCAGAATATAATCCATTGAAGTTTGAACAAAGTCAACAGAATGAAAGCTAAAAGAATCACCAAAGTATACTTTTAAAAAATAATATTTTTAATAATTCTTTGAGAATTTCATACAATGTATTTTGAGGATACATACTCCTCCTCAGTTCTTCCCAGATCCACCCTCACCTTCCTACCCAGCCAACTTGGTGTTCTCTCTCTCTCTCTTTCTTAAATCCATTGAGTCTAGTTTGTGTTGGCCAACTTCTCTTGAGTGTGGGTCCTGCTCCGGGGCACAGTCAATATGTCAGGGGTCACACCATCAAAGAAAACTGACTCCAAGGATGGACAGGCAGTTCAGTGCTTAAGGGAACTTGCTGCTTTCACAGAGGACCTGAGTTTGGTTCCCAGCACCTACCTGTTGACTCACAATCATCTATAATTCCAGTTCCAGGGGATCTGATGACCTCTGACCTGTGTAGGCACCAGGCATGCATGTGGTGCACATACATTAAGGTAAAACATTCATGCACATAAAATTGACTCCCTCTCTCCCAGCAGCTAGTAAATGCCAGTGGTGTCTCAGGTAGGAGTGAATCTTTGTGTTCACTTCCCTCCTCCATGATGCCTTTCACAAAAAATACTCGTCTTTGTCAGAAGATCTCTGCTCTGCACTGGACCTCAAGCTTTTTTTTTTCTGATTTGTTTTATTTATTTCCTTTATAAAATTCATTCTTAGTAAAGAGGTTCAATTAGAATTCAGTTTCCAGCACTGTTATGCTGACTCACCACTATCTGTAACTCCAGTTCTGGGGGATCCAATACCCTCTCCTGGTTTCCAAAATCACCAGGCACACAAGTGGTGCACAGACATACATGTTGGCAAAATCCCCATACACATAAAATAAAATAATCTGTACTTCTTTCCTTCTAAAAGATGAGACCTGTATTCAGAAAACCCAACACAAATGTCTTAAAGAAAGGAATCTGTGCTCCTGTTTGTGAGAAACATGTTTAGAAACACTAAATTACATGTCAGAGTTTAATGGGAAATGGTAGTTGGGAGCACAGATGAGGTATGTCAGATGAGGGGCTGTCATTTATACGTAGTGACCATAGTAATTCTTAAGCAAGTACTTAAAAATCATACCCTTGATAAGGGATTCATATAGGATAAAGGACTCCTACAAATAAAAGATAACACATTTTAAAACTGGAGATGTTATAGAATGATCTTGTCTTCCTAGTGAGAAGCCACTCCAATACTTAGACATTAATAAAGGAAAAGTTCTTTAATATTAGTTCACTACTGGTTCTGGCTAATGCACAAAAGGGAACTAGCCCTGAACAGAAACTCTCTTAGCTTATATAGTTTTATAGCTCCGGGTTACACTTTGAGCAACAAAACATGTTACAAAGTGACAGAAATTCTAAGGTTTGGTTGTCTGGACAAATTGGGAGATTTACAATGTAAAATATACTGTCACAGTCATCCTGAGAGAGACCAGGGCTGCTTCTCCCAGGCAGTTGTCAGCCAGGATTGTCCTGTTTGCTGGGCAGAATTATCCTCTTCCTGAGAAGAGGACCAGGGGTGCTACTTTAGCTAAACCCTACTTTGTGTAACTTAGTATTTCCTAAGGAGTTTGGTAGGTCCTTTATAACACCAGTTTACTATTCCCAGTTTCTCCTATATCAGAGAATTGAAATAGGCATTTCTGCAAAGAAGTACACAAACCACTAATAAGCACATAAAAAGGCATGTATTCATACTGTTCCCTTAGTAAATAGGTAAGTGTAAACAAAACCTCCACAATGTGCATTTCATGTCACGAGGATGGGAACTTTTTCACTTGAATTGGTGAACAAGAGCATGGGTAAGGATATGGAGAAACCGTGACTCCTATTCAATGCTGTCACCTTAAGAAATATTGATACCTCAGAAGATTGAGCAGAGTTATCATATGACTAAGCTATTGACTCCTAAGGAAAAAGAACCTAGGCTGGGCGGTGGTGGCACACGCCTTTAATCCCAGCACTCGGGAGGCAGAGCCAGGCAGATCTCTGTGAGTTCGAGGCTAGCCTGGTTTACAGAGCGAGATCGAGGACAGGCACCAAAACTGCACAGAAAAACCGTCTGGTGGGGGGGGGGGGAAGAACCTAGATCACCTTGTGATCCAATCATGTGACATATTCCCAATAGGCAACGTGATGGGAAGAGAGTTCCCTACAGCTGATCAGGAAAAGGGGGTGATTCCTTCATAGCGTACTGAGAGCAGTGAGGTCATGCTTGTAAACCACTGCTACTGTATCAAATCCCTCTGCCATGCATCTGTTAAATGACTGGGCACATATGCATGTTAGTTATATCCCAATAAAACAGCTACCAAATGTAGAGGAAAAATGAGTAGGATCATTGTCTCTAGGGTAAACATTAGAATGAAATCGCTGTTTTCTAAAAGTACTTAGACCTTGAAAAAAAATCATTGTGGAAAACAGTGACTGTTTTCTGTGATTTGTAGAGCTGCTTTTCTGAAGGAGTTTTACAGCCTTTGCATGACTTTAGTCACATGACAATCCTGGCACATCTGGAGTGTCTTGCATTCTCGGGTCCTGCAGTACCCAGTACCGACTAAGGTTGCAGGGGTGTGTGATGTTTTCATCACAAAACACAGAGATTAGATCAGGGGCTTTGGTATGAGGAACTTGTTTTACCCCCCAAACAACTCTGTGTAACAACCATCAAATTCGCTGTGTATGGCTGTTTGAGGTTCAGCTCCTCGAACTCTTCCTCCCTGCTGCCACAGAGGCCGAATTACATCTCGGAGTGACCTTCTTTCTTGGATCGTCCCACGCAACATAGAACACCGAATCCACATAAAATGGATGCTATTCATGATTTAGTGGTTTGTGAGCGTGTGTACTGCTTGGCTTTACATACCAGCTTGAGTTCAACAGAACACCCTTTCAATGGGAAATAATTAATTTTCATTAACACCAAGCGTCAACATTTGAGGACTTACACTTACATTTTGTTCAGTTAAAATTACCTCATTTTTTAACATATCCACTGAAGCGTTCACTTCCAGTTCTTTAGTTTTTAAATCTCCCTGGCAACTAAATTCTCCATTTTCATGACCATTCAGTTTCTTTCTCATTACTCCTAAGTGTTTCTTTATTCTGCAAAAGTGTACAGAGTCAGTATAGGGAGTTTTTTAAGTAGTAAATGCTTAACAATTTTTCAAATGAATTGTATGTTCTATAATGTTTTTACATACATTATTTCTTTTAAAATGAACCTACACATTATGACCTCTCATTTGTTTCAACTTAAAATTATTGAAAGTATTCTATGAAATTATAATCTTATATAAATAATATGAAGAAAATTCTTATGTTATTTATGGCAGATAAAGAATAAAAACTGGTGCCGGGCAGTGGTGGCACATGCATTTAATCCCAACATTTGGAAGGCAGAGGCAGGTGGATCTCCGTGAGTTCGAGGCTAGTCTACAGAAATCTTGTCTCAAAAAAAAAAAACAAAACAAAAAAAAAAGAAAAGAAAAGAAAAAAAAGAATAAAAACTGTAACCATATACTGAATTGTTTTAACTATTAATATCTACTTTAGTATTATAGTACAAAACATTAACTAATTACTAACAATTAGGAATAACCCATAGATCATTACTCAAGGTAAAGAAAAATGTGGATATGTATGAGCTATATGCAAATATACACCATTTTACATACAAGAGTTGACTATCTATCTGTAGACTTTGGTATTTGTGGAGGGTTCTAAAACCAAACTTCTGCAGATACCAGGGGTGACTATATTTTAGTTGTATGTGTGTATATACAGATACATACAGATATCTATATATGTGGATACACATATGTATCAAACAAATTTAGCAATGTGTATACCTCATGTACAAATGGGTGACACCCATGGAAAAGGAATATATCTGCATGATATCATAATTGAAAAAAGAAACGCAAAAAGAAAATAAAAACCATGTCAAGGTAATTTTGATAGCAGTGTTTTAGATAGGAAAAGGTTTGAATGATGAATGAAGGATGCTACCAGAAGAAGAAAAGAAAGAAAACTATCCTTACCCCCTCCTCCCAAGGCTCAGGGATCACTGTGGAAGAAGGCACAGAAAGACTATCAGAGCCAGAGGCAGTGGATGACTAGAGTGAAACAGTGACCATGTCGGCGCACCAGGGCAGCTGCACGTAATGAACTCAGTGATTTTTGACAGCATTACAAGCCCTGTGTAAGCTCAAGCCAAACCTGTCTCAGCAAGGAAAGGGGAGGTGGACATGAAGCCACCCCTCTCTGGAGAGGGGCAATTAATAGCTGTTGGGAGACAAGAGTCCACTGTCTTTAAGAGTGTGGACCCTGGAAGTCAACCACGCACCAGTGGGAGGGCACACATTCAAAAATATATGGGCGGCACGAATCAGGGTGGATGGGTGAAAAGGGAAGCTACAAAGCTGGGTGGGTGGGAAAGGGGAGAATGGATCTGGGGGGAGGAGGGAGGGTGAATATCAAAACAATTAGGAAGTCTTAGAGAATGAAAAAAAGAAGGAAAGAAAGAAAGGAAGTAAGAAGAAAGAAAGAAAGAAAGAAAGAAAGAAAGAAAGAAAGAAAGAAAGAAAGAAAGAAAGAAAGAAAGAAAGAAAGAAAGAAAAATTCAAGGTAGATGAAGAAATGCACAGAGTCATGCCAAAGGCATCACCATTATTGTTTTCAGGATCATTAGAGAGTAAATATATTTTAGCATCCAAATTTTCAGATTGAGTGGTGAGTTCTGGTTGTTAAAACAGTTAGAAAATGAATTCACATTTAGGCGTTAATGAAATCAGTTAAATGCGTCTGTGAATGAAGAGATCTGAAATATTAAAATCTTACTCAGTGAACTCCCTCTCTAACTCTTCATTTTTATTCTTCTTTTGGTCCAAAGAACACTTCAGAGATGGTATAATTTTTCTGAGTTCCTTTAGCTGTTCCTCTTTGTCTCTAGTCTTTGAAAAAATTATAAAAATTATTTTAAAAATCTTGGTATAAACTATTTTTTTCTTAAAAATATTATTTACTGCTGGGTGGTGGTGGTGGTGGTGGTGGTGGTGGTGGTGGTGGTGGTGGTGGTGGTGGTGGTGGTGGCACACGCCTTTAATCCCAGCAGTCGGGAGGCAGAGGCAGGCGGATCTCTGAGTTTGAGTTCAGCCTGGTCTACAGAGAAAGTTCCAGGACAGCCAGGGCTACACAGAGAAACCCTGTCTCAAAAACCAAACAAAAACATTATCAAGAATAATATGCATTAAGGCAGGTCACCCAAATCACTATCTTATGAATTCAGTCAGACCTCCTTTAAGGCAATAAGGGTTTTCACTACCAGCAGGAAGTGGCATCAGGATAGATTAAATATTTGTATCAGTGGCACTCTTCTCGTTTCCTGCAGTGTTCCTATTGGGAAAGGAAAACATGAGACAGAGGTGAGCAAGAAGCTGACTCACCAAACCTGCACGTAGCTTCTGAAGCTCTGCAATTTTCTCTCCTTGCTCTTGTACTATGACTTCTGCCTCAGAACACTCAGCTTGAAGCCTAAAATGTATTTTATAAACAATTATTCTTACAGATGAATTTTTGATAACATTGTATAATGACAAAGGACTTGCTTCTTAAAAAATTGAAAAGTAGATAGTGTTTCATCTTCTAGCTGTGTGTGTGTGTGTGTGTGTGTGTGTGTGTTTTTGTTTTGTTTTGTTTTGTTTTGTTTTGTTTTTCGAGACAGGGTTTCTCTGTGTAGCTTTGTGCCTTTCCTGGAACTCGCTTTGGAGACCAGGCTGGCCTCGAACTCACAGAGATCTGCCTGGCTCTGCCTCCCGAGTGCTGGGATTAAAGGCGTGTGCCACCACCGCCCGGCTTCTAGCTGTGTTTTATAGAGAATGTGCAAGTTTTAGGAAAAATGAACAAATATCATGCAGCATTTTTCCTTTACAGTGTGGGGACTGAACTCAGGGTTGTGGGCATACAAAGCATGTTCTATTCATCCCATTGAGCTGTGTTCCCAGACCTAAGGAACATAAGCTTAAATATCTCTTGATCCCCGCAGAGCTATACTCATTGTAACTGATAGGATTTTCACACTACACTGATAATTTGCTTTGTAAATACTCAGGTTATTTTGTATGCTCCTTTAAATTATACTTCTGCAAGTGATCCTGCATCTTCTGAGAACTCTGTACAACTTCTCTTTGTCGATCCTGTGCCTCTTGCAACTAAAACGAAGAATCAAAAAGAAAATTTCACTAATATTCTAGTACAAACCTTCCCATCACGTTTTCACACTAAAATTACTTTAAAAATACTTATTTTATATGTATGTATGTATGTGTGTGTGTATGTGTATGTATGTATATGTGTGTGTGTATGTGTATGTGTGCTTCAATATGTATAGATGCACCACATGCATGAAGATGCCTGTAGAAGCCAAAAGTGGGCACAAGATCCCCTGGAGCTAGAGGTAGTTACAGACAGTGTGAGCTACCCTATGTGGATGCTGGGAATGGAACCCGAATCCTCTTCAAGAGAAGCAGGTGCTCTTAACTGTGGGACCATCTCTCCAGCTCCCTCATGCTAGAATCTCATGGGTATACAGCCATCAACCCTTTATCTGCATACTGAGGGGAACTTTTGTGCTATCACTGTGGAGTTCACTGAGTTATTGCAAAAGGGATCTTATCCCCACCAAATCTAAAATACTATGATCTGAGTCATTGACCTGTCTTACGACGGACTAAAATATAGTCTTCTTGTTTTGAAATCATATTTCCTCAGATACTCAAATGGACAAAATTGGTAAATGAAAAAAAAGTTGAAATCCTATTATGGTGAGTTTTTACATGTTCAAAGTACCACCTCCGTTATAATTTTAACAATTCATTCAGGCGAATATCTAGAGTTATGCAAGCAATGATTACAAAGTAACGCATCCTCTACGGTAGAACTGGATGTTAAGGGGAAGTGTGAGAGCTTTCTGAGTGAGGTGCCAGGATGCCTGTGGGTGAAGCCCAGCTCCTGTTGCAAATAGCTATTGTCTTAGAATAGCTATTGCCTTCTGTGCCTTGGCTATCTCATCAGTAAGAGAGAGGTGTTTACAACATCTAACTCTGGGCTTTATGGAGGGTAAGATTAGAAAATATGCATCAAGTAATTAGAAGAGTTTGAAAGACATAGGGAGCCAAAGATAGCATTTGCTGTTGGCATCATCACCGTGCTGTTCTCACACCCCCTGTCCTTTAGGCAGGTGTCGAGTTCACAGAAGCCTTCCACGCCAGCTGCATGGAATCTCTTTCAAGTCAGTGAAGGCGACAGCAAAAGGGAAGCCCTAGACACCCCCCACCCCCCAGGAAGTCACGAAACCTTTGTAATTGCACTGGCCACCTAATTCGTTTCCATGCCTACTAACTTCCCTGTTGGGGGGTCTCACAGTAGGCAAACTGTACCTCTGGGGTGAGGTAGCTGCAGATGAGGTGACTGTCAGAGGCATAGGGCTTAACTGTGAATAAAGATTCACTTTGTCTGTGTCAGCCAGCACTCTGATGAGCGGATGGATGGTGGTTACTAGGGGTAACATGGCACATCAGAAGAGCTTTGGTGAGGGCCTCTCTGTTGATGAATCACTACAAATCTAAATCACAGGTCAGCCTCCATTATAAAGGAAGGTGAATCTCACTTTTTCCATTGTGAGAAAAATATGAACATTTGGTAAATAATCCTCCAGTAAGTAGATGAAGCTTTATATTTAAGTCTTAAACATAGATGTAGATGAAAACTCTTCTTATGTCGATACCAGAAATTATGAGTATTGTATGAAGTACTTAATTTTATTCTAACAAATGTTAAAAACAAAATGCTGTTTTGTTTGCTTTGCTTTGTCTTTTCAGCACTAGGGTTGGAATCCAGGGCCTCACACGCTAGGCAAGTGCCCACTAAGCTCTACCAACTGTTCAGCAAAGACATTTTAGTGTTTACAAGGAAAAGTGGCACCCTTAGCAAACATTATTTCCTCTTTAGGCAGTTTTATAGGTTGACAAGATTAAGGCATAAAACAAAGTGAAGTAAAACCACATGAAGAAAGCATACAAAATTAATGACTTAATTGTTCTGTACACACAAGGTAGAGGGAGTTGGAAGAGTCTTCATGCAATGGTAAATTGCGAGCGAATTCTGAATAAATGACAACAAATGCATAAAGTGTGGGACGTGAAGAATCGTGATTAAAAGCAAGCGACCATAAAATCAGCACACTCAACTCAAAGGATAAAATCCATAGCAAAGAAATAAAAACATGTCCACAAAACCATTTTGGCATTACAAATAAAGGCAAGAAGGGCCAGTGGCATGGAGACCCTTCAGCTGGCGAGTGAGTTTGTGGGACAGCCACACAATAGAATACTGCTCAACAATAGAAAGAAATGGAGTTTTGGTCCAACACCATGTGTTAGAAACCCATCAAGAAAGACTGAATATTTATAGGAAACTTCTAGAAGAATGGGGAAATTATAAAGGAAACAATTTAGGCCGGTGGGAAGGGCTGGGAAAGAGGGAGGACCCAGGGAGAGCATGACAAGTAAGGGCTTTGAAGTTATTCTTTACGGTGATGAAATATTCTGAAATTGATAGCGTGACCATTACATGACCCTGTGAATATACTAAGAGACCCTGAATTTGCCCTTCAAATGTTTCCCGTAAACTGTATGGTGTCTCCACAAAGAAAGGAACAGGAACGAAAAAACTTTCTTCTCTATTTTTGGGTACATAATATATATGTAATCTATTTCTATGCTTTTACACTGGGTCTAAAATGGAAGAAAACTGTCTGACTTCAAATATTTACAACTGCAAAATAAAATGTAGATGTTTTTTCTGCATGTATATCTGTGCCTGGTGTCCATGGAGGCCCGAAGAGGGCACTGGATATCCTGGAACGAGTTAGAGACAGTTGTGAGCCACCCATCTGTAGTGCTGGAAGTTAAAGCTGGGTTGTCTTTTCCTGTTTCTTTTCTCTTTCTTCTTCTCTCTCTCTGTTTCTTTTTTTAATTTGAGGCAGAGTTTGTCTGTGTAGCCCTGGCTGTCCTGGAACTCACTTTATAGACCAATGGCCTCGAACTCAGAGATTCATCTGCCTCTCCCTCCAGAGTGCTGGGTTAAAGGTGTGTGCTACCATGCCCAGATGAACTTGGGTCCTCTGTAAGAACAGCAAGTGTTCTTAACCACTGAACCATCTCTCCAGTCCCAGCTGCATTTTCTGAAAGATGTGGTAGCCTTTCAGTGCAAGTGGACACAGAACTCTGGGATTGGAATGTCTTCATCGTGGAGCATGTGACTGCATGTGAATCTGATGCACTGTTGTTTTCAGAAACTCATGTTTTCACATAGGGATTATTTCTCTGTAAAGGAACTGATGAGATGAAAACATGGTATCCGCTGGCTGCATGTGTTCCCTTTCCTTAGTAGTTGCTGTAGCAAAGTAGGAAGCACCCTTCCAGATGAACATATCAAGGGCATGGAATCACTGTCACAAACTAGAAAACCCATCATTGGTGGCAAGGGGTTTGTGATCACTGGAAATCAGCTCCTGTGAGAAACAGTCAAGCTTTGCGTGGGTGAGGCTATCACGAATGTTACTATCCAACTGCTGCAGATGGAGCAATGAAGAATACCAGCTTGTTCAATGGGAAAAACATGCCTCTATCATCCCCAAATACATTATGTATGCCTACAGATGGTTGGAGAGATGGCTCAGTGGTTAAGAGTACTTGCTGCTCTTTCAGAGGACCTAAGTGTGGAGACCCACAGAGGCTTTCTAGAGAGAACTTACTCAGGGTCAGAGAATCTGAGCTTGCTTTACCCAGCCGGGCTGCATAACGAGATGACTTGACCACGGGCATGGTTACCAGGTGTTTGGAAGGGTCTACACTTGGCTGTATGGTGTGCTTTGATCTTGCAAAGGGGAGGTCTTTTGCCTCTCCCTTAGGCATATTATAAAAAGCCCTTCTGAATAAACTTCAAGGCTGTTGGGTATTGACCTAGGCCCTCTCAAAGCTGTCCTGTGTCTCTGTCTTTCTCCTCCTTGTCTAGGTCTATCTTTCTACCTAATATTTCCTCATTCCTCTCTTCTACACCCAAGAACCCTTGATAGGTAGAGCAGGTTGGAGCTGGACTCCCACACCTAAGTTTGGTTCCCAGCACCCCACATAGTGGCTCACAACCATATGTAATAGCAACAGGATTCAAGACCCTCTTATGGCCTCTGTGGGCACCAAGCATGCATGTAGTACACATATACATGCAAGTAAAAACACTCATACAAATAAAATAAAAATAAAATCTGAAAATTCTCTGTATTTTGTACCATGCACATAGTTTCCTTTCTAAAACATGCACATTCACATAACAAAACATTAGTGATCTGAAAATGACTGATGAAAACTGTCTGTGCTCTGGTTTTCTTTTGTGCATTTAACATCTTCTGTTTGCCATGGTGATTTTGCAAAATGCAACCTTGTAAGAGTCTGGCATTTGGTTTTCTAAAAGCTGCCAGTTGGTACTGTTTTCTTCCTCATAGTTTAAATGTATGCTTCACGAAGGTTTAATCCCACATCATTGGTGGCAAAAAGCCTAAAAGCTTAATAAAATGTAGAACTTTCAAAAATCTATCCAAAGAAAGTAGCTGGTTAATGCTCAGGGACCATCAGTCCACGTGAACAAACCATAATCTAACTGTGTAAGACATAGGAACCTTGTCACAGAGCAAAAATAGTTTCTTCACACAGGCATAGACACTACTGTGAAGTGAATTTCTTTATGAAACACAAGACAAGTTTCTTTATAGTTGTAAAGCTAATGAGGCTGTGTTTTGACATAAAAAATGGCCCAATTAACATGTATGACAGTTCAATCATAAAACTCCTCATTAATTCCTCCCAGATTTACTGTAGCTATTTACTATAAATGCCATTATTTCGTTTTAGGGTGAGGTGACATTTCCTTTATGTGCCTGTGTGTGTATACATGCATGTGTAGGGTGTCCCTAGAGGCAAGAAGAGGGTATCAGATGCCCTGGAGCTGGAGTTTAAGGGGGTTTTAAAACAGCCAATGTGAGTGCCAGGAACTGAACTCGGGACCTTTGGAAGAACAGTATGCTCTTAATCACTCAGCCATCCATCCAGACACTGAAATAACATTTTGTTAAACACTTCCATAATAGGGCCATGGACCTCATGACGATGTTTTGGTCAGCAATGGACCATACACACAACAGCCATGCAGGTTATACTGCCTAATGATATACATACACATATACATATTAATCAGATTTATTATAGCTGATATTGATGAAATAAAGTCACACACATTAAAGATAATTCCTAGTAAGCAATTTATTACCTGATTCAAAGTCTGTTTTGCTTTCGTGTGCAGGATCCTCAGAGCCATGTCATATTGTTGGTTTTCAGTATCTCCACTATAAAGCCTGTCTTTTCCTGGCATCTGTGTCTTCACACTTTCATGCTCTTTCTTCTCTTTTCGCTTGACTGAAACTCTGTGGTTAAATATACTTAACTTAAAATCCATTCTTTTGAAAAGAAAATGCCCACTGCTCGACCTTGCTTTTCATTACCCTAACAAGTCAACATCCTGACTTATTATCCTAATGTCTAGGTTTCAATACTTTTTCTAGATCTCATGATTTCAATTTCTCACTTTAATCTTTTCCAGAGATCATATATATTGGGAAGGTAATAATGAAGAGATGTTTTCTTGACGATAAGTTTCTGTTAAGCGAAACTTTGGTAGTTATTTTGGAAAGGCCATCTTGAAACTATTCAGCAATTTGACACATTGAAAATGATTGTTTACACATAATTTGGCATAATTTTCTACATAGCCCCCTAATAAAAACAAGTAATGGAAAATTAATTCCTAAAAGTTATTGCTTGCAAACAAGTATGTGAGTTAATTAGAAATAAAAATTTATTTTTATAAAACATTACATGTACCCCTCAAAGCTTTCAAACAATGAGCATATGCATATTACTAGAATTCAAGACAAGACTAGGGAGTCTATTTTAACTTTTACTAATGCCTTCAATTCATCTTATTATTATTTTGATAAGTAATTTAAAAATCAATACAAGATCAATTGATTCAATAATAAAAAGTACCCTGTTTTTTCAACAAATAAGTTGAATTTATTTTATCAATGAGAGAGAGATATTGAATAAATTAATCAATCATCTACTTTATTTAGTACAGATTAAGAACAAAGAACTTGATGATAGTTGTGACCCTGCACACCCTTGGGCATGTTCATAGGGGATGGGCCCAATGGCTGGTCAATCCTCATGAACAAACATTTACACCCAAACATTGGAGATTTTGTTTATCTCTAACAGGACTGGTTAGCAGACTAATTATCTTTGGGGTATTTTGGGGGACTGTACTCCCTTAGCTAAATTCTCCCTTTTAAATGTCTCCTAAGCAAATTTATCAACAAATCCTTTATACTATCAATTCTCTTACCTTGAGTTTCTTTTACATCATTCCTTAAAAAAAAAATACATGAAAAGGCCTGCCAAATTCTTATTGCTGAATAAGTAACAAGACTCCTATGTAGTAGGCTCCTATAGAGCCATTAAAATCGTGACTTGAAACAATATGCACCTAACTATTAAAAATATGTAGGGGCAATGGCCTGTTACGCTTTTTGCAAGGATTTCACACTTCACAAGACAAGGAAGTTTTCTCCTATTCAAAATGCCAGAGGGGTTGGTTACATAGTCAGCAGTTACATGAAT
This sequence comes from Peromyscus maniculatus bairdii, assembly GCF_049852395.1. Lineage (NCBI taxonomy): Eukaryota > Metazoa > Chordata > Mammalia > Rodentia > Cricetidae > Peromyscus > Peromyscus maniculatus. The sequence goes on along the minus strand of NC_134852.1, from coordinate 130,683,577 downwards.
CCTCCTCCCCCAACATCTAGTAGAAAGTAAGTCTTCATCAAAACCACTCAACCTCAAACTGCAGGGCTCTTCCCACTCCAGGCCTTGGGGATCTAACCTGGCTCTCACCGGCTCTGTTTTCTTCTTCTCTTCTTTAGCTACATTGTTCCCAGTTTTCCTCGTATGCAGCTCCCAGGGCTCATCCCCACTTTCTGTTTGCTGTCTGTTAGAACACAGGTCTGCCTCTGTAAGACAGTGGTCACTTTTTAAAAAAATTGAAAATAGATTTTTTTATACTCTCTATTCTGATCATGGTTCCCCCTCCTCCATCTTCTCCCAGATCCTCTCCTCTTCCCCACCTATCCAATTCCACACCATCTTTCTGTCTCTTTAGAAAACAAGCAGGCAAATAAAGAGCAAGCCAAATCCCACAGCCCGCAGAGTCGCGCATCCTCACAGCTCTCTCTGGGATAGAACTAAGCAGTCTGTGCAGTGACTTGACGGCTCTTAATTCATGTTTCTAGTCTCTTCCATGCTCCTTGTCATGTTGAACTAAATCATGTGACATGAAGCTTCCTGCCAGATATCCCTGAAAGGATCATAACAGGCTGCTCAGTTTTTTTTTTTTTTTTCTCAGAGATCAGGCCTCAATTTCAGTTTCCTGACACAGAGCAAGCAGTTTCTGGGAGGGCCATGAACAAAGGACAATTAATCACTGATGCCCCTGCCAGCTGGGACAGGGAGATAGGGCCCACCAAGCCTGGGTCACTGAGCCAGCCCCCACAGTCAGTAGTGCTAGGCCAGCCAGTCTCCATGGCAGCTCAAGGACAAAGCTTAAGACTTGTCTAGGCCTGCCCAAAAATGGATAACTGTAATCCCCAACTAACCCTAGCCAATTAAAAATTACTAACATGATTGCCACTTGCATAAACCAATCCTGAGTCTGTTCCTATGTAGTCTGTAGACCCTAAGACCTCCCTTGCTTTACTCCCTGTAAATACCCTGCCCCATTGCTGCTTGGGGGTCTCTTATGCTCTGCTGCTGCATCAGATGGGTGGAGAGGCCCAAGTTAACTCAAAACAATAAAAGACTCTACTTTTGCATTGGATTTGGTCTCTTGGTGGTCTTTGGGGGTCCGGACTCTGGGCATAACAATCCCTCCTCCTGTGAATTACACAAGTCTGACCCTTCCTTTTTTCTTGAGATTTTGCTCAGGAAAGTGGTCTGAAGGCTGCTCATGACAACCCTCTCTTTCTCTTCTTTATTCTCACTCTTTTGTTATTATTATTATTTTTAATTTTTTGGTTTTTCGAGACAGGGTTTCTCTGTGAAGCTTTGGGCCTTTCCTGGAACTCGCTCTGTAGACCAACCTGCTCCTAATGACACCTCTCCTCTAACAAGGCTGTACCTCCTAATCTTTCCCAAACAGTATCAGCTGGGGACCCCGTATTCAAATAGATGGACCTCTGGGGGCCATTCTCATCCCAGTCACCACACATGCCTTCCTCTATTGGTTCCTGCCTCACTGGACCTGAAGCTGGCAGTCTCCTGGGACCCACCTTGTCTCCATCTTGCAAATCTGGTGTTCAAAGTATATGCAATCATGCCTGGATTCTTATGTAGGTGTTAGGGATTAAAATTCAGGTCCTCATGCTTGCAGAAAGAATGTATCTGATAAAAGGAATGTATCCAAAATGTAGAAACAAAAAACTCATGAAGCTCAACAAACAACAAACAACCTAACTTAAAAAATTAAAAGCAAAGACTTGGACTGAAAATTCCCAAGGAAGATACACTGATGAGAACCAACGCATCCTCATCACTGGCGGCCATTGCAGCCATTCTGAGACACACAACAGACACCCACTGGAGCCCTCCAGTACTGTGTGTGAAGAAAGGAAGGAACGTGAATGCCATATTCTGTTGCTGTAAGGGGAAAACAGCACAAATATTTTTAAAACAATTTGGAAGTTGCTTTTTAAAAGGAATATTTTATTTTTATTTAATTTTTTTGTATTTTAAAAGCCAACTATATTGAAAAGAGATTGTGCTTACAGTAAGTACACATAGTGAAGAAACACCACAACGAAGCCAAATAGAAAGGTACATTTGAGAAGTTCAAGGGCAGAAGGGGTTCCTTGTTTTTTTTCTCTAAAATATAGGAAGGAAAGGAAACAGATGTCACAATTACTTCCTCAGAGGAAGGTTTCTGTTAGTGGAAGTGATTGACACGGGCTTTTCCCTCCCTTGTCCTGGGCAGTCATTTCTTCCTTGGCTTCAGAGAGGCAGTTAATCTGCTATGTAGCGGCCATCTATCAGAGCCACAATCAGAGCTGAGAGGATGGGATCACCCCATTGGTCCACCAAATGGAATTAGACTGGGCAGTAGTAATAAGAGTTCCTGAAGGCTTGGCTAACTTGGGCCATCTGGATGGAGTGCCCCTTCCCCATGATGTACATTTTGAACAGTTCTGCATCAGTAGAGTGCCCAACATACTCAAAGTTCTTGGTAGCATCACCCCGGCTTGCTTGCTCTCTTGGGACTTGATCCAGAAACTTGGTTAAGTTGTAGACCTTGTGGTATAGAGCTACCCCTGTGTTCTTGCTGGCTTTGTGTTTCTGAATCTCTTCTGGGGTGTAGTACTTCACAGCCCTGTCTGCCTGCTGGGACACCGCAGAACAGTGAGCCTCCTGGCTCTGCAAATACATCCATGCCAGATGGTGTTTGGGTCACCTATTTTTACTTTTAGTTATGTGTGTATGTGTGTATACATGTGTGCTTATGAGTGTGTGGATATGTATGTACATGCACAATAGTGCAGTGACCTTAGAGGCCAGAAGAAGGCATTGGACCCCTGGAGCTGGAGTTACAGGTAGTTGTGAGCCTCCTAATGTGGGTGCTGGGAACCACACTTGGTCCTCTACAAGAGCAGTGTATGCTCTTAAACATCTGAGCTGTCTTTCCAGCCCCAATTTGGCAGTTCCTTAATCCGAAATATAAAGGACAGTAAAGAAGCTTATGGGCATTTGAGTTGTCAACATCTTGGTTATATAATTAAATACGTGTTCAACATATGTCATCACTTACCAGATAGGATACTTTCTATATGTGTGGTTTATTGTTTCCAATAATACCTCAGTAAAGCTACTGAAAGCAGGAAGCTTGGAACAAGGAAACAGTTCTATCATCATAACCAGTGTCTCTGAAGGAGACAGAACACAGAGAGATACCAGAGTAAGCCAGAGGAATGGTCTTTAACCTCTTAGCAACCAGCAGGCATGGATGTGTTCTAAGCAAGGGGCTAACGTAATCAGACATGAATTACTAATGCTATGGGGCCGTGGTTGCAGAATAGGACAGGTAGGGTGGCAGGGAAGGTCCCAGTGCTACTTCAGCATTACAGGCAGAGACAACACAGTCTGCTGTGAACACAGCATAGGCCTTGGACAGAAGTAGAATCAACAAAAAGACTTGGAGTGCTGCTCACATTGAAGAAGAACAGAAGGAGCAATCATGACTTTTTCATGGAGAGTGTGTATTTTCTCTTGTTCTATTTTAACAGCAGACACACTTTGGGCTCTTAATCAGGAGCACCTTGTAAATGACAAAGTTCCTAGTACCCACACTAGGCTATGCACAACTGCCTCTAATTCCAGCTCTAGAGACCTCTGACTCCTCTGGCCTCCTTAGACACCTGCACAGACATGTATATACTCACATACATATACATAGTTAAAATTTAAAAAATCTTACAATAGTACTGTTGTTTGTTTTTGCTCTTTTGGGGGCCTGACACCTAGCTCCCAAATAAATTATACATGGAGGCTTATTCTTAATTATAAATGTCTGGCCTTAGCTTGGCTTGTTTCTTGCCAACTTTCCTTAACTTATCCTGTCTACCTTCTGCCTCTGGGCTTTTTCTATTCTCTTACTTCTGTAAATATTGCTCTTACTCCATGGCTGGCTGTGTAGCTGGGTGACTGGCCCCTGGGTCCTCCTCCTTCTCTGGCTACTTCTTTTCTCCCAGATTTCTTTTTCTATATATTCTCTCTGTCTGCCAGCCCCACCTATCCTTTCTCCTGCCTTGCCATTGGCCATTCAATTCTTTATTAGACCATCAGGTGTTTTACACAGGCACAGTAACACAGCTTCACAGAGTTAAACAAATGCAATGTAAACAAAAGTAGCATGACTTAAAATAATATTCTACAACATAATACCAAACACATTTTGACATGAACAGCACTGTAACACATCAGTATTTTATGGTTCAATGCTCAGCAATGTATACATATATTTCTGAAATATATTGAAACATCCCTAACATTCCATTCCATTTAAGTTGATTTCTTGGGAACGTGTCAGCCATGCTGGTGAGGGAAATGAGTAGGCTAACTGCAGATCTCCACCTCTCTGTCCTCTCCTCCAAATCCAATACCAGAGTCTAACCCTTGTCTCTGTACTGGACCACCTGCTGCAGCCTCTCCCTTCTCTCTGCCTACATCTCCAGCAGGTCATGCAGATCTTCTGCAACCTTCCTCCGCACTCATCTTGTTATCCCAGCCCCTAATCCCAGTTCCCTATTCCCTGGGAATGCATTAGCCAAGCCTGACAGAGAAGCAAGTAGGCCAGTGAAGCAGGTAGGTGAGCTTCAGATCTTCACTCTCCTCTGAACCCAACCCAGTCTCAGCCCCAGCTCTGCAGCAGACTACCTGTTGTGGCCTCTTCTCACTATCTGCTGCCATTCCCAGGGGACTAAGCAGATTCTGATAGAGCACCCTCCTTCCTGCAGACTCCCTCGGCTCCCCCCAGCCCATCTTCAATACCCAAGACTAACCCAGAAACATATATTACCCAGAGCCTCTGTGGCCACACCTATCAGGATCCTAGAAGAATTCCCTACCAGGTAATACACAGCCACCACATCCTTCTAAGAACCAGAAAAGGCAACAGAAACCAAGGAACAGATCACCCACCCAACAAAGACAAGACCAGATATCAGCGCCTAGAATTACAATAGACACCAGCATAAAAATATAATCAATTAATAGCCAGGGTTGTATATCTTCACTAGAGCCTGGAAACTCTATTACAGCAGGCCCTGAGAAATGCAACATACCTGGAACACAATACTAAGACCTTAAAATAGCCCTTATGAATATGATAGGGGTCCTTAATGAGTAAATGAATAAGTCCCTTAAAGAAATTTATGGAAACACAAAACACACAGTAGAAGGAAATGAATAAAACAGCTCAAGACTTTAAAGTGGAAATAGAATCAATAAAGAAAACTCAAACTAAAATAAAACTGGAAATGAAAAATTTAGGAACTCATACAAGAACATCAGAGCCTCACTAACAGAATATAAGAGATGGAAAAGAGAATCTTAGGCATCAAAGACACAATAGGAGAAACTGTTATCTTGCAAAGAAAATGTTAAATCTAAAAAAAAAATCCCCCCAAAATTAAAAAAAATCTCTTCACTGAATGCAAAAATAAAATAAAATACAGGTACAAAACATCAGGAAATCTGGGATACTATGACAAGATCAAATCTAAGAATAATAGGAATAGAAGAAGGAAGAAGAAACTCAGGTCAAAATATACTGAAAGTATATTTAACGAAATTATAGAAAAAAACAAACAAATCCACTATAGAAATCAGTGTGGTGGTTCCTCAGGAAGATGAGAATCCATCTACCTCAAGATCTAGCTATGCCACTCTTGGGCATACCCAAAGGATACTTCATCCTAGCATAAAGACACTGGCTCAACCGTGTTCATTGTTGTTCTACTTATAATAACCAGAAATGGGAAATAAACTTGATGTACCCCAACAGAAGAATGGCTAAAGAAAATGTACATTTACACTATGAAATATTACTCAGCCATTAAAAATTGAAATCATGAAATTCACAGGTAAATGGATGGAACTTGAAAAATTCATCCTGAGTGAAGTAACCCAGACCTAGAAAGACAAATACGACAAGTATTCCACTAGCTGTTAAGTCAATGATTAGCAAGTTACAATCAGTAGAACTGCAGAGCGTAGCTATAGAGTATGGGACTGGTGTATGGCAGATAGGTCTCTCTGAGAAAGCGAAATAGAATAGGTAGTTATGCATGAATTCTGGCTGGGGGCCAGGGGTTGGAATGAGAGGATCAAGTGGAGAGAGGGAGGGAAAAGGAGGATGGGGGAGGGAATATGGAGAGAGACACCTGAAAGTAAGGGCCATTTGAGGAGTAGTATGGAAACCCAACACAGTAGAAGCTTCCTAAATATATGCATACATGAAGGAGATCTAAATGAAATCACCGAATGATAGGGGAGACAGAGCCCCAACGGAACATCTCTTATCACCAAGTGAAGCTTCTAGTACCAGGCTTGGGTACATCTAGTTGAGTTGTTGGCCATAGGGATCCTGTGAAAATCCCCAAACAATCCAGGCTGTTGCCAAGACGATAGGTTGCTCTACACAAACTGACAGCAAGGCCTCAATGCTGAAGATGACACCTACATAACTCATTGCACATGGAGAAGTCAAGCTGGTGCCTACTATACAGAGCCTTCACTCTTATGTTCTAGCATCTGTGGTACAGGAAAGTACCCATGAAGGCTATCAAAGAAGAAATGTCAACACTAACCCAAGCACAAACCCTTTGGCTACAATGGTGTCCTGCCTGCAAGACACACCAGGGCAATGGTGACACAAAGCCTGTGTGAATTACCAACCAATATATGATTTGACCTAAGGCCTACTCCATGAATTGGAACCCATACTTGACATTGCTTGGGTAACTAAGAACCTGAGACTAGATAGCCCAGGGACCTAGCGTAAAACCAATTAATACTGTTCTAAAAACAAACAAACACAACAATAAAATGACTCCTAATGATACTCTGCTATACTCATAGATCAGTGCCTTGTTCAGTCATCATCAGAGAAGCTTCCTCCTGCAGCAGATGGGAACAAATACAGAGACCCACAGCCAGACAATGTGCAGAGAGTGAGAGACCTTGGAACACTGTTGTATTATATTTTATTATTATCCCTTGGGAGCCTACTTGTTTTCTAAGAGTGGATTTTTAATAGGAGAGGAGGTAGGGAGGAACCAGGAGGAGTAGAAGGAGGAGAAACTGTAATCAGGATATATTATGTGAAGAAAAAAAAATCTATTTTTCAATTAAAAGAAGTTATTTGGATAGCAACTCAGTACCATGATAATGAGGGCCAGGCAACTCACCATCCTCTGAGCATGGCCCAGACAGGTGACTTAGGTCATGGGCGTCTTCCAAAGCATTCATTTCTCTTCTGATCTGTAAAACAAATCACAGTATCACAGTGTTCTCAGATAGTGATCTAAGCAGCAATGTGGGCACTTCTGAAAAGGACCGATTTTTTTTGTCAAAGGGTAGCTTTATCACTGGCTTCTGGTTCTAATCTCTCTTTCCAAGCAATTGTCTTTACCTTACCAGAAGGTTCTACCCTTCATTTTTATTTGATGTGCATGAGTGTTTTGCCTACATGTCTGTCTGCACATACACATTAAAAACCATGTGTGGCGCAGACACTGCATTGGGTCTGGCTATCAGCTAAACCCGTACGGAGCCAGTCACTCATGGTCTGATCTTCGGTTTGTTGGTTACGCTGACACTCGATCCCTTTCTGCTTGATGGGTGGCTTAACCCCTGTGCTAGCAGACGCGGAGCATTTGCTCAACCCCACCTGCTGTTTCATCCCTTTTCCGTCGTGCAGTCTGTGGGTTTCTGGCACCTAAGCTGGTAACTGAAGTGACAGTGGGACCTACTTTGAGGTGGTTACTGTCTTGGGGTTTCATCTCCTTGATGAGTTCCTTCATCCTCTCCCTAGGCTGCCTCTCTGCTGTCTTCAGCAAATGGAGACCCCTGTGGGAACACGATTACTGTGCGCCCTGGCAGTTAACACTGGGACGGTGCCCACAGGGTACTGCATGCAGCGAGGCTGGAACCTTTGCGGCATTGTTCAGCCTGGCTTTAGCAGTTCTCACTCTTTTCCAGATCACACTGTTGGTGGATTCTGCTGGTGGAATGAGGAGCTGTCCTGGGGCCTGAACAGCACCTGCAGTGGGTGAGGTCTGTGACATTTCTACTCTCTTCAGTTGGCTCTCCACCTGAACCTGAAAATTTGCTGCTTCCAGACCCCTTTCTCCCACAGAGCAGAGCGATTTCCTGGGCTGATTCTTCCTAGTGGTCAGAATGCACTCCCTTGATGTCATTCCTCTTGGTGAAACCATATTCTTATCTCACACATGTATTCTGTTTCCGAAGTCTTCCTTACTATGACCTTGTTTGTACAGTTGGGAATAGCTTCTGTAAGGCCACCCAGGCTACTGCCCCCTGCAGAGTGCCCATGGAGAACCAGGTGTGGGGTGGGCAGTGCTGAGGGTGGTATTGGGTGGTTGCCAGGTTACAGTGATCCTGGTGGGCAGAAGCTGTAGCTCCTCCCAGGAGGATGTGATGAGGCTAGACTCTTTCCCACTGTAGAGGGCTGCTTAGGGCACTGTGGGGTGTGCTCTGTTCCCATTACCAAATATGGTTTTGATTCTAGCAATACCTTGTGCTTTTCCTTTGATTTTCTCTTTGCAGGCCTGAAAAGGAAGAACATAGAATCCTTTCAGACAAATGGCAGTTGTAAGATGAATTGCTAACCGGTCTTGTTAATAAAAAACCTGGAGCCAGATATTGGGGTAAAAACTGAGAGACCAGGGAAGCAGAAAAACATCAGCCAATGTTCTTACTACTAGAAATCCTCAGCCAAAGAGAGCCACTTCCTATATACTCACCTATATCTTTCCTGTGTCCTGCTGTCTCACTTCCTCTCTCTGCCCAGCTACATCACTTCCTCTTTTTGCCCACCTCTGTCACTTCCTGTCTGTCTGTACAGACCTCCAGACCTCTATGGTTAACTGGTGCTGGGAAATAAAGGCATATGCCACCATGCCTTGCTCTGTTCCCAGTGTGGCCTTGAACTCACAGAGATCCAGATAGATCTCTGCTTCCTGAATGCTAGGATTAAAGGTGTGTGATATCACTACCTGACTTCTATATTTAATACAGTAGCTGGCTTTTCCCTCTGATCTTCAGATGAGTTTTATTGGGGTAGACAAATAAAATATCACCACATGCAGTTGTCATTAATCTCTCCTGATCATGAAGTTTACAGGCTGTTTGTAGTCATTTTCTGAAAGGCATTTGAGTGTAAACAGAAAATCAACTTTCTCCATTTCCAGAAAATGTAAGCGCTGCTGCTATCTCCCCTTCATGGGGTGGTTACAGTTTTTAACCTTCCCTTATGGGGTTGTTGTTATTTAAACTCCAAGTATCCTTCACTCTCAGGAGATCAGCTGCCAACTCAGACTCCTCAGACACCAGTTCAGTCCCAAAGTCTCCAGAAGACCATTTTTCATGTCCTCCTTTCTCTTCTTTTATATTGAAGGCAGAACCACTAATTAAAAAAAATCACAAAAGACAATACATTCCAATAATTTTATGGACTAAAGTTATAAAAATAATGCTGTAAAATCCCGACTCTTTCCCATCTTACTTCACTTATTAATTAAAAGAAGTTATAAAGTAGCAGCTAAAGATGGGGAAATGAGCCAGGTGGTGGCGGCGCATGCCTTTAATCCCAGCACTCGGGAGGCAGAGCCAGGCAGATCTCTGTGAGTTCGAGTCTAGCCTGGTCTACAGTGTGAGATTCAGGACAGGCTCCAAAGCTACACAGAGAAACTCTGTCTCAAAAAACAAAACAAAACAAAACAAAACAAACAAACAAACAAAAGACAGGGAAATGGATACTTCTTGCTTAAAGACAGATGCCATGTAGGCCTGAAGCAGTGCTACATGCAAGAGCTGACACAGGAAAACTCTGTCTGAGAACAAGGAAGGGTTTCCAGAGGACACAAACTACGAAGAGGAGCCCAGTAGGAAAAAACAAGGGAGAAAAACAACTTTTAGAATAGAATGTAAACGCAAAGATTAGAACTGGTAGCTTTCCCAGTTTGGAATAGGGGGCGTTTGGGGGGCGAGGTAGAAACCTAGTGCAATGGAAATTCCCTGGAATCTGTGAGGTTGACCCTAGCAAAGTCTCCTAGTAATGGGGGATACAGAACCTGAACTGACCATCTTCTGTAAACAGATAAGGCTTCCAGTGGAGGGACTGGGACATCAACCCAGTCACAAAATCTTTGACCTACAATCTATCTTGCCTACAAGATAGGGGTAAAGGTGGGACAGAACTTGTGGGAGTGGCCAACCAGTGACTGGTTCAACTTGAGGCCCACGCCATGAGAGGAAGCCCATGCCTGACTCTGCCTAGAGGTGAAGGAACCAGAGTCTGGAGCCCAGAGACCAAGGATAGGACCAAACATGATTGGCATTAAAAAAAAGGCAATGAAATGATTCCTAATGATATTCTCCTATACTCATCGACCAGAGCCTAGCCCAGTTGTCACCAGAGGCTTCACCTAGCAACTGACGGGAGCAGATGCAGAGACCCACAGCCAAACATCAGGCAAAGCTTGAGGAAACCCAAGGAAAAGGGGGAGGAAGGAGTCAGAGGGATCAAGATACCACAAGAAGATGGCCCACAGAATCAGCTACCAGGGCTCATAGGGGCTCCCAGAGACTGAAGCAGCAGTCACAGAGTCTGGATGGGTCTGAGCTGGGTCCCCTGCATGTATGTTGTGTAGCTTGATGTTCTCGTGGGACTCCTAACAGTGGGAGTGGGGGTGTCTGACTCCTTTGCCTGCTCTGGGAACCCTTTTCTTCCTATTGGGTTGCCTCATCCAGCCCTAATAAGAGAGGATGCATTTAGTCTTATTGTAACTTGTTATGCCATGTTTGGTTGATATCCCTGGGAGGCTTGTCCTTTTCTGAAGGGAAATGGAGGAGGACTGGATCTGATGGACAGGGGAGGTGGGGTGGGGGAAGGAACTGGAAGACAGGAGGGAGGAGAAACTGCATTTGGGATGTAATATATGAATAAAGAAAAAAGAAAAAAAAACTGAAAAAAGTTATGAACACCTGAAAAGAAAAAAATGAAAAAAGAAAAAAAGTAAACTGGCAGTTAGGTATTTTCTAGAAACTTGTGGAACAGAAGCGAGTAACCAGAAATGAATGCCATGCTAACCTTGAGCACTAACTACATTGAAAGTCCAAACTCTCAGCCTAAAAGCAATGACCCTTGGACACGGACAAAATAACTAGATTGGGGCTACAATTTTGGTTTTATTTTTGAAAACTGTGATCAATCTAAGTGAAGTGTAAAAATTCCATGAAAGAGGAGTTGGGGAGCAACGCAGAGGTTAAAGCACCCGCCAGCAAGTGTAACCCTGTAGTTCAGATCCCTAGAACCCACAACGCCAGGTGGGCATGGAGGTCTGCCTGTAATTCCAGCCTCCGAAGGTGGAGACAGGGGAGCCCTAGAGGAAGATGTCTTGAAAACTTACCATACCTGTGAGCTCTGGGTTTGCTGAGAGATCTGCCTAAAAATGGATTATCAATTGAGGATGATTCCTGACACCAATTTCTGGCTTCTATACTCATGCATAGACACTTGTGAGAAGGAGCATCACCACACGTATGTGCTGCAAGTACAAAGCATGCAGCCATATGCATGCACAACCCCCTTCCACATATAAAAACGGAGAAAGAAAAACATTTAGTGTGAAAGAAATGGGAAACAGCTTGTGTAAAATTTTACTTTAAAAATATTCCTAGACCCACAGAATGAAAAAAACCTTACCAATTACACATCTGATAGAGGGTTAGTATCTAGTATATACAAAGAACTAAAACACCGGAATACAAAAAAAACAAACACTCAATTAAAAAATGGGTACAGAGCCGGGCGTTGGTGGCGCACGCCTTTAATCCCAGCACTCGGGAGGCAGAGGCAGGCGGATCTTTGTGAGTTCGAGGCCAGCCTGGGCTACCAAGTGAGTTCCAGGAAAGGCGCAAAGCTACACAGAGAAACCCTGTCTCGAAAAACCAAAAAAAAAAAAAAAAAAAAAAAAAAATGGGTACAGAACTAAGAGGAGAGTTCTCAAATGATGAAACACAAGTGGCTGAGAAACACTTTCAAATGTTCAACACCTAGCCATCAGGGAAATGGAAATCAAAACTACTTGAAGATTTCATTTTACCCAAGTAAGATCTTATGGCCAAGATTAATAAAACAAATGATAGCAGATGGTGAGGATGTGGAGAAAGGGGAACACTTAGTCATTGCTAGTCAGAGTGCCAACTTGTACAGCAACTAAGGAAATCAGTGTGGTTGTTCCTTAGAAAGCTGAAAGTAAATCTATCTCAAGCCCAGGCATATACCCAAAAGACTTATATCACCACAAAGAGACTTGCTCACTCATGTTCATTGCTGCTCTATTCATAATAACCAGAAATTGGATGGAAACATCTTAGTTGACAAGCAACTGCTGAATGAATAATGAAAACGTGGTACATTTACACAATGGAATATTATTCAACTGCTAAAAATGAAATTATGAAGTTTTCAGGTAAATGGATGGAACCAGAAACAATCATCCTGAGCCTGATAACTCTTATTTGTGGATATTAGCTTTTTAAACTTTAGATATGTATGTTTCATTTAGAGTAACCACAGAGGTTAGGAGCTTGTAAGGGACCAGGAGGGAGGAGAGGAGCTTCCAAGGAAGGGGAAATAGAAGACGGTGTTATAAAGAATAAAAGGGAAACTCGACTAGGAGGTTAAATGGGGAGGGGGATGGGAGGGTAGGGTAAAGGAAGGAATATGGGGACAACTAACAGTGAAGACCTTTTGAAAAGCTGTATGAAAACTTACTTCTGTAGAAGATCCCTAATATATATGTGATTATATTATATATCAACAGATATGATATATATTATATAATATGTCATATATATGAAAGGAGTTTAAATGGAGTTACCATATAGTGAGGAGACAATATCACAACTAGACATCACGTTACCAAATAAAATCCCCAAATATCAGAAATAGGTTACATCTTTTTGAGTCATTGGCCAAAGGGGTCCTATAGATCCATTCAAGCATTACAGCCTATTGGCAATGCTCCACAACCTGATAGTAAGACCTTATTGTTGACATCACATACTTATGTCATCAAACACGGAGAAATCAAGCTGGTGCTCAGGGAAGAGCTTCACCCTTACTGACTAATATTCATGGCTACCAAGGAGAAGAGTAATCATCAGCCTCATCCAGCTACAAAATCTGCTACAATAGCAACCTGCCTGCAAGATACACCCACTAGCGCATAGTGGCACAACTGTTATGGGAGTAACTAAACGCTTTTTAAATGATTTGGGTTTGAGATCCACTCTATGAGATGGAACCCATACCTGACATTGTTAATGAGGCCAAGAACTCAGTACTACAGAGGTTCATAGGCCCTAGGGAAAAACCTACTACTGTTTTCTGCTTAAGGAACATAGCAATAAAACAACTCTTAATGACACATCTCTATGCCCAGAGATCTGTGCATTGCTCATATGCCAACATATACAACTCAAAATAAAAATATGATGATTTTATTTGAAAAGAAAATGATTTGACAAATTTCGTCTATTTTTAGCTTAATATCTAACCTATTATAGAGTATTGAACTTATCATCATCCCATTGTATTCCTTTATTTTATGTGTATTGAGTATTTTGTCTGCAGATATAAAGTAGCTTTCTTTCATAGGTCAGTTGTTCCAAGTATCTGAACAAAATTAGCTTAAGATAGACCATCAAATAAATGCTTTAGATACACTTTAATTGTGAAGTAATCCATACATTACAGATCTAAACTCACTTTGCATGCACATGCGTGTGTGTGTGTGTGTGTGTGTGTGTGTGTGTGTGTGTGTGTGTATTTTGTCACTGTAGCATAGGCTGGCCTCAACTCATGATCTTTTGGGTTTAGTTGAATGCTGGAATTATAGGTATAAACTGCTACCTCCAGATAATCTCATTAAAAAAATGTCTTCATACTGTAATACTTTTGGCTATGGTAACCTATTTCCTTTATTAATGAGTATTTATACTACCTATAACTTTATAATAATCATATAAAATAACCTTAACCTACTTATGTACATGTACATAAATAATTTTTATAAATATCCTTAACATATATTGTGTTTTTATGCATATATATTATATTAAATATATATTTAGTTGTTCTTGTTACATGTGGCTATATAACAAATATTCTTAATGCATTAAAATTTCTTTACATTTATTTTGCACACACACATGTGTATGCATGCATGTGTGTATGTACACAGATGTGTGTATAGGTGTGGGTGCATATGTGCATAGAGGTCAGAGGTCAACTTCAGATGATTTTTTTTTTTTTTTAAAAGACAATGTCTTCCATTGGGCTCTGAAGCTAGACAGTTAGTCTAGGCTGGCTGGCCAGCAACCCCAAGGATCTGTTTGTGTCCACTTTTCCAGCGCTGGGATCGCAAGCATATGGCACCCTACCAGGCCTTTTCCTTGTGTGCAGACGTCACACTCAGGTCCTCATGCTTCCACAGCTCACATGTCTCTGCAACTGTCTCCCCAGCCTCAAGTCTGAATGTTTTGAAGTACACTCATTAGGCACTTCACAGAGTGACTTTCAGTTAGGATATGTCTGAGGTTCTAAACAGCTAAGCATGGTTATAGTTTTAGGAAATGAAATGTTTGTACTTGGTCCCCAATTAATAGAACGGTTTAACAAGGTGCATCACTGGGGCTGGGCTTTGAGGTGCCAAAAGACGGTTGCTATTCCTAGTGTGCTTTTTCTCTGTCTCTTGCTTCTGGATCAAGCTGTGAGCTCTCAGCTGTTCCTGCCACCATGCCTTTGCTCCACCATCATGGACTCCAACCCTCTGAAACCATATGCCCAACTGAACATTTCTTTATAAAGTCATATTGGTCATGGCATTTTGTCACAGCAATAGAAAAGAAACTAAGACAGAAGGCTTTTAAAAATGTATCTTGGGGGACTAGTGAGCTGATGCTTATTGCCACTCACATATCTTCTCATGATGTGTTTGTCTAATTATTCTTTATCAATAAAAATTTGGGATTCAGATATCAGGGTAAGAACCTGAATGATCAGAGAAGTGGAGAAACCAGGAGCAGACATGTCTCTTGTCATAAAAACCCTTATATTATTAAAACATCTTAAATGTATATTCTATAGATCTCTGAAGTATTTGAAGATCACATATCTATCTAAAATGTATCTCTGTTTGACCTTGAAAACATACCTAATGTGACTACAAGTTCTTTTGTGATAGGTGGCTAACATTAACCTGCATTTCTTTATTATCTTAAATAGTTTGTAATAATAACCTTTAAGGAGTAGAAATTTATATTACATTGTTAAATGAGCTGCATAGGTACAATACCTTAAACAGGAGTAGAAATGTATGTACAGTATGTACTAACAAAAGTAACCTTAAGCCGGGTGGTAGTGGTGCATGCCTTTAATCCCAGCACTTAGGAGGTAGAGGCAGGCAGATCTCTCTGAGTTCGAGGCCAGCCTGGTCTACAGAGCGAATTCTAGGACAGGCTCCAAAGCTACACAGATATAATGGATTCTACAGTTGTGTGTGCGTGTGTGTGTGTGTGTGTGTGTGTGTACTTTCATTTGGTTATTATTACAGTTTGGTTTTTGTTTTCTTTTTTGGGGTGTTGCTATATTTTGTTTTCTACATTTGGTTTTTTTATTTTTTTGTATTGGATTTTGGTTTGTTTTTTGAGAAAGAACTTAAAATTGATTGGGTAGGGAGTAGGAGAGGAATTGGAAGGCCTTGGGGGAGGGGAAGAATATGATCAAAATATATTTAAATTTAAAATTGTTTTCAATAATAAAATAAAAATAAATTATTCTCATAAAAGATTCTTAATTTCTTTGGTGTTTGTTTTAATGTTTCCTCGTTCATTTTTGATTTTGCTAATTTAGAGCATTTCTTTCTGTCTTTTAATTAGTAGGGTCAAGGGCTTAACAATCTTGTTTATTTTCTCAAAGAGTCAGCTCTTAGATACATTGTTTGTATTTCATTAATTTAGGCTTTTTAAAACAATTTTTTGCTGTCTCTTGGATTTGAGTTTGTTTTGTTCTTATATTTTTTCCAAATCCTTGAGCTCCATTAAGTAGTTCATTTGTGCCCTTTCTGATTTTTTAATGCAGGTATTTAGAGTTATAAATCCCCTTTTAACATGTCCTAGAGACTTTTTAAAAATAAAATTTATTTATTCTCTGTGTTTTTCACATCATGTATCTTGATCCCACTCATCCCCCCACCCCAAAAAAAAGTCTGCAGGGAACCATGACCATGCCTAACAGTGACTTTGAAATCTTCAAAAGGATGGCAGGATCCCACAATGATGATTCCACATGGACTATGGTAAAGCCATTAAGCTGATTAACACCATGGAAAAACTGCTCAGGACAATTTCGAGATGACTAGCTGAGATGATCCAACCTGGCAGACTACTCGAACAAGGACTTTTGACAAGCCCTGAAATTTCCTATTATACAGAAACTGGACAAATGATACAGGACTTGACAATTAGCCTAAATTTTTTTCTTTTCAAGTTTCCCTAAAGATATCTTTACCCCTAGAAAGCAAAAAGGAAAAGAGAATACATATATGAGACAGATCATCGAATCTACTCTGAGAAAAATGATAAAGAAATAATAGGATAAATAGGTAGATCACTGAATCTACACTGAAAAGAAAAAGGGGAGGATATAAAAATGACAAAAGGTAGATTACTGAATCTATTATGAAAAGAAAAAATACTTTAAAAAAGGAGCTACTTGTTTTAAATAGGATAAGTATTGAAATTTTTTGAGTTTATCAATGTTACTGGACTGGACATTGTTAATATATATATAATGGAGTTTTTATCTGAATCTGTCAAATGTTAATGGACTAGACATTTTTTTTTTTTTTTTTTGGTTTTTCGAGACAGGGTTTCTCTGCGTAGTTTTGCGCCTTTCCTGGAGCTCACTTGGTAGCCCAGGCTGGCCTCGAACTCACAGAGATCCGCCTGGCTCTGCCTCCCGAGTGCTGGGATTAAAGGCGTGCGCCACCACCGCCCGGCTTGGACTAGACATTGTTAATGTAATCTTGACTGTGTATATTGTATATACTTACTGGATATAATTTTTATTGTATTAGTTATAAGCTTTTTTAAATTTTAGACAAAAAGAGAGGAAATGTGGTATTGTATTCCCCCAAATATTGTGCATGCTAATAAACTTATCTGGGGTCAGAGACAGAATAGTCACAATATTAAACATAAAGGACAGGCAGTGGTAGCACATGCCTTTAATCCTAGCATTCCAGAGGCAGAAATCCATGTGTTCAAGGATACAGACAGACATGGTGACTCATCATGACTTTAATCCCAGAAAGCGAGCCTTTAATCCCAGGGAGTAGTGGTAGAAAGCATGAAGGTATATAAGGCGTGAGGACCAGAAACTAGAAGCATTTGGCTGGTTAAGCATTTGGCCTGGTTAAGCATTCAGGCTTTTGAGCAGCAGTTCAGTTGAGACCCATTCTGGATGAGGACTCAGAGGAAACAGGACCAGCTGAAGAATTGGCAAGAGAGCTGTGGCTTGTTCTGTCTCTCTGATCTACCAGCATTGACCCCAATAACTGGCCTCGGGTTTGATCTTATTAATAAGAACTGTTAAGATTCATGCTACATCATTCCCATTGTTTATAATAGCCAGAACCTGGAAACAACCTAGATGCCCTTCAACTGAAGAATGGATAAATAAAATGTGGTACATATACACAATGGAATACTACTCAGCAGAGAAAAACAATGACATCATGAGGTTTGCAGGCAAATGGATGGATCTAGAAAAAATCATCCTGAGTGAGGTAACCCAGACTCAGAAAGACAAATATGGTATGTACTCACTCATAGGAGGATACTAGATGTGGAACAAGGATGGCTGGACTGCTACTCACATCACCAGGGAGCTACTTGGAAAACAGGACCCCAAGAAAGACATGGGGATTGCCCAATGATGGAGAAATGGATGAGATCTACATGAACAGCCTGGACGTGAGTGGGGGTAATGAAGGGTGAGGGTTGAGGGAAAGAGAGCTTGGGGGAGCAGGAGATCCCAGCTGGATCAAGAACAGAGAGTGAGAACAAGGAATAGGAGACCATGGTAAATGAAGACCACATGAGAATAGGAAGAAGCAAAGTGCTAGAGAGGCCCACAGAAATCCACAAAGATGCCCCCACAATAGACTGCTGGCAATGGTCGAGAGACAGCCCAAACTGACCTACTCTGGTGATAGGATGGCCAAACACCCTAATTGTCATGCTAGAAACCCCATCCAATGACTGAGGGAACTGGATGCAGAGATCCACAGCTAGGCCCCGGGTGGAGCTCTGGGAGTCCAATTGGCAAGAAAGAGGAGGGTTTATATGAGCAAGAATTGTTGAGACTAACAAATAGCCAAACGAATGGAAACACATGAACTATGAACCAATGGCTGAGGGGCCCCCAACTGGATCAGGCCCTCTGAATAGATGAGATAGTTGATTGGCTTGATCTGTTTGGGAGGCATCCAGGCAGTGGGACTGGGTCCTGTGCTCAGTGCATGAGTTGGCTGTTTGAAACCTGGGGCTTATGCAGGGACACTTGGCTCAGCCTGAAAGGAGGGGACTGGACCTGTCTGGACTGAGTCTACCAGGTTGATCTCAATCCTCGGGGGAGGCTTTGCCCTGGAGGAGGTGGGAATGGGTTTGCCTGGGAGGAAGGTGTAGCTAGAGTTTTCCTGCTTTTCCCACAGTCAGGACAAATCTTTGTCACCCGCCAGTCCCACAGCCGCTCAGACCCAACCAAGTAAACACAGAGACTTATATTGCTTACAAACTGTATGGCCGTGGCAGGCTTCTTTTTTTTTTTTTTTTTTTTTTTTTTTTGGTTTTTCGAAACAGGGTTTCTCTGTGTAGCTTTGCGCCTTTCCTGGAGCTCACTTGGTAGCCCAGGCTGGCCTCGAACTCACAGAGATCCGCCTGGCTCTGCCTCCCGAGTGCTGGGATTAAAGGCGTGCGCCACCAACGCCCGGCCGGCAGGCTTCTTGCTAACTGTTCTTATATCTTAAATTAATCCATTCCCATAAATCTATACCTTGCCACGTGGCTTGTGGCTTACTGGAGTCTTCACATGCTGCTTGTCATGGCGGCGGCTGGCAGTGTCTCTCTGCCTCGACCTTCCGCTTCCCAGAATTCTCCTCTCTCCTTGTCCCACCTACTTCCTGCCTGGCCACTGGCCAATCAGTGTTTTATTTATTGACCAATCAGAGCAATTTAACATACAGACCATCCCACAGCAGGAAGGGGAGGAAAGCAGGAGGGGGAAGAACAAGGGAATCTGTGGCTGATATGTAGAACTAAATTATATTGTAAAATAAAATTAAATTAAAAAATAAAATTTATTTTTTCTCTGTTTTTCACATCATGGATCTTGATCCCACTTATTCCCTATTCCTTTACATCCACCCTCTGCCCCTGTATCCCCTCCACTGAATAAAACAATTCAAGAGAAAAAAATGAAAAATATAAAATGAGAAAAATAAAATAAGGGAAGGAATGAAAACTCTCATCCTGGATGCTGCAGTTCAGCCCAACAAATCTCGTTGTATACCCCTTTGTCCACCCATCTCTGCTTGCAAGTGTTCATTGCAAAGAGTCATTGGTCTGGTTTGAGATCCCTGGTCTGCATTACATGTTAGATGCTGGGCCCCCTACTAGGACTCTTCCTGGACATCCTGCTGTTGCCCTGTGTTGTGGAGATTCTGCAGCTTTGAGTTAGTGGGTCAGGTCCCTTCACATGCTCCAGCAGATCATAGACTGGGTGAATACTGGGGCAGGCCAAGTCATAACTCTGGGTCTGGGCTTGGGCAACTGTAGGGTTGGTCATCCAGATGGGAAATGGGGACAGGTATCCCATGGTCACAATTTCGGGGCAGGTTCACCTGTGCTAACTGTGTTGGATCTATTGTGCTGCCTTGGCAAGGTGCAGGGCCTACTCTCCCAAGTGTGGCAGCTTGTGGGGATCAGGGATGGCTCTCCCTCTCTTATACCACAGGGCTGTCTCCCACCTGCGTTCGGTATTGATGGAGGGGGCAGAAAGAGAACACCTCTCCCTTGCCTATGTCAACACAAGACAGACAGCTCTCCCATGGTCACAGTTTTGGGGCTGGCTCTCCTACACCTGTGCTAACAGGGTCGGCTTTCCTATACTGCCCTGGCAAGGTGCAGGGCCTGCTCTCTTGAGTGTTGCAGCTGTCAGGGATAAGTGTGTGTGTGTGTGTGTGTGTGTGTGTGTGTGTGTGTGTGTGTGTGTGTGTGTGTGATCTCTCCCCAGCCCAGGCCCCTATGTGGCAGATGAGGGGTGGGGCTAGGTCTCCCATGATCCCATCCTCAGAGTTGGCTCACCTATGCTCTCATCAACAGGGTCATCTCTGCTGTGCTGCCCAGACAAAGTGCAGGGCTTGCTTTTCCATGTGTCAAGGGGTCAGTTCCTCTCTTGTCCCTTCAGATTTGCCTGTCCACGGAACCTGAACCATTCTCTTTCTCTCTGTCTCTGTCTCTCTCTCTCCCACCCATAAGATAACATACCATAACTCTGCTTGCTCTAATAGTGGCCTTCTGACTGGTGCTGCAAGGTACTGGGGAGGAGGGGGGCAGCTCTGTTTTCTCTTAAGAGCTTGGGGTGGGCAGCCCCAGGCCTGCAGGTGGGTCTCCCTGTCTCACGCAGGTTACTGTGACACAGGTCTGGGCCATGCTTCCTCATCACAAGGAAATCTTTAAAGTTTCCAACCACCTGGCACCTCCTGGTTGGTGGGTTTGGCTGCTTTCCATCTACTCTGGCCACATGGCGTGGGGTGGGGGCTTGGCTGGAGTCCTGCTGCAGGCCAGGGTTAGAATCCCATGTCCCTGCTTGGGTTGGCCCGGTGGCTCCTGCTTGAATGGGGCCCCCACACACCCAAGAGTCTGGGTTGGGGGGTGCCCTGTCCTAGAGATTTTTTTGTTGTTTCTTGTTTTTATCTTCATTTCATTTCATGAATTAAAAAATAAAATTCTTTCTTGATTTTTTTCTTTGACCCATTCATCATTCAATAATAAATGATTTAAGCTTGATGCGTTTATGTACTTTCTAGAGATTTGTTTGCTGTCACTTTTAAGTTTTATTGCAATATTGTCAGATAGGATACATGGAGTAATTTTAATTTTTCTGAATTTGTGTCCCAGTATGTCCTCTATATTAGAGAAGTTTCCATGGGTTTCTGAGTAGAATATATTTTGTTTGGTGTTTGGGTAGAATATTTTGTAGATGTGTGTTAAGTCCATTTATGTATAATGTCATTTAATTCTGATGATTTTCTGTTTTTGTCCAGGTAACCTATCTATTGAAGAAGGTGGGATACTGAAATCACCTACTAGTAACGGGTTTAAATTAATCTGTGCCTTTTTGTTTTATGTTTTGAGATAAGGTTTCTCTCTGTAGCCCTGGCTGTCCTGGGGTTAACCTGTGTTCTTAATTCCAGTGGTATACTTTTTATGAAGTTATATGCTCCAGAGTTTGGTACATATATGCTTTGATTGTAACGTCTTCTTTATTAACTGTTCCCTTGATTAGAATGGAGAGACTTTCTTTATCTTTTTAATTAGTTTTAATCTGGTCCATTCTGTCAGATATTAGAATGGCAATGCTTGCTTCCTTCCTGGTTCTGTTTGGAGTTCCTTTTTCCATGCTTTTACTTGAGGGTGGCACCTGTTTTTTAAAGCTGAGTTTCTTGTTTACCACAGAAAGACAAATTTTGTTTCTTAATCAGGTCATCAAGTCTGTCTTTTAATGGGAGAAATGAGGACATGAATATTGAAAGTTATGATTGAAAGGTATGTATTGGCAGCAGTTACTTCTTTTTCTTTTTGCTGTTTGTGTTCTTAGTTGTACTTTGTATTTCAGTAATTATAGCTTCATTTGCTTTCTTCCTATGCTCTCCTGCCTTATTCCTCTCTTCAGCCTGAAACATTGCTCCCTGCGTTTTGTGTAGGGTTGGTCTTCTGAGTGTTAATTCTTTCAGCCTCATTGGTTCATGAAAGGGTTTTCTTTCTCCTCCAATTATGGCAAATAGTTTTGCTGAGTATAGGAGTCTAGTTTGTCAGTCAGTATCTTTTAGAACTCGGGGTGCATTGCTCCAAATTCTTCTGGCTTCAAATTTTTCCCGGAGAAATCAGCTGTTATCCTGATGGGTTTTCCTTTATATGTGACGTGTTTTTTCTCTTATAGCTTTCAATGCTTTGTTGTGGATACTCTGATATGTTGTGAGGAGTTTTAATTGCTGGTCTTATCTGCTCCTTGTATATGTATATTGTTCCTTAGCTTGGGGCATTTTACTTTTATGATCATGTCAAAGATTTAGTCTTTGCCATTGACCTGGAATTCTTCTCCCTCATCTATGTCTATAATTAGAATATTTGGTCCCTTTCACGGTGTCCTCTGGTTCATGTGTGTTCTTTTCCTGTGATTTTTTTTTTTGTTTTTTTTGAGACAGGGTTTCTCTGTGTAGCTTTGTGCCTTTCCTGGAACTCACTTGGTAGCCCAGGCTGGCCTCGAACTCACAGAGATCCGCCTGGCTCTGCCTCCCGAGTGCTGGGATTAAAGGCGTGCGCCACCACCGCCCGGTATTTTTTTTTTCTGTGATTATTTTTTAAACATATATTCTTTGCTTGTGTAGTCTAATTCCTCTATCTCTGAGTCCTGATATTCAATCTTCCACTTGAGCTATTCCACTTCTGAGGCCCTCCCTTGAGTGTTCTAGTTGGGTTATGGACGTTTTCCATTCTATCCTCACTTCAACTCGAGGCCTCACCAATGTCTCCACCTCTTCATTGAACTGTGACTTCAAATCTTGGACTTCTGTCCTTTGCTCAGCAGTGTGCTTGCTGCTTCTTGGACACTACTCAGGTATTTATTGTTATCCTCTCGACCTTCAATGAGGTGTTGCTTTGTTTCTTCTTTAAATTTCTTGAATTCTTTAATACGTTTTTTAAAAATGATGTATCCTGGGGTTCATCTAGGTAACTGGAGACTAGTGTGGTTGAATGGAGACATGCTGTTTTGGCCATTCATACCGGTTTTTGTTTTTGTGGTGTGAACTGGATATGTGGACTTTTTTCTTTGGTTGTGTCTGATGTGAGATTCTGGTATGCCTAAGACTGGGCCTGTGCAGGACTAGGTGACTATAATTAGGTTAGGAAAAGCTGGTGCATGAGCTTTTTGGACGTAGGCCTTTTTGGACCACAGCCAACCTTGGTCTGCAGCTACACTTAGGGATTTGCAGGTAAGGGGAGAGCAGCAGGAGGGAGTCACCAGGTCGAGTCAGAGCAGTGGGTCTCGAGGCCTGTGAGTGTGGAGATGGCATAATGGCAGTGGGACAGATGGGAGAGGAAAGAGAGACTGACCAGTCAAAGATAGCTCAAAAACAAAGTTGGTTCATGGATTAAAAGTCTGGGTTACGCCGGGCGGTGGTGGCGCACGCCTTTAATCTCAGCACTTGGGAGGCAGAGGCAGGCGGATCTCTGTGAGTTCGAGGCCAGCCTGGGCTACCAAGTGAGTTCCAGGAAAGGCACAAAGCTACATAGAGAAACCCTGTCTCGAAAAACCAAAAAAAAAAAAAAAAAAAAAAAAAAGAAAGTCTGGGTTACGAGCTGCTGCTGAGGGCCATGTCTGAGTCTGTGTGCCTACTGCAGCTGGAGTCTGTGATGATGTCCATGGCCCATGTTGCAACAGGGGGTCATAGGAACCACGAATATTTAAATCCAAAGGCCATGCAGAGCCAGCCCTGCCCCCTCATTGTCTGTGGGATGGCTGATCCTGCCCTTCGTTGGACACTGCAGCAGGAGAGCTGGCCCTACTCCCCACAGGAGAGCTGGCCCCACTCCCCACAGGAGGGCTGGCCCCACTCCCCACAGGAGGGCTGGCCCCACTCCCCACAGGAGGGCTGGCCCCACGCCCCACAGGAGGGCTGGCCCCACGCCCCACAGGAGGGCTGGCCCCACTCCCCACAGGAGGACTGGCCCCACTCCCCACAGGAGAGCTGGCCCCACTCCACACCACGGGTGTGGGAGATTTGGCCCCTATGGCATGGGCTAGGAGGGCTGGCTCCACACTTCTCCTGAGGTGGGTAGTGTTGCTTGAATTCTAAATTGGTTTTATAATAAAAACCTGGAGTCAGATATTGGGGTGAATGCTGAAAGATCAGAGGAAACAGAGCCAGATATTGGGGTGAATGCTGAAAGATCAGAGGAAACAAAGGAACAAGCCACAGCGACTTCTCACCTCGCCAGCTCCACGAATCCTCTGACTGAATGCCTCTGAGTCCTCAGCCAAAAATGCTTTGAGTTCCGTCTCCTCACACCTTATATACCTTTCTCTGCCCATCCATTTCACTTCCTTCCTAGTGCTGGGATTAAAGGCGTGTGACTTCCAAGTACGGGAATTAAAGGTGTGAGCCACCACTGCCTGACCTCTGTGGCTAACTGTGGCTAGCTCTCTCCTCTGATCTTCAGGCAAATTTTATTAGAGTACAACAAAATGTCACTATAGGGCAGTCCCAGTGGCCCAGACTGACCAGCTCAGCTACCACCCAGACCCACATCCTAGGCCTTTGATTGCTCCACGCTAACATCTACCCCATCTGTGACCTGCTGGAGTGTGTGAAGGGACTGGTCCTGTGGAATGATAACCACAGGATCTCCGTGACTCAGGGCAACAGCAGGATATCCAAGAGGAGTTTTGGTGAAGGTCCAGTAATGATGGTGTGCCAGAGGCCTTGAACCAGACCAATGACTCATTGCAATGAACACTTTGTGAGTTGGGCTGATTGGACAAAAGGGTATCCTTCATGATACACTGCAGTACCCAATGCCAATAGGATGAATGAAGAGGTGTTGGAACGACAGAGGAACACGGTGGTTGTGTGTGTGTGTGTGTGTGTGTGTGTGTGTGTGTGTGTGTGTGAGAGAGAGAGAGAGAGAGAGAGAGAGAGAGAGAGAGAGAGAGAGAGAGAGAGAGAGAGAGAGAGTTTCCGTGTTTTGCTTTGTTTTTAATTGATTGTTTTGTAGGAGTTTCTTGGCAGGGGGCGGGGGGGGGGATGGTTGGTGTAGGGGATGCTGCAGATGGGGGAGAATATGGAGAGACTGGAATGTGAATGGGATTGGGGTGCATGATGTGAAATTCTCAAAGAATCAATAAATAATTGTTTAAAAAAAAAGTCTAGGGCTAGATGCCTGATAAATTGTGACTTTTTGCTGCACACTATTTTTGGATGATTTTAGAGCAAATGGTCTAAATTCTCAGTATAATGCTAATATTTCATTCCAGATAGAAGGTCAGAAACTCAAGAGGTCCTCTCCCATAACACAAGCATCATCTGGCTGTGTTTATTTATGAGAATTAAGTACCAGAGAACAGACATAACTCATGATATTTCCTTGTTACTGCTTTAGTGACTCCTGGCATTGATTCAGGATTCCCATGCCCTCAGACTAAAAAGCTAATTTTAAAAGTTCTATTTGTGTATGTGTCTATATAAGCATATGAACATATGTGTCTACTTTCTGCTTATTCTTTTGAGGTACAGCCTCTCCCTGAACCTGGGGCTTACATTTTCTTGGCAAGGCTGAAAGTCAGTAAGCCCCAATGATCTTGTCCCTGCTCCCCTTGGATGTAGGGTTACAGGCAAGTATGGGATGCCCAACTTTGTTCTGTGTGTTCTAGGATTGGAACTCTGTTCTTTATGAGTGTACAGCAAGTGGTCTTAACTACTGGGCCATCACACTAGCCTCTAACTTTTATTATCATTATATTATTATTATTATTATTATCAATTGTACATCAGTGTTTATTGCAGCATTTTTTTTTTTTTTTTACAATTGCTAAGTATCCAAACCAATGCAGGTATCCAACAACAGAGAGAGACAGGAAAATGTGGTAAATATATACAATGGTATGTTTTTCAGTCACCAAGAAAAATGAAGTTATGTCATTTGCAAGAAAATAAACACAAATGGAGATAATCACACTAAGCAAATTAAGCCAGTCTCAGAGAAACAAATATGTTCTCTCATTTTGGGGTCCTAGATGTTATATAGCCACATGAAACCATGTATGTATATATAAAAGTGAAATTGTCCACAGGAACAAAGGGGAAACAGGGATGGGCAGGGACGAGCAAAGAGAGGGTGAAGTGGAGGATGCTCAACATAAAATGCATACCTTTATGAAAATTAAAAACTAGATTAAGTTAAAATTTAAAAATAATAGTCTTAAACAAGATAACAGGTCGCTTTCTACTGGTCAGTGTACTTTCTTATAACCATCCTACTCCATCCTCTGAATTCATAAAAGTAGAAAATATCAATCCTGGTTTACAGACAGGAAAACTGAGGTGGAGAGAGGATAAGGAGGGGCCCAATATAAAGAAACTGGTCGGCATCAGAGCTGAGAATTCAGCTCTATCTGAAGCGAGTTTCAGAGCTGTGCTGGGACGGTAGAAAAAGAGCATGGGGCTAACTTTGAAGTTCAGAAGTAGGGTAAAAGAAGCATTCACAGTTCAGATAACCAGTCATTCACTTGAACTTCCAAAGACTGCAAACTGTCTTCCCCAGAGTTTTTATTTGTATAATGTGTACGGAAAAGACTTCTATGTGTCCAGTGGCTGAGAGTCTGAGAAAAGAGGGCCACCAGTTTATTGTAATCTCATAGCATTAGAAAATGATTTCTGAAAAACCTCTCATTTTGTCGGTGTTAGCAAAGGTCAGAAAGATTTGTTCCAGGGTTACTTGTTTGACAGAATAGTCTTCCAAATTGAACAGCACTTTGGCTTCCTCCATAATTTCAAATACCTTGAACAAACAAAAGGCAAAGTTACCACCTGTTATCTCTAGGTAACCCTTTCCCCACTCGACCTTCCCCAGCCAGGACACACAGCAAAAGGGAAAGATGACTGAACATAAGAAACAGCTATCCTGCACCCCGTGCCCCATTCTGCTTACACACGCTTTTAGACAGAATCTCTACATGTAGCCCAGGCTGGACTCAAATTGGAGAGTCTTTTGCCTCAGCCTCCAGAGTACTGGGATTGTAGGCCTGCCCATCCATGCATATCTAATCATCCCCATTCTCTTGCTGAACGTGACATAATATAATCTGGGCGTCAGAAGATTCAATCAGTTAAATTCAGGTGGCCTTGGAAAAGTAACTTAAAGTTTCTAATTCTCTGTTAATTGGACTCTCATCCACATGCTTAAGTCCCAATGTTTTCTATTTGCCCTCTACTAATAGGTTAGACTGGTATGAATTTGACAACCACCTTTCCCCAGCAGACTTCCTTGCTTGGAATATAATAGCCAATAATCCCTTGAAATTCCTGGTTTTTGATGTTACCTAAGAAGAGAAAGATTTTTGACAAGTTAGTAATGGAAAGGATAATAATGTTTCTTTTTAATAAAAATAAAAAATACAGCATTGTTTTATAGTGTTGACTAGCCTGGAACCTGCTATATTGCCCAGGATGGCCTGGAACTTAATATGTAGCTCAGGCCGATCTTGAATTTATGGCAATCCAACTGCCTCTGCTTCTCAAGTTCCAGGATTACAGGTGTGCATCACCACACCTGGCTTTGGATCCTACTATTTGATAGTTTTGAAGAACTCTTATGTAATTTCTATTTCAATTGTCCACACAATGGAAGAGAGAATATGTGCAGTTAGTACAAAAGATGATATAATCCTCAAGATTAATTCCATCATTAACAAGGAATGACATTAATTATCTCAGCAGATTTACTTCTCCGTAAAATACTGTCTTATTACCTATAGTTTGAAAAATTGCACGAGGTTGGCTAATTACATCTGGAAAAATTGGTAGCTCACATGATCAGTTGCAAAACCTGAGATTTATATACATTCTAGTGTTTGGTAGCAATACTGTAGCACTTCTAATTAGTAGGATGCATTTATGTTTATTATTATATACTGGAATCACCACCAGTGGAATTAACTGGGATTAAAATGTTTTAAAGACAAGCTAAAATAAATGTCAATAAGAATGGAACTTGTCTTGTAATGACTCCATACAGAGAATTAAGAGTAGTTTTAAAGTTTTTAAGTACTTTAGTGTGAAATATATTAAGCACACATAAATCAGGGAGGACACTACTATGAAGACTTTATTATTTTTGGAGGAAGTATGTCATTGAGCACAGGCTTTGAGAGTTCATAGCCTCACTCTCCTTCCATTTTGCTTTCCTTGCTTTGTGTTTGCAGTTGATGATGTAATCCATTAGCGTCCTGCTCTGACTGCTGCCATGCATTATGCACCCAGTTATTATGGATTTTAACCCTCTGAACTGCAAGCCAAAATGACTTTCTCCTAGAAGTTGCCTTACTTATAGTATTTTATCAGTGGCAGAAAGTAACTAACATATATAGCTTGGTGACTCACAGTACAGTTAAATGTAACTGACACTCAACACTCTAGATGTCATCTGTGTTGCAAGCAGGCTCATTTTCTCTTCCTTTGAGGCAACCACTTTCCCTGGTTTCTATGGTTAAGCATCTCTTAGCTGTTCTTTATTGTATTATTGCTCAAGAATGGACTCCTAAATATAATTGCTTTGTTTTGAATCCTCTGTGCTTCACGTGGTGGCACACATACACTACCTATTCTTTTTATCTGTATCTTTTCACTCAAATATGTTGTCATCCGTAGCCATATATTATTACTTTTCTTTACTCCAAATTTCTAGTGTGTAGTTATTTTTACTATTGTGGGTATACAGAAGGATATCTAGACTTGCAGACTGTTCTCACCACACAATGGACTTGTATCAATAGGTAACTGCAGAAATAACAGAATGTGATTATTAGCCTAGTTCATAAAAGGCAATGTGTTCTTCATCTCAGTGTTATTTTATGTGAGGGAAGCTGGCTACCACAGTGTGATGACAAGATTTCCATGTAGCAGGAAACCCAACAGCCATGTCTCTTTCTTAGTATATCCTCCAGGCCCAATGAGACATCAAATGATTTAACACTGAAAGATCCTAACCCTTCAGGCTTACACCCCCAAGCTCCAGGAAATGAGAAACTAAAAATCTAGTTCCAAGGGCAAGCTGACTCAATCATTATTCAACCACCCCTGTCACAATGTAACAACGTAAAGAGATCTCTGTTAAGAGATGCACTCAACTGTGACTGGGATAATTGCAAGTGTTCCAGGAAGGACTACTGTGACCTTTGTGTAAACTCCACTCCTGCCCTGATACCCACCTTGAGGTTTTGGGAAGAATGTACATGCGGACGTGACTGTATCCACTCTGTGATCAGACCATGATCTTGTGAAACAAAATTGTATGGGAATTGTAATCTTATGGCTTTTGTGGGTTTTCCTTTAAAAGTACCCATGTGATTGCAATTGGTGCGACTCTTGCTCTTTGGAGCTGAGTTATCTTGTCTGTTCAGTCACTTCTTCATTAAACCTCGTGCTGTTGCATCAACTGGACCAGAGTCTGGGTTCTTGGGGCGCCCACTTGAGACCCTAAACTTTGGGGTTTAACAACACCATGAGAGACCCTGGACCAGAAACACTCAACTAAGCCATGGAAATTATGAGATAATAGGTTTTACTATTGTTTTAGAATATTAATCATTTTTTAAAAAATATTTATTTATTTATTATGTATACAATGTCTTCCTGTATGTTTGCTGCAGGGCAGAAGAGGGCACCAGATCTTATTACAGGTGGTTGTGAGTCACCATATGGTTGCTGGGAATTGAACTCAGGACCTCTGGAAGAGCAGTCAGTGCTCTTAACCACGGAGCTATCTCTCCAGCCCTGGGTAATCTGTTATATAACAATAAATATATATTCCAGTTTGGAACCATTACATATAATTTTGATTTGAACATAAGGGTTCAATAAATATGAATAATTCAATGAAAACTATAATTGAAAACATGTAGCAGAACGGTGAACTTGACTTAATATAATAGTCATGAATCCATCATACCTATATTACCTGGGAAAGTTGTTTGAATGAACTTTTTGAACTCTGCTATTTTATCTTCATCCTTAGCAATATTGATCTTTACTGTTAGGGTGTATACATGACCAAATCTCTTTCTGACGTGCTGGGGGCTGCCGAGGCAGGTGAACCTCCCTTTCAGCATGATGGCCAGCCTAGTGCAGAGTGCCTCACATTCTTCCATTCTAGGAGGAAAAAGAAGACATGTCTGAGGACACTCTTCCAGAGAATAAATTCAAATAGCTAGGGTTGGAAGACTTAGAACTAGAAGCCTTGGCATTACAGATGGTCACCACTAAGATCGTATTTGGGAAGAGGAGGACATTTGGAAATTTAAAGCAGTCCCTATGTAAATCCTCATTAAGTTACCTAGCTAGTATTTTCTCTCAGTTCTTGATTCCATCAGTCAACTGAGCTCTCATTTAGCAAGTTCATCCCCAGTTACTTCTCTGAGGTTCTACCTATTCTTATGTAAGTTTACTGACTCATAGTCCTGGCTGAAATGAATTCCATCCTACACCCATTGCAGCTCCTTCTGGTTTCTAACCGAGCCTCCAATGGCTCTTACCTGTGAGAAGTTATGATGATAGCTTTACCAGTCTTACAGATCCATGTAACTGTGTCCCACAGCAGATGCTGAGCTACTGGGTCCATGCCAGTGGACGGCTCATCCAGGAAGACAACCGAAGACTTTCCCATTAGGGCAACAGCGGTACTTAGCCTGCGTTTGCTTCCACCACTCCGTAACGTGAGGAAGAAAGAGTAATATATATGCCATTAATTAATAGGAGAATCTGTACATTCAGAATTCTGTGGTAGGACTCAAAACTGATGATTCGTGCGTGCGTGCGTGCGTGCGTGCGTGCGTGTGTGTGTGTGTGTGTGTGTGTGTGTGTGTGTGTGTGTGTCTCCATGGAGATATAGGGGCTCTTATTTTTAATGCCAAGATTGTTCAAACATGCAAAAGGCTAACACCATCCAAGTGGGACATGCTGTTTCCTGATGTCTGAGCCTTGGCAGAATAATATGTTATTTCACAGTCACTACCTCCATGTGCCAGAGAGGTAGCAATGGGCTTTGTGGGCATTCATTTGAAACAGCAGAGGCACAGGATAGGTCACTTAATAGCAACGACACGATGTCTCACCTGTATGTGTAGATAAACTGGTCAGCAAAGTGTTCCAGGTGCACTGAATGCAGAAAGGTTTCCACATACTTGTTAATATCTTCCTCTGGGACCCCCCACAGCCTCGAGTACATGATTAGCAGTTCCCGGCCTGTCATGTGGTTCAGCACAGATTCAGACTGAGGACAGTAACCAATTCTTGACCTAATCTGAATCAAGAGGGTAATTATGAGCAGTCAATTCATGTCAGCTATTCTGTGGAGCATAAATCTCATAGGGATGAGGTATAAGATATGAAGCTATTTAACTCACACTACTGATAACTCTGATACCTCTACAACTCCCACTAAGAATGGTTTGTTCTTTTACCTTCATCTCCTTTACAGATGGAGTTCAATGAAGTAAAATAAAGTATCAACATCACTAGCTGGAATTTTCAATATATAGGTACATATATATGCATATTACTACTATGTGCCTTGAGTGTTTGAAAGTAAGCTTTGTTAATATTCTAATTGAAGTATTTTGTTTATAGCAATGGTCAGGTAACTTTTGTCAGATCTCACAGACAGGAATTATATGTTGCCTATCAATATACAAAGTACATAGGAGAATATATTTTTTTAAATTTATTTTTATTTTTTTTGCATTGGTGTTTTGCTGCATGTATGACTGTGTGAGGATGTCAGATCTTGAGTTACAGACAGTTGTGAGCTGCCATGTATGTGGGTGCTGGGACTTGAACCCAGGTCCTCTGGAAGAGTAGTCAGTGCTCTTAACCACTGAGCCATCTCTCCAGCCCCAGGAGAATATATTTTTATGTATTTAGCCAAGTTAATGCTCAAAGAATTAAAGCAATATATCACTTCATGACTAATGTAGAGTAAAATTTACAGTGTGAATTCAGCCATTTCAGATGCTTGTCAAAATACTTAAAATTCTTTGAAGGGGATATAATGGAATTAAAACTCTCCCAATGCATTATTAATAATATCCAGAATATAATCTAAAATTAATTGGCAAAAGATGTATGCAAATGACCCACACTTCAGTGAACACAGTAGAAACGGGCACTCAAATAGCCACAATATTGGAATAATCAGATACAAATGGGGAAAAAACTCTTACAACTATGCTTAAATGAGGATAATGAAAAAAGGCTGTAATTTAGATGAGTAAGAAAACATCATAGAAAACAAAACAACAACAAAGAAACCAATGAAAGTTTCTGAGCTAAACCTTTTGGTTGAGGGTTGGAGAGGTGGAACAGTTGGCAACATGCTTTCCATTCAAGCCTGAGGACTAAAGTTCAGACCCTTAGTCCTCACATAAAAAGCTGGGTATGCCAGTTGGTGGGCAGGTAAATCCTGAAGGCTTGCTGGCCAGGAAACCTAGCCAACTGGTGAGCTCCAGCTTCAGTAAGACACTCTGTCTCAAAAATTAAGGTGGAGAAATGACTGAAGAAGACACTTGACATCGACCTCTGGCCTTTCCAAACACAACTGTGTGCATGTGTACCCATACACGTGTACATTCATATGAACATGTGTACACAAATAAAATAATTATGTCAGGAATAAAAACTTGATAAAATAGAACTAACATGAGGTTGGATGTAATTTGAAGATGAAACAATATAAACTAATCAGCATGTGTATGTGTACACTCATTCAAATAGAAAATATGTAGGAAAATGAAGAGAGACACAGGACTTCTGGAGTGCCAGATCAAAGGGATGAGCATATGTAGAAACAGATCTAGGAAGGGACCAGAAAGAACAGGAAAATGTGTATTTTTTTTGAGTGTCTCTGAACTGAAGAACTGTAAGAAATTAATAAAGAAAGTGTTAACAATTAAGAAATGTATAAAAGATACAAATAAACTAGTATCTTTTAAATATTTCCTAAAGTTATATAGTTCCACTCATAATAAAGGAAAAGAAAAAACTGCTCAAGTAGTATTTTTAAAAATGGAATACACTAAAAACAAAAAAGAAAAGATGAGTCAAAAATTCTGTTGTGGTAAGTGCAGGGGAACAGACACAGTCACACACTGCCAATGTGCAAATTCACATGCAAGGAAAGCGATTGGTAAGGCTGAGAAGATGGTGTATGATACACAACCATATTCCAGAAAAAATGAAAACAGACCCTTGTAGATGACTGCATAGGAAGGATGTTTGTAGAATGATAAAGTGGTTACTATTTTTTGCATGCAGGAAAGAATGAAGCAAAGTTAGGTCTAAGAATGTCTGAGCCTTGCTAACTGTACACCACTTACACTGTTTTCATTTATGCCTTAAGTAATGAATACCTTCTTTGTTCAGTTTTTGTTGCTATATATTTTTAGACTCCCTGCCCTGCCTTGAGGTAAGCATGCTCTAGTTGCTAAGTTACAGCTCTGTCTTGGTTATCTACTGACACCCCAGGTATAATTCTTCACTTTCTCTTGGTTGCACATGTGGCTTTCTTCAAACCCGTATATACATTTTATCTCTCAAACCTGGCTTGTCTATGTGTCACACCACTGTACTAGGCTTCAGAGAACTCCACTGGACACTTTTTTTTGCAATTAAATAATATTGCAGTTTATAAAAAACACATAAAAAATTTCAACTCTTATTCTGATTCATGATTTTTCATGTAATTATTTGCATAACTCTAGTAATGCTCAGTGGCTGTAAGATCAGAACTGGTTCTTAAAAAAAACACTAAAAACATAAAAATACTTAAAATACTTAGCCCCTGTAGAATATGTTCATTTATGCTTACATTCCAGGATTTGCTATATTACTTATAATTTTAAAGGTCAAACTCAAAGGAGAAAGTAAACCACCTACAAACTGGCATTATTTGTTTATTTCTTGGCTTGTGAACATCCTTAATTTGTTGATGTAGTAAACAAATTTCAACTCTGCTATACAAATGACAGAAGGAATCTGCTCAGCAATTAACTTTAAAGTTCAATTTCATACAGGCAACATGCTATATGTGGAAAAATGACTAACTGAACTACAGGTATTAAATGCTGAAAAAAGGAACAGTTTATTATAATTTATTCTATTTAACAATCTAGGAAGTTGGCAGCCATAAGCAGCTCCAGTGCAATTTCAGGTGCATTTGGGAATTCAGGAATCTTGGTGGAACTGTTAGTGTAGCGGACCTTGTAGGTAAAATACATGCATACTTTCGACAGCACGTGCAAAGGTATCTCTCTGAAACTGACCTCATTGGTTTCATTCTCAGCAAACTGCCCCGGTCCACTCAACACGGCCTTTATTGTTCCTGATGTTAACACATGTTCTCTTTTTACAATAAATTCATGCCCATCAGAAGATATTAATTTGACATACATGGCGTCAGGGCCTTCACAGCCACCGTAGGCTTTCCCCTCTCTATCCATTATGTTCCTATGAAATTCTACTTGATCCCACAGGAACTTTAGTAGCTTCCTGGCAAGGCGAAGACACAGTCTGCAAATAACTTGTGTCTGTAGGAAGTGCATTGTTGTTCTCCTCCACTGGACACCTTATGAGCTGAAAGTGCCCAAGATCACCAGTCAATTACTTTCTTGAAAGTTTATTTCTTATTTGGCTTGAGAGAGAAAATTTTATCCAGGTTTTCCCTCTGACTCTCCAATTTTCATGGTTCTGTCTCCAGTTCCTTTATTCTGTAATTCAGTGTTGATAATCCACCAAATCAAGTCCATATTCTTTCTGTTGTACACATTTCTGATAGACGGTCTTATCTACTTTCACAGATTAAGTTTCATCTGCACTTTGATAAACCCCAAATTCATATCACTTCCCTATCATGAGTTCATACTGTTCATTGTATGCTCCCATTTAGATGCATCATAGATGCCTCAAGACCCAAATGCCCTCCAAACACACTCTCTCAAGATATTTACTCTCTTGGTGACTGGAGCCTTCACCTTCAGAAGTTTATCATAGAAATCTGGGTGCCATCCTCACTTCGTTCTTTAAAGCTTACATCCCAACAGAGCTGAATCCTTTCAATCCTTTCCGTTTCTCACAATCATTTTTTTTAGTTAGTTGTACTTCCAACCCTATGTCAGAGCAAGTTAGGTGTGAGAGCTGTTCACCTTCAGTTCTGTCTATTTGCAGATACTTATTCTTTGTTTCATGGGAAAGAATATGTTCCTTTCCTCAAACTCAGTATGGCCATGGAGTCTTTCAATTCTAATAAGTGAGGTTTTATGTATCAGGGTCCTTAGTGTCCCTGTCCCCCACCAGGTTCCTCAACAATTTGCCCATGTATCTCCTTCAAGACATTAAGTCATTGGCTAAGAAGAGAAATACCTTTCTTGGATTTCCAGCGACACTGTTGCCATCAATCAACGCAACTCCAGAGGTGATAGCTTCTTCTCCAGTCAGCATTTTGAATGTAGTAGTTTTTCCAGCTCCATTTAATCCAAGCAATCCAAAGCACTCTGATCTCCTGACTGCAAGGGAGATATTTCTCACAGCCTTGACAACAGGACACTTAAAATAAATCTGAGAAAGTTAAAAAAAAAACACACAACAACTCACAATGTCTGAGACACTGGTCATGAACCACAGCTATTACCTCAGACTCCTAAAGCTAACAAACTGACAATCTCATAAGAACACTTCCCTTCCAGCCCTCTGCAGAACTGCAGTGAACAAGGACTGCACTGGTCAATTCCAGGCAGGGATGCTTAAACTCCAAGGCAGCTAGCCAGGAAGTGACATTACCTTTGTAACTTCTTTAAGGACCAGTGGGGTTTTCTGTGACCTGAGCATCAGTGTGAGGACTTTCCTTCTTTCTCTCCTTATGTCCTCATCCTCGTCTTCTTTGATTCCCTGGTTAGATATTTTCAAGACCAGGAGTACACATGAGGGCATTCTATAGAGAACTGGTTTAAATCAACAGCTTTAAGAAAGCTAACCTGCAGGTATAATCTCAAAGATATGAAGAAGTACTGAAGCAGTTTCTAAGACCCTTTCTCCCTGTTTCCTAAACTCTCACATGCAAAAACATACTTCTGGTCGGGACCATTTTAGAAGAGTATGGCAGCCGAGGAGAGTCAAAGACACAATTCTCTGAAACTACTGTTATGAACATTTCGTAAGAGCCAGGGGCAGTGGATAACTACAAGGAAGCAGTTATTTCTGGACACAGTAGGGCAGGTGCACACAGGAACTCACAACAGTTGTGACAACATTCACAAGGCCGGAATAAACTTAATCCAGACAAAATCCCAGCATGGAGTGGGGGTGGGTGGGAACAAAATCCCAACCTAGCTGAGTAGCTTAAGGTAACTGATAGCTTCGAGGAGAGAGAATTCATTTTCTTTAAGGGTGTGATCCCAGGTAGGTTGTCCACGTTCTAATGGAAGGCTACACATCCAAGAATATTTGGGCAGCACAAATTTGACCCAGTAATCTTAAAAAATAAAAAGAGGTCACAAAGTTGGGTGTGTATGGAATGAGGGCTGGATCTGGGAGGAGCTGGGGAAGGGGAGGGGATATCCTCAAAATACAATGTATAAAATTCTCAAAGAAAAAGAGTTTCTACATTTAGAGTGAATAGTATATTCTTACTAGCATAAGGACAATTATTTCAGTTGTAGCTAACACATGAAAAATGACTTATTTCCTAGAGGAGTAAACCCAAGCTAAGATACACCTCAAACAAGCCACCGATCTGTTTTGGTGTAATCAAATTACACTTTCTTTAAAAAGTAATGGAAATGAGAAAATGTAAATTCCTGTTTTCTGACTGAATGTTGTGCTTTCATTAAATTATATTTAAAGCCTAGTTAGTTACTTACTTGCCTGCCTTTTCTGAATTTGTTGTAGAAATAAAAAATAATGTTACGAAAGACAAAGTTCCTTAGGTTCCAGGAAATAGTCTCCAGATATAAAAGCAAGAGGAGAAAAACTAAACCCATGGCAGCCAGTGTGATCAGAAACTTCCCAATCCCACGCTCTTCAAAGCCATACACATTGTTCTGAGTATCTGAGGACACAAGAGAGACAGTCACCTTACTTTAAAAACCAGCACGGCATTGAAAACAGTGCCAACAGTAAGACATACAGGAAAGAAAAGATCTTTTCTCTTTGTTTTTTTTTTTTTTTTTGAGACACTCATGTAACTGAGGCTGGCCTTCAACCTGCTGTGTGGTTGAGGATGGTCTGAAATTCTTGACCTTCTTTCTATCCCAAGTCCTAGATTCATAGGTATGGACCTGCTCAAATGAGTTTTAAGTTAGATTTAATAAGTATAAGATATAGCAAATAAGTAACTGTCTTGCTATTTTACTTGACCTTCTTGATGTGGTTATTTATAGTTGTTGATCTTTTATTTTCCCTCTAGCTTTTTTGTTCTCTATTTCGGCACGGAGCATTGACCCAGGCAGGGACTCAGACATATAGCTAGTGCTCTACCAGGAAGCCGCACCTGGGTGGCAGTCCTCCTCCCTCCAAGAGTAAAGATTAAACAAACAAACAAACAAACAAACAAACAAACAAACAAACAAACAAACAAATAACTACAGACTCTTCTCTTTTCTCCCCTGAAAACTGAAATGACCACACATACATGTTTTAACTTGTGGACTCTCTTATTCTCTGAATCTCTCCACCCCACCCCTACTCCCAGGATCTTTTGTAGTCTAGGCTAGCCAGAAAATGATAATGCAGTCAAAGATGGCCCTTTCTTAATGCTTTTAAGCACTGGTTTGTATTTCTCAATGTGGAACCTTTCACTAAATTTATTCCCAATTATGCTAATTTTGATGTTAATATAAATGAAATTGTTTTATCTACTTTCAGAGTGTTTATTGCTAGTACACAGAACTATTTAGCTTGCTTTTGTGTGTGTTGCTCTTATATTCTGAAACTTTGTTAAATTTGTCCATTAGGTCAGTTTGAATATATCAACTGAATTTTCTATCTATCAAATCATGCCAGGTTGGGTGTTCTACATGTACTTGCTAGGTCCAGTTGGTTTAGGGTGTTATTCATATCTTCTGTTTTCTTTTTGGATAGCTTTTCTCATTGAGTATGAAGTGCTAATGCTAGGCATATGGTGCACGCCTTTAATCCCACACTTAGGAGGCAGAGGCTGGTGGATCTCTGTGAGTTCAAGGCCAGCCTGGTCTACAGAGTGAGTTTCAGGACAGCCAGAACTACAAAGTGAGACCTTGTCTCAAAAACAAAACAAAATCCAAAATAAACAAACAAAAAAATGTATGGAGCGCTTAAAGTCTTCAGCTATTAGTATATAACTATCTTCCCTTTAGCTCTACATTTTGCTTAATATATTTTTGTGCTTTTTGAATTTTAATATATTCTTGATGATGTGACACCTTTATCTGGATAAAAATTTGCTTTTACACCTCATAAAATTTTGACCTAAGATCTACTTTGTTTTATATTAGTATAGTCAGTGAAGTTGTTTCAGCTTTTATTTACAAAGAATTCTTTCTTTTTCCATTTTTATTTTTAACCTATTTATATCTTTGTATCTAAGGCTCTTAAAGACAGAATATACTTGAATCATTTAAAAATAAATTCTGAATATGTATGCCTTTTATTAGAGAATTCAATTCATTTATGTGCAAAGTACTGATAGGGACTTGTGTCTGTCATTTTTTCATTTGCCTTCTATGTCATATCCTTTTGGTTCTTCAGTTCTTCCATTTCTGCCTCATTTTCTATTGTTTTGTTGTTGTAGAACAGTTTGGTTCATTTATTATTTCTGTGTATGTTACTTTCTTAATGATCCCCATGAGGACTGCAACCAATATTTTGTTTGTTAGATTTTATTCAAAAATGATTTTTTTAAGAAGAGAGAGAGAGAGAGAGAGAGAGAGAGAGAGAGAGAGAGAGAGAGAGAGAGAATGTGTGTGTGTACAGTTAACTGCAGAGACTAGAAGTGTGGGATTTATGTGAAGCTGAATAGAGAAAAAGGCAGCTGTGAGCTGTCCAATGTGGTTGCTTGGAATCACTGGGTCCTCTAGAGGAGCAGTGTGGACTCACTGAGCATCCCTCAGGGCCCAGGCTGTGATTAACACAAACTTATGTGAAAAAGATTAGTTTGAATTAATATCAATTTATCTTCAGTAGTAAGTACACTCTGTTATCATAGTTTTATAAATCTCCCATCATGGCTGGGCATGGTAGGTCATGCCTGCAATCCCAACATTAGGGAGGTGGAAACAGGAGGATTAGAAGTTTGGGGTCATTCTTGTCTACACAGAGAGTTCATTGCCAGCCTGTGCTACATGATAATCTGGTGCAAAGAACCCAAAACAAAACAAAACAAACAAAAGCCTTAAAGCAGAGCAAAACCAAAACTATCCCTAATGGTATTGTTTTCATGAATTATAGCTGTAGATACTGTGTAGCCATTAATATAGATTTTAATTATTGTTATAGTATTAGTTCTCTAAAACACTTTTGGGGGTGGGAAACAAGCAGATTTAATCCAAAATGCAACAACACTTTGATGGTTTTGTGTGTGTGTGTGTGTGTATGTGTGTGTGTGTGTGTGTGTGTGTGTGTGTGTGTGAGAGAGAGAGAGAGAGAGAGAGAGAGACAGAGACAGAGACAGAGACAGAGACAGGGTCTTTTCACATAGCCCTGGCTGTCTTGGAACGCACTATGTACACCAGGCTGGCCTTGAACTCTAGAGATCCATCTGCCTCTGCCTCCTGAGTGCTGGGATTAAAGGTGTGCACCACCATACCCAGCTTTTGTGTTGCTTTTTAATAGCATCTTTATTTCATCACAAGGCTTCAATTTGTTGTCTAATAGCTTTTTCTTTCAGTTGATTTTCATTTAGCTTTTGTTTGGTAGAACACTATACTAGCATAAAATTTTCATTTATTTGCAAGTATCTTAAATTCCCTTTCTTTATTGGAATAATGTTTTCTTTTCTGGATATAGACTATTTGGCAGTGGGGTTCTGGACTCTTTGAGACACAGACTTGCTATAGAGCACAGGTTGGCCTCAAACTTCCCAAGTGATACCATTAAGTGTGTGCCATCATAGTTGGCTGGCTATGGAAGTTTTGGTTTTCTTCCTCTATTCCTTTAAATAGGCCAGCCTTTGCTTTCCGGCCTCCATAGTTTCTAGTGAGAAATAAGTTGATACTTTTCTTGGGATCCTTTGAGCCACATCACTTCTTGTGGCAGCCTTCATAATTTTTGTTTTGTCTTTGACATCAGATAATGTTATTGCAGTGTTTCTCCCTGTGGAATGCTGAGTTTATTCAGATTGGAGTCAAGGTTTTTTGATGAATTCATTCGTGTATCTTAGAGTGTTTTGGGGTAGTCTTTGACTGTTTTAAGTTCTACTTGTTTGTAATGCTCTATAAACTGTTGTATATTGGGAGTGGGTTCATGTGGGTGTGTGGAAAGAAGGCACAGAGCATTCGTTTTCTTTTTCTTTGCCCCAAGACAGGGTTTCTCTGTGTAGCTTTGGAGCCTGTCCTGGAACTCACTCTGTAGACCAGGCTGGCCTTGAACTCACAGAGATCTGTCTGCCTCTGTTTCCTGAGTACTGGGATTAAAGGCGTGCGCCACCACAGCCCAGCCCAGCTCAGAGCAGTCTCTCTGGATTGACTCATTCATAGTTTAGCAAAGGGCTTTTTATTGTTCTCCAATTTACATCTTTTAGCAAGTTAATTTCCATATCCCAAAACCTCTTATCTAAGCTCCCTACAGGGACAATGCCAAATGCAAATTTTCAGTTAAGGAATACTGTGGCTTTCTGATCATTCCTCACCCAAGTTTTCATAGGCTTTGCAACTTTAGAAAATTGTCAGACAAGATTCACATAGAAGGTACTGGGAGACAAAAGGTAGCAATCACAAAAGGCAGATCCAAGCCAGGTGCTAACACTCCGGAATCAAACCAGCTGCAGCTCTGCAGGAATTCTCCCAACAAGAAACTATTTTTTTTTTTTTTTAAATTAACCTTTACTGTGTTTGGTCACTGAATATTCCTTAGTTATCAGATATTGATTTGACAGTATAGTCTCAAATGTTTGGGGACAATAAAAAAGGAGAAAAAAAACCTAGCCTGTTAAAATTGGTTGTGAGTTGAAGTTACTTCTAATACTTAACCAATCTTTCCATAATTTTTCTCTAGTTCTTTATTTTTTGCTTAAACCAAACTTATCTCATAATCTAATCAAAATAAGATTACTTAGGTTCCAACTCTGGATCTTTGTGGGACTTTCTCATTTTAAGTATGACCTTAACAAATTATCTTACATTCCTACTGTAAGCATTGCAGCTCAGATGGAAAGGCATCCTGGCAGTCGGGAGCCAAGGAACACCACAAAGTCACTATATGCTGCAAGTATTGCACCTTACAGCCTTGCTCCAGGAAAAGGTTTCCTCAACTGCAAGTGTAACAGCTCTGCTCTGGCAGGGGAGGGTTTCCGGGAGGAAGTTGTTCCAGCTCTGCTCTGCTCTGGAGAAGCATTACAGCTCTGCTCAGTTCTAAGTGTTACAACTGCTCCACTAGGGAAAGTTTCCTCAGTTCTGCTCAGCTCTACTCTGATCCTCTACTCTGCTTTGGTGAAAGCTATTACAGCTGGGCTCTGACAAAAATGTCAGAACTGCACACTAAACCTCACTAAAGAGATTTATTGGGAATGAAGAATGTAGGAAGATGGTTGCCTCGGGTGAGAAACAGCAGCAAACTGAACAGGGTCAAGACCTTATACAGACTTTCTTGGGGGTGGGTGTGGGGTGGGGGTGGGGTGTAGTGGGTAGTCATTCCAACCTTGATCTGGAAGTTCCAACCCCCAGTGAGGCTTCGGTAACTGTCACACCTACAAGGCAGGGGCCAAGAGAGGCCCTTGAAGACCTGAGATCCAGATGCACTGTCTCTCTTGGTTCCTGGACCCTGGATGCTGGAGGTAGACCGAGCAGAGTTCTCCAGAGAACACCACCGGACTGCGCTGTGTCTTTCCCAGACTCTGCAACCTACCTATCCCTTCACTTGTAAGTTACGCCACTAAATAAATCTTCCTTTTAACTACGTGGAGTGGCTTTAATAATTTCACCAATATGGGCGGAGCTTTCTAGGGTGGCTTGGGATTGGTGAATTTTTGTAGTCTAGGGCAAGCTCAGGGATTAGAGCATTTTAAACCCTGGTCTTGGGGTCAAGTCAGGGTCAGGGTATTTTTCCTTGGCCCAGATCTTGGGTGTAGCCAGGGGCAGGACATTTTTTCCTTGACTCTTTCCACCCTACACATATAGCACCTTCCTCACATTACTCCTTCTGAGAGTCTTGTGTGGTCGCTTTTTCTTGACTACCCCTTGACATTCACCCTAGGTGACTATAGTTACTCTGCATCTTTAAATGCTTCTGGAGATGTTCAGAAGGCAGTCACAGCGCTGAGAGAGACCCAAGGGTTTTACCAGTGGCAATCCCTGATCTGCTCTCTCAGGCATTTACTATACTTATATAAACATACAACCACAATTCTTGGGAACACAGTTCATACTGTCTCTCTGCCATCTATAACCATGAATGCTATACAGGGAATGAGAAAAAGTAAGTGGATAGATTAAATGTCCATAATATGTTTTTACCAAAAATTAACAGCTAGCTTCATTCTTTATTAAATATTTCCTTTTGTTTGTTTGTTTTGTTTTTTTCTTTTGGAGACAAGGTTCTCAGTGTAACAGCCTTGGCTGTCCTGGAACTCACTTTGTAGACCAGGCTTG
This sequence comes from Peromyscus maniculatus bairdii, assembly GCF_049852395.1. Classification (NCBI taxonomy): domain Eukaryota; kingdom Metazoa; phylum Chordata; class Mammalia; order Rodentia; family Cricetidae; genus Peromyscus; species Peromyscus maniculatus. Next base: position 130,640,559 of record NC_134852.1, on the reverse strand, counting down.
CTTCTGCCTCCCAAGTGCTGGGATTAAAGTCACGCACTACCATGCCTGGCTGATATTTTCTTTTTTTAAAATAAGTTTTTAATAAGGTTCTTTACCTTCCTGAACTCCAAAAAAGTTACTATCATTACCTTCTTGCTTTTGTTTCAGTGGTGGTGGTGAGAGATATCCTTGGACATGACTACTGTCTCATTTTTTTTCATATATTGATTTTTTAAGTTTTTAAAATTTAATTAACATTTTTTCATTTATCTTACATACCAACTGCAGTTTCCCCTCCCTCTTCTCATCCTGTTTCCTCCCCCTGACTCCCTTCTACCTCCCTCCCCATTCACTTCTCCTCCATCTCCATTCAGAAAGGGGCAGGCCTCCCACAGGCTTGAACAAAACATGAAACATCAAATTGAGGTAGGACTGAGCTCCTCCCTCTGCATAAAGGCTGGGTGAGGTAATCCAGATTGGGAACAGGTTCCCCCAAAGCCAGCTAAGCACCAGGGACAGGTCCTGATCTCACTGCTAAGAGCCTTACAAATAGACCAAGCTACATGATTGTCACACACATGCAGAGGGCCTAGGTCAGTCCCATCTAGGCTCTATAACTGTTGGTCCAGAGCTCCCACAAGCTCAGGTCAACTGTCTCTCTGAGTTCCTTCATCATTACTTTGAACTTCCTGGTTTATAACAATCCCTCCTCCCTTTCTTCTGGAGGACTCTCGGAGCTCGGCCCAGTGCTTGGCTATGGATCTCTGCAGCTGCTTCTATCAGTTACTGGATAAAGGCTCTGTGATGACAGGGTAGTCACCAATCTGATTACAGTAGATGGCCAGTGCAGGTACCCTCTCCACTACTGAAGCCCTCTTAGGGCAGCAGGCAGCACGCCAGTCTCATATATTGATTTTTAAAAACATACCTGCTAAGTATTTTAGTGATGCACTGGAGATTAGATTAGAATTGGTTTCATGACTTCTTTTTCAGTGAGTTTGCCATTTGGTATACAGAAAAACTAATGATTTTTGTATTTTGATTTTGTAGTATGCTACTTTGCCAGAGCTAAATGTTTTATGGTAGTCTTAAGAGTGTTTTAAGTATAGGATGGGTTGGCAGTTAAGAGATAACTTGACGCTGGGCAGTGGTGGTGCACACCTTTAATCCCAGCACTCAGGAGGCAGAGCCAGGAGGATCTCTGTGAGTTTGAGGCCAGCCTAGTCTACAGAGTGAGGTCCAGGACAGGCACCAAAACTACATAGAGAAACCCTGTCTCGAAAAACCAAAAAAAGTCTGACAGAATCCAGCAGTGATTCTATCAGGTCCTGAACTCTGCTGGTTGGGAGACTATTATTGCTTTAATATTGTTCTTTGCTTATCTGTTTATGTTTTTAAAATAGATTAGTTCAATTTTGCTAGATAATAAGTGTCTATAATTCTATTCCTTCTTCTAGACTTTCCAATTTATCAAAATGTAAGTTTAAAAAATTATTTTCTAATGATCTTTAGGCTCTCATTGGTTATCTGTTGTAATATCCCCTCTTCATCTCTTAAATTCTAAACTTAAGTGTTCTATTTTGGCTAATTTTGATGCGGATTGATGAATATTGTCTATGTTTTCAAAGAACCAACTCCTTGATTGATCATATATGTATTGTTCTTTTGGTTTCCATTTAATTTTATTTCTGATCTTTATTATTTATGCTTTCATTTGGGGTTAGGTTTGTTTTTTATTTTCTACAACCTTGAGGTATACCATTAGGTTATTTATTTAAGACTTCTCCTACATTTTTTTCTAAATATAGGCACTCATAGATATAACATTTCCACTTCTTACAGACTTTGCTATATCCCAAAGGTTTTGGTGAGTTGTACTTGTATTTTCATTTGCTTCTAGGACTTCTAAAATTTCTTTTATGAGTTTCTCAAGGACTCATTACTTAAACATGTGATGTATGACTCAACGATCATTTAAGAGTATTAATCGCCTTGTATTGTATAGTTCTTTTGTTGTTGACTTGCAATTTTAAAACACAAGAAATAGTTTTGATTCTCTTACATTTTTTAAGATTTGCTTTATGGATGATAATGTGATTTATTTTAGAGATGGTTCAATTGGCTGCTGAAGAGAATATGTATTCTATGGCTATTTCATGAAACTGTCATTTTGTTTCTATTGTCACTGAATTGTTTCTTTGTTGATTTTTTTTGAGAGGGGTGGGTCTGGATAATCTTTCAATAATAGTAGTGCTTGAAACCATTCACTATTATTAAGTCTAAACCAATCTGTCATTGTGTTTGTTTTATAAAACTGGGTACTAAGTTTAAATGTTTATTATTGTTTTATTATAAGTTTTTAAGTTAAAACTTTAACATTTATTTACTGTGTATGTCTCTGTTTATATATGTGTAAGAGCAAGTGTGCCATGTCACATGTAGAGGTCAGAGGGTAACTTGTGGTGCTTGGCTCTCTCTTTAGGAATCAAATCCAGGTTGTCATGTTCAGTGGTTGAGTAGCTTTACCTGTGAGGCATCTCAGTAACTCTGCAGATCTTCTTGACAGGGTTCCCTTTCTGAGAATGCAATAGCTGTCTTTATATATATGGACTAGTTTTTGTTTAAAATGTACTTTTAAAAAATCAAAATATATACTCTTACTATAGGTGGCTATAGATTCTCTATGAATTTAAATGCTTTTGGAACTGTTCAGAAGTCAGCCACAGCTCTGAGAGAGACCCAAGAGGTTTACCACTGGCAACCCTGAGCTGCTCTCTCAGGTATTTATCATACTGACATAAACATACAACCACAATTCTTTGGGAACACAGTCCATGTCACCCATGAGCATGCCACTGACTTGTACTCTCATAGTTTGTTTTTCCCCTATCCCTTCACTTTTAGTCTGCATGTGTCTTTGCCAGTGTCTACTGGTGATAACACACATTTGGATCTTGCTTTCAAATCCAATCAGCTAAACTGAATCTGTTAATTGGAGACATTAGACTACTAACATTTATGGTAATAAATGTTAATCTGGGAAGTATTTGCTGATTCACATAATTTTGTTGCTCTTCTGGTTGGTTTTAATATTGTTTATTCTTTTCTTTCCCCCTTATTTGTCTTATAATTTAATGGCTTATTGAGTTGAGAATTTTTACTTCTTTCTTAGTTCTCATTTATTTATGATTCCTTTCATAAAATGAATTCTTTGCTGAGTTCACATGATTATGGCTGCCTTTCTTATTTACCTACATATAGGGTTCTTTAAGCATTTTCTATGGTGCTGCTCTACTGGGCCATGAGATGCTTTATCTTAGAAGGTCTTCAATTTCTATTGATTGTAGAAGTTAACTTGGAAAGGCACAGTAAATTTTGTTATCAGTTATTCCCTCTCAGAGCTGGAAGCCATAAAAGCATGGAATAATATAGTTGAAGCTCTGAGAGGGAATAACTGATAACAAAATTTAATCATGTGAACTCAGCAAAGAATTCATTTTGGATTAGTCATTGTAAGTAATTTGAAACTCCTCTCTTGCAGTTTTCAATATTTATCCTGTATTCTTAACAGTTTACAATGTGATGTGGAGAAGGATTCTTAGGTCATGCCTAATTGGGGTTCTAAATGCCTCTTTTTCTTGGATGTCCATGGTTTCCCAAAATTTGAGAAACTTTCTGCAAACATTTCATTGAGCAGGTTATATGTGCCTCCAATTTGCAACTCAGCTCATTCTACACAACTGGAAGAAAACCAGGCTTTTCTAACATTACATAGCCTTAATAGAAGTGCAGAAAGTAGAAAGGAATGTAGTGTTTGTATGGGCCTGAAGAGTTCCCAGTACTCACATGACTCACTACAATCCATGTAAATGCTTCTGAATTCCTTAGCACACAGTGTTTTCACCTCATAGTCATCAAAATACTTGCTGATACACATTGCAAAGTTGTAACTAGGCAGTATCATTAAAGCTGTATTTATGAAGCTGTTGATGAACTTAGGAAAGTCACTACCTGTAATTAAAAGATAATAAATTAGCTTCAGTTATTGGAAAAGTAGTGAACTGCCTCATAAAAACAGACTTCTCCCCAAATGATTAAGCCATTCTTAGACAATTATCAAACTATCAGACAATCTTTAAGAAAGTACCATCAATTGCTAAATGTACCCACCTAGATAGCTTGTAGAAAAATAACAATCACACAAGCGAAGAGTAGATTTTGGTAACAGTGACTTCCTAGTATCTGTTTTCCTTCCTTTTTATTCTTGATTCTTTTCTTTTCTCTTTTTCTTCCTCCTCCCCCTTTTCCTCCATCTCTAACTCCCACATGCCCACTCAATAAATATTTGCTGTTTTCCAAAATCATAGGTTTTCATATTACTGGAAAGTGTTTATCAGTTAATTTTTAATTCTTATGTTATTCCATCCCCATTTATTTAATGTATTTTCTGGAAAAAGGGAAAATTGTACAGTGTTCTTACCATAAAATTTCACTATAGTGTAAATGATGATACTGAAAATAGTTGAAAAGTAGTTAAAGAGCGTGAGCTTGATGTAGGCAGTAGTGCTGCTTCTGAACAGAAAGCTTCCAAGATACATGAGGGGAACAGCACACCAGCCATACAGCATAAAAATCAGCATCGTGTCCAGAAAGTTGTAACTCACAAAAAAGGCATCCACTTGGCAGAATATGAATACACCCTGGGACATAGAGTATAGAGGTCAAAGCAAGGTGAAGGATACTGTACACAGCTACTGTTTCTACTAGACCATAATCATTCACTACTAATTCTGGCCATTTTTAAGCTTTAGAGTGTAAGCCTTAGGTGGACTATTTCCCAGCTGAGACTATGAGCACATTAACTGAACGCCTCTTTCAGTTTTTCTCCTCTTTGAAATGGTCTTTACTTCCCACAGTCATGATCAAAGGCAAAGTAACTATATTTGTACTAAGCCAAACTGGATTTTTCTTGGGGGAAAAAGACCTAGGGTATAAGCTGCTTTTCTGAGGATTTCCCTATGGCTGCATTGTTCAGAGTGCCTTCTGGTGGTTGATTTGAACTTTAGCACTCTTTTTCAATTACTCTTAATTAAAATTGAGAAGTGAACTAAAGAGCACACAAATTTAGAGTGATCTAGATTTGGAAAATAATTACCAGTGCCACTAAAGAAATTTCTAAAAATCTGCATATTAGCTTGTAATTTCAATTTCTTTAAAAATAACAAGTTGTACCTTCTGATCAATGACATGATTATTTAGCAAGATCACTAGTTCATGGAAGGAAAGGCTAAACTAAAAATGTTCCATTAGAATCCTGTGTAGTTCTTGGAAATATTTTCTATTCAAGCACTAGTGTCTGAAGGAAGCAAATGAAGAGACTCAGTGATCATAGTTGAGAAAAAAATCTAATGGCCCTAACCATGGTTGGCTCCTCCCCTAGCAAACAAAGAGGGTTTGTAAAGACAGGAAGATACTAGGGAACTTAGAGGCACCTTTGTTCTAAGACTTACAAGTGTGAGAAAAGTCCCACTCAGAACTGGGTTCAAAGTTCATTTAAATTTACCCGGATAAGTGAAGCAATATGCTATGTTGTTACATAGGATGTGAGTCAAGATATCAAAAATGTAAAATTAAAAATAATGTAAATTCAATGAAATTAGAATTTTCTTGAAATAAGCTGCTTTGAAAGTTTATATGAAAACCAAATTATGTCATGGTAAAGAGGGCATTCTGCAAAAGATGAATGATAGAGGAAGTGGGGAATGGCAATGCACAAAAATCATGAAATGTACTTTAAAACTGCCACAATTAAAGCAACTGTTACAAGTAGCACATTACAGAGTTGGGAACATAGCTAAGTTGCAGACCTATTGCTTTTATGCACAAGACTCTGGGTTCAGTCCTTAGTACCATCACAAAGTGGCCCATTAAATATATGGCAATGGACAGAATTACACAATACAAAATATACTTAAGTGCCCATTGTTAGTTATTATAGAATAAAATCAGAATTTCAAACCAGTGGGGGAAAGACTGATTACTTTAAAAGAATGTCATAGCAATGAAGTAGCTATTTAGGAAAAAAGTCCAGAATCATTACATCATTTTTTACCAAGAAACAAATTTTAAATGATGGGGGAAATAGATAATAACAATATTGGTAAAATAAACTGTGTTTCAGGCATTAAAGTTTGAAGAAGAAAATATTCTTCCCTGAAGATTTTATGAATAGAAATATCTAACCAGAACAGCATATTTTGAGGCTTATCTCCAAGTCAATATTGACTTGGCTATGCAAATCCTTAGTAAGGCCAGTAATTCTAACATTTACTTAAATTTAAGCTCATCAAAAGATAAGCTTCTGTTGACACATGTATCTTCAATACAAGTCTATTGAGGAGGTGAGCTGATATGAAAGGTAGAGTAAGATTTTTAGAAAGAGGAAGTTGCAGAGGTTGGAGAGATGGCTCAGTGGTTAAGGGCACTAAGCTGCTCTTGCAAAGGACCTGGGTTCAGTTACTAGACACACATGGTGGCTCCTAACTATCACCTGGAACTCCAGGGGCATCAGAAACATACATAGTACACACATATACATGCAGACAAACATTCATAACTAAAATTAAAGACAATCTTAGAACAAATTTAACTTCTTTTCCTATTTATATATCTTTACTTTCCTTCTCTTGCCTTGTTGCTCCAGTTAGTGTGTTGAATGTACTATTGAAAAGGAGTAGAGATAGTGGATTTCCCTCTCCTCATTTCAATAGGACTGTTTCATATTTTTCTTCATTTAAGATGAGGTTAGCTATGGGTGTCTCATGGCTAGCTTTATTTATGTTGAGGTATGTGCCCTCTGGTCCTACTTCCTCCTATGACTTTTATCATGAAGGCATGTAGGATTTTGTCAAAGGCCTTTTCAGCATCTATTGAGATGAACATGTGATTTTCATCTTTAAGTCCATTAACACGGTTTATTATACTTACTGATTTGCTATGTTGAACCACCTCTGCATTTCAGGGATAAAGTCAACTTGGTCATGGTATACAATCTTTTTAAATGTATGTCCGTATTTAGGTTGCAAATATTTTGCTGGACATTTTTGTCTCTATGTTTATCAGAGATAATCACTTGTAGTTTTCTCTTCTGTTGTGTCTTTACATGGCTTTATATTAGAGTGACACTGGCTTCATAGACAGAGTTTGGGAGTGCTTCTCTCTTTCTTTCAGAAGAATTGGCTGTATATCTTCTTTGACAGTCTGGTAGAATTCTGCTGTGACTCCATCTGGGCCTCAGCTTTTTGAAGTTGGGAAGACTTTTTATTTTGGCCTCCTCATTTGTTATGGGTAAGTTTGGGTTGTTGGTCTTGGTGTTTTGGCCGAATCTAGAAATTTATTCATTTCTTTTAGGTTTCCCAGCTTAATGGAGCACAGACTTTTAAAATATTCCTTTATAATATTCTGAATTTCCTTGGTGTCTGCTATGTTTCCTTGTTCATTTCTGACTCTGTTAATGTGGGTCTTCTCTCTTTTTCTTTCTTTTAGGCAGTTGATTCTTCGTATTGTTTTGTTTCTATTTCATCGATTTATGCTCTGATTTTTAATATTTCTTGCCACTGAATAGGATTGGATCTGTTTTGTTCATACTTTTTCAAAGTTTTGAGTTGCATCAGTATGCATCTATTTATGCTTTTTCTGACTTTTTAAAGATGTAGAAGACAGAATTTTAAATTTTGCTCATAGGACAGCTTTCAATAAAAGGGATACAAATAGGAAAAGAAGAAACCAAATTACCCCTATTTACAGATGACATGTTATATACAAGAGATCCCCAAAATTCTACCAGAAAACTTCTAGAAATGATAAGTCAATATAGTTTTAAATTACTTGACTACTTTCAAGATGAAATCATTTGAGTAGAAATTAGTATGGCCCCCAGAAGGTAAATTACTTTTGATGCAACTGCAGCTAATACTCACCAGTAGTATACAGGAGGCAATGAAGAAGAAGAGGAGGTCACACAAAAAGGCAGGCAGCCAGTAAGTGAGCACACACACCCCACTCAGGAACTGGATGTGCTTGGCTTGACTGATCCTTTCAGTCACTGTCTGCAGACTAAAGGTCCCAACCACTACAGAAATTCCAAAAGCCAAACACTGTACTATTTGTAATCCACTTACAGTCCTACAAAAGATGGAATAAAACATGAAATAAACTATGAAATATAGGTAGGAAATATTGACATGAGCTGTTTTTCAAATGGATATGGCCAAACAGCAAAAGTATATTAAGACTCGATTTCAGAAAAAGGAAAATCATACATACATTGTGTTAGAATCATAATAAGGGTGAGGCTGAGGCTGAGGCTTATTGAAGACGGTAATGGAAGCATTAGGTCCAGAAAGTGTCATAAAAAGAATGTTGTCTAATATTGCCAGGGATATTGCAGGTGAATGATATGCTTCATTATTGAAGAAAACAGTGAGTACTGTTTTGTTTTTCTTAACCTCAATAGAAAGTGCAATAATGCAGAAGCTACGACACTCTTTATTTTTCAATATGTAATCATTTATATCACCTAAAATAAAAAAGAAAGTATCAGTGAGCCAACATGTAGCTCACAATTAACCTTTCCTGTATTGGAAAAGAAGGATAAAAAAAGTTGTGGGTTTTTATTTTTCCACTTACCATTTTGTTTTCCAAATCCTGACAATGGATATTTTTCTTTAAGGATTTTATACCATCATTGATCCTTATGATAATCTCACTGTATAATTCATAACCCAAACCATATATTAAGAATATATTATTTTTGAGACAAGCTCTATGTAGCCCTGGCTGTCTTGGAACTCTCCATGCAGACTAGGCTGGTCTCAAACTCATAGACATCTATCTACCTGCCTCTCCTTACCAGGTACTGGAATCAAAGGTGTGCACCACTATATTTGGTTTAAGAATATATTTTTTGCCGGGCATTGGTGGCACATGCCTTTAATCCCAGCATTCAGGAAGCAGAGCCAGGAGGATCTCTGTGTGAGTTCAAGGCCAGCCTGGTCTACAGAGCAAGATCTAGGACAGGCACCAAAACTATACAGAGAAACCCTGCCTGGAAAAACCAATATATATATATATTCCCCTTAACTGTCTAGAGCAAGCATGATTTGTTACTTTTAAGGAATTGCTTTAGCTATCCCATTTCATTTGTGTTTCTGTATAAATTTTAGAATTAGCCTGTAATTTTCTGTAAAGCATCCAGTGGAATTTTGACAGGAATTGCCCAAACATAAACTGAACAAGGGACACCAATGAACATGCCAAAGTGGATGAGGAAATGCCCACAAACCCTCAACACCACACAAAGAATTACAGGCAACTGAGTAAAGCTCTGAATGGGAGAGGTGGTTCTCCCCTGGGAAGAGTATACCAATTGGTTGTCCAGTGCCAAATGGTCAGCCCTGAAAACATACATACAAGTAGCAGTTTATGGACTGAGTAGATTATATTTAGGAATATATGTGTATATATATATATATATATATATATATATATATATATATATATGAGCCACTCTTTGTTATTACTCTCTTTGTTTGATGTAAATAAATATTTGAAGCTTGAATGTTTTATTAACTCATTGTATGGAATACCATCAGCCATCAACCTTCCTTGATGTCATGTTTTCAGACAAGAGGTTGCTATATAAATCACATAACCATATAATTTAAATAAATTGTCCAAACATACTGATGACTTCTGTAGAACATCTTCTCAATTTTTATTTTTTCCAACATAGATATGGTAAGAATTTTCTCTTTATACCTCTACTTCCTTTTGTTTCATATTTCATTTTCAATTTATCTAGTTACTTTTATATTTTACTATAGATGGCAAGGACAAACCAGAACATAATTTTAACACACTGTTTAGAAATCTCCTTGGCTAAATATTTTCATCACTTACATGTTATACTTGCCACAAAGCAGCAGGATTCAATTCAATCAAATTATTTGCTTCTGTGTTTTTATTTTTTTTAAGAATTTATTTTTAAGTATTATGCATATGTCTTTTTTTCATGCATGAATGTCTGTGCTCCTCTTATGTGGTGACAACAGAGCCTTGAAGAAGGCACTGGATCCTCTGAACTGGAGTAACAGGTGGTTATGAGCCACCATGTGGTGCTCTGCAAGAGCAGCAGTGCTATTAAACACCAGAGACATCTCTCCATCCCCTATTTGGCTCTTTAAAGCAAGGACCACTCTTCCTTTAGTTTTCAATAACATGCCCCTCATTACCGCTTGATATATAACCAGAGCATCCTTAATGCTCATATTTCAACCAATATTGTTTTCATAATATATTTCTAAGATAGTATTTTTCTTTAAAATTTTCTTTTTTTCCTGTATTCATGCTCATCAGAATTATCTTTAGTAACTCCTAAAAGCCTTTCAAAACTAGGATTTTTTTTCTAACACACATCTTCAAACGCCATAAGCTTCTTGTTACCTTGTTCCAGAGCCAATTCCATACTTTTGGGTATATGCCATAACAACACCCACTTCCTGGTACCAAGATATATCTTTATTTTCTATGTTGTCCATTAGAATTCCCACAGATGATTAAAGCACCAGAAGTTCAGTTTTTAGTGTGAAGGCTAGAAGTCTGAGGTCAGTGATGGCAGATTTGATTTCTTTGACACTTTTGTCTTGCATTTTGGGTAGCAGTTTTGTCTGTGTCTTCACAGAGTCTTTCTTTTCTGCATGCATGTTTGCATCCACATTCTTTAATTTAAAATTATTTATGTGTGACTATGTATATGCCAGGGGTGTGTGGGTGTCCACAGTGACCAAAAGAGGGCATCTGATTTGCGGGAGCTGGAGTTAAAAACAGTTGAGTAGCCTGACATGGATGTTAGGAAAGATTCTGGGTCCTTTGGAAGAATAGCAAGAGCTCTTAACAGCCCAGGCATCTCTCCAGTTCCCACTTTCTTCTTCTTACAAGAACAACAGTCACTGGATTGGGTCCTATGTTAATGACCTTATTTTAAATTTAATTACCATTTCAAAACCTTACCTACAAATACAGTCAACGAAGTACTTGTAGTTGGGATTTTAACATTATGAGGGGCACAATTCAGTCTATAACTCCTTTCTTTTTTATGTTGAAAAGTGGACATTTATGATGCACATAATAACAATTAGTATACACTAACTATTCTATTGCTGTTCTTTAAAAAAAACCTGTTTCTCCTCATTTGTTTAGTAACCTATGTGGATCAATTCTGTAAATACTATACTCTTATATTCTATATAGTGTACAGCCACTGATTTCTGTTTGAGTTAATAAATAATTCTTGCATTTATTATTATGCCTGCCTCCTACTGGTCAGCCTTGGGTCTGCTATCCTTTTTTGAATGCTTCAAGGCCATTAATGGCTTTTATTGGGTTCTATTGAGCCAGTGGGAGTATGTAAAGGGGGTAACCCTAAGCTATTGTGCTACAGATCTTATTCTTACAGAGGCCACACAATTTTCTTTGAATAGTTACACTCTAGTTTGTTCTGTGTTTTTGGTTAATGCCCAGTGTTCTAAAATGCTTGACTTTACAACTGACAAACAGGCTGAGAAGGAAATCAGAGATACATCACCCTTTACAATAGTCACAAATAATATAAAATACCTTGGGATAACACTAACCAAGCAAGTGAAGGACCTATATGACAAGAACTTTAAGTCCCTGAAAAAAGAAATTGAAGAAGATATCAGAAAATGGAAAGATCTCCCATGCTCATGGATAGGCAGGATTAACATAGTAAAAATGGCAATCTTACCAAAAGCAATCTACAGATTCAATGCAATCCCCATCAAAATACCAACACAATTCTTCACAGACCTGGGAAGAATAATACTCAACTTCATATGGAAAAACAAAAAACCCAGGATAGCCAAAAGAATCCTGTACAATAAAACAATCTCTGGAGGCATCATGATCCCTGACTTCAAGTTCTACTATAGAGCTACAGTAATAAAAACAGCTTGGTACTGGCATAAAAACTGACATGTGGACCAATGGAATTGAATTGAAGACCCTGACATTAATCCGCACACCTATGAACATATAATTTTTGACAAAGAAGCCAAAAGTATACAATGGAAAAAAGAAAGCATCTTCAACAAATGGTGCTGGCATAACTGGATATCAACGTGTAGAAGGCTGCAAATAGATCCATATCTATCACCGTGCACAAAACTTAAGTCCAAGTGGATCAAAGACCTCAACATAAATCCAGCTACTCTGAACCTGCTAGAAGAGAAAGTAGGAAGTAGTCTTGAACACATTGGCATAGGAGATCACTTCCTAAATATAACACCAGTAGCTCAGACACTGAGAGAAACAATCAATCAATGGGACCTCTTGAAACTGAGAAGCTTTTGTAGAGCAAAGGATACGGTCAACAAGGCAAAGTGAAAGCCTACAGAATGGGAAAAGGTCTTCACCAATCCCACATATGACAGAGGACTGATATCCAGAATATATAAGGAATTTAAGAAATTAGACATCAAAATGCCCAACAGTCCAATTAAGAAATGGACTATAGAACTAAACAGAGAATTATCAACAGAGGAAACTCAAATGGCTGAAAGGCATTTAAGGAATTGCTTAACATCCCTAATTATCAGGGAAATGCAAATCAAAACAACTCTGAGATACCACTTTACGCCTGTCAGAATGGCTAAGATAAAAAACACTGAAGACACCTTATGCTGGAGAGGATGCGGAGCTAGGGGAACTCTCCTCCACTGCTGGTGGGAATGCATGCTTGTACAACCACTTTGGAAATCAATATGGCACTTTCTTAGAAAATTGGGAATCAATCTCTCCCAAGATCCAGCTATACCACTCTTGGGCATATACCCAAGGAATGCTCAATCATACCACAAGGGCACTTGCTCAGCAGTTCATAGCAGCATTGTTTGTAATAGCCAGAACCTGGAAACAACCTAGATGCCCTTCAACTGAAAAACAGATAAATAAAATGTGGTACATCTACACAATGGAATACTACTCAGCAGAGAAAAACAATGACATCATGAGGTTTGCAGGCAAATGGATGGATCTAGAAAAAAATCATCCCGAGTGAGGTAACCAGACTCAGAAAGACAAACATGGTATGTACTCACTCATAGGAAGATACTAGATGTGGAACAAGGATGACTGGACTGCTACTCACAATACCAGGGAGGTACCTGGGAAGCAGGACTCGAAGAAAGACACGGGGATTGCCCAATGTCGGAGAAATGGATGAGATCTACATGAACAGCCTGGACATGAGTGGGGGTAATGAAGGGCGAGGGTCGAGGGAAAGAGAGCTTGGGGGAGCGGGAGATTCCAGCTGGATCAAGAACAGAGAGTGAGAACAAGGAATAAGGGACCATGGTAAATGAAGACCACATGAGAATAGGAAGAAGCAAAGTGCTAGAGAGGCCCACAGAAATCCACAAAGATGCCCTCACAATAGACTGCTGGCAATGGTCAAGAGACAGCCCGAACTGACCTACTCTGGTGATAGGATGGCCAAACACCCTAATTGTCATGCTAGAAACCCCATCCAATGACTGAGGGAACTGGATGCAGAGATCCACGGCTAGGCCCTGGGTGGAGTTCTGGGAGTCCAATTGGCAAGAAAGAGGAGGGTTTATATGAGTGAGAATTGTTGAGACCAACAAATAGCCAAACGAATGGAAACATATGAACTATGAACCAATGGCGGAGGGGCCCCCAACTGGATCAGGCCCTCTGAATAGATGAGATAGTTGATTGGCTTGATCTGTTTGGGAGGCATCCAGGCAGTGGGACTGGGTCCTGTGCTCAGTGCATGAGTTGGCTGTTTGAAACCTGGGGCTTATGCAGGGACACTTGGCTCAGCCTGGGAGGAGGGGACTGGACCTGCCTGGACTGAGTCTACCAGGTTGATCTCAATCCTCAGGGAGTTTTTGCCCGGGAGGAGATGGGAATGGGGGGGTGGGCTGGGGGGAATGGGAGGGGGGTGGGACGGGGGAGAACAAGGGAATCCGTGGCTGTTATATAGAACTAAATTATATTGTAAAATAAAATAAAATTTAAAAAATAAATAAAATGCTTGACTTTAAAAAATTGTTTACTCAAAGTTGAAATTCGTCATCACTAGGTCTGGTACTTGTGACATAGCAACGATATTGAACAAGCTACCTAAGCTTGTTTTTAGCATTAATAAAGACAACACAGAGAACACATCTAGTTATGGTTCTTACCAAGGGTACATGTTGAAAAAAATCAAAATAATTATCTAGATCATTTTCAAAAATTAGTTGTGAAGTCAATCAATTTTTCAGCTACTGACTTATAGGATGACTAATACAAAAAAAGGACAGCCTTTTTGTGGCGGTCTAGAAGAAAGCAGTAGTCTTTCAATGAGAATAAAATATCTACTTCTAAATTGCTTAGCAGCACCATACTTTCATCTTTCCCCATCCCCATGATGGGCAATGAATTAGCAGAGCCACATACAGCCAAAAAAGGCTCCAACTTGTGTGGACAGTAGTCTTGAAGTGTATATTTAGCTGCTTCTATGATACTGGTGACTAGTAGGATTAGAAAGAAGTGAGTAGTTAAATACCACAGTTATATACATTGCAAATGACAAGTAGGTCTTTATAGAGTAATCTCTTCTTTTTGTGAATGAGTCTTACCTCTTATTTTTCGTAAGTTTTGATTCTTCAACTTTAGAAATTTCTTAAGGTTCTCTGTGAGATTCAGAGCCAAATCAGAATTCCCTGAAATCGAGTAAGGCACAATAGTTTCACCATAGTGACTCAAATCCAATTCTCTTTCAGGTATATCATGATCATCTGAGTGCAGAGCTAATAAGAGATATGTAGTGGCAAGCAAAATTACTGTTATCTGTAGCAACATCAACTTCCAGTTGCGCCAAATGAATAGTGCTCTTTTTATAAACATGGAACGAAATTGCTGGCGGTAAAGTGGAAACTATAAAGAGAAAGGACAATAGTATTTTGATGATTAGAGATTTGAGTAGGATACTCATGATGAAATCTATTCATCAAGCTTTAAAATCTATGACGCAAAACTACATGCATAAGATATAATACAAATGAATTTTAGTTGACTCCAGTAAAAACAAAGCAAATAGTTTATTTGTGCACTATTAATTTAGAGTATTAAGACCTGGCTTCTAACTATAGTAAAACTCTTAAGATCATTTTCTTTTGTGGGGGTCAGGAAGGGCAGTTCTAGGATCAGATTCTTAAACATGCTAGGCAAGTACTCAATCACTGAGTTATGCTCCTAATCTCAAGATTTTCTTTATTAACATGTTAAAAGGTTTTTTTTATTAAAAAAGAAAGTTGGGCCAGGTGTGGTGGTGCATGCCTTTAATCCCAGCACTTGTGAGACAGAAGCAGGTAGGCCTCTCTTAGTTTGAGGCCAGCCTGGTTTACACAGTGAGCTCCAGGCTATCCAAAGCTACATAGTGAGACTCAGTCTTAAAACAAAACGAACAAACACCACAAAAGTTGAAAAATTTTGGGTCTTTAATATATGATCTTTTTCTTTCATTTTAAACACTCTTCCTAAAATGATTTTATTTTGCCAGCAACACATACTGATTTTATTTTGCCAGCAACACATACTGTAATCCAGAGAAAAAAATGCCCTTACTTTGATCAACAAATATCTCCTGGATATGGTAGTTATCTTTGGCATTATTAGAACAAAGGGAAATTTTCTTTTTTTCCCTTTTTAAATTAAAATTTTAAATTTATTTATTTATTTATTTATTTATTTATTTATTTATTTATTTTGGTTTTTCGAGACAGGGTTTCTCTGTGTAGCTTTGCGCCTTTCCTGGGACTCACTTGGTAGCCCAGGCTGGCCTCGAACTCACAGAGATCCACCTGGCTCTGCCTCCTGAGTGCTGGGATTAAAGGCGTGCGCCACCACCGCCCGGCTAAATTTATTTTACATACCAACTACAGTTTCTTCTCCCTCTTCTCCTTCTGTTCCCTTCCCCCACCTCCTTTCCATGCCCACCCCCTATCCACTCCTCCTCTGTCTCTATTCAGAAAGTAAGGTCCCCCAAAGGAGTCAATAAAGCCTGGCAAATCAAGTTGAGGCAGGACCAAGCTCCTACCTTCTGCATCAAGGCTGAGTGAGGCATCCCACCACAGGGAACAGGTTCCAGAAAGCCAGCTCATGTGCCAGGGACAGGTCCTGGTCCTACTGCAAAGGGCCCCACAAACAGACCAAGCTACACAATTGTTACCCACAGGCAGAGGGCCTAGGTTGGTCAAAGGGAGAGTTCTAATGAGAACTTTAGAAAAGGGATTCTGAGAAATAATAATGGTGAGAGCAGCAGCTAGGAGTTTTATCTAGAGCCCATTTCTCCTGTATCAAGTCCCACAGACTAGTCCATTTCTAGTTGTATAAACTGGAAGCATCTTTATGTTTAGACATTAAAAAATGTGATATTCCAAAGGAAAAAAATGCTATCAATTTGACAGTTGGGGGACATGGGAGGAGCTGGTGAAAGGGAACTTGGTAGGGGCTAGAAAGAGGAAAGAAAAGGGGGAAATGACACAATTATATTTTAAATAAAAAGTATAAAAATTTAAAAAAATATGCTTACCCCAGTGTTAAATTTAGTGGTAGAAATTTCACTCAAATAGGAAAAATCTGGTCCTTTATAATTTCTGGGTATATTCACATTCTGCTGCTTATCTTGTCTCATCTTTTTGTATGCCAGGTAACAGGAGTTGAGAGTCTGAATATTCCTTTGGGGAGCTGCCAGCTTATTGACCCTACACATATATAGGTACACAAAAAGAGCACAAAGTATTTCCTCTTAATCATAGCCTCAAATTGCTTTTCTTCAAGAATCTGAAACCAGCCTATAAAACAATATAGACTATTGACATTGCCCTTGGTTGCCTCCCAGAACTTGAAAATAAGACCCTATAGGTAAAGACACCACCCACTTTGGACACAGGATTTGGAAAATTGAGCTGGAACTGACCTGGAAGACTCCTCTCAAGGACTAGCTCTCACAGTAATAGAAAGAGCTATACAAGCTGCCAAGGGAGAAAAGGAATCAACAGTCCTACCCAGCTGTAAAAATCTACAAACCACAATGATCAGCATTGCAAAATTCCCAGGGGTACAACAGTGGCACTTATATCTTGGGGGGGCCGCTGACAACTATCTAATTGGACTTAAATCCTGTTCAGTAGGAGGGAATTCATGCCTAGTGCTGGAAAACCTAGACAACTCCTTGGGGAGAACTCATTACAGCCACTTTCCCAAACAAGTATAATTCCCAACTACATTCTATATAGCTTTCCTTATAAGCACAGGTAAGTGCAGCTCTTGCCCTTCATCATGAAGTTTTTCCCCAGCAGATAAAGACCATTACAGACATGTACAAATGGTTAAAATGCAGAGAATAAACTGACTGTGGGATGCTCAGCCCCAGGTGATACATCTACAACACAACTGCTACACCTCAGGCTCAGGGGAAGGCACAGAAGATGGGGTGGAAAAACTGTAAGAGAGAGGACCAGAATATCTGCTTGAGAGTGTATTCTATACATGACAGTTGTATCCATGAAACTTTAACATATATGGCTGTCTCAGTAAGTCCTGCATAACGACTACACCAGTTGACAGGTTTTTGTGGATGGGGGAAATCTCACAAAGCCCCACTCTTAGATAAAGAGTTATATTCAGTCAAAGGCTAATAAGAGGAGAATCAGTCTTCTCCAGGGACGAGCTCCCTGATAGGTTATCTAATCCTGAGTGGTCATCTCTAACACATATAAGTATGAGAAAAACTAAATGGACTCAGTAGGATGTATTTATATATACACATGCACACAGGTATATATGTAACAATTAATTGAAGAAGAGGCTTGTGAATTTGAGAGGGGACACAGGAGGAGTTGGAGGAGAGAGAATATGAGCTGGAAATAATAAAAATTCAGTACTCACTCATGAAATTCTGAAAAAAAAATGTTAAAAAAATGTGGTGGTATTCTAATTGTACTGAAATGTGATTTTAATTGTATGTTAATAAATAAAGTTGCCTGGGGGTCAGAGCTGTTAGAGCCATAGACAGAGAGCGTGGTGGTGGTGGTGCATGCCTTTATTCCCATAGATCACTGTGTGTTCAGGGATACAGCCAGCATTGGAGACATACACCTTTAAGACCTAGAGGGCTGTACATACAGACAGTGACAAGGCAGTCACGTGTTTGGGTTTACAACCAATGAGAAGGCAGAACAAAATACTATGAACAGACAGACACACAGGAAATAGCTCTCTTTCGGGAAGCTAGGACCACCACAGGAGGAAGGGTGAGATTTTAGCTCTGAGCTCTGATCTCTTGGCTTTCTCTTTTACATTGGTTCTGTGTTTCTTATTTGATAAGACGGTTGGTTACATCTACATCTGGCGCCCAACATGACAAGAATCCATTAAAAGCTGCTTGGCTTGGCTGCAGGTCTGGTTTCCTGCAAGGGCGGCTGGCCCTTTCCAGCCTGGGTGGCTGGCTCACTAGTCTGAGCGGCCAGTCAGCTTCCTAGCCTGGGCCCAGGTCTGCTTGGCCTCAGGCCGGACTAACTGTGAGCTGCTTGCTTAAAGCCGGTGCTACAAACAATTCAGGCCTGCCCTGCCAAACAGGGCCCCACCTGTAAAGCCAACACACGTGGTCAGAGCTTAAGGAAGCCAGAGCCAAGCCTTGACTTGGCTCAAGAGGGAACACATGGCTGGATTTAAGCTTTAGCCAGCTATGCTTTCTTGCTTTCTTCTCTCTCTCTCTCTCTCTCTCTCTCTCTCTCTCTCTCTCTCTCTCTCTGGATTTACACCTCAGACACTAGGTGGCTGTTTTGAAATTTCCTCGGATTTCTACTGTTCTATGCAGATTTGGTAAGTCATAACATATCAGATATTTTAAAGGAAACTATTTAAAAGAGAATTTTTTTCCACATTAAAAAAAATGGGTTTTATGTGTACATTGGAAGAAAATTGGGTTGTGTTCGAAATTTTAGGCAGTCTGACAATGGAACACCTATATGAGAAGATTAGTATTGTTGGAATTATGCAGTTTATCACTATGCTAATCCTCATTTTAATATTTAAAAAGATAGTCAATTTAAGTGCCAGGATAACAGCTTTAGAAAAACTTGTTAAACCTGTAAAAATTCAGACAGAAGAAATTAACAGTCAAGTTGTTTCAAGTTTGGATCATAAGGTTACAGAAAGAAAGCCTGTTTTCACACAGTCACCCTTAATTTATCCTGTACAGCAGATGCCTGATAAAATGGCTACACAAAATATTTGGGCTCCAATTGAAATGTTGGATTTAAAAAGGTTTAAGGAGGCAATAGTCTCTTATGGCATGCATTCCCCATATGTAAAGCAAATGTTAAACTCTTGGTCAACATATAATAGGATTTTACCACAGGACTGGCGGGACCTTGCACAAGGTGTTCTGGTACCCAGCCAGAGACTTCAATTTCTAATGTGGTTCAAGGATGAGGCTAAAAACATAGAAAAACAATGGAAGGATAAAGGAATACAAGTTTGCCAGGATCAGCTTATTGGAGAAGGCCAATATGCTTCAGTACAAACACAATGTTTATATGATGTCCAAACCCTAATTTTATGTCGAACGGCAGCCTTGAATGCATGGGACAGAGTTGAGGAACCAGGAAAAAAAATCTGAGTCATTTACAAAGGTTATGCAAGGCCCAAAAGAATCTTTTTACAGATTTTTTACAAAGACTGGCTTCAGCAGTAAAGAGAATGGTCTTGGATTCAGAAGCTAGTAAGGCAATAATTGAATCTTTGGCCTTTGAGAATGCGAATGCAGCATGCAAAAGAATAATCAGGCTGTTAAAGGCAAGATCTGCACCTTTGGAAGATTGGATTAGAGATACAGTTAATGTTGAGGGTGATGAGCATGATGATATGTGGGTAGGAGAAGCAATTTCAAAAGGTTTGAGGAATGTTAGATGTTTTGGATGTGGAAAGCAAGGACATTTGAAAAGGGACTGTAAACAGGTCATTCCTAGAAACAATGTTTCTTCAAGGAACAATGGCAACAGAATGCCCCTTCCTTCTGGAGTATGCAGAAGGTGTGGTAAGGGAAAACATTGGACCAACGAAAGTAGATCAACAAAGGACAGACAGGGTAATCCTTTGCCTCAGTCTTTGGGAAACTCCCAGAGGGGCCTCATGCAGGCCCCTATAGCAAATCCAGTCCAAACCTTTCCTGCAGCCATAGAGGAAATCCCTGCTCTGAGCGATTAAATAACCAAATGCCTATTGGAATAAATCATGCTGGTCAGGATGATGAAACAGAGAGAATAGAAAATTCAGGAGAAAACATAAAGAAATTTTTTTTGGCAAACTTCTATTAATGAACAAAGACCAAAATTAACGATAAAAATAAGTGGTGTTTTGTTGTCTGGTCTGGCAGACACAAGTGTGGACGTTACGATAATTGCACCAGAATTTTGGCATCCAACTTGGCCTCTTCAGGAGGTAAATGTTCAACTGTTAGGAATTGGGACATTATCTCAGGTGAAACAGAGTGCAAGATGGCTCGAATGTATAGGTCCAGAAGGACAGAGAGGAAAATTAAAACCATATGTGGCTAACATAACTATGAACCTGTGGGGTCGAGACTTGTTGCAACAATGGAATACTCAGATTAACATCCCTCCAATCTCAAAACAAATCATAAACTAGCACATGTTACTGAGAGAAATATTAGAAGATATTGTTCTAATGAGTGTTCACCAGCCATCCATATTATACAAGAACAGGGCACAACAATTGATGATCTTCCAAAGACACCAACAGCTCTACCTTTAAAATGGTTAACAGACAAGCCTGTATGGGTCCAGCAATGGCCTTTAACAACAGAGAAACTCCAAGCTTTAGAAGAGCTGGTAGAAGAACAGTTAAATGCTCAGCATGTTGAAGAATCAACCAGCCCTTGGAATTCTCCTGTATTTGTTATTAAAAAGAAATCTGGTAAATGGAGAATGGTAACAGACCTTAGAGCAATTAACAAAGTAATTCAGCCAATGGGCTCTCTACAATTTGGGATGCCTTTGCCTACTCTGTTACCAAAAGGATGGCCTCTCATAGTTATTGATTTAAAAGACTGTTTCTTTTCAATACCCTTACAAGAAAAAGACAGAGAAAGATTTGCTTTTACAGTGCCTACTTATAATAATTCTCAACCGGTTAAAAGATTTCAATGGAGGGTCCTCCCACAGGGAATGTTGAATAGCCCAACTCTGTGCCAATATTTTGTACAACAGCCATTGAAAGTGATACGTTAAAAATTTCCTAAATCTATAATTTATCAT
This sequence comes from Peromyscus maniculatus bairdii, assembly GCF_049852395.1. NCBI lineage: Eukaryota > Metazoa > Chordata > Mammalia > Rodentia > Cricetidae > Peromyscus > Peromyscus maniculatus. Next base: position 130,619,149 of record NC_134852.1, on the reverse strand, counting down.
TATATGGACGATATTTTACTAGCTGACTCAAATGCAGATACTTTAGAAATAATGTTTGAAGAAGTAAAGAAAATTTTGCCTCGCTGGGGATTACAAATTGCTCCTGAAAAGATACAAAGAGGAGATTCTATTAATTATTTAGGATATAAAATAGAGCTACAAAAAATTAGACCCCAAAAGGTGCAAATTCGGAGAGATAGACTACAGACTCTTAATGACTTTCAAAGATTATTTGGAGATATTTCTCATCTACGAACTATTGTTGGGGTAAAAAATGATGAACTGACTAATTTGTTCAAAACCTTAGAAGGTGACAAGGACTTAAATAGTCCAAGAGAATTATCACCTGAAGCTGAGAAAGAATTAGCCTTGGTAGAAAAGAAAGTGCATGAAGGACACGTGAATCGTATTGATCCAAAGCCTGATTGCATTTTGGTTATCTTACCTTCTAGGCGTTCTCCTACTGGAATATTAATGCAGAGGGAAGATATTATATTGGAATGGATATTTTTACCAAATAAACCAAATAAAAAATTAAAAACTTATGTGGAAAAAAATCTCTGACTTGATTTACAAAGGAAAAATGAGACTTCGTCAATTAGCAGGCATAGACCCAGCAGAAATTGTCGTACCATTAACTAAGGAGGACATTGAAAAATTATGGACAGAAAGTGAACCTTGGCAAAGAGCTTGCAGTAATTTTTTGGGAGAAATTAACAGCAAATATCCCAAAAGCAATAGAATTGATCTTATAAAGAGAGCTGATTGGATCTTGCCTCGAATTGTACGGCAAAAACCCATATCTGGAGTTCGTACATTTTATACAGATGCCAACAAAGAAGGAAAGGCAGGTTACAAATCAGAAAATTTAAGTAAAGTGGTTCAAAGTCCGTATAATTCAGTTCAAAAATCAGAATTGTATGCTATTCTGTTGGTATTAATGGATTTTTCAGAACCTCTCAACATAGTAACTGACTCTCAGTATGCTGAAAGAGTGGTGTTACATATTGAGACTGCAGAATTTATCCCTGATGCTTCAGAATTAACTTCACTATTTATTCAATTACAAGATACAATCAGGAAAAGGAATCATCCTTTATATATAACTCACATTCGATCCCATACTGGTCTGCCAGGCCCTCTAGCACAAGGCAATGATGAGATTGATAAATTATTGATAGGAAATGTGCTGGAGGCCTCAGAATTTCATAAAAAACATCACGTCAATAGTAAAGGTTTAAAAAAGGATTTTTCCATAACCTGGCAACAAGCCAAAGAAATAGTAAAGAAATGTCCTACTTGTTCCTTCTACAATCAGACGCCATTACCAGCAGGATGTAACCCAAAGGGTACTCAGAGAAATGAAATCTGGCAGATGGACGTGTTTCACTTTGCAGAATTTGGAAAATTGAAATATGTACACCACACTATCGATACTTATTCAGGATTTCAATGGGCAACTGCTTTGAGTTCTGAAAAAGCTGATTCTGTAATCACTCATTTGCTAGAAGTTATGGCCATCATGGGTATACCTGCACAAATCAAAACTGACAATGCTCCATCATATGTCTCTGTTAAAATGAAACAGTTTTTTGCTTATTACAATATAAAGCATATTACAGGCATACCACATAATCCTACAGGTCAAGCAGTTATAGAAAGATCAAACAGAACTCTAAAGGATATGCTAAATAAACAGAAATGGGTAACAAAAACCCCCAGAAATAGACTGCATAATGCTCTTCTAACTTTGAATTTTCTGAATGCCAATGAGAAAGGAACAACAGCTGCAGAGAGACATTGGATAATAGAAAAAACTACAGAATTAAATCAGCCTATATACTTTAAGGATGTGCTGACCTCAGAATGGAAACCAGGGTATGTATTACATTGGGGACGTGGTTTTGCTTTTGTTTCTACAGGAGAAGATAAGCTGTGGGTACCATCAAAATTGATAAAGGTTCGATTTGAACAAGAGAGACCTCTTAATTAGAGGAGGTGATAGTTCATCAACCAGCATGAACATCCAATTTAAACTAACTTGTATCAATAAAACATGCCTTTTCATTTCATCAGATAATAACTTGCCAAAAAGGAACATCCCCAAAATTAGTCTTGGGGAAAGGTTTTTGTTTTTGTCTTTTAGGAGAATGAAGGTTAAGGAATCTGAAGAACACTGGACAAATGAGACAACTGAAGAAAAGGGACAAATCATCTATCCCAAGAAACAGAGTGAAACGGTGTATGGGTATATATTATCTAAAAAAATTTTATGTCTTCCTAAATGTTTGTTTCTGCTTTTCTCTAAAGATTTAACACTCTTGGTTTTCTAATAGTCCCAGTTCAATTAAAATTTAAAGCTGACTTTGGAGTTGGAGAATGGCTCTCTCCTTCTTTAAAATCAAGCATGTTGTTAAAAGGAAAATGCAAACTCCCTGTATCATGCCAGAATAAGAGCCATCTTCTGCTATGGTACAGGACAAAAGCAAAATTAATTAAGGGACTATTCTATTACTAATCTCAACTCTTTGATTCTATTCTGATTCTTTAAACTTTTCTTAAAGTATAAATTTTATATCAAAATTTACAAGATTAATATATATATATACATTTTAAACTTTGTTAAGATATGAATGGTCACATAGAGCACTAACTAATTCTAGAAAAAAGGCTAGCTGCATATATATGTTTTTGTGTTCGAGTCTCTTATCAGTTTTCTGCAGGAAATCACGGCCAGGCCTAACATCAACTGAAGTCTCCAGAAAGAAGATGGGGCCCCACAACAACAACAATTCCACGTGGACAATAATAATATCATTAAGCTGACAAACATCATCCACAGATCAGCTTTGAACTACAAGGTGCTCAGAGCAATTTTGAGATGACTAGCTGAGATGATCCAGTCTCAAAGACTATTTGAATAAGGACTTGAGATAAACCCTGAACTTTGGCATTATACACAGACTGGATAATGAAGGATATAGTTACCTTTCCTAGAATTTGACAATTAACCTAAAATTTTTCTTTCAGGATAAAGAAAACTTCGCCCATACCCAGCAGGAAGCAATTTTAAGAATATGACGCCCACATTCCCAAAGATGTGGTTTGGGGCGGGTGGTTTTTTTTGCCTCTTTAATGGGTTTTGTGTCTGGGATAATTTTCAATGTTTAGGGGGGTTGGTTACAAGTTGTAACCAACAAGAAAGAAAGAAAGAAAGAAAGAAAGAAAGAAAGAAAGAAAGAAAGAAAGAAAGAAAGAAAGAGAGAAAAGAAAAGAAAAGAAAAAGACAATTACTAGTTTTAAATACTTTACATTGGATTGGATTGTTTTATATTGTATACAAATTTGAAACTGATATTGTTAGAAAATGCTATATGTATATTTCTAATTGCATTTATACCATTCATTTAACAATGTAATGCAATTTTCTGATCCTTGAATGTTATTATTACCAACTATTAGGATATAAAGAAATGAAAGTTAGTAGTTAGACATTACAATAGAACTTGTAGTCATATTAGATATGTTTTAAAAAGTGAGCAGAGATGTTTTAGACAGGTCATCTTCAAACCCTTCAGAGATCTACAGAATATGGCATTTAAAATGTTTTAATAACTTAGAAAATTTTTCTTTTTTGAGACATGTCGGCTCCTGGCAGTACCAATCTACTTCAGGGGAATATGGGCATTGAAGAAACTGCATATGGAGTCAACTTTCATTGTGGCAAAAGTTAGCCACTGGACAACAAAGTATCCTCGAATCAACAGGACAAAACAGACAGACAGAACAAGAAACAAAGTACTACTGATTCTTGTCAAAACAAGTGTGGTTATGGCTTTATCAAAAGGCATCTTCTGAGGCCAGGACAATATAGCCCCATCCCTGAAGTGGCCTTCGCAATAGGAAAAGATACAGTGCCCTTTTCTTCAAAGGCAGCTTAACAGGCAGAGGGCCGATGGCTTTTGTTGTGCAATGGAACAGCAGCTGAAAGCTCACGCCTCTCGATAGTAGACTGGCATTTAATAGAGGGATGTGGAGAAGAAGGGGATGCTGAGATGAAGCCATATATACACAGTCAAGAAGAATGGACAGCTGAATTCAAAAACTGTCAACAATTTCCAGTCTTTAAAATCCTGAATCATGACATGACACTAGTGGAATTCAGGTGTTTCTGGCACATGGACTGCTCTCACCCAATGTGAGGTTGAACTGTTGACCTTGTGTACATCCTACTTCACAAATGAGTCTGTCAGATACGCTAAGCCTATAGGCTGAAGATAATGCCCCAACACTGCGGAAACCTCAGGTGACTGTCCAGGCAGCTGGCTGTTTCTGTCAACTCACAAATTTTTTGGAAGTTGCTTGCATGCACTTCCTGTTTTTATTTTTTTTAGCTAATATTATTTCCTTCTTGGGTCTCTGAGGGAGTTGAAGATTAGTTAGTTATGGTTGAAGATTATTTAGTTATAGTTGAAAATTAATTAGGATAGAAAGTGCATTAGATACATCTTGGATTTACCAAAATAGGATAGATAATGGAATTATTTTCTATGATTTGTCAAATACTTGTTTAGGTATTTATTACTTGTATATATTGTATATAGGTATTGTACTTTTGTATATAGTTTTTCTTATGTTAGTTATAACCTTTTGCTTTTTTTTCTTTTTATTAAAATAGAAAAGGGGAAATGTGGTGGTATTCTAATTGTACTGAAATGTGATTTTAATTGTATGTTAAAAAATAAAGTTGCCCAGGGGTCAGAGCTATTAGAGCCATAGACAGAGAGCGTGGTGGTGGTGGCACATGCCTTTATTCCCATAGATCTCTGTGTGTTCAGGGATACAGCCAGCATTGGAGACATACACCTTTAAGACCTAGAGGGCTGTACATACAGACAGTGACAAGGCAGTCACGTGTTTGGGTTTACAACCAATGAGAAGGCAGAACAAAATACTATGAACAGACAGACACACAGGAAATAGCTCTCTTTCGGGAAGCTAGGACCACCACAGGAGGAAGGGTGAGATTTTAGCTCTGAGCTCTGATCTCTTGGCTTTCTCTTTTACATTGGTTCTGTGTTTCTTATTTGATAAGACTGTTGGTTACATCTACATCAAAAAAGACATTCATCAAGGCCCAAGTTCAACATCTTTAAAAGTCAGCTGAATATACATGGAAATATATTACCATAAAATAGCATATTTGAAAACTTAGTGACACTTTATTTCAGCTGCAAAAGGGTAAGGGTTTTTTTTTTTGGGGGGGGTTCAAGACAAGGTTTCTCTGTGTAGTTTTGGTGCCTGTCTTGGATCTCACTCTGTAGACCAGGCTGGCCTTGAACTCACAGAGATCTGCCTGGCTCTGCCTCCCAAATGCTGGGATTAAAGGTGTGTGCCACATGCCGGGCAGTGGTGGCGCACGCCTTTAGTCCCAGCACTCAGGAGGCAGAGCCAGGCGGATCTCTGTGAGTTCGAGGCCAGCCTGGGCTACCAAGTGAGTTCCAGGAAAAGGCGCAAAGCTACACAGAGAAACCCTGTCTCGAAAAACCAAAAAAAAAAAAAAAAAAAAAAAAAAGGTGTGTGCCACCCTCACCTGGTTGAGGTTTGTTAACATAAGACTTTATGGGTAGAAAGTTTTTTTTCCAGGTTATTATAACTCACTTAAGGAAAACCTCTTCCATTGTAGTGATTGAAGCACCAAAATTGGCAATGCCCAGTGTTTTCCGTTTTATTTCCAACTCAGTAAACAAAGCTTCAAATCTGTAAAGAAAGAAGAAACAAAGAGCTGGTGTTGGGTATAGTTATATATTTTTTTGTTCATTTTATTTTTCAGTAAATGGAATAAAAATACAAACACATCAACTTTCTCCATTTAGTATTTTTAACTATTCTTTTCTATCTTTTTAAAATTCTTAGGACTGGGGATGGAGCTCAGTGGAAAAAGTACATTCAAAAGAAAAAAGAAAGAAAGAAAAATTTCTTTCTTAGCATGAATAAGGCTTTGAGTTCAATTTCCAGCATTGCAAACAAAGGAAAAATGTATTCTTTTTTTATTTGCTTAAAATTTTTTCTTACAATATATTTTGAACATATTTTTCTTTTCCTCAAATTTTCCTAGATCCTTCCCACCAGCCCACACACCCAATTTCATGCTCTTTCTTAAGAAGAGTATATTTTAAAAAGACAAAAAAAGGAACATCCTCCCCAACACACACAAATACCAAGCCACACAATCAAACAAACAAAAACATCACACAAAAACATGGAGTCAGTCTTGTATTTCCCAACTACTCCTGAGCATGGAGTCTGTCCTGAAATGTAATTGATACATTCAATGTGACTTCATTGTACAAAACTGATTTTCCTTCTCCCAGCAACTATCATTTGCAAATAGGTTCTTGGTTAGGAGTGAGATTTTTGTGCTCATTTTATGTGCAGGAATTTTGTCTGGCTTAAACTTGGGAAGGTCTTATGCATGCTGCCATATTCTGTATGAGTTCATATGTAAATCAGCTCTCTTGTATCTGGAAGACACCGTTTCCCTGGAGTCATCCATCAGGGCTGGTTCTTATAATTTTTCCAAAACCTCCTCTTCTGAACAGATCCCTTAATCTTGAGGTGAAGGCTTTGGTGAAGACATCTTATTTAGGGCTGAGTGTTCCAAAGTCTCTCATTCTCTGTGCTGTCCAATTGTGGCTTTGGGTTATTTACCATCTATTGCAGGAAGCCATTTGATGAAGGCTGAGTGAGGCACTGATCTACTGGTATAGAAATATGCCATTTGCAAGCATTTTACTATTATGTTCATTTATCAGAATAATGGTACTAGGCTTCCCCTTAGGGCCCATGGCCTATGTAGTCCCATGTTTTTGGTCACTGTAACAGTGTCAGGTATGGGTTCCATCTCATGAAATGGGCCTTAAACCCAATCAAAATGTGGTTAGTTACTCCTGTGACATTTGTGCCACTATTGCATCAGTGAGTATACCTTGCAGTCAGGTTGCTGTTATACCTTGCAGGATTTGTAGCTTGGTGAAGTTTCTAGTTGGGCACCAGCTTGATTCCTCCACTTATGTTCAATGACAACAGGGGTTTCTATCCAGTTTTGGACAGTAACAAACAGCATCAGCAAAAGCCTGAAGTGCTTTGGGGAAAGAGCTGTGGAACCCCTTTGGCCAATGACTCAACAAGATATAACAAGATATGGTAGTGTTTGTAGCATAAAATATCTAGCTGGAGCACTGTCTCCCCCATCATATGGTAACTCCATTTAAATTTCTATGTATACATTTTAGGTTTTTATGGTAGATGGGTTCCATAGAGGTTTTCTAAAGACCTCTACTATTAGTTTCCCTTCCCTACAGTCCCTCCTTTATCCTGTCCTTCCATGCCTTTCCCCATTTAATTCTAGTCTAGTTTCCCCTTTATCACTTGGCAATTCTATATTCTATTTCCACTTACCTGAAAGATCCTCTCCTGACCTCTCTTTCTAGCTACCTAGCCTCTGTGGGTATTCTAGATAAAACATACATATCTTAAATGCTGACATCCACATAGAAGAGCAAATATGCAATGTTTGTCTTTCTGGGTCTTGAGTTATGTCCCTTGGGATGATGTTTCTAGTTACACCCATTTACATACAAATTTCATAATTTTAACAGTTAAATAATTCCATGTGTAAAAGTACCACATTTTTTACTATCCATTCATTAGCTGATGAACATCTATGTCATTTCCAATTTCTGGCTATTATGAATAGAGCAGCAATGAACATGGATGAGCAAATATCTCTGCAGTAAGATATAGAGTCCTTTGGGTATATGCCCAAGAGTAGTACAGTTGGATCTTGTGGTAGATCTATTTTCAGATTTTTGAGAATCCTCCACACTGATTTCCATAGTGGCTGTAGCCATTTTCACTCTCACCAGCAATGGATATGTGTTCCCCTTCCCCCTCAATCTTGCCAGCATATGCTGTTATTTGACTTATTCTTTTTGACCATGATTAAGACGAAATCTTAAAGTAGTTTTAATTTGCATTTTCCTATGTCTAAGAATTTTGAAAATTTCTAAAGTATTTTCCAGTCATTTGTATTTCATCTTTAGAGAACTCTGTTTAGTTCTATACTCCATTTTTAAAATTGAGTTGTTTTCATAATCAGGATTTTTTTCTTTGTATCTATTAGATAGTGACTGGTAACCGTTCTCTTGCCATCTGTAGGCTTTCTCTGTGCTTGAATGATGGTGTCATTTGCTATACAGAAGCCTTTTAGCTTCACAAGCTTCCATTTATTGTTGTTCTTAATGCCTGCACTATAGGGGTCCTGATCAGAAAGTCCTTTCCTGTGTTGATGAATTAAAATGTATTCTGTATTTTGTCTTCTATCAGATTTAGGATATCTTGTTCTGAGGTCTCTGATCCATTTGGAGTAGAGTTTTATGCAAGGTATTAGATATGGATCCATTTTCATTCTTCCACATGCATCTACCCAGTTTAACTAGCATCATTTGTTGAAGATGATGTCTCTTCTCCAGTGTGTACTTCTGGCTTGTCAAAAATCAGGTGTCCACAGGTTTGGGGGGTTACACCAAGATCTTTAGTTCTATTCCACTGGCGATTCTGTCTGTTTTTATGCCAATGCCATGCTGTTCTTAATTATTACAGATATATAGTACAATTTAAAATTTGGAGTGTTGATACTTACAGCAGTTCTTTTATTATTCAATATTGTGTTAGTTATCCTGAGTTTTTGCATTTCCATATGAAGTTTAAGATTTTTTTCAGCTTATGTAAATAATTGTGATAGGATTTTTCTGTAGATGGCTTTTGTTAGGATGGCCATTTTTACAATATTAGTTTACTGGTCTGTGAGAATGAAAGAGCTTTCCATCTTCTAGTGTCTTTTTCAATTTTCTTCAGTGTCTGAAAGTTTTGTATTATACAAATCTATCACCTGCTTGCTTAGTTATTCCAATATGTTTTTGAAGCTGTTGTGAAAGGTGCTGTTTCTTTGTTTCTTGTTCATTATGTCTGTTATTTGCATAAAGGAAGGCTACTGACTTTTTTTTTATATTAATTTCATGTCCTGTTATCTAGTTGAAAGTGCTTATCAGCTGTAGAAGTTTCCTGGTATACAATCAGATCATCTGCAAATTAGGATACTTTGAATTTTTCCTTTCTTATTTCTATCCTTGAACTCCTTAAGTTCTTATTGCTCTAGCTATTTTTTAAAAAAGATTATATTTATTTTATTTTTGCCTGCATGTATATCTGTGTGAGAGTTCCAAATCCCCTGGGAACTGGAGTTACAGACAGTTGTGAGCTGTCATGTGGGTGCTGGGAATTGAACCCAAGTCCTCTGGAAGAACAGCCAGTGCTCTTAACCACTCAAGCATCTCTTCAGGCCTGTTTGCAAGTTTTTTTATTGAGAAATTTTGCATGTATGTTCATAAGGAAAATGTCTGCAATTCTTTTTCTTTGTTGGGTCTTTATATGGTTTGGATATCTATTAGAATAACTGTGGCCTTGGAAAACAAACTGGGCAATAGTCCTTCTGTTTCTATTTTGTGGAATAATTTGAGGAGTATTGGCATGAACTCCTCTTTGAAAGTCTAGTAGGATTCTGCCCTAAAACCATCTGCCCCTAGGCTTTTTTGGCTGGAAGACTTTAAAAAAATTTTTTTTTTATTCTTCTCTCATACAATACATCCTGACCAGTTTCCCCTCCCTCCACTCTTCCCAGTTCCTGTCCCTCCCACCTCCCCTCTCCCCTTCAGAAAAGAGCAGGACTCCCAGGGATATCAACTGAACATGGCATAACAAGTTACAATAAGACTAGCACAAACCTTCATATCAGGGCTCAGGGATGCAACTCAGTAGGAGGAAAAGGGTCCCAAGAGCAGGGGAAAAGAGACAGAGACACCCCCATTCCCACTCTTAGGAGTCCCACAAAAACACCAAATTAGCAACCATAACGCATTTGCAGAGGACCTAGTACAGACCCATACAGGTTTTGTGACTGCCACTTCAGTCCCTGTGAGCCCCTATGAGCCCTGTTTAGTTAATTCTGTGGGCTGTGTTCTCCTGGTGTCCACTGGCTCCTACAGTTCTTCCTTGACTGGGAGTCTTCTAATTACTGCTTCTGATTCATTGTGGGATATAGGTTTATTTAAATTGCTTATCTGATCTTGATTTAACTTTGGTAAGTGGTAAGTATTGAGACAACTATTCATTTCTTTCATATTTTCCAATTTGGTGGAGTACAGGTTTCCTTAGGGTCTAGTGTTATGTCTCCTTTTCTATCTCTAATTTTGCTAATTTGGATATTATCTCTCTGCCTTTTTGTTAATTTGGATAATATTTTGTCAATCTTATTGGTTTTCTCAAAGAACCAACTTGTTGATTCATTGACTTTTTGTACGTTGTTTCTACTTTATTGATTTCAGCCCTGAGTTTAATTATTTCTACTCTTTTTGGGTATAACTTCTTCACTTGGTTCTAGACTTTTCGGGTGTGTTGTTAAGTTACTAGCATGATGTAAGCGAATCAATGATAGTTTGTTAAAAGGGTTTGAAGGATTTATTAAGATATAAAATGGGGAGAAAATGCACTCATGGATACAGAACGAAGTAAACAGCTGCCATGGTCCTCCATTTGGCACAGCGTGGTGTGGTGAATGGGACCAGCTGATCTCTGACCACCACAGGAGAGCAAGCACACAGTCATATAACCCACCAAGAGGCCACAGCCTAAGGCTGCTTGGTACTCCAAAGCTACTGGTGGAACGAATACCCATAACACTTCCCCTTTTTGTCTAAATAAGAAGGTTTGAAACCTAATACAAAATTATATACAATAAGAATGATTATCAAATATTGTCCAGGAGAAAGGATAATAACATAAACAAAAATGAAACTACAACCAAGAACAACATCAAGCAAGAAACACATACTAAATGTCCAGACTATTGGTAAATGGCAAATTACAGAGATTACTCCAATAGCTATCTTATCCTGAAGAATCTAAATCTAGTACCTTAGTTCTTAGCTAAGATACAAGAGGAATGTAACTGTAACCATCTAAAAGGAGAAATGCTGTGGGATGGATTTTCTGTATGCTGTGAATATGTGTTGCTCCCAATGGTTAACAAATAAAGCTGCTTTGGCTTATGGTAAGGCAGGATAAGAGCAAGGCAGGATATCCAAGTAGAGATAAAGAGAGAAGAAGGGTAGAGTCAGGGCAGACGCCATCCAGCCATCCAATAAGCAAGATGCCAACAGACTGGTAATGCCACAGCCATGTGGCAAAATACAGATTAATAGAAATGGGTTAATTTAAGATGTAAGAGCTAGCCAGCAAGAAACCTGAACCATAGACCAAACAGTTTGTAATTAATATTAAGCCTCTGGGTGATTATTTTACAAGTGGCTGTGGGACCGTTGGACTGAGAGGGACAGAGAAAGCGGGACAGAGAAAAGGCTCTGGCTACAGCACAAGATTCCTCCAAATTTTTTTATGCGAGGAACTTGCCTCTTAGAACTGCTTTGTGTCCCATAAATTTGGGTATCGTGCTGGATAATTTTATGTCAACTTTGACACAAGCTAAAGTCATCTGAGAGGAGGGAACCTCAATTGAGAACATGCCTCCATAAGATCCAGCTGTAGGGGATTTTCTTAATTACTGACTGATATGAGAGGACCCAGCCCATTGTGGGTTGTGCTATCCCTGGGCTAGTGGTCTTAGGTTCTATTTGAAAGCAGGCTGGGCAAACCATGTGGAACAAGCCACTAAATAGCTCTCCTCCATGGGCTCTGCATCAGCTCCTGCCTCCAGGTTCCTTCCCTGTGAATTCCTGCCCTCACTGCTTTTGATGACAAACTGTGATGTGGAACTATGAGCAAAATAAGTCCTTTCCTCCTCAAGTTGCTTTTGGTCATTATGTTTCATCACAGCAGTACTAAGACAGGTATATTGTGTGTTCTTTCATTTGATTCTAGAAAGTTTTTAGTTTCTCTATAATTTCTGTCCTGACCCATTTCATTCAGTTGTGAGTTGTTCAGTTTCCATGAGTTTGTGAGCTTTCTGTTGTTTCTGTTGTTGATATCCAGTTTTTCTAGAGTAAACATAACTCTTTGCATTTCCAATAGAAATGCACAAGATTTCCAGCATGCCTCCATGTCCCACCATGATGATAATGGACTGACCCTCTGAACTGTGAGCCTCCCCAATTAAATCTTTTCCTTTGTACGAGTTGCTGTGGTCATGGTGTCTCTACAGCAATAGAAACCCTAACTAACACAGAAGTTGGTACAAGGCACTGGTGTATTGCTGTGATAGGCCTGACCATGCTTTTGTTGGAAGAAATATGGCCTTTGGGACTGTGGTTTAGAAAAGCAGTGGACTACTTTAAGATGGGTTTAATGGGCCATTCTAGTAGAAACATAGAAGACAGTTATTTGAATTATAAGGGGCTGGCTCAAAACAAAAGAATGGTCAGACCTATCACAATAATACCGCAGTGCCTGATATCAACTTCTGTATTAGTTAGGGTTTCTATTGCTGTGAAGAGACACCATGACCACAGCAACTCTTTTAAAGGAAAAACATTTACTTTGGTGGACTTACAGTTTCAGAGGTATATTCCATTATCATCATGGTGGGAAGCATGGCAGTGTGCAGGCAGACATGTTGCTGGAGAAGGAGCTGAGAGGTCTACATCTTGATACCCAGGCAGCAGAAGGAAACTGTATCACACTGGGTATAGTTTGAGCATGTAAGACCACAAAGCCAGCTCCCACAGCAGTACACTTCCTCAACAAAGTCATGCCTCCTAATAGTGCCACTCCTTATAAGCCAAGCATTCAAATACATGAATCTATGGGGGTCATTCTTATGTAAACCAGCACATGGGGAGTGTATTAAATGTGTAGACTGTTTTTTTTTTTTTGGTAGGATAGCCACTGTCACTATATTAATCTTATGATGCATGAGAACAGATCTTTCCATCTTCTGATCTCTTCTTCAATTTATTTCTTCAATGCCTTAAAGTTTTTAATTATAAAAGTCTTTCACTTGGTTAGTTAGTGTTATCACAAGATATCTTATTTATTTTAGGTCACTGTGAAAGACACCATTTTTCTGCTTTCTCAATTTGTTTGGAATTTGTACAGAGAAAGGCTACTGATTTTTTGTGTGTTATTTTTGTATCCTGCTGTGGGGTGCTCTGCAACCTTCACAGACAGCTGGGAGATGAGCAGCAGGAGGCAAGAAGGCAGTTCAGCTCAATACAACTTAGTAGAGGGTATTGGCTCAAACTTTGAGAGTCTGACCCCGAGGGTTTATTTTAGGCTTATTTAAGCACAGCACAGTTTGGAGAAAATTATTATGGTGATGCTTAATTTAATCCCATGTGTACAACAAAGCATACAGAAATCTTGAGGAATAAAGTAATCAAAATACTAATCAGACATGACTACATTGAAGCTCTTTGTAAAGTTGAAGAAGATAGGTTCTATAGATCAACAGAGAAAAACAGGTTTATGATTGATTGAGAAAAAAATTTATAATAAGGATCTGGAGGAGGGTTCAGTGATGGAAAAGTCTCTATGTACACAGACAAAGCAAAGTCACCAGGCTAGAAAGAATGTTCACTCCAGCCTTCTGGGTGGAAAGCAGGCTTTTGCATTCCTTCGAACAAGCCTATGTGTTTAACATTTCAGGTTCCCATAGTAAATGTTTGTGAGCCCAAAGACCTCCATGCCCCTACATCCCACTTCTTTTCTGAAAGTGCTTATCAGCTGTAGAAGTTTCTAGTGGAGTTTTTGGGGTCTTTAGTGTATATAACCATATCATCTGCAAATAAAGATACTTTGACTTTTTCCTTTTCTCTGTGTATCTTTGATTTTCCTTTAGTTGTCTTACTGCTGTAGTTAAGACTTCAAGCACTATACTAAGCAGAGATGGAGAGACTGAACATCTTTGACTTGTTCCTGACTTTAGTGGACATGCTGAATTTCTTTCCTTCTAGGTTGATGTTGGCTGTGGAATTACTGTAAAATGCTTTTTATTATGTCGAGGTATGTCCCTTTTATCCCTTATTTCCCTAAGACTTTAATCATGAAGGGGTTTTGGATTTTGTCAGAGGATTTTTTCTGCATCTAATAAGATGATCATGTGGTTTCTGTCTTTCAGCTTATGTGGTGGGCATTTATCAGTTTACATATGTTGAACCACCCCTGCATCTCTGGGATGAAGCCAACTTAATCATAGTGAATAGTATTCTTGGATTCGGTTTACAATTATTTTATTGAGAAATTGTCCATCCAGGTCCATGATAGATATTGGTCTATAATTTTATGTTTTTGTGTAGTTTTGGTAAGAGTAGTTTCTATAAATAATTAGGAAATATTCCTTCAGTTTCTATTTTGTGGAATAATGTGAGTAGTAGTGGTGTTAATTCTTCTTTGAAGGTCAGGTAGAATTCTGTACTGAATCCATCTGGGCCTGAGCTTCTTTTGGTTGGGAGATATTTATATACTATTTCTATTTCACTAGGGGTTCTGGGTCTTTAAAATGATTATTTGATCTTCATTTAACTTGGGCAGGTTGTATATATATTAAAAAAACACTTAAATTTTCTAGTTTGGTGAGTATAGATTTTTAAAAGTATGTCCTTCTGATTCTCTGAATTTTGTCTATCATAATGTTCCTTATTTCATTGATAATTTTATTTGGATCTTTTTTCTTCATCTTTTAGTTATTTTGAATAATGGTTTGTCAATCTTTTTAATTTTCTCAAAGAACCAACTCTTAATTTCACTGATTCTTTATATTTTCCTTGTTGCTTTTATGACATTGATTTCAACTTTTAGCTTATTTCTTCCCAATTTTTTTGAAGGACGTTATTTCTTCTTGTTGTTATAGAGCTTTAAGGTGTGATGCTGTTACAAATATGAAACCTCTGCAATTTCTTGATGTAGGAAATTAGTGCTATGAACTTGCCTCTGCAATCTGCCTTCATTGTTCTCAATAGGTTTGAGTATGTTCTATTTTCATTTTCATCCAGTTCTAAAAAAGTTTTTAATTACCCTTTTGACCAATTTTTCTTTCAGTAATGCTTGTTCAGATTCCAGCAGTTTGTACACTTTCTGTTGTTGATATCCACTTTTAGTTCATGGTGGTCAGATAGGGTGCAGGATGTAATTTCAATTTTTCTGTATCTGTTGAGACTTGTTTTGTGCCTAAGTATGTGGTCAATTTTGGAGAAAGTTCCACAAACTGGTGAAAAGATAAATTCTTTTGGGTTTGGGTGAAATGTTTTATAGATATCTGGTAGGTCCACTTGATTTATAACATTATTTAACTTCAGCATTTCTCTGTTTAATTTTTGCCTGAATGACCTGTATATTGGTGAAAGCTGGGTATTGAAGTCACCCATTATCACTATGTGAGGGTCAATATGTGATTTTAGTTGTGATACCATTACTTTTATGAACTTAGGTGCCCTTGTGTTTAGAACTGCAATATCCTCTTGGTAGAGTTTTCTTTTGGTGAATACATAGTGCCCTTCCCTATCTCTTATAATTAGTTTTGGTTTGAAGTCTATTTTGTCAAGCATTAAAGTAGCTACACATGCTTGCTTTTTAGATTCATTTGTTTGGAATAGCTTTTTCCATTCCTTTACACTGAGGTGATATCTATCCTTGATGGTGATGTGTGGTTTTTTTATGTAGCAGAAAGATGGACCCTATTTTCTAGTCCAATCAGTTAGTCTGTATCATTTTATTGATGAATTGAGACCATTAATATTGTTGGCATTGAGAAGTGTTTACTGATTTTTTTTTGTTATTGTGTGGGGGTTCCCCCCATTTGATTTACTGTTCTGGGCTTATTTATTTCTTGTGTCTTCTAGGATATGGTTCACCTCTTCAGACTGAAGCTTTTCTTCTAGTTCCTTCTGTAGATTTTGATTGGTAGATAGATACTGTTTAAATGTTATTTTATTATGGGCTTTTCTATTTATCTGTCCATTGTGATTCATAGTTTTGCAGGGTAGAGTAGTTTAGCTGGCATCTGTGGTTTTTTAGTACTTACAGAACATCCTTCCAGGCCCTTCTGCCTTTTAGAGACTCCACTTAGAAGTCAGGTGTAATTCTAATGGCCTGCATTTATATTTTACATGTTTTTTTCCTTCTGCAACTTTTAATATTCTTTCTTTGTTCTGTACATTTAGTGTTTTGATTATTTGTATTATGGGGAATTTCTTTTCTGGTCCCACCTATTCTGTATGTTTCTTGTACCTTGACAGGTACCTCCTTCTTTAGATTGGGGAATTTTTCATCTATTATTTTGCTAAAAATATTTTCTGTGTCTTAGACCTGGGTTTCTTGTTCCTCTATCCCTTTTTCATAGATCTGGTCTTTTCATAGTTTTCCATATTTCCTTAATGTTTTGTGCTTGAATTATTTTAGTTTTATGTTACTGAGGTATCCATTTTTTTTCTACCTTGTTTTTTTAACACATAGGATTTTCTCTTTCATGTCTTGTACTCTTTTGGTGAGGCTTACATCAGGGGGTTTTGTTCGACTTCCTAAATATTTCATGTCTTGTTTTATTTCAGTTTGGGGTTTCTTCAGTGACTCTTTTTCTAATTTCATGTCTTCAACTGTTTTCATGGTCTTCAGTAAGGTATTTATTCATATTCTCTTTTAATGTCCTTGAATATTCATACTTGCTATTCTGAAGTCTTTGTGTTGTGTTTCACCTAAATTGTATTTCTCAGGGCTTACTGTAGGAAGGTTATTGGGTTCTGGTGGAAGCATATTATCTTGGCTGTTCATGTTTTTGGTTTTTCACTGGGGTACAGCCATCTGGAGCTATGACTGAAGTGTTCAGAGGTGATGTCTGGTCTTGTCATTGGTGGATGGATGTTCTGTTCTCTGGTTACTATTGCCCTCTTTGGATCTTAGGCAAGTGGAATGGCTATGGGGTCTCTGGTAGAGTGCTTCTACAGGTTGTCAAGTGGCCAATAGGAATGGAGACAGGATAAGAAAAAACAGTGAGGGGGCTGTGAGAAAGAGCTATGGGGGTTCTGCCCACAGCAAGAGTTGTGTGGTGGGAGAAACTCTTACAAGCAGTCTACAGTGGGACAAAGAATATGTCTGGAGAGGTAGGGACAAAAGTGTTAAGGGACCCATGGTTTGCACCAAGAGGTGGAATCTCCAGTAAATGGAATTGGGTATGAGGAGGGGCTCTGTAAGCATATTGATAAAGGACTGCAGGTGAGCCTTGAGAGCTTGTAAAGGAGGAAAAGAAGACAAATCTACAAATCTCTTGAGTCTCAGCCTGGTGTGGCCGTGTGTGTGTGTGTGTGTGTGTGTGTGTGTGTGTGTGTGTGTGTGGTCTCTGGTAGAAAGTGTTTCTGGGTGTTGGTGGCTGACACAGGGAATGGAGATGAGCTAGAAGAGAAAGCAGGCTAAAAGGGTCTGAGGGAAAGAACTAAGTTGGGCCATAACAAGAGGAATACCACCCAGAGAACGGAGGTAGGGTAGAGGAGGTGCACCTGTAAGCATGCTGCTCATGACTGCAGTGAGTCTGGAGGGATCGTGATGCAGGGTGGGTAGAACAGTGGAAACTGCAGACCTGAGCCCCAGCCCAGTGTCTGAATCTTTTTTTGCAAAATAGAATTTCAATATTGTTTTGCTCCATAGAAATTTCTAGTTAACAGTTGTAAAATGTTAGTAGACCGTTTCTTACTCTACTGCTTATCACAAGGAGATGGGAAGAGGGGTTTACTTTGTCAAATTTCTTTGTACTATAACTTATTATTTGACATAAATTCCTTTGTTAATCTAATAAAACCATCAGTTTATTTTCTAAGCAAGTTGGGGACTACAGTCACTTGACAACAGATTATTCACCTATGGTTTCTGTGGGAAAGTTCTGAAATAGTGGAGTAAAAACTGGCTAATGGCTACAAAAGATATATATATATATATATATATATATATATATATATATTCTTTTTTTTTGCTAATTTATACAGTAGTGACATCAAGGATTCTAGAAAATAATTTTATCAGGAAGATGTATGGCTTGTTTCTATTGCTGTGACAGACACCATGACCAAAACAACTTAAGGGAGGAAAAGGTTTATTTCACCTTACAGGCTCATCACCCTGTGAAACTAAAGTAGGAACTAAAGGCAGAGCTTGAAGCAGAAACCATGGAGAAATGCTGCTTACTGGCTCATTTTGTCTGTTCCAGGCTCAGGATTAGCCTATTTGATTACAGAGTCTAGGGCTACCTGCATGGGATGAGCACCTCCCACAGGGTCTGGGTCCTCCCACAACCATCATCAATCAAGACAACCTCTCACAGATATAGCCACAGGGTAATCCAATCCAGGCATCCCTCAGTCAAGGTTCTCTCTTCTCAGGGAACTCTAGACTGTGTCAAAGTGACAGGAAAAACTAACTAGTACAACTTACTATGTCCCTTAACAAAGGTGACATCAAATCCAAAGTTCTTCCCTTTAACAGGCCAAACTCTACCTCTAGATAATATCATTTGCTTTGGTTGTTGGTTCTAATTTTACTCAGTTCAGTCTGATGCTTTTTCCTGTGGTCATTCTTCAAATGTGCTCAGGCCATGTTTTTGTTCTTTTGGATCTTGTCACTACAGTCACTAGTTTTCACCTATATTTAAGACCTAACATATTTTACTGAAGATCATTGTGCAAAAATACCATTCTGGTAATGTCACTAGTTGATTTGTTTATAAGGGAAATATTGATCTTCCAAAACAAATTTGAAATGTTCCCTTCTCTAATTTTTCCAGGAAAAAAGGTATATAATCGGTAATTTTAAAAATTTCTTTAAGTTTTGGTACATTTAATACTTAAAAACATTTGGCTCTGATGTTTTCTTTGTGAATTCACTTTTCTTAATATAGGTTCTTACTATGCTTGCCTCAAATTCATGTAACCTTACTGCCTCAGCTTTGGACTACAAATGCAGACACAAGATGTCTGTCTTGTGGTAAGATTTAAATTTTTAAAATTCAAACTTTGTTGTAAAGAACTTTCAAAAAACAAAACAAAACAAATACATACCAAAATTAACCAGACAGAAAGTCTACATGTTTCAGTGAACTTCTATAGTTATGGTCTTTCAAAGCTTTCTTTCTTCTCTCTGGGAGAACATGCTATGTGGGAATTGCATGGGCTTTGAAACCTCAGAGCCCATTCCCAGTGGTGCACCTCCTCCAACAAGACACACCTCCTAATTTTTTCCAAACAATTCTACCATGACCATGGCCCAAGGCTTGTATACACATAATAATGCAAAATGCATTTCAGTCCAACTTCAGAAGTACCCATAATCTTTCACTGTCTCAACACCATTTTAAAGTCCAAAGGTCCAAGACTCAAAGCAATCTCTTCTCTGTAACCCCCTGTAAAATAACAAAGCAAATTATGTACTCACAATACATAATGGCACAGGATATAAATTACCATTCCAAAGAGGAGGAATAAGAGACATAGGGAGGAAATACTGGACCAAAGCAAGGCTGAAAACCAGGAGGTTTTTCAAATCCTGTAGCTCTATATCTGATATCAAAGGGATTAGATGGCTCTTTCCTCTCATCTTTGCTGAGTGTGGCAACACACCTCTCTCTCAGGTTAGCTTCATTCCCTGTTTGTAGCTCTTCTTGGCAGAAGTCCCTTCTGTCTTAGTTAGGGTTTCTATTGCTGTGAAAAGACACCATGATCATGGCAACTCTTATAAAGGAAAACATTTAATTGGGGTGGCTTGCTTACAGTTTCAGTGGTTCAGTCCATTATCATCATGGTGGGGAACATGGCAGTGTGTAGGCAAGCATAGTGCTAGAGAAGGAGCTGAGATTACATCTTGCAGGCATCAGGAAAATGACTCTGACATTGAGTGGAATCCTGAGCACAGGAAACCACAAAACCTGCCCCCAGAGTGACACACTTCCTCCAAGACCACCCTTATTCCAACAAGGCCACACTTAACAATAGTGCCACTCCCTGTGAGATTATGGGGGTCAATAGCATTTAAAATACCATACCATGATTCTGGCATCTCCAACATCGTGTTGTTCAATGTAATCCAGGAATCACTTTCATAGCTTTACACAATGGCCTCTCTGGGTTCCATGCAGAGACACTTCTGTCATATGCATGACCTCAATGGCTTTCCTTAACCATGGAGGAAGATTCTACAATTCCTTTACTCCTATATCCCTCACGACTCTAAAGGCAGAGCTACATGGCCAAAGCTGCCAAGTTCTATTGCCTGTTTGGGATTGAACTCGGCCCTTCCTTGAATTACATTTGCATAAGTTTTGATTTATTGTTGCTTTTTAGTAACATATAATTTCTTAGGCCCTTTTACAAATTTCAGGGTTAGGTACTTGTGGTCTCACCCTGAGGGTACCACTCCATTTTTTCCTCATCTCTTTCAGCATAAACCAAGGTTCTAACATTAAAATTTCTGGTAACATTTTTCTTCTCAAACTGCACATTTTGTACTTTTGTTTGCCCTGCTTGCTCTTTTTCATTATAGATCCATATAAGGGCAATAACTAATAACCATACAACAGAGTCAATATTAGGCTGTCTTGAAATTTCCTCTACCAATGAAATTAGTTCTAATCATTTCAATTTAGCTTAGCAGATTCCCAGGACAAGGGCAGAAAGAAGCCACATTCCTTGCAAAAATATAAGAATGTTTCTAATTCAGTTGCAATTATTGTTCCCCTTTGAAACTTGTTGAGCTGGGCCTCCCTCATCCACACTGCCCTCAGCAATACTGTCTTCCAAGCTCTTACTAGGTGGCCCATTATGTCTCACTTACAGTGCTAACTGCTTTTCTGCTTCACAGTACCAGAGTTTTCCACATTCCTCAAAAAACAAAAGAAAACAACAAAACAAAAACCAAAAAACGCCAACGCTCCCAAAACCCCAGCATGATGAGACCTGTTACAGCAATAGCTCATGCCTTGGTACCAACTTCTGCATTAGCTGCTTTTCTGTTGCTGTGAAGAGATATCAGGCCAAAGCAACTTTTGGAAGAAAGAATTTATTGGGGGTCTTGCTTATAGGTTTTTAGGGTTAGTCCAAGATCATCATGGCAGGGAACATGGCATCAGGTATGTGAGCACGGTACTGGAGTAGTAGCTGAGAACTTAAATTTGATCCACATGCGTGGGGGGGGGGCGAAAGGGAGGGGGAAAGGGAGAGAGTAAGCGCTGAGAGTGAAACCTTAGAGCTCACTCCCAGTGATACACCTCCTCCAACAAGGCCATGCCTCCTAATCCTTTCCAAATAGTTCCCAAACTGGAGACTAAGAATTCAAATACATGAGCCTATGATGGCCAGTATTAATCACAGATGGATATCTAGGTGGCAATAACTTCTGACAAGAACAAAAACCTAGTTCAGTCCTTGAAGATGAACAACAAACACTCTTAGCTGGAATGGTAATCACAATGAAGTGTCTTGGTGAATACTTCCAATAACTCATCTGGCTAGTAGTAGAAGTCAAACAGATGTGTTATAGCTTCTCTAAGAGTTGCCATTCAACCTACATTACTCTTTACCATCTTAATATTTCTCTGGGTCCCATTTCTATGCATCTGTTTGTACACTGGAAACAGTGCCATTACTATCCATCACTAATATTCAAAACTATGCCACTAGGTTGGAAAATTTGAAACAAAGTATCAAGTAAGCCTTGAATGACCTTGAACTTATGAGGCAACTCTCTGTTTAGTAACAGAAATATTGAGTTGTGAGCTTTCTAACTATACTTGGCAAATGGTAGCTATAAATAGAAACTTTGGTTTACTATAAATGCATTACTCACTAAGTTACTAAGCCTAGGAAATGAAAACATGTTTCTAGTAACCCCCAAACCAACCATCTAAAATTATTGAGATTCATACCTTGATACATACTTTTTGGATAGGATAAATGATAACTCACTTCCTAAATCATTTTCCAACACAGCATCTGGAATATGATGCTGTATCATTGCAATGATGTTGTTAACATCACAATATGGTTCTTTCTCCATGACTATGCGATATCCAGCACCTGAAATAAACCATTTAGATGACCAACTGAAGAAATTTTCTACTTAATACCCTTAAGGGTAATGTTTGCTCTTCATGGTTTAGGTTATCTACTCCTATAAGGAAGAAGATATGGTATGCAATAAGACATTTAGTACTGAAAATGTGGCAGCTGATACAAAAGTTTTCAAATGGCACTCTAAGAGACTGAATAAATAACAGCTACATCTAGAATTTCGATATAGTCCTTAGTAAACCTTAATGATTTAGTGTATATAACCAAACATGGCTGATATACAAAGTGAGGTCACCTGTTACTGGACTACTTACTTTGAAATAGAAATCTTAACAATCATTTAATCACTGTTAGTTGTACATTATATATCAGACACTCATCTAGGCCCCAAGGATACAGTAGTGAATACTACAAATAAAAGTGTATTTTCAGCAGGACATTTCAACCTGTAAGGTAATCATAAACTTTGAAAAATAAAATTGGCATCCAAATTGACAACAGAAACTATTTTTAAAAAAATATTTGTTTTGCAGGCAGCTGGAGAGATAGCTCAGCATCACTTGTTTCTCTTGCAGAGGACCCAGGTTTTGTTCTTAGCACCTGCATGGTGGTTTACAATCACCCACATTGAGCTCCAGGGAATCCAATGCCCTGACTTTTGTGGGTACTGGACACACATGTGGGGCACATACACATATGCAGGCTAATACACTCTTACACATAAAACAAAATAACTGAATAAAATATATATGGGAAAATGATCAAAATACAATATATGAAATCTCAAAGGATTATGTTCTATAAAGTGGATTATTGATTTGAATCTAATACATAAGGGACAGAGCATGGTAACCAGTAGAGTGATCAGTAACTGAATTGTGTGAACTCAAATCCTGGATAAATTTGTTAATTAACCTTTAATTATTTCTACTTACATTTCTATTACTGTAATTTTAGAATCCTTCTACCATGTCTACATTTATAGCCTCTAATAAAAAATTCTGCTATAATTTTAACCCATAATAATTCAGTTCATGATACTAATTTTATCACTTATTACAGATAGATATAATTAATTATCACAGAATTGCCTTATTTCACTTACATAATCTTATTTTATGTGTATGAGTATTTTGCCCGCATGTATGCGCACCACATGAATGCCTGGCTCCCATGGAGGCTACAAGAGGGCATTGGATTCCTTGGAGTTACAGACGATTATGAACTGTCATATGGGTAATGAGAATTGAACCCAGATCCTCTGCAAGGCAAAGAGTGTTCTGAACCACTGAGCTATTTCTTCAGCCCTCATTTATTTAATTCATTTATTCTGCATTACATTGTTACTGCCAATACCAAATTTCAGATTTATGTCATTATGGTGAGGCATAATACTGGTTCTGGTAACAGAAACTAAAGGTAGGGATATCTGGTTCCTCCTCTCCTCAGTGAGTGAGTGAATGAATGAATGAATGAATGAATGAGTCAGTCATTTCAATCGACCAGATAACCATCTGGATGCAGATGCATTCCAGAGACAAAGAAGATTGTTGGTAAGTACAAAATGGGACAGCAACTTTGTTTCAGATTGCAAAGAACCATGATCAAAGTACATATGAAAATCTCAAAGAACTAAAAAAATTTTTTAAAGTTATATTAATTGAGATTAAATTTGCAGAATTGAAGAAGGTAATTAAGTTTTGGGAATATAGTGAAAATAATGTTAGAAGAGTATTATTAAGGCATTACTATACTAAGAATGATCAAATGGAGTGAGACCATATATTTGTTTCAGGAAGACGGAAGAGCCACAGCAGTGCAAGGTCCCCCTGACCATGATGGCAATGCGGTCACCCAGGATGTCAGCTTCATCCATGTAGTGGGTGGTTAGTAAAATGGTCCGATTGAATTTATAATGCTGAAGGATATCCCAGGTGGCCCTTCTTGACATTGGGTCCATGCCAGATGATGGTTCATCAAGTATCACTACCTAAAAGCCAGAAGAACAATTCTATGATCACTGATAATTAATGCTAAGCTACTCAGGGGCATATTTACTGTTTGAAGGGAGAACACTGGAGCTAAGGTACAGAATGACAACTAAAACAGATGTGAACCTAAGAAAACAGTAACAATTGAAAACATTATTTTATAACAGCTGTGATAAAATGCAAATGACTCCCTTCTGTCTCCACTATCATGTTTCCTTTCAGATTTATAACAACTCACAGGCTTTTAGCGAACTGAGTTTTCTAGACAGCTGAAGAAACTCATACTGAGTCCCTGTTTCACCTCCTACTCTGTGCTCACAGTGTTCCCCTTTCTTTGTCTTCTTAATACCTTGGAGCCCCCTGTAAGTGCCATAATGATGGAGAGCTTGCGCCTCACTCCTCCACTCACTGAGCCTGATAATGCATGGTAATTATCTTTCAGGTTAAACATAGACAGCATATGTTCAACTTCCACACAGTTTATGTCCTCAGGTATTCCTTTTACCTGGAAAAAGAAGCCAGGGTTTATATCACGCATCCAGTTTTACTGTCACAAGGAATCAAGGATCATTAGATGTTATACAGATATGAAAGTGTATTACAGATGTATCCCTAGAAACACTTCACCATCTGCTTTATTTACATCAATTAAAAGTGTTTTCTTTCTTGTGTATCTTCCCTCACATCTAAGGGACAGTTCCTAAAACAAAATTTTTCAGGGAATAGAGATGTAAGTTGGTGGGAGAATATGTGCAAGGCCCTGGATTTAATCACCAGAACTGTGTTTTCTTTTGTATTTAGAATTTATAAAGGTATCTGTGGCCTATTAATGAAAGAAAACACATCTGTGATGAGCTCCAGATGCTGTGGAAATGTATACACTTCTTTATAGCCCACTGACCTTGCTAACTACAGAGAAGTGTGCAAAGTAAAGTTAGCAGCTGTCTTGGAGAACTCTAGAATCTACAGTACCACTGAGCCAATGGTCATTTACCACTTTCCTGTGTGCCCTTTAGCAGAACTCCAAGCAATCCAAACCTTGCAAGTCAGCTCCCTGGTCCAAACAGAGAGTAAAGAAAACTTTCCATTTTGATTTGAGTGGGAAAGGAAACCAGACAGCCAGAGAACCAAATTTTCTTCTCTTTCTTTTGTACACAAGTCATGGAATTCTTCTGTTGGGGATAGTGGCAGGAGTCAATGAGAAGTCAAGTCTGCACAAGGCAAACTTTGAGGAGGGAAAACCTTTCCACAGCTCCACAGCACTGTAGCTCCAGAGGGAAGGCTCACACTTCCTCTTTGTCTGTCTGCAGGCTGGATGGAGCACAGTCATGGAAGGTGATAATTTCTGGCTGAACAAATGAGAAAAGCATCTGGGAAAGCAGGAAGTACAGAGAGAGAACAGAAGCAGGAAAGTGATGTTGTACACAGTGTAACGAAGTTGTGTGCTCATTACAGCACTTGCCAATGTGAAACTAATCCTAATTGATGAATAGCAAACACTGAAAACTGGGATTAGACCTCTTCCCAGTGTAAGATGGACCAACAGATACTATATACATGGGAAAGACAATAGTGAGATGCCTCTGAGTATTCACATCATAGCCATTTCAGAAAGGCCCTTGCTGAGCCAGGAGCTGGGCAGCTAGCCCAGACTTTCGGTAAACTACACTGTGAGGAGACTTGGATAAAATATTATAGGACAATATGCTGAAGCCTGGCCAGAAGAAGTACTCTAGAATGCAGGGAGAAACTTTGGATTAGGGTCAGCTATGTTTAACTTGATTTCTGCATTGTCCAACATATATCTGTATCAACCTCAGGCAATACAAAAGGTATAATTTTAATCTTTTCACAATAGTTAAATAAATTCAATTTAAAAAAGTTAAAGTTAGCAGAGCTGTAAATCAAAGAAGAAAGTCAAATTTACTAGGTAATTTTATAAGACATACTTCTGACTTACCATGCAGTAGAAAAAAAGGTGTTCTGATAGTGTCAAGTCATCAAACAACAGGTCATATTGAGGACAGAAGCCCAAGTCTTTTCTAATTTCAATCATGTTATCTGAAATACTATATCCATTAATATAGGCTTCTCCTCTGGTAGCAGGAAAACGACCTAGAATTATGTAGAAGACACGGAATATGCTAAGTTTTCATGTGATATAAGCAATACAATTGCAAGCTCATATCAAACTTGTTGAGTATTAAAGAGGATTAGTATTGTCTACAGAGAAATAAAAACACCAGAACTTGCCTTTAGTGTGACAGAATTAGTCCTTTTAAGTTTTATTTCTTTTTTATTTACATGCTAACTTTTTATAATGGGTATAGAGTTTATTGGTGTTTATTATGAAAAAACATTTGGATTAGTTGCTATATATCATTGTAATCAGATAGTTACTGTATTTGTATAATACTAGGTGCAAGTGTTGCAGCTCTGAGGAGAAAGGCTTCCCCAATACAATGTTGCAGCTTCACTGAGGGGAAAGGTTTCCACAGATGGAAGTGTTGAAGCTCTGAAGGGAAAGGTATCCTAGGGGTTTGGAACCAAGGAATACTACAAAATCACACTGCACACACACACACAAAAAGTCACACAAGAGATTTATTGGGAAAGACTCATGAGGGTGGCAGCCTCTGCTTGAGGGAGAAGCAGAAAAACTGAGCAGGAGGCAGGCTTTACATAGGGTTTCTTTGGGGGCAGAGCTTTCCAGGGTGGCCTGGGATTGGTGGGATTTTGTGGCCCAATCTTGGGCTTGTTTTCTGTAGGGTAGAGAGTTTGGCTATCTGTGATTTGAGGGGTTGGAAATGGCTGTTATGGCCTTTAGGGTAGTCTGGGGTGGGTGGGGCCTGGGAACTCACAGGCCTTGAGGAGCTGGGCCTTGCCATCAGAGCAGTCTGGGGGTGGGGCTTGGCCACTTGTGCCCTGAGAGGCTCACACTAGGTACTGGGTAGATGCTGTGAAAAACAAAGACTGGAAAAAATATAATGCTTATCCTCAATAAATTTAAATATTTTAAATACGTAATATTTATGTTATGCTGTTGGTAATTAATTCAGATTTTATGGTGAAATATTTGATAATATGTGAATAACTAACTATAAAGCTGCTAACCCCCTTGACTCACTTATCTTTTTTAAAATGCATACTCTTAAAATGTAGTTTTTAAAAGTTAATTTAAAATACACTACAGGGGCTGAAGAGATGGCTTAGCAGTTAAGAACCTCAGTTCAACTCCCAAGTCCTACATGGGTGGCTCACACTTGCACACATGTGGCAGTTATTCAGAATACACACATACCTATACATAAATAAAAACAAATCTTTAAAACATTGCCAACATAGCCAATTATATTCGAAGATGCCTATAACAAGGCCATCTAATTTGACAGAAGACAAATGTTCAACATGGAGAAAATAACCAAGTTAGTCACATTTTAGCTACATTCCAATATGAAAGATGGCTACTATTACTATATGGATCTTAACAAGACTACTTTATAAACACTGAAAAAACTATTGGAAACAGCAAGTATAAGGAGTACATAGAAGTAAAATTTCACATGAACTTATCTTCTAAGAAAACCTGAATTCAAACAGAAACATTACATACTTTTAGTACCAACAAAATATTTTTATTAATACTTTAGAAACAAGTTCAGAACTGATATAAGTAACACAAAGAATACAGAATTTTAGAATTTTGCTCTTGCTAGATTCTCTTCCAAAGTGGAAGCAGACAGGTAGAAGTCCTCTTTCAAAAGTCACTGAAATGCAAATGGCCAAGTTGTCATCTAGGGCAGAAGAGGGCAGTTGGCTGGCAGTCAGCACAGCCTTTTCCCTACCTTTGGACACAGTAGCTGAAAACCTCCATTCCAAGCTGATTGCTGTATCTATCAATCCAGAAGGCTGGCTTTGCATGCTAAGGGACACAGCATACTTTAGCCACCTGGAGGCTAGTGAGAACAGAGATGGTAGTCTGGACTAGCAGTTGCTTACCCTCTCTCTTCCATGCTCATCAAGGGGTTACTAAACAGTGTCATTTATGAATATCATCATATATTTATAGGCAACATAGAGACTGGTAATTGTAAAAGGGCCATGTTCCCGAAATCTACCTTTTAACTGGATATTTTAACTATGAGGCAATTACTTATAAATGTCTTGTGTTTGTCCCTCACTTCCTTCATTATCGCCTTAA
This sequence comes from Peromyscus maniculatus bairdii, assembly GCF_049852395.1. Taxonomy (NCBI): domain Eukaryota; kingdom Metazoa; phylum Chordata; class Mammalia; order Rodentia; family Cricetidae; genus Peromyscus; species Peromyscus maniculatus. The sequence goes on along the minus strand of NC_134852.1, from coordinate 130,590,842 downwards.
TTTTTGTTTAGGTGACTTTCTAGTGATTTTCTTTAAATTTAACTTTTACGGTTATGGTAAAAAACAGTATTTTACATTTATTTTAATTTGGCTGTACTCATGCATCTTAACTTTGACAGTGTGGTGGTTTAATTGTGAAATATCCCCCACAGGCTGGTGCTGTTGTTTGGGAAGGTTATAGAACTTTTAGGAGGTAGAGCCCTGATAAAGGGAGTGAGCCACTGGGGGTGGACCTTGATGTTTTATAGTCTGGCCTCACTTCCTGTTCACTCTTTGCTTCCCGAGTAGAGATGCAAAGTGACCAGCCAGCCCCCTGCTTCTGCATCACGCCTTCCCTGCCTGATGCCATGTCTTCCTCACCACGATGGACTGTGTTCTCCTGGAACTGGGAGCCAAAACAAACACTTCCTCCCAGAAGTTATTCTTGTCAGGGTATTTTTTCACAGAATGAAAAAGAAACAAAGACAAAAGTTAACCTAAACATTGCTCCTATATATCTATACCCTCTTTCCTTTATGTTGCCATCACAAAATTACATTTTTTATACATATGTGCCCAATAACAGGTTAACACTTAACTTTCATGCATTTTTCTTTCTAACAATATAGCAAACCAAAACTACAATAATTCTTGCTATTTTTTTTTTAAATATATGCAGTTGTGTTAGCTGGGTATCTTTTCCATAGAAGATTTAAGTGACTTCCTAGTTACTTTCATTGCTACACTAAGGAGTCCTAGCATTTTATGAAATACTAAATGGTATAGTAATGAACTCCTTCAGCCTCTATTTCCTGCTTATGTCTAAATTTCTCTATTACTTTTGAAGGGCAGCTTTGTTAGGTATAAAATTTTGGTTAAAAATCTCTGTCCTCTCCTACTTTAAATACTTCATTGTGCTACCTGCTATATTCTATTCTTTGTGACGAAAAACCAGTCTCTGTCAATCATGATTCTCCAGCCTGTTTCTATAAAGTTGGCAACTCTACATAGATATCGCTCATAAGTGGAATTATTCTAGATTTTTCTTTTTGTAACTGGTTTACTTAGTAATATCAAATTTTATCCACATTATAGCATGAAACAGGATTTCTCTCTGGTTTAAGCCTGAGTATTTTATTGTATGAGTATGAATATACTACACTTTCTTACCAGTTCTCTGTTGACAAAAATCTGGAGTATTTCTGTAGCTTGGGCAAATGCTGCTAGAAACTTGAGTGTGAAAGTAGCTCTTAAGATTCTGTTTTCAATATTCCTGGACATGTATCCAGAAAAGGATCATATTGTAATTTTAGTTTTTAGCTTATTGATGTGTATTTGATAAAGAATTACATGCACTTAGAGTATGCATGTTGATGGGTTTTAAAATATGCATGTGGTATAATTTAGTATGCTAGACACATCATATCTATACTTCTAATATTTGCTTTTGGGGAGTAACACCTAACATGATACTGAACCTTTTAACACAGTTTAGAGTGCTTTATACAGTACTGTTCACTGTACATAATATACTGTACAGAAAATCACTGTTTAACACAAAGTGGAAGAGACATCAGTTCTTTGGTGAATTCAGAAAGACTTGGACATAAGTCTTGCTCTATCTCTGTTTCCAATGGAGGAAAAGCACTGGTCCTATGCAATTATTTTCATAACTTGCAGAGCAGGGTCAACTGTAGGAAGATGTCTGCCTCTCCTTCCCCTGTCTCTTCCTCTCTGTCCCTCTCTTTTGCTCTTGAATATCCTAGTTTCTGGGCTTTATTGTTCTGTTAGTACTCAGCACAAGTGAGTTGTATCTGGAGAGATCAGTGGCCAGTCCTCAAGAGTAAAATCCTTGTTTTTCAGTCCTAGGAAGGTTCCTTTGTTCTGACTGGAGATGAATACACACCTGTGAGAACAGACAAGGTTGTGGACTTTCCTGCCCCATTATGTCCCAGAAGAACAGTGATCTGCCCCTCATACACATTCAATGACAAGTTGCTTACTGCAGGTTTGTTTCTAAACTCCTGTGGGATGAAAGAGCAATTTGTTATCTGTCAGTTAAAAAGGCAAACATTCACACCCTCTACTTATATCATCAAACTCATGCTATCAAAACCAGATGATGTTGTTGTCAGGTCCAAAAGAAGCTCTAGTTCCCCAAACTCTAATAGGCAGTCCAGATACCCAGAAATACAGGAGGATTTCTGGCAGTCAGACAAAAGCCAGCATTCCTCAGTAACTTGTGAAGCCTGTTCCCCTGTACCAGAAGAAGCATTTCCTTTATCATTGACAGAAGGGACAAATAGCTATCTGTGGTGCCTATTAGCACACCAAAGAGCATGCTATCCTCCTAGCCCTTCTTACCTCCTTCCCTACCCTAAACTCCCTCCAGTTCACAAGCTTGTGACCCCCACCACTCATCCTCTTTATAACCCTGCTATTTCTCTTGCTCTCATGCTCGGCCCTGCTCTGTTCCTGCTTCTCTCAAGGTCCAGTCTGCTGGCCACAGTGCGTCTACTTGTCTCACTGTTCTAGACTCTTCCAGATGCCTCTGACTGATCTCTCTCTCTCTTATCTACACTAAAAGCCTTCCCCTTAACCATACCATGGAGAAGTCATGTCATCAGTGTATATAGTCACTATCTTCCTCTAGGTTGGGTGTAACTTGTATCTCTAAATACAATCTCTACCAGAAACATATTTAAATATTTCATAAACACCTCACAATTGGCATGTATAAACCTGAAATTTATCTATATTATTAACCTACACTTCAGTAAATTTAAAAATCAATTTTACCATTTAAAAATATATTCAACTGTCCCTTCTAACTCAGTGACTGACCCCTCCCAATTCATCTCAATATGCAAACAAAAAAGGAAAACTTGAATATAATCCCACATATAAATCTCTGCTTTACTGAAGCCTTCACAAAACACGATGAGACAAAAGATAAAGACAAATAAAAATAAATCCAGATATAATCAACATTATGAGCAAAACAAAGGTCCTAAAATGGTGATAGTGATGAAATAGCTTAAGAAAGCTAGGTTCCCCTGACTCCTGATTTCCTCCCCTGGAAAATGTTTTTTTTTTCCCCCCAAGATCAATAGGATCATCCTTCCCTGTTAAGAAAGAGTCCTGAGAGGTTAAAAAAAAGTTTGGTTCCTTTGGAGAAATGGCCTTGTGTGACATTTTATGAGATCAAAATTACAAGTCTGCATCAGGTGTGATGTGACCACAGCCTTCTGATTTTAAAATCCCTATTATCCTTTGTGGCACCAAGAATCTTCTCCAGGCAGGAGCCTGCTCTTGGTCAGCTGGCTAGAGGACTTACTGTACTCTTAATTGGCTTAATAAAGTGTAGTGATTTGTAATTTTCTTGCATGGATTATTTCATTTATTTGTTACATATGAAACAAAAGTTTTATCAGGGAGCAAAGGCAAGGCCTTCCAGAGACAAAGGCAAAGTCAGTCCTATGATGTTCCCAGATCTTACAGTTTAAAGACTGTGGCATAGTAAATTCTCAGGCATTGGACAGACTATAAAAAGGAATTGTGTTTCAATCACGAGGAATAATTAACTGTAAACTAAGCAAAACAGATAAGAAAGAATCAAACTGTTGCCAAGAAATTAAAATTGCTTCTAAGGCAAAATATTAATATATAACAGAAACAAAACTACCCACTATCCTTCCCTCTATGAAGTACAGATTTTCTGGAGTTAATAAAGCCAGGAAGAGATCCAAAGGAAAACTATCTTTAATAAAAAACACCAATTTGTACAAAACTAGTGACAAATTTGTTATAAGGTACCAGAAAATAAAAGGACATTATAGGAAGCAAAATAAGAGCTGAAGCAGAGTTTTCCCTGGAAACAATGCTTGTGAAAAGTTATACTACTAGTAATCCCAGTATTTAGGAGATGGAGGCAGAAAGATCATGAATTCAGTGCCAACCTAGCTACATAACAACACCGTTTCAAAAATCAAAACAAAACAAAAACAGAAGGTCAAGGAAATAGCTCAGTGGTTAAAGTGCTTCTTGATAAGCAAAAGAAAAGGAGTCTGATACTGAATTCAGTCAATGTCTGGGCATGGTGGCCTCCCTGTAATTCTAGCCTGAGAAGGCAAAACAGCGGTTCCACAGAGCAAGATAACTATCAAGATTAGACATATTTGTGAGCTTTAGCTCAAACTGAGAGATATGTTTCAATGAATAATGTATCTATACATGTGTGCACATGTACACACCCATGCACAAACACATGTAAGAGAAAAACAGAATTAAGAAAAACCCTCTCAAGTCACATAAAAATGTAGAAAATGTACTTTTAAATTATCTTTTATTTTTAAATTTATAACAAAATAATAGAAAACGAGTTACTTAATCTAACAATCCAAGTCCATAGTAAACTTCACACCTAATGATGCAATGCTAAGATTATCTCTTTTCTGCGGTTGAGAACAATCATTTCCATGTTCAGTGAAGCATAATTACAATGCCCAAGACGAGTAAAAACCTATCTATCAACAAATAAATGGATAAAGATATGAGACACAGCTAGAATATTATTTGGTTACAAATGAAGGAAATCCTGCCATTCCTAATACATGAACAAACCCCAGAGACCATTATAATGAATAGAAGCCAGACACAGAGGCAAAAATCATGATTTCATCTCCATGTAAAAATCTAAAAACACCACATTCGGAGAGAGTGGAACAGTGGTTATCAAGTACTGAGGGAAATAGAGATACATTGGTTAAAGGGCACCAACTTTCAGTTGTAAAATAAATAAATCTTGGAGTCTAATTATAACATGCAATGATAATTAATAATATAGCATTGTTTATCTGAAATGTGACGAGAGCAAATTTTAAATTTTCTCATTAATATGAACTATCAAAACCCGTGGATGGTAATGGATGTTAAATATCTGACTGTGGTAAACCCTTCCACAGTACACATGTACACCAATCATACTGTATACCTAAAATATATGAAATGTTTATGTGCTCATTATAGCTCATTAAATATGAAAAAATAAATTTCAGAACAATAGCACAGCAACATCTTTATTATAAAAATTGATATCCAATGAAAGCACTCTTAGAAAATGAAGATGACATCAAGATTGTTTCAGATTGAAGAAAAGTAGAAAGTTAACTGTCAGGAGACTGCCAGTAGTGTTACACCCCTCACCACATCTAAATGAAGCATTGCACCAAGTTTATTTATTAACATACACTTTTATAAAATCACATTATCACTTGTTGCCATGTCCATCAGTGAAGAATGAAAGTAATGCATAAAGGTGGAGTGAATAACACAACATTTGTAAAGATACATCTATATTTATATGATTTATTAAACACATCTCCAAACAAGCTCTGATTCTTAGAGGACAACTATACTAATTATGATTCAAATAAAGCAATTAAAGCATCTCTTTTTCTGAATTAGTCAACTATAAACATTCTCAATGGATAGCATCTCTTTTTCTGAATTAGTCAACTATAAACATTCTCAATGTATAGTAAATGGTTTTTGGTTCCTGAAGGAACATTTAAAACAATACCTTGTACAAACGTTTGATCTGGATACCTGCTACCAAGTTGGTAGGTTCAGCCTCAAAACAGTTATGCACAATGGGGAAGCACTTTGTCTCTTCTGCAGTCTTTTGAATTTTTGGTTTGCCAAACCAGTATGAGCGCTACAGAACAAGATAACAGATCATTACCAAAGTGAGCATTAAAACCATTTGTTTCAATTTGCTGTTTCTAAAGGTTTAAATCATGTCAAACAAATAAGTCTGTGCTATCCAGGGTTTTGTGTTAATCTTTTATTGAGCACTTGGATGTGTAAAGGGCTTGTACTATGCACTTTTATTAATGAATAAATAGAACATGTTAGTAACAACAACAAAAACTGTTTTTTGAAAGAGAGAGAAAACATAAAGTTGGGTGAGTGGGTAGGAAGATGGAGAGGAGCTGGGGGAAGAGGAAAAACATATATAATAAAAAAATTAGAAAAAAAGAAGTGAACTCTAAATAGACCTATAACAAAGTGAATTAGTGATCAATAACATTCTTACAAAGATTTGACTAGTTTCATTAGGGAATTTTTTCAAATATTTAAACAAAAATTAACAGTTTTTATTCAACTCTTCCAAAAACATAAGTGAATATCTCCTAACTCATTGAGAAATCAGTATCATCCTGACACCAAAACTGGACAAAGACAAGTGAAAAAACTATAGATCTTATAATATGGATGCAAAAATCTTTAATATAATGCCAACAAGCTGAATCTACTAGTATATCGAAATGATTACATGCCATTACAAAGTGGAAGGTATTTGAAAGATGGTTCCAGACACTATAATCAATCAATGTAGTATCACATTAATAAAATAAAAGAAAATACCATAGGATAATTTTAGTTCATACATGAAAAAAAATACTTAGAAATCTAGAAACCAAAAGGTGTCTCTATGAAAAATGTCCCAAACTTACAAATAACAATACTCAATAATGAGAGATTGAAAACGTTGTCTCTTACATCCCAAACAAGACAGATGATGTCTGCTGTCCACCTTTCACACTCACCACTTTTGCATGACAAGGGTTAGTTAGTAAAAGCAGTGAGCTAGTAAAAGAAATAAAACACAACCAAATGGAAACAGAAGAGCTGAATCTGCATTTAAAGAGGACACAATCCCACCCATTCATATACCTACAACCAGGACTAACAAACAGAAAGACACAATGGACAAGAACAACATATAATAATCAATTGTTTTGTATATATTAGTAAAGTAGTAAAAAAATATCCAAAAACAAAGTTGACAATTCCATTCTTAGCAGCATCCAAAACCAACAAAATATAAGGAATAAATAGGTTAGGTAAAGAAATAAGAGATTACTACAGTGAAAATCTTCAAGTTCTTTGGAAAGAACCTGAAGACTACCAAAATAAAATAGAAGACACATGAACTGGAACCTAATCTTTCTAAGACAGCAACACTATCTAAATATACCACCACAATCCAATCCCTGTCAAAATTCCAATGGCCATTTTTGCAGAAAAGCTGAATCTCAGGAGCACACTGAATTACACTAACCATTTGTTAGTCCCAAATGACCTTGAAAAGAACAACAAAGGTGGATGACTTACACTTGCAGATTTTAAAACTTATAACATGGTTATAATAACAAAATGACATCATACTGGAGCAAGGATATTTACAAAGGATTAAGACTGAGAATCAAGGAACAACCCATGCATTTATGGCTAATTGTTTTTCATCTACAGTGCCAAGGCCATATTCAATAGGAAGTGAATAATTTCTTCAAAACATGGTATTGGACTATTAGAGTATCTGTGCAAAAGCAAGAAGGTGGACTACTACCTCACACTACATAAAGAATTGATTCAAAGTAACCAATGATCTGAGTACAAGAGCAAAAACTTCTAAACTCTTAGGAGAAAGTAAAAAGACAAATTTTCATGACCTTAGATTTCACAATGGCTCTTAGAGATGATATGAAATATATAAACAATTAAATAAAAACCAGATAACTGGTTCATCAAAACTAAGAACTTATGTGTGTTAAAGAATATAATGAAGAGTAAAAGGACAATTTATAGAATAGGAAAGAATATTTGCAAATCATATATTAAAGAAGGGTTTAGTATATGAAAAAGCAAACAACAATTACTGAATGGGCACATGAATTTATGTTTCTATAAACAAGATATACAAAGGCCAATAATCACTTAAATATCATAGCTATGATGCGTTATCAGGAAATTCAATTAAATGTCACATAAAACATATGAGGGTAACTACTATAAAAGGAAGTATGAGTGAAGGAATGGAACCTTATTACTTTATGGGAAGGGTTTCCAAAACCTTAAACACAGAAGTGCCATAAGAACTAGTAGTTCCACTCCTAGCTATATACTCAAATAATTAAAAATAGTCCTATTCACAACAGACAAAAGACAAAAACAATATGTCCTCCAGTGAGATATGCAATATTATGCAGCTGTACAACAGGATGAGTAAATATCAGTTTGCACTGATGGATAAACCTGAAAAACTACTTAAAGAAGCACCCACAAACTTTTAATTATTATGACTGCATTTTTATAATTCACCCTGAATAGATGAATTCATAGAAAAATCAAGCAAATTAGAGGTGCCTGAAGTATAAAAACTGGAGATTACTTTTTCTTAGGTCATAGTTTTAGTTCTTAGGGATGAAAAACCATAAGTAGAGAGGTCAAGTTTGCATACCATGACTGTACATTGTAAATATGCCAAGTATTAGTGACTTCATTTAAAAATGGATAATTTTGCCAGGTGGTGGTGGTGCATGCCTTTAATTCCACTGGGGAGGCAGAGGCAGATGGATTTCAGTGAGTTTGAGGTCAGCCTGGTCTACAGTGTGAGTTCCAGGACATGCTCCAAAAGCTACACAGAGAAACCCTGTCTCAAAAAAACAACAAAAATTGATAATTTTATGTCAAATATGTATTTCCCTAAAAAATCTGAAGATTTCTAAGAACTAGGAAACAGTTTGGTTAAATTTACTCTACATGAAGAACAAAGCTGTAATGTATTTTCAGGTATACCATTTTCAGCCAAATTATCTACAATTTTAATCTCCAGTATTTAAGTAAAACTGTTAGAGGTAGAAGGACAGAACTGAATTTTTGGAAAGTGAGCTTGCAGCCATGGCTCATCACACTTGGCCATAGTGTGTTTACTGTAATCACCCAGTCATGATAAGAGATTCTGAAGGAAAAGAAGCAGGCACCTTTGTATTCTGTGCAAATAAACGGTTAGCCCCCTGAAAGGGACCAAGTGGTGAAAGAAGGTACAGGAAATACTTACTTGTCTCTTTGACAGAACCTAAGAAAGCACCACACATTAATTTGGTGTGAGTTTCCTTTGTTTCTCCACCCTCTAGTCTAAGGGACTATATTATCTGGCTTCAGGGTCATAGCGCTTACAGTTTTAAAAGTTTCAGTGTTTTATCTACACATGTTATGCAACTATATACAGAGGAGACTTTATAGCATATCAAGAAAGGATAATGTCTCAATACTGGTGGTATACAGATTAGGTTGATCAGAATTTGGCTTTTTAATTTGATTACCACATTTATTGAAATAGGTTTACAAGGATTATGACAATTTGGAATCAACAGCAGCATTAAAAACTCACCATAAAGGGAGGCAGGAGGATCTCAAAGAGTTAAAGGAGGGGAAACCATAATTAGACTATGTTGTAGGAAAAGAATCTATTTTCAGTAAAAGAAAAACAGAAAGAAAAAAAAGAACTCACCATAAGGAAAAAGTACCATGGTTGAGGCACATCACACTGCCCAGGAAAGACAGCCTCCACATACCAGGTAACAAGGCTGTATAAGAGAGCGTCAAGCAAAAGCATTCCGAACATATAGCCAAAGATGAAGTTATCCTCAAGATTGGCTGGTGTCCAAAGGTTATGCCATTTAACACCAATCTCTGAAATGAAAAGGAGACGTTGGGCATGAAGGAAATCTTTGTGACCTGGTACTCTGTATTGTGGATTACCTATCTGCTGATGACCCCTAGTAACTGTATTACTACAGAAAACAATGGTTGCATTCCCCCCCTTTTTCTTCAAAACCTTTAAAAACAATTAGGAATGATAAAAATGAAGTGAATAACTGTAACAACAAATAAACACACAAAAAGAACAGCAAGGGAAAAGTAGACTTACTAGAATCTATCTTGTTATTTCTCCCTCAAGCTAATTTCCCACAGAAACAAGCACAAGAATGCTCAAATGTGTAAAATACATTTTACAGCAATGAAGATGGACGGAAACATGGACTCTTGCTCAGCATGGAAGGAAGTCACCAAAGGAAGGGAAGGAATGCTTTTCCTTTCTTGCTTCCATAACAGGAAAGAAATTAGGTTTGCAGAAAACCATGCTTCAAGAGGCAAGACTTAAAAAGGACAAGAGCTCATCAAGTTCATCTGTTCTTCAACTCTGGCCTCTTTTTTCCCTTTGGAAACATACACGAACAATGGATCTTTTAAAAGAAAGGGTAATAATATGAGAAAAATATTCTGTGGAATCAAAAATGATTATAAAAATTTAATCCATTTTGAGAGGTAATAAACAACAAATTAGAAATCACAGAAAAAATGGGAGTCTAAATACACACAAGAAATTTCCTGTAAGCTGAGAAGTCCTCCCGCTTCAAACAAAATAGAGTTCCTGAAAGATAAAGTTTATAATAGAGAAAAGAGACAATAACTAATGTAAAATTGATAAACCTTGTCGAGTTTTGTTGTGTAAATGGGTGCAGCCACAAAATCTGATAAAAAAACAAGGTAGTAGGAAATTAAAAGTTGTGCTCTTCCACAATAAACCAATGGAAATATGACACCTAGATGAAATAATGTGGGTTGTTAATGCTTCCTGAAAAATAAAAATTATGGGAGTATTTATAAATAAATAACATACACATTCCTCTGATAGGCCTCTTATTGGAAAGGTTTTATTCACAGATGAAAAAATTAAGTATTCTTAACTTTCATATTAATTGGCAAAAAGAACAAAAAATTTCACTCAGTCCTGACAATAGTTTTCACAGAACTTGATGGAACTGATCCTAAAATTCAGATGTAAAGTAACCTGAATGACTAATAACATATGCATTCCTCTGATAGACTACTTATTGGAAAATTTTTATTCACAGATGAGAAAATTAAGTATTCTTAATTTTTACATTAATGGGCAAATAGAACAAAAATTTCACTAAGTCCTGACAATAGTTTTCATAGAACTTGATGGAATTGATCTTAAAATTCAGATGTAAAGTAACCTGATCAACTAAAGAACAAGATATGCAATACTAACACATTAAGAATTCATATGTGGCTGGTATGTGGCTCCCACCTTTACTCACAACACTCTGGAAGCAGAGGCAGGTGTATCTCTGTGACTTTGAGACCAGCCTGGTTTACATTGCAAGTTGTAGGCCAGCTGGGGCTAACTAGTGACTTTCTATCTTAAAACAAAACAAAACAAAACAAAAAACAAAAAACAAAAAACAAAAGAACCCCAAAAACAACAACCCCCAAACCAAAACTAGTATCAAGTCATAAAATTCTTGTGACATTGGTATTAAATTCTCAAAAAATCAGAATATTATTATTGGAGTCATCTGTTCAATAGCCATTGTAATATAAATAAAATTTAAGCTATAAGCACTTTATGAGACAGTACTTTTGTAGCTTAGACATTTAAAAAATACTCTATAGTTTTGCTCTGTTGTACAGGATGGTCTCAAACTCTTGGGCTCAAGTTTCATCTCAGTCTCCTAAGTAATTAGGATATAGGCATTGTCTCCTTGCCTAGTGTAGTTATCACTTTTGCAATTAGAAATTTATTTTTCATAATATGCACATACGACCACATACACATAAACTGCTATGGATAACAGTAAGAACCATAAGCCACCTAAACATATATGGAAAAGGAAGTGGTTGATTCTGTTTACTATGATGAAATACTAAATAATGTTACGAGAAGAACAAAAGCATATCCTTGCATGGGGAAAAGTCCAAGTTTTTTTTTTTTGTTTTTTTTTGTTTTTTTTTTTTTTTAGAGAATAAAAATAATAAAAGTTCTTAAATGATTTATTTGACAGTGTAAGTTCACAGAAAAAAGAGATGGGACAATCTGAGCTCTAGACTTTTCTTTAGAAACTTTTGTTCACTGGTGATTTCATACACAAATACATGCATTTAGGACACAGCCACCCCTTGTCCCCCGACTCTAACTCACTCATCCTGACTTCCTCCCCTCTCTCACTAAACTTCATGTCTTTTATTTTTAATAACCCTTGAATCCAATTAGTGCTGTTCATACGTGCATGTGTGTAGGGCACCATCAACCGGAGCATGGGCAACTTATCATGGGCTACAGTGCTAAAGAAAACAGATATTTTCCCCTCTGCCCATTAATTGCCAATAACTTCCCAGCTAGGTGTGAAAACTTCAGATTTTTCATAACCACCTATAATAATAAACAAATTTGAGGAAAATATAAAATTTTCTTACCTTCTCATCTCCTGGGTACCCAGTTTCCTAAGTATTCAATCAGCAATATCAATACCCACCTTGTATTTCCAACTTGATTAAAATATTAATCCCCAGTGCCAATGCAACATTTGCGCTCAGGCAGGCAGTCACCTTGGTGGTAAGGCCCAACATTCCATAGTGTTCAGAGATGAAATTATAGGGAAAGAAACTGGCAAAAAACAGGAGATTTCCAGCAGAAGCAGCTAAATGAGCTTCAAATAAGAAATTACAATTAACTTTTTATACTACAACAGAGTACTAACAATGTTGAATATTACTTAGATTATGTTTCCAAAAAGTTACTTTGTTTCCAGTCTTATCTATAAAACAAGACAGAATAACTGAACATGTAGGTAATGACTAAATACTAGATGTTGTTGAGCCCATAAGCATGGGGTTTTGTTGCACTGAATCTGCTCTATTCTGAAAGGAAATGGAGGGGGAGCTGATCTGGGGGAAGGGGAGGTGGAGGAAAACGGAGAGGAGTGGAGGGAGGGAAAACGGCAGTCAGGATGCATTGTATCAGAGACATATTAAAAAAGAAAGAGAAATAAATTCTCATCAAAATATTAATAGGATATAAAATCAGTGTTAGTGAAGAAAGTAATGAAACACCCAATAAAATTGCAAGACACTACTTCCTAATATCACCATCATTTAAACAAAGCAGCAGCCTAAAAATGGGAAAAGATTTTTACCAGCCACACATACAATAGAGGGCTAATATCCAAAAGATATATAAAGAACTCAAAAAACTAGACATCAAGAAAACAACCCAATGGAAAAATGGGGTAGTTCTAAATACAGTTCTCAAGAAAGGAACCTCAAATGGCTCAGAAACACTTCAATTAAAGTTCAATATCCTTAGCCATCATTGAAATGCAAAACAAAATTATTTTGAAATTACATCTTAAACATATCAAAATGGCTAAGACCAATAACCGAAGTGACAGCTCATGCTAACGAGGATGTAGAGTAAGGGGAACACTCATTGCTGGTGGGAGTCCAAACTTGTACAGCCACTATGGAAATTAGTGTGACACTTCCTTAGGAAGCTGGGAATGGATTTTCCTCAAGATTCAGCTGCACTACTCTTAGCCACATACCCAAAGGACACTTCATTCTGTCACAAGGACATGTGCTCAATCACATTCATTGCTGCTCTATTCATAAACAGATGAATGAATAAAGAAAATGTGGCACATTTACACAATGGAGTATTACTCTCAGCCATTAAAAAAAATAAAATTTGCAGGTAAATGGAAGTAATTAGAAACCATCATTCTGAGTGAGGAAACTCAGACCCAGAAAGTAAAAAATTGTATGTATGTGCTTATATGTGGATGTTAGCTATTAAGTCATTGATAAGCTACTAAATCCATAGAACAACAGAAGTTGGGTATAGAGTAAGAGAGTAGGGGGTAGAGATAGATCTCATTAAGAAAAGGAAATAGAATAGATAGTTATGGATGGGAGATTGTAATGGGAGGATCAAGTGGAAAGGGGGAAGGAAGAAGAGAAATGAGGGAATATGAGGGAAGACAGCTAAAAGTAAAGGCCATTTGAGGGGTAGTATGAAAACTTATTTCAGTGGGAGCTTCCTAAAATGTATACATATATGAAGGTGATCTAAATGAAATCACCAAATAATGGAGAGACAGAACCCAAACTGGACATCTCTTGTCACCAAATGAAGCTTCTAGTACTGGGACTGGGTTACCTCTATTTGAGTTGTTGGTCAAAGGGATTCTATGAGAACCCTTGAACAACCCAGGCTGTTCTAAGATTATAGGTTGCTTTCTACAAACTGACAGCAAGCCCCATGGCTGAAAACAACACCTATACAACTCATTGAACAGAAGTTGGCTGCTGCCTCCATAGAGCCTTCATCCCTACATACTAGTAGCTTTGGTACACAAAGGTACTCTGTAGGCTGCCAAAGGAGAAATGTAAACACCAACACAGCCACAAACTCTTTAAACTATAGTGGTGTCCAGACTGTAAGATATGCTAAGGCAATGGTGGCACAAAGCTTGTGGAAGTAAACAACCAATATCTGATTTGACTTAGAGCTCACTCTATGATATAGAAACAATACTTGACACTGGGTGAGCAAGAATCTAAGATTCTTGTGTGTGTATGGGTCATTATAATGACTCCTAATGACATTCTGCTATACTCAGTTCTGCCATCATCAGAGAAGCTTCCTCCTGTAGCAGATGGGAACAAATGCAGAGACCCACAGCCAGACATTTTGCAAAGAATGAGAGACTTTTGAACACTCAGCCCTAAATGGGATATCTCCATCAAATTCTTCTCCTCAGGGCTCAGGAAACCCTGTAGAAGAGGAGGGAGGAAGAGTGTAAGAGCTAGAGGGGATGGAGGACACCAAGAAAACAAGGCCCTTTAAATCAACATGATTGACATATACATAAACTTCACAGACTGAGGCAGCATGCACAGGGCCTGCCGAGGTCTGTACCAGATAGAGCTCTAGAGCTGAAAAGAGAAGTTGACACCTGCCTCCACACTTAACCCATAAACAATCTCTAACTGATAACCACTTGTAAATGAAAATTTAGTTTCCTCCAAAGGAGTCTATGGGGGAAACAAACCACTCTAAGGATAGGCTGCATGTCCAGCATTAGATGTCCAACAGAAAATGAACTGAATGGCATATTTGGAGGTTCCTTTTCTCATAATGTTGTCAGGGTTTTCTCTTTCTTTCTTTTTAAATCTTATCTTTTTATTTTATTTATATATATTTTCTTCTGTTTATCCTACAAATCCTTTGCATATAAACATATTATGACTTCCTGTTAAGTGTTCTTATGGGCTTCCTGAGTGCAAATGATTGGGTCTCTCTTTTCTGTGCCTTCTCTTGGGCTCTTTCCCTTCTGTTAGTTTGTTTTGTCCTACTCCAATGTGTTAGTTTAAGTTTTACGTTATCATATTTTGTTTTATTATCATTCCTTAGAAGACTGTTCGTTTTCAATTGAGACAGAAAGGGGATGAATCAGATGGGAGGGGCAGGTGGGAGGAGCTGAGGAGAGGAAGGGAGGGGAAGCCACAGTCAGGATATATTATGTGAGAAAAAAAAATTTTTTTTCGAGACAGGGTTTCTCTGTGTAGTTTTGGTTCCTGTCCTGGAACTCGCTCTGTAGACCAGGCTGGTCTCGAACTCACAGAGATCCACCTGACTCTGCCTCCCAAGTGCTGGGATTAAAGGCGTGCACCATTACCACCCAGCAAAAACTTTAATAAATCAAAGAAATACAGATTAAAAACATTATAAAGAGCAGTTGAACACATTAGAGAGCACAGAAAGCAGCGAACAATTTACAGGGTGGGTTAGAAACTAGCAAAAGGAAATATAGATTTTTTTGAGTTTTTTATTCTAAATATTAAACTTCTGTCAGATGAGCACCTGACAAAACACTGGACTCTGGACTCTCACTTTATTCTGCTGCTTTTGCTGTGCAGATACTTTTAGTTACATGAAGTCTTATTTGTCAATTCTTGTTATTTCCTGAGCTACAAGAGTCCTCTTCAGGAAGGTGTCACTCATGCCTTTCTTTATCTTGACACACTCCTCTATGTTCTCCTCCTGCAAAAATTCCAAAGTCAGACCATTCTTCTGATACTTCAATGGTATTTATATTGCACATTTTGTCCCTGGCCTTTTTTTAAAAAAATATTTCAAGACAGGGTTTCTCTGTGTAACAGTCGTAGCTTCCTAGCTGTCCTGGAACTCACTCTGTAGCCCAGGCTGGCCTCAAACTCTCAGAGATCCACCTGCCTCTGCCTCCCAAGTGCTAGAATTAAAGGCATGTACCACCACTATCTGGCATCCCTGGTCTCGTATAGTCAATTCATTCTTTTCCTTGTTGTATTTTGTCATTATTTTTAAATTTGTAAATTCTATTGTAATCTCAATTTCACCTCTTACCCCTTTATCATCATTTCATTGGTTCCCCACCTGCTTTTGTATTTTTCAAGTCCATAATTTATATTTGATTCTTTCTCATAACTTTTAGTTCTTTGCTGAAATTTCTTTTTCTATAGTGGTATCCAGAGAACATGTAATTGCTTGACAACACATTGAAAATGGCTGCTTAATCCTTTCAGTAATTATATTTCCTTCACTGAAGTGTTGGCAAATGCAAGTTTTCACTCAAGTTTTCCAATCCTTGGTATGACGAAGTGTTGTGTGATATTTTGATTGCATTCTGACAATAAAGTTCGCTTTGAATCAGAGGGCAGAACTAGCTACTATCTGACCAAAATTAACCAGAGAGGTTTTGGATGACTGGGGAAGTAGTAAGGTGAGACTTAAAGAGAATCTTGGCCCTTCTGGAAGAAGGAAAGAAAGAGGTAGGAGTTCATTGGTGGCTTTTCTGCAGCTTCTCTGATCATTCAGGGCCTTACCCTGATATCTGACTCCTGATTTTTATTGATAAATTAGATAAATGCTTTACCTGGCATCCAACTTGAGGCATGAAATCATGAGATAGCTGGTTCCTTCTGGCTTTGCCACTCAAATTCCATATGCCCCAAACTCCTCCACTAGAGTTAGTTGCCCATGACCAGCCTGCTCTGTCTTCAGGCTTTTTCAGCATGTTCCTCTGTGTCCGCTTGTGTTCCTTGGCTCCTTCACCCTTTGGGTTGTGGGCTTCCCATAGACCCCATCTTCAGGCACTGCCACTAGGTTCGTTGTCTTGACACTTGATTGGACTTCTATTGTTGTTGCAACTGCAATACACTCTCAGCTCACAGCTATGCATGAGTAGCTGCAACTGCCCTCAGCCAGGCTCTGCACCATCTGTGCTCTCTGTCTTAACTGTGCTATGTATCGACAGCCAGCCTCACACTTCACTGTCATCTTCAGCAGATATGGTGAGACAACTGGGAATTCTTAAGGGGGGGGGAATTAGTTAAAAAATTTTTTCCCCAGGTTAAAAATGGGAAACAATATTATGATGGGGGGAGTTAGGTCTTTGTATGATTCCAGAATGGATGGTGTGAAAATGAAACAATGAAATGAAGGAATAATTAACTTAGCTAGGATTTATATAATGTCAATTATAATCATTATGAATTTGGTAATTCATGTTTTATCCCTAAAAAAGTTGTTTGATATTGGTGCCAAATATGAAAAATTGATAAGATACAATTCTTAGAAAGACCTACTAATGAAACTAAGAAAAATATTCACACACAGAGGAGTTTATAGCAGAACGACTATACCATTGCATGATGAAACTGAAGAGGAGCAGCCCAAGGTTATTAGAAAACCACCTTAATTTATCCAGCTACCATTCAAGAATGACCATCAGATGATAGGCATCCCCAGGTCTATTCAGAATTAACTGGGATCCTATAGAAATGTTCAATTTGAAGAGATTTAAGGAAGCAATAGCTCAATATGGTATGCGTTCACCTTTTGTGAAGCAGATGTTAAATTCATGGGCCACATGGAACAGAATTATTCCACAAGACTGGAAAGATTTAGTTACAACAGTATTGGAAGCAGGTTCTTAGTTACTGTAGAGAACTTGGTGGAAACAAAGCTAGAGTCATCAAACAATGAGGTAGGGCTAGAGGTTATGTGTTTTTCCAAGATCAAATCCTCAGTGAGGGCCATTATTCTGATGGAAAGACAGGTTGCATTTGATGATCACACCTTGGCCCTAAGCCATAAGGCAGCTTTGAATGCCTAGGACAAGACTGAAGAATCAGGAAAGAGGACTGAGCCATTTACTAAAATTATACAAGGCCCAAAAGAAGCCTTCACTGAATTTTTTTTTTTTTTTTTTTTACAAAGACTGACTTCAGCTATAAATAGAATGATATCAGATTCAGAAGTTAGATGAATATTAATTGAATCTTTGTTTTTGGTTTTTTGGGTTTTTTTTTTTTTTTTTTTTTGAGACAGAGTTTCTCTGGGTAGCTTTGGAGCCTGTCCCGGAATTCGCTTTAAAGACCATGCTGGCCTCAAACTCACAGGGATCTGCCTACCTCTGCCTCCTAAGTGCTGGGATTAAAGGTGTTTGCCACCATCGTCCAGAAAATCTTTGGCTTTTGAAAATGCTAATTCAGATCACCAGTAAAATGGTGATCAGACCTTTAAAGGCAAGATCAGCACCCATAGATGAATGGATTAGAAATACAGCTGATATTGGATCTCACACTTATGATGATACTTGGATAGAAGTGACTTCTAAAATTTCAAGAAAATCAAAAGGTTAGATGTTTTAATTGTGGTAAACCAGGCAGGTTATCTGAAAAGGGATTGCAGACAAGGTATTCCTAGGAACAATGCTTTTTCTAGAGAGAATACAAACAGAAGGACACAGCCTTCTGAACTTCACAGAAGGTATGGCAAAGGCCGACATTGGACTAATGAATGCAGATCAACATGGGGTAGGCAAGGTAACCTTTTGCCATCAAGAAATGACAAAGGGGGCCTCTAGTAGGCCCCCGTATCAAATCTGGTTTAGTCATTACTTGTCAACATTGGGGAAACTCCTTCACAGGACAGTTAAAAGACTTAACACCTGCTAAGGGAAACCATACTGCTCTGGATGACAGAACAGCTTTAGAAGATAAAACAAAAAATTCAGAAGAAATCAAAAGGCAAATATTTTGGCAAACTTCTATAAATGACCAAAGCCCAAAGTTAAAAATAGAAATAAACAGCATTGTAATTGGGAGTTTGGTAGACACAGGGGGCAGATGGAACAATAATTACATCAAAATCGTGGCATCCAAATTGGCCTCTTCAGGAGGTAAATGTTCATCTTTTAGGGATTGGAACATTATCTCAAGTAAAACAAAGCACAAGGTGGGTTGAATATATAGGGTTGGAAGGACAGAAAATAAAATTAAAGCCATATATGGCTAACATAGCAATGAATTTATGGAGACATCATTTGTTACAGAAATACAGATTAACATTCCTCCAATCTAAGAAACAAACCATAAACTAACATATGCTTCTGAGAAAAATATTAAAAGGTATTATAAAGAACAGTCACCAAACATTCAGGTTGTACATAAACAGGGCACAACAGGTGCTCATCTTTCAAAGGTACCAATAACCCTACCTTTAAAATGGTTAACTGACAAACCTGTCTGGGTGGAACAATGGCCTTTGATATCAGAAAAATTACAGTGGAACATGAATGTAACACAAACCTTAAAAGGTCTTGTAACAAAAAATTCTGAGCCAGATATTGGGGTGAAAGCTGAAAGATCAGAGAAGCAGGACAAGCCAGCCACAAGCTCTTACATCTATGAAATCCCCAGTCTAAAGAAAGTGAGCTCCTGTTTCCTCATGCCTTATATACCTTTCTGTGTCCTGCCATGTTACTTCCTGGGATTAAAGGTATGTGTCACCACTGCCTAGTTCTGTTTCTCTCATGGCCTTGAACTCACAGAGATCCAGATGGATCTCTGCCTCCCAAGTGATAGGATTGAAGGTATGTGCCACCACTGCCTGACCTCTATGTCTAATTTATTGGTTGGTTCTGTCCTCTGATCCCCAGGTAAGCTTTACTGGGGCATACAATATATCACCATATTACAGGCCTTAGAACAGTTGGTACAGGAGCAGCTAAATGCTTAACATATTGAATGAATCAACCAGTCCTTGAAATTCTCCTATATTTGTCATTAAAAAGAAATCTGGAAAATGGAGAATGGTAAGAGATCTAAGAGCTATTAATATGGTGATTCAGCCAATGTGCTCTTTACAGCCTGGAATTTCATTGCCTTCTCTATTACCTAAAGGATGGTCTATTATAGTGACTGACTTAAAAGACTGCTTTTTTAAACTATGCCTTTGCAAGAACAGGATAGAGAAATAATTGCCTTCTAGTGCTTACTTGTAATAATTCTCAGCCTGTTAAAAGATATCAATGGAAAATCCTTCCACAAGGAATGTTAAAAAGCCCTACCATGTGTCAGTATTTTGTTCAACAGCCATTGGAAATAATTTGTAATCAGTTTTCTCAATCTGTAATTTACAATTATAGGGATATCTTACTAGCTGATTCAGATTCAGACACCGTAGAGAAAATGTTTGAAGAAGTACAGAAAATTTTGCCTTGTTGGGGATTACAAACTATTTCTGAAAAAATACAAAGAGGAGATCCTATTAATTACCTAGGATATAAGATAGGCTTACAAAAAATTCAAACAAAGAAAGTATAAATCAGGAGATGTCAAGTATGAACTTTTAATGATTTTCAAAAATTGCTGGGAGATATTAACTGGCTACAGCCTACAATTGTATTCACAAGAATTGAGTTCACAATTACTCAAGAACTAAGTAGTTTATTTCAAACATTACAGGGTGATAAGAACTTAAATAGTCCAAGAAATTTATCAGCTGAAGCTGAGAAAGAATTGGCTTTGGAAAAAAAAAACCAAATTACAGGATGCACATGTGGATCATTTGGATCCAAAGTTTGCTTGTATTCTGGTTATTTTACATTTTACATCTAGCCATTCCCCTACAGAAATTATAATGCATAGAGAAGATAATATCTTAGAATCTTAGAATGAATGTTATTACCACACAAATGGTAAAAAATTAAAGACCTATGTAAAAAAAGGTTTTGGAATTGATTCTGAAAGGAAAATTAAGACTTTATCAATTAGCAGGAATAGAGCCAGTGGAAATTAGCTTTTACTAATGCTTAAATTTCCTCATTATGGACAGAAAATGAACATTGGTAAATATCTTGCAGTAAATTTTTTTGGGAGAGATTAGCAACAAATATCCCCAAAGCAAGAGACTTCAATTTATAAAGAGAACTAATTGGATCCTTCCTTACATTGTACAGGTAATACCTATTTCTGGAGCCCCTACATTCTATGCTGATGCAAACAAATGAGGAAAGGCACGTTATAAATTAGGACATTTAAGTAAAATGTCTAAAAGCCTTTATGAGTCTATTCAAAAGTTAGAATTGTATGCCATTCTCATGGTATTATTAGATTTTCTAGAACCTCTTTATATAGTTACTTATTCTCAATATGCAGAACAGTTGTTTTACATATTGAAAATGCTGAACTTATGATTCAGAATTAACTTTGTTATTTATTCAATTACAAGAAATAATCAGAAATAGAAATCATCCTTTGTATACAATACATAACAGATCCCATATGGATCTACAGGTCCTCTAGCACAAGATAATGATAAAATTGATCAGCTATTGGTAGGAAATGTGCTAGAAGCCTCAGAATTTCATAAGATATATATGTTAATAGCAAGAGTTTGAAAAAAGATTTTTCCATCACTTAGCAACAAGCCAAGGAAATTATAAGGAAATGTCCTACTTGTTGTTTGTCTAACCAAATTCCACCACCTTCAGAAAGTAACCCAAAGGGTACTCAAAGTAATGAAATTTGGCAAATGGACATGTGTTTCATTTGGAAAATTAAAATATGTACACCATACCATAGATACACATTCAGGATTTTAATGGGCAACTGCTTTGAGTTCTGAAAAGACTGATTCTGTAATTATACATTTATTAGAAGTTATGGCCATCATGGGGAAACCTGTACAAATTAAGACTGACAATGCTCCAGCAAATGTCTCTAGTAAAATGAAACAGTTTTTTTTGTATATTATAACATAAAGCATATTACAGGAATACCACATAATCCTACAGGGCAAGCAGTTACAGAAAGATCTAACCACATCTAAAAGATATGCTTAATAAACATAAAGGTGTAATAAAGACCCCCACAGTTTGATTGCATAAATGCTAATGAAAAGGGAACAACAGCTTGGATAATAGAAAAAAAACTGCTGAATTAAATCAGCCTATAGACTTTAAAGATATGTTGACCTCAGAATGGAAACTAGGATATGCGTTATGTTGGGGAAGTGGTTTTGTTTTTGTTTCCACAGAAGAAGAAAGACTGGATACAATCAAAATTGTTAAAGATTAGCTTCAAACAGGAGAAACCTCTTGATTAGAAGAGGTAATAGTTGATTAAACAGTTGTGACCATTCAATCTTGTTGAACAATAAGTCTAACAAATGCTTTTCATTTGATCAGATATAACTTGCAAAAAAAGGAAACTCCCCAGTTAGGCTTGGGGCAAGGTTTTGTTTTTATTTTTCCAGGAGAATGAAGGCACCCAACTAAGGTATCTGAAGACCACTGGACAAATAAGACATCTGAAGAAGGACGCATCATCTAGAAAAATGTTCTGAGAAAAAGAGTAAATTGGCCTAATGGTATAGCACATTTCCAACAGGATAAAATTTCATAAATTTTTTTTCTGCTGTTCTCTACAGACTATAAGGCATATGATCTTTTTGTAGTCCCAGTTCAATTAAAAATTAAAGCTGGCTTTGGAGTTGAAGCATGGCTTTCTCCTTCTCTAAACAGAAGCATTTTTGTTAAAGGAAAATCCAAAATTTCTGTCTCATGCCATAAGGCCAGTTGATATGGAACAGAAGAAAAACCAAAGTTAAGGGACTATTCTATTGCCACTTAACTCATAATTCTTTGGTTTTATTTTGACTCTTTAAAACATTTTTAAGGTATAAATATTATCTCAAATTTATAAAATTAATATATTTTAAACTTTTTGTCATGATATTAATGGTCATATAGAGAACTAACTAATTCTAGAAAAAGGCTTCATCTAGCTTCCTGTACATGATTTTGGGTCTGAGTCTCTATCAGGTAATTAGGAATTAAGTTTTGGTACTCTGGATGTACGTAACAAATTGTGGTCCTTTAACCTCTTTGAGATCTACTGCATATGACATTTAAAATGTTTAAATTTTCTGCAGTGAGCCATGACCATTCCTAACAGTGACCTTTGAAGTCTCCAAATGAGGATGGGGCCCCATAATGAATTCTATCTGGACTATGGTAACACCACTAAGCTGACAAACACCACCCAAAGATTGGATTTTGGACTATAAACTGCTCAGTACAATTTCAAGGTGGCTAGCTGAGATGGTCCAGCCTCATGCACTATTCCAGCCAGGATTTCAGATAAGCTCTATACTTTCTCTTTACACGGAGACTGGCAAAAAAATGATGCACCTAGCTCTCCCAGGACTTGACTATTATCTCAATTTTCTCAGGGTCCCCTAGAAATGCCATTACCACCAGACAACAAGAAGGAATTTTAAGAACACAATACCTACATTCCCAAGAGGTGGGGTGGGTGTTTTATGGTCATTCAGTGGGTGGTTATGGATATCTGTCATCATTTAGGAGGGTTGATAACAAGTTGTTATTGGGAATGGTCAGGGAAAAAGCTAAATACAGGAGATTAGATTCAGGGATCTTGTTTTGAAAAGAAAAAAGGGGGATATAGAAATGATAGGATAAAACAGTAGATTACTGAGTCTACTTTTAAACCAAAAACAGCAACTACTAATCTTAAATATTTTACATTGGTATGGATTTTTGTACATTGATACAAATTTGAGGTTATTTTTGTTATAGTGTATATATATATATTTCTGTTCTTGTTTAAGATATTTTTGTATATTGATACAAATTTAAGGTTATTTTTGTTAGAATATACTGTACATGTTTCTACTCTTGTTTAAGGTATTATACCTATGAAGTTCATTTAACAATATAATGCAAATTTCTAGTTCTTAAAAGTTATTTATAAACTATTTAGGATAATAAAGAAATGCAGATTAGTAGTTAGTCACCTATTACAATCAAACTTGTAGTCATGTTGGGTATGTTTTCAAGGTCAAACAGAGATACATTTTAGCTGGATATGTGATCTTCAAACACTTCAGAGAGCTATAGAATATGACATTTAAGATGTTTTAATAATATAAGGTTTTTTATAGCAATGAGACATGTCTGCTCCTGGCAGCAAAAACTACTTCAGAGATGACGGTGGGCATTAAAGAAATTCCATATGGTGTTTGCTTTCTTTGTGGCAAAAGTTGGACACTGGGCAAGAAATTGACCTTGCCTTGACTGATGACAGAATGCTATCTAGGTTGGACAAGCAGGACACAAAAGAAAGCAACTGTTGAACTCTGCCAAGAAAGGTGGAACAGTCTTTCAAAATTCCTGTTTCACAGGAAGGTCTGTCAGTTGTTCTAGGCCTGCAGGCTGAAGATGGATGCCTCAACATTTCAGAGGAACCTTGGTAACTGTCCAGGCAGTCTGTTGTTTATATCATTTCTTAATTTTGGAAGTTGCTTGCTCAGCACTTCCTGTTTACTCAGGTAATATCCTTCTAAGGTCTTTGATGGAGTTGAAGACTAGATAGTTATAGTTTTCCTTGTTATCAAATTTAGAAAAAGAAATTCACAAAAGAGGTGTAAAGCATATAAGGTTGAGAGACATAAAAAGATAGTTTGGGGTTGGTGATACAATTTAGGATAGAAAGTGAATTAGATACAATACTGTGGACTCACCAATATAGGATAGATAATGGAGTATTTTCTCTGAATTTGCCAAATGCAAATGGACTGGACATTAGTTCATGTAATTCTTACCTGTATATATTTGTATATAATTATTGTACTTACTGTATATAGTTTTACTATGTCCGAGTTAAAAACCTTCCCTTTTTATTTAGACAAAAATGTGGGAATATTTTGTTATATTTTGATTGCATTCTGACAATAAAGTTTGTTTTGAATCAGAAGGTGAAGCTAGCCACTAGCTGACCAAAATTAGCCATACAGGTTTTGGAGGACTGAGGAAATAGTAAGGCAGGGCTTAGTGAGGATCTCAGCCCTTTTGGAGGAAGGAACGGAAGAGGTAGGAGGTCACTGGTGCCTTCTCTGCATCTTCTCTGATCAGATTCTTACCCCAATATCTGACTCCTGATTTTTTATTGATAAAGAATAGTTAGATAAATGTATCAATGAAGTTTTAAAAAAAATCCTAAACATGTTGGACACAGTGATAATCCATCAAGGCTATGTTTTATAATTTTGGTATTCAGAAGATTCAGAAGATTAACACTTAAGGTATTACTGATATGGTGAGCTTTATTCTGCCACTATTTTGATTCTTCTGCCACTAAATATACTATTTTAATATCTCTGTTTCCCTTACCTACCTGTGAGTTGTTTAAATATATTTCAATAGAATGTCTAACTCAACCATTTGGTATGATTTGAAGACACCTATTATTCTTATGTGAGTTTTCACAAAGAACCGATTACTAGTGTCTTGCCATATGGAAGTACTTGCTTTTAGTAGCAATTTAAATCAAGTTCTACAGAAACACTGCTCAGTTCTAAATGCTACCATTTTATATCTTCTTTATATGTACACTGGGGCACATTCATTTTTAATGTTCTCTCTAATTCCTGTCAAATTGTTTCATGTATAATTGACTTTGTATGTTTGAATGCAAGGCAGTGCTTCTAGCTAGCTAGAGATAATTACAAATACAGACTTACTTTTATTGAAGAATGTGCTAACCATAAAGGCAAAGCATATGGACGCGATGGCATAACATGTAAGGAAGACAAAGATGAAACTACAGTCACTGTATCGAAGGATTGGCTCCTCTACAATCTGCAATAAAGCAATCAAGACATCAGATAAGGTATGCTCTAACCAGTGTCATGTAAACACAAGGAAAGAGACAAAAGTATGGTCCCTAGTGAAACAGATCACACTACCCAGCTGGTGAGACTCAAAAGTCAGGAAGTTATCATCTTGCCAAGAGACTCAGCAGCATCTGAGTTTTCTAATAGGGTCAAAAAAAAAAAAAAGAAAAAGAAAAGAAAAGAAAGAAAGAAACAAAACAAACAAACAAACAAACAAACAAACAAAAATCAATCAACCAACCAAAAAACCATTTTATTTTACTGTAAGCCTGGGAACAGTAAGTCCATAGCATGATATCTCTGTTTTCACTGGACTGTATGGCAGACTCAACCCATTGAAACTCACCTGCTTGCTGGAGTAGTCATTAGCCATGTGTACTTATAGTACACTTGAAATACAGCTGGGATGAATATGGAACTCTATTTTATTTTTTAAAAGACATTTTAAATTAAAAAATACAATATTTCTCAAAATAGTATGTATTTCATATAAAAACTTAATGTCAGAATTGGGATGTATAGTAACATAAAACACACTAGATTTTGAAAACAATAAAAATAAGAATAAACATTATTTTAAAAATGGATACATGGTAAAAAATATTTTTTAAATAGTTGAGCTAAATGTATCATTAAAAGAATGTTTTCTGTTTCTCCTATGTTTAAAAAAATTTAGTAGGTAGTTTTAATATCATATATGTGATTAATTTTATGTCTGTTGGACAACGTGAAACTGGATACTTGCCTGGACAAACAGTAATGCACATATCAAAAGGATAATGATGACATATAAAGGGAAAAACGTGAAGAAATAGCCAGCCCAGATGATCCAATTCCTAAGCCCAATTATGAGCTGGTATTCCTGTAGGACAGTCAACATAAAATAAGCATTTTATATGTCTGGCAATTCATAGTGCTTTTACACATCATTTAAATTTTTTTTTTTACTACAAACGCTATAAAAATGGTTAATATTATCTCCATTTTAAGAATGAGAAAAAAACCAAGGCTTAGAAGTCTATCAAAATTTATTCAGTAAGGTCAGCATTTCTCTTAATATATATATTTTTCTGAGTTCAGAAATCTATTTCAATTCTAAATCTGGGATTTACAAAATAAAAACAATTTCCAATTATTTTAAGGGCTTTTTCATACATCCTTAGTGTCATTTATTCCTCTTACCCCCTTCTCCTTTTATAAGGAAAAAATGTGTGTGTGTGTGTGTGTGTGTGTGTGTGTGTGTGTGTGTGTGTGTGTGTTTTGAATAAAGTTATGCTACTTGGAGTGATAATGCTCCCAAGAGCTGGAGACTATCTAACAAAGTCCCCAAGAGCACTAAGAGCAGGCATGGGAAACTGCCCATTGAGCAGGCTCCCTCCTTCCACTGTGGTATCTGAAGATTGAACTCAGGTCATCAGGCTTGTGCAGTAAGCTCTTTTATCTAACAAACCATCTCACTGGCCTTCAAATTAAATCGTCCAGCACTAAGATAAATAGCCCCTATAAAAGCTTTACTTCCAGGATATTAAGAGAAAGGCGTCTATGTATCTTTTTCCCCTACTGGTATTTGCTTTCAAGATTTTTTTCTGTGTCTTTAGAAATTTGACTATAATGAGCCAGTGTGCATGCGTGCCTGTGTGTGTGTGTGTGTGTGTGTGTGTCCAGGTGTGTACACACTTACATTTATGTAATGTTTATCTTTGTGTTCTCTGAGTTTCTTGCACCTGCATTTTAAAACGTTACTAATTTTGGGAAATTCTCCCAGTATTTTTAATTCTTTTTATTTTTCTCATTTTTCGGAATGTAATTATATGTGTTATATCATTTGATATTGTTCTATATTTTTTGGATGCTTCTGGAATTTTACATTTTTCTCTCTACATTTCAGTTTTTGTAATCTCAACTGTCTTGAGTTCATTTTTTCTAGTTCTTTCCTTATTTTACTTATCTATAGATTGTAACATGAATCTTGAAAGTTCTTATTAATTGAAAAACCTGGAGCCAGGTATTGGGGGTGAAAGATGAAAGATCAAAGAAGCAGAACAAGCCTCAGCCAACCTTACCTTGACAACTCCTCAACTAATCTTGTTTCCTCAGACTGAAAGCCTCTGAGTTCTCACCCAAATGGATCTCAGCTGAACTGCTTAAAAAGCCTCTAGTTCCTGGTCCTCGGGCCTTATATACCTTTCTGCTTCCTGCCATCACTTCCTGGAATTAAAGGCCTGTGTCCTTCCCAAGCAAAGGCATGAGATCTCAAGTGCTATGATTAAAGGTGTGCCACCATGCCTGGCTCTGTTCCCAGTGTGGCCTTGAACTCAGAGATCCAGATGGATCTCTGCCCCCTGAGTGATATAGGATTAAAAGTGTGTGCCACCATGCCTGACTTCTATGTCTAATTTGGTAGCTGGCTCTGTTCTCTGATCCCCAGATAAGTTTTATTGGGGTGCACAAATAAAATATCACCACAATGGATAAACCTGATAAAGGTACTCCTAAGTACTGTTGGGATGTTTTCTTTTGAAAATTTCATTTATGAGAATACATAGGCTGTTTTCATTCAAGTATGACCACCTCTGTATCTTAACCATACTGCAACAAAGGCACATTTTAAGTACAACTATATATGAACGCCATGATTCCAGTGAATCTCAGAAATTAAGATTGCTATAAAGAATTCTGGGGCTGCAGAGATGGCTCAGCAGGCAAAGGTGCCTGTTGCCATGCCTGACAAGCCTAACAACCTCAATGTGATCCATAATAAGCACATGATAGAGAGAATTGACTCTTGCAAGTTGTTTGCAGACTTCTATACATGCCATGGCGCATGTGGGTGGGTAGATAAACTAAATAAAAATGCAAAAATCACCCACAAAACCCCAAGAATTTTGGATAATTCAACACTTACAGTCTTTAGAATATTAATCACAGTTAAAATACCTGTCTGATATGTCCAACATCTATATATTTTTAATTTTCTTGAGAATTTCATATATGAATACTGTATTTATATCATTTTCATCCCCTTTCTTCCTCCTTCAGCTCCTGTGTCCAATCCCCATTTCCTGAAATTCATTACTACTTCTTTAATTTTTTTGCCATGTAAGCACATGCGTGCGTGCGCACGCGCACAGACACACACACACACACACACACACAGACACACACACACAGATACACACACACACACACACACACACACACACACACCACACACCCTACTGAGTCCATTCACTTGTTCCTCAGATGTATACATGTCTAGGGCAGACCACAAGGGACTGGATAACCTAGCAGGAGGCTTCTCCCTGGCAAAGAACTGACTTTATCTCAGCAGCCATTTGATTGAATGTGACTCTTCACCTAGGGCTGGGGCTTTGTGAAACTCCCCCTACCTATGTCCAACATCTGTGTCTTACCTAAGTCTACTACTGATGATCAACTTTTTTTTTTTTTACTGCTTTTTGATTTTTCATTTGTTTAGTAACTTTTTTTGTTCTTGTTGAAAACTTGAACATTGTAAAAGTAAATGGATACTGATGTTAATGGAACAGTAGTGTTGGGACTGATGTTAATTTATCCCTGAACCACACTGTATTTGAAATTCATTGCTGCTCTAAGTTTAAAAGACTTCAAGTTCATCTAGTAATATTTTTTGTCCTCCTCCTTGACTTCAGGTTTTTTTCTATGTTGCTTTCCTGTTTAAGTTTGTCTCTGAAGCTTTTCTAGCTTGCGAAGTTGGTATTATCAAGACTCACTCTTCTGTATTTGTGTCTCTTGCTGCTCTGTTAGAGTGTAACCAATATTTAGAAATTCTGAATATATAGAAGGAGGTAATTAACTTTCCAAAAGATATCCACAGGCTGTGTGTGTACATGCATACATAACACACACACACACGTACTTTTTAAAACAGAAACTATCACAAAGTAAGTGATATTACCTTTAATCTTTTTTCCTTTTCAAACACAATGGATCGTGTGATGGAAAGAACAATGGAAGAGAACATAATTATGAACATCAAAGGGATGAAAGGACTGGAGATCCAAAGTAATTTATCCTGAGGATGAGCTGGGTATGGAAATCTCTGTATGAGAATGTTAGTTTCATCAAATAGCTTTTTCCCAGCACTGGTTTCATGATATAACATAATGCTCTTATCCACGGCATGCTGTACTGCCAGGAATCCTTCCCTGATATACCCTGTGTGAGAAAACTCATGGTCAAATAAAACAGATTAAAGAGTAACTCAGACATATGATGAAGGAAATGCAAATAATCTTTAGCTTGCAACCTACAGAACCTACCACAGATTTGACATAAAAGATTTCTTTGGCTGAATGTGTTTGTCTCTTCGCAAAAGTAAAATATTAACACTAATAAAACTTGCAAGTGGCAAGTCCCCAGCAGCCAGCCCTCATGTAAGAGACCCGCCTCCAGGCTGCACCACAACTGCCACCACCACCAATTGGGTTTTATTTCCACTGCCACCCAACCCCACCCACTTGATCATCTTCCCAGTGGCCAGCCATTTCCCCCAAACTCCAGCAGTCTCCATAGGCACAGACACAACCCATATCAGTTGGAAGAAAAGTCCTCAGCAGCCAGCCAGCAGGTGAGAGACCTGCCTCCAGGCTGCACCACCACAGCCACCCACTGGATTCTCTTTCCCCAAGACACAATCTGCTGCTCAACCCCAACAACCAGATCACCCTGCCAGTGGCCAGCTGGCCCCCACAACCCCAGCAGACTCTATAGGCACAGGCACAACCCACACCAGTTGGAAGAACAGGTGAATTATTGGCCTCCCAGTTGAACTGCCACGACCTCCAGATCCTAAACCCCTGGACTTACTCCATGCCCCAGTCCCATCTCAGTACCAGCAAGGCAGCTGGGCCCTGCCCCCAACTCTGGTGGAATTCAACTGCTCTGGTGCAGTCCCCAGCTGCCTGCCAACAGGGGAGAGACCTGCCTCTAAGCTGCACCACCACCCCCCTCTGGATTCTGGTCCCCCAAGACCCACTCCACCACCCAACCCCACTTACCTGATCATCCTCTCCATGGCCAGCCCTCCCCTGAAACTACAGCAGACTACAGAGGCACAGATACAACCCATACCAGCTAGAAAAACAGATTCCACAGGCACAGGTACAAGCCCTATCAGTCAGAAGAACAGAAGGATACTCTGGATCTAGGCACCCAACACCTGACAAACCTCACCTGAGAAAATAGAAATGGGACACGAAAACCTGCCAATCACCAGAAACCTTGGGCATTCAGGACAAAAGACAATAAAGAAACAGATAATAAAGGAACAAAACACCCTTCCAACAAAGACAACACAAGAATCAACACCCATAGCTATAACCATCCCAAACCCAGACCTATAAATGCCAGTGTAAGAATACATTCAACAACAGAAAGGGCAATATGGCACCACTAGAACCCAGTGATCTTACAACAGGAAGACCTGAACATTCCAACGCAGCTAAAGCATAAAAAAATGACCTTGAAAGTAACTTTATGATGATGACAGAGGCCCTTAAAGAGGAAATGAAAAAATCCTTTAAATAAATGGAGGAAAAGATACACAAAAATTGGAATAAATCAATAAATCCCTTTAAGAAATCCAAGAAAACCAAGAAAAAAAATCAAATAGGTAAAGGAAATGGTTCAAGACCTGAAAATTGAAATAGAGGCAACAAAGAAAACACAAACCAAGGGAATTCTGGAAATGGAAAATCTGGGTAAGAGAACAGGAACTACAGATGAAACTATCACCAACAGAATACAAGAGATGGAAGAGATAATCTCAAGTGTTGAAGATGCAATAGAGGAAATAGATTTATTGGTCAAAGAAAATGTTAAATCCAATAAATTCTTGTTCCACAGAAAACATATTTCTGTTCCACAGAAAACATATTCAACAAAACCAAAGATGAAAACTTTCCCAACCTAAAGAAGGACATGCCATAAAAGTATAAGAAGCTTACAGAACACTAAAGAGACTGGACCAAAAAAAAAATCAAAATACTAAACATACAGAATAAAGAAAGAATATTAAGAGCTATAAAGGAAAAAGGCCAAATAACATATAAAGGCAGACCTATTAGAATTGCACCCAACTTCTCAATGGAGACTATAAAAGCCAGAAGGTCCTGGACAGACATTTTGCAGATACTAAGAGACCAGGGATGCCAGCCTAGACTAATATACCCAGCAAAATTTTCAATCACCATAGACAAAGAAAACAAAATATTTCATGACAAAATCAGATTTAAACAATACCTATCCACAAATCTAGCCCTACAGAAAGTACTAGAAGGAAAACTCCAACCCAACGAAGTTAGGTACACCCATGAAAAATAGATAATTTTACACCAGCAAAACTCAAAGAAAGAAAACTCTCTCTCTCTCTCTCTCTCTCTCTCTCTCTCTCTCTCTCTCTCTCTCTCACTCTCACTCTCACTCTCACTCTCACTCTCACTCTCACTCTACTACCACTACCACCAAAACAAAAAAATAACAGGAATTAGCAATCACTGGTCATCAATATCTCTTAATATTGACAGACTCAATTTGCCAATAAAAAGACAGTCAAACAGAATGGATATGTAAATAGGATCTACCCTTCAGCTACATACAAGAAACACACCTCAACTTCAAAGATAGACACTACCTTAGAGTAAAGGGTTGGGAAAAGATTTTCCTATCAAATAGACCTAAGGAGCAAGCTGGTGTACTTATCCTAATATCTAACAAAATAGACTTCAAAATAAATTTAATCAAAAGAGATAGAGAAGGACATTTCATATTCATCAAAGGAAAAGTCCATCAAGATAAAGTTTCAATTCTGAACATCTGTGTCCCAAATACAAGGGCACCCACATTTGTAAGTTAAACATTATTAAAGCTTAAATCATACATCAAACCCCACACACTAATAGTGGGAGACTTCAATACTCCACTTACCAATGGACAAGTCTGCCAGACAGAAACTTAACAGAGAAATAAGGGAACTAACAGACTTTATGATACACATGAACTTAACAGACATCTACAGAACATTCCACCCTAACACAAAAGAATATACCTCCTTCTCAGCATCTCATGGAATCTTCTCTAAAACTGACCACACACTTGGTTACAAATCAAATCTTAACAGATAAAAACATTGGAATAACCCCCTGTATCTTATCAAATCACCATGGATTAGTGTTCAACAACAACACAAACTACAGAAGGCCTACAAACTCATGGAAACTGAACAAATCTCAACTGAATTACCAATGGGTCAAGAAAAATACAAAAAAGAAATTAAAGACTTCCTAGAATTCAATGAAAATGAATCCATAACATACCCAAACATATGGGACACTATGAAAACAGTGCTAAGAGGAAAGTTCATAGCACTAAGTACCCACATAAAGAATTTGGAGAAATCCCACACTAGCTGCTTAACAGCACACCTGAAAACTCCAGAACAAAAAGCAGCAAATTCACCAAGGAGGAGTAGATGACAGGAAATAATCAAACTCAGGGCTGAAATCAACAAAATAGAAACAAAGAGAACAATACAAAGAATCAATGAAACAAAAGAGTTGGTTCTTTGAGAAAATCAACAAGATAGACAAACCCTTATCCAAACTAACCAAAAGGCAGAGAAAGATTATCCAAATTAACAAAATCATAAATGAAAAGGGGGATATAACAACAGACACTGAGAAAATCCAGAGAATCATTAGGTCATACTTCAAACACTTGTACTCCACAAAATTAGAAAATCTAAAAGAAATGGACAATTTTCTTGATAGGTACCACATACCAAAATTAAATCAAGACCAGATAAACAATTTAAATAGACCTATAACCCCTAAAGAAACAGAACCAATCATCAGTTACCTGATACCCAAACCATACAAAGATGCAACAAAGAAAGAGAATCACAGACAAATCTCCCTCATGAACATTGATGTAAAAATAGTATAATACTGGCAAACCAAATCCAAGAACATATTAAAAAAAATCATCCACCATGACCAAGTAGGCTTCATGCCAGAGATGCAGGGATGGTTCAACATATGAAAATCTGTCATTGTAATCCACCATATAAACAAACAAAGGAAAAAAAAACCCACAAGATCATCTCATTAAGATGCTGAAAAGGCCTTTGGCAAAATCTGACACCTGTTCATGATAAAGGTCTTGGAGAGATCAGAGATACAAGGAACATACTTAAACATAATAAAAGCAATATACAGCAAGCCAACAGCCAACATCAAATTAAATGGAAAGAAACTCAAAGCAATTACACTAAAATCAGGAACAAGACAAGGCTGTCCACTCTCTCCACATCTATTCAAGTTCTATCTAGAACAATAAGACAACAAAAGGAGATCAAGCAAATACAAATTGGAAAGGAAGAAGTCAAACTTTTGCTATTTGCAGATGATTATGACAGTATACATGAGTGACCCCAAGAATTCTACCAGGGAACTCCTACGGCTTCAGTAATGTGGTAGGATACAAGATTAACTAAAAAAATCAGTACCCCTCCTATAAACAAATGATAAATAGGCTGAGAAAGAAGTCAGGGAAACAACACCCTTTGTAATAGCCACAAATAACATAAAATATTGGGGTAACTCTAACAAGTGAAAGACCTGTATGACAAGAACTTTAAGTCTTTGAAGAAAGAAATTTAAGAAGATATCAGAAAATAGAAAGATTTCCCATGAACATGGATTGTAGGATTAACTTAGTAAACATGGCAATCTTACTAAAAGCAATCTACAGATTCAATGCAATCTCCATCAAAATTCCAACACAATTCTTCACAGACCTTGAAAGAACAATACTCAACTTCATATGGAAAAACCAAAAACCAAGCTTAGCTAAAACAATCCTGTATAACAAAGGAACTTCCAGAGGTATCACCATCCCTGACTTCAAGCTCTATTATAGAGCTATAATAATAAAAACAGCCTGGTGTTGGCATAAAAACAGACAGGTGGATCAATGGAATCAAATCGAAGACCCTGACATAAATCCACACACCTAAAAACACTTGATTTTTGACAAGTAAGCCAAAATTATACAATGGAAAAAAAAAGAAAATATCTTCAACAATTGGTGCATGTAGAAGAATGCAAATAGATCCATATTATTACCCTGTACAAAACTCAAGTCCAAGTGGATCAAAGACCTCAACATAAATCCAGTTACACTGAACCTGATAAAAGAGAAAGTGGGAAGTAGTCTTGAATGCATTGGCACAGAAGTCAACTTTCTGAGTATAACACCAGTAGCACAGACACTGAGATAAACAATCAATAAATGGGACCTCCTAAAACTGAGAAGCTTCTTTAAGGCCAAGGACATGGTCAATAAGACAAAACAGCAGCCTATAGAATGGGAAAAGATCTTCACTAATCCCACGTATGACAGAAGGCTGATCACCAAAATATATAAAGAACTCAAGAAACTAGACATCAAAATGCCAAATAACTCAATTAAAAAACAGCATACAGATCTAAAAAGAGAATTCTCAACAGAATAATCTCCAATGGCAGAGATACACTTATAGAATTGTTCAACGTCCTTAGCCATCAGGGAAATGCAAATCAAAATGACTCTGAGATACCATCTTACACCTGTCAAAATATCTAAGATCAAAAAACACTGATGACAAACTTATGTTGGACAGGATGTGGAGTAAGGGGAACACTCCTCCACTGCTGGTGGGAGTGTAAACTTGTACAGCCACTTTGGAAATTGACATGGCAGTTTCTCAGAAAATTGGGAATCAATTTACCTCAGGACCCAGGATACCACTCTTGGGCATACATTCAAGGAATGCTCAATCATACTACAAGGACGCTTGCTCAACTATGTTCATAGCAGTGTTATTTGTAATAGCCAGAACCTGGAAACAATCTAGATGTCCCTCAACTGAAGAATAGATAAAGAAAATGTGGTACATTTATACAATGGAGTATCACTCAGAGGTAAACAAACAAACAAACAAAAAAACCCAATTACATCATAAAATTTGCAGGCAAATGGATGGAACTAGAAAAAAATCATCCTGAGGTAACCAGGACCCAGAAAGACAAACATGGTATGTACTCATTCATAAGTGGATATCAGGTATAAAGTAAAGGATAACCAGGCTACAATCCATAGCCCCAGAGAGGCTAAGTAACAAGGAGGGCCCAAAGATGGATGCACGATTTCCCTGGGAAGGGGAAATAGCAGATATCTCCTGGGTAAACTGGGTGCAGGGGATGGGAACATGAGGGATTAGGTTGGGTGGGTTGGGGGCAGGATAGAGGTGGGAGTGATGAAAGGGATGTCTTTATGGGGGCATGTCTTTGGGTTGGGGGAAATTTGGTGTCAGGGAAACTCTCTGGAATCTACAAGAATGACCCCAGCTAAAACTCCTAGCAACAATGGAGAGGATGCCTGCACTGGCCTTCTCCTGCAATCAGACTGGTGACTACCCTGATTGTCATAAAAAAAAAAAAAGCCTTCAACCAGCAACTGATGGAAGCAGATGCAGAGATCCACAGCCAAGCACTGGGCCAAGCTTCTGTAGTCTTGCTGAAGAGAGGGAGTTGGGATTGTAAGAACAAGATCATGACAGAAGAACCCACAGAAACAGCTGACCTGAGTGAGCTTGTGGGAGCGCATGGATTCTGGAGCAACAGTTAGGGAGCCTGCATAGGACCAACATAGGTCTTCTGCACATGGGTGACAGCTGTGTAGCTGTTTGTAGGGCTCACTAACAGTGGGATCAGCAGGACTTGTCCCTGGTGCTTCAGCTGGCATTTGGGAACCTATTCCCCATGCTGGGTTGCCTAGCCCAGCCTTGATGCAGGAGGAGGAGCTTTGTCCTGCCTCAACTTGATGTGCCATGCTTTATTGACTCCCATGGGAGGCCTTCCCTTTTCTGAATGGAGGCTGAGGAGTTGATGGGAGGTGGTAGATGGGAGGAGGGGGAGAGAATGGGAGGAGAGGAGGGAGGGGAAAGTGTGGTTGGTAAGTAAAATAAATGAAAAAAATTTAATTAAAAAAGTAAAAAAAAAAAAAACCTGGCAAGCTTGCTAAATAGTCTACTTTCAAACTTGCTAAATTTTCTACCTACAAAAAGAATGACAAGCTGGGCGGTGGTGGTGCACGCCTTTAATCCCAGCACTCAGGAGGCAGAGGCAGGCGGATCTCTGTGAGTTCGAGGCCAGCCTGGTCTCCAAAGCGAGTTCCAGGAAAGGCGCAAAGCTACACAGAGAAACCCTGTCTCGAAAAACCAAAAAAAAAAAAAAAAAGAATGACAAGACCATGACTTGAAAATAAAGGAATGAAATCCCAGAACCAGAAATTATAAAAAGGCAAAAAGTAAAGAATAACACAAAGACTTATGTTCAACAAAGTACAGCATAGATAAAATCAGAAACTGGGGACTAGGTTGATAGAAAGCAGGAAAACTGTGAGCCAACAAGCATAAAGACCAGGCTTCAGATGCCCAGAACCCAAGAAAATGCCAGGTAGGCATGGCAGCTTTTCTGTTATCCCACCATGCAGGAGGTGGACATGGGTATCCCTGGTAGCTAGACTAGTTGAAATGGCAAGCTACACGTTCATCAAGAGATCCTATCTCATTACATAAGGAAGAGAACAATCAAGGAAGACAAACAACTGCAACCTCAGACCCCCAAGGACACATATGTACCCACAGACATGTGAATATGGATATATACATGCAAGCACACTACACACACACATAAGCAAAAATAAGAAATTAGAAGACATCTGTCAGTGCCTGGAGTTGTCATAGGTCCTAGTGGAGAACCCACTACTGTCATTTTCCTAAACCAATATAATTTCTAAGGGTATTCTAAATACTCATCCTTATAACCACAGATGAGTGCAGCTCTTATTCATCATCAAAGAAGCTGATTTCGCAGCAGATGGAGACTATTTTGAGGAAGTGCTGTAGGATACAGTAGAAGTTGGAGAGGAAAGGATATAAATATAGTACTTGTGTAAAATTCTCAAAAAATTTAAATAAAAATTATCATTAATTTTTAACATTTTACATAAAATTAATAGTTATTTAATCCCAGCACTCGGGAGGCAGAGCCAGGCGGATCTCTGTGAGTTCGAGGCCAGCCTGGGCTACCAAGTGAGCTCCAGGAAAGGCACAAAGCTACACAGAGAAACCCTGTCTTGAAAAACCAAAAAAAAAAAAAAAATAGTTATACATAGGTACAAATAGGCCAGTAACATTAACAATTTGAAGTGTGTATGCTTGGAAAGAATACTACAATGTAACTACACAAATATGGATAAAAACTTCAATGAATCCATAAACTAGATACTGTGGACATTTAAAAATATTAATTCTTCCAATTAATGAACACAAAGACATTCTCATTTTCCCTTTTATTCTTTTTTTAAAAAGTATTTTGTAATTTTCATTATAGAGGTCTTTCAGGTCTTGGTTAAATTTATTCCTAGGTGTTTTTTTTTTTTTTTTTTTGTAACTACTGTGTGGAATTATTTTCATGATTTGCTTCTCAGCAATTTCATTACTATGTATAAAATGCTGATTATGTTCATTTTGCATCTTGCAAGAAATCAGTTCTAAGAGTTGGTAGAGTTTTGTTTTTCTCTCAATAAAATCATATTGTTTGCAATCTGGGATAGTTAGACTTCTGCTCTTGGTTTCCTATCTTTATTTAATTGCCTTGCCTAACTGGTACTGAACAAGAGCAGTGAAACTGGGCACTGTGGCCTTGTTCCTGATCTTAGACAGGAAGAAATGCTTTCATCTTTGCTGTATTTAGTATGATGTTAGATATGGGCTATCCTTTATTATACTTAGAGTATGATCAGTCTTGTACATAATTTGTTCAGGGCTTTATCATAAAGGAATATTGTATTTTATCAAATGCCTTCTCTACATCTATTGAGATAATTATGATTTTATCTTTATGCTTATATGGTATACTATACTTAAAAAGGGTTATATACATAAATCATCCTTGCCTCTCTAGATTAACCAAACTTGATTGTGATAAACAATCTTTGATACGATGTTGGATTTGATTTGCTAGTGTTTTTAATGGGTATATGATATGTACATGTACAACTGTGTGTGGCTGTGTGTGCCCATGTGCACATTGCAGAGGGCAGTGGGACATGTTAGGGATCCACGTATATTGCTCTCCACCTTAGCTTTTTAAGACAGTCTCTCAATGAATCTGAACATTGTTATTTCCACTCAGTTCACCGGCCAGTGAGATCAGGATCTATTTGTCTCTGCTCCTCATTGTAAAGATATAGATATACACAGGCACACCTTCCTTTTTAAACATGGGTGCTGGGGATTTGAACTCAGGTCCTAATGCTTTCATAGCAAGCAGTCTTTCCCACTGAGCCATCTCTCCAGCTTCGTTTGCTAGTATTTTGCTAAGAATATTTTTATCTGTTTCCATCAGGAATACTTGGCTAGAGTTTGTGTGTGGTTTGGTGAGTGTGTGTGTCTGTCCTTGACTATTTTGGTAACAAGGTAATGCTGACCTTATACCATAAATTTAGAAGGGTTCCCTCCATTTTCATGCTTTAGAATAGTTTTCAAAGAATTGGCATTAGTTTTTTTCTTTCTTCTGCTGAATTAGAATTTGTGTTTTAACAAGATCCTAGGTAATTTGTACAAAACTTGAGGAAACATACTGATAATCACCCCAAATAACTCATATAATATCAAAAGTTAAAACACAATTGCTACAATAAGGATGTCTGAAAAAGCCACAAGCAATCATACTATTAAATATTTACTAAGAAAAAAACACAACAGTAAAACCCCAAAACAAACAAATAAAAAAAACCCAAAAAACAAAACCCCCAAATACCTATAATACCTATAATACAAGTAATTCTCTGTATAAATATACATACATTGTTCTAATGAATTTTTCTTACTGGGCTGACAGAGCTCCCTTCAAGAGCTAAAGATACCTATCAAAAACTACAATATCAGACATGAAAATCCCTCTTTTGAGTAGTTGGCCAGGGCTGTCCAAGAGACTCCCCAAACATACAGCCTATTGCTGTCGCCCTTGGTTGCCCATCAGAGATAGAAGATAAGTCCTAGTGTGGAAGACAGCATAAACTTCAGAAACAGGTCCATAGACTCCAGAGCTGGAACTGACCTATATGCTTCCTCCTGGAAGACTAGATTCCATGGTATCAGAAGGCAGCACACAAGTTTCCAAAGGAGGGAGGTAACCAACAGTCCTACCCAGCTGTGACGCCTATGAACCACACCATTGACCAGTGAGGCATAATAACATTAAGAGTTCAATAGTGGCTTGTATAACTTGGTAGTAACCAACAGCTCTTTAACTGGACTTAACTGCTTAACAAGAGGGATACCTGGTTCTGGGAACCTAGCTAACTACTCAGTGCTAGTAAAATCATGGTTATTGGAGGAAAATCTACAGCCACTTCTTTGCTAAACAAGTTTAATTGCTAACAACAATTTATACACATTTGTCCTTATACAAATAAATGTAATCTTCACCCCTCATCAAGGAAATTTCTCTTGTAGATGAACCACTACAGAAAACTACAATCAATAAAAATGCAGATTTGTAGAGCCCAGTCCCAATGGATACACACTTGCAAAACACTCCCACACCTAAGACTCAGGGAACACTGTGAAGGGGTGTGTGTGTGTGTGTGTGTGTGTGTGTGTGTGTGTGTGTCTGAAAAGATTTTAAGTGCCAGAGGATCAGAAACTTTGCTGTGAGATTGTGTCTCCTAGTAATGTCAGAAGCTGCACCTATAATGTCTCACCAACGTGGCTATCCAAACATGAGCCAAACAAGGAAGGCACCAGTGGACATGCTAAAGAATAGCAAGGATAAGCAATGAGGCCTCAACCCTACACACACACACACACACACACACACACACACACACACACACACACACCACCACCACCAACAACAACAACAACAACAAAACTATAGGCAATCAAAGACAGTTGGTAGGGAAGATTTGGTTCTCCCCAGGGAGGAGCAAACAAATGGGTTGTCCAGTGCCAAATGATCTGCCCTGAAACACACATACAAGCAATATTACATGCAGTAACAATAAAAGAGGTAGTGGATTTGAAGGAAGAGTGGGGAGAGGTATATGATAGGGTTTGGAGAGAGGACAAGGAAGGGAGAAATTTGTAATTATGTCCAAATCTCAAAATAAAAAAGTAAAAATAATCACAATTTCTCTACCCGCCTTGACTATACTTTTTTACATATTTATACAAATATGTGATTCCTTGAGAATTTCATATATTTTGAACATATTCACCCTCAACTCCTTTCCTTACTTCTCCCAGATCCACCCCATCTAGTCTTCCTTTATATTACTATTTAATAACTCACTGACTCCAATTTATGCTGTCTGTATAATTCCAGGTGTGGGGCCATTCACTGGAATGGTTAACCTACCCTGAATCACATCCTTAAAGAAAATTGATTCTTCCTCCCCAGAGCCATCAATTGTCCATAGCTTCTCAGCTTCTCACCCTCTAGGTGGGGGTGCATGAATTCATCCTATTCCATTCTAAAATACAGATTGGCTTGATCTTGTGCAGACAACCAAAGCTGTTGTGAGTTCATGAGTGCAGTGGTTTTGTCTTCCAGAAATCAATGTGTAACTTGATTTCAAGTTATACTACAGAGCCATAGTAGTAAAAATAGCATGGCACTGGCACAAAACCACAAACAATGATCAATGTGATAGAATCGAGGACAAAGATATATCATACAATATATTTTGATCAGAGTCACCCTCCTACAGCTCCAGATGCACTCTCATGTGATTTCACAAAGACACCCAACTTTGTGATTTCTCTTAATTTTTAAAAAACCCATTAAGTTCAATTTGCGTTGTCCAAATGTTCTTAGATGTGGGCCTGTCCTGAAGCACTGCCAACCTACTAAAAGTCATCAAATATTAGCTTGAGGGTGGAATCAATAAAAACAAACGAAAGCACATGCTGGTGTGAGGATGTGGAGAAAGAAGAACACCATTCATTGCTGGTGGGAGTGGAAACTTTTATAGCCCCTGTGGAAATTAGCGTGACCATTCCTCATGCAGCTGAGAATGACTGATTCAAAGATCCAGCTATACCATTATTTGGCATATACCCAAAGGACTGTATATCCTACACTGCTACGTCATACAGAGAAATCAACTCATCTATGTTCATTGATGCTCTTTTATGACAGCCAGAAATTGGAAACAGTTTGAATGTCCATCAACTGATGAATGGATAATGAAGTGTGGTACATTTATGCAATGGATCATTACTAATAATATCTGTTAAACTATTAAAGAAAGCTTAAATTTATTAATTGTTAAGCTTTTAAGAAAAAGAAAATTATGAAATATGTAAGTAAATGGATGGAGCTAGGAAGTATAAGACCCACACAAGGTCAAGCCAGATGGGGTCTGGCACTGAGATGGGGAAGTGGACACAGGATCCCACCTCAAACAAGAAGCTATTTTTAATTGAAAGCTATTGGAAAATAAAAGTAAGTTTTCTCTAGTGGAGTGTCACTGGGCATATCAACCACACTCCAGGGCAGTCCCAATGCCTAGGAGCAGTTAGCCAACACAAAACAAACACAATTTTTCACAGATCTTGAAAGGACAATTTTCAATTTCATGTGGAAACATAAAAACTTATGTAGCTGGTTAGCCTGGTCTACAAAGGGAGTTCTAGGAAAGAACTGCTAGAGTTATCACCATCCCTGATCTCAAGTTGTACTACAGAGCTATGGTAATAAAAACAGCATGGTACTGGTACAAAAAAAAAAAAAAAAAACAAAACCCAGATATGTTGATCAATGGAGTTGAATTGAAGGCCTGGACATAAACCCACACACCTATGAACTCTTGATTTATGATAAAGAAGCCAGAAACAAACCTTGGGAAAAAGACAGCATCTTAAACAAATGATGCTAGTCAAACTGGATGGTTATGTAGAAGAATGCAAATAGATTCAAACGTATCACCCTGCACAAGACTCAATTTTAAGGTAGATCAAAAACCTCAACATAAAACCTAATACACTGAACCTGATAGAAAACTAGGGAATAGCCTTGAATACATTGGCACAGGAGATTACTTTCTGAACAGAATACTGTTAACATAGGCTATAAGATCAACAATTAATAAATGGGACCTCGCTGGGAGGTGGTGGCACATGCCTGTAATCCCAGCACTCGGGAGGCAGAGGCCAGTGGATCTATGTGAATTCAAGGCCAGCCTGGTCTACGGAGCTAGTCCAGGACAGGCTCCAAAGCTACAGAGAAACGCTGTCTTGAAAAAACAATAAATAAATAAATAAATAAATAAATAAATAAATAAATAAATAAATAAATAAGACCTCATAAAACTGAAAGAAAAGCTTCTGCATGGCAAAGCTTACTATCATTTGGACAAAGCAGTAACCTACAGAATGATAGGAGATTTTTACCAATTATACATCCAAAAGAGGGTTAATACCCCAAATATATAAAGAACTCAAAAAACTAGATATCAGGAAAACATATAATTCAATGAAAAAATGGAATACAAATCTAAACAGAATTCTCAAGAAGAAACTCAAAGGGCTGAGAAACACTTTAAATAATGTTCAACATTCTTAGCCATTAGGGAAATGAAAATCAAAACTATTTTGAGATTTCATCTTATACATGTCAGAATGGCTAAGGTCAATAAAATAAGTGACATATTGGCTGTTAAGTCATTAGTAAGTAAGCCATGATCCATAGAACCACAGAGAATAGATACAGATTAAGGAGTAAGAGGTACAGATAAATCTCATTAAGAAAGAGAAATAGAACAGATAAGTTCTGGAAGGATGGGGATGCTGGGATGGGAGGATCAAGTGGGGTGGGAGAGGGAAAAGGGAAATGAGGGAGGGAATGTAGGCAGAGACAGCTAAAGTTAAGGGACATTTGAGTGATAGTATGGAAACCTAACACAGTAGAAACCTTCTTAATATGTACATATATGAAGTGAACTAAATGAAATTGACAAATAATGGGGCCCCAACTGGACATCTGTTTTCACCAACTGAAGCTTCCAGTGCCAGGACTGAGTTATATCTAATTGAATTGTTGGCCAAAGGAATCCCATAAGAATCCCCAAACTCAGGCTGTTGCCAAGACTACAGGTTGCTTTCCACAAATTGACAGCAAGGCCCCATGGTTGAAGACAATACCTACAAAACTCATTGAACATGGAGAAGTCGAGCTCCTACCTATACAGAGTCTTCTCCCCTGTGTTCTTTCTAGATAGAGTCTTTTGTATAGGAAAGTACTCTGCATGCTTCAAAAAAGAAATGTAAACACCAAGCCAGCCATAAACTCTTTGATCTACAATGGTGAGCTATTTGAAAGATA
The DNA here is from genome assembly GCF_049852395.1 of Peromyscus maniculatus bairdii. Classification (NCBI taxonomy): domain Eukaryota; kingdom Metazoa; phylum Chordata; class Mammalia; order Rodentia; family Cricetidae; genus Peromyscus; species Peromyscus maniculatus. The sequence continues at coordinate 130,546,646 of NC_134852.1, read as the reverse complement.
TGTTAGGACAATGGTGGCACAAAGCCCGTGGGAGTAACCAACCAATATTGAATTTGACTTAAGGCCCACTCTAGTTGATGGAATCTATACCCAACATTACTTGCATGGCCACAAAATGAAGACTAAATAGCCCAGTGACCTAGGGTAAAACCAAATACTACTGTTCTAAAACACACACACACACACACACACACACACACACACACACACACACACACACACACAGAGAGAGAGAGAGAGAGAGAGAGAGAGAGAGAGAGAGAGAGAGAGAGAGAGAGAGAGAAGCATAGTGATAAAATGACTGCTTATGACATTTTGCTATACTCACAGATCAGTTTTCGGCTCAGCTATCATCAAGAATCTTCCTCCTGTAGCAGATGGGAAAAAATACATAGACCTACAGCCATACATTATTCCGAGTGAGAGTCTTTGAACACTCAACTCTAAATGGGATATCACCATCAAATCCTTCCCCTCAGGGCTCAAGGAACTCCGTGGAAGAAGAGGTGGAATGAGTGTAAGAGACAGAGGGGACGGAGGACACCAAGAAATCAGGCCCTCTAAATCAATATGATCAAAGTAGATATGAACTCAGAGACTGAAGCAGCATGCACAAGGCCTATCATGGTCTGCAGCAGGTCCTCCATGTATATATTATACTATGGCTTCTAGATTAGTGTTTTTGTGGGGTTCCTGAGTATGTGAATGAGTGAGTCTCTGATTCTCTTCAGGCTATTTTCCTTTTGTTGGTTTGCCTTGTCCAACTTCAATGTGATGGTTTTTGTTTTATCTTATTTTTTGTTATGTTTTGCTTTTATCTTTTAGAAGCCTGTTAATTTTTAATAAGAGACAGAAAGGGAATGGATAGGATGGGAAGGGAGGTGGGGAGGAACTGGGAGGAGTAGAGGAATGGGAGACTGTAATTACTATATTACGTGAGAAAAGAATCTATTTTCAATAAAAGGGAAAATATAGCTGTAAGGATTATGCTCTTACTATGTTACCAGCCTGCAATGGCGTCCCAGCCTAAAAAGTGGGTGTGTTCTTCCACGGGTCTCTCTTTCCCTCTTTCCATACTCTCTCCTTCCATATTCTCTCCCCTCCACGTGATCTCTCTCTCTCTCTCTCTCTCTCTCTCTCTCTCTCTCTCTCTCTCTCTCTCTCTCTCTCTCTCCCTCTCTCTCTCCCTCTTTCCGTACTTTCTCCTTCCATATTCTCTCCCCTCCATGCAGTCTGTCTGTCTGTCTGTCTCTCCTAATAAAGCTCTAGAAAGGTAATCATGGCTCGTGATTCTTCTGCCACCGCGGCATCCAGCACTCTCTGTTGGCATGGCCGCCGTGGGCGGTGGCCAGCTATGAGCATTGCTGCTTAACAAACATCTGGTGCTGTTCAGACTTGGACAGATCACCGAGGAACTGCTGCGACCACTGCTGCCGCCTCCTCCCCCATTCAGCAAGACTGCAAGCAATCCCTCGCCTCCACTGGACCCCCACACAGCTACTGCTACTGCTACTGCCATGATTCTTCACCACAGTGAGTGAGTCCGCTGTTCTCGCGGCTGTAGTCTGAGCTATATTCTTTGCAACCAACACCCCGGGGGTTGTCCTTGGGCTCTGTTGACATCGGCAGGCACATTTTCGCTCCTGACGAGGGGGTAAATGCTGTCTTGGGTCCACCATGGACCAACTGCAGCAGACACAGCCCTTCCCATCCCTTGATGAAGAGGACAGGTAACTTGAGCTGATTCTTAGATCTCTCTTCACTCTCGGGACGCCTGATATTGGAGTCTGATCCCAGTTTGCTATTTTAATTTTTTATTTTTCTCTCAGCTACAGCCATGGGACAAAGGGGCGGATACATTTACCATTTACATTGGAGGACAGGGGCAGGTACCAGTAAACCTGGCCACATAACAGTGTAAACCTGGCTGCGTAACAGTGTTGTGGGAACTTCTGCCAGCGAACAGGCAAATAAAAGAGTTACTTTATCCCAAACTTTCTCCCTCCTCATTTCTGTCTCTGCCACGTGCAACCTTTTCTGTCTGACTTCTGCCAGCTGTGAGCGGGCTCAAATGGGTGGGCTTGGGCGGTTTCTACGCCTCTTGCCCTAACTCACCTTAACTCCACCCACTCATTCTCAAACTGCCTTGGGAGGCACAGATGGATCTGGAAATGGCTAAGATCCATACAAATAAGTTTACAGTAGTCAGGATGGCTCTCAAGCCAAAAATGAGTTTATAGCCTCAGGCAAGTCTTCCAAAAGGATTGGTTTATAGTCTGCCTCCTGGCAGATCTTCCAAAAGCTGTCCTTAAGCCAACAATCATCAGAAAGAAAAAAAATTCAGGACATGGAGTAAAATCCATCTCTTGTTCCCCAGACTTCCCCGACTAAAACTTAAGCATCTGGAGAATAAGGCTCCTGACCCCACAGGCAAAAGAGTCATCTGTGACATTTAAGGTGTGCCAAGGAAGAGATAAAAGCCCAAAAACAAAATTGCCAATTGCTGGCACTTGCTGACTCTGAAAGCTGTTGGGTCCCTGTTTTAAGTGAGGAAAAAAGCCAGACCATCAACAGCCTTGTTAAAAGTGCGGCCTATAAAGACAACCAGTCAGCTGACTGCCCCCAGGCACCAAGATGCATGGGTACATCAGGCTAAGCCCTCCAGCAGACCTAGGCTTAGCTACAGACATGGCAGGAAACCCAGAACGCAGCAGGGAAGCAATCTGTTTCTTTCCTCCTGGACACCTAAACCACTGACTTGGTCCTGGGAGTTTTGGGATGTCACCTCTCCTTTCTCTATTGTCGGGTACAGAGGACAGCCTTACCACCTCACCAGATTTAAATGCATTTTCAGAGTTACTTAATGGGAAAAGATTTTCAACTAAGATAAGAGCTTTTATTTCATTGCCTCATTCCAGATCTACTGCCTGTATTTCTCACGTGTACACAGACAGGGCCCTGATCTTTGCCTTGTCCCTAATTCCAAAAGCTAAGTTCTCATGCACCACAAGTTTTTCTCTTCCCAGTTCCCTGTTCTAATTCACTGTTCACCTAATGATACAGGACCACCACAGGACCAGAGTTCAGAGATCATCAAGTAAGAAACTGTAACAGCTAAAAGGTATTTACACCCCCAGACCCAAAAGTGTCTGGGCGCTACAAAAAAGACTTTAATGTAAACATCTATTACTGTGAAATGCTTTTAGCAATTGATCACCTGTCTCCTGGATGCTGAACTAGTAAAGGAAACAGGTGCTTTAAAATAATCTGTCTCTGATAAAGCTTAACATGTTTCAAAATCCATCTGGACAGGCCAGATCTACCTCAGATAAATGCCAACATAAAATAATAATGATTCTTTTCCCCCTAAGCTTTTTTCTGTGTCACCAGCATCTTGTCAGACAAAAGATTCCCAGTCACAGCCAAGAGGGATACATGTCTCCAGAGCAACGGATGGCAGACAGTATCCCACAACTCCTGTCTACCTCAAAAGACTCCCCTTCCTCATTTCCCCAAGAGCCAACCAACGTTCAACAGTCAGCTGGAAGCAGCTTTTGAGAAAAAAGATGCCCCTATTCCCATCTACCTGCTTCTTTTTTTATAATAAGTGAAAGTCTGGGATGTAAGGATTATGTTCTTATTATGTCACCCGCCTGCGACAGAGTTCGAGTCCCAGCCTAAAAAGCAGGCGTGCCCTTCCACGGGTCTCTCTCTCCCTCTTTCAGTTCTCTCTCCTTCCATATTCTCTCCCCTCCATGTGGTCTCTCTCTCTCTCTCTCTCTCTCTCTCTCTCTCTCTCTCTCTCTCTCTCTCTCTCTCTCTCTCCCTTCTTCCCTCCCTCTCTCCCTCCCTCCCTCTCTCTCTTAATAAAGCTCTAGAAAGGTAACGATGGCTCGTGATTCTTCCGCCAGCACTCTCCGCTGTCGGCATGACCGCCACTTAACCAACAATAGCTACTCTGCTTCTACATATGTATTCAAAATAAAAAAATTGGCATAGCCAAGGAGATAGACACATGCTCAGGGTTATTGTGGCAATCTTCATAGCAGCTGAGATATGGAATCTGCCTAGTTATTCATCAGTAGATGAATGGATACAGAGAAGTATTATTTAGCAATAAAGAAGTATTAAATTGAAATGATGACGGTAACACCATCCTGTCCCAAGTTTGTCTGTCTAGTCACTCCTTAGGCTTCCACCCCCCAACCAATAGCCTTCTCTGCCTTGGCAACACTTCAGAAACAGTCCACGGCCTGGAACATAGTCCAAACATATTATGAAGTGTCTAGAAGATACCACTTAGTCTTACAAAGAAATCAGATATTGCTAGGCCACTCCAAATCCCTTACTAATGTACCCCCCCCCATGCACACACACCTTGAGCATTGACATAATTATGGTTTTGTCTTTAAAAATGCTGTACCTCAACTTGGTCATCAACAGACTTTTCAGAGGCAGGAGCCTGTTCTTGGTTTGACCATCAATAAAAAAGAACTCAAAACTTTCAATTGGCTTAAACAGCATGGTTGTCAATAACTATCTACATAGATTACTTCAAAATCATGCACTTTGCAGCAACATGGATATCACAGCAGTTATATCCTGTTAAGTTAAATAAGACACAGATAGACAAACAAGTACTATGTGCTCTCAGCATAATTTCTGCTGAGCTGCAACTGGCCTGGCTTCAGAGAGTAGCACCTAGCCCTAATCCATCTTTTGTTTAGCAGACACCTTTTGTTTCCCTTATTGCCCTCTATGAATCTTGTCTCAGGATACAAAGGCCTATGCAAAACTTCATTCAGGAAACCCTTGGTACCTGACAAATCAAGGAATTTGCACTTGGCATTGTATTGTTGGGAGCTCCTTTCAGGTTGTTTTGAGCATATGGAAATTAACTGGCTAAATTGTAATGGAGAGAAATAAAACTGTCCTAAGACACCCCTGTAGCCAGGAAAGGCTAAATTTATTCTTAAGATGCCTCTGAGTCTTCATTCCACGTATCCGCATGAACCTACACCCCCACACCCCCATGTCACGACCAGTCAGTTACAGTAATTAAATAAAATTAATCTAAATATTGAATTGTGATTATGCGAGGTAGAAGAGAAGCAAGATTTGATGCAGCACACTATAGGCATATATTGAATTATGACACTGAATCCCAGGCATAAATACATAGTGTCTTAGTTAGGGTTTCTATTGCTGTAAAGAGACACCATGACCATGGCAACTCTTACAAAGGAAAACATTTAGCTGAGGTGGTGGCTTACAGTTTCAGAGGTTCAGTCCATTATCATCATAGCGGGGAGCCTGGCGGCATAGAGGCAGACACAGTGCTGGAGGAGCTATTACATGTTAATATGCAGGCAACAGGAAGTGAACTGAGTATCACAGTGACAGAAACTTGAACAAAGGAGACCTCAAAGCCTTCCCCAACAGTGACACAATTCCTCCAAGGAGGCCACACCTATGTCAACAAAACCACACCTCCTAATAGTACCACTCCCTTTGGGGGCCATTTTATTTCAAATCACCATACATATACAGCAAATACATTTGAATAAAAGTAAAATTTAAAAATATATTTATATTGATATGAGAACTGAAGGTGGATACAATATATGTAAGTTTATCAAGAGTAAAGACTGAAAAGTAGTGTTGTTACAATATAAATTTTAATTACCATGAAGAATAAACATTTCTTGTTTGTTAAATACAAATATTTAAACACAGGTATATATTTATGTATACACTCACATGTGACTATTTGGATAAAATAAGCATGCTGAAGGATATGCTTACCAGGACTTCCTCCATCATGAAAATCTGGATTCCTGGGTTGTATAGAAGGATGATTAGGAAAAAGAAATGTTGTTTTCCAGCCTGTCTTGTCTGGCCACCAGATGGTCCTCTGCACACCAATAAAACGCAAATGATATTTTATCTGAAAGTATTAATAAGAAGTCATGTATGTTGAAAGTCACAAAGAAACTTTAAAAGCAAATGTTAGCAATAAAGTTATATCCTACTAGAAAAACATGTGACTTTAAGGATGAAATCAATCTGATAAATTCTGTATGCCTAGCATTTACAATGAGCAAGGTAGAGAATGTATGCACACTAGACCCATTTGAATTCTACTCAAAATACAGAAAGCACACAAGACATGCATGAAAAAATTATCAAGGGCATGCAATGAAATAAATGTAAACATATACTACAGAAATATAAACTACCTATTTAAACTTATATTGGCAAAATAAAAAGCTGAACAATAAATGTTTGCAGAACTATAGACAAACAGGCACTTGAATCCAATCCTTGTAGGATGAATGGAAAGTGGTACACCAATGGATGGCCTAACAACTAAGGGCTCAAAAGAGGTATGGTTCATCTAACTGGGAAAGCATACTAGACACTCTACATTGTTGGCTAACAGTGACTCAGTTATAATTAAATACTACAAATAAAATATTTCCTTATATTAAAATCCCTGTTGAAAACCTACAGAACTGTCTATGTTCCCTAAAAGCAGTTTGACTACTAGAAATGTGCATAGATTATTATAAAAGAACAGAAAGGGTAGGGATACAACTGTAAGTTGAATGAAAATTCATAGGAGCAACCCCACGTTAAAGAAAATTACATGGCCAAAATCCCAGAAGCAGATATATGGTATCTGCATGGAGCTTCTTGGGTAAATAGTAAAAAAATTGCAGATATGGGAATGGAGATACATCTGGATGGCTATAAATCTTGTGCCAAATACTGTATATGAGCCTATGGAAGCCACTAGAATTTTTAAATTTATTTCCAAAATGTATTATTATTATTATTATTTGTGTGTGTGTGTGTATGTGTGTGTGTGTGTGTGTGTGTGTGTGTGTGTGTGTGTGTGTGTGTATTTATATATATGATGAGGGGGGTGGGGAAAGAGAGAGAATGCACAGGTATACTCATGGCCTGTACATGGAAATCAGAGGATATCTTTCAGGAGTCAGTTGTCTCCTTCTGCCAGGGGTTCCAAAGACCAACCTCAGCTCATCAGGTTTTCAAGTCAAGCACTTTACCTATGGAGCCATGTCAAGTACCCACACTATAGTCTTTTACTAGTATAATGACATGATCTCATCTAAGGTTGAACAGGTTCACTCTGATATTCACATGGATAAACAAAAGTTTTATCAGTAAAATATATTAAAGAGAATTGGAATCTATTAGTTTTACATTATAAATGAAGTCATCAACAGATACCAGAGTATTCATTTAGAAAACCATCAAAACAAGGCTGTCAAGTTGGCTCTGGGGGTAAAAGTACTTGCTATGCAATCCTGAAGAACCACGTTTGAGTTCCTCAACCCACAGTGGAAGGAGACTGAGTCTCCAACGTTGTCCCCTGACCTCCACAAGTGTCCTGTGGTTGTGGCCAAGTGCCTGTGCTCACACACACATCATAAACAATAAATAATAATAATAAATAAAATTCTAGAAAGAAAATTATCAAAATAGGCTAAGTACTAGAGACAATTTATGGGAATTTTAGCATTGAGAATTTCATTCAAAGATTTCAGAACAGTCTGTAGGTAGGGAAAATAAAACATGAAGATATTGTCTTAGGGTTTTATTGCTGTCAAGAGACACCATGACCTCAGCAAATCTTATAAAGGAAAACATTTCACTGGGACTTGCTGTGGAATAATCTTGTATACTGTAAAGACTTGTCACTCGGACTGGTTTAATAAAACACTGATTGGCTGGTAGCCAGGAGGGAAGTATAGGTGGGGTGACCAAACTAAGGATGCTGGGATGAAGAAGGGTGGAGTCAGGAGAGTTGTCAGGAGCCATCGTCACAAACTATTACAGGCTGCAGGATTATGAAGTAGGGATATAGCTGTCATTTAACAAGGTCAACCTATCAGAATAAGGATTCTGCTGGAGGCAACCATCATGCAAGGCATTTTAGAATTACTGCCTTTTGAATGAATTGGTTGTTTTCTTGCTATAGGCTTTTCCCATCTGTTACAAATTTGGGATTCATTTCCCACAGTTTAGTGATGTTCTGATCATTTACTGGGCATGATTTCCCCCATGCATTTGGGGTATATTGATAACATTCCCTAGCTATGTGTGAAACAGTCACACAGTCAAATCTGTTTCCCATAACCAGGTCTTTGTTCCTTTCTCCAATGTAGATGTAGAGATCTGCCTTCTTGCAATTATCTTCATTGGCAAGCATTTGGTCAGTGTTAAGTGTCCAGGCAAAAGTATCTCATTTGAGACATTCTCAGACACCCAAGGTCACAGAATTACAACATTTCTGAATTTTCTGATTCACAGCCTTTAGACAGGGAACAAGTGTGTCCTGGTTTCACCCTACTAGTAGATAGGAAAAGTGCTGCCCCAACCTACCCTCACACTAACAAATTCTTAACACTTTGTACTTACTTTCACCTTGGTTTATTAATTAGCTTATTATCTAACCACACTTAGGAATGCAATATTAAAGATGAATTCCCCCTTTTCCCTTCTTAGATTTCCCTAATTGATTTAAAGTCCCTCTCTCTCATTTGACCCTGTTCCCTTTAGGAGTTCACTGAGGCTATTATAAGTCACTCCCACCTTGAGTCATAAAGAAAACCTGACAGTTACCACCTTGTGCAGTTCTTATCTGCTTTTATGACCCTGAAAGAATTCAAGCCTTGTGACCTTGCTTTGGCCAGAGAATTGCTGATGTATGTGAAATGAATGATAAATGATGCTAGTAGCTGCACTGGTTACCGGTGGAAAGGTCACAGGCATGATAGAACCTGGTTAGCAAGTAGTGGAGAGCTTTATTAGGAGGAAGAGAAGGAGGGATAAAAGGACCAGGCCTGGGGAGGAAAGAGAGAGGAAGACGGTGGAGTGGGGGGAGAGAGAGAGCAGAGCAGAATAGAGAGAGGGTGGGGTCTGTGTCCATCTTTTTAAGGGCTCCCGGTGAAGTGGGCTTCGGGAGCTACACCATGCATGTGTTGATTGTGTGACCACACCGTGTGCACACAGTCACCAGTGCACACTGATGATGTAAGATGCAAGACCCTTTGCTTAACTCCTGAACTGTGCCTGTGTGGTCATGTAGTTGGAGTGAGGGCAGAATTCTAACAGTATGTGCATAAAAACTAGAAAACTTTGGAGACTCTGGGTAGAAGAAAGAGAGAACAGTGGTGAGATGAGGGAACTTACTTAGAACAATATAGACTGAAAGAGCACAGTGCGTAGACTCATTCTTTATCCCTCAGATTAGATCCTTAGCTGATTGTAGAGTCTCCTTTGAACTCTGAGAGACAGCATTTTTTGGCTGGATCCTTAAAGGCCTTTGTTAGAGAGTTTTGAGGAGATACAGAGAAACAAGATGGGCATTCTATACTGAGAAAAGGTACCAAGCCGTGTGGCAAAGTATAGATAAGAAATATGGGTTAATTTAAGTGTAAGCTTGAGCTATTAGCTTAGCATTTATAATTTATAATAAGTCTCTGAGTCAGTTATTTGGGAAGTGGCTGCCCGTTATTTGGGATCAGATGGTCAGGACAGGAAAACTCTGCTTATGGGGAGTGGCTTACACTTCAGAGGTTTAGCCCATTGTCGTCATGGTGGGAAGCATGGTGGCACACAGGCAGACATAGTGCTAGAAAATGAACTGAGAATTCAACATCTGGATCCACAGGCAGCAGGAAAAGAATGACATACTAGGTGTGACTTGAACAACTGAGACCTCAAAGCCTGTCCCCTAGTGACACATCTCCTCCAACAAAGCCACACTTACTCCAACAAGGCCACACTTCCTAATAGTGTCAATCCCTAGGGGCCCATGGGGGCCATTTTCTTTCAAGCAACCACAGACACTATGAGCCAATGTCTGTTGAGAAAATTCACATGTGCCTAAATCCTCATCAACAGATATACAGCTCTATGTTACAGAAAGCTGACATAGATGAATGGAGCCTTGAAAATATGGGTTAGACATTAAGATTACATGGATCCTTCTTCTGCCTCCCCATAAGCACCTGTCTTAGAAACAGTGGGTGTGGCTCCATCTCTAGATTCTACAGATTGATCATTTATTTCTAGAACTACCAGGATGGGATGCCCTATATAAATTTTGCTAGAGACTTCAAATTCAAAGCATTGCTCTTTCCTCTTCTTTCTGTGACACCACAAGTTTCTTCTGTCCTGATATCCTAAGGCTGAATTGATGCAGCCAAGTCTTCAAGTTTTCTGGAGAATTACAAAAGGAATTATATTCTGTCTTTGATTCAAAGAAAGGATTTCTGAGTTCAGTTGTCTGCTAATAAAAATGCCTCTGACTTAAAACACACCTTTGCCACCCCATATATGACAAGTATTGGTTAACCAAGGTTTCCCCTTAGTCTACAATACTCTCCTGTATGTTTTGTGTTGCCGGGACCACAACACCTGACAGAAACAATTTCAAGGAATAAAGATTTACTTTGACTCAGTTTCAGAGGTTTAAGAAAAGCATGGCAGAGCAGAATAGTTCATACTAGCCAAGAAAGAGAAAGGGGAAATACCGGGACTCTGCTGGCTTCTTTCTTTCCTCCTTTTATTTTGTCTATATAGCCATGGGATATTTCTCTACACATTTAGGATGGGTCTTCTTCCATTAGTGACCCTTTCTGAAAATACCTTTATAGGTTTCTTAGGTGATTCTAAATCTAGTCAAGATGATAATGAAGACTTAGAATCGTGCTCCCTTATAATCAGTAATATGTATAAAGGCAATAAGTCAACACAGATGGATTAATATTCTTGTTTATTACATATTACTAGTTTGTTCCCAGGAATGATACTTTCTTCATATGCAAAATTGGGCTAATAGTAATTAATTCATTAAAACATCTTAAACACTAAAGGTACTATTATGAGAACACAACTTATTTGAAAAGTAAAATTTTCTTACCTGAAGTGGTAGAGCATCATTCTTGTTTTTGAAGCCACAGTCAAAAACAATAGCACCCAGCACTTTCTGAGATGCAAAACCAAGCAGACTATAGTTCTCAAACTCTGCTTCTGAAGGAAAACCTCGAACTACAGGGAGACAAAATTATCTGCTTAAATAAAAACATCTGATAATCCTGTTTGAAATGTAGGATACTACTTTACACAGATAAAAACTTATTAAAATATTGTGAATCTTATGACCTTTTTTTCTTAAATGTTGACATGAGTAACTAAGACTTTGGGTACAAAAATCTTAGAGGTGTTTTATAAAATTTTATTATGAAAAGATTATGTGATGTTAGATGAACCAGTAGCACAATGTACATCCAACCAAGACAATCTATAGAGACAGAAAGCACTCTAGTGTTTCCTGATATGGCAGAGGTCAGAGACTACATAGTTTCTTTGGAGGTGATAACATTCTAATGATTGCCATAGTGCTTATACCACTCCAAGTACACTGAGATCCACTGACTCATACATTAAATAGATATATGGTATGCTCAAAAACAGGAGCACAGAGGATGCATGCTCTATGAACATATCAAGAGACTCTTATGGACTGATTTGGACATTTAAAATATTCTTCTGGCCTCTCCTGGCTCTCTCCCATTTTAAGGTTTGTAATTCTAATAACTCTTACCTTTACTTCTCCCTCAATTCTCTTTCCAGTTGTCAGTCCAGGACTTCCTTTCCTTCCTACATCTGTCAGTTAAGACATATAAATCATGGATACACTTTTGGTATCTTTTAGATTGACTCACTAGAGCAGTACCCTGACTGCCACACCCAATGCCCTAATGAGCTGCAAAAAGTCAGATCATCCTAATGGCAGTTATGGTCACCTCTTCAGAGGTGGTTGATGAGAACAAGTGACAGTAACTGGACAGGGAACTCAGGGCAGGGACCACACAAAACATGGCTAGGAATACCAGAAGGGAGTTCTGTTTCTCATCTCCTCCTAAATGGGCATTGTCTAAAAGTTTCTATGTGAGAGCAGGGTCTAGAACTTCAGTACAGACATTGGCACCATATTTGGAACTAGATTTCCATGAAGATGGGTTATATATATTCCACAATTTTAGCCCATATCCTAAAGGATTTTAGGGTTACTTTCTTAGAGGGGACAATGACACAGAAACAAGGGAAAACTGGTTCCTCAGGGTAGAGACCTAACATTTCAACCTATCCAAAACATAAAAGAGTTAATCCAGTTTGTCAGATTTATGACCTGGACAAGGGACCAACCCCCAGGAAGGCAGGATCACTGCTAGGGAGGCAGAAATGAAAAAAAGAGAAAAAAAGGTGGAATAATTATTCCTTTAATGAAATTTCTTTCTCTGGGCAGCTGTTGAAATTATACCTTCCCTGTCCTGTTATTTTTCTTTTTTTAAACTGTAATAATTTTTCTTTGAATAGACTTTAGCTTTGCTTGACTTTTAAAGATATATTTGAGAGTTATAATATTGCTGGCATTGTTTTCAATTTATCTAGAATTGAGAGCTCCAGGGCTGGGGACACAGCCTAGCAGAAGGCTTGCCTAGCATGTAGAAGACCGTAGGTGCAATCTTCACTGCAAACAAACAAACCCAAGCCTCCAAACCAATCCCCACAAATTGATAACCTGAAGAGAAATGTTGAAGGACCTTTGTTTTTAACACTACAGTAAGGGGAAAATACCAGTTTTAAAGCAACTGTAAGAAAGAGAGAATGACTTTTAACTCCAAAAGCAAGCACTTCTGTATTATATAACAGGAATCCAAATAACACATCTTTCTTATTCATCATGAATTTTGAATCATTCTAAGGAATCAACTAGCTCCAAGTTATAAAGATTTTCCCACATGTTCTCTTCTAAAGGCTTCATCATTTTACATTTAGATCTATGACTCATTTTCAGTTAATTTTAGAGAAGATATGGATTTTTATTATTGTAGCTGATGGTGTCCAATTTTTCTAGTACTATTGTTGAACAGATTTCTTTCACCACATTTTGGTGCATCATTATCAAATTCGTTCTGGTGTCTTAATGCAATAGATCTATGTTTGGGTTCTCTCTTCTCTTACTAATTTGTTTATCTCTACCAATTCCAAATTGACCTAGTTATTACCACCACACTGCAAGTCTTAATAGAACACAGGATCTCCTTCAACCTTAACTTTCAGCATTATTTTGTTTTTACAGATGTAACAGTCTTTTCTAGAAAACTTGCATATCTAACCTTTTAGAGTGGTGTTGAGATTCTTCTTTACATTCTCAATAATTTCTGTTACCACATCAATATCAGAAGGTATGTAAATCAACTCCCACTCCTTGGCATCTTTGATGAAAGAAGGCATGGTAGAAATGGGTTGAGGCTTGAAATGATACGGTCCAGCAACATCTATACCAGTAAGTGTACGGAATATCAACAGCATTACTACAAACAACAATGCTGCCAAGACTTCTGTTACTGAACTAATCAGCCGCCTCTTCTAAAATAAGAAAAAGTTATTGATTAGCTTAAGAGTACAGAGCACACATTCAATGCAAATAAGAGCTTTATTATATTTTTACTTCTGGACCACCATAGAATAAAGAGACGATGTATGCTTAGGACCTGAATTTATGACCTGTCAGCCATTAAAAGTATGGTATATATTCTATGCATTCAGTTCTCACAAATAATCTTACAGATAACATAGAAAACTGGTACATCATCATTATAAATTGTATTGGCAAACTGTCATGTGCTATTTATACATGCTGAGAGTGGACTATGGGAGTGAGGAGCCCCTTCTTCATATTTGAGCCTGTTTATCTCAAGTGTCCTCCAAGAATCCTTGTCCTAGTGAAGGCTGGCCCCTGATGCTGTGGCAAGGAGGAAGGGAATAGCAAACAGCTAACAGTATTAAAAAACATGTGACCTTGAGAACAGGTAGAAAGTAACCATTTCCATCTGAGGTTGCTATTGTTGATCTCACGTTATAATATACCTGTGCTGGGAATGAGAAGCCAGAAACTCATCCATGCAGAGGACATTCTGCCTTGGACTCTCTGTCAGGCACCCCAGCATGACTGTTTAAACAGTGCTTCCCCAGCTGCTTCTGCTGGATGTCATAAGGACCAGATTTGATGTTTTGCTATCTATCTGCCACTTTATATTTATTCTTTTACTTAAAGTCCTCACCCAAGGGAGCACTGCTCTGTCTGGGATTCTCAGTCTCACACTCTAGCAGACTATCTCAATGGGACCTCCCCAGTCAATTTCTACTGATTTTGTGAGCGCACAATTTTGTTACCTATCTGCTGCTTTCCTTTTGTTCTTTCACTTTAGCTTGCTGCATGCTTAATAAGCTTCCCTATTTGAAACTGAAACTATGGCTCTTTTAGTCATTCTCTGGACAGGACAATCACTAAATTAATGATGCCTTTGTCACAATGTCTCCTAAATTAATCTAAGTGATTGTTAAGCTATTTAGAAAATGAGGCCATAGGGCAACCATAAAAGGACAAAGCCAAACAAACTCCTGGGCCCTTAGCCTGTTACACAACAAAAGTCGAGGATGGGCTTCTCTTTTCAACAGTTTTGTCATGAAATGGCAGATTATGGGACAAGGCAGATATTTACAGACCAGAAGCTCTTCTATGACTAGACCACCTACAATCGCTGTGATTTTACATAGCTACTTGAATGACCACTAGTAAATTCTGAATCTCTCAAAATGAAGAATAAATAAGGGGACAGAATTCTTACCAAATAAAAGCTTAAATAGAGATACCTTGGTCACTTATTCTGTGTTGACTTTAAAATCACTAATTTTAGAAGATACCCAGTTGGACAGTATATCATTAGTTTTCTACGAGATTTTCTATAGATAACATCTCTGATATGTGGATTATAATTAAGTTGCCTAGGTTATTTTGCAAGACCTTGAAGGCTACTTTGGTAAAACACTGACTCTGGCCCTGCAGCTATCTAATGTAACTTGAAAAACAATGACAAGCTTTGCTACCTCTGCTTTACTATTTTGTTTCACACCTCTCTACTTTAATCTTTGGTCAGTCTATTCAGTGCTGAATGTAGATATGGAGATCACTTGAGAAATGTGGTGTTCAAAACTATAATTCAAGGTTAAATGAATCTAGATTTATCTAGTCTCTCTCCCCCAGTTCTTGTGACTAGAAACATCAGACTGTAAAGGAAGGAAAGAGGGAGTACCCGAGTTCCAGGAAGTTCTCCATGTATTCCCAGAAAAGAAGTATGTCCTTCCCTTTGTTGGCTTTTCTCTCCATTACTTTAATAATCACACCTTTCCTATTTTAATTTCCTTCAAAAGCAGTCTCTACACTAACCTAGAGGCAGTACTACAGACACTCCGGTGTTGCCTTCCTTTTTCTCTGCAGTAGAAGCCCTTAACAAACACCTTATCTGGGGATTTTCTTCTGGCCTTTGTATATATTACTACCTCTACGTTCTAGGCCTGGGTTCTGAAGTCCCCCTGAACTATCTCAACTACCTCTTCCCTTCTACCCACTTTTCATGTCACTCTACAGTGTTGATTCATTGGCTTTTATATGTTTGGAAGATCTACGCACAGTTTTGAGTTTTTCAAAAGTGCATGCACAGGTGTACACAGACTGCAATGGAACAATCAGGCTCTTATAGACATTCCCATGCATACCTTTACCTACCTTTAATGTAAAATTTTTCCAGAGAAGAACTGCTAATTGGTTGACTGTCAACCAATTCATCCTTCTTCAAAAAATGTGTGCTCAACTCTAGGGATAAAAGGTGGTTTTCTTCCTTTTTCTTTTCTTTCTTTCTTTTACAATGGTAAGTTACCTAAAATGTGAGCAACAAATAATGGGATTATTTCTTTTTACTACTTTTCTCTTTAATCAGTCTCAAATTAGATAAGGTTACATATCTGAAATGAAGCAAATTGTATTGGTCCTAACTTTTTCTATTAGTATTCTTAATATAAAATAAAGATTCTTAATAGTTAATATAGAAACTGTAAAGTAGAAAAATGTAAGTAAGATGTGGTTCCATTTTTTCCAGGTAAAAATGATATAATAATAACAGGATCTGATTTTTAAAAAAATTCTGTTCTTAATATATTAATCATAATAAATAAATCATCACTATCACAGCAACAAATAAAAAAAGCAAATCTGTGGAAAGTATCAATCAGTATGTTTTCATATGCTCAGAGTATAACACTCCATTCCAAGTGTTGATGTGTAAACATATTTAAATTCCACTATAGTATTACTGCACATTTACTATACATCATCATATTCTATGCTAGCCATTGAGTATAAAGTCAGACTCCATTTAAGCTATCATGGTATTAGTTTTAAGGAATACTAGTTTGAAAAATCACTCTATGGTGGACCTTCTAGCATGGCTGTATGAGAAGTTCAGAATCTATTTCTAACAACAAAATTGCTATTAAATTGCTGAACATTAAAAACACAACAATTACTAGGTGTGGTGGCACACACTTTCAATACCAGCTCTCAAGAGTAAGGACAGATAGGTCTACATTATCTGTTCTAGGCCAATGATGGCTATACAGTAAGACCCTGTCTAAAGAAAATAAAAATAAAAACACAACCATTAAAAGCCTCTGACAATTGACTTAGAAAATAAAGAAACAGTTATTCAAATAATCTACTAAATCTTGGAAAGAATACTGAGTTGGAGCATTTGAACCATCTCTCACACATTCTCCCTCCTGGCCCTTCATCTTCTTTCCCCATCTGACGCCATGTTAGTTCTAGTCTGGGAACATCTGATTGAGATGAGAGCCTCTCCAAAACTCTAATATAATATTATGATTGTACCCCATAATAGGAAGAGTACTGAAGATGTCCCATTTAGGCTGAGGACCTAGTTTTTCCTCTCACTACTTTGATTCATTATGCATCTCTCCACTGACTAATACACAATATAAAAAGAAGCTCCTCTAAAGCTGAGAGTAGCCCAGGTCTATGAATATAAACATAAATTTAGAAGGCAATTTGACAGCAGGACCATTTAGCAGGTTCTATGCTAGGACTTATAACTTCCTCAGCCATGGGCTTTTGACTAGGTTTATAGTATCAGGCATAAAATTCCACCCCATGGAGCATGCCTCAAATCAAATCAGAAAGAGGTTATTAACCCCTAACAGTGTTCCATTATTGCACCAGAGGGCACATTTTTGCCTGGCAGGTTGGTATTGTAACACACAGGGTTTAGTGGTGAGTAAGATCATAGAATTTTTTCTTCTCCAAAGTCTGCATAGCACCTTCCAGTAATGTGAAAACCAGCTGGTAGGGAGGAAGTTCTGGTCAATTTGATATTAATTTTTGTGTGTTCTGCACCCAAAATGTGTGGTGTCTCAGGTGAACCCACCTTTAATAGGGTTTTACCATGTAGTTAGAGTGAGCAATCACAAGCAATGGTAATAGCTTCCTGACAAAGAAAACACTGAAAAAAGGGAAGTGGAAAGACTTTAAGAGCCAGAGGTTGGGAAGAGAAGCTGCGAAATACTACCTTCTATACATGACATAGTTAGCCCATGCATGAATTCACAGCAGCTGTGGTTACCTGCACATGATCAAGCCAGCCAAACTTTTGGCAGACTGGGCAGGTGCTCTTAGAACCTACCTTTTACAAAGGAGCTATTGACAATTAATAGCTTCTGGGGGTGTGCTGTAGAACCATCTTTGTATACTATAAATATGTATTGCTCTCATTGTTAATAAAACACTGATTGGCCAGTGGCTAGGCAAGATTTTCAGGGCAGAGAGAATGCTGGGAAGAAGAAGGGTAGAGTCAGAGGAGTTGCCAGACAGAGAGAAAGGAAGCAGTACATGCAGGAGAGGTAAAAGCCATGAGCCTCGGTACAGCACAAGATGAACAGAAATGTGTTAATTTAAGTTATAAGAGCTAGTTAGTAATAAGCCTGAGCTATCAGCTGAGTATTTATAATTAATTAACTCTTCATGGTTATTTGGGAAGTGGCTAGCAGAACAGAGCTGATCATGGTCCTGACGAAAAACCCCACCTACAGGGGTGGTGTGGAGGAATCTTTCTTTTTTGAGAATGTGGCCACTGGTAGTTTATCATGCTTTGGTGGATGGCTTTACATCCATAAATATATGAGCAGCACTAACTTGACTTAGTGGAGTTATCTTGGGAGTACAGTAGTAGATGGAAGAGATAATGGGTGCAGGGGGGGCAAATGTGATATTTCATTGCATACATGTATAAAATTCTCAAGAATAGGGTCTGGGGAGATGGCTCAGAGGTTAAGAGCACTGGCTGCTCTTTCAGAGGTTCTGAGTTCAATTCCCAGCAACCACATGGTGGCTCACAACCATATATAAGAGATCTGGTGCCCTCTTCTAGTAGGCAGGTATATATGCAAGCAGAACACTATATACATAATAAATCTTTAAAAAAATTCTCAAGAATAAAAACTAATTATTAAAAAAATAAATAAGAGGCTTGGAGATTCTCTTTTTACCCAGGCCCCATTCATAAGTAGGAAGCCTCTCTGAGGATCTATAGGCTGAAAAACCACACACACACTTGATTATAGGAAACATATCAATCCCAAAAGAAACTTCCAGCCTCTAACAGTCTGAAAAATTGACTGTTGTTGTAGCCACTCAGCTTGTGCTATTTTGTTACAATGGACCTGTAAATACAAGGACATGGATACTAGACTTTAGAAATGGCTTCTTAATGGTCTCAAATAGATTCAAAGAGCTAAAGAAAACAACACAATGGCATTTCAACAAATTAAAGTATCAACAAGCATATACACATTAAAGACTTAAATCAAGGATGGGGCAGTGGAATATTTGAATAGGCAAAAGAACCCATAAGCTTGAAATTAGGTCAAACTAAACTATCCAGTTTGAAAGCAAGAAAAAGTTGACAATAGACTAAAAGAAAAGGAAAGAAAAAAATGATAAATGGCCAACAGAAACATTAAAAGAATCTTTATAAGAGTTCTGGAAAAGGGAGTACATTTATACCACCCAATAAAGCAGAAGAACATCAGAAAAGCTACATTAGAAAGAATAAGAAAATGGTTCATTCTGACTATGTCATCCCTTTATCAAGTAGCATATGGCAGCACTGAGAAGGATATCCTTGGCCTCTGACTTCTCCTGTAAAAGAGATGCTGAGGGTGATACCCAACTTCTCTAGTATTTAGGGTACTAACTTGGTTCATCTGGAACATTGACAGAATCATCACAACTAGACCACTTACTGAAAGCTGGAACAAATTAAGGGTGTGGTGGCTCTCAGTGACTAGTATCTTGTTCCTGACAGGGGCTTTACCTTATCATGGAGATGAGGCACTTAGCCCATCTGATTATTAGCACCAGCCAACAGGCTTGATTATGGAGGATAGGCTAACCATCCACATTCAATGAGTGCTTCATTGCTGGGAGCACCATATAATACCTGCCCAGGTCTATTGGAACCTGTATATAGTTTTCTGAAGAGTTGTTCCATTCCCAGTTCTGAGCATGTTATATCACAGCTGACTTTACTATGACCCACTAGAGTGGTCTTATGTCCATCTCACGTATAGAAACTAATGAATGTCAAACACATACCAAACCTAGAGCTGCTGGCTAATCTTCCCTATCTAACAGAACTACATCCTAGACAGCAGAGCTATCCAACAAATTATTGCAAACTTAGTTATGGAGACATATGCAAGAACTGCTAGATGCTGATTATGCATGAAGAAGCAAGACAGTGACTGTATAACTGTGTTTACCTGGAATCAAAATCAATATTCTCTACTAATGTGACATGTCTCTACTAAGACAGACAAGTCTTTCATTGTGAAAGACACAGTATCAATGTTGTAAAGTCAGTAAACCTGACAGGAACACAGTATGTCAGGAACCAATAGAAGCATGAATCTAAGTGGGGATATATAGATATATATTCTGTGCACTAAATTATATTATATTTGAATTTTTTTTTTTTTTTGGTTTTTCGAGACAGGGTTTCTCTGTGTAGCTTTATGCCTTTCCTGGAACTCGCTTTGTAGACCAGGCTGGCCTCGAACTCACAGAGATCCGCCTGCCTCTGCCTCCCGAGTGCTGGGATTAAAGGCATGTGCCACCACTGCATGGCTATATTTGAATTTTTAACAACAAAATGTCAGAACATAAAACATAACATAAAATCAACAAATTTAAAATCTGATGAACCCTAATAAAACTAAAAAGGGAAAGGAAAAGGGTATGAAAAACAAAAAGAGGGGACATCCCTTTAGATCTATAGAAACTTTAAAGAAAGAAAAACAAAAAGTATATCAAATTTAAAGGTCATTAAAAGATAATTCCAGGGGCTGGAGAGATGACCTAGTGGTTAAGAGCACTGATTGTTCTTCCAGAGGACCCGGATTCAGTTCCCAGCACCTACATGGCAGCTCACGACTGTTTGTAACTCCAGTTCCAGGGAACCAACACCCTTACACAGGCAAAACACCAATGTACAATAAAAAATAAATAAAAAAAGGATAATTCCAGTTGCTCAGAAAGATGCCGAGTACCAGAAATTCTAAAATACTGCAATGGAATCACAAATTACAATTTCTTATGAGCATTTAGAAACACAGTTTTTCTTTATTTACCAAAAGTAGTGAGATGAATTCTATAATAATATATTTATCCAAATGAAATACAAATACACTTGCAGTAATAAAAATAGAAACAAATATATAGGCTATCCATATTGATATTAAATAATATCATAATAATAATTTGTAATATATAAATAAGTCTAAAATCCCCAAAGTCAGTTAGTAATAATTGAAATTACAGCATATAATTATAAAGAAATGTCACAAAGTAATGCAAATGATGAACTGCAACTACCCACTATAACTATGTAGAAATAAATCTCAACATAATATTGATGGATAATGAAAGTTATAGACATTAGCTCTAATTCATCTAAAGTTCAAGAGGCAAAACTCCAATCTATGCTGATTAAGACTAAATGAAATATACCAAAAAGGGGAGAATAATTATTTCAAATAGCAGAATATCTGCAAATTAAGACTAAACTGGAGCCTAGTAAGTGGTTCCAACTTCCTGAAAATGTCTTATTTCATACTTTAATGGGTAGTAAACAATTTCCTGCTTTGCTATTATTTTTAATTTAATTTTTGAGACCTTCATATGTAAGTACTATATTTATATCATTCTCACCTAGATCCCTCCCCTCCAACTTCTCCAGTGCTCCCCCATTCCCTCTCAAATTCATGACCTCTTCTTATTTAATTCTTATTGTTAGGTCCCAAACCCCTGTTCTTCCCAAAATGGCAGCACTGGTGACTTTGCCTTAATAGCAATAAAAGGATTGCTATTGGGTAAACCAGGAGATCAGAAAAGCAGATCTCATAAGGTGGAGGTCTTAATCCTTCAGGAACCTCCCTTAACCTTCTCCCAAAAACCAACTCCCTTAGACAAGGGCACCCACTTCCAGGGCAATATGGATAGCCTATCACAAGGATTCCCACCCTGCTGCCTGTCATATAAAATCTGCTTGCTTTTCTGCCAGTCTTGCTCCTCTCTGTCTTGAGAGATGGCTTTGGCAACTTGATCCCCAATAAACCTTTCTTTCTACCCATAGAGTAGTTTCTCTGCATGTTGCTTATAGTTATGTTTATATATAACCTACTGAGTCCATTTAGTATTGCTCATATGTACATGCACTCATAGCCAATCACTTAGAATTACTTAAATCATCAGGATGTTTGTCCCAGGAAGAAACAGATTCTCTATCTCTCTCAGCAGCCACTGATTGGATTGCTTGTAGCTCTTCATCTAGTGGTGAAGTCTTGTAAAACAGCTCTCACTTATCTTGGCATGCCAATTGGTGTTGTGCAGTTGTTTGGCCAACCATATCATTCATGTTTCCTGTGTGCAGCTTTCCTGTCATGTCAAGAAGATATTATCTAGGTGCAGGGATCCTGATCCTCTGACTTTTATAATCTTTCTGCCTTTTCTCCAATGATTTTCCCCAAAGACCAGCTCATCAGGAGAAAATTCATGCCTGATACTGCAAACCTGGCCAACTTCCTGTGGCTGGAGTGAACAGACACCTTGAAGGAGAATCTATTTCTACCATTTTTCTAAGTCAATATAATTTCTAACTAATCTAACTACTCTTACTCACAGATAAGTGTAGTTCTCACATCTCATCAAAGAAGCTTATTTTGGTAACGCATGGGTGAGAAGCCAGCCCAATCTATTTTTGTAATTAGGAGCTATTTTGATATTCTAGTCCACTTAAGTTTCTGTTTACTTGGAATTGGGCTATGCCCCAATCCATAGCCACAAAATGGGGCTTATAACAGATGTTACCAGAAGATTTCTGCCTCAACTGCCTGGTCTCACTTCTGTAACACGCTTGCAAAATCCCCCTATAATAAGAGCTTGAGAAACTGGCTCAGGGCTGTTCTAAACCCTGCATTGGGAGAAATAGCTCCTGTGTACACAATTAAGCTTGCCTTGATTTGGCCTTAATTTGTGGTCAGTAGTCGTTCTCCTTGTGTCTGTAGGTTCAATAGTGGAAAGTATTACAAGATTCATAACTAGTCAAAATAGGTGCCCCTAGGGTTCTCAAACCCAAGTGATACATCTCCAATGCTACCTTTTTAAAAAGAAAACAAACAACAAACAAAACAAAAAAACAAAAACAAAACACTGGGTATCTCTACATAGCCCTGACTGTCCTGGAAATCGATATGTAGACCAGGCTGGCCTCGAACCCAAAGATTTGCCTACCTCTGCTGGGGTTAAAGGCATGCTCTATCATGCCTGGCTAACAATACTATCATTTTAAATTATTGTGATGGATTGAAAGAAAATGATCCCTATAAGTTCATAGGGAGTGTTACTTTTAGGAGGTATGGTCTTGTTGGAGGAAGTGTGGTTTTGTTGGAGAAAGTGTGTCACTAGGGGGTGGGCTTTGAGGTCTCAGATGCTCAAGCCAGGTCTAGTGTGACAGTCATTTCCTGCTGCCTACAGATCCAGATGTAGAACTCCCAGTTACCTCTCCAGCACCATGTCTGCCTGCATGCCACCATGCTTCCCACCATGACTATAATGGACTAAACCTTTCAACTGTAAGCCAGCCACAATTAAATGCTTTTCCTTTATAAGAATTGCCATGGTCATGGTGTCTCTTCACAGTAATAAACCCTAAGATAATTATATATTATGGTCTCTATGTACTACCACTGCACAATAAATAAATGTGTTTAAAATGTGTTTTTTTTCCCATTAGGTGATAAAGAAAATAAGTGCATATACTTAATTCCCACTATTTATTGATAAAAATGTGATGGTTAATTATATTTAAGATTTTAATTACAATTCTTGAGAGATTAAAAAAAAATGCCTCTAACATGTACAAGCTGTACCCTAGCAGCCCACTTCCCTTTTCCCCCCAGACATTGAAGACTATTCTTAAAATTGACTGATATTGTAAAACTTGCTGTTCTTGTAAGATAATAGGTTATAAGGTTAACTGCTATTTCTGTTTTTTTAAAGATTTATTTATTCATTTTATGTATGTAAGTGCTCCATCTGCATGTGCGCCTTTATGCCAGAAGAGGGCATCTGATCCCACTATAGATGGTTGTGAGTCACCATGTGGTTGCTGGGATTTGAACTCAGGACCTCTGGAAGAACAGCCAGTGCTTTTAATCACTGAGCCATCAATCCAGCCCTATTTCTGTTTTTTTTTTCCTTTAAGTCTTGATTATTTATTTTGCTCAAAAAGATGACAAATATAACCACAAGACATGTTAAAATGAGACCCTGTCTACAGGTAGGCAGAATACATGTAATCTTGTGGATTTTGTCCTTATAAACCCTGGGCTGATATGCCTAAATGTTGCATCTGCGGGCACTTTCAGGTGCAGTCTTGATGTCAGTATCTACATAAAAAGCCTCCAATTTGTTAAAAATTTATTAATAGTCTGGTGAATCTCTAAATGACCCCAGACCCATAACAAAAATAATTTAATCTTGTCACTTGCAACAACATAGATTTAACTAAATGTTATGTTAGGTGAAATGTCAGGCACAGATAGATAAGCACTGTGGTTCTCTTGAATGTGGGATGTAAAAACAAACAAAAAAAGAAGTTCATTTCATGGACGCTGAGGTGGCTGCCAGAGGCAGAAGACAGGGTGGGTGAGGGTGGGTGGGATGGGTGTAGGGTAGGGAATACTGATTAGTGGGTACTGAGCTATAGTCAGATGGAAGTACTAAGTTCTGGTGTGGTATCACTCAACAGGATGACCAGAGATGACTATAAAGCACTGGATATTTCATAGAGCTAGGGGAAAAAATTTGAAACTTTGAAAAATTTCATCATAAAAAAATAAGTTAACCAGCATATTTAACCTGACCTAATCATTAGGCAATAATATATGACATCAAAACATAACACAATATTTAACGTGTATAATTTGTATGTATCGAATTAAAAGAAATCTAATAAAAAGTGTTTTTCATATGCAATTTTCTGAAGCAAAATTGGCATCTGCTTAAGACAGTGTCTAAGACACACAATAAAACTGACAAATGTTGACCAAAGGTATTTTCAAAGTGCAGAAAAAGAAAAAGTGATTAGTGAGGTCAGTTCTGGGTGGATTCATTAACTGTCACCATTCAATCAAGATCCAATCATGAGACTACAGGAGCAAAAAGTACCTATGTCACAGGAGAGTTAAAAGTTTTCTGGCTCCCGTGGAAGATGTTGAGGAGCAACTTCCTTTTACTAAAAAGTGAGAAATTATGGAGGAGCCCAATAGCTTTTGCTTTTCTAAAATAACATTTTCTCCTTTTTTCCTTTTCAAAAACGGGCCTGAACTTTGCCGTGCTCATTAAATTTCTTAAGTTGGAGCAACCTCGGGGTCTGTGCAGTCCTACCCATTCTGTTTTCCAATACACACCGGGGAACGGTGAGAGGCGGGGCAGCCTGCCTTCCGCACTCCTTATATGGGAAATGGCGGGAGTTACCAGGTCAAACTGCTCTTCTGAAACCTGAGCTGTTCCTCAGGAAGCTCCAGCCCAGCCCGGCCCTCAAATGTATTTCAAACCTCGCAGAGTTCTAGTTGACGGGCGGGGAGTTCAGGAAGTTGACCAGGAAGTTGACCGCGGAGGTCCCCGACTCTCACCACTCCGGCCTCACAACCGCCGCCGCCACAGCCCCTGCTTCCTCCTCTGAGGGGCGCGTGTCTACCGGGTCACGTGGCTAGCGGGACTGGCACTTCCTCTCAATACCTGGATCACGTGGCTACCGGAGCGGCATTTCCTCTGACCGGAAGTGTGGGGGAGGGGCGGAGCCCGAGGAGCCGAGGACTGTGCCTGTGGTGAGGGAATATTAACACTTTTTAAAAATCTTGTAGTAATGTCTCTGCCCTCATTTCTGACTGCAACAGTGTTCAGGTTTTCAGTTTTTCGTATTCTAGATAAAGATTTGTCAGTGTGTCTGTTTTCAAATTTTGTTTTCACTGATGTTTCTCTGTTGTCAATTCTTTTTTTTTTTTTTTTGGTTTTGTTGTTTGCTAGGGTATGCTTCCTCTATTTTTCTACTTCTTATAGGCATACAGTTTGAAATTATTTCTTTGTTTTAGAAATCTTCATTTATAGCTACACATTTTCCTCAGCTCGGCTGTTGCCTTTTGAGGTTTGGTATGTTGTGATCTTATTTCGTTTTCTGAAGACATTTTGTGATTTGTTTTCTTTTTTGACTCATAATTCATAGTTTTTAAATTTTCAAATACGTGTGAATTTTCCACTATTTCATCTGTTATTTATTTCTAGTTTTATTAACCATCTTGGGTAGATAAGGTTGTAAAATATCAGTATTTTTAAATTGAGTCTTGCTTTGTTTTTCCTGTTAGAGCTGTGAACCAAACCCAGGTGCTTGCTAAGCAAGTGCTTTACCATTGAACCAAATCACCAACCCACCCCTACTGTGGCTTAAGATTCAGTGAATTCTAGAGAATGTTCCAGATACACTTGAGAAGGATGTATATTCTGCTGTTATTTGTTGGAATGTTCATCATATGTATGTCTAAGTTCCTATTGGAGTGTTGTGCTGTTCATACATTGTTTCCTCATCATGGCCACCATGAAGGTGTTTTTATTGCTCAATCTATACCCTATGTATATGTGCTGTTGTAAGGCCAACACAGAAGCATAGCTTTTCCCACTCAGGAAACGGGATAGCAGTGAACGTTGCTTTAGACATTAATCATACCTTTCTGCTAACTTGCATCACGCTACATATACCAAAGGAAAAGCTACAAAGAGTGTTGATGGTCCTAGAGTTTCATAAAAATCAAATCCTTCTTTATATAAAAAGAACAGAAATGTGTCTTCTGTGTACAATTCAAACTACTTAAAATTACATTTTATTTGTTTGGGGTAAGGGCATATCACTTGAATGTGGAGATCAGAAGACAACTAGCTGGAGTCAGTTCTCTCCTTCTACTATGGGGGTCCTGGGGATCAAACTTAGGTTGTTGAGCATGACAACATGTGCCTTTACCCAATGAGCTGTCTCACTGGCTCTGGATATTATTATATAATTGAAAAGTTCCAACTAGAGACTGAAAACTGAAGAAATCATCCTGACACACAGCAGCTTCATTGACTGTCTTGCAGATCTACCAAGAGTCATCCTACTTGTCGGCTCATGAATTGCAGAGAGATGGTAAGATGTCAGAACTCCCCCTAGAGGATACCAACTTTCTAGACAAGAATCAGGAAAAAAAAACAAAAAAACAAAAAAACAAACAAAAAAAAAAACAACCCTTTGTATCGCTCCATTTATACTTTACTCTCTTATTCTTTATTACAGGGGAAGCAAGAATAGAAAGAAAAGTACATTATTTTTAAAGGAACATTTTTTTTCTGTACATGCCCTTCAATTTTTCTTTCTACCATTGAAGGAAAAGTCCATTATTTGGAATTTTGGAAATAGTAATATCAAACTTTGATATTGATTTAACTTAAACATATCAGGGAATAAGTTGGTGTGTGTGTGCATATTTTTGTGTGCATGTTTGTGGAAAATTTGATTTGTTGCATGTTTATGCTCTCCTTGTCCACAGTCAGCTGCTAAAATGAATGCATTTCTACTTGGGCAAATGTGATGGCACCATCACTGCTAGATGTTTATGCTCAAGTACTTAGACTATGGGAGAATAGGTTCTTACAAAGATGAAAGCTGCACTTTCATTTTTCTAGGAGAGAAAAAATGGCTCTAAGAAAAGTTTTTAGATTTTTTTTACATATTGGAAACAGGACATTCAGATATATCTTCAGTGAAGAGGACACATTTTTTTTTTCTTTCAGGGAAGTATTTATTACACAAATATATTTACATGAAGATATACAAGCACAAGATGTCCTTCCCATCAACCCAGCTGAAGTCCAAATCAGTATCACCAGTTGTAACTGAATCTCAAGGCACCTCTGTCTCATAATCATTTCCTGTGTTGTCTTGATTAGCAAAAGCCAGGAAGACTTGGTCCAGGGTGATTTGACTGATGGAATAATCTTCTAAATTGAATTCTTCCTTTGCTTTCTCCAAAATGCCAAACATCTTAAACAACAACAAAAGCATGCAGTTGCCATTTGCAGTCTCCCTCTAGCTCCCAGAGGAGCCTCTCCTCCTCCTTTCCCCAGTTTCTGTCAAGTATATTAAGTTAGACAGAAGAACACACAGAAGGGCAAAATCAGAACATAAAAGAAACAGATAGTTGAGAAATGGAGGAGGCAGTTTTCTGTCTCCATCCTTTTGATGGACATGAACTAATAATGGAATTTAAGGGTGGTAATCAAAGACATTTAAACTCTAGGCATTTGAAGAGGAACATAAACACCCCACAGCTTTCACAATGTCAGGCACAATTCTACTGCCTGGATCCCAAGTACTCCCTAATTGTTAGTGCTCCCCTAACATGCAGTGGTAGAAAGGGCAGTTTCTGATCACCTTTCCCCAGCTGTTGTCCTTGCTGGGAATGTAGTAATTAAGGATCCCTTGATTCTCTTGCTTCAAGTCACTACCTAAGACAGGAAAATAGGACAGGTGAGTAATCTTACAGATTTCTTTAAAAATTATCAAAATAGTGCTGTATCTGCTTAATGTTATATATCATATGAAGGTGAAGAGTTGGGTTAACACAGGAGGAGATGTGATCCCTTCCCCCCAAAACCTGCTCTTTTTTGGTATACATATATAGTAAATTGTTGTAGGGAATTGACAACAGTTGTTGATGCTTTTAAGTTCAGTAAATTGTCAACTCGTGTCCCAGTGTAAAAGTTTGAGCTTTTAAAATACTAATGTATTTATTCCTAAACATAATGCTGAGGATAGATAGAGATTTTCTGGTTGTGTGTGTATGAGGGCACAGTTTTGAGAGAGGAGGAAGAACAAGTATGATGGTTGTGATGAGAATGGCCCCCATAGGTTCATATATTTGAGTGTTTGGTCCCTAGTTTGGTGGAACTTTTTGGGAAGGATTAAGAGGTGTGGTCTTGTTGGAGGAGGTGTGTCACAAAGGTGGGTTTTGATGTTTTAAAAGATCATACCATGCCCAGATAATTCTCTCTCTCTCTGCCTCATGCTTGTGGATCAAGACGTAAAGCTTTCAGTTACTGCTTTGGAACCATGTGTGCCTACCTGCTGCCATGTTCCCTGCTGTGGTGGTCATGGACACTAATGCTTTAAAACTGTAAGCCCCTATTGAGTGCTTTCTTTTGTAAGTTGTCTTATAAAAGACAAGATCATGGTGTTTTTTCATGACAATAGAAAAGTAAGACAACAAGGTTGTCTCATGATTACACAATGTCCTTCCATGTGCAAGGAGAAATCATGTACAGAAACTACCAATCATACTACTATGATCTTGGTTTTGTTTTTTGTTTTTTGGTTTTTGTTTTTTTCAAAGATAAGACTATGAATACAATTGAGGGAAGAAGTGAGTTCATAATTAACTTATGCAAATTTATAAATTATTACAACTTTAATTAAATGTTTTAATTTAAAATGTTTTAAAGAAAATGACATATTTGAAATGTGTGTGGATTTTGTTAATATTAATCTTAATGCATGTATTATTGTATGATCATATAGAGCTCCTTTCATTGTGGCATATTTCAAATATAAAGCATAATACATTTATTTTTAAGAGTACTGAAAAAACCACCCATCTAGGTCAAGTAGTATTTACTCATTCATTATCAGGTGCAATGTCCCAGTTTTTTTTTTTTTTTTTTTTTGCTTTTTCGAGACAGGGTTTCTCTGTGTAGCTTTGCGCCTTTCCTGGAACTCACTTTGGAGACCAGGCTGGCCTCGAACTCACAGAGATCCACCTGCCTCTGCCTCCCGAGTGCTGGGATTAAAGGCGTGCGCCACCACCGCCCGGCCAGTTTTTACACCCCATACAAATAAGCAATATCTCCAAAACTCTTGAAGACATTTCCATTTTTTCAGTTCATCTACTTACTTATTTAAATTAATATAACAATAATAATGAAGTACATATGGATGCAGAAGGGCTAAATTGAGTTAAGAATATGGTATCTTTTGGTGCTAGAGAGATGGCTTAATGGTTAGAAGCAGTTGGTTTTGCAGAGGATGAAGGTTGAGTTCCCAGGGCTGACATGACAGCCAACAATCATCCATAACTCTAGTTCCAAGGATCTGACACCCTCTTCTGACCTCTGTGAGCACCAGGCACATGTCTGGTACACAGACATACATGCAAATAAAATAGTCACACATATGTAATTAAATAAATCTAAAAATGTATCTCAAATACCTATCTTTTTATGTTTATAATAGATTTTTAGAGTATACTATATTAACTATAGTCATCACACTGTATAATTTATCTCCTTTTGTTGTGGTTTTGAATAAGAATGTCCCCCCATAGGCTCATATATTTGAATGTGTAGTCATCAGGGAGTGGAACTATTTGAAAAGGATTAGGAGGTGTAGCCTTGTTGGAGGAAGTATGTCACTGGGGCTGAGCTTTGAGGTTTCAAAAGCCCACCCCAGGACCAGTGTCTCTCTCTCTCAGCCTATGGATTAGGATGTAGCTCTTAGTTACTTCTTCAGCACCACAATTACCTGCTGCCATGCTCCTTGCCATGATGATAATGAACTAAACCTCTGAAACTGTAAGCAAGCCTCCAATTAAATGCTTTATTTTATAAGAGTTGCCTTGGTCATGGTGTCTCTTCACAGGAGTAGAACAGTGACTATAACACCTCAGTATTCTTTGTTCAAAATCTCCCCAACCTCACCCCACCATACACCCACTAAGTACCAATCAACTCTACTTCCATGCAACTTCCTTAGATCCAGTATCTAAATGTTGATCACTTAGTGAGATCATATGGCATTTGTTTTTTTATGCATGGCTCTTTTCATTGAATATAATGCCATCTAGCTTCATCCATGTTACCGCAAATGACAAGATTTCCTTCTTTTTTAGGGGTAGTTTCCCTACTGTTATGTGCATGCTAGCTCCCATATGTGTATCATATGTATCCGTCATTCCACAACAAATCCTTAAATTGTTTTCTTTTTTGACTGTTGTGAGTAATGCTATAGTAAACATGGGAGTGCATGTATCACTTTGACATTTTTTTTTACTTGTTTTGGATATATAATCAGCAGTCGGTTGCTACATCATAAGCTAGTGCTATTTTTATTTTTATTAAAGGAATTTCCATTTTTAAAAAATACTGGCTATACTAATTTATACCCCCACCAACTTTTTACTGATTTCTAAAAAAGGAAAGTTGTTGACTTTTGTCTTAGTCACTGTTCTGTTGCTGTAAAGACACACTATGACCAAAGCAACTCTTATAAAGGAAAGCATTTAATTGGGGGCTCCCAGTTCCAGAGGGCAGTAAAGTCTATGATCATTATGGATGGAAGCATACAGGTATGGTGCTGTATCAGTCACTGAGAGCTTTACATCCTGATCTGCAGGCAGCCAGCAGAGAGAAAGCTAACTGAGAATAGTATGGCCTTTTTGAAACCTCAAAGCCCACCCCTAGTGACACACCTCCTCCAACAAGGCAGCACCTCCTAATCCTTCCCAAACAGTTCCACCAACTGGGAACCAAGCATTCATTCTCATTTAAACCACCACACAGCTTCATACTATAGAACTTGATGTCAGCTGTGGGCTTGTGGCATATGATATTATAAGTATTGAGGAGAATTCCTATTGTATCTAATCTGTTGAAAAATTTTAAAATCACAAAATGTTGGATTTTGTCTAAAGGTTTTTCTGTTTCCATTAAGATAAGTGAATACATTTGTTGTTTACTCAGCTAATTTGATATTACATTTACAGGTTTGTATATGTTAAGTGATACATCAGCCATTTGGTGATGGTGAATGATCATTTTTGTGTGCTCTTGAATGAAGTTGGCTAGTATTTTGTTAAGGATTTCTTTGCTATGCTCATTAGGGACACTGGCCTGTAATTTTTTTTCAAGTGTCTGTGACTAGTTTTGGCATCAAACTTGAAAGTATTCCCTGTCCTGCAGCTTGTTGGAAAGAAGAAGGTCCTGCTCTTTGTTCTTTGAATAGTAATGAAATGAGAAGCATCCAAACTCAGCTTCTCGTCCCCATGACAGGCATATCATGCATTGAGCCATCCCAGGTCAGAGACAGATCAGCCAGTCCAGGTTCAGGGAGAGATCTTGCCTTAAAGCATAAGGTGGACAGTGATAGAGGAAAATGTCCAACCTCAACTTTGCCCTCCACACATTCATGCACAGGTGGTACATACCTGTACACATATATATGCACATATACATACCATGTATAGGAACACATACCACAGGTTTGTTTAGTAAGATTACAAGTACATTCTTTTTTCTTTTGATGTAAAATTTTTGTTATGTGAAGATATTACAATTCAGTGTTTTTCCAACATAATGTTTTTATTATTAGGGAATTGTACATCATGTACCCCTATTAGTACTTACTTCCCAGTCTTCCCAGGGTTGAACCCCTCCCTTGTGACCTCCCCTTGAAAAAAAAGAAGAGGAAGAAAAGAAAAAAAAAGTTCAATTTATGTTGCTCATATACTCACTGGTATGGAGCACAGTCAATTCTTTATGGATACATACATCTGTATGTCTCATGAGGAAATCATAGTCACTGAGGCCAATGCTAAAGTGATTATTTGGTTTTCCTCACATCTGTTCTCAATGTCTGCTCTACCACTGATTGTTAACATATATTTTCAAAGTTGCCTTCTTACAGTATAACAAATAATATTTTGCATTGCCCAAAAGATGAAATTGCAACTCAGCAGCCTGAGACACACCATGCACTCCTATAAGAGTTTGCTAAAAATTGTTCTTGCATCAGTGCTTTATGGTTAGGAAAGAGGCTGAGAAAGAGAAAATACTTGCTAGTGCTTGCACTGTTCTCTGTGGGCGGAGAGGTGCTTACTGAGTTGTCACTCAAAAGCAGAAGGATTTTTGTCAGGAGAGACACACCTGCTAGAGCTTGCCTGCATTTCACAACCGTATACTGGCACTGATAGCTGAACGCCAGAATAAGATGCTTAATGTGAAGGGGAGCATCCCTTAAATGCTTTGTGTAGATAATGTGTGAAAACAAATGAGAATTGGGTTAAAATATGACTTTAGAGGTGTAATTTATCTGGATAGGACAAATTAGGAAGAGGTCCTAGAAGGCGATGTCAGAGTTTGGTGCCAGCCTCTGTTGTCTGGGAGACTTCTTAGTGTAACCTGGCAACAGAGGTTTGTGGTGACAAAGGAAGTATGGAGGATCACTGAACATCAGTAATACATGGAGACGAGGTTTCAAACATAAACATGCATGGTGAGAACAGACCACGGAAGTTAACACATCTGTAACACCATTGGAACAATTAAACTTACCTGGAAATGTTAATCTGATGAAACTTTTAAAGTCCTTTACTGTTTCCTCAGACTTGACCTTGGCCTTCAGAATATAAACATCACCAAACTTGTTCTTGAGGTACTGAGGGCTCCCCAGGCATGTGAGCTTTCCTTTTACCATTATGGATAGCCTTGTACAGAGAGCTTCACATTCTTCCATGCTTGCAAAACAAGGGGGCAAAACAACATGAGACTAAGACAGACATTCATTGAAAGCAACTGTACACTGTACATCCAAATATTGCGTGCACGTGTGTGTGTGTGTGTGTGTGTGTGTGTGTGTGTGTGTGTGTGTGTGTGTGTGTACAGTGCCCATGAAGGCCAGAAGAGGGCATTGGATTCTTGGTACTAGAGTTACAGATGGTGATGAACTGCCATGTGGATGCTGGGAATTGAACCTGGGTCCTCTGGAAGAGCAGCTTAACTGCTTTCAACTACTGAGTCATCTCTCCAGCCCCCACACCCAGTTGTTTTTCTTTCTTTCTTTCTTTCTTTCTTTCTTTCTTTCTTTCTTTCTTTCTTTCTTTCTTTCTTTCTTTCTTTCTTTCTTTCTTTCTCTCTCTCTCTCTCTCTCTCTCTCTCTCTCTCTCTCTCTCCCTCTCCCTCCCTCCCTCCCTCCCTCCCTCTTTCTTTCTCTCTCTCTCTCTCTCTCTCTCTCTCTCTCTCTCTCTTTCTTTCTTTCTTTCTTTCTTTCTTTCTTTCTTTCTTTTTTTGTATGTGGGTTCTGGGGATTCAGCTCAGGGCCTCATACTTGAATAGCAAGCACTTTACTAATTGAGATATCTCCCCAAGCCCTGAGAAGTGTGTATTTTTAAAGGATAAATAACAGAACACTGAATCCTCAAATGTAATATATCTCCAACTTTCTGTTCTCTATCTGTTCTTCATTTTTAAAAATACACTGAAGATTCTTTGCTATCCCACTTATTAGGATTAACACAAATCTTAATTCCTAACAATAAACTCATCACTCAATCAAATATACTGTTCAATAGTCCTGGACCCCAAATAATTGGCCTGTATAGCTACTGTATTTCTTGCCTACCCTTAGCCAAGCCTTCCAAAGAGCCATACCTGTGGGATGTTATAATGATGGCCTTTCCACTTTCTTGAGTCTTTATTACTGTGTCCCAGAGAAGGCGTCTAGCTTTTGGGTCCATGCCAGTTGATGGTTCATCCAATAAGATAACTGAAGGCTTTCCCATTGTGGCAATAGCAGTGCTCAGCCTACGTTTATTTCCTCCACTTCAGATCAATGAAGGGGGGAAAATGGAAGAAGTGAAACTCTATCTACAGTTATATCCAGGAAAGACTTAGCACAGACACTCCTAGTACTGACAGTTCCAACAAAACACAAATGTAGACATCCTCATGCAGATTCAGTATGGCTTTAACAAAGCATCAGGCCCAAGTACATACACCAAGTGCATCCACATATATAATGTAGAAGGTGTGGTTTGGGCTCCATTTGTTTACTTGTTATTAGGATGTATAATCCCCACCCCAGTTTGAAGGCCTACATTTCTCTCTGTTGCAAGACAGAATTATAGGAACAGTAGGGTGTGGTGGTATTGTGTTCCCCAAAATATTGTGTACCCTAATAAACTTATCTGGGGTCAGAGAACAGAAAAGCCACTAGATACTTAGGCTAGAAAATGTTGGCACTCATGCCTTCAATCCTAGCATTCCAGAGGCAGAAATCCATCTGGGATCTCTGTGAGTTCAAGGTCACATTGGATACAGCCAAGCATGGTGACTCACGCCTTTAATCCCAGAAAGCCAGCCTTTAATCCCAGGGAGTGATGGCAGATAGCAGAAAGGTATATAAGGTATGAAGACCAGGAACTAGAAGCATTTGGCTGGTTAAGCTCTCAGGCTTTCAAGCAGCAGTTCAGCTGAGATTCATTCTGGATAAGGACACAGAGGTTTCCAGTCTGAGGAAATAAGACCAGCTGAGGAACTGGCAAGGTGAGGTGGCTGTGGCCTGTTCTGTCTCTCTGATCTTCCAGCATTCACCCCAATACCTGGCTCAGGTTTGATTTTATTAATAAGACTCTTTGAGATTCCTGCTACAGTAGGGAGAAGAAAACACACCCTATTCAGGTTTCAGAAGCCGTATTTCAAATAGAATCAGGATATGAAATGTGGAACTGTTACTGGCATCTGATACCCAACAGAATAAGATGTTATTCAACGTAGCATTAACTGACAACTTGACATAGCCTCAAATCACCTGAAGTCTCAATCAAGTAATTAACTTCCCTTATCAGGTGGGTTTGTGATTATATCTGTGAGGAACTGATTCAAGAGGGCTCATCTAGGTAGGTGGTCCTGAGCTAGATAAGAAAGTTCACTAAATGTGAGCCTATCAGCAAGCTAGCTAGCAAGCAGCATCCTCTGTACATTCTATCTGTACAATATTGGTTATGAGTGAATTCCCAGGTTGGAGATAATGGTGCATAGAACAGTAAGCAATCCTGACCAGGTCTGGGCCTTGACTTCCTTTGATGATGGACTGTGACCTGGAAGTGAAAGCCAGATGAACCCTTTTCTCCCCGAAGTTGCTTTTGGTCAGAGTGTTTTTATCACAGCAACAGGATGAAGCTAGGACATATGGTAACACAATCAGATAATTGTGTGGCAGAGAAGCTTGGGTGGAGCTTTGGGCACTTGTGTCAAACACCAGGAACAAAGGGTTCTGTTGGCGAGGATCATTTTAAGCTATGTTACTTTTGCTTATGTGTATTAGTTTAACTCGGTGAAGCTGTGTTACTTTGCCTGTCTAAAACACCTGATGTTCTAATAAAGAACTGAACGGGGGGCTGGAGAGATGGCTCAGAGGTTAAGAGCACTGACTGCTCTTCCAAAGGTCCTGAGTTCAATTCCCAGCAACCACATGGTGGCTCACAACCATCTGTAATGAGATTTGGTGCCCTCTTCTGGCCTGCAGTTATACACGCTGTATACATAATAAATAAATAAATCTTTATATATTAAAAAAAAAAAAGAACTGAACGGCCAATAGCAAGGCAGGAGAGAGAGATAGGTGGGGCTGGCAGGCAGAGAGAATATATAGAAGGAGAAATCTGGGAGGAGGAAAAGAAGAAGTAGCCAGAGAACAAGGATGACTTCTGGGGCCAGCCACCCAGCTACATGGAGTAAGAGTAAGATTTATAGAAGTAAGAGAACAGGAAAAGCCCAGAGGCAAAAGACAAATGGGCTAATTTAAAGTTAAGGAAAGCTGGCAAGAAATAAGCCAAGCTAAGGCCAGGCATTCATAATTAAGAATAAGCCTCCATGTGTGATTTGTTTGGAAGCTGGGTGGTGGGCCCCCAAAAAGAGCCAAAACCCCCCAACATCAGGGTACTTAAATATTATGTGCATCAATGACAACAGTAGTCAAGAAGCTATGGCATAATGACTCACCTGTAGGTGCTGATAAGATAGTTGGAATGGGGCTCCAGATCCAAGGAGTTCAAGTACTTGTTCACATAGGGCTGAATCTGATGCTCAGAGACTCCCCATATTCTTGCATACATGATCATTATTTCCCGACCAGTCATGTATTCCAGCAGAGCATCAAATTGAGGACAATAGCCAATTTTTGACCTTACCTAATTACAATAATTGCTGTAAGTGAAAAACTCAAACCGTCTGGCACCTCGTGGACATTCATAGACAAGGCAGGAGGCCTGGGGTTCTCCAGACCATGTTTCTAAGTGTCCTACCAAGAATTTTTCTTTTTTGAAGGGCTACAAAATCATAACTGGTGACTCTATTGTAGTCTAATGGAGTGACTGGTTCTCATATTCAGTTCTAATGGTCATGGGGATTAAGAAGTCAGAAACCAAGTCCCAGGTCTCGTTCAGTTTGAAGGAGTGTTAAGATGTATGTCTTCCTCTTAATCAGGGGCTCCAAGGAGCATGGCCAGCATGGATCCTTTCTTTACTGTTCAACCTGCACTGCCCTGTACATGCCTGTCCCTTAGTGAGGCTGAACAAAAGCAAAGATAACCCTCAGCTTTGCAAATAGGTGCTCAAAAGTTATGGGTGCTTTAGAACTTAAATTTGTTTCCAGTAGGTGCACACAGCCTAGTTAGCTAGAGAAAAAGACTGTGCACTTAAATAATTAATATCGATCCTAGATTATTCATGCTTGTAGAGTTGGCATGGTGCCAACCCTTCCTCTCTGGCTAAAACGGCTCTTAATAATGTATTTTCCACTCACACCTTTATTTTTTTCTTTTGACCTCTCTTTAGGATCCATATACCAAAGGTATAATAAAAAATACAATTAGCACAAGTAAAATTAGAAAATTATTACCTATTACAGAAAATAATTCAGACATTATCAGAAAACACCCATGATGACCCTCAGCTTCTATCTCAGGCTGATTCTAAGCACAGAGATGGTTAAAAAAAAACAACAAAACACAACTCCCCAGAAACAATAAACAGTATCAAACAGAGAACGGGGAAGACTATAATTGCTAGAGTTACCACACTGTCAGTCCAGTTTTTAGCAAAATTGACAAGCATACAATGAAATGGACAATGCAGTCCATTGATGGGAGCAGGAATCAGAAACTCTGCCAACCTGGAAGAACTTTTGATGGCAAATCTACTTGGCAAAGACTTTGAAATAGCCATCTTTGATGCTAAAGTAACTAAAGGAACTTGTGGGGAAAGTCAAGAAAATGGCATATAACCCCCAAAGGAAACATCAAAGGCATGCATTACTATAAGAGCAGGGTGTGGGAACTCCAAAGGTGTAGAAGTTAAAGATCTCATTAGTCAATGAATGGATTATGAAATAAACCATAAAAGAATTTAGAAATTATTTAGAGATTAGTGAAAAATGAAAATACAACATATCTCAGTTTATCAGACTTAGTAAAATCAGAGGGTGGATGCTGTGGGATGTTCTGTATGTCCTGTGGGAGCCCATTCTCAGGTTCCTTGTGGTGTTACCCAGCAGGTCCGTATAGAGGATGATTAGGACCATGGGCCTGAGTGCAGGTGTCTGAGATGGTCTGCACTTGGCTGTGCTGGGGGATGGTCTGTATGTCAAGTTGCTCTGATTGGTTAATAAATAAAACCTGATCGGCCGTGGCTAGGCAGGATAAAAAGACAGAAAGGCAGAAGGAGACGCTGCAGCCGCCGCAATGACCAGAGAGGCTGCAGCCGCCGCCATGACCAGAGAGGCTGCAGCCGCTGCCATGACCAGCAGCATGTGAAGACGCCAGTAAGCCACCAGCCACATGGCAAGGTATAGATGTATGGAAATGGATCAATTTAAGATAAAAGCACAGTTAGCAAGATAAGGACAGTTGGCAAGAGGCCTGCCACGGCCATACAGTTTGCAAGCAATATAAGTGTCTGTGTTTATTTGGTTGGGTCTGAGCGGCTGTGGGACTGGCGGGTGACAGAGATTTGTCCTGACTGTGGGCAAGGCGAAAAAATTCAAGCTACATTTGGCGCCCGAACTTGGGGCTAAAGAAAAAAAGGGCTAAAGAAAAAAAGGGAAGAAAAAAAAAAAAAAGAGGGACTAAAGAAAAAGGACAAATGAACAGGGATAAAGGCCGGTGTTATGAAAAAAAAAAAAATACTAAAGACAAAGTCCCTTAACCAAGAGGCGCTCCAATAAAGTGTGATCTGAGAAGAATCCTCGCATGGTGGTAAAGAGGATTCAGAACTCAACACACGGAGCGGTGACGTCGGTAAGTTCTCCAGGAACGGTGACGTCGGTAAACGCCCCACAGTTCCTAATTCTCTCTCTCAAATGAGCGGCAGCCGCCGGTTTGAGTTACTGGCGGGTTCCTGGTGTGTGTGCTTAACCTGCAGTAAGGCGGAAATGAGGCCTCTGCAAATGGAACATTAAGCTGCGTGGTGGATTTAGCCTTTGCTAGTAAAAAAAATAAATAAATAAAAGAGGTTTCTGGGCTACACGCTGCTTGGATAAAAGTGTAGACCCACTATTTCTGAGACTTGATAAGCCATGTAAAGATGGATATCACACAGAGAGTTTGGATTATATTGTCTTTGGGATTTTTAACTGCAGAAAAACATTTGATCGTAAAAGATGTTGAGTTAAACCAATATGTATATATTAAAGATATCTTGACTTTAAAATTTGGATATAAGGATGTGTTACTTTGGAAAGGAGACTCTGTTTTTGTCTCTACAGAAAGCCAGAGGCTATGGATTTTTTCCAGATTGAGATACATCAGGTTTGACCAGCCAAGACCCCCTGAAGGGTCTCCGATGACACCATGGCCCAGATGATCCAGCATCCAGAGTCGTTTCGGGGCAACTGGCTCAGACGATACAGTCTCACGGACTACTCCATGATCCTAAATTTTTCTTTGCGTCCCCATAAGATACAGCGCCCCCCTCCAGCAGGAAGTAGTTAAGAGAAGCTACGCCCAAATTCCCAAATATACCAAGCTGACTTTGGAGATGTGTAAAAGTTAAAACCTTCCTTTTAAAAAAAAAAAAAAAAGAAAGGGGAAGTGCTGTGGGATGTTCTGTATGTCCTGTGGGAGCCCATTCTCAGGTTCCTTGTGGTGTTACCCAGCAGGTCCGTATAGAGGATGATTAGGACCATGGGCCTGAGTGCAGGTGTTTGAGATGGTCTGCACTTGGCTGTGCTGGGGGATGGTCTGTATGTCAAGTTGCTCTGATTGGTTAATAAATAAAACCTGATCGGCCGTGGCTAGGCAGGATAAAAGGACAGAAAGGCAGAAGGAGACGCTGCAGCCGCCGCAATGACCAGAGAGGCTGCAGCCGCCGCCATGACCAGAGACACTGCAGCCGCTGCCATGACCAGCAGCATGTGAAGACGCCAGTAAGCCACCAGCCACATGGCAAGGTATAGATGTATGGAAATGGATCAATTTAAGATAAAAGCACAGTTAGCAAGATAAGGACAGTTGGCAAGAGGCCTGCCACGGCCATACAGTTTGCAAGCAATATAAGTGTCTGTGTTTATTTGGTTGGGTCTGAGCGGCTGTGGGACTGGCGGGTGACAGAGATTTGTCCTGACTGTGGGCAAGGCGAAAAAATTCAAGCTACAGGTGGAAGTATTTATAATTATACTGTCTAGCTGAACTCACAGCTGGAGTTGTCCCAAAGTAGTGACTGATGCGTTACCACAGGGACTGGCCCAAGCCACTCAGAGGTGGGTAGTGATTTGAAAGAGATGCACAAAACACAGAAGGCAGCAATGTCCTCTCCATAGATGGTAGGAAAGGAAATGTATGACTTTATGTGAAGGGGTGCTCTGTGGAGTTCATATGAAGCTTTGTGGAACTCAACTTGGGATTGGGGCTAGTTTCAAAATGGTTAACAATATGTCTAACCTTTGGGTTTGAAGTAACAACCTAAAAATCTCAGTATATTAAAATGGTCCTTCACACCATGCAGGCCATGATTGCTTGTCTCTGAGCAAAGATTGCAGCTGCATGGCTCTCATAGCAGTCCAGGGCTCTGTGCTTTCTTGATCAGGGATAAAATGTAGAAAGCAGGGGGATCTGGAGAACAGGTACACACTATAAACACACTACCAAGTCAGAAAACAGGCTGGGGGCATCAAACATGCCTCTAGTCTAGCACTAGGGGTGTGGAGGCAGGGGGCTGATTAAAGGTCCTCTCTGGCTGAATAGCAGTTTTCACAGTGAACAGGTGTTCTGGGAAGCTGAATGGCAGCTTGGCCCTGAACATGGCAACTAAAGTCATTCTTTCTCTAAGTTCACATATTACTTCATCAAAGTCTCCTCTGGATGGATTTTGTTTTCTTGAGTTTTCTTTCTTCAAACCCCTCATTTTCTTAATCTGTTAACTTTTATGTTTTTTAATTTGTAATATAACATGTTTAATATATTAAAAATGTTGGTTCTACTTGTATTCACTAAATATATAATCTGAAGGGATTCTAAAAATACAGTTCCATTTATAACATCAGTCAATATAATAAAGTGCAGAAAGGGGTTAATCAGGAGTTTAAAATGTTATACACTCAAAACTATAACACACTTCTGAAATAAGCTAGTGTATAGATAAATCATGTTTGTGAATTGAAAGACTTAATATTGTTAAGAAGCCAAAAATACCCCCAAATTTACAGTTTTGAGGTCATCACCATCAAAATTATAATGATACAATTTCCTTTTTGTGAAAACAGAAAAACCTATTCTAAAGATAATCTGTAATCTTCAGGGAGCCTAGTCCCCCAAAATATCTTAAAAATGAAGAAGGAAGTTGAAGGACTCATCTCAAATTAAAAACGTATCAAATGTTACAATAATCAAACAACTGGTACTATCAATAAAGGCAGATATATAGGCCAGTGCAACAGAATAAAGACCAAGAGTAGAACCTTAGGCCTGGCATACTGGCTCCTGCCTGTAACCCAGCATTCCAAAGGCTGAGGGAGAAGGAGTGCCAGGAGTTCCAAGCCAGTTCGGTTTACATAAAAATTTCCAGCCCCATCTTTCAAATACCTTAATTATTTTGATAAGGATGCCAATGAGTAAAGGATAATCTTTCCAACAAATGGTATTGGGAAGACCAGAGTTGGACCTGTCACACAAAATAGATCAAAGAGCTAAATACAGAAGTTTATGAAGTTCTTAGAGGAAACCATATGGAGAGAGCTTCATTATAGTGACTTGGCAATGGACTTTTGGATCTGGTAACAAACTCCACAGACAAAAAAATAAAAATTGTTCTTCATGAAATTAAAATCATGGCCAGGCAGTGGTGGCGCACACCTTTAATCCCAGCACTTGGGAGGCAGAGCCAGGCGGATCTCTGTGAGTTCGAGGCCAGCCTGGGATACCAAGTTAGTTCCAGGAAAGGCGCAAAGCTACACAGAGAAACCCTGTCTCGAAAAACAAAACAAAACAAAACAACAAAAAAAAGAAATTAAAATCATTTGTATACTAGAGAACAAGGGAAGGGAAACATCAGCTCATAGAATGGGTTAAATATTTACATATAGCGATTAGTGTATAGAATACATAAGCACTCCAGCTCAGCAACAGAAAAGCATCCAAAGGACTTGAATACACACTTTCCCAATAAAGACATAAATGGCAGCAAGTGCCCAATATCACTAATCTTTAGGGAAATGGGAATCAAAACTGCAGTGAGAAATGATTTCACATATTAGCATGGATACTATAAAACAATCCAGTGAGACAAGAAAGAGAAGCGCTCATCACGTACAGAAATTGCAACTGTTATGTGTTGCTGACAAGGATGTAGATGGTGAAGCTCATGTGGAATATACTATGATACTCAAATCTCTAAATATATACTTTACAACCTAAAGCGCGTACCCAAATGAGTGTTTGTTGCTATGGTTCTGGCTGGGATATGTATTGAATGCTGGCTCCCTGGCTTGGCTTATTGGGAGGCTGTGGACTCTATGATGTGGGACCCGGTAGGAGATCCAGAGGTCAAGTTCTTGAGCATAGTGGGTCCCTGTCTCCTATTTTCTTGTTTGTATCCTGGCGGTGAAATATATGGTTATGTTCTGCCATGCATTCCTGTCATGATGTGCAACCTTGCCATAAAACCAAATGCCACAGAGCCAGCAAATCATACCCTTGAACATTTGAAACTGCACAAAATGACTCTTTTAAAATACAAGTTGACTAAGGTATTTTTTATAGCTATAGAAAGCTGACTAGTACATTTCATACTGATGTGATATTATTATTTGTAGTAGTCAAATAGTAGATGAATGGGTAAACAAAATGTCCTGTAATTATACAATGGAGTGGACATCTAATACATATATTAACCTTAAAGACAATGGCAGCTGAAATATGCCAGGCAAAAGGGAACATTTTTATGTACAATATCTAAAACAGAGTCAGAGTCTTACAGTTAGAAAGTAGGACAGTGGTTCCCAAGGGGTGAGTGAAGGAATGGACAGTTATTGTTTAATGGGTAGATTTTTCAGTTTGGGATGACTAAACACTTCTAGAGACAAACTGTGGTGATGCGTACAATGTCACTGAATTATAGAATTATTCAGAAATGCATTAGATGGTAAATTTTGTATCATCTCTTGCCATCACGATAAGAAGATATGCTAAAGAACATTTTAAAGACAAAACAAATTAAATATCACCAGTCACATAAAATGTGAGAGAATTTCAAATGGCACACTGGAAAGATGCCCCAGGCTTGAGAACATTTACTCAGATTTTGTGATGCAGAGCCAGCCACTGGCAAGCTTCTGTTGGGCTTGTGTGCCTGGTCTCCTTTTAAATTTGGTCCATTCTCTGACCATGATGTTGATTCTTAATTTGGGCTTTGTTCCCTGATGATAAATCACCTAATCCCCTTTGCATCCTGACAGTCCCAGGTGGGCAGTTCACACTGCCCTTCTATCTCCTCAGGGGCCTGGTAAGTAAGTGCTGTTGACTTCTGAAATGTGAAACTTTGACATTCTTTTCTGCTTGAAGCTCTCAGCATACTTCTTCCTAGAGTTGCCCATCTTCTCCAGCTCCTGCAGCCAGTAGCCAGCACCAGTACAAAGGCTGGTGGTTTTGCTTTGATTTGCAAGCATTCTGAAAGGCCATCTTGTTTCAGAGCTCTCAGTGACATGGATCAAGGCCCTGGATGCAGCTTAACTCCCTACAGGCAGGTCATCCTCTGCTTATTTTCGCTGCCTTACACCCTTCCAGCCCC
The DNA here is from genome assembly GCF_049852395.1 of Peromyscus maniculatus bairdii. NCBI lineage: Eukaryota > Metazoa > Chordata > Mammalia > Rodentia > Cricetidae > Peromyscus > Peromyscus maniculatus. The sequence goes on along the minus strand of NC_134852.1, from coordinate 130,502,936 downwards.
ATGGGATACTTGTCTTCTCCACTGTGGTGAGAACTTGCCTTTCACTCCTACAGTTTCAAAAGACACTCTTGTCATAGGTTATGCTTTTATTACCTTACTTTCTCTTTAAAAATTTATTTTCCTCTCCAGAAGCCACAGCATCAGCATCTGTACCTATCACCATTGCTGTGTATTATCCCTAGCATTCTGCCTGCTGCCTGCAATCTAGAGTCATCACTCTGTTCACCTCTTAGCCTGGAATAGCTTACCTTTAGGATGTTCTTGGTGATGCTAATGCCATCAATGAACACATCTCCAGTGGTGGGAGTTTTTTCTCCAGTCAAAATTTGGAAGGTAGTTGTTTTACCTGCTCCATTGAATCCAAGTAATCCAAAGCACTCCCTCTCTTGGACAGCAAGGGAAATATTTTTCACAGCCAGAATGAATGGGTACTTAAAGTATATCTTTAAAAAAACACACACACAACACAACACAATTTAGTAAAGGATATCTGTAGGTTATATAAAGAAATATCATGGACAAAGTGGTCATGCCCTCAGATAGTGTCACAAGAAGTTCACAGAAGAGTTTTCAAAGGTCCTGAAGAACCATAGTGAGACTGATGCCCACAGTGTTCTTTTGATGGGGCTGAAGGCAGAATATGAGTGCCATGGAATACCCTTACCTTTGTGAGCTCCTTAATAAGAACTGGGGAATTCAGAAACTCTTCAGGCTGGTGTAGAATTTTCTTTCTCTCATTTTCTACATCTTTATCTTCAGATTCCCCAGATAATTCCTTGGAAATTATATCCTGTATTTTTTAAGACAAGAATCATACATGTGGATATCTTGTTAGAGGCATCTGTCCTAAATGTAGTAGGTTTGTGAAATCTAAACACGTCTAAATGGATGCTTTGAGCAATTTCCAAGGGGCTTCTGAGTATTATTTCAGTGGTCACATCCAAAAGTAACAAGTAGTTCATCACAGAAATGAAGGTGGGGAGCCAACAGAGGGAAAAGCTATTCTCAAGGTAGAAACCATGAATTTGTGTGCTCTAAAGAATGACTCAAAACTTTAAAACACTGATGGGCATCTGTTTGGATCGCTGTATCTGTTTCTGTGTCTTGTGCCTTTTCTTTAGCTCTTTTCCTTCTGTTTTGTCCTATTCTGATTGCTTTGTTTTTATTTTATTATATTTATATCTTATTATAATCATTTAGAAGCCTATTTGTTTTCTAATGAGAGAGAAAGGGGGTGGATCTGGATGGGAGGGGAAGTGGGAAGGAGCTTGGAGTAGGGGAAGGGGAAACTAATCGGGATAGATCATGTGAGACAAAATATTTTTAGCAAAAAATAAACATGCAGAGAAGTTATCTTGTCACCTGAACCTAAGGATGGAATTTATCCAAAGAGATCAGGGAAACTGAAACACATGGTAATGGGGATGGAAAGATGGCTCAGCAATTAAGAGTACTTACTGCTCTTGCAGAAGACCCAGGTTCAGTTCCCCAAGACCTGCATGGCAACTGACAACCACTTCTAACTCCAGTTCCCGGGGAGCTAACACCTCTGCTGGCCTCCACAGGCTCTTGCACACATGTGGGACACATGCATTCACAAAGTCACATACATATACATAAATAAAAATAAATAAATCTTTGATGCCTTTAATAACAGCACTTAGGAGGCAGAGAGGCAAGCTAATCTCTGTAAATTGAAGGCCTGGTCCACATTGTGAGTTCCAGGCTACCTGGGGCTACATAGTAAGTCCCTGTCTCAAAAAAGAAAATGCATTTTAAAAATGTGGTAATAAGTAAACTTTGAAGATCTAAAAGGGAATTAGATGAGCATGGTGTAGAACACTGGTAACCTCAGCACCTGGGAGGTAGAGGCAGGAGAATGTGAGTCCCAGGCTAGCTTGTGCTTTTTGTAGGTAGTTGTGTATGAAGGTCTTTGAGGATGAACCCTCTATCACAACCATCATTTTGTAAAACCAGGAATGGAAGCTGTAGGATTCTGATTACCACCCAAAAGAACTAGATTCGTGTCAAATCTCATTCGGAACTGCCAGTGTCTTCAGTTGCATTACTTGGCTTGCCTTTTAGATGAAGCTTTTGCTCCCCCACCAAGAAGCCAAATGTCTGGAGCTGCATGTGGCTTGGTTCCCTCTCTTTCATGGGTACCCATCTTTACCTTGGTATTCTTTAGCTGTACTGTCATGTCATGACCTTCATGAATTTCTCCAATTGCCTCTTTCAGCCTTTGGAGTACAATCTACTCTTTCTTATACTAACTTTTCCTTACCCCAGTCACGTGGAAACAGCTCTGTCATCTTACCTAGGAGCCTACATTATTACTTTCCACTTTTGAGACAGTGTCTAAGTTACCTAGGTTGGTCTTGAACTCCCTCTGTAGCCCAGGAGTGCCTTGAACTTGTGATCCTCTTGTTTCAGGCTCCTGAGTAGCTGGAACTATAGACCCATATCACCATATATGGTTTGATGTATATATTGTTAAATGCTCATGTTAGAATCAATGAGAGCTTTAAGAGCCATGACTTTAAGCTTGCTAAAAAGAAATCGGGAAACTAACAAAGGAGAAGAAAAACTGAAAGTGAGTAGAACAAAGGAAATTAGAAAAGTAAATATAAAAGACTGAATGCAAGAGAAAGTTGTCAGCAATAGATAAAATTCATAAAGAAAAACTCAAACTCTAGCTCTTCAAAATGATAATCAAAATGAATGTACTTTATTGTAGGTAATACCTCAGCAGGACTTAAAGGATGGCCATTCCAGTAGACACTGTTATTTTTCTCTATTAACTGAGGTAGTAATATACAGCACCTATTTTTTTTTTGGCTTGTTCCATGCTTAAGTACTTACTGTCTTGTATTTCTTGTAAACTCCAAAGTAAATGTATTGATGGATAAGCATTCTTAATTTCCAAACAATATTTTCCCAAAAGAAAATGAAGAGAAGGAAAACTAAGCCTGTGATGCTCATAGCAATTAAATACTTTCTGATCATATGCTCCTTTAAAGAATAAATATTCCTTTCAATACCTGAGGATGGAGGGGAGAAAGATGAAGGTATCACACTTAATCTTATTGTGCAACACTGACACAATAAAACACCAAATAAGAAACAGGATAAAGTGAGATGTTGGGCTAAACTTAGACACAGTATTCAGAGCTTGAGGAGTGTTTATCCTGCTCTGAAAATGCAGTTTGAGAGAAAAACTTTGAAGACTGACCCTCATTAGTATATTGCATAGTAACATAGTAAGAATATAGTACCAGATTCAGTCACATTTCCTAGCTTTTAATGTAATGTCTCTTTTCTGTTCCACGTTCCAATTCAAGATACATTATCCTTAGTAGTTATCTGCAATTTCTTGGCTGTGATTATATTCCTGTTCATGATTATGGTGGTGTTGCCATCTTTGGAAAGGAAGCCCATGGAGGTGCCCTTTCATCATATTGAAAATGAGGTATATATTATCTGTGTGAATTAGTTCTACTAATATTGACTTGAGTATCTATTTGATGTTATATTATTATCTCTCTCTGCTGTACACCTCTTCCTTCTCCCACTTTTCCATACTGAGCATTGGAATATCAAATTTAAATAAATGCATTTGGATATAACAAATAGAAATAAAAAATAAATATCAGAGTTTCCATGTTTAAATAAAAGTAGGCTAATAATCTCTTTCTACATATTGACCTATAATACAACTCTATTTTTATTGCCCAAATTGCTCCATTTTGGGTCCTTGGACTCCTCCTTACACTTTTTAATTAATGTGTACATGCATATGTGCCAGTGTGTGTGCATGTGCGTGTACACATGAACATACACAATAATATGAGTGTGGAGGTCAGAAGACAACTTTGTTCTATCTTTGTGTGGGTCCCAGGGACTAAACTCAGATCACCAGGCTTGTGTGACAAGTACCTTTGCCTACTGAGACACTGTGGACCCTAGACTTTTTTTTAAAGAATCATATCCCATAAATGTTTGCAGTGCATGTATAAATACATTTGAATCTTGTGTTTTTCATTTATTTTGAATTCAGCAGCTACATTAATTTATTATAAAATCTAATAACTTATTAGGAAAACTGATTTTTTAAGAGACCATCATGTTTAGTATTCTTAGTAGTTTTTTTTCATTTCTTACACTTTAGAATTATGGTTTTAAAACACTTGATTCATCGCAAAGCTAATAAGCTGCATACATTCACATATTAGGCATAACATCATAGTGACATCTGTGTGCCCGGTTCCTTCAAGTGAAGTCCACACATGCTTACCTGCTCCCTCACTTTTCCACCCCCAAGGGTGCCCATAAATTGTATGCATTTTTATCTACATATAAGTGGGTCAATTATGTATCCTTAAAGTAACAACATATTAATTCTAAATATGAACAGTTTGAAATTGTACATTTGTGCTGACTTCTGGAAACTGTGTTCTCCTTATGTTATAATTTCTACAATTCTGAAATGAGAAGTGAAATAGAAACAACATCAGAATAATCATAGCTCCCTTCATCAGGTATTAATATAGGTATTTTGCCACATTTACCCCACCTCCATACTCTGATACTATAAGAGAATTTGCAAATGAACTGCCTATATAGGTTTTTTGAAAAGAATATTTTATTATATGTCTTGTGTTTGTACTTTTTTTTGCCTTCTATGCCTTTTGAATGATGTTGACTTCTTCTTTTTGCTGGGAATGATTGTTTCACAGATCATCAGCACCCCAGCCATTCTGTGGAATGGTGCTAATCAGTCTGGGAAGACCTCTTGGGTGTGTGGATTATGGAAGCCATGTCTCTTTGTAGAATGAAGAACAGACTTGTACCCACTGCTCCCTGTGAGGTTGGGGAGCGAGTGTAGTGTGGACAGTCTTCTCATTCCCTGGTAGGCTTTGTGTTCTCCAGTGTCCTGAATTGATGCTATTTGTTTTCATCTTTTTGCACAACCTCAAGTCTCTAAGAGACAATTCTGCCTTTAAAGTTTTTCTTTTTCTTTCATGAAATACATCCTTACTACAGTTTCTCCTTCCTCATTTTTTTCTTTTCAAGCATGCTGGCTAGTTTTATGTCCACTTGATACAAGCTAGAATCTTTGGAAAGGAAGGAGCCTTGTTGTGGGATATTTGTGTCAATTAAATAAAATCAACCTTGAGTCAGGAGGTGGAACCAGCAACTAGTTGACAGAAAGTAATCAGAGAGTCAGAGGGAGTCTGGAAGATAGAGAGACACACAGGAAGTAGTAGGGTGGGACTTTGAGTGTGGTGATCTTTTTTGGTTTGGCAGAGTAGAAGGATGTTCTCTTTCTGAGATGCCAGCAAAGAGAGGTCAGCTAGTTGTTCCTCAACCTCTCTGAGCTAGTAGGTTTTCACTCCAGCCTCTGACTCCTGAGTCTTATTGATAAATAGAACAATAGAGATTTAGTGAAAAACTACAGCCACAGGAGACAGATCCAGTAGGACATAAAAGTCTCATCAGGCCACTACCTGAGAAGTGGCCGGTAACTGTGGAGCACAGTTATTGGATGAAACAGCAGTGGATTCAAGTGCAGCTACTGTGCTGGAGGAAAAATAACAAAGCCTCAATTGAAAAAACGCCTCCATAAGCTCAGGCTGTAGGGCATTTTCTTATTAGTGATCAAAGTGGGAGGGCCCAGCCTATTGTGAGTGGTGCTCCTGGTTCTGTAAGAAAGCAGGCTGAGCAAGCCACGGGGAGCAAGGCAGTAAGCAGCATTCCTCCATGGCCTCTGCACTAGCTCCTGCCTCCAGGTTCCCGCCCTGACTTCCTTCAATGATGAACAACCATGTAGAAGTGTAAGCCTAATAAATCCTTTCCTCCACAACTTGCTTTTTGTCATGGTGTTTCATCACTATAGTAACTATAACTTTCCCAATACAACAAACCATAAACTCTGTTAGTTCTCATAATATAAGCAGAAGAAATGTTGATTTACCCTAAGCTACATGGAAATAATGCTAATCATGAAAGAGCATAAACATATTAACAATAAATAGCTTATTAAATTTTCTTATGATCTTAGACAGTTAGTCTCCCAACACAGAACATAATAAAACACACAAGTCAATACATTGGAAACAAACACAAAATGAATCAATAAAATTGAAAGCTTATTTTCTGACAAGTCTGATAAAATTGATAAACCATTTCAGGGTTGATCAAGAATAAAAAGAAGGGCCAGCAAGATGGCTGATTGAATAAAGGCACTTGACACCAAACCTGATGACCTGAGCTTGACCTCAGGGTCTACTTTGTAGAAGAACTGATAATTATGAGTTTTATAAGTTGTTTTCTGACCTCCATTCATGTGCCCCCAACAAAATACATGTGCGTACCTGTTGGGGAGTATTATTTTAAAGTGTGTTGCAGTTTTTCATACTGCTTTTGTTAAAAATTCAAAGATGTGTTTGATTAAATAAAGTTAACCTGGGAGCAGGAGGTTGAGTCAGAAAGTAGGTGTGAGGAAGTGGTAAGGAGGAACCACGTGTAGCAAGGGTTTTTTAAGTGGGCCTGAAGAAGGACGCTGGTTTTTTTTGGAAGACGCAGCAAAGGGAGAAGGTTAGCTACTTCCTATTCAGTCTTTCTGAGAGAGCAGAATTCCACCTGAACCGTTGAATGTGAGTTCTTTAGATTTAGATAAAGTTTCCCTTAGTAGCTTGAGGGAAGAGAATCCCCCCAGGCTGTGGCCCTTGTGGCTGAATTTATTGCTGGTAGCAGTGGAGTTGTAATCTCAGAAAACATAACAACATGTGTACACACACACACACACACACACACACACACACACACATACACACACACACAAGTCAAGTGGCAACAGGATATTACAGATGCTAAAACTATCCTAAGGTATTCTGAATAAACTTACCCCAATAAAATTGAAAGTTTAGATGGAATGAAATAACCCCATGAAACCATGATCAACACCTCCCTCAATGTATTAAATAACCAAAGCATGAGACCACAGAATGCAGTCTTTATTTAAAAAAAAAAAAAACCAACTACAAGCAGTACAGCTATACCCATAAAACTCTTAGAGGAAGTATAGGGCTAATTGTGACAGCTTTGTTGTTTTGCTATAACACCTAAAAACCTCAGGGACAATCACTGAAACAGTAGAGAAGCCAGGCTTCATCTGCATAGTAATTGTATTACACTTGATTTTGCCACTGTCCTACATAATTACATTAAAACTATTGGGCATCAAAGAAAGAGAAGCAGATCACAGAACTGAAGAAAATGTTTATAAGTCACATATCAAAGGGACATCTAGTGTCTAGAATATATAAAAACAAGGGGCCCAACTAAAAATGAGCAAAGAACTTTTTACAAGAGAAAAGATACCCATGTGGGCAATAGGTACATGGAAAGAGGCTATGTCACTAGACATTAGGGAAAGACAAATCAAAACCTAAATGAGATTCAACACCTGCTAAGATGGCCATGATAAATGGGAAGGAAAATAACAAATGTTAGGTGCTGTTATGATGAAACTGGATCCCTCGTATATTTCCGCATGAAAATGTTACCAGATTTCACCGAGACCCAACCATACCAACCCTTGGTGCTTATTTTCTGTACAGTTGACCCAGTTGGAGTACTGGGATGCCCTCTGAGGCTACTCATGATTGTTTTACATATGACCGACCTTATTAAACACTCTTTCCCTTCCCCATTCTCCCGCAAATAAGACATTTTCAGAATTACATATTGAGTGATGCTTTCCACCATAAGGGATTCCCAAGGTCAGTGAGTCATTCTATGCTTTCTTTTACCACAATTCTTTTTTTTTCTTCTTGCTTTTGTTTCTGGCCTTTCACCCTACATTGTACTGATTTCTTCACCTAAACAGCTGCTGCCTACTTTAATTCACCAGGTACTACTCTATTAGACACTGGAAATGGGTTTTGCCTGCTCCTTTATAAGCTGTGGACTGGCGAGGGTGTGCAATTATATGGGACAGTGGTATAACAAAAGCAAATATAATGCAGTTACAGTACAGATCTTTCCCCTAGAAGCTCCGTCCCCTATGGAAGTTCTGGTCCATAAAAGCTGAGTGACAGGGGATAGGGAGGTGACTCAATGGATAACACAATTGCCTTGCAAGTGTGAGGACCATATTCCACCTACCACATGTAAATGTCCAGCGGGCATGGCAAGGGCAAGCTGGCTACATAGACTAGCCAAATTGGTGAGCTGTGTTTTCAGAATGAAACACTGTCTCATTAAACAATGTGGGGAGTGACCCAGGAAGGCACCCAGGGGCAACCTCTGGCCTCCACTTGCATATTAACATGTAAATATGCACATATATATATATACACACATATATACATACATATATGCATATACACATATATATGTATGTATATACACACACATGCAAAAAATGCTGTGTGACACAGGCAAAAAGTCAGTGTTTTTAATTGAATACAAAAAACCATAACTTGAGTTTATTGGGAAGATGTAAAGCTCACAGACAGCTGATTCCTAGTAGATCTTTTTCCCTGTATGATCACAGGCCTTTAAGTTTAACTTGGACTTGATTTTGATACCACATTCACTACCCTCATCTCCCTAGGCTGTGTACCAAATCTAGGGACATATGCATACCAGAAATGCATGCTGCCACTGAGTTAGAGCCACAGCCTTTATGACAGTTGTGCTAAGTCGCCCAGGATGACCTTGAACTTGAGACCCCACCTCACAATCTTGTGTCAGTGTTCCAAGTAGTTACAGGCCTGCCTAGTGAAAATGGTTTGTGAATTAAGACTGTTCCTTTGAAAGATAAGCAGGTTCCTCATCCCATCCATGCTTTTGGCATCTGATAGCCTAGAGACTTAGACATCTCCAAATATACTTACTTTCTTTGCTACAATTCAGGTAATTAGGGACATTATTTTTCTGGATGCACTGTATTTTCCTCTGGTAAATGACAGTGTAGTCACCAATGCACTTCCCAAGGTTGTATGTGGGAAAGAGCAGCAACGTGTTGAGCAGGAAGGTTTTGGTGGTGTTAGACATGGTGGTTGGTAATTCTAAAAGGTGACAAGAACAGGTTATGTAAGAGGAAATGAACCACTCCACGATAAGAAGTCCCCTAAGAACGCTCAAATCAAGCTCAGGGAACTGAAACCCACGTGATTATCTTGCTAATAGGTTTTGGCATCGTTTATAGCTTGAGTATGTGCCAATGATTACAGAATTCTGGAAAGTCTTTTTGGTAAAGTAGAGCTACCTGTGGCTAGTACTTCCTCTATGAAAAGAATTTTAGCTAAGTACTTGATGCTTATAGTACATTTCCGATTTCCTGCCTTTTCTGAAATCTGGTTTAGTAAATTGCACTTTAAGAAGTACAAGTTTTCGTGTTTGTTGGCCCAGGCTTGTCATGTGTATGAGGACATTTTTTCCCTCCCTCCTTCCCTCCCTCCCTCCCTCCCTCCCTTCCACCCTTAATTTATTTTTAGGATGTTTCCAATGGTACAGCAACTGTGTATACACCTGTTTACTGTTTTCTAATCCACTTGTCATTATATCTGTTTCTCAAGTCCTTTCAACAACTGATGGCCCTGTGGGGGAGTGTATCTGCCCAGTATGTTCACTTTCTATTCAGTTAATTTTTACTTCTTTTTGTCCGTAATTCTTCTTGCTTTGAATGTTATTCCTTTTGAAGTTGTATGGCCATTAAATTTTAGCCTTCACAACATTAATAATTAGAACTATACAGTTTTTCCAAATAGCCATTTGGCTGCAGAGAGTGGCTTCAGCTCCCTGAGTAGTTCTTACTTCCTGTCACTGTTCCTTGGCTCATGTTTCAGTTCTCAGGAGTGTATTCTTTTTCCATTACCTTCTGCTGCTGATTTGTAATGCAGCAGCATAGTGATGAAGACATTTCCCCTTATGTATTAGCCTGGACAGTGCACCATCTACTCAGCTTTTTAGATATCATGAAACAGTGTGTTCATTAACCTCAGTGAATGGTTTGCTCCGTAGGTACCATTTGTCAACCTCTCCCTACTGTCTTGTCCATCAGTCCTAAGAAAGGTGTAGAAAAACTTCTTTTATGCTAGTGTGTTTTTGCAGCTACTTGGAGTAGTTCTGGTAATTCTGAGTATGTTTACTTCCTGATTATATTGTCAAGTAAATAAAATTTTAGAATTCTTAGCAATTTACGCTAAAGTGAATCTATTATCACATTGTAATCCTCTGTGTCTCCTATAATTTTAACATGAAAATACATTTGCTCATATTACTATAACAGTTCAAATTTTCATTTTCTATATACACATCTTTTGTGACTACTTACTTTGTGTATGTTGGTTTCTGAAGCTGTGCTTCTTGTAAACAGCATGAACCTAGAACTTGGGCTGGGAGAATCCATACTGCCAACCTTGTCATTTATCTAATGATCCTGCTTTGTCACTTAGCTCTAGTACTGGTGTTCTGGGCTAATAATTACTGTCATATTGCTCTCTGTTTACTGTTTCCCACTTTGCTCTACCCTCTCTGCTTGCTTCCTCCTTCTGGACTAGACACATTGTGCTTTGCAAGTTAAACTTTTAAGTGTTGCTTTAGCGGTGACACTGGACATTCAGAAACGTCCCTTTCTGGTTCAGCTTTGGGCTGTGGTTGTGGCTGTGGTATTCCTTTAGTCTTAAGGCCCCACAGTCTCACTTGTTGGAGCCCAGACATTTTAAAGTTTCAAATACTAATTCTTTGTCCTTTACAATTTCTTTCTAAACTTTATTTGGCTATATATTAGAACCTCTGTATCCTCCAATGATTTTAAATTTTCATGTTTTTTGTTATTTCTATGTCATGGGATAGCTTAAGTATATTTCTTTTGTGTTAATCTTTAACCTATTCTCACTTTAACTACGGATATTTTAAAACTCTAGTCTGCAGAAGCCATTTTAGCTTTATTTTTAATTGACTTGAAATAATTGTATATACTTATGGAATAATATATGCTATGATAGATGTACATACTATGGAATGATCAAATAAGAATAGAGTACTCCTCACATCAAATATTTTCATTTGTGGTGAGATTATTTAAAATAATCTCTTAAATATTTAATTATATATTATTATGAAGAGTAATCACCTTGATGTGCAATATAACCCTAGAATGGTTTCTTCCTGCCTAACCATACTTGAGTTTAATTATTTTCATTTAAATAAATCTATTTGTTTTGAGTGTTTTATTATTTGTTTATACTCTGCGACTCTGTTATTGTGTACATTTTAAAGTATACACTATATATTTAGGTTTGAAGTATATTCAGGTTTGGTTCTTTTACTTCAGTATTTTCTTTGGGGATGGATAGATGGCTCAGCAGTTAAGAGCTGATTAATCTTGTAGAGGACCTAAGTTCAGTTCCCAGTACCCACATAGTGACTTACAACCACCTGTATCTCTAGTTCTAGGGGTTTGATGGCCTTTTCTTGTCTACAGAGACATCTGTATGCACATAGTATACACAGACAAACAGACACACATACACAAAAGTAAAAACAAATGAAAAATTTAAAATCTTATTTATATGGAATTTAACTCTGAGATTATCAGGAAGCCAGGGAATTTGTGTTTTTATTACTCACCTGGGACCATAGTCATCTGAAATTATTTAAAACAAACTACCAATGTTTTTTGTTTTTTCTCACATTGTTACTATACTTTTAGAACAAAATGTATGTAAGTACTGATGAATTCTTAAGGAAAATACTTGTTTCTGTATCTATCCAGGTCAAATAATCCTGAATTTTCTGAAATTGGGTATAAAAGTTCCATGTAACTACCAGCCTTCTGATATTTGTCAAAAATGTCAAAAGTACACAGTGAAGAAAAAAAACCCACAGCATTTTCAACAAATGGTGCTAGGAAAAATGGATGTCTACATGTAGAAAATGAAACTAGATATGTATCTCTCACCCTGCATTAAATCAATTCCAAAGGTTAAGAGATCTCAGTGTATACCCCAAACTCTGAAATTACTACAGAATCATTGAATTTAAACTATTGGAAGTGATAGAGAGGTTCTATTGAGGACCTGAAGCTCAGGTTGGGTCTTGGCTTTAATACAAGGATTCTGGGTAACATGATCATAGAAACTCAAGAAAGATTATTGAGATATACTTAGTACAGATGTATCCCAAACCCTAGAACTTAACTGTCTACTAATGTCCATCTCTTTGGGCCTGTTGCTGCTACTGATTTATTTATTGCCATCTCCAGGGAAGGGGACATTTTGTGAAATGCTCACACTTACGGGATACTATTACAGTATCTATCAAGATACTGAAAATGCCAGAGACATAATTGAACATGATAAGCTTGATGTAGGCAGAGGTGCTTTTAGAAAACAGGAAGCTCATCAGGTATGTGAGGGGAATGGCAGACCATCCGAACAGTGTGAGGATTAGCATTGTTTCCAGAATGTGGTAGTCTGTAACATAAATATCAATTTTGCAGTATTTGAACACAACCTGAAACAGAGGGGACAGAGACAAAAGTTAGGCCAAGGTCTCTCTGTCTCTGTCTCTGTCTCTCTCTCTGTCTCTCTGTCTCTGTCTCTCTCTGTCTCTCTCTGTCTCTGTCTCTGTCTCTGTCTCTCTCTCTCTCTCTCTCTCACACACACACACACACACACACACACACACACACACACCCTAAGCCACAACACTCAAAAAAAAGAAAATTCCAAGACTTTCATTTTCTGCCTCTTTGCAATTAATAGCATCCACAGCTTATTATGAGCATGGGTTCAGGCCAGGTGCACATTCTCTTCACTAGAGGACATTCCAGCAAGCAGAATCATTAATTTTTCTCCTTAGAAGAGTTTCCCTAAAGATTCATACACAGATATTAGACACAAAGCAAAGGGTAACCAGGCTATCATCCACAACCCAGAGAAGCTAGGTAACAAGGAGGACCCTAAGAGAGATATACATGGAATGTCTAGGAAGGGGAAATAGATAAGATCTCTTGAGTAAATTGGGAGCATGGTGAGGAGGGGTGGTGGAGGTAAGGGGAGGTGGCAGGAGAACATGTGGGAACGGGATGGTTGAATAGGGAGAGGGACAGAGAGTGAGATCAATGAAAGAGATACTTTCATAGAGGGAGCCATTATGGGGTTAGGGAGAAACCTGGTGCTAGGGAAATTCCCAGTAATCCATAAGGATGACCCCAGCTAAGATTCCAAACAGTAGTGGAGAGGATCCCTGAACTGGCCTTCCCCTATAATCAGATTGATGACTACCCTAATTGTCAACATAGAACCTTTCTCCAGTAACTGATGAAAGCAGATGCAGAGACCCACAGCTAAGCACTGGGTGGAGCTTCTGGAGTCCAGTCCAAGAGAGGGAGAAGGGATTATAGGAGCAAGGTGGGGGGGGGGCAAGATCATGATGGGAAAACCCACAGAGACAGCTGTGACAGTTGGATCTCATGGATTCTGGACGGACAGCTGGGGAACCTGCATGGGACCGAACTAGGCCTTCTGAATGTGGTGACAGTTACATGGCTTGGGCAGTTTGTGGGGCCACTGGCAGTGGGACTAGGATTTATTCCTAGTGGCATGAACTGGCTTTTTGGAGCTCATTCTCTATGGAGGGATACCTTGCTCAGCCTCTATACTCGGGGGGGGGGGGGAGGGAGGGGGAAGGGCTTGGTCCTGCCTCAACTTGATATGCCAGACTTTGTTAACTACCCATGGGAATTAACATCCATACTCTCTGAGGAGTGGATAGGGGTGGGATGAAGGTGGGGGGTGAGCGGTGGTGTTGGGGGACTGTAGTTGGTATGTAAAATGGAAAAAAACATTTTAAATTTAAAAAAAAAGAAACTAAAAAAAAATTCATACAGAGAACCAGGGGACTCTCATACTAATGATAGCTACTGGCTTTCCTAGAAAATAGATGATTTCTCTAAACGTTTTCCTCATATTTCATCAGTTGCCTCCCATTGATATCCCTTGCTTTTAATTTAGCTTTTGTAGTTCTAGTCTACTTCTCATATTCATTCCAGAACCTCCTTCTTTGTTACTTATAATTCACATGGAAAACCAGAAAAGGAAGCATAAATTTAGAGAGACCTAAATTGAAATCTTGTTTGACTGAATCTTCTCCAAAGTCCTGGAAACCACCATCCTACACTCTGATTCTCAGCATCTGACTGTTTTGTATATTTCATAAAGTAGAATCACACAGTGTTTGGCTTTGGGTGGTTGTTGTATTTTGTATAAATATCTTCTGCCTTCATCTACAGTAACAGCAAATGTGAGGAGCAACTTCTTTCTAAGGCTAACTGATGCTGCATTGTATGCAGGTACCATATTCTCTTTCTCTATGCATCTGCTGGTGGTCATAAGGTCTCCTCCACATTTTGACTGCTGTGATTAGTATATAGTGGAAGTAGGAAGATGATGTATCTTTGAGATTCTGGTTCCATCTCTTACATATACGACTGGGATGTTTAATTACAGAGTAGTACCATTGAATACCTTGAGAACCCTGCCATGTTGTTCCTGGCAATATCCATCTTTCTGATTATCACCAACAGGTGGAAAGTTTTCCAATTTTTCCAAAACTACTTACTTTGTTGTATTTTTTTGTAATAGCTATACTAACAAATATTTGAACAAAGATTTAAGATAAATTGATGGGGACTAGGAAAGGTGGCAATAGTGTAGTTCAGAATACTGGGAGACAAAATTTAACACAGCTGGGTAGGATGAAGTATGAAGCACACAGTAAGAAGCTTTCTACTTTGAAAAGTTTTAGAACTCAGCAAAAGATTCAAAGGAAACACTGGGAAATCAGTTCAGAGATACACTTGTACTATGATAAGAGAATGCTACTTCATTATATAAAGCACTTGAAAGTTATTTTCTTAGTCTACCTTAAGCCTTTCGGATTACTTGTTTATTTAGACAGGTTCTGGTGCACCCCAAGCTGACCTTGAACTAGGTATGTAGTTGAGGATAACCTTGAACTCCTAACCTTCACTTCTCCACCTCCCAAGTGCTGAGATTCCAGATCATCACCACCATTCCAGTGCTGAAATGTGCTTGATAAGATAATGAGCAAAGATTGTTTATTGGCGTAGCTATGTTTATGAGAACATCAGTTAGAAGAGGGATTTTTCTTGTGGAACTAAAGGAAAATAAACTCTCACAAATGTTGTCTGGCACTCACCAGTAGTAGGCAGCAAGAAATGAAGAAGATGATGAAGTCAAACATGAGAGCAGAAAGCCAGTACACAAGGACAGAGACCCCACTCAGAAACTGCATGTGCTTTGCCTTGGTGGTTCTTTCAGTCACTGTCAGGAGGCAAAAGCCACTGACCAAAAGAGCCATGCCCAGCTGGATTTTTAAGGCAACCACCTTTCCTTCTACACTCCTATAGAAGAAACAAAAAGAAGATAAATCAGAAGATGCAGATTTCCATCAGTGGCTATTTATATCACAGAAATATAATTGGATAGGATGGGAAGAATGCATTTCAAGTGCAAAAGTAAAAATACGGAACAAAACATACCCTAGAGTTCTCTTAGCCTGGGGGTCTGGCTGAGGTTTATTGGAGACCGTTATGGAAGCATCAGCACCAGAAATTGACATGAAAAGAATGTTGTCTAAAATTGCCAGGGACAGAGATGGTGAATGGTAAGCTTGATTGTTGAACAGAACAGTAATCTCTGTTCTATTTGCAACCACCTCCATGGAAAGTGCAATAATACATGAATGGATGCAATCTTCATTTCCCTCCAAGTATTTCAGCAGGTCACCTAGGGCGAAGATACAATACTGGTCAGTGGATCCGACATACAGATCACACTAATGCATGGCATCCAAGAACAAATACTTGCAGTTCTCACCATGTTAAATTTTGTCAAGATAATTATTTTAAAATTTTGCTGTTATCCTTGGGACTTTATTCTATCATTAAATTCCAGAATTTCTCATTGTATTTACTATAACCCAGAGTACAATTTTGCTGAGAAAACACAGCCCTATGTAACTCCTTCAACTTACCTACCTGTCTTCAACAGATTGGTAAGAAATGCCACTCACATCACAGAGGTCACAAAATCTGCTCTGATAAAATGGAAAAACTAGGTGCACAATTTTTAAAATCACCTTTTGAGAATAGGGCAGAGCTAGAAAGCAACAACAGTTTTTGGTCCAGACCCTGAGAATAATAAAAACATTGAGGGGAGCCCAACAGTCTGCTCCCTTCTGAGTGGTGGGAAAGCCCCATAAGCCTCCAGTATCCTACCCTGCACAGTAGTGAGGAGGAGACAGACTAAGCTGGACAAATGTCATCCAGCTCCAAATAAGGATCACACAGCCCTGCAGTGGGTTGGATGATGCCCACCCACATGGGTATCAGCTTGCAAATCATTTCACTGTGTCTACTGATTGCAACACTGATCTATTCTGAAAATACCCTAATGGGCACAATTGGAAATGTGTTTTACCAGCTATGAGCACATCCTAATCAAACTGACATCAGATTCACCCCAAGGTGTGTGTAGACTCATTTGTAATAGCACTTCATTTTCCTTATTATTTTTAAACTACTTGTCTTCTATTCCCCAATCTACTTCTTAACCCATTTTACAGGCTAGAATTACCTTAACATCCAAGAAATATAAACTTAACATTTAAAGAATTATGTACCCTGAGAAATGAAATCTATCTCAAGAATATAAGGCTGGCTCAATGTGTGAAAACAAATGCTATACATGATACCCATTGGCTAACCAAAATTACATACTCAAGTAAGTCTATGAAAAAAAATTAAGGTACAGAAGAACTGGGTCATTTACATATTACTGGGAAAACTTCAGATGTCTTTCAATGAGTGAATGGCTAAATAAACTGTGGTATGCCCATGTGAAAGAACAGTAAGTAGTTAGCCATTTAAGAGACAAACGTTGGATACACACAATTATCACACAATCATGCTAAGTGACAATGCCCATTCCAAAATGTTATACCCTGTGTGATTCCATTTGTATATCACTCTTGAAGTGATCAGTCTACAGAAACAGAATAGAGACTAGTAGTTCCAGGGATAAGGGCGGGACTAGACAGGAAGTTAGTGTGGTAGTGAGGGCAACAGGAAGTAAAAATGTGGTGGAAATGTTCTTTATGTTAACTGTATTTCAATAGCCTGACTCCATTTTCATATTGTAGCTTTGCTAACGGTTACCATCAGTGCACAATGTGTCTCAATATTTTGTAAATCTACATAATCACAAAATAAAATATTAGCAGAACAATACAGCTAAATGGTACTTATTCTGACTCTCTTCACATATAAAGAGAGAATAAAGTCTATGCAATCCACTGAGTGTATCTTTTGAACACATCCTTTTTCCTCTAGCCCTGTTATTCTTGTTCTGCTGCCTAGACTGCCACTGTAACGCCACCACTGATTTGAATGTAGTTTCCCCCTTTTTCAGTGTTTTCCCAATATTGCATATGAGAAGATGATGTTGATCTGTATGCTTTTACGTGACAGGAACTGGGTTAGGAGCTAGAGATTCAGAGAAGGTTCTCACCTCCTCACAATAACTAATAGATAACTAATGTACAGTTGCCATTTGGTGTGATAAAGCCCACCAGTGAGCCATGCTTCTAAGTGAATGAAGGAGAGGCAGTTTTGTTCTGTCTAAGAAGGCAGGCAGTGCTTCCTAAGTTACTATGATGCTAGAATACTCTACCAGAGCTCACATTCTGTCAAGTTATGGTGCTGCATTGCTCCCAGAATTGACAGGAAATGAGTCTCAGTGTAAGGTATGACTTACTTATTGCATTACCTATAAGTAATTGGGCAGCAAAGCCCCAGAAGTCTCCAAGTCAACATGGGCTATTGCCACTGCCCTTGGTCACCCACCATAAGGTCACAATAAGACCATATTACTGAAGATGCTGCACATTTGTCTATAGGACAGAAGAAAATTAATCCCCAGTGGACCAGGGAACCTCCCCTTATTGGCTAGCCTTCATAGTGCTAGCAGATGTTGTAGAGACTGCTGAGGGGAAAAAAGACAACGGTCTAACCCAGCACTGGACTGCATGCTACAAACTGATCTATCAGGCAAGATATAACCACTGGTACAGTAGTGCCATGATTGTTATGGGGTAACTAATCACTTTGTGATTGGATTTGAGATCTGCTCCACAGGAGGGAATTTCACGAATAGTACTAAATTACTGGTCAAAAGCCCATGGAGTGGAAGGTCCAGATCCTTGACCAGAGAAGCTTCTTTTTGCAGTGGGCACCCGTCAAGGGGAAGATGCACAGCTGGTAATTTTGCTGAGAATAAGAGATTGCATGCTCAAGTCTAAATATGGGACATCTATATTAACTCTCTAATCACAGATCCGGGGATATCTCAGAGGAGGAGGCAGAAAGAGTGCAAATGCCAGAGGAGGGGGAGGAGGAGTGCTATGAAACGCTGTCTTCTGGACACCACGTGGCTATTGCACCCATGGACTCACAGCAGCTGTGATCGCCTGCACAAGACCTTCATAAGATCAAGCCAGTCAGATTCCAACACAGATGGGGTAGATGACCTCTATACCTCATCCTTTACTGAGGAGCTATTAGCAATTAATAGTTTCTAGGGGACAGAAATTACTTTTTGAGTGTGTGGCCACTGGTAGGCTTCCCATGGTCCAGAAGCTGGTCCCACGCATGCACATATGGGAAGCACTAATTGGTTTAGTGGGTTATAAAGAAAAATATTGTTGTGAGAGGAATATGTTGGGAAGATATGTGAGGAATTGGAGGGGGAAAATAGGTGGTTTATATTTTTGTATTTTGTTGTACATCATTATGAAATTCTTAAGAGTTAAAAAATGTTTAGTGTTGCTAAAGCATAGATCATTTCAAAAGAAAAGAACAGATCCAAAATTACCTAGAATCTATTTCCCCACTGGAAAACATTTTTCTATTGTTTGTGGCAAAGAAAGCAAGTTCTAAAGGAGTTAATGTCAATTTTTTATCATAAACAGCAAATTTTTATATGCATTTTGAAATATAGAGACAATACAAAACTTAATAAAACATACTTATGAAAGGCCTGTGACTAAGATAATTAGAACAAA
Source organism: Peromyscus maniculatus bairdii (assembly GCF_049852395.1). Lineage (NCBI taxonomy): Eukaryota > Metazoa > Chordata > Mammalia > Rodentia > Cricetidae > Peromyscus > Peromyscus maniculatus. Next base: position 130,483,775 of record NC_134852.1, on the reverse strand, counting down.
ATTTAATAATTGATGTGTCAATTTCTTAAAAGAAAGTTGGGTTGAGAAAGTATAAAGATATTTCTCTGTACTTGACTAAGTTTCGGCAAAGAAACAGATAATGACATTTCATTGAAGGCAGGTGATAATGGTGGGTCTATTATATTATTCTGTTGTGTTTCTACCCTTGTTCTTAATAGAAGAATAGCATACTCAGTTATTTATTTGATGTTTTAATGTACAAAACATCCTTCCAATCTAAACAATCTTTTCATGAGTCACGATACTGCTTTCATCTGGTATCTTTTCTGTGTGTTTTTGGTTAACAGCTGCTTATTTCTCTCTCTCCCTTTCCCCGTCAACTTCTCCATGTGGGCCTCATGCATAGTATTCAAGTTCTATTCCACTGAACTAAATCCTAAGCCTTGTTTGAGTCTCACTGTGTAGCCCAGACTGGCCTTGAATTTGTGATTCTTCTTTCTCAGCCTCCAGGTAGAAGAGATAAGTCCAGCTCATCTATCATTGTGAATGAAAAGATTGCTCAAATTAAATGACAAGTATTCAGCAGAGCAAATGTAAAATTTATTGCTGTGTTTTTAGTAACCTGCACTGAAAGTCTTCAGGATTCTTGTTTTAAGTATAATTAATAGATTTTCTGCCTCCCCCGCCCCCATAATAAGTTTGTCCACCAACACAGTAAGCCAGATCAAGCCAAACTGAGAAGTATAACAGGTATATTGATCAAAGCAACTCCCGGGCAGGTTCACTGGCCTCAAAGAATAAGGCCAGAATAAGTTGTGCCCTGAATTAAAGCAGGGAGATTATCTAGAGTGTTGGCGAGGGGTGATGATGTATCTGATGATGAACTGGGCTTTTGGCACCTTTCCTTTGTTTGGAGACTCTCTGGGCGGGTGCGGTTTGGAAAGAGAGAAAGTGATAGGAACGGGGCTTCTCAGACTATGCAGAGGCAAGCTGGAGGCTCCAACTGAACAGTTATAACTACAAAAAAAAAACTGAAGTTCAGGACTGGAGGCCACAATTCCATGCTGTCTTTCATTGTGCCCAAAAAGTAAAACTGTGCCCAATTTCATAAAACTTGTACTTGGGCACTTCCTTTTATCCATCCATCCATCCATCCATCCATCTACCGCCTATCTACCTGTCTATAATTTTATCATCTTTCTATCTATCTAGTGTGTTAAACTAGAAACAGTAAATGCTCACAGTCAAAGTGCAACCAATACCAATTAACTTTTGAGACCAGTAGCTTTAATAAGGACATTGCTATTGTTTAATTTTCTCTGTGGTATAATGGGTGTCAGGAAAAGAATGGACCAAGTTAACATGTTATATTATGACCTTTCTTTGGAAGTGACCCAGGGACATCATTGAAAAGACAACTTTCTGTTTCTTTCTAAGTTAGTGTCACCTTGTACTTCCTTAAGTTTGTGGTTGCCAGGTTTTAGCATATTCTCAAGGTGTGTTAAGAGACTTGTCGTCAAATTAGATTTCCCAGAAATAGAAAAAGGCACAATGGTTTGACCATATTCATCCAAATTCATTCGCCTTGTTTTCTCATCTTTATAACTAAGGTCATGAGACTTCAGGAGAAAGAGAGCAGAGATGACAAGTCCCAGTATCTGCACCAAAAGTGTCTTCCAATTTCGCCAATTGTACACCATCCTCTTTATGAACATGGCATGGAACTGCTGACAGTAGAGGGAACACTAAGCAAAGAGGAGAGAAAGAGCATTACCGCAACCCTTAGACCTCGATACATCATTCACACTGAAATTCATTGACATCAATGTTCTGAATTTTTGTGGTGTGAAAGTTTTATGGCATAAATACACAATTTAAGCACACACAGCTTATGTAAGTAAATAAGTTCTTGGAGGAGTCCCCAAACATATGATGTGGCACCAAATAATATGATCATCCATTTAGTCTAAGGCAAGGGACAACAAACCACGGCCTTTTTATAAATAACTCTTTACTAGAATGCAGCCAGGCATATTGTTCCCATAGCCTTGTGGCTGCTTCTTGTGCCATGATAGTTGAGTGATGGTAACAGAGACCATGTAGTCTACAGAACCCTCAACACTTGTTATCTCTTTACATGGACTTCCTGACTTCTGACGTAGCATAGTATATAAAGTGCTTAAGTTTAATGTATGTGTTACCAAAAATGGCAACAGGATGATTTTTCCTGACTGCTGGAAACTACTATGACTAGGATGTGTTATAGATGCAAAAAGGAAGGAAGGAAATGCTTGGCAGACCAAATGGGCTTTTCATGGTGAGGCCCTCACTGATTTGGAAACAATCTCATACACAGAAACTACTCCTTTTGAAAGACTTAGAACTCCTGGTTGATAATTTGAAAAATCAGTCTTCCTAGTATGCTATGCCAACTTGAAGGAGCAGATAAGTTTCTGGGTTTTCAATTTGGGAAAAAAAATAAGAAAACAAGAACTGTAGAATAATGGTAGTGACAGTAAAATGTGGACCTGTCTTTCTGGAGTCCATCCCTCTGCATTTAAACACTCGTTAGGCTGGGGTCCCAACTGCTTCACACCATGTTGGTCCTGCAGTGGCTGAGAACTCGACATTCTTTTGGTTAATGTATTAATACAAAATGAAACTCTTGAATCCTAACTCTTGCTTCAGACATCTGTTTCTTAGCAAAGGTTCTTACCCCAGTGTTAAACACGGTGGGCGGGTCTTCATTCTGGGTGGGAAAGCCTCCTCTCGTGCTGCTTGGAACACCCTTATTTTTGTTCTCTTTGCCTCCCACTGGGGGAGACTGAGTAGCTTGGATATCTTGCATATGACTGACCCTATATTAAAAAACAAACAAAGCTGGTCATTTCAACTTATCCCACTATCCCTTGCTTGAAGAATGTGAGTTGCAACCCGACTCCAAAAGCCTCTTGGGTTATTGTTTAATGGTGACCCAGTAAGTAAGAGTGATGTTAGTCCCCAAACACCAGCACACCTCCAACCCTTGTCATGCTTAATCTTCTAACGTGTACAATCTCCAAGTTTGTCAAGAGTCTTTCCCTCCGAGGATTTCCCTTTTCCTGTATACACTTACTAACCTAAGGAAGACTTCTTCCATGGTAGTGATAGAGACGCCAAAACTAGAAATGCCAAGTCTCTCTTGATTCTCTTCCAGAGCAGTAAAGAGAGCTTCAAACCTCAAGTAGGAGAAGAAAACAGGCTTGGACTAAAGGAGATGATTTCCATACTTAATTCTTTTTATTTGAAAGTGATATCCCCTTATTATAAATTCATGCTTCTGTTCTGTTAATTCAGAAAGGTGAGACAAACAGACAAAGCAAGACAACAACAAACTATCATAGTAGATTGTTTTCTATGATACTTTATTTTTGGCTACATATAATTTTGACTTTCTAATAAAGTATTAAGATATTCTATGAGGAGCTTGACAGTTGATAACTGACAGTCAAACGAGAGTCACTATTCTTTGGAGGCATGGCCACTGTAAGGTTGTACATGGATCACACACTGTTGGATCACACACCAGCATGGCCACTGTAAGGTTGTACATGGATCACACACTGTTGGATCACACACCAGATGCCTGTTCCTGGTGGATTTTTGTCATCTTCACTCCAAGAGCCACCATTTAAACTGTCCTAGTTATTTTTCATTATATTTTTGAGACAGTGTCTCACTTTATGGATCATGTTGGCAACAAACTCATAATCCTGTTTCATGTCTCATTCTAGGATTGCAGGTATGTATCACCATACTTAGTTTTGAAGGCTGTTCTTATGGGGAGTGGTGGAGTTTGTATGCATGCTCTCAGATTGGATTTAGAGCCTTATGCATGCTAGCAAAGCACTTTACCACTACCCTTTCATTATCTTAGTACTTTTCTTCACTCCATGTACGAGTAGTCACATTGACTCTATTTACAACAAAACACTCAATATCACTAGTTAACCCTGGGAAGCTATAATAAGCAGGTGGCATCTGTCTCTTCAGTGCAAGTGGCCATTATGACAGAAGTTTTGACTCCTTAAATAAACAATATTTGCTAAGCCAGAAGAAACAAGGAAAAACAATTATTTATGAGTCTTTAAAAACCAACTGGTTAGCATTCTCTATAGCCATACCTCTGAGTATATTCTAGGGGCAGAATAAAAGATAACTCATTTCCAACATTAGTCTTCAGAGTGGCTGTTGATGCATAGTCATGGATCAGTTTTGAGATTTCATCGGTGTCACAGTGAGGTTCCTTCACCATGACTACGTGGTATCCAATACCTGAGAAAATACATTCAGAAAAGCAAATTGAATGGTTTTGTACTTCCCATATTCTCATGAGGCCATACCTGCTTTCTGTGGTTTGGATAAACTAGAAGAAGATAGAGTATGTCACAAGTTATTTGACTACAACTCTAAGAAGCACAGCATTGTGCAGTATAGTCACAATTAAATATATAATTGTAAATAGGTCTACAAGGGATTAGTGATGTTCTAGATTATAAAACCAGATAGAGCAGAGATAACATTAAAAGCTACCTGACCTCTCTTTCTACTGATGCTGAAATTAGGGAAATCAAGATTAATATTCATTGAACAGATGATTTCTGGGTCCATGTTATACGTCAGAAACTATATAAATTGAATGACATTTATTCTTTCAGAGATTTTCACAGCAGAGAAATCTTTGCAGAATATTCTATGTTTACACTCTGTCATCGTCTCCTCACCACTACCCTGCACCTCCTCCTTTTTCTCTTCTCGCTCTTCCACTTTAGACTCCTCTTCTTTCTCCTCCTTCTTCACAGGTCTTCCTAAAGGTGTGGGAAATCCCTCCATGGTACTCTAGGATCTGTGCTCTTAGCAATGACATTCTGGTACCTTAGGCTTGGACAGCAGAACTAAGGGAAGTACCTCTGGGGTATCTGGGCCCATCACCTGACAAGAGTCCTTTGAGAAAGGAAGGGGGAAGGGAGGAAGAGAGGAAGGAGAGAGGGAACACAAGAGAGCAAGTGAGCAGCAGGGTACTGAAGAAATTAATGGGGGGGGGGTAAGGAAATCAAAGAGGATATGCCAAAGTCAGAAGGCCTGTGATTGGGTCACAGCCTGAAGGGAGCACCATCTTCCTATATGTATGTCTCAAGCTCTCTTAACAGTAACATTCTGTTTCCTTCCTAAAACATTTGAAGACAATGATGAGCAGAATCCAAACAAAGCTGTACCACATTGCAGGATTGCCCAAATATAGATTCTATTGACTTTGCCTTTCATAAAAATTCCTGACAAAGATAAGGTTACATGCTTCTTTGAGGTAAATATTACATACTTTAGTTTCTACTGTCATTTTGTTCATAAAAATTATAAACTATGCCAATAAATAAGCAAGCATATATAATAAACATAATACTATATATTATGGAAAGTTAGAAGCAGAGATTGGTCTAGATGTAGAAATTACAGGATAAAGATGGTAAAATACCATGATAAATATATTAACCAATCTACTAGAAATAGCAAAACAAGGTCTTATGTCAACCAGACATTTTTCAGACTGATGAAAACTATAAAAGAAAGCCAATGGGAACAGCAGAAAAGTACAAATAAAGGGGTCACTTAATAGTCTCAGTGGCAGAGTAGAAAGAGGAAAAGAACGAATCAATAACCTTGAAAAAAAATCACTAAAAGTGATCCAAACGGGAATTCAAAATGTTAAGTGTAAAAGAACAGAGAAGACCACAAGTGGAAAATCACAGTTATCATGAAGTAGAAAATAATTGAAGAATTCAACATGTCCTTGTAAAATTCCATCCTGAAAAATCAATCAAAATGCTGTCAAACAAAAATTATATATCCATTGAAAACATAAGAAATGAGGATGAGTTTAGTTCATGGCCCCGATGATGTTGGTGTGTCCTAACAGAACTTCCACTGTGACCATTGGAAAGAAATGGGCAAATGTGAATGCACAGCTTCAGTCGGCAGACAAGAGGTGGCTGAGGGTGTCCACGCCTGTGAGATGAAGATGAGATGAGATGTGCAATCATACCACTTTTGCTTTGAGGTGCAGCAAAGGGGAATACCAACAGCTACCAGTGCCACATCTGAATCAGAGAAGTTGGAAATCAGAGTGAGGGAAGATTCAGACTACAGCTACAAATTGTGAAGATTATTTGAGTGCAGAGCTCTGCAGCGAAATAGCACTGAAGCCAGAACTAGAGAGACTGCATGTGTGGGAACCTGAGTTTGAATCCCTGGCACCAACATAAACATCCAGCATGTCATGCATGCCTATAACCCCAGAGTTGGAGGGTGAAGACAGCCAGATCCTGGGAGATCATTATGTGATTCTGGTAGGGCAATGAGAGACTCTGTCTCGGGAATAAGGCAGAGAACAATAGAGGAAGATGCCCAATGTCTTCCTATGGTCTCTTTGTGTGAGCACATGAGCATGCACACCAGCACACACACAACATGTACACACACAAATAAACATTAAAAGAAGTAATCACAGAAACCTTATAAGGGTGCCTCCATTAGTCATTGCTGAGTGACAGAGTATATAAACACCAAGAGGAATTCTATGTGAATTCCTTTATCACCTCACAAAAGACTAGAGCTCACATAGCTAAACCAAAGTGGAGAACCAGTGATGATCATCCAGGATATTTAATGAAGACTCCATGGGGTTCGTGCTTTGGCAGTAGAACTGAAATATACTTAGTGTATGGTACCCTAGACACATATTAGAAAAAGTAAAAAGTGGGTCTTGATGAACAAAATGCTCCAACTGGATGTTGGAAGAGAGCACAAAATTCTTGAAAGACATATCCTCAACAAAAGTCTACATATTCAACAACACAGCATATAAGCTTTAGCAACCAATCAAAAGGTTCTGGGTGTCTAAGTAGCATGAAATGATGCTTAGCCAGGGAAACAAACAAATAGAGGTGGACCCAGAATCTAAGGCATAGCAGGTAAGCAAAACCTGAGAGCTCACCAGCGTTAGACATGTCTAGAGAGAAATCTCACAGGTCTTCATAGTGAAATAAGAGAAGCTTCACAAAAGACAGAAGTAGGGAGTGCTCTAACACAGCAGAACGCCCATTCTTCTGTGACCACGGGACCATCTCCAGAATAGAACACAGAACTACAAATCAAGTATAGATTTTAAAAGATAGGCAAAGTATCTTTTTAGACAAAAACAGGGTAAAGTTATAATCAGTAACAGAAAAAGGCTGGGGACTTCAGAATTGTGAGGAAATTAAACAACATACACCAGAGAGCCAAAGGAAAAAGAAAAAGAAAAAAAGAAAAAGAAAAAAGAAAATCACCAGGGAAATTAGAAAATTATCTTTCCCTCTCTGATTTCTATTTCTATAGCTCTGTATCTACTCACAATCTCACTGATGGACAATTGCATTAGATCATATTTATCTAGAAATCATGTGAGAGAAATGAGTGTCAGTACCAGACAATACAAAAAAACACAGAAATGGGAGATAATTTTGAAGAAAATAGAACCACCATTCCAAGGACTTACAGCTGAATGTTAGTTGAATACAGCACAGGGATCACTCAGGTTTTGACTATATATACAAAACCAATGGGAATTAGGTTAAAAGAATATTATTAAGGCAACAACACCCTAAGAATAATCAAAGGAAACGGACCATATTGTCTTTTCAGGAAGACGGAAGAGCCGCAGCACCGCAAGGTTCCCTGGACCATGATAGCAATGCGATCGCCCAGCATATCAGCTTCGTCCATGTAGTGGGTGGTCAGCAGGATGATACGGTCCTGTTTATAGGCTTGAAGGAGATCCCAGGTGGCCCTCCTTGAGGCTGGGTCCATGCCAGATGTTGGCTCATCAAGTATCACCACCTAAAGACAGAATAATTCTATGGCTATGTAAAAATGCACTGGTCCTACGGGTATTTTACCACTGCTGGACTTGTTCTCATTTTGATTTTTAAGCCAAATGTTCAACTGAGCAAAGATAGTAAGTTTACATAAAACTAGGATTTCTGTACTAAAACCAAACCCATGGTCATTTTATACCAATGAGGTTGACAATGTGAATTCCATCTGAGCTGCTTTCAGTGTTAAAATCTATGTCAGCTTTCAGATTTGTGTCGTTGGATATTTAAATCAGCCACAGTACAGAATTAGTTTGTCCCCTTTACCTTGGAGCCCCCTATCAGTGCTATAATGATGGCGAGTTTGCGCTTCATTCCTCCACTCAGTGACTTCGAAAATGCGTCATGTTTTTCCACCAGGTTAAAAGCTGACAGCATGTTGTTAGTTTCCTTAAGATACACCTTTTGAGGCACCCCTTTTACCTAAAAGAAGGAGGTAGAGCTTGTATAGCACTTTCAACTTCAGTCTTAGAAGTTTCTTTAAAAAATCATTTTCTGTTTTTGAGAATTTTATATGTATGTGTATATAATGTATTTTGATCATATCAACCTCTCCCCCTCCTCTTCTGACCCCTCTCAGCACTCCCTACCATGTTTCCCTCCCAGCTGCACACTGACTTTCCTAACCCACTGAGGGAAGTCAGTCTGTAGATGCATGTGGGGCTGTCCACTGGAGCATGAGTCACCTACCAGCAGCCACCTCCCCTATTCAGCAGCAATCAACTGCCAAAGCTCCTCATCCAGAGGCAGGGCTTTATGAGTCCCTCTACAGTCTATGCTGGAGTCTTGACTGGCTCTATCTTGTGCAGGCAAGCCCAGCTGCTCTGGGTTCCCGAACATAGCTGTCCTGAAAATCAAGTTTCACTCCAGTCCTCCTCACCTCTGGATCTTACAAATATCTCACAGTAGCTCCTTCCTTACATCAACTCCAGAGTCGTTTATCCCCCTTTCCATTCCTTAAGTTTAGAGGAAAATTCATCTAAAATCATTTCTTGAACTTTGTAAGAGTAAGAATATTGGTAGTTGGTGATCTGAATGAATGAGGAGGAAAAGACATCCTTGGCTCACCCTACAGTAGAAATAAAGGTGTTCTGATACTGTCAAGTGATCAAACAACAGGTTCTGCTGAGGACACAAGCCCAAGGATTTCCTGATTTGTGCCATATTCTGTGAGATGTCATATCCGTAAACATAGGCCTCTCCTCTGGTTGGGGGATAGAGACCTAGAATCAGGCAGATTATCAAACAGAACAGCTTTTGTGAGAAAACATGCTCATTAGCAACTTGGCCAAAATCTATACATGGTTTGTTCACTAATGTTGTAGATTACAAAAAAATATTCGTTGGCCACTTTCAGGATCATATTAGAAATAGTTTACAGCATTTTCCCTGAATATTGTGGGTTTTTTTTTTATTATTTAGTAGAGAAGGGGTAATCACTTGGAGTGATAAAAGCATGAAAGTGTAACATAGGGACAGTCTAGTACCACCAGCAGCCACTTGTCAACAGTTACTATTTATAGTACAGCGTGTTCACAGCAATCGATTCCGGCACACACCTTTTAAACTGGAAAACCCATACCATAAAACTGTTATCCTTGAAGAACTTAAATTTTTCTTGGAATAAAAAAGTACACAGTCACATACAATAATTTCAAAATGGTTCAGATGGTAATACAGTCTTAGGCAGCTGTAATGAATGGTTAATTTTAATAAGGAGAAATATTACGTTAAATGTGAAAGCTCAAATCTTTTTCGAGAAAGGATCTTATGTTGCTCAGAGTGGTCTGTTGAACTCTTGGGCTCAAGAGATCCTCCTACCCCAGTCTCCCAAGTAGCTGGGACTGCAGGCTTGCTGGATTCCCTGTCAATAAATTCTGTTTGAAATCAGCCAGAGTGACCATGGTCATAAAGTACCCCTGTTGTCCTGGAATCTGATCCCTTTGCATGATTGTTACAAAGTTTTCATAATAAACAAATTATCCTAATTTTAGTTGTTCTAAAACGAAACTATCATTTTCTGACATCTAGTTTTTATCATGGACCTTCCACTCCTGAGTTTAGTAATTATAAAGTAGGCCTCTATGCTTCTAGTCAGATTCTGTTTAAAAGTTTGTTTTGTCTGACATTTGGATTTCCACCCCATCTTTCTTACCATTGCTATTTGCATGATACAGTTTCTTTTTACTGTCAATGTATTTCCACTTTAGAATTTAACCTGTGTCTCCTAAAGAAAGGTATTATAGTGATGAAGCTTAATATTTTATCCCATCTGACAATCCTTTTTTGCATAGACCAATGATCTGAATTTTTAAGTAATTTTATTCTGTACATCACTTCCACCCCCATATAGCTCTTTCAGTATCCCACTCCCAAATTCATGGTGTTTTGTTATTGTTACTTGCACATGCACATATACACATATGTATAAATGTATGTATATGTGTATATGTATATATAAGCTACCAAGACCACTTTGCTTTGCCCATATGTAAGTGTCCAGTGCTGACCACTTGGGATTGAACAACTGATGTATGAGCTCTTCTCTCCATCTCTCAGTAGTTATTGACCACCTGTAGCTTTTTGTATAGGGATGGGACCATATGGAATTTCCCCTGTTTTCATTTAGCATGTCAACTCATTGTGCTAGTCTTGCTCAGGTAACCATGTTGTTGAGGGTCATGGGTGTCATGTCCAGGGGGCATGAATAGCATATTTCCTGGGCCTCTGGCTCTAAACAATCTTTCTGCTCTCTTTTCCTCAATTTTCCCTGAGCCTTAGATGTAGGAGTTGTGTTGCAGGTGTATCAGTTGGGGTTAGCATTTTGTGCAGTTGTGGACTTCTGTAATAGAATCCACCTGTTGCAGAAAGAATCTTCTTTGGTGAGTGGCAAAAACTACACTTATCTGTGGGTATAAGGGTGAATATTTAGAATACAGTTAGAAATTTTGTTTGCTTAGTAAAATGGTGGTAGTAGGTTCTCCTATAGGATCCATAGCCTCTCCAGCCATGGGTAGTTGGCTAGGTGTACAGTACCAGGCAAGAATCCTGTTGTGCAGGCCATATACATTCAACCAGACAGCAGTTGGTTACCCCCCAGATAAAGTACCACTATTGTACCCTCGGGACCTCCTGTCATGAGGGCCATTGTTATGGCTCATGTGCTTTACATTTGGGTAGGGCTTTTCTCCCTTGACAGCTTGCATACCCCCTTCTGATACTAGGAGAGCTAGTCCTAAGGAGGAGGCTGATGGGTCAATCCCAGCTCATTGCCTTCAAATCCTGTGTGGTATCTTCAAAAAAATATTATACTGAGTGAGGTAATCCAAACCCAGAAAGACAAATGTGTATGTATAACCTATAGTAACCCTAGAAACCAGGACAGTAAAAAGGGACCCAGGGTCAGGAAGGAGTGCCAGAAGGGGGGAAAAAGCAGGACACAGGTGCTATGAATGGGAGAATGGGAAAAGGTGGGGAAGGGATTTAACTGTAGGGGGAGAGAGAGGCAGGTGGAAAAAATAAACACTAAGGATATTTCAAAAATACATAGGGAATCATATTTTGTATTTACATAAAATTATATATATGATATGATATATGTGTATATGTATCATTTTATTTTAAATGAAGTTATGCCATTTGGGATAATAGTGCTCTTCCAGGATCAGGTCTGAGAAACCCTATCCAGCATTGTCTGGGCATCTAAGAGACACCTGAAACAACACAGGCCATTGCTATTGTTCCTGCTTGTCTCCTAGATTTTGAAGCAAATAATACATATTTAATACAATTATTGATGCAGCTGGCTTTCCAGCTGCCACCTTCTTTTGACTTTTGTGCCTGTGTTCTTTAGTCCTCTGTGTCCATTGGTGCTTTCTTTTGCATTGAGTAAACATTTCTACCATAATATTTTTATTCCTTTCATTCTTTCCTCACTATTGCTTGTTTGCTTGTTTGTTTGAGATAAGGTCTCATGTAGCCCTAGATGCCTTGAACTTGATATGTAGTGAGGATGACCTTGAACTGCTTATCTGCCTGCATCTACCTCTTAAGCACTGGGTCACAGGCACACACCCTCACTCTTGACTGCCAATGGGTTTTGTTTATCTTTATAGTTGTTTTGGAGCTATTTCAAATTCATAGCAATTTAATTCCAGAGAAGTGAATGATTGTGACCTCTGCATAGCTCCCCTGCCCTTCTTTCTGATACTATTGATTGTACATGGCATCTGTATGTGTTACCACTATAATGTAGTAGTATATTTTGTTTATTAAGGGAACAGTAAAAATATTAGTAGAGACTGTTACATGTCCCTTCTTCTTTAACACTTGTGGTCGTTTGAATAGGAATGGCTCCAGTAGACTCATAGATTTGAATGCTTGGTAACCAGAAAGTGGCTCTATTAGGAGGTGTGGCCTTATTGAAGTAGATGTGGCCTTGTTGGAGGAAGTGTGTCACTGAGGGTGGGCTTTAAAGTTTTAAATGTTCAAGCCAGGCCCAGTGTCTCTCTCTTCCTGCTACCTGCTGATCCAGATGTGGAACTTGTAACATGAATCTTAAAAGTTCTTATTAATAAAATCAAACCCGAGGCCAGTTATTGGCGTGAATACTGGAAGGTCAGAGAGACAGAACAAGCCACAGCTATCTCACCTCACCAGTTCCTCAGCTGGTCCTGTTTCCTCAGACTGGAAGTCTCTGAGTCCTCATCCAGAATGAATCCCAGCTGAACTGTGCTGCTTCAAAGCCTGAAAGCTTAACCAGCCAAATGCTTAACCAGCCACATGCATAACCAGCCAAATGCTTCTAGTTTCTGATCCTCACGCCTTATATACCTTTCTGCTTTCTACCATCACTCCCTAGGATTAAAGGCTTGCTTCCTGGGATTAAAGGCGTGAGTCACCATGCCTGGCTGTTTCCAATGTGGCCTTGAACTCACAGAGATCCCAGATGGATTTCTGCCTCTGGAGTGTTAGGATTAAAGGTGTGTGCTATCACTGCCTAACTCGTGGCTTTTCTGTTCTCTGACCCCAGATAAGTTTATTAAGGTACACAATATTGTGGGGAACACAATACCACCACAGGAACTCTTGGCTGCTTCTCCAGCACCATGTCTGCCTGTGTGCCATCATGCTTTCTGCTATGACAATAATGGATTAAACCTCTGAACCTGTAAGGCAGCCCCAATGAAATGTTTTCCTTTATGAGAGTTGCCATGGTCATGGTATGTCTTCATCTCAACAGAAACCTTAACTAAGACAGAAGTTGGTACCAGGGACTGGAGTATTGTTGTGATTGGCCTGGCCATGCTTTTGTTTGGAGGAATGTGGGCTTTGGGACTTTGGGTTAGGAAAGCTGTGGAATGCTGTAAGTGGAGCTTAACAGGCCATACTAGTAGGAGCATGGAGACAGTGGTGCTGAGGGTGACTTGAACTGTGGGGGCCTGGCTCGAGAGATTTCAGAACAGAGGAATATTAATATGGGGCCTAGAGACTAGTCTTGTGATATTTTGGTAAAGAATGTGGCTTCTTTCTGTCCTTGTCCAAAAAAAAGCTGCCTGAGACTGAATTGAAGAGTTTTTGATTAATTCCGTTGGCAGAGGAAAATCTCAAAGAAGCCTAGTATTGACTTTGTCATGTGGTTATTAGTGTTCCTCTTATGAAGATCTATAATGAAAAGGAGCAAGTTGAGCAAGGAAAAATACGAAGTGTATAGTTCAAAGAGCAAAGGGACACCAGGAAGTGGGATGGAACTAAATCCTTTGTTCATGGAGATAAGCAGGTTAAAGAGAAGCCTGTTGTGAGATGGAATAAAGGGAGCGATGACCTTAGGGCAAGACCCCACCCAGCTAAGTTGCCAACTTGTGAAAAGGAATGAAAAAAAAAATGTAGGGCTGGCATAGTAGTTCACACCTTTAATTCCAGCATGGCAGAGGCAGAGGCAGGAGGCAGGAGGCAGAGGCAGAGGCAGGAGGCAGAGGCAGGAGGCAGGAGGCAGGAGGCAGGAGGCAGGAGGCAGGAGGCAGGAGGCAGGAGGCAGGAGGCAGGAGGCAGGAGGCAGGAGGCAGGAGGCAGGAGGCAGGAGGCAGAGGCAGGAGGCAGGAGGCAGGAGGCAGGAGGCAGGAGGCAGGAGGCAGAGGAGAGCAGATCTCTAAGTTTGAGGCCAGCCAGGTCTACAGATCCAGTTTCAGGACAGCCAAGCTTAGGTAGTGAAGGAAACCATAAAAACCAGAAAGATGGTGAAGATGTAATTGGATGAGAGGGCCATGTTCTAGCCCCAGCAAACAGCAGAACTTGGCAGCTTCGCCCATGTGATTCTGGCTTTAGAGTCAAGGATAGAAGAAAGGGTTATGGAATTGCCCTCAATAACTAAGGAAAGCCACTGAGGGTGGGCATATGTTAGGGGTGTCCCTGCATGGAGGTCTAGAGGGGCCATTGTGTAAAGCTGTGAAGGTGAAGCCTGGATTGCCTTGGAGGTCCTAAGATGTTGGAGATGCCAGAGCCATGGGATACTTACTGAGAAGAGCTGCTAACAAGGAGTGGAATCAGCCAAAGGGAAAGAAATGCGTTGCAGTCAACAAAGCTGGAGGAGTTGGGAGATCTGAATGAAGAGTGCTTGACATCAGACCTGGATGCAGAGTTTGGAGTTTGCTCAGCTGGGTTTCAGTCTTGCTTTGGTGCAGTATTCCCCCCCCACCTCTCTCTCTCTCTCTCTCTCTCTCTCTCTCTCTCTCTCTATATATATATATATATATATATATATATATATATATATATATATATATAATATATAATTTTGATTTTACAAGGGGTTACAGTTAAGAGATTTCATGAATCTCAGAAGAGACTTTGAATTTTGGACTTTTAAACAGTATTGAAACTGTAATAGGCTATTAGGACTTTTGAAGTGGGACTGAATACATTTTTGCATTATGGTATGGCTACAAGCCTATGGTGGCCCAGGAGTGAAAAGTGGTGCTTTGAATAGGAATGGCTTTCATGTTCTCAAAGATTTGAATGCTTGGTAACCAGGGAGCAGCACTATTTGGAGGTGTGGCCTTTTTGGAGTATGTGTGGCTTTGTTAGAGGAAGTGTGTCCCTGGGGGTGGCCAGGCCCAGTATCTCTCTTCCTGCTACCTGCTGACCCAGATGTATAATTGTTGGTTCCTTCTGCAGTACCATGTCTGCCTGTGTGCTATCATGCTTTCTGGTATGACAATAATGGACTAAATCTCTGAACCTGTAAGGCAGCCCCGATGAAATGTTTTCCTTTATGAGAGTTGCTGGGGTCATGGTACCTCTCCACAGCAATAGAAACCCTAACTAAGACAACACTGCCCCTTTCATTTCTCCCTTTCTTACCATTCATTACTATCTTGGTAATACACAATGATAGCATCTTTTTGACAGTTGTACTTATTTGGTGGTAACAGTGATGATGGAGTGTGTGCATTTACATTTCTACCTGGGTTTACTTAGATTCAGCCTGAGAACCTTTTAGTTTTTCTGGGAATGCGGTCTTCTTGAAATGAATTCATCTGGGAATGACATTCAATGTTTTATTCATCTGGGAATGTCATTCATGTTTTGTTTAAAACAATGCCAACGGAAAGGGCAAAAGACCTCCCCCTTGCTAAATCAAAGCACACCACACAGCCAAATGCAGACCCTTCCAAACACCTGGTAACCATGCCCGTGGTTAAATCATCTCCTTATGCAGCCCTGCTGGGTAAAGCAAGCTCAGATTCTCAAACCTTGAGTAAGTTCTCACTAGGAAACCTCTGTGGGTCTCTACAGTTTAGTTCACCTGGGAATGTATTCAATGCTTTGTTCACCTGGGAATGTCATTCAGTGCTTTGTTCATCTGGGAATGTCATTCAATGTTTTGTTCATCTGGGAATGTACTCAATGCTTTGTTCATCTGGGAATGTATTCAATGCTTTGTTCATCTGAGAATGTGATTCTTTCATGTTCACTTCTGTTTCTTTCAGCAGTTTTAATGTGTTGCCTCACTCACATCTGGCTTGTGTTGTTCTGTTAAGAAGTCACCTCTTAAGTTTCACAGGGACTCTGTTGCAGGTGATAAATGATACTCTTGGTGCATTCAACATCTTCTCTGTCTCTGTTTTTTAGAATTTACTATAATGTGTTAGGTATGGACTTCAATTTATCTTATTGAAGATTTGTTGATTTCTTGCATAAGCCGTTTGATGTTTTCAACAAATTTGGCAATTTTTCAACTTTTATTCTCTAGAATACTTTTCTCCTGCTTTCTCCTTTTCTTCCCCATCTGACACTGATAATACACATACATTCAGTGCATGTAAAGGTGCCTGTATTTCTCTGATGCTGTTAATTTTTCTTTTTCTGTTATTCATAGTGTCTATCAATTTTTCTTCAAATTCACTGATTCTTCTGTCATTTCATACCACCTGTTAATTTCTAATAATGAACTTTTTACTTTGGTTCCTATACTTCTTCTGTAAGTCACACTTGGTCCCTCCTCCTCAACTTCGTCTCTCCTCCTCCTCTCCCTGCTCTTCCTCCTCCCTCTGCTCCTCCTCCTCCTTCTTTTTCCTTTTTTAAGCTATCTAGGTCTGAGGAGATGGATTAGTTAGTAAGGTGTTTGCATGCTTGCTGTACAAGCATGAAGCCCTGAGTTTGGATTCCCAGTACTCACAGAAAACCCAAGTACAGTGGTATGACCTATAACCCCAGCACTGAAAGGTGGTGAAGGGTGGAATAGGAGTAGGGGCTTAGGCAGGGACAAAGTCATTCCTGGGGCTCCCAGACTAGGCATAATAGCTGAAAGGGTGAGCTCTTGTTTCAGTGAGAAACTGTCTCAAAATATAGAAATAAATAAGGTGGAGAAGTGACTTCTAGCCGCCTCACACAAGCACACACAACTGTAGTAACTTTACATACTGATTACCCTTAATCCTCAGCAGGCTCTTGTCTGTTTGTGTATTTAATTTCGGACTTAGCTGGAGGATTTCAGTAAATTCCCTTTCTCCTGCAATGTGGAGTGTTGGGTGTTACTCTGTGAAGTAGCTATTTGTGGTCTTTATTTAGATGGCTTTCTTGAGTTGTCTCTTTCTTTTGTCAATTAAGCTTCCCTGATCCATTGGGGATTATGCCTGGCAGTTAGACTCAGTTATGGATTGATCTTCTGTCCTTTGCCATAATACACTGGGGCCCATTCTGCTTTGCAGTTGGATGGGGGGGGCGTTTTTAAAGCAAGTCTTCAAGGTTGTTCTGACCCTAGCAGGACTCCTGCCATCGATCTTGATTCTTAGCTCCCTAAGGACCATCCATCGACTCTGTTGTTTGTCTACCTTGTTTCTCTCAGTTTTCAGACACTGCAAATGGTTTGGTCTTTTGTTTATCTTCTAGCTTTGTCAGCTTCACTGGAGCACTTGATGTGGTTGGCCTCATGGGCCAAAAGTTGAATATTGTTTTTGTTTAAGTATTTGATAGATTCAAAAGGAAAATGTATGTATAAAAATGTTGGGATTGTTTCTTACATGTATCGATGGTTTCACCATATTTGGTATTCTTGAATTCTTCTTAAAAATCCAAGTTTCAGTCTAGAATCATTTTCTTCCTGCCTGAACATTTCACACTACTTGGTTCTCTCTACCCCTTTCCCTGGGCAGCCTAGGATCTGATGTACCAGCTCAGAGTGGGCTATAAACAATGTGTGCTTGGCTGTTGTTGGGCTGCTGCTTTCCAAAAACAGGAACTGGAGCCTGGTGACTAAGTCCTCAGCATTGTTCCCCCTGTCCTATTTACTGGCTCCATCAATGGCTACAGGAGTGGTGTGGAAGCCTCTAAATGCACATGTGTCTCCTGCCTTTTCAAATCTTTCAGGTTGGGCTTTGAGAATTTGGGTGCTCTGTTCTTAGTCACATAAGCACTAAGAAACATACCTGTCTTCTTCATGATCTTTTAGTCATTATATAATCCTCCCAGAATGTTAGCTTTTACATTTTTATATTATTTACAAACACTAACTTTTATATTTTTATATCGTTTACAAAGTGGACTATTACACTATATCATGACAGTTTTGCTGCATTAACCCCAGTGTCTGGGTAAGGAATGCCTTCTTGATAGAGCTGAACACTGACCTGAGAGGATGGACAGAGTTGTGGACTTTCCTGCCCCATTGTGACCTAGAAGAACAGTGATCTGTCCCTCATATATGTTCAAAGACAAGTCCTCAATGGCTATCTTGGTGGTGTTATTCTCTTGGAATACCTGTTGGTGGAAGCCCGTAAATGTTAGGTTTGTAGCCTTTGTAGCAGTTGGGAAGAACAAGTACACACAGCAACTCTTTACATAGAGGAAAAGGGCTACACATTAATAGAACAGGAAACAGAGTGTAGTGAGGAGGAACAGCAAAGAGGGAAGATCTATTTGAAGGAACAAGGTGAGTTTTAGAATTTCACAGCAGGGGTGCAATCTTTCCACGGTCAATCCCATCCCTCCCTTCGTTGTTTCAGTTACCATCTTGAAGCTGGCAATGCCACAGTCTTCTTCAGTCAGTCTTTATTTTGGGAACAGAGGAAATGGCTCAGTGGGCAAAAGCACTTGCCATACAAGAATAAGGATTTGAGTTTAAATCCCCAGAACCCACATAAAAGCCAGACACATCCTTGATCCTACCAGGGACATGGGAAGCAGAAACAGGAGGATTCTTGGAAGCTAGTGGGCCGCCTTATCTGGCATGTACAGTCAAAAAACACCAGAGGCCATATTACAGTTTACTAACATCCATAAAAACAGTTTATCAAAATGTTTGGAGTTCTGGAGAAGTCTAGGGAAAAAGCTGAATTTTGCACCTAGGTGGAAAAAAGCAAAATAGAGACGTCTTGTAATATAATGAAGCTGGGGAAAGTCTATAAGAGAATAAACACTCTCTACCCTCCAGAGTCCTTTGCAGCTGTAGAGTTAGGAGCTCAGATCTCAAGTTATGCAGACCCTTGAGAGGGAAGGAAATATCAGAGAACATGAGCTGCACACCTGCAGAAAATCCAGCAAAACTGACAGATCAAGTGTCACCTCCACCCTCCCCCAACAACCACCCAGGCCAAAGAGATCACAAGTAGATGAATGGAAAGCATCAGTGAACAGAAATTAATGTTTACCCACTCAAGCCACAAAGCTCCATTAGATACACTTTAAAATGGCAGCACATATAGACAGCGTGGCACAGGTCAGAGGGAATCTGCCTATCTTCTAGTAGAAAGATCCACTGTTTACTAAGTACTTGTACAGATAACATTTTTATCTTTCTCTAGAGAAGTAAATACAATGGCTATGAACTCTTATTAGCATAAATAAATAAAAATTGGTGAATATTTGTGTATTTCTCATATTGAAGGTTTACAGTGAATATAAAGTAAATTCCAGCTTCATTAGGAAGGGAGGTCATGAAAGAATACCTTGTGCAGGTGTTTGATCTGGATGCCTGGCATCAAATCAGCTGGTTCAGCTTCAAAATACTTGCTTTGAATTGTCTCATGAAATTGGGTGATTTCAGGGTTTGTTTGAGGTGTGTCTCCAAACCAGTAGGAGTGCTGAGAAGGAATAGAACTGATGTAACTGGTGGCATGGAAAAGAAAACACTAGAAAATATATTGACCCAACAGCGTTTGCACTGAGCTAGGCTGCATACAGTTCTTGATATCAGATTTTAGAGCAAGCTAGCTATAGACTCCCATGTCCCCCTCCAGGGTCTAGCCTGGTAAGTACTCTCTACAGGCAGATTCTCATTTTTTCTCTTAACCCACCAGACTTATCTCAGGCCCTACAGCAAGTGCCCAGTCCTAGTCTGGCCTCCCACACCTGTGCAGCATGGGACCTCAAGACCCCCCACAGGGTCCCACATCCCATACCACTGGAGTCAACTCCACCTGGGCTGTAGCCAACTTCCTAGGCTTCTGCCAGGACCTAGCTTGGAAAGTATCCCTGATCCCATCATCTACACCTTTCCTTTAATCCCACCAGATTTAGCCTGGTTCTCATAACCTGTGTATCAGCCTAGTCTGGCCTTCCATTTCCTTACTTTGAAGGAGCTTAGGCTTGAGTCAGAATCTTCCCCACCCAGCCGCAAACCACAGGACTCTCTCACATAATATTTGACCTTTCCACTCAGACCTATCTATCCTCACAGTCTGGCTCCAAGCAGGAAACACATGAATACCAGGACAGTCCCTTCTGTCCACCTGACTTTATTCTACCCAAAACATTCCCAACCTCTAGTCCCAACCCACTCCCACATCTTTTTGTCTTCCATAGCCTGTTGTGTCCATAACAAATTTAGAACTAAAAGGAAAGCCTTGCAAGTAGAATGAGGCAAACAGAAGACAGAACATCAGGTCTCAAAGATAAAACAGAGGATCAAGACCAAATAAGCAAGGAACAAGAAAATTTAACTGCCCCCCAAAAGTATGAAAAGAAACACATGGGAAATGTGGGACACCACGACAATGCCAAACCTTCAAATCATAGGAATAGATGAAGGAGAAGCATTTCAAGTCAATGGCATAAACCAGAACCTTAAAAAGATCACAGACGAAGACTTTCCCAAACCAAGGAAAGACACACCCATATGGATACAAGAAGCACACAGGACACCAAATAGACAATAAAATAGAAATAAAATAGATAATCCCCATGGCATATCATAGTTGAAACACTAAGTATATATTACAAAGAAAACATATTGGAAGTTGCAAGAGAAAAATATTACAGTCACATGTAAAGAAATATCAATAAGAATAATAGTTGATTTCTCAATGGAAACTTTGAAAGCCGGAAGAGCTCAGGGCAATTCATTCCAAGTCCTAAAAGACTATGACAACCAACATAAAATAATATACTCTGCAAAGCTCTCTGCCAAGTTTGAAGGAGAAAGAAAAACTTTCTACAACACAAGGAACCTGAAAAAAAATCTATATCCAACAAACCAATACTAAGAAATGTCATGATATACATGCAGCAGATGGCAATTAATATTCAAAGGTGTCAACACACTAGGTTCTCTGGTGGGGGAACCTCATTCAAGCAAGGCTTATGAGGCCACAGACTCTGGAATACTATTTGCTTCTGTCTGTAATTTCACTTGTGCAAAACAGCTATGGGAATCTCCCCACTACTTATATTGTAATGTGTCTTTCTCATGATTATATCTCAACCTTATGGGCATTTATATCTGTGAACTGTTTAGAAGATGACTGACTCCTTATTAAGCTGTATTGTCCATTTGGTACCTATAATGTTAGCTTACACAGAGTTTGATGAATAAATAGGAATACAAAGAATTACTACACAAGTCAGGAATTATATATTCCTGAGAACTGTTTAATATCACAGTTTAGGTTGACATAAAAAATAGTTGCATCTCCCCAGTTCTAAGACAACTGTATACCATTAGCTGATTTAAATGCTTCAAAGTAACTTTAGATTAAGACCAAGTGCCTTGGTAATGGGTTTTTAGATAAACACTCCCTATCTTAGTTCACAAGGACATACTGAATTATCTGGCTAGGTTGTAAATACAAAAAAAGGCCAATTATTGCTAGCTGGCAAGTGATCTAGTCCTTGCACACATTCCTGACCTCAATTTGTGAAAATATATCCTGACTGGTCAAGGCTACAGATAATAACTTGACTCTGTAGCCCCTAATGAGGACTTCAGGTATTCTTAGACAATCAGAAGTTACATGCAGAATAGGAAAATATATTTCAAGATTTAAAACACTTTTTATGTCACTGTGCCTTGGAAAATGCCAAGTGGGCTTATATTAGGGGATTTAAGATAAACCTGAATTCTAACCAAAGCATTTACGACATAGCTCTCTTCCTGTAAACACTTTGAGAAAGCCCAGCATTTCTGTTAATCACAAAATGTTAGTTTAAAATGTTACTACATTTAGAAATATAGGATGTATACACAAATTCCTTATTTTTCTTAGACTCCTCAATGCTTAGTTTTATAAAGCTATTTCTCTAAATAGATAACAATAACTAGATCTTTCTTTGTAGCTGCATTTATACTTTACAGCCAATTAAGAAGTTGAGATTTATGACTTGTATGTTATCAGGATGGCTCTCTTCTTTATCATTTACTGAAATGTGACCTTACAATGCAGTTTCTATATTCAACATGAAAGTTTCTGTTGAGTATATATAGCTGTAAGAACAAAGAGAGGAGGGAGCCAACATGAGAAAATAGACGGGGGAGCTAACATGAGAAAAGAGAGCAACATGAAAGTTACCATGAGAACGAGGTGTGTTCCTTTCCTAAAACCCTCAGATAGAGAAAGTTCCTGAAGCCCCATTACTCTGCAGCATTCTCTATACAACCCTGTAGCAGCCTGGATGCTGCTCTTACAGGCTGCATTAAAGAAAGACTGCATTAAAGAAGCAATACTTTTGGCTGAAGAGAAAAATGCGCATAGCGGAGAGACTGAGGTCATTTAATAATTATGACTGGATGCTTTAAACCTGGATGCTGCTCTTACAGGCTGCATTAAAGAAAGACTGCATTAAAGAAGCAATACTTTTGGCTGAAGAGAAAAATGCGCATAGCGGAGAGACTGAGGTCATTTAACAATTAATAATTATGAGGTCATAATTATTAAAACATGAAGGACCAGTGAGAAGATAAACAAAGTAAAAAACCAACAACATATTGATCACAATGAACACACATATTTCAGTAATAATTTTAAATATCAATTCCCCAATCAAAAGACCCAGACTGACTGGATCCAGAACAAAATCCATCTGTCTGCTGCCTACAAGAAACATATCTTAGTCTTAAAGATAGGCACCACTCTAAAGTGAAAGGATAGACAAAAGTAATCCAATAAAAGAGGACCAAGAAGCAAGCAGGTGCCACTATCCTAATGTCTGAAACCATAGACTTTAAATTAGAACTAATTAGAAGAGATTTTTAAAAGGACACTTCATTCTAATCAAGGGAACAGCTAACCAAGAAGACATTATTATCTGACATATCGGCACTGAACTCAGTGTGCCCAATTTTGTTAAAAAAATCTATCATTGAACTTAAAGACACAGATTAATATCAATCAATTAATAAAAGGTTATTTTGATATATCACTTTGTCCAATAGACAGGTCATCTGGACAAAAAGTAAACAGAATAATCAGAATTAATCAACATCACACATCAAATGGACTTAACAGAGACCTGCAGTTATTCTATTCAAACACCAAAGAATTCACATTCAACTCTTGCAGCACATGGAAGCTTTTCAAAAATAGACCACATCTTGGAACATAAAACAAATCTATTCAAATTCAAAATAATTGAATTGCTCCTTGTATCCTATCTGACCTCAATCAAATAAAACTTAAAATTGATGGCAAAATCCTTTAGTAAATACACAAACTCAAGGACATTAAACAACTCATTACTAAATGATGAATGGGGTGTCAAAGGAGAAAAAAAAAACCAGAAATAAAAAAAAAACTTCCTGTAATTAAATTACCATGAAGATCTACGGAATAAAGGACATCAAGTACTAGAAGGAATGCAGGAGGAAAAGGGATCCTCGTTCACTGTTGGTGCAACTTCAAACTGCTGCAGCCACTGTGAAAACCAGTGTGGAGAATTCTCAAAAAGCTAAGAAATCTTTCATATGATACAGCTATACCAATCTTTAGCATATGCCCAAAGGACTCAACATTCTACTCTGAAGATACTCCCTCAGCCATGTTCATAGCTGTTCTATTCACAATAGGTAGGAAATGGAGACAACCTACATGACCTACAATTGATTAAGGGGTAGTGAAAATGTGGTGCATATACACCATAAAATACTTTTCAGCTGTAAGGAAAAATTAAATCATGAACTTTGCAGATAAATGGATGGACCTAGGAAAGATCATGAGTGAGGTAACCCAGACCCCAAAGTCCTATATTCTTTCTTCAGATGTAGACACAACATAGCCTGTAGTAACTGCAGAAACCAGGGAAGTAGAGTGGAACTGTTGTCTGCAAAGAGGGGTTGGGGAGCAATAGAGAGGGGAATAGCAAGGTACAAGTGATCTTATCAGGGAGATGGGGAAAGGGGGGGCTTTGTTGGGAAGGGGAGGGAGATGATTATACAAGGTGGGAGGAGCATAAAGAGGAGCAGCAGGATATAAGTGCTCCGACAGGGGAAATGGGAAAAGCAGGGGCACTTTATGGAAGGGGAGGGAAATAAATACAGAATAAGGAGAGAATTGGGTTAAATAATAATAAGAATGCCTGAAAGAGCCACAAGTATTGATTATTTAGCAAAAAATCCTACAATAGACATAAATATATATGTATAAATATATACATGTATCCATGTATAAATATACATGTACAGTTTTAGTGAATTTTTCTCATCTGGGCTACTGGTTCTCTCTCCAAGAGGGAAAGAACACCTATAAGAAATCCCAATACCAGACATGAGAAGCTGCCTTTGAGTTGTTAGCCAGAGCTGTTCCAGAGACTCCCAAAACATATAGCCTGTTGCTGTTGCCCTTGGTTACCTCCCAGAGGTAGAAGGTAAATCCTTATTGCTGAAGACACCATGTATTTCAAAAACAGGACCCAGAGTCCCCTGAGTTGGAACAGACCTGTCTGCTTCCTCCTTGAGGATCAGCTTTTGTGATACCAGAAAGCACCATGCAAGCTTCCAAAGGAGGGAGGCAACCAACATTCCCACCCAGCCTATAAATCAAATCAATGACCAGCCTGGCATGATAACCCTAATGGTGTAGTAGTGGCTTATCTACCTTGCTGGTAACCAACAACTCTATTGGTCTTATGACTGGCTCAAGAAAAAGGAGACCATGCCTGGTTCTGGAAACCTAGTTAACTACTCACTATTAGTGAAGCCATAGTTATTGAAGGAGAATCTATAATCACTACTTTACTAAACCAGCATAATTGCTAACAATCTATAATCATTTGCCTTTAAACCTACAGATATGTGTAGTCTGCACCCCTCATCACAGAAACTCCTCTTTGCAACAGATGGAGAACATAACAGAAAAGCACAACTAGTCAAAATACAGCATTGCGGAGCCCAGTCCCAATGGATACATTTACACAACACTCCCCCACCTAAGGCTCAGAGAACATTACAGAAGTGGGCCTCAAGGATTCTCAGGATCAGGGAACTTGCTGTGATTATGTCTTCCAATACTGTCAGAAGCTACTCTCATAGAGTCACCAACACGACTGCCCCATAGTGAGCTGAACAAGGAACACGCTGAACTGGAAAGAGAGGAGCTCATGAGTCCTCAGCTCTACACAAAGAACTACCAGCAGCTGAGGAAAGCTGAGAATGGGAGGGGCAGTCTTACCCAGGGGAGAGCACACCAACTGGTTGTCCAGTTTTAAGAGGTCAGCCCTGAAAATTTATATACAGGTAGCATTACATGGACTGAACAGGCTATACTTAGGGATATTTATGTATATACATATACACATACAATAACAGATTTTTTTAAAAGAGGCCATGATTTTGAAGGCGAATAGGAGGGTATGGAGAGAGGAAAAGGATAGGAAAAATGTAATTAAATTATAATCTTAAAAAAACTGACCCCCCCAAAGTAAATATTTGAGAGGGGTAAAAGGAAACTATTGCCAACTGATGTCATAGAGAGGGTGCTGTATCTCTGTCACATCTTCTCTAAGCAACATGTAGGCCAAAGTTTTCCATGCTGTTTCCTGGAGCTCAGTAAGAAATCTGGACCAAAGGTGATGAGGATCCAGACATGATTAAACTTCTCTGTGTTAGTGTCCAGAGTCTCAATGCTGTTACCTTCTTTAAGCATAGCCTTTCTGAAATACACTCCTGACAATGTGTGGACCCATTACTCACAATTTGTACACTTTGATTGGTTTCCAGCTCTTACCCATGGGTTATGTTTCCCCACATATAGTTATAGATATCTGCAATAATAACTTAGGACTCCACGATCTTACCTACATCATCTATCTATGTAAGTATGAGGGCTCAGGCTGTATTAGGAAAACAGTAGTGGATTAGTATGGCAGAAACATAGATAAGGATGGCTCTCCTACCTCGTCTACATACTCAGTGCAAAACTGACTGGTGATTTTCTTTTAAGATGTTTTAGAACAAATTCATAAGGATTCACCTATGAACAGGCACCAAGACTCACCGTCATGAAAAAGTTCCATGGCTTGGGCACACCGTACTCTCCTGGAAAGACAGCTTCTATATACCAGGCCACAAGGGCATATAGGAAAGCATCAACTAAAAGCATTCCTAGCACGTAGGCAAATGAAAAGCTGTCTTTATCCGCTGATGAGAATATGTTACTCCATTTCACTCCAGTTTCTAAGATAAATCGTGAAACATTCAAATTAGATGCTAGAGGAACTAAAATAGTTCTTCATCTGTATCATAACTGAGTGGTGTTGTGGTGCTCTCTAGAGGTTCTTGTATGAATCCACTACCTTCTTACAGCCTTAGCATGTTGGACTGCAAGAGGACATCTGAGTAAGTCATCAGGAAACTGTCTCTTACTATACCCAAACAGAGAAACAATTGGAAATGAATTGAATAAAAATGAACTACACAAACTTCAGGAAAATAGAATTTAATAAAAATAAGCAGACCTATGGACTAGAATGATGATTCCTCTCGTCACTGCTTTGCATGCTAAAAATCTCACTGGAATACCTAATTTTGGAAAAACATAATCATTGAAATGTAGGGATAGATTCCTGCTCCAGAAGAAACAGGAAGGGGCTCTTCTGGACTCCTAATAAGTTTTTGGAGAGATTGTGAAGCCACTCATATACTAATATGTTAGTATAAAGTAGAAGAAAAATTTGGAGGACAGTTTAGCAATCAAAATTAAACTACGAATAACCAGCAAGCTATTAACTGTGCATCTTCTAGACCACAGCAAAGTTTACAAGGTCACTACTCACTCTTTGTCTCTGCATCAATTAGGAATTTAAATCCGAATGCCATCCCAACATTGTAGTCGAAGCACCAAATCAGCTTTTGCTTGAATGTCATCTGTTCATACTTTGAATACATGATAACATATGGGAAGTAGGTGAGGAGAAAAAAGGAACTTCCTAAGCTCATAGCAAAATTGACTGCAAATGTAAAGGGAAGTGTGGTCAATTTAAGCAATTTTGAAAAACACAACATACAATTGGCTTTTTTATGTGTACACTAAGTAAGCGTTACAAGAAATGAAAATGTCTGTTTTGTTTACCACTATTTCCCCCAGAACATAAATGCCGTGTTTAGAATGCAGTGTGTGCACAAGGTATTTCTGGAAGAAAAGGGCTGAAATCAAACACATAAAGAGCTTATATTTCTGGACTTGTTCATTCTATATGCAATGAATCTGAGTATCATAATTGTTATTAGAAATTTATAATTTTATTACCACTCAACACAAGAAATTATAAATATAAACAAACTATCGGAATAATCAAAAATATTCATCCAGGCTTTATGAGATTGGTCTAAGTCATGGTAATGGATGAAAAGAAGGATTCCAGAATAAGTCAAGAAACTACAATTCAGTGTTTAAAACAACACAACAAAAAAACCCAACTAGATAGTTTAAAAATTTTTTTTCTTTAATTTATTTTACATACCAACCTTAGTTTCCCCTCCCTCCTCTCCTCCTATTCCCTCCCCCACCTCCCCTCTAACTCCCCATCCACTCCTCCCTGTCCATCAGATGGGGTAAGGTCTCCCTTGGGAATCCACAAAGCCTGGCATATCAAAGCATGGCTCTGTTGCTGCAGGACCAGGCTCCTCCCCACTGCATCAAGGCTGAACAAGGCATCCC
This sequence comes from Peromyscus maniculatus bairdii, assembly GCF_049852395.1. Classification (NCBI taxonomy): domain Eukaryota; kingdom Metazoa; phylum Chordata; class Mammalia; order Rodentia; family Cricetidae; genus Peromyscus; species Peromyscus maniculatus. The sequence continues at coordinate 130,456,003 of NC_134852.1, read as the reverse complement.
ACCATAGGGTATAGGTTACAAAGAGCCAGCTCGTGCATCAGGGACAGGTCCTGGTCCCCCTGCTAGGGGCCCCACAAAAGATCAAGCCACTTAACTGTCACCCAGATGCAGAGGGTAGATGAGTTTTAGAGTATTTTGGAGTTCCAAAATGTGATTTGATTTTCAGAGTTGCCATTTAATAATAGTTGAAATATTGCTGTATTCAGTCAAGAATTATGAGGCATGCAAAGAAGATGATATAAGCTATTCATATACAAAAGAAAAATGAAACAAACACCACCACAAAGAAAATACTTGCCCCTGTGGAAGGCCAGAGGCTGGACTTCTTAAAGACTGGAAACAATCCGTCTTAAATAAACTCAATTCCTGAAAGAAAGAGCTGAGGGGAAGTAGGAAAAAGAGATCTCTACTTGTAGAGACTCTCAGTGAAGTGATGGAAATTATGAAAGGAACCAAGCAGATGCTCAGACTGCAAAGTACACGAAATGAAGACTTTACATGGCTGAGTAGACAAGGGAAAATCAGCAGTTAAAAATAGGACAACTGGCATTACGCAATCTTAAGAAGCAGTAAGAAAAATAGAATAAAAACTATTCTATTTTTAGATAAAAAAAATAAAAAATAAAAATAAGAGGCCTGAGGCTGCTCTCCAAGTCACCTCCATATGCAAAGAGCAGTCACAGAAGAAGAAAGAAGTATCTGATTTGAAGAACTGTGGTTGAAAATCATTACACTTAAAAAAAGGGGGGGCTCAAACCTCGTCTAAACAAAACAAGACAAAACAAAAACATCACTTCAAATAGGGTAGTCCAAGAAGCTTATGCTGAGACACATCCAGAATTAAAAAAAAAAAAAGTCAAATTTCAAAGGCAGAGAAGTGGCAAAGTAAAGTGCTGAAGGTGTCACTCAATGGTAGTGTGCTTCCTAGTATAATTGAGGTCCTGGGTTACATTGTAGCATTAGAAAAAAAAGGCTATAGAATCTTAAGGGAGAGAATTCTGTCCAGTAGGAGACTACAGCATACTTCCCTCTTGGACTCTAGAGGCCGGAAAGTCACTGGAGTGACATCGTGAAAACAAAATAAAAACTTGTCAACCAAGAATTCTCCATGTGGCAAAGCCATCATTTAAGAATTCAAGAGAGACTTCTTGGTTCTGGGACCACATATCAGGAGTTTGGTATCCTTAGCAATTTTATTATTATTATTATTATTATTATTATTATTATTATTATTATTATTTACTAATAACAACTAAAGAGCTGGGGAAAACATCTTCACTCTAGTATCTTTCTGAGAAGAGAGGGTATACCATTAATACTTGCTAGAGCTCAACAAAAATCTTTTTTTAATGTTATTGAAGTTAATGTCATAAATTGCTCGTGATTATGGCATTAATTTTACTTCATATAAGAAAATAATCAGAAGCTATATAGAAGAGGAAATGAGATGGGAATCAAAATGGAAGACACAAGGAAGAAAAAGATGAGGCATATATAAAATAAATGGCTGACTGGCAGATGCAAACCCTTCCTGATTAGTCATTACTATACTTGTGTCAATGTATTAAATGCAATGGCATGAGTTAAATTCTGGAAAGGCAAGGTGTCAGAATGTATTAGAAGTCAAAGATACAAATTAATCACGAGTCTAGAAAAAGTCATCCATGCCAGAGGGAAGTGGCTAAACTATCAGACAGAATAATAGACTTTAAGAAATAAAGAAGGATACTGGAATAAGTTTTTGAGATAGGGTCTAGCTGTGTAGACCTAGCTGGCCTGGAACTCACTGCCTAGACCAGGCTGGACTCCAACTTTTGGTACTCTTTCTGCATTGGCCTCCCAAGTGCTGGGATTATAAGTGTGTGCTACCACACCTGCCCAACGTGGCCAAATTTTCCAGAAGAGAAAACACATCTGGCTCATTAGTAACACACATTTAAGCTTCATTAGTAACTGATGAAATGAAAATTTATTAATTTGTCTTTTGTGGTACTGAAAACTGAACCTAGGGTATCACACATGCCAGCCAAAGGCTCTGCCATCTAATTATGCTTCCAGTTTGAAAAAAAATGCAGATTTAAATTTCTTTTATATAATACTTCATATCCCTAATTTGTCACAAGTCTATTATCAAGGACATAGAAAAATAGGAACTCTTACATTCCAGTGGGGCTGTAATTTCACAAAAATCCCTTGGCATGTGAACCCTCAAAGGGTAAGGAAGAAAGTTTTATTTGTCTTTGTTCTTAGAGACCATGCTAAGCACAGCATATGTAACCCAAAGAAAGAACGTGTGAGTGGAGGAATGGATGAATGAATGAATGTTGAATAGCCATTGATTTTATTTTCCATTCTTATCTTTCAATCCTCTAAAAACCTCTCAAAACCTACCTACTACCTGTTAGGTTAACCTTCACTTGCAGTATTGTGATCTAGGATCTCCTTGTATGTATGCTATGACTTACTAATTTTCATTGCTCTCAGCATGTCTTCTGGTGGCTAGTTTCACAGATCATCCAGCATGTACTGTGGGACACACAGATTAAACATTATTTCTGTGTGTGTCTGAGTGCCCCTAGTTGAGGTCAGCATTTGAGTCTGTCGACTTAAATCAATTTGATTGCCCTACCTTATATGAGTGGACATCACCCTACACTGAGAAACCAGAAGGAACAAACGCAGGGAGGGAGAATTCTCTTTTTCTTCCTGACTGCCTTCATGGACAGAACACTAGTCTTATCCTGCTTGGGACTAGACTGACCCACTGTCTCCTCTCATTCTTAGGCATTGGGACACATACTGGAATTAATCAGTGGCTTTCCTGGATCCCCTGGCCACGGATTTTAGATGGGAGGGGGGAACTTTTTGGCCTCCATAACCAAACAAACCAATTCATCATAATACCCCTTTATCTTCCATTGTTTCTGCTTCTTTGGAGAATTCTACAATAATTTTTGTGCATATGATATCCATACTCCAGAGGTCAAAGCCAGCTCTGTGGGGATAGGCACTGCATTTCAAATACCTAACAGACCAACAACACACATTTAAGTACAAGAAGCAATTCTGCTGTTTTCTTGATTTTCTTGTCATCAAACTAGCAGACACTGCTCTCTCCAGGTCAAAACCCATCTGCATTTCCACAATTTCTGGTAGAAGGGCTAGATGGATAGAAGAGGCAGTTCAGGTTAGAAAGAACACCCACATGTGATCAAATATGATCATAGCATCACACAAATGCTGTGCTTATCAATTTTCACCACTCACCTCATTCCATTTCTTCTATTTTAAAAGACAAAATCTCATTAGTCCAGGCTGGCTTCAAACTTACTATATTGGTGAAGACATCCATCAACTCCTGATCCCCTTACTTCTGTCTCACAACCACTGGTGTTACAGGTGTAAGCTATCACTCTACATTTGCTCTATTTCAAGGGCACAGGCCATCTCAGAGCACAGAGGCTAGGGGTGTGGTGGTATATAACATTCAGAAGGCATGTTCAAATACAGTATTTGTTTGTTATTGAGCCTCGTTCCCAGGAGGAATCACGTACTCACCTCTATTAAATAGTGTGCTAACCATAAAACTGAAGAATATTGATGAGCTGGCATAAAGTGACAAAAAGACAAAGACAAGGATTGGGTCATTGTATTGGAAGATTCGTGCAGGTTCAGTCTAGCAAAAGAATTAGAAATCTGGTTTAGTCATGTATGATGTGTTTTCATAACAAAGTATAAGAAAATAAATGCCCTTAAATACATTATTATTCCTGGTCAACACTTGTGACACACTCAAGGAGATGAAAAATTAATACTTATTTTGGTCAGGGTCTCATAGAGGCCAGACTGGCCTTGAACCCTTTGTAGCTGATGATGATGTGCCTCAGCCTGCTGGGATTACAGGCATGCGCCATTACTCGCTGTTTATGCAGGGATTTGTATATGTTAGACAAGTATCTTAAAAACCCTCATCTCCAGCACCAAATGGCTCATTTCTCACAGAAGGTCCACCCACCTAGGCTTGAACTGAAGTCTGCTGAGAGACCAAGCAGCTCAGATTCTACAATGACGTCCACACAAGCTAAGTTTTCCTTTCCCAGTAACAGAGATATTAGGCTTGTTCTGTACTTCTCTTTACCTCTTAAAGTTTAGCCACAACATACTGGACTCAAAAAGACACTTGCCTTGAAAAATAAAATCACGCATATAAATATGATGTTAATAAAATACAAACAGAAGAATGTGATGAAATAGGCAACCCAGAGCATCCAGTTGCTCAGTCCTATCATGAGCTGGTATTCCTGTGGGAGAATTACCACAAATTAAATATCATGAAAAAAACACATACACAACCACACAGTGCCTTAGAGTTCTCAAAATGAACTGACACATTATCTAATTTCATATTTATGGCCCAAATCTCCAAGTTAAAGAGGATAAAACTTGGCCCAGGATCTCCTGTAATTTCATTAAAATTGTTCAGCTAGTGACTGAGTCCCGCAGTTTTTAATAAGCTCAGAGGTCATTTCTCCAATAATTACCTGATACTGTTAAAGACACAGAGTGCATGTAAGCAAAGCTACAAACCACTTAAATATATCTTTCTTATAATTATATTTCTAGAAAAATATAATAATATTTAAATTTAATCATAAAACTTGAGAGTACTAAAATTAAGAGGAAAATGCTCACAAGTTTAGCAATAATCTTTATAAACAATCTATTTTCTTCAGAAGTAGTTGTTTATAGAAATATGAGGTATTTTGAGTTTTAACAAAAGCATATTCAAAGCATTTCATAAGGAATATAATGTTAGCCTAGATTAAGAAAGGTCAGTTGAAAGGTCTGAATATTCAGAGGCTACTTAAAATATTTTTATTGAATTTTACTAATATGTCAATATTTAAATTCTATGACTATAGCCCGCCCCCCAATTTCTACCTGCTTGATACATACAAGATTCTCAAGGAATGTCTTTTTAATTAATGAATGTATGACTAGAAATATCTATGAACATATGCATGCTATTCAAATCTCTTTAGAGTGGTTACAGGTTCATGCTATTACCTCTGTAGGAGACAAAAACAAGATAAAATGTGCCATTAAGTTTTCTAGAGTTTAATACTTGAAATGGATTCAATTTGCAAATTTTTAATCTATCTATCTATCTATCTATCTATCTATCTATCTATCTATCTATCTATCTATCTATTATTTATTCTTGTGTCTGTGCATGCACATGTGTGTGCATGAGCTATGCATGTGGCATGGTGCACATGGAAGTCAGAAGACAATTCTTGGAAGTTGGTTCTCTCCTGTCACCTTCTGGGATCCAGGTTTAAAATTCAGGTCATCAGGCCTGTGTGCAAGTGCCCCTGCCTGTAAGCCATCTTATAGACCCTCACTTAGCAAACTTTAATAAGCACTTACAGCGACAAAGTATATTTAACAACAGTAGTGCAAGACTTGTACATAGAAAATGCAAAACATGGTTGAATGAGATGACAGAAAGTCGGAATAAATGCAGAGCTCCCCATTTCACGAACCAGAACACTTAATATTGCTAACATGGTAAGGTCCCTTAAATTAGTGTACAAACTAAACACAATCCCTTTTCAAAGATCTTGGTACATAGTTACATGAAACCACAGAATCTACATAAAGCCCAGAAAGGCAGCATGTCAGTAATTTTAATACTCCTATGACAAGATAAGAGGTGGCAACAGGGGACTCTCTAGAGGTTCATGAGCCAGCCTGCTGCACACAGCCATGAAGAACAAAGAGAGCAAGGTGGAAGGTGAAGACCAACATCCAAAGCTGTCCTCTGACAAGCATGGTGTGGCATGTAGGCACCTGCACTCAGACACATACACATATACACAGATATGTATCATATGCACGTACATAAGCTTAGAGATTGACAAACACTAATAAAATTCATATGGACATTCAAAAGACCCAGAGTAGTCAAAAAAGTCTTGAAGAAACCATAACACTATCTGGTTTCAACACACACTGCAATGAGCTTGCTGTGCACAGATCACCAGAAAGGTCTGAGTGTACCTTACAGCTCACCTTAGACATATATCATTAATCTCGATGAACTTCACATTTGCTAACAGGTGGGAATATTTTCTAGTTCCCTCTGCATTATTCTTTGATCTATATGTTGTTTATATAAGTTTGTTGTTTAATTGCTAAATAACTGTGAGATCTATTCTTCACTCTGCTGTTCCCAGAGAAAAACACGCTTTGTATTACTCAGGCCTTTTCTGTTCCCTGAGACGTGTTCTGTGATTGTTTCATACCCAGTCTTGGTTCAATGTTCAAATGTTTGTGTTTTCCTCCTTCTGTGACTCTTATTAAATATGTAATTTAATTCTCTTGGGATAGAGATCATACTCTGTTATTTCAGGCTTCTGGTGTACCCACTATACTTACAAAGAATGTGATATTGCAGATACATTGGATGTAATATCTATAAGCATCATTTATTATATTTGTGAGTTTTGTTGAAATTCATCTCATATCTAACAACAGAATTGAGTTGAAGTGGAAAGACAAAAATATATCCCATGAAATAGTCACTAAAATGGAGTTGAGGTAGCAATAGTAATATGAAACAAATATATTTTTACATCAAAATTATTATAGAAATCAAGAATATTGTGTTTTGAAAAAAAAGGCCATTTTATCATGAAGATGCTACAGTGAAAGACATGTATGAACCAAAAGCAACATCAACAAAATACACGAAGAAAAATACCAACAGAATTAAATGAGGCAATAATCGCTGGAGACTTCAACATAACATTTTCAGTAACAGAAAAACTAGACACAAAGAAGCTCTGTGAAAAATGGAGGATTTCAAACAACACTCTACTCAACTGGACTCAAGTGACAGAACATGAAATCAAACAAAATAAATTCTCATCTCCTCCTTAACCATCTCCAGAATAAACGTTAGCCTATAAAGAGAGTCCTAATATATTTCATTTTTTACATCTTAGTTTTTTATTTACTTTGCCTATTGTAATTTTAAATTTTATTCTTTTCTTTTTTTGAGCCTGATATTATGTGAATTATCTTTTCTTACATCAAAGGGATGAAACCAGAAACCAATAACAGGAAAACTGAAAAAAAAAATCATTAACTGGTAGAAATCAACAATGCATTCTTCAACAACCACTCAAGAAATAACAAGGAAAAGTAGAAAACAAAAACACAAGACACCAAAGCTTATGGGACGCAGTGAAAATGGGGCTGGAAGAGAACTTTACAGCTAGAGAAACCTAAGTTAAAGAAGAGACAACTACGGCAAATAGCCTAACTTTATACCCCATGAGCCTAGAAAAGAAGGATGAGCTAGACACAGGCACAGAGGGAGAGGGTAACCCAGATTAGAGTGAGATAATAAAGCAGAGAAGATGCAGACAGTAGAAAAAAGTCAACAACAAAATTAATCAGAATGGCAGAAATCAGTTAGACTGACATGACAATTGAGAAAACACATTATTCAAAACCAGCAAAGAGACTGGGAACATTGCTTCTGATTTTACAGAAATGAGTCACAAGAGAGGAGTGTGAACCACTGAATGGCAAACAAAAATTTGAATAATGGAGAGAAAGTGGAGAAATGTGTAAGAATACGATACTTATTAAGATCAGATAAAAGAACAGAAAAATTGTCTGGACTTATAACTAATGAGATCAGATCAGTATTCAAAAACTGCCTGATAAATCACTAACTCTGGACTGGATACATTGAGTAGTTTGAGGGTAGTTGATATTCAAATTATATCTGGAATGTTCCTTAAAGTAGTCTTCCATATACTGAAACTAAGAGTCATCTAAAAAAATTTGAATAAAGACAAAATGATAGAGAATGGCCACAAATGTGTGTGTGTTGAGTGGCTGCAAGTGAAACCAAACTATTGGTTTTGACCATGAAGAGCTAATTCAACCTTCCACATAAGTTCACCCCACACTTTCAAACTTTTAATGTAAATGCTGTATACAAGAAAATAGAGTTACCTTCAATCGGTTTTCCTTTTCCCACACAATGGACTGAACCAGGGTAAGATAATTCACAAGGAAGGTACACGCCATTGTTAGAGGGATGAGAATATTAGCAAGTTTATGGAAGAAATCATGATGAAAAGCAGGGGTTGGGAATCTCTGAATGAAAAGGCTGGTGTCCTTAAGGAGTGCTGTCGCAGCAGCACCGCCATGATGCCGCATGATGGCCTTGTCTAAGGCGTGTTGCACAGCCAGGAACCCTTCACTGATGTACCCTAAATGAGAAAATAAAGATTCTAGGTAAAATGCCTAGCAACATCTGAGCTGAATAAAGAAAAACAGTGACTCATGTACAGCCATGAATTGTATATAAATGTTCTGGCAACGAAGATGATGTCATACCTTTGTCATCTATGACAAAGTGAGACAGCCACCCTAGCCTGTGTGAACTCACATTGATGTCCACATGATGAGATGGGAGGTGTCTAGCAATATCCCTCTGAGGCCCTTGGTAGGTGACGCATGACTAGATGTCAATGAGAAAGAGCAAAGTTAATTTTATCCAGGCTCTTCTCTTGGTCTAAGATCCCGAGCAGCCCCCACCCCCACCCCAGTTTCTCCACACAAACTCAGAATGAGTCCATCTGCTGTGAATAAAGATAGTATAGCTCTTTCTTCCTCAAGCATTAGGACTTTCTAGTTTCTCTTTCTGGGACAGACAGGAATTTAGAGTAATTTGTTGCACAGAATTGGTGAGAACAAATATATTTGCTTTGCTCCTGACGTTAGCAGGGAAATGCACAATGGTGAAGTGGTACACTACACATCTTCCACAGGTGTGCTGTATTGCATAGGGAAACTGTACTTTCATTGGTACCTTTGGGTTAGGGAGTTTGGGGCTAGTTTTTTAAAACTATGTTTTCATGCTGGCAATATTAATATGATGGGAATTACAAAAGCAGTAGAGCAGGGTTCGGTGTGCCATGTGTCCTCAAAGGGAGGCTGGATCACCCCATGCCGTCCTGCACAAACAGAAATAGCTCTGTGATGTTGAAACTTCATGAGAGGGAAGGGCTGGGTTTTTTAAAGTCCCCAAAGGCTCTTAGAGGGGCAATACATACAAAGACTGAGGAAAACTGCTGCTGACCGCGCATATGCTTCCTTAGCCTCGGATGCTATCCTATCACAGCACAGTTTTCAAAACTAAGAACCTAACATGGGTGCAATACTATGTATAATACGTAAGCTCCATTTGCATTTCACCAAGTGGTTTTTCTTAATGTTTCTTCTCTGTCCCAGTTTCCTGCACAGAATAATGCATTGCACTTACTTAGTAGGCTGACATGCTCTCATCTCATCTTTGGAAACTGCTCATGTTTTTTTTCTTCTTTTTTAAAAATCAAAAATAGATATGTTTCCCTCATAGAAAATATGATTACTGTTTCCCTTCCCTCTGCTCCTACCAGTCACTCCTCATCTCCCCTCCTATCCAAATCTATACCCTTTCAGTAGTCACTCATCAGAAAACAAACAGGCTCCTAAGGTGTAATAATAAAATAAAATAAAATAAAATAAAATAAAATAAAAACTAACACATCAGAATAGAACAAAACAAAAAGAAGGGAAAGAGCCCAAGAGAAGGCCCAAGAATCAGATACCCACTCATTCACACATTCAGAAATCCAATAAAAACTCTAAACTAGAAGGATATGTGTGTGTGTATACACACAAAAGACCCAATATATATATTATATATAATATATATATAAATGAAATTCATATATATTCATATGAAAATAAAAATTGAAAATAAGGCAAAATTTTAGAAAAAATAAAAAGCCCTGACATAACATTATGAGACAAAAATCTCTCCAAAGATGCATTGAGTTCATTTTCTGTTGGCCATCTATGGCTGGGCCTGCAGCCTATCCTTAAGAGTAGTTTGTTTTACCCACAGATTCCTTTATAGGAAACTAAATTTTCATTTGCAAGTGGTTGTCAATTGGAGACTGCTTATGGGTTAGGGATGGAGGCATGTGTCCATTTCTCCTTTCCACTCTAAGACTCCATCAGGTGCAGACCCATGCAGGCCCCGTGCATGCTGCCAAGTCTCTGTGAGTTCATATGCATGTTGATCTTGTTGATTTAGAGGGCCTTGATTTCTTGGTGCCCTCCATCCCCGCCTCTCTTCCACGGAGTTCCTTGAGCCCTGAGGGGAGGGATTTGATGGAGATATCCCATTTAGAGCTGAGTGTCCCAAGGTTTCTACTTCTGCATGATAACTGTCTACGGGTCTCTCTGTATTTGTTCCTATCTGCTATAGGAGGAAGCTTCTCTGATTGGCAGAGCAGGGCGTTGATCTATGAGTATAGCAGGAGGTCATTAGTAGTTATGTGAGTAGTATTGTGTTTTATCATAAGTTCCTAGGCTATCTAGTCTTGGGTTCTTGGTCACTCAAGCAGTGCTGGGTATAGATTTTACCTCCCGGACTGGGCCTTAAATCAAATCAGATATTGGTTGGTTACTCCTACAAGCTTTGTGCCACCATTGCTCCAGCATATCCTGCAGTCAGGACACCATTGTAGATCAGTCTGTGACTGGGTGGCAGTTTACGTTTCTCCTTTGGTGGTGTTAACTGTGCCTTCCTGTGCCAAAGGTGCTACCACGTAGGAGTGAAGGCTCTATGTAGGCATCAGCTTGACTTATCCATGTTCAATGAGTTGCATAAGTGTAGTCTTCAACAATGGGGCTTGCCTTAAGTTTGTGGAGAGCAACCTGTAGTCTTAATAATAGCTTTGGTAGTTTAAGGGTTCCCATGGGACCCCGTTGGCCAACATCTGAAATAGAGGTAACCAAAGTCTGGTACTGGAAACTTCATTTGATGATAAGAGATGTCCAGTTGGGGTTCTGTCTCCACATTATTTGGTGACTTTATTTGGATCACCTTCACACACACACACACACACACACACACACACACACACACACACACACACACACACACACACACGAAGGCTTCTACTGTATTAGGTTTCCATACTACCCCTCAAACGGCTCTTACTTTTTAGTTGTCTCTTCCTATATTCCCTTCCTTTTCCCCCCATTTGCATCCCCTTCTCCAGTTGATCTTCCTGTTCCAGTCCCACCCCCATCCATCCATAAATATCTATTCTATTTCTTTTTCCTAGGGAGCTCTATCGATCTATCTCTACTTCCCTAGTCCTTCCATGGGACTATGAATTATAGCTTGGTCATCACTGAGTTAACAGTTAATATCCCCATATAAGCAAATACATAGCATATTTGTCTTTCTGGGTCTGAATTACCACACTCAGGATGATTTTTTTCTAGTTTCATATACTTACCTGTATAAGTATAAATGAGCAGCAATGAATATGGTGTAGCAAATGTTTCTGTGGTAGGATGAAGCATCCTATATGCCCAAGATTGGGAGAGCAACCGCCATACTGATTTCCATAGTGGATGTACAAGCACATTCCAACCAACAAAGATGAATGTTCCTTTACTCCACATCCTTGCCAGCATGGGCTGTCACTTGTTTATTGGCCTTAGCCATTCTGATGAGTGTAAGATGAAATCTCAAAGTAGTTTTGATTTGCATTTCCACGATGGCTAAGGGTGTTGAAGATTTCTTTAGGTGTTTCTCAGCCATGTGAATTTCCTCTTTTGAGAATTCTGTTTAGATCTGTACCCCATCTTAAAATTGGGTTATTTGTTTTATTTATATCTAGTTTCTTGAGAACTTTATGTATTTTGGATATTAGCCCTCTATCGGATGTGTAGTTGGTAAAATCTTTTCCCATTTGTAGGCTGCCACTTTGTACAAATGATGGTGTCCTATTCTGTATAGAAGCTTTTCAGTTTCATGAGGTCCCATGTATTAATTGTTGATCTTAGTGCCTGTGGTAACAGTGTTTTGTTCAGAAAGTCATCCCCTATGCCAATGAGTTCAAGGCTCTTGGCCACTTTCTCTTCTATCAGGTTCAGTGTATCTGGTTTTATGTTGAGGTCTTTGATACACTTGGAGTTGAGTTTTGTTCAAAGTGATAAGTATGGCTCTATTTGGAGTCTTCTACAAGCAACCGTCCAGTTTGACCAGCCTTATTTGTTAAAGATGCTGTCTTTTTTTTCCAGTGTGTATTTCTGGCTTCTTTATCAAAAAATTATGTCTTCATAGGTGTGTTGATTTGTATCTGAGTCTGCAATTCAACTCCATTGATGAACATGTCTGTTTTTTGTGTCAATACCATGTTGTTTTTATTACCATAGCTCTGTAGTACAACTTGAGATCAGGGATGGTGATAACTCTGTCAGTTCTTTGATTATTCAATATTGTTTTAGCTGTCCTGGGTTTTGTGTTTCCTATGAAGCTGAAAATTGTCCTTTTGAGATTTGTGAAGAATTGTGTTGGAATTTTGATGGGAATTGCATTCAATCTGTAGATTGTTTTTGGTAGGATGGCCATTTTTACTATATTAATACTACTGATCAATAAGCATGGGAAATACTTCCATATTCTGATGGCTTCTTCAATTTTTTTCTTTAGTGTCTTACAGTTTTTTTCATACAAGTCTTTCACTTGCTTTGTTAGAGATACCGCAGATATTTTATATTATTTGAGGATATTGTAAAAGGTGTTATTTCCCTGATTTCTTTCTCAGACCATTTGTTGTATGTGTATAGGATGGCTACTGATTTTTGTAAGTTAATTTTATATCTAGCTACATTGCTGAAAGCATTTATCAACTGTAGGAGTTTCCAAGTGGAATTTTTAGGGTCACTTATGTATACTATCATATCATTTGCAAATAAAGATACTTCTTCCTTTCCAATTTGTATCCCTTTGATCTCCTTTAGTTGTCTTATTGCTCTAGCTAAGACTTCAAGTACTATATTGAATAGGTATGGAAAGAGTGGACACCCTTGTCTCATTGCTGATTTCAGTGGAATTGCTTTGAGTTTCTCTCCATTTAATTGGATGTTAGCTATAGGCTTGTAAACTGTAATTATTATGTTGAGGTAAGTCCCTTGTATCCCTGATCTTTGCAAGACTTTTATCATGAAAGGGTGTTGGCTTTTGTCAAAGACCTTTTCTGCATCTAATGAGATAGATGGTCATGTGGTTTTTGTCTTTTAGTTTATTTATATGGCTTATACTATATCAATTTATATATGTTGTTCCATCCCTGCATCTCTGGAATGAAGCCTGCTTGATCATGGTGGATGATTTTTTAATGTGTTCTTGGATTCAGTTTGCAAGTATTTTACTGAGACTTTCTGCATCTAAGTTCATAAGGGAAACTGGTCTGTAATTCTCTTTTTTTGTTGGGTCTTTATGTGGTTTGTGTATCATGGCCATCATATTTTATGGCCTCATAAAATGAATAGGCAATGTTCTTTCTGGTTCTATTGTGTGGAATAATTTGAGGAGTAGTGACACTAACTCTTCTTTGAAAGTCTGATAGAATTCTGCATTAAAACATCATGCCCACTTGGGCGGTGGTGGCACATGCCTTTAATCCCAGTATTTGGGAGGCAGAGGCAGATGGATCTCTGAGTTAGAGGCCATCCTGGTCTACAGAGCGAATTATAGGACAGCCAGAGATACACAGAGAAACTGTGTCTTTTGAGAGAGAGAGAGACAGAGAGAGAGAGAGAGAAGAAAAGAAAAGAGAAAATAAAATAAAATAAAATAAAATGAGAAAACCCATCAAGCCCTGGGCATTTTTTAGTTGAGAGACTTTTAATGACTTTCTGTTTCACTAGGTAATTGTAGGTATGTTTAAGTTGTTTATTTGACCTTAATTTGACTTTGGTAAGTGGTACCTATTAAGAAAATTATCAATTTTTTAAGAATTTCCATGGGTGGAGGACAAGTTTTTAAAGTATGTTCTAATGAGTCTTTGGTTTTGCTCAGTATCTGTTGTTATATCTTTCTTTTTGTTTCTGATTTTATTAATTTAGATATTCTCTCTCCCTATTTTAGTTAGTTTGGATAAGGACTGGTCCATCTTGTTGATTTTCTCAAAGAACCAACTCTTTATTTCGTTGATTCTTTGTATTGTTATTTTTGTTTCTATTTTATTGATTTCAGCCCCGAGTTTGATTATTTCTTGCCATATACTCCTTTAGGGTGTGATTTCTTCTTTATGTTCTAGAGCTTTTAGATGTGCTGTTAAGTTGCTAGCATGAAATCTCTCCAGCTTTTTTTTATTTAGGCACTTATTACTGTGGTTTCCTCTTAGCACTGCTTTCATTATGTCCCATAAGTTTGGATATGATGTATATTTATTTTCATTCAACTCTAGGAAGTCCTTAATTTCTTTATTTATGTCTTACACATTTTTCATTTAGTAGAGAGTTATTCAGTTTCTGTGAATTTGTTAGCTTTCTGTTGTTTCTTTTGTTGATATCCGTTTTTAATTCTTGTTGGTCTGATAGGATGCAGGGGATTATTTCAATTTTCTTGTATCTGTTGAGATTTGCTTTGTATCTGAGTATGTGATCAGTTTTGGAGAATGTTCCATGAGGTGCAGAGAAAGTATATTCTCTTGTGTTTGGGTAAAACGTTCTAAAAATATCTGTTAGGTCTATTTGGTTTATAATGTCTATTAGCTTCAGCATTTCTCTGTTTAGTTTTTGTCTGAATGACCTGTCTACTGGTGAGAGTGGGGTATTGAAGTCTCCCACTATCCATGTCTGAGGGTTAAAATGTGATTTAAGCTATAGTAGTGTTTCAATTACAAACTTAGATGCCCTTATGTTTGGGGCATAGATGTTAAGAATTGAAATATCATCTTGGTAGGTTTTTTCCTTTGATGAATATGTAATGTCCTTCCCTATCTCTTCTGAAGTTTATTTTGTTAGATATTAAAATGGCCACACCAGCTTGCTTCTATCTATCTATCTATCTATCTATCTATCTATCTATCTATCTATCTATCTATCTATCTTTCTTTCTTTCTTTCTTTCTTTCTTTCTTTCTTTCTATCTATCTATCTATCTATCTATCTATCTACCTATCTATCTAAAACAATAATAATCAAAGAAAACGAAGAAATCAGTTTGAGAGTGGGGGCAATGGGAGGTGTTGGAGGAACCTTACCTGAAAGGGGTGGGAGGGAGAAAAGGAACAGGGAAAAGTGATGTGATTCTATTTTAATTTAAAATGTATTGAAATTAATTAATTGATTGATTGATTGAACACTTTTCACCACAGGACTGAAGAAACATGAATCTGCCCATCTTACAATGCAATGAGATAATAAGATAAGTAGGTTAAACATCTGCTCACCAGGACTGCCTCCGTCTTCATCAAATAGGTTTCTGGGTCCCTCAAGATGCCCAGGTGGAAAGAGAAAGCTTGTAAACCAGGTGTGCTCTTGAAAATATGCACTAGCATTCATGTTCTTTTTAATATTACTAAAACGCAGGTAATATTTTACCTAGGAGGAGCAATAGAAACAAATTATATATATAATATATATGTATATATATATATATATATATATATAATACTGAAATGAGATATTCCAAAAGGGAGTATTAATTTACATTTCCTGTATGTTAGCTAACTATTCCTAAAGACAAATCTCTTCCTTTCCTAAAAGTAGTTGAGGAGGAGAGAGAAGGAAGGAGTTAAGATAGAAATGTGGAACATTGCATAATCCCTGAAAGAAAAGATCACTAATCTTAGAGAGCTGAGTAAACTTCAGGGTACACTATGTTAGGCCAAAAAAAAAACCAAAAAAACAAAAAAAAAAAAAAAAAAAAAAACCTCTCTAAGACAAATCAACAGGTAATTGTAAGAGTCAGACCAGAGAAATTGGTTAGATTAGCAGGGACAGGCAGGTGTGAGTAACTAACCATGTGCTGAAGTTTCATTACAAACATTTGAGGGATTACTCCACATTCAAGGACATTTGGTGATCATGGTGCGTTTAGAATACTTATGGGAGGGTGGAAGAGGCTGCGGGGTTAGACGTGGAGCCCAGCAGAGGAAGGCAAGCAGGTAGACAGGACCGGGGAGACTGAGAGGAAGGCGGAAGAGGGGAGTTTTGAAGCTGCACTGGAAATATTTCTATACACTGATGAGCCTACATCAGCTCTCAAGGAACCAATAACTTGGGGGTGGGGGTGACGGGTAGAAGCACCAAAGGGACAAAACAGAATGAAGAGAAAACAATGACTCTCTGCAGGCCCCACCTTCCCTCCCATTGACAGCTGCTTGTACCTTGAACACAGAATTTTGGCTCTACACACATAGATACATTCTATACATTGTTCATTTCCCCCAGTACCAGGGACATTAAATTCAAAACATTGTCTATGTCTCTCCTTCTTGGGTGCAGTTATCAGAATCCTCCCCAGTGTTTGTAAATGTCCTACTTCTGATTCAGTGTGGCTTGGTGAATCCATGTTGTGGTGGTTTGAAAGAAAATGGCCCCCAAAGGGACTGGCATTATTAGGAGGTGCGGCTTTGTTGGAGTAGGTGTGGTGTTGTTGGAAGAAGTGTGTCACTGTGGAGGTGGGCTTTGAGGTCTCATATATATTCAAGATCCCGTCCAGTGTGACAGTTCACTTCCTGTTGCCTGCAAGATATGGAATTCTCAGCTACTTTTCCAGCACTGTGTCTGCCTGCACGCTGCCATACTCCCAGCCGCCATGCTCCCTGCCACGATGATAGTGGACTGAACCTCTAAAACTGTAAGCCGTCACCTCAATTAAATGTTTCCCTTTGCTATGGTTATGGAGTCTCTTCATAGCAATAGGAACTCTAACTAAGACACATGTGTTCTCAACTACCATTTAGTTCCTTGAGGAATAGGATCTGTCCTTGACCATGCAAAAAGTTCTTAAAACTTCTGTCTTGAAATTCCATTTGAATATTCACTTATTACTCTGCATCTACCTGTGATCCTTACCCAATGGAAAGGGGGCATTCTTAGCATTTGTGAAGATACACTCACTTTATCATAGCAAGCTTTTTCACCTAGGAAACATGTGCTTACTCCAGCAGCAGCAGCAGGGTACATGCTGCTGCCACCTTGGACACAGCAGCAGAAGTAATATCCTTACCTGTCTGTATTTCCCAAGACCCCAGTTTGTGGACAAGACTTGGAAACCAGTAAATGCAATCCTTTCCTCCTTAGCACAGTAATGGACACTGGAGTTAGTGAGAATTGGACCTAAATCCATGCTGTGGTCAAGGGGCAAGTTATTCTCTTAATTATTAAATGCATATGTGTGGTTCATTAACTCCAGAAATCAGAAGTACAGCTATGAGACTTCTCTTTTAAAAACTTTTATTTTTAATTATGTATACTTGTGTGTTTCTGTAGAGGGGTATATATGCACATGGGTGTGTCAGATCCTTTGGAGCTGGAGTTACAGGTGGTTATAAACTGCCCAGTGTGAGTGTTAAGAATTGAACTCAGGTCCTCCGGAAAAGCAATACACTATGTATTCTTTTCCACTGAGCCACCTCTCCAGCCCCCAGCCACAGACGTCTGTGGAGAACTGTCTCACCTTCTTTGGCAGGGGGTCATCGCTGTTCGTGAGGCTGTGGTCAAACACAATGGCAGCCAGAACAGTTTTAGAGCTGACGGTTGAACTCATGTAGTCTTCAAAATCACTTTCTGAAGAAAACCCTGTAACTGTAGAGAGAGGAAAAGTCAAGAAAAGCAGAGGGAATGACAGCTTCCTACCTGTAAGATAGGAGCCATGAACACTTGCTGGAGTAAGCTGGGTGATCAAAGTGTCCCAGTGCTATGGAAGTTCCAGGTTGAAGAGAAATTAGGGGAAAGGTGTTATGCCATGGTTTCATAATATTTTAATATCTAAATTAAAAATACACATGATTCTAATGTTTGAGGTGAGTATATTTCAGTAATTGAGATTTTCAATCAATGAATTGAACTTTGAAATTCAACCTGATTGAACTTAGAAAAGGTGTAATTTATATTTTCCTAAGTAAAAAAATTTAATCATTCAGTATCCAGTACATTTGTGCACAGTCTATTGTATACCCTAAAGATTTCCCTAGAATTGCATGGTTGATGTAAATGGAACGTCAAAGATTTAACAGCTGCTGCAGTGAAAACCATGTTCCATGTAGTTTTACTCCTCAGACTGCAATGGCTTTATTGGTGTAATTTTTCCTCCAGCGAATCCCTGATTCCCCAAGACATGCAATAAAAGCTGCACTGTCGACTCTATTGATGGTGCTGGCTGGCGTGCTCACCAGCGGTGTTCGCTCCTGCTTCAGAGTTCCCACTCTCAAAACACACTCTCCTCCACACTTGCCTCCCGTGCTTCCGGGAGTCACTGTTTCTCTGTCTCACCAGAACTATCATGAAGCCAGTTCCCTCAGCTAATTTTCTCCATTCATTTCTGTAAGCAAATCCATAAACAAAAAAACCAGTCCATTCTAAAGAATTCTCCATCATCTTAGCCTGTATTTTCTATCCAGTCAACATAGGAAACCTTGCTTGAGTTCACCCTTTGAAAGGCCTGCATTTAAGGGAGTATGGTGGCTGAGTATTCATTTTTGTTTGCATAAAAAAGAGTCACTCCGGTGCTGGTCGGAAACAAAGGTATAGCTAGCCATGCTCTCAGAAAGAAGGTAGGTTGAGGTTACAGATTTAGGAGCCGACCCTGATTCTGATGCTCCTGAGGCAGAGGAGTTGGACTGTATGCTATTTAAAGAGAGGACAGTTTTAGAGGGAAGTCCACAAAATTTCTAATAGTCTTTGCCTCCATGAGAAACGGGAGAAATTGGTCTGAGAGTGTGAAGGTAAGTGAGGAAGTGGAAACTTAAAATAATTCTACATAGCTCATCTACCAATATGCGGTGGTCTGCACATGCTTTGAGCATGTCCCCCAAAGGCCTATGAGCGTGTAGCTCCATTGTCATTGTCACAACTTGGAGGAGGTAGAAGTTTGAAGAGGTGCGTGTGGGAAGTAGTTAAGTCATTGGAGGGACTGCTCTGGGGAAGGGTTAAGGAAGCTTTTGCAGGACCCAGGTTAGCTCCCGTGTGAGAGGGTGTTAGAAAAGAGCTGGCCTCGACCTGCTTTGTATATCTTGTAGCCTCCTGTCTCTCCATGTGATCTCTCTCTATCAAATGTGCTTCCATCCCAGTGCCATCAATTACAGTGTGATATAGCCAAGATGGTACCCAGGTGGGGGCTGAACAGATGGGGACACCAATCTTGTTCTTTTTGCCTCCAAAACTGTGTGTTAAATAAACTTCTTTTCTTTACATGCCACCTGCCTCAGGTACTTTCTTATATTTAAATAAAATGGACTCAGATATAATCTTCTATGGATTGTGCAATAATGTTTTAAATAATTGATCACAAATTTAGAATAAAGATGTATTTATCCTGTATGTACCTGCTGCACACAGCAGTACTCCTGATGCTATTCTTGCCCAGAGTTTAAAAACTCATTCAGAAACAATGAGGACTTGGCATCACAGAGCTGGATAATAACTTGGAAAACATCAATTGATCATTTAATGCTAAAATATTACTTTGTTTTTTTTGGGGGGGGGTTATAGAAAAAATTTATATGAACTTAACTTCAAGTTTAACCAACTTTATAATAGTATACTTAGAAAGCTGACCCTTGGTTATGGGGATATCCTGTAGTATTTTGTGTGGAAGATAATTGCCCACTTAAAAAGATAATTTTTTTCTAAAATAATTAAATAATATGCTTTTATGAAAATCTTAAACTAACCTTTCATATGGAAGTTTAAATCCCTTTTAACATTTTCAATAATATTCTGTACCATGATGCTGTTGGAAGGCACATAAGCCAATTCCCAAGGATGAGAAGAAGTAGTGAAGACTTGGATGAAGGAAGGAACATTACTGACCCGTTGAACAGGAAAATGGAAAGATTCCATCTTCTTTACAGCAAGAAGTTTGCGGGCTACCAAAAGTATAATACTGAATACAAACATCAGGATTATTTCGAAAACCAAAGCCCCAAACTTCCGCCTCTAAAAAAGTGAAAGAACAATACCATTAGTTTTTCCAAGAGGTCAATGATTGAACAAGTGGCAGTTTGTATATATTAAGTGAATAAGATACTTCATTCAGATAACATAGGTGACCAATAGGCCAGGCTTCACTCTGGGAGAGACAAACTTTCATAGACTGTCATTGTTCTCCCTCCCATGTAACATTCTGCTATGACCGCACTCTGTGTAGAGTCTATGTTTGGAATAGGGAGCCCCAGCCCTGGAACAGAGAAGAGTGAAACTGTAAGTTCAAAGGCAGTGACTGCGGTGTGAGACTCACTCTCTACTGTCTCTGAGCTGTCGCAACAATACTATGCAGAGTTCAGCTTACCTTTAAAGTAAAGTTCTTCCACAGTAGAATCAAAAGCTTTTGGGATTCCAGTGAAGCCATTCTTCTGAACTGAGTGGGAGTTCAACTCTGGAGGAAGAAAAGATGTTTTTTAGAGAAAAGAAAATTAAGATTATCTGAATCTTCAGATAGGGGTATTTCATTTGGAATACCCATTGTAGGTCAGGAAATCTGCGGGGGAGGTGGGGTGCGGGGGAGGGGAGTAGTTTCAACAGGCAAGAGAGACAACTGGATGGTATAAAGATTTAAAGGGGGAGTGGAAATAATGGATTAGGAAGTGTTAAATTTGGGTAGAGGATGGGAGGGCAAGGTAAAGGAGGTAATAATATAGGGAGAGATAAATAACTCCAAAGACCTTTAGGAAATTTATATGAAAACCTATCTACTACTTTAGAAGCATTCACACACACACACACACACACACACACACACACACACACACACACACACACTGAAGGGGGGAATTAAAATGGAATCATCTTCCAATAGACTATTCAATGCCCCACTAGATACCACAAGCTAACAAAAATTCCAATACCAAGAATGGGTTACCTCTTTTGGAGTTATTGGCCAGTGAGGTACCATAGACTTCCCCCTAAACATCAAAGGCTATTGCCAATGCTATTGGCTACACTCCAGAACTCGGCTGTAAGACCATAATTCTGAAGACACTGCACACTTGAGTCAGAGAACTTGGAAAAAAAATCAAGTTAGTTTTCACTGGAAGCTTCATCCCTAACTACCTAGCTTTTGTGGTACCAGAAGATGCTGTTGGTGCTACCAAATAAAAAGTTATCAGTCTCACCTAGCTCTGAACTTTGTGAACTATAGTAATGACTGACCTGGTAAGATATGTTCACTGGTACAACAGTAACCATAAATGTTATGGGAGAACCAATTTAAGGAAGATACAACCTATACCCATCACAATTATCAGGGCCAAGAACCCTGAGCTTAGACAGATCATGGACCCTTAAGGAGAACCTATTGCTGTTATTCTGCTAAATGGACATACATTAAACTGACTACTAATGGCTTGTCATTATACCAATAGCTTATTAATCCATCTCCCAATCTTCATCAGACAAACATCTTCTTGCAGGAAATAGTGATTAACACAGAGACCTACAAATGATGAAAGTCCAGAGAATAAGAGACTGCAGAATGCTTAGTCTTACATGGGGCATTTATATCATATACACTACCCCCAAAAGATCAGGGAGCCTTGTGGAAGAGGGGACAGAAAGAGTGTAAGAATCAGAAGTACTGCACATGTCTTCTGGACACGACAGGGCATCTGCACATAGGAACTCATAGTAGTTATGACAACATGCCCAGGACCTGAGAAAGTGAAAGCTAGATCAAATCCCAACATGGAGGGGGAGAGGTGTGGTGATATTGTGTCCCCCAATATATTGTGCACCCTAATAAACTTATCTGGGGTCAGAGAACAGAACAGGCACTAGACAGACATAGAGGCCAGAAAATAGTGGCACTCACACCTTTAATCCTATCACTTGGGAGGCAGAGATCCATCTGGATCTCTGTGAGTTCAAAGCCACACTGGAAACAGCCAAGCATGGTGACTCACACCTTTAATTCCAGGAAGTGATGGCAGAAAGGTATATAAGGCATGAGGACCAGGAACTAGAGGCCTTTTTAAGCTTTTAGCTTTTAGCAGCAGTTCAGCTAAGATCCATTTGGATGAAGATTCAGAGGCTTTCAGTCTGAGGAAACAGGATTGGCTGAGAAGTTGGTGAGGTGAGGTTAGCTGTGGTTTGTTTGTTTCTCTGATATTTCAGCGTTCACCCCAATACCAGGCTCCAGGTTCGTTTTTTATTAATAAAACCTTTTAAGATTCCCGCTACAGGGAGGTGAACACAAAGTCCCACACCTATCCAACTAGGTGTTGATAAATGATATGATCTGGCAGAGGAAGAGTTTCCTTCAGGAGTGTGGCTCCTGCTACATCAACCATACCCCAGTGGAAGATCACACACCCAAAATATATGGGCAGCAGAAACTGCTCAATTAATTAAAAAAAAATAAAAGATGATAAAGTCGAGTGACTAGGGAAAGGGAGGAGTTGGTAGAGGAGGCAAATATGATCAGAACACATTGCACAAAATTCTCAAAGAACTAATAAAAAGTTTTAAAGCAAAAAATAGATTATCTAGCAGCGTGTGGCTTTTTAGACAAGAAAATTACTTAAATTGTATTCATTTAATTTTTTAATACAGTTTTAAAATAACTAATCATTTTGGATAGCTGAGAAGTTATATATTCCTACATTTTAATGTGTCTGGCATCTGTGGAGATCCTAATATCTACAAAATGCCATGATCAGAACAAAGATTAATTAGTTATTCAAGTTTCACGTATGAGAGTAACTACCAACAATCACAATGCTAATTGGGGAATGGTTTGTAATGAACTGAACATCTATGTTTATGTCCCTACCAAACTCATATGTTAAATCTTAACAGCAGAGAGGATGTTTTTTGGAAATGGTTCTTCTAAAAGGTTCTTATTTATTACCAGGAGGTATAAGTTCAGACACAGAACGGGCAAGGAATGACTGTTCCTGAAGGCTAAAACTAGCCCCAGATAAAGAAATTACCTTCTGAACCTACAGAATTCCAGACTCTCCACAGCACTGAAATTCCAGTTGGTCCACCAGTCTCTGCAGACAGAGGTTGGTGTTGCTCTTGCTCACAGCCCACACAATTTCTGCTCAGGGACTGCCATTCACTTGGGCAAAGAGCAGTACCTCCTTATCTGTTTAGGTCCAACGCTGGACCACCGACAGCACGACCTTGCACAACTGACAGAAATTTGGGAGGAGGCAGCTCTGAGGAGAAGAGCTGGAGCTCATAGCCATAAAGGAGAGTCATTAGATTAAAGCTTCATTTAATCTTAAGGAAAGTGAGGATGGACCTGAGGGAGATTGTCAATTACAGGGACTGAAATCCAAATTCAGGCACAGCAATCAGATCAGGAGCCTTGTCAGCATGTGCATATACACACACAACACAAATATTCTCTGGGAAGATGGTGTCTGAGTAAAGGACATAGTATTTTGGAATATAATAACAAAATATAAATAACCATAACATTACTTTTTTTTTTTTTTTTAGTTTTTTGGGACAGGGTTCCTCTGTGTAGCTTTGTGTCTTTCCTGGAACTAACTCTGTAGACCAGGCTGGCCTTGACCTCACAAAGATCCGCCTGCTTCTGCCTCCTGAGTGCGGGATTAAAGGCGTGTGCCACTGCTGCCCAGCAAATAACCATAATATTACTAGAAAAATCTTTACTACTGTTTTTAAATAATTATTTATTATTGCTACTATGTATATGCATCACATGGCCAAAAACAAAAGTTAAAAATAAAATAAAATACATCCCAAGCAAATGGAAACCCAAAGAGTACAGAATTGGCTGTGTTGGTTAAAACGGACACATGATTTTAATTTCAACCACTCAGGAGGCTGAGACAGGCGCTAATGGAGACTGAGCCTGCAACATGTATCTTTTCTGAGGACAGTGTTATGAAACTTTGATATAAATAACAGGAAGTACTTTTAGAAAATCCACAGATACATTTGGAAATTAAGACAGCATGCTTCTCATGAACAAAGGTGTCAATGACATTTTTTAAAAGGTGATTATTGATAACTTGAGATAAGGAAATAGGAACAACATACCAAACTTATAAGAGGCAGCAAAAATCACTCTACCAGGAAAGCTTAGAGGGTTAAAATTCACACCCCAGACTTTCAGATAAACAACCTGCCAACACACCAGGGAACTAGACTAACAGGAATAAAATTAACTGAGCACAAAGGTGAAGCTCAGGGGCCATCGCATCCAAACCCCTACAGTCCAAACGTCTCGCTAGTCTGTGTTCCAGCTGAAGAAAAAATTTCTTTCTTTCGAGACAGGGTCTCACTGTAGATTTGATCTACAACTCAAGAGACACCCATGGAGCATCCTGCCCCTTCACTTTTAACCTCCTGTGGCCTTACACCCTGAGCTGTGGTCCTGGCATCCCCATTCCTTATATAAATTGCGGGGAGGGAGGGAGGGAGGAAGGGAGGGAGAGAGGGAGAGGGAGAGGGAGAGGGAGAGGGAGAGGGAGAGGGAGAGGGAGAGAGAGAGAGAGAGAGAGAGAGAGAGAGAGAGAGAGAGAGAGAGAGAGAGAGAGAGAGAGAGAGAGAGAGAGAGAGAAACTGAGCATCTGAAAGCAGTGTCAGCGGGGAACACAAGGGAAGGCTCGAAGGACTCACCACTACCGCTCCAATTCAGCAACTTCAACCACTAGCACCTTTTCCACTGAAAAGCACCAGACCGCCTAGTTGGGGAGAATCATCCTGCACACAGTGCTTTAGCCAACCCTCTTGCAGGGCAGTGCTCTCCTTCCCAAGGTTGTTGCCTGGGCCTCCAGCAAACCAATTAAAAGTACAGACATGGGCGGACCCAAAATCACGTGCCAAGTTCGGTGAACGGTCAAGGAGAGTCAGGTGCAGGGGAGAAGACCGAGGCACGTGCTGAGGGAGGAACAGGGGATGGGTTGGGAGTAGCCGCAGCCAGCAAAGCAGGACCACGGAGCATATGCCACGACTATAGGTTTCTTCTGCTCCCCAACTTCATCAGTACAGGGGGAAACAGTATGTGAGGAGTGGTGGGAAGCTTCAGACACGCACAGTAGCTGGGGGAGGGGCCACTAGGGGCGCCAGACATAGTAGGTGATGCTTGCTCCAAATCCTCAGCATCACCTACTACTTAGCCCAGCACTCACCATCCTTTGCTCCTTTCCAAAACGTGGGGTTGTCTGTCCATGACCCCAGCAGCATAGGGTTTCACTCACTCACCTATCTTCTCCCCCGCACCCCGCACCCGTCTGTCTCTCTGTCTCTCCTACGCTCCCTCCTCCCCCACCAAGTCCCGGATAGATTGCCACACTTTCAGTCCTTCCCAAGTCCGCACTGATTTAACCCTGCGCCTGGGTGCAGGAGCCACCTCAACCCTTTGGCGACTCCCAATCCACTTCCTCTGGGTTCATCAACTAGTCTGCCAATCACCCAGCGGACTCCATGCCTATATCACACATCCCCCTGCTGTGCAGGGTCATGAATGACTCTTCTCGGATCTATCCCATCCAGATACCCTCTTCCAGTGCAGCTTCATGTTAGAGTCACAGGCTGAGTTCTGGCAAGCACCGCAAGTTTTTTATCTCTGATGTGTGTGATGGGAGAGTTAGTGATTCTTGGCACCAGAGCAGCAGGAACTAACGTGGCGTTACGCCTTGTCAGGAGAGGGCGCTGTAGGAACACCGCAGAAGCTTCTCTCTCAGCTTGTCTCTGGCCTGTCACTTGCCACAGCAGGCTGAACCACGGAGTTCCCTCGAGCTCACAGTCCAGGATCATGAGAGCTAGCTGCAGCAATCTACTTCTCAGTGGGAGCCTGCCAACAACCCAGACCCAAGAGCTGTTTCAACTAGGCCGGTTTAGGCAGCTCATGCACTGAGAGTGTTGCTGTTTGAAGAATCTCTGCAATAGCTGTGGTCCAGAGCTCAGGACCTTCCCCACACTGAGGAGGAGACGCCTCTATCCTACGCTTGGTCCTTGGATGTTTTCATTTATCAGCGATATCCCGTCAGGGTTAGTAACTCTAAACTTTTGCTGTGCAAATTGCAGCATGACACCTTGTCTCGAGGGGAACAGTGACTGGCACACCTTGGTCAAACCTTTGAGCATCTGCCAATCTCGATGACAGAAATCAAGTAGCAAAACCTACCTTCCTTGGTCCTGAGACGATTTGATGATGCCGTCATGGAGAGTGGACAGTGGAAGCCCTGACACGTGTTTTCTGTTACAGAGAAAACCCAAAGAAAGCTGTACTGTTGATAAAACAATAATAAAACGTGGATTGGCTTCTCAGTGTCATTTTGTTGCCAGTTTTTTTTTTGTTTTTGTTTTTGTTTTGTTTTTTTTTTTTTGTTTTTTTTTTTTTGAGGGTGGTGATCTGGCCAGGGGTTTCCAGATGCTTAGCCTCTTATCTAAAGAATTAAAAACAAGGCCTGGAGAGATGGCTCAGAGGTTAAGAGCACTGACTGCTCTTCCAGAGGTCCTGAGTTCAATTCCCAGCAACCACATGACAGCTCACAACCATCTGTAATGGGATCTGGTGCCCTCTTCTGGCCTGTAGTCATACATGCTGTATACATAATAAATAAACAAACAAACAAGTAAATAAATCTAAAAAAAATAAATGAAAAATAAAAATAAGGACTCAAACAGATTTGCAAAAGTAGCAAGATAATCATACGCATGCGCAATCATGCATAGGCATAAGATGTGATTAGAGGATTCTCTCTGAAAGTTCTTTTGATGGGAGTTTGCATTCCTGGACATGCACCCCAAACTAGTTCAGGCCAGACCAGCCTTTTCACTATTCCTACAAAGATAGTTGAGACTATTCTTGGGTAGTAATCATTTAAATTTGATTTTTTGCTGGGGGCAGAGAAATGTATAGTACAGTTCACAGAGAGCCCAATCAATGCAGGTAAAGATGTGAGTGGGTTATGGGGTTCCTAAGTGCACTGTACACAGGAGGTGTTTGTGCACAGTACATGCAGGCAAAGGAACAGACTGCCACGTGTATTATTACAAGAGCGGGCACACTTATAGCCAGACCAAATAAGGTCCCAGGGTCCTAACCTGTCTCCTATGCTTGCCTGCTTTCATTTCGTTACTCACAGTATCAACAGAGAATGCAAAAGCCTTGAATGAACCACCCCAAAGCACAGCAGCCCCAGACTGTTTGCTGGACAATTCCACATTGGCCATCCTACTTGTCTGCTTCTCTGTGAATCCTGAAGAGAGAATTAGTTCTTTGTGGTGCTCGATCACAGCTTGATCCCCCTGCCTAGACTGTAAGAATTCATCCCACCTGCCTTCCATCTTGAGTTGGGCCAGAGTAGAAAAGAAGACACATAATTCCTTTTTGCTGTTGTTTTGCTCTTGAGACAAAGTCTCATGTAGCCCAGGCTGGTCTCATAGCTGCTCTGTAGCTGGAGCTGGCTGGCCTTAAACTCCTGATCCCCTTGCTTCCACCTTCTTAATGACAGGGTTACAAGTGTATGTGGCTCAAAACACACAGAAATGTTTCCTTTCTGTTCTTTGACTTTGCATGTTCTTGGTGAAAAGACTCCTGATTTGTTCTCATCCCCCATTCTCTGCCCCCCATTACCTCCCCTCACTCCCAGTTTGCTCATGTAGATCTCATCTATTTCTCCTTCGCTGGGCTATCTATGTGTCCCTCTTAGGGCCCTTCTTGTTAGCTAGCTTCTCTGGAGCTGTGGGTTGCAGTCTGGTTATCCTTTGCCTTACATCTACTATCCACTTATGAGTAAGCACATACCATGTTTGTCCTTCTGAGTCTGGGTTACCTCACTCAGGATGATATTTTCTAGTTCCATCCATTTGCCTGCAAATTTCATGTTATCATTGTTTTTTTTACTGCTGAGTAGTACTCCATTGTGTATATGTACCACATTTTCTTTATCCATTCGTCAGTTGAGGGGCATCTAGATTGTTTCCAGGTTCTGGTTATTATGAATAATGCTGCTATGAACATAGTTGAGCATGTGTCCTTGTGGTAAGATTGAAAATTCCTTGAGTATATGCCCAAGAGTGGTATAGCTGGGTCCTGAGGTAGATTGATTCCCAATTTTCTGAGAAACTGCCATATCAATTTCCAAAGTGGCTGTACAAGTTTGCATTCCCCCCTACAGTGGAGGAGTGTTCCCTTTGCTCTGCATCCTCTTCAACATAAGCTGTCTTCAATGTTTTTGATCATAGCCATTTTGACAGGTGTAAGATGGTATCTTAGAGTTGTTTTGATTTGCATTTCCCTGATGAGCTGGAACAGGGACAGAGTGGGAGAGCAAGGAAAGAGATACCATGATAAATGAAGACATCATGGGAAAAGGAAGAGGTAGGGTGTTGGGGAAGGTCCCAGGAATCCACAAGGATGACCCCACCTTGGACTAATGGTAGTGGTCGAGAGGGTGCCTGGACTGGTCTACTCCAGTGACCGGATTAGTGCATACCCTAACTGTCATCATAGAGCCTTCATCCAGTGACTGATGGAAGCAGATGCAGAGATCCACGGCTGGGCACCAGGCCAAGCTCCAGGAGTCCAATCAATGAGAGAGAGGAGGGATTCTGTGGGCAGGGGACATTGAGATCATGATGGGAAAATGTGAAGAGATGACCTGCCACACTAGTGGAAACCCATGAACTGTAGACCAATAGCTGTGAAGCACCCATAGGACTGGACTAGGCCCTCTGGACACATGAGACAGTTGTTTAGCCTGAACTATTTGGGGGGCCCCCAGGCAAGGGGATCCATCCCTGGTGCATGGGCGGACATTTTGGAGCCCAGTGTCTAGGGTGTGACACCTTGTGCGGCCTTGGTGCAGGGGGAGGGGCTTGGACCTGCCTCAGCTGAGTGTGCCAGGCTCTGCTGACTCCCCATGGGAGACCTTGACTTGGAGGAGGTCGGAAGGGGAGTGAGTTGGGTGGGGGAAGCTGAGGGGTGGGAAGGGGGGGAACCTGTGGTTGGTAAGTAAAGTGAATAGAAAATCTCTTAATAATAATAAAAAAGTTCAATGTCTCTTAAAAATACTCTTGAATTGAATTTGAGAAATTACTATTTAATTGACCTTTTAATTCTTGACATTAGCTGTGTGCTTACATGAATATGTGTATGTCGTGGGAAAGATTATTTGCCCTGGGCCTTTTCCTCCTCCTATGCACAAGCAGCTGCTAAAACACAATGCTATTGCTCTTCTAGTTGTCTTATCTATACCGCCATCCTTTTTGGATGTTTCTATCTCAGAATACTCCAGAAAAAGACCTTGTCTCCACCCTGGTAAATGCTGCTCTTTCATGTTTCTAGGAGGGAAAACGGGATATTTTACCAACACCTTTAAATTTGTACATGCTAGATACACAAGTGACTAAGTCTATAATGAAGGGGTTAAATTTTTCCCAGCAGGGTAATCTTTATTATGTAAGTATATTTACACAAAGTTTATACACACACACACACACACACACACACACACACACACACACACACACACACACACACGTCCCTCTCCAGACCCCAGTACAGGTGAATAAAGACATCATAATTACTGGCTGGAACTGAATCTCAAGGCACCGATTTGGCTTTTGCAGAACCACTTTCTATGTTATCTGGGTTGGCAAAGGTCAGGAAAACTTGCTCCAGGGTGATCTGACTGATGGAATAGTCTTCTAAATTGTATTGCTCTTTCGCTTTCTCCAGAATGCCAAACACCTTCAACAGCAACAGAAAACATGCAGTCACCATTGACAAGCTCCCTCCAGACTCCGACCCAGAGAAGTCACTCCTTCCTCTCCCAGTGTCCACTGGGTTCACCTTAGAGGACAAAAGGCTCTGAAGGGTGAGAGGGGAAAGCTGGAGAAATAGGTGATTGAGAAACTAAGAGCAGGCAGTTCTCTGTCTCAGGTCTCTTGATGGACATAGACTAATCATAGGATTTAGGGGCAGAAATAAAAGGCAACTAAATTCTAAAGGTGTCTGAAAAGTAACAAATGTACTACTAACACCACAATGCCAGGCATGATTCCACTGCCTGGACCACCAGCACCCCACCATTAGTGCTCCCCTAACATGCAGTGGTAGAAGGGCACAGTTTCTGATCACCTTTCCCCAGCTGTTGTCCTTGCTGGGAATGTGGTAATTAAGGATCCCTTGATTCTCTTGCTTCAAGTCACTACCTAAGACAGGAAATTAGGACAGGTGAGTATTCTTCCAGATTTCATTTCAAACTGCCAAAATAATAGTACATCTACATAATATTATTATATACAGTGAAGAGACTAATGGGTCTCTATATATAAGTGGACAGGACCAAGTACTCAAAAACATGCGTCTTACGGGGAACATTCTCATCCAAGCCACCATAGACAGTATAGCTCATGTTTTCAGAAGATTTATTATTGAAGAAATCATATTATTATGTGGAGTACATGGCAATTATTGAGCATATATTTTTCAACTCACATGTCTAATGTTAGGTACTGATCCTCCTAAAATTAACACTATGAGACTTTACTCCTAACCCATTGCTGAGAATGTGGGCTGGGGCAATGTCCTCCTGGCTGGGCATCTTTCTATGGTGGCTTTAGAGAGCGGGAAGACACTGCCACAATAATTCTTGTGATTATACAATCTCTCTGCCACGTGAAAGGAAATACCCATACTGCATACAGACCGCCAAAGCCCGTTAGTTTGTTTTACAAGTGTGTAAGAATTCACTAGTATAATCACAAGGAAAACAGTTGTATCCTTTATGAATTTTGAGCAATACTTGTTTATAACTGAATTGTGTATTTGTATATTAAGTTGACTTGATTTAAAAATTGCAAGTAACTCTTATGTAGTTATAATGATGCAAGATTTTCTTTACTATTAGACCTAAAGGATGTATTGTCACACAAATCTTTTTATTATATACTGTTCCAAACATAGAACTTAATTATTTAAAATCATCACACAGAAAACCTCTCATTCAGGTCAAATAATAACAATTCAATTACAGATGTGTACTACCTAATAAACCCAGCCCAGCACTCACTGTTCATTCTTATGCAGACGCTTCTCCAACATTTTCAATTGATCTTGAAAAACCCTAGCCCTTCAGGCTTACACCCCCAAGCCTCAGGAAAAGAGAAACTTCAAGCACCAGGAAATAAGAAACTAAAAATCTAGTTCCAAGGGCAACCTGACTCAGCCATTGTTCAATCTCCCCTGCAACCATATAACAATGTAAAGAGATTTCTGTTAAGAGATGTGCTCAACTGTGACTGGGACAGTTGCAGGTGTTCCAGGAAGAACCACCGTGACCTTTGTGTAAACTCCACTTCCGCCCTGATATCCCCTCTTGAGGTTTCAGGAAAAATGTACCTGTTGACGTAACTGTACCCCCTCTGTGATCACTCTGTGATCAGACCATGATCTTGTGAAACAAAATTGTATGGGAATTGTAATCTTGTGGATTTTGTGGGTTTTTCCTTTATAAGCCCCCATGAGGCTGCAGTAAGATGCAACTCTTGCTCTTGGGAGCAGAGGAGCCCTTCTGTACAGAAGCTTAATAAATC
The DNA here is from genome assembly GCF_049852395.1 of Peromyscus maniculatus bairdii. Classification (NCBI taxonomy): domain Eukaryota; kingdom Metazoa; phylum Chordata; class Mammalia; order Rodentia; family Cricetidae; genus Peromyscus; species Peromyscus maniculatus. The sequence continues at coordinate 130,424,369 of NC_134852.1, read as the reverse complement.
CTCCTGCTGTTGCGATCTGAAATCTTTCACCTGCATATTTTTCAGAAATGACTTATGGGAACAATAATGCCTGGATGTGTTTATGTTCATGTTTTTGTGACTCTGAATCTTTAAGATCATTTTGGGGTTAAAAATTGTTTTTTGCAATTTTCCTTCCCTGAGTTTTTAAAAAATATATTACATGTTGTCAAATCTTAAAAAATTCTTGTCCAAGGCTGGGGAGATGGCTCGGTTGGTAAAGTATGGGGACCTAGACTTGAGCCCAGAACCCACATAAAAACCTGGGTATGGTGGCATTCACTTCTAATCCTTGTGCTGGGAAGCAGAGACAGGTGGATCTTGGGATTCACGGGCCTTGGTGAGGTCTAGACCAGTCAAAGACCATGACACAACAAAAACAAAACACCATCCCTGGGGAGATGGCTCAGTGGGTAAAACGCTGGCTGCACAGGCGTGAGGCCCTGAGTTCAGGTCCCCAGCCCCCACATCAAAGCTGGGAGTGGTAGCATATGTTATAACCCCAGCCTAGCAGGGCAGAGACAGGTTACTCCTTGTTATTTCAGTGAAAGACAATGTTTCCAAATATAGAGAGCAACTGAGGACCTCACTGACCTGAGGACTACATTGACCTCTGTCCTCCACAATCACATATACACATACACTTGAATGTATAGGTACACATACCCACAGGACAAAAATATACACTACACACATATGCGTGTGTGTGTGTGTGTGTGTGTGTGTGTGTGTATGTGTGTGTGTGTGTGTGTGTGTGTGTGTGTGTGTAGGTAAGATGGGTAGCTTGTGAGGAACGATATCTGAGGTTTTCTTCTGGCTTCCTCATGCATGCATATATAGACAGCCACACACACACACACACACACACACACACACACACACACTCACACACAATCTACTTCTGCTTGTCACCGACTTGGCTTTTGGTCTACAGAGTGAGCTGTACCTCTGTACTCCATTACCCAAGGGCAGTGATTTCATTAGAATATGCCCTGGTGCTCAGTTTTTCCAGATGCCTGGTTGACTTTTTCATGTTGGGGTTTTCTTCTTTGGCTTCAGGACAATGGCTGACAAGTTTGCGTATTGCTTCTCTTCTGCCGACTTCACGCCCCTTTGTGACTGGCTTCCACCGGCTTGTCATCGCCTTACTTTACGTTCTCCCAAATGTGTATGTGCACTTGTTTGCCTTTTTCCTTTGTCATTTTCTGCAGTCTTCATCCCCTTTGCACATTGCATGTTGTTTGCTCTTTAGTTACATATTCATAAAATTTTGCTGAGAAAATCCTCTCTAATGCTATTGGCTGTAGATCCTTCTATTAGTCAAGCAATTTCTCGGTTATTCTTTCATGATAGCTGTCCCACTTGTGGCTTGTTAGGCTCACACTGTGAGATAATATTTTTGTTTTATAGCATTGTAAGTGCTTCCATCATGTTAGGGTTTCTACTTTGTACTAGCAGCATTTTTCTGTGGAGACCAAGCACAACCTTTCAATTCTTTGTGCTTATGGGAGATGAGTTGCCTTGTAGTTTAGGAATGTAAGAAATGGAGTAGGACAAAATAATGTTCGTAGCTTCACAGCTGAGAGTCTTCCGGGATCTATTAAATAACAGACACCAGCGAGGTAGCTCTGCCGTGTGCTCTTCTGAGTCTCCTTCCCTTCCAAGCCCAGCTGAGGAAGGCTTTCCTCCAGAGCAGAGCTGGGTTGGCTTCTGCTGGGAGTCAAGAGATGCTGCTAAGGATTGACTTTTGTCCACTCTGAAGGTCCAGCCTTTATGTGGCCCTCTCAGTACACACTCCCCAGAGGTAGCCCAAGGCATTACCTCAGATCCCAGCCATGACATGGCCGTTGGCTTCTAGGATTTATATTTTCTTATAGCTTACTTTCCTGTTTCGTTTCTTTTATGTTTCCCTTCCTTTCTATTAATCTTTTATCTTTGGCACTAAGAGGGAATATTCTGCCTTTATTTTTGAGCCTATTATTGCATTAAAACCTTTTGTTGTAATTTTATAAAATTCTAGTTTAATTTTACCCACATTGTTTTTCAGATATAAAAGATAAAAGACTCATCTTATTTGTGACTTTTTAATAAAATGAATATATGGCCATTTAAATTTCCTTGAGATTATATAAAATTTATATGCTAAAAATATCTGCTTTCTTGTGGTAACCCCTTTTAGAAATGCTTATTGAAACTGCCCTTTGGCTAATGTTTATTTCTTATTTTTAAGGGTTAATATCTATGCATACATCCAACATCAGTTCCCTCCTTTGTTGTCATATATAATAGCTATTTGCTTAAGAATAATATAGGGAAGGACCAGGAAATGACACCTTACAATTAAGAGATTAACAAATACCATTTTTCTGGAACTCTTTGCATGAACAGATTCAGTTACAGACACAAATATCTGCCCCCGCAAAAGACCTCATTATTGGGTGTCAGACACAGCAAAAGCTCATGAGAAACTACTGCTGGAGACACACAGCCTGGAGATACGGCTTAACCGGCAAAGTTAACCAGACCCGACTTACCTGGGAAAGCGTTGGTAACAAATTTTTTAAAATCCGTTATCACTTTGTCACCAGTGCCACTTTTGAACTTGATAGTCATGGTGTAAACATTGCCAAATTTGTTCTTGAGATGCTGAGGGCTCCCCAGGCACATGAACTTTCCCTGCACCATGATGGCTAGCCTGGTACAGAGAGCTTCACACTCCTCCATACTAGAAAAACAAGATGCCAGAAGGACATAAGGCCAAATGAGCTCTGTGGGAGGATATTCAAATACCTGGTATTTTGTGATCCCCTTTGAAGAGATGTTTTTCATTTGCCTATTATCAGGGCTATAGGGAATGGAGGCATTTCAAAATTCAAAACAGCAGAGGACCAAGTCTTCAAATGGAACAGCTCATGAATATCCTGCCCTTATATATTCAAATAGTCCTTAGGATTCCATCCATAAGAAGCTCACATACTCAGGCAAATTTTCTATACACTATTCCTGGCCCCAGAGATTTCCCTCTCATAGTCATAGACTTCTGCCCCACCCCACGTGAGCCACACCTGTGAGAGGTTATGATGATGACCTTGCCACTCTCTCGGGTCCTTATCACTGTGTTCCAGAGCATGCGCCGGGCTAACGGGTCCATGCCAGTGGACGGCTCATCCAGGAAGACCACTGACGACTTTCCCATGATGGCAATAGCGGCGCTCAGCCTGCGTTTGTTTCCTCCACTTCAGAGTCAAGGGAGAGCAGAAGCGGCAGCACACATAGCTTTACGTTACAGTAATTTAGTAGGTAACACATCTAATTAACACTCGGATATTATTTACAGGAAGAAAAACAGCTAAGATTTCAGGACTGAGTACATTTGCTAAAAAACATTAAAAAGCGCTGATTACATGTAACTGTACTAGGACATGAGACCAAACCCAACTGTACACAGCAATTCACTTTCATCTGCAATGCAGGAAGATGACTTTTTTTTTTGTCCAATTTGTTTTTAGCTATACTATCAGTTAAATTCTCATTCTTGCAGTTCCTTGGAATTTTCCTAACATATCAGCTACATGGTGGCCAGGCAGAACAATACAGAGAACATCATCTTTGTCCTTTATGAGGAGATAAAGAGCCACAGCAGACAGGAAGAGAGACACTCGTTTTTCTAGTTCACTGGCTAGAATCCCAAGTGAACCAGGTTTGTGAGTTTATTATCTCTACAAAGCAAAGGTGCAGTGCTGCTAAGGTCTGCTTCATTGCAGAACACGTGAGTACACCAGTCTTTGCCTGTCTGTTATAGAGCTTGGTTAGACTGTTGGCAATTAATTACAAACAAGAAAGGTGTCAGAATACTGCTGCAATGGGAGCACCAGCATATGATCTCACCTCAAAGTGTAAATAAACTTCTCAGCTTGTGGTTGCAGGTACAGCATTTCCAACAAGTTGTCCACATAGGGTCTAATATTCTTCTCTGGAACCCCCCACACCCTGGCATACATGGTCAATATCTCCCGAGAGGTCATGAAATCCAGCAAGGCATCAAATTGTGGACAATAGCCAATTTTTGACCTAACCTAAACATAAGAGAATATTGACAGAGATAAGACAACTACCACACTGAGCATCACACAGTGAATATGGAGAAAATAAAAAACGCAAAGTTTTCTGGCCTATGGCCCTGGGAAAAATTGATGCACTTCTAGCAAAGAATTGTGTGTCTTCCAGTGGTCACAGAATCACTATGGCTGGGGGTGACTGCATGTATTAGAACTCTAACACGTGAAGAACTTCATGCATGAAGGTGCACATGCCCAGGATAACTCTAGAAGCTGACATCAGAGCTAGAGCCGTTAAAGTATATTTGCCTGGAGGAGGCTGGTCTTCCGTTGCTCAACCTATAAAGTCTTTGTAACTGGTGGTGTGAAATCTACCCTCAACAAGTAAATGGATGCTTTTGAAACTTGGGACTTTTTTCATTAATTAAATCTTCATTTTTTCTGTCCCAAGGGAATACCAGGATATCAAGAGTGAAGCCTGCTATAGGGGTGAGAGGATGATTAGCAATATCTAGGTTAGGTTTAGTAAGGTCCTGACTTAGTTGTGATGGTAAATGGATGAGTGAAGTGTTGTGGGATGTTTTGATCACACGCTGATACTCCTGAGACTGACAATAAAGTTTACCTTTAATCAGAGGGCAGAGCTGGCTACTAGCTGACCAGAATTAGCCATAGAGGTTTTGGAGGACCCAGGACATATAGAGAGACAGAGAAGTAGTAGGGAGGGGCTTAGAAAGATGTGCGGGGCCCCTTTGGATCGAGGAGGGAGAGAGAGAGGAGGTCACTAATCAGCTGCTTCTCTGATCAATCAGGTTTTTACCCCAATACTTGACTCCTGAGTTTTATTTAATAATAGAATAATATAAACAATCACTTCGGTGGAGTCCCTAATCATTCTCTTATGTGTAATGTGGCTTTTTGAGCGTTTTCTAAAACATAAGTATGTGGTGGTAATCTAATTGTACTGAATTATTATTTTGATTGTATGTTAATAAATAAAGTTGTCTGGGAGTCAGAGCTATTAGAGCCATAGCAAGAGTGTGGCGGTGGTGGCACACGCCTTTAATCCCATAGATATCTGTGTGTTCAGGGTCAGAGCTATTAGAGCCATAGCAAGAGTGTGGCGGTGGTGGCACACGCCTTTAATCCCATAAGATCTCTGTGTGTTCAGGGATACAGTCAGCATTGGAGACATATGCCTTTAAGACCTAGGGGGCTGTACATTCAGACAGTGACGAGGCAGTCATGTGTTTGGGTTTACAACCAATGAGAAGGCAGAACAACATACTATAAAAAAACGAACCGACAGGAAGTAGCTCTCTTTTCGCGAAGCTGGGACAGCAGGAGGAAGGGTGAGATTTTAGCTCTGAGCTCTGACTTCTCGGCTCTCTCTTTTACATTGTTTCTGTGTTTCTTATTTAATAAGACGGTTGGTTACATCTACATCTGGCGCCCAACGTGACAAGAATCCATTAAAAACTGCTTGGCTTGGCGGCAGGTCCGCTTTCCCGCAAGGGCGGCAGGCGGCCCGCGGCGGCCGGCGGCGATCGGCTTCTTAGTCCGAGCAGCGACTTCTTAGCCTGGGTCTAGTTCTGCTTGACCTCAGGCTGGACTATCGGTGAGCTGCTTGCTTAAATCCTGCTTGCTTAAAGCCGGTGCTACAAACAACTCAGACCTGCCCTGCCGAACAGGGCCCTGCCTGTAAAGCCAACGCACGTGGTCGGAGCTTAAGGAAGTCAGACCCAAGCCTTGACTCGGCACAAGAGGGAACACGTGGCTGCATTTAAACTTTAGCCAGCTACGCTTTCTTGTTCTCTCTCTCTCTCTCTCTCTCTCTCTCTCTCTCTCTCTCTCTCTTTCTCTTTGGATTTACACCTGGGACACTAGGTGGCTGCTTTGAAAATCCCCTCGAATTTCTACTGTTCTACGCAGATTTGGTAAGTCATCATATATCAGATATTTTAAAGGAAACTATCTAAAAGAGAATTTTTATCCACATTAAAAAACAAATGGGTTTTATGTGTACATTGGAAGAAAATTGGTTTTTGTTCGAAATTTTAGGCAGTCTGGCAATGGAACAACTATATAATATTAGTATTGGTGGAATTATGCACCTTATCACTATAATAATCCACATTTTAATATTTAAAAAGATAGTCAATTTAAGTGCCAGGATAACAGCTTTAGAAGAACTTGTTAAACCTGTAAAAATTCAGACAGAAGAAATTAACAGTGAAGTTGTTTCAAGTCGGGATCATAAGGTTGCAGAAAGAAAGCCTGTTTTCACACAGTCACCCTTAATTTATCCTGTAACCGTACAGCAGATGCCTGATCAAATGGCTACACAAAATACTTGGGCTCCAATTGAAATGTTGGATTTAAAAAGGTTTAAGGAGGCAATAGTATCTTATGGCATGCATTCCCCATATGTAAAGCAAATGTTAAACACTTGGTCAACATATAATAGGATAGTACCACAGGACTGGCGGGACCTTGCACAAGGTGTTCTGGAACCCAGCCAGAGACTTCAATTTCTGACTTGGTTTAAGGAGGAGGCTAAAAACATAGAAAAACAATGGAGGGATAAAGGAATACAAGTTTGCTAGGATCAGCTTATGGGCGAAGGCCAATATGCTTCAGCACAAACACAATGTTTATATGATGTCCAAACCCTAATTTTATGTCGAACGGCAGCCTTGAATGCATGGGACAGAGTTGAGGAACCAGGAAAAAAATCTGAGTCATTTACAAAGGTGATGCAAGGCCCAAAAGAGTCTTTTACAGATTTTTTACAAAGACTGGCTTCAGCAGTAAAGAGAATGGTCTCGGATTCAGAAGCTAGTAAGGCAATAATTGAATCTTTGGCCTTTGAGAATGCAAATGCAGCATGCAAAAGAATAATCAGGCCATTAAGGGCAAGATCTGCACCTATGGAAGATTGGATTAGAGAAAAAATGTTGAAGCTGATGAGCATGATGATACATGGGTAGGAGAAGTAATTTCAAAAGGTTTGAGGAGTGTTAGATGTTTTGGATGTGGAAAGCAAGGACATTTGAAAAGGGACTGTAGACAGGTCATTCCCAGAAACAATGTTTCTTCAAGGAACAATGGCAACAGAATGCCCCTTCCTTCTGGAGTATGCAGAAGGTGTGGTAAGGGAAAACACTGGACCAATGAATGTAGATCAACAAAGGACAGACAGGGTAATCCTTTGCCTCAGTCTTCGGGAAACTCCCAGAGGGGCCTCAGGCAGGCCCCCAGTGCAAATCCAGTTCAAACCTTTCCTGCAGCCATAGAGGAAATGCCTGCTCTGGAGAGCGATTAAATAACCAAATGCCTATTGGAATAAATCATGCTGGTCAGGATGATGAAACAGAGAGAATAGAAAATTCAGGAGAAAACATAAAGAAAATTTTTTGGCAAACTTCTATTAATGAACAAAGACCAAAATTAACAATAAAAATAAATGGTGTTTTGTTGTCTGGTCTGGTAGACACAGGTGCGGATGTTACCATAATTGCACCAGAATTTTGGCATCCAACTTGGCCTCTTCAGGAGGTAAACGTTCAACTGTTAGGAATTGGGACATTATCTGGAGTGAAACAGAGTGCAAGATGGCTCGAATGTATAGGTCCAGAAGGACAGAGAGGAAAATTAAAACCATATGTGGCTAACATAACTATGAACCTGTGGGGTCGAGACTTGTTGCAACAATGGAATACTCAGATTAACATCCCTCCAATCTCAGAAACAAATCATAAACTAGCACATGTTACTGAGAGAAATATTAGAAGATATTGTTCTAATGAGTGGTCATCAGCCATCCATATTATACAAGAACAGGGCACAATAACTGATGATCTTCCAAAGACACCAACAGCTCTACCTTTAAAATGGTTAACAGACAAGCCTGTATGGGTCCAGCAATGGCCTTTAACAACAGAGAAACTCCAGGCTTTAGAAGAGCTGGTAGAAGAACAGTTAAATGCTCAGCATATTGAAGAATCAACCAGCCCTTGGAATTTTCCTGTATTTGTTATTAAAAAGAAATCTGGTAAATGGAGAATGGTAACAGACCTTAGGGCAATTAACAAAGTAATTCAGCCAATGGGTTCTCTACAATCTGGGATGCCTTTGCCTACTCTGTTACCAAAAGGATGGCCTCTCATAGTTATTGATTTAAAAGACTGTTTCTTTTCAATACCCTTACAAGAAAAAGACAGAGAAAGATTTGCTTTTACAGTGCCTACTTATAATAATTCTCAACCGGTTAAAAGATTTCAATGGAGGGTCCTCCCACAGGGAATGTTGAATAGCCCAACTCTGTGCCAATATTTTGTACAGCAACCATTGGAAGTGATACGTAAAAAATTTCCTAAATCTATAATTTATCATTATATGGATGATATTTTACTAGCTGACTCAAATGCAGATACTTTAGAAATAATATTTGAAGAAGTAAAGAAAATTTTGCCTTGCTGGGGATTACAAATTGCTCCTGAAAAGATACAAAGAGGAGATTCTATTAATTATTCAGGATATAAAATAGAGCTACAAAAAATTAGACCCCAAAAGGTGCAAATTCGGAGAGATAGACTACAGACTCTTAATGACTTTCAAAGATTATTTGGAGATATTTCTCATCTACGAACTATTGTTGGGGTAAAAAATGATGAACTGACTAATTTGTTCAAAACCTTAGAAGGTGACAAGGACTTAAATAGTCCAAGAGAATTATCACCTGAAGCTGAGAAAGAATTAGCCTTGGTAGAAAAGAAAGTGCATGAAGGACACGTGAATCGTATTGATCCAAAGCTGGATTGCATTTTGGTTATTTTACCTTCTAGGCGTTCTCCTACTAGAATATTAATGCAGAGGGAAGATATTATATTGGAATGGATATTTTTACCAAATAAACCAAATAAAAAATTAAAAACTTATGGGGAAAAAATCTCTGACTTGATTTACAAAGGAAAACTGAGACTTCGTCAATTAGCAGGCATAGACCCAGCAGAAATTGTCGTACCATTAACTAAGGAGGACATTGAAAAATTATGGACAGAAAGTGAACCTTGGCAAAGAGCTTGCAGTAATTTTTTGGGAGAAATTAACAGCAAATATCCCAAAAGCAATAGAATTGATCTTATAAAGAGAGCTGATTGGATCTTGCCTCGAATTGTACGGCAAAAACCCATATCTGGAGTTCGTACATTTTATACAGATGCCAACAAAGAAGGAAAGGCAGGTTACAAATCAGAAAATTTAAGTAAAGTGGTTCAAAGTCCGTATAATTCAGTTCAAAAATCAGAATTGTATGCTATTCTGTTGGTATTAATGGATTTTTCAGAACCTCTCAACATAGTAACTGACTCTCAGTATGCTGAAAGAGTGGTGTTACATATTGAGACTGCAGAATTTATCCCTGATGCTTCAGAATTAACTTCACTATTTATTCAATTACAAGATACAATCAGGAAAAGGAATCATCCTTTATATATAACTCACATTCGATCCCATACTGGTCTGCCAGGCCCTCTCTAGCACAAGGCAATGATGAGATTGATAAATTATTGATAGGAAATGTGCTGGAGGCCTCAGAATTTCATAAAAAACATCACGTCAATAGTAAAGGTTTAAAAAAGGATTTTTCCATAACCTGGCAACAAGCCAAAGAAATAGTAAAGAAATGTCCTACTTGTTCCTTCTACAATCAAACGCCATTACCAGCAGGATGTAACCCAAAGGGTACTCAGAGAAATGAAATCTGGCAGATGGACGTGTTTCACTTTGCAGAATTTGGAAAATTGAAATATGTACACCACACTATCGATACTTATTCAGGATTTCAATGGGCAACTGCTTTGAGTTCTGAAAAAGCTGATTCTGTAATCACTCATTTGCTAGAAGTTATGGCCATCATGGGTATACCTGCACAAATCAAAACTGACAATGCTCCATCATATGTCTCTGTTAAAATGAAACAGTTTTTTGCTTATTACAATATAAAGCATATTACAGGCATACCACATAATCCTACAGGTCAAGCAGTTATAGAAAGATCAAACAGAACTCTAAAGGATATGCTAAATAAACAGAAATGGGTAACAAAAACCCCCAGAAATAGACTGCATAATGCTCTTCTAACTTTGAATTTTCTGAATGCCAATGAGAAAGGAACAACAGCTGCAGAGAGACATTGGATAATAGAAAAAACTACAGAATTAAATCAGCCTATATACTTTAAGGATGTACTGACCTCAGAATGGAAACCAGGGTATGTATTACATTGGGGACGAGGTTTTGCTTTTGTTTCTACAGGAGAAGATAAGCTGTGGGTACCGTCAAAATTGATAAAGGTTCGATTTGAACAAGAGAGACCTCTTAATTGAGGAGGTGATAGTTCATTAACCAGCATGAACATCCAATTTAAACTAACTTGTATCAATAACACATGCCTTTTCATTTAATCAGATAATAACTTGTCAAAAGGAAACATCCCCAAAATTAGTCTTGGGGAAAGGTTTTTGTTTTTGTCTTTTAGGAGAATGAAGGTTAAGGAATCTGAAGAACACTGGACAAATGAGACAACTGAAGAAAAGTGACAAATCATCTATCCCAAGAAACAGAGTGAAACAGTGTATGGGTATATATTATCTAAAAAATTTTATGTCTTCCTAAATGTTTGTTTCTGCTTTTCTCTAAAGATTTAACACTATTGGTTTTCTAATAGTCCCAATTCAATTAAAATTTAAAGCTGACTTTGGAGTTGGAGAATGGCTCTCTCCTTCTTTAAACTCAAGCATGTTGTTAAAAGGAAAATGCAAACTCCCTGTATCATGCCAGAATAAGAGCCATCTTCTGCTATGGTACAGGACAAAAGCAAAATTAATTAAGGGACTATTCTATTACTAATCTCAACTCTTTGATTCTATTCTGAGTCTTTAAACTTTTCTCAAAGTATAAATTTTATATCAAAATTTACAAGATTAATATATATATATACATTTTAAACTTTGTTAAGATATGTATGGTCACATAGAGTACTAACTAATTCTAGAAAAAAGGCTAGCTGCATATATATGCTTTTGTGTTCGAGTCTCTTATCAGTTTTCTGCAGGAAATCATGGCCAGGCCTAACATCAACTGAAGTCTCCAGAAAGAAGATGGGGCCCCACAACAACAACAATTCCACTTGGACAATAATAATATCATTAAGCTGACAAACATCATCCATAGATCAGCTTTGAACTACAAGGTGCTCAGAGCAATTTTGAGATGACTAGCTGAGATGATCCAGTCTCAAAGACTACTTGAATAAGGACTTGAGATAAACCCTGAACTTTGGCATTATACACAGACTGGATAATGAAGGATATAGTTACCTCTCCTAGAATTTGACAATTAACCTAAAATTTTTCTTTCAGGATAAAGAAAACTTCGCCCATACCCAGCAGGAAGCAATTTTAAGAATACGACGCCCACATTCCCAAAGAGGTGGTGTGGGGCGGGTGGTTTTTTGGTCTTTTTAATGGGTTTTGGGTCTGGGATAATTTTCAGTGTTTAGGGGGGTTGGTTACAAGTTATTGTCAAGGGTTAGGAAAAAGGCTAAGCAAAGGAGATTAGATTTAAGGTTCTTGTTTTAAAAAAAAAAAGAAAAAAGAAAAAGAAAAAGAAAGAAAGAAAAGAAAAAGACAATTACTAATTTTAAATACTTTACATTGGATTGGATTGTTTTATATTGTATACAAATTTGAAATTGATATTGTTAGAAAATGCTATATGTATATTTCTAATTGTATTTATACCATTCATTTAACAATGTAATGCAAATTTCTGATCCTTGAATGTTATTATTATCAACTATTAGGATATAAAGAAATGAAAGTTAGTAGTTAGACATTACAATAGAACTTGTAGTCATATTAGATATGTTTTAAAAATTGAGCAGAGATGTTTTAGACAGGTCATCTTCAAACCCTTCAGAGATCTACAGAATATGGCATTTACAATGTTTTAATAACTTAGAAAATTTTTCTTTTTTGAGACATGTCGGCTCCTGGCAGTACCAATCTACTTTAGAGAAAATATGGGCATTGAAGAAACTGCATATGGAGTCAACTTTCATTCTGGCAAAAGTTAGCCACTGGACAACAAAGTATCCTCGAATCAACAGGACAAAATGGACAGACAGATCACAAAACAAGGGACTACTGATTCTTGCCAAAACAAGTGTGGTTATGGCTTTATCAAAAGGCATCTTCTGAGGCCAGGACAATATGGCCCCATCCCTGAAGTGGCCTTTGCATCCGGAAAAGGTACGGTGCCCTTTTCTTCGAAGGCAGCTTAACAGGCAGAGGGCCGATGGATTCTGTTGTACAATGGAACAGCAGCTGAAAGCTCATGCCTCTCAAAAGTAGACTGGCATTTAATAGAGGGATGTGGAGAAGAAGGGGATGCTGAGATGAAGCCATATATACACAGCCAAGAAGAATGGACAGCTGAATTAAAAAACTGTCAACTATTTCCAGAATTTAAAATCCTGAATCATGACAGGACACTAGTGGAATTCAGGTGTTTCTGGTACGTGGACTGCTCTCACCCAATGTGAGGTTGAACTGTTGACCTTGTGTACATCCTACTTCACAAATGAGTCTGTCAGATACACTAAGCCTATAGGCTGAAGATGATGCCCCAACACTGCGGAGAAACCTCAGGTGACTGCCCAGGCAGCTGGCTGTTTCTGTCAACTCACAAAAATTTTTTGGAAGTTGCTTGCATGCACTTCCTGTTTTTATTTTTGTTAGCTAATATTATTCCCTTCTTGGGTCTCTGAGGGAGTTGAAGATTAGTTAGTTATGGTTGAAGATTAGTTAGTTATAGTTGAAAATTAATTAGGATAGAAAGTGCATTAGATACGTCTTGGATTTACCAAAATAGGATAGATAATGGAATTGTTTTCTCTGATTTGTCAAATACCTGTTTAGGTATTTATTACTTGTATATATTGTATATAGTTATTGTACTTTTGTATATAGTTTTTCTATTGTTAGTTATAACCTTTTGCTTTTTTTCTTTTTATTAAAATAGAAAAGGGGAAATGTGGTGGTAATCTAATTGTACTGAATTATTATTTTGATTGTATGTTAATAAATAAAGTTGTCTGGGAGTCAGAGCTATTAGAGCCATAGCAAGAGTGTGGCGGTGGTGGCACACGCCTTTAATCCCATAGATATCTGTGTGTTCAGGGTCAGAGCTATTAGAGCCATAGCAAGAGTGTGGCGGTGGTGGCACACGCCTTTAATCCCATAAGATCTCTGTGTGTTCAGGGATACAGTCAGCATTGGAGACATATGCCTTTAAGACCTAGGGGGCTGTACATTCAGACAGTGACGAGGCAGTCATGTGTTTGGGTTTACAACCAATGAGAAGGCAGAACAACATACTATAAAAAAACGAACCGACAGGAAGTAGCTCTCTTTTCGCGAAGCTGGGACAGCAGGAGGAAGGGTGAGATTTTAGCTCTGAGCTCTGACTTCTCGGCTCTCTCTTTTACATTGTTTCTGTGTTTCTTATTTAATAAGACGGTTGGTTACATCTACATAAGTAAGTGTAGTTGGGATCCAAGCTCTTATTTTAGACATGTTAGTCATAAACTAACATACAGAATATACTACAGAAAACAAATTACCTAAAGACAAAACATTTACCCACTGTGCAATTAAAAGTCAACAGTAAAGTGATTAACAGTTCAAATGTTTATTTTATTGGAAGACTAATAGTTTTAGAATCTCTGTATTTTGGAACTATCAAACAAAGTTCTCAGAGAACAATCCTAACTCATGGGTTAAGGGAATTGAACGCAATTTTGAAACATTTTAAGCATTGTGAGCTTCAGTGAAAGGGCTACTTTCAGACACAGAGGAGAAACAAATAAGCTAAATGACTAAAAAGTCAACTCAAAAGCTATGGAAGGAATACATACTAATTTGTTAAAACTCAAGGCTTAAGTTTGTGGATTAATTCTTTGGGGAAAAACACTGAATGATGCTGTCTATGTAAGACATGTTTTAATATCTCACTTAAAGCACTGGAAAGCTGTAACTATAACAAAACAGAATTAAAATTGAAACCAAGTGTATTCTTAGAAAACCATGTCTTTAGGGATGGGTCAATGAAGTCCAGGCGTATGGTGGTCTAGGGCTAACACCAGTTGTAGTAGTGCAGGCCCGTAGGGTATCTGAAAGGAAGAGGCCGGGGAACAAGGAGGAAGATGGAAGATTAAATACAGTCATCAACAGGGTCATGAATCTGGGTAAAGAACCTGTTTTCAGAGCTAGGCTTGTGACTAAGTAAATAAATAATGCAGTGTTAGGTGTGGTGGTGCACCCTTTAATCCCAGAACTTGGGAGGCAGAGGCAGGAAGATCTCTGTGAGTTCAGAACCAGCATAATCTACATAGTGAGCTGCAGGCCAACCAGGACTACACAGTGAGAACCTGTCTCAAAAACACAACAATAGAAATCGTTTAAAATATGGAAGACCTGAAAAGGAAACTAATTAACTGGTCAACACTTTTAAGAGGTCAAGAATACTGAGAAATAATTGTAATGTCAAAGCTGTGTTCTCTCTAAAAGCATTTAAAGATCTGGAGAAATAGAAATTTTACAATTGATACACATAAGAAAAAGCTAAGATATTTGAAAAATGAAGACATGTTAATCAGGGATTCCAAAGTATCTGGATACAGAAGATGAGCCTACACTGTACATGTTTCTGACAGTATCTGGAGGTGTTGACAAAGACCAGGTTAGGCTTATTCACATCCTGACTCATCCTGGAAAAGCTAAATGGAAGGAAATCGACCCATTGCAGCCTCTGGGCACGGAACCAACTCCACACATGGCCTTCGCATTTCCTCTCACGTTGTCTAACAAGTCCCAGAGAATCCTGAAACACAAATTTAGTTTGAAATGTTCTGAAATTTAAAAAAAATATTTATCTTCCTAGTAAACCAACTTCCTTGTTTGTTCGAGATCTGAAATTACTCCTGAACATTATGTTTTAAAAACAATGTAACAGAAATTAAAAACATATATATATATATGTATATGTATATATATATATTTGAGTATACAAATTAATAAGCAATTACAAATGACATACAACAAAGTGGTGGGCAATCAGAAAAAAATATATATCTGATACTTAAATTAGCATATCCAGATGGCAGCAGAGCAATGTTGATCATTTGAAGAAAATAAGAGACTGCTATAAATGTTTCCCCCCATTTTATTTTGAAAAATTCCAAACATAAACTTAAAATAACAGTCCATGAACACTCTTAGGACCTGCAAGGAGAGGAGCTGAACAAGCTTTGTTTCAGCAATAGGAAACACTCATCCCGTACCAGCGTACACAAGACCAGACACAAGATCTAAAAGTGAAACGTGCCATAATTAAGTTGACTCTAGAGGCTGGGTTTAACTCCACCTGACTGCAGCTGAAGCGCTATGAATTAGAAGACTCATCTGCAGTGGAAGCTATTTACATACCCGCTTCAATAGGTATTGTATTCAGCACAATAATGTACTTTAAGTACTCTCAAGTTTCTTGGTTCATATTAATTTTTCAATAAATGTCAAGTACAACTGCATAATAATGAAGGGAGTCAGGAAATAACCTCAGCGGAGTTCTTTTCTAATTGGAGAGCTAGGTCATATGCCTAAGATAGGCATGGATTATTTCAATTCTCCTATTATAGGTGTATTCTTTGAAAAACAAACAAACAAAAAATCCAACAAATCCTAAAATCAGGAACAAGGCAAGGGTGTCTATTCTCTCTGATTATGTCGACTACAATGCTTGAAGTCGTAGCTTCATCAGTTAACGTGGCTTAAGTAGGTGCTTCTTGATTCTCCCTCTTCCGTTTAGGTGGGACAAATGGCCGGAGCTTGTTGGAGTTGAGCATTTCCTTCACCTTGCTCTTTCGGGCTCTGGTTAAACAACTCCTCCTGTGTGCAGACTTCTGAAGAACAGAATGTGCTGTGTATTGGTTCCCGTTTCCTTTCCTCCTGCAGGCTGTCCAAGGGATTTTTCTCTGTCAGTCCCACTAAGAACCTGGTTGAGTTGGAGGAGATAAAATTCGCAGAAGTGTGGGCCAGCCAGATGTGCCAGCCAGATGACCAGCTCCCTGTTGAAGGTTTGTGCTCTGCCTGAGCTCCCAGTAATTCATCATTAAAGGTTCAGTTCTTTCTATTCCAATATTATAGTCCCTCCCCTCCCCCCAGAATTTCTACTCTGAAGTTGTTTTGTCTGGGTCTGGATGTGTCTGGATGTCTAATGTGTCTATGTGCGCACATTGATCTGAGTATGGGGACTCACACGAGGTCAGAGGACAACTTCTACCATATTTGAGGCTGTGTTTCTTGATTTTCACCACTGTGTACACTCACCTAGCTGCCACTCTCCTTCCTCTGCCTTCTGGCCAGAGGAATGCTGGGATTACCTGTGAGTGTCCTCCTACTGCATCTGGCTTTTATGCGGGTTCTGGGTATCCAAACTCAGACTGTCAGGCTTGGACACTGAGCACTCGAACCACAGCCACCTCCTGGTCCTGCCCTGGAACTTGGTGGTGATTCGCTGTTTTCACTTTCTCAGTGCCTTAATTTGGGGTGTCAGTTGGTTTCCAGTTCGGTTTTTCTTTTTTGAGACAGGGTCTCACTGAGTAGACAAGGCTGGCCTAGAACTCCAGAGAGCCACATGCCTCTGCCTCCTGAGTGCTGGCCTTAAAAGCATGTGCCACCATGCACATCTGGCTCAGAGTTTTAATTGTTAGGCTTGGCCTGGGAACCTCAATTTTCTTCTTAAATACTAGGCTGGAGACTCCGAGTCTATTGGGTCTGCACACACACCAAGCACATTGTGTGGTGTGCTAATGTTGCTGCTGAGAGAGGCTGTGATTCACTCAGGGCATACGTGTGACTTAGCTGTCAAGGTGACACTGCCCTACACACCCCCATGTGTCCCCTTACATTTTACTTCTCTCCCCAGAAGCGTCTGCTGGAATGCACAGAGTCATCTCAACACCTGTCACAATTCCTCTTTGGGGTCTCCCACCACTTGTTCCCCTTCAGGCACCCCTAAGTCATCCTGCTTCTCACCTTCAGACTGCATACTAGCATACCTTTCGGATATTTTTGGTGATGCTGTAGCCTTCAATGAACACATCCCCAGACGTAGCAATCTCTTCTCCAGTCAGAATTTCAAAGGTAGTAGTTTTTCCAGCTCCATTTAGGCCAAGCAATCCAAAACACTCCTCCTTTTGGATGGTGACAGAGATATTTCTCACAGCCAGAGTGGGTGGTATTTTAAAATATATCTTAAAAACAAAGAAAACACAAAATACATGGAAACTATGTACTTGGATGGGTCAGACACAAAGTTTCAAACCTTTACAGACCACAGAACTTCAGAAAGTTTCATAAGAACCCTACTTAGAGAACGGCCATAGATCCCAAAGGCCCACAGTGGGCCCTTGGTGCTCATCTTAGGGAATGGAGCCATATGCTGGCCACTGAAAGACAATACCTTTATGAGCTCTTTTATGAGCACAGTAGAATCCAGTGCCTTCTGAGGATACTTCAGGATAGTCTTCCTTTCATTTTGTACATCTTCATCTTCAGATTCCCCGGATAACTCCCTGGACACTCTAGCCTGTATTGTGAAGACGAGAATGGACAGTGAGTACCGTTTGAGCATCTGGTCTACACGGGATGAATTTACGGATGTTAAACTGGAGGATTATTTCAGAGTATCAAAACGAAAGTCAAGAGACTTCCTGCATATGACCACAGCTCTCCGGTAAAAACTTATTTCCCATTTCCAAAGCTTAGAAACTAGGCTTCCTGCCATGAGCAAGCAGAGTTCTCTCAAAGCCGACGTCACAAAACTGCAGCCACAGCAAATACCATTGAGGATGGTTAAAGAACTATTTGCTGATAATAAAGTACAGATGAGCATCAGGGAAATGTTATTTCCAGTTCTCTCTCCCTCCCTTTTTCTCCCCCACCTTGTGGTTGGGGATCAAGGTGTACACTCTCAGCTCTCTCCCTTTGCTCTGCCATGAGGGACTCTAACCCTCTGAAACTGTAAGCCAAATTATATGTTTCCTTTTATTAAAAAAATGAAGTCTTTTCTCAGAGAAAATGAGAACTAGGGGACAGTTCAGTGTATGAAATGGCTGAGGTGAAATCCATAAACAGAAGCTCAGCAGTCCACTCACAGCAGGGAACTGGGAGGGAGGAAAGGGCACTCCACCCGATGCAGGGCGAAGGGAGCTTGAAGAGCCAGCCCATGTAACTAGTTCATTTCAAGTGATAGACTTCTTATCTTGAAACATATTTGACTTAACTAAGAGTTTGCAGTGTAGCCCTGCTTAAGGTTAGCGTTTCCTAAGGGTGGCACCTTAAACAATTTTGGTTCCCTGGTCAAAGGTAAGAAACTAACACTGGTTTCATTGTCTTTACTCTAGACCTCACTCAGTACCATTTTTAGTGTCAACTCCTGAAGTCTGGCATATTTCCAGACAGATGAATAAATCACAACCTACCTCTTCATAGATTTTCACAAAGTGTGTGTCTGGCTGTGCTTTTCATTCCAGAAAAAATATTCTGACAATAACTACAATCCTCACTTTCTCAGCTTATAACACCATACATATCTATTACACACTAGTCTCACCTATTTTGTGTCTAGTTTCTTTTGTGTCAAATCATATATGAGCAAGTTATAGGCTGTCCCTTCTTACCACTGCCTGCTATTGTAAGACACATTTTTTTGTCCATTATAGAGCTTACAATAATGAGGCTTTAGTCCTGTTCTCTTATGGCTAATGCAGTACAAACATTCTTTTACATATTTTACACATAATTTTATAAATATACATTTCACACACATATCTTTAGAGGACAAATATATGCATTTCTGTCATGTATGTGTGTGTGCCTGAGGAATATATAAACCTACATTTTGATGAATATATTGTAGTGTTCCTCAGTGGCTCTTATATACTTTTATCTTATAAATAGAACATAGTGTGGCAGTTTGAATAGGTATGGCCCCCATACATTAATGTGTTTGAATGCTTGACCCATAGAGTGTCATTATTAGAAGGTATGGCCATGTTGGAGGAAGTGTGTCACTGTGCAGGCAGGCTTTGAGGTCTCATATGCTCAAGCTATGCCCAGTGTGACAGTTCACTTCCTGTTGCCTGCTGATCAAGATGTAGAACTCTCAGCTCCTTCTCCAGCATCATGTCTGCCTACATGCTGCTATGCTTCTCACCATGATAATAATGGGTTAAATCTCTAAAACTATAAGCCAGCCCTGATTAAATGTTTTCCTTTATAAAAGTTGCTGTGGTCATGATGTCTCTTCATAGAAATAGAAACCCTAAGACACATAATATGCCTTTATATGTGCTTACGGGATATGTAGATTTTGTGTGGCCAGTATCTAAATCTTATCTATTTTTAAATCAAGCTGTGTCTGCCTTCTCCTTACTGATTTGATCCAGAAACCACTGTGACCTGCCTATTCACTCACTTCATGATTGATATCTTTTGCCACCATGAGGTTTTTTTCTTTTGTTTGTAGTTGTTACTGTTGTTACAAAACTTTATTTCTACTGTTGGGCCTCTAAGAGTTAAAACTATAACTCATCTCTAAGGGACAAAGGCAGAGTCAAAGTTCATTATTTTCAGATGCTTACCTAAGAGTAGGAGTGTCATTTATTGAGAACATTCTTTCCCTACTGTACTCTGGGCCAAGCTTGCCACAGGCCATATTACTATGTATTTGTGCCCGGTCTGTCTCTAGACATCCAGAATACCAGTTGTTCTCGGGCTGCAGCATGCACTCTTTTTACATAGGTGGTGTCTTAAAACATACTATGTGGGCTAGAGAGACGGCCCAGCTATTGAGAGCACTTGCTATAGCAGAGGACCCATGCTAGTTCCCAGCACACACATCAAACACACAAAAACATGTAACTCTAGTTACAGGGGATCCAACCCACTCTTCTGTCCTCCACAGGCACCTATACACATGTGGCGAGACACACACACACACACACACACACACACACACACATACACACACACACACACTCAGGGACACACATACACATAAAATAAAATCAATAAATCTTTTGCAAAAACACAGAATGCCAGTTTCTACAATACAGCATCTGATTTACTAGGTTTGGGGTAAGGATTAAGAATTCACATTTCTAGGCAATCCCTAGCTGATGACAAGGGCCACACAGACAAGTGTGGCTCCTTCCTAGTACATTTTTTTTCTTGATGTGTTGTTTTGAATAGCTTCATTCTTAGAGGTTTAATTAATTAATTAATTAATTGTGGGGGGTGGCATGTGCCACTGCACATATGTGGGTCAGGGGATGAGTTTGTAAAGTTCCTTCCCTTATTTCACCTTTACATAGGCTCCATGGATGGAACTCATATCACCAGGTGTGTGGGGCAAGTGACTGTGTGCTGAGCCATCCTGCTAATCCCTTAAAGTTTAAAGAAATACTGATCTGTGTGATGGCCTCCTTTTGCTCTGTCTCAAGATTTCCTTAGTTATCTGTGGTCCTTTACTTTTCCCACACTTGCAAAATTTAGTCTTCTGGTCAGCAAATCTCCAGAACTTGAAAACATGCACTTGGCTGGGATATGAACTGAGATTATATTGTCTGTTTCAATCAAACCTGACAAGGTAAAATCATCTTATCATTGTCAAGTTTCCTAGCATGATCATGGTATGCTGCTACATTTATGCAACTCTCCTTTGGTCTTCCAAATTATAACTTTCTGTGTGAAAGTTTTCCATATTATTTGTTAGAGTTCATCTTAGTTATTTTATTTAAGTGGGATCCTTTTGTGTTTTACTTTTTGTGGATAGCATCTCAATACATACCTGACTTTTATACTCATTTATACTGACTTTTCATTTAGTAATGTTAATACTAATACTTGTTTATAGATTTCCTTAGATCATATACAATACTGCCATCTCTAATGAATTTTACATCTCTTTTCCTCAAACTTTATGCTTATATCTTATTTCTATCCTATCACACTGGCTACAATCAGCAGGAAATAGTTGCATACAAAAGCTAAAAGCAGACGCTTATATTCCTTTGCTCTAAGAGGGTAACTTCCAGGAGTCTACCATGATGTTTGCTGTGCCTTTTTGTACATTTGTAACTACTCTTGTATCACATTAAAAAGTTTCTATTTTTCTATTTCTAGTTTGTCTAGGCATTTTATAATGAATTTTACAAAATGGTTTTTCTGAACTTGTCAACATTTTTTTCTCATTTTCTAATCTTATTAATGTGATAATTTTATTTTGGATTGTCACACTGTCGTTATGTTTTTGGAATAAACCTGGCCAGGTCATGAATTCAAGCTGCTAACACTTTTGTCAAAGATTTTGGCCTCTATATCATGACTTATCTTCAACCTTCTTGCTTTTAAAATTAGTATCCATGTCTGTTGTTATGGCCTCATAAGAGAATGGATTAGAAATTTCAGAAGGTAAGAATGGACATCAGTGAAATGGGGTAAAACATGTAAAAAAAAAAAAGTTTAAAAAAAAACAACCAAAACCTAAAGTTTGGTGCTTTGGAGATATTAACAAAACTAGTGAGGCCCTAGCAGGGCTAATGAAGTAAAATAAAATAAAATAAAAATAAAAATAAAATAAAATAAAATAAAATAAAAAATAGTAGGTGGGGGAGAAACCACAAATTTCTAACAAACATCAAATATACAAAAATCAATTGTAAACAAACGATTCTTCCTCTGATCATCCCCTAATGTCTGTGATAGTCCTGTGTCCTCCGCTAACTTGTAAGGATTTCCCCAACTTAGTCTGTCATCATTGACAGGCTACCTGCACTCAGGTCTTGACCTATGGAATCCATTTGCAGTTCTTTGAATAGACTTCATTGCCTGAGTTGACACCCCTCACACCCAATACCTTGAATTTACTCCCTTAAGTATCACACAATTGCCAGAACTTAGTTTGGTTCTTATTAGAAACAGTCCCAGCATTTCATATTTCCTTTTATCAAAAATCTTATTCCCATGACTGGTATTTGTCTGGTCTCTGCCCATCCTGAGTCCCTTTCTTTGTAATACCTACAGATTTCTCCTTTTTCCTCTCCCCCAAGACCTGGGATCTGCTTGTTCCTCCCAGACATCTAAGAAAATTGAGTTCTGTCCAGCATTCACTGTTACGTGGAGCAACAGTGACACTTGAGGGATATCTTTCAAATGTATTACAACCCTGGAATTGAGCATCAGGTTTTACTTCCAAGGAGCAATATTTCTACTGTTGGCCAGCTATATGCTGATCTGGCCTGATTCCCTAGTCCTGAGGCTATGCCCCACCATTGAGGTAATTCTTCCTTCATTCTGTAGATGAGCGTCTCAACTGAATAGGAGACTCTCATCAGCTCTGGACACCAAGCTGCCACTAGGGCTGTCCTCAAGGCTGAGTCTGTGTTTTGGGGTCTGTCCAACCTATACAACACAGCCTGGAAACTCCTGCCTTCTATACCTCACTTAATCTCAATATTCATTTCTATGAGCAGCAGCAGAATCACTGGGGGGCATGCTACATACGCAAATTTTCAAGGCATATCCTAAATTGACTATGTCAGAAACACAGGAGGTGTAGAGCAGCAATTTATAGTTTAACAAGCCCTATACATAAGTCTAGGGCATGCTGCATGATGGGAATACCTATCACACAGTCTTTCTCTGGAATATGTGTTCTGTGGATTGGCATCCTGGGAGAGCTTTTACAATAGCCAGAGCCAAATTGGGACAAATGGGCAGACTGGGGAGGAAATGTGCACCTAACATACGGATTATTCAAAGGAAAAATTTCAACAATAATCAATGTATTAAAATTACAATAAAATCACAAAGTCACATTTTATGTAGACCTCTGATTCATGTAGATGTCAGTCAACAGAGATTGATTTCCTTGATTCACTGTTATTATTTGAGTATGAAATGTTTTCTATTGGTTTGGTTGTAGTGGGTAGCTGTTCCAGCTTTGACCTGGAAGTATTACCCCAAATGAGGCTTCTGGTAACTATCACGCCTATCTATGGCCTGCCCCCGAGGCAGGACCAAGACAGGAGTCTTTAAGACTTGAGATCCAGATGTGACAGCTCTCTTGGTCCTGGTAATACTGGATGTTGGATGGTAGACCGAGCAGAGTTCTCCACAGAACACCACTGGACTGCACTTCACCTCTCCTAGGCCCTGTAGCCTATTCCTTTACTTGTTGCAAGTAAAACCCCCAAATAAATGTCCCTTTTGACTACGTGGAGTTGCCTTGATACTTCCACCAATATTTGGTCCCCAGGGTGTGGCATTATTTGGGAACCAAGGGGCAGAACTGAGCTGGAGGAAGTAGGTCCTTGGGAGCATCTTGTCCTTGTCCCCCTTTTTGTTTCACTCTGTGCTTATTTGTCATGGGATGAAAATCTCCTCAGCCATACACTCCTGCTTCCATGATGTTCTGCCCAAGCACACGGTGCCAAGCAACCGTGAGTGAAGCCTTGGAATCCATGAGCAAACTCCTCAAGTTGTTCTATCAGATGTTTTGATCATAATGATGATAAAGCCAATAAATCCAGTAATAAAGTTAAGCATATGTATGTATGTGCTTTCCATTTTAAGAGTTACCTCTAACTCACAACTGGACAATGTACAGAGCGAGAGATTTTGAAACACTCAGTCCTAAATAGAATGTCTTTATCAAACCCCTCTCCTAAGGGCTCAGGGAATATGATGGTTTGAATAAGAATGGCTCCTGTGATAGTTTGAATGTAATTGGCCCCCATAAGCTCATTGGGAATGGCACTATTAGGAGGTGTGGCCTTGTTGGAGTAAGCGTAGTCTTGTTAGAGGAAGTGTGTCACTGTGGGGTAGGGGTGGGCTTTGAGGTCTCATATATGCTCAAGATACTGCCCAGGGTCTCACACCACTTCCTCTTGCCTACAAAATATAGGACTCTCAGCTACTTCTCCAGCACCATGTCTGCCTGCATCCTGCTGTGTTCCACCATGATGATAATGGAATGAACCTCTGAACTCTAAGCCAGCCCCAATTAAAGAGTTGCTGTGGTCATGGTAGCTCTTCACAGCAATAGAACACTAGGACAGGGAGCTGTATGGAAGAGGAGGCAGAAAGATGGGAAGAGCCAGAGGGGGATGGATGACACCAAGGAAACATGGCTGTCTAGACACAACAGGATGGTCACACATATGAACTCACAGAGACTATGGCGGCAGCATGCACAGGACCTGAACAGTTTCAAGTGAGACAACATCCCAGCACTGAGAGGGGGAAGTGGACAAGAGCTCCCATCTCTAACCAAGAAGCTACCTCCAATTGACATCCACTTGAAAAAGGAAAAAATAGTTTTCTCCAACGGAGTCTCATTGGGTTAATAAACCACACTTGAGGGCAGGCCCTCATGCCCAGCAGTAGATGACCAGCATAAAATGAACTCAAAGGTATTTTTCTAGATTTTTTTTGTCTCATATTGCTTTGTTCAGGCATATTTTGTCTTACTGGCCTTTTGCATGTATAATAGATCTTCCGATTTTGTGATTTTATGGGCTGTGTGTCTACTTTTTTTTCTATTCCAGTTTGTTTCTTTGGCTGTTTGTTTTCTAAAGAGAGGGAGAAAGAAAGAGCATAGAGTTGGGTGGATGGGGAGGATCTGGGAGGAGTTGGGGGAGACAATGGTAAGAATAATTGGATAAAAAAACTTTTCAATAAAAAATAAAAATATATTTTAAAATGGATATCTAAGGTCTGCATTCTGCTACTTACCTTACTAAATATCTTATAGATTCCAAAAAAAACATAGCGATATATGAACGTTTTTAAATTCCATACGCTAAACTCCAGAAGGAAAATGAGGAGGAGGTATAGCACTCCTGTGGCAGCCATGGCAGTCATGTGCCTTCCAATGGCGTTTTTGTCCATACTGTATATGGAAATTTTCATTACTGGTGAGAAGAACAACAAAAGAACGTTAACAGAATGAGGTGTTGCCAAGGTGCTGGGGTGGGAGATCCCTGCCTTCACTCCCCTCACAAGTAGGCCACCTGTCAGCTATTAGCAGAAATGCTTTGCTGTAACCACCAAACAGGAAAATAAGGAGACACAGTTGTGCTCCATGGGCCTGAGTAAAATTCCATATCAACTGATTTAGAGAAATGCACTGCTATGGAATGGCTCTCAATTCCCTTTCCATGGGATGGCATAGCAGCACACAGAAGAAACACCCCCAGGCAAAAGAGAACGTGGAGAGCAGATACCTAGTTTCCCTATCGTTCTAAGGAGCCTTTTGGGAATTCTGAATCTTTTCTCAATTACTGGGAACCCTAGCAGGAAAACTTAATGGTGGACCACACACAGAGTCAAACAAAATGGAAATAAGCAGGCAAAACAGAGTCCCATAGAACCATTTTACTGAATGAGAAATACACCTGCCAGCAGTAATACACTACCAGCCAACACAATTCCTCTGCTCCCAGAAGAGGCGGGCAGAGCTAACCTGGATTGATTTCAAAGAGAGCTAGCTTTCAGGTATACTATCATTCCATCTCCTCCCATGTGGCTTAAGCACCACTCCAGGAGGAATCTGCTATAGTATGAGAAAAAAAAATTCCTTGGTTCAGCCAGATCAGTGGCATTTTATGCTAATTATATTCTATATCAAGTGATTTTTCTAGATAAGGGACCAAGGCAGTGGCTACACCTAAATCAGAGCACAGCCAGTAACCAAGAGACCCAAAGAACAGCCATACCAACAGAGAACAAACTGAGCCTTGAAAACTACAAAATGTGTGGAGTGGGTGTGAGCAGGGGGATGGGAGAACACAGCTAAAATATAAAATTTTCTTTTCTTTTTTTTCCTGTAATCAACATCACTAATCATGAGAGATGTATAGCTTGAAACCACAATAGTATTACCTCATTTCTTATGATCAAAAAGAGTAAAGATATCAAGGGCTTATGATGATATAGAGGCAAATGAGAGGTGACTATTAGTTGGATGTGAACTGGCATAGAAAATGAAAAATGTATGAAGGTCCTCAAAAATTTAGTTGTAAAATTACCAAGACTCAGTAGCAACAGTACCATGTTTATAACCAAAGGAAATGGAATCCAAGAGACATCTGCATATCTGTGCTTATTGCAACACTAACAATGACCAAGGAATGAAAAATATAATGTCTATCTCCTGAAGACCAGGAAAAACATGGTATCAATAATATACAAGCAGGGGTACTACTCAACCATATAAAAGGATGAACTCTTGTCACTTGTTACAACCTCGATAGAACTTGGGGACATTAAATAATATAAAACAGGCACGCACACACACATGAGAGAGAGAGAGAGAGAGAGAGAGAGAGAGAGAGAGAGAGAGAGAGAGAGAGAGAGAGAGAGAGAGAGAGAGAGAAGCTTTTATAAGCACTAAAGAGAACTGTTCTGTGGTCTGCATTGGTGAGCATTCTATGCACACACATGAAAAACATGCGTTCTGTTGCTTTTGGATTGTCCTGAAGAAAACATGAACTTGGTGTAGCTGGTGGCTAGAACTGATCAGATCATATGTGTCTCCTCTGATCCCCAGACTTCTTGTTCTATTAATTCTTTTCAAAGAAGAGCACTAAACCTCTAGCCAGCACTGTGAACTTACTTTTCCATTTGTTGCTCTCAAATTTGACTTCAAACTTCCTAACTCTTCTGAATTGATGAATGATCTGACTTCTTTGCTACACACCTACTGTGCTTCCATTCACACTTATTTTTACAGTTTGCTGTATTCTGGGGCAAGACATTGGAAATGAGGCTGATAATGTCACCTGCTGTATCTTTCTCCAGACTTTACACAGACTCCCACTCTTCTCTCGCTTCCCCTCTGGCTCCATCCTTTGAACTTTCTTAGCATGACTGGAATTTGGGGCACAACTGCCTCTATTTTCTCTGGTCCCACAAACTCACATTTACTGTGACATCTAGAGTCTGGTTTATGTTTTCTAGGTGCACTTGCCTTCCATCTTTCCATTTCCCCAGGAGTGTGAAAGCACTTCATAGTGTCTAATAGGTGTGCAGCCTCCTCACTAGACGTCTCTGGAGTGTTTATCCCTGCCTCTGCACTGAACTTGCATCCTTTCTCTCGCCACTGAAATAACTCTTTCCACCCTTTAATTACTTGTTCACAAATATTTAAGTGTCTCTCGTGTGCCCAGTCCCATGTTAGACAAAAGTTAATTCAACATTGATTTGGTACTTTCCCTTTAAATACCAGTGTGTAGGCGGGGCAGACTGACAAAAATGTAAATTCAGTGCAGAATGTAACTCCTCTCTCTGGAGACTGACCCTTCTTACCAGAAGAAGTGTGTATACATTTTTAATCTTAGCCAAGGCTGTGTCTGTGACATAGTGCAGGATATACTCTCACACAGAGGAGGGCAACGTGTAACTTGAGTGGTTGCACAGATGCAGTGGTACTGAACGTTGTTTACATGTAAAGTGATTGTTCTTGACTCTCATGAATCTCAGAGAACCTCAGATACTTACTTTTGTTTAAGCACAAATCAGTGTCAGTAACATTTTGTGAAGAACACCATTTCTTCATATTTTGGATGTGATGGTATTTGAAGATGCTCATCCCAAGGTTATAAATGGGTAACAGCAGCAGCGAGTCAACTATGAATGTCTTAGTACGGGTCGTAATGTCTGCGATTTAAAAGATAACATTTGCATGCTTTATGTAAAGTGAACTACGTGGAGAATATCTCAAGCTGACTAAATTAAACTGAGAAAATTACAAGGCATAGTATTATTCATAAAGAATTCTAATTTCTTGCCATTATCTAGTCTACCTTTGATGTCCTAGAACACAATTTATTTCAATGATTACAGCTTAGGAAAACCCTTTAAGAAGTTGATGTGCATATAATCTGTCATCTGAGAGAACAGAAGAGCAATGGGCATTACTTCTTGCATTTCCTTTCCTGTGTGATCATGAAGAAGTAAAGTTACATCAGGCATGGTGGTATGTACCTGTAATCCTAGAACTCAGGAGCTGAGGCAGGAGGATCAGGAGTTTCAGAGCAGCTTGAGCTACACAGTGAGAATTCTAAGCCAAACTGCCTAAAGGAAATTTAGTTTAAGACTCAATGGTAAAGAGTGGCTAAGAAGTGGTTGATCAATGAAGGAATGTATCTTTAAAGGAACAAATTCAAAGCTGAAGTGTCTCTAAGGAGTAACAGAACATAGCAGCTGGTAAGTGGTGTGCAAGGACATAGGAACATACTGAAGGGTTAACATTCTGAATCCACACTTTTGAACTTAAAGAACAAGTTCAGATTGCTGGGAATGAAAATAAAGTGTTAGCTGTGGGCAAAATACATATTAATTATACAAAAAGAATAGGTTTCATCACGGCATTTTATTCTGATGTATTATTTTAACATATATAATCTATATATTTACTTTACATATTTATAAGAACAAAGGTGGCCACTGGTTCAGAAGAACAAATGATAGAGGATGAGAGAAGTTCTTATGTATTTCACAGTTTTTTCAGTGGTTGATGTCACAACAAGCCTATTATAAAGAAGGTCATAATTTCTGTTAGTACATAAAGTCTGGGAGGCAAAAATAATTTGGGACATTGGTTTCTCATTTTGGGAGATACCAAAGCTTACAGAATAATGTTAAAGGGCAGTCACTTGGCATCTGTCACAGTACATATAAATATCTTCTAAAGAGTAAACTGACTCCTTGGGAGATAACATGCTAAAAGCTGACATAATGGGGTATAGAGCAAGATGAAAATGCACAAAATGCAATGTGAAGGCATGGGTATTGGGTTATTCATCCCCTAGCAAGCATGCCACCTTCTGTGGCCAAGTATTGACCAATCAGAGAAGAATGCCAAAAAAAAAAAATCACACCATGTACCAATCATAGCGGCATGGCCTTCTTGTTGGATCTGCTACACAAGATTCCCCAGCCTACACTTAGGAAGTTCAGGGATCCACTTGAGGTCTTGCCATGATTCATGTGGAGAATGTGTGCCACCCTTTGAGATTCCACTGTAGCTTTAAATTTCATTTTCTAATGTGTAGTTAGGCTGACCATCTATCTTCTCATGTAGTTGGGATTTATACATCTTTCACGAGAATTGTCTATTTAAAGCCCTTCAATATACTTTATGGGGGATATCTGTCTTTTTTGTTGTGTTTTCTATAGGATAGATTATGACAGATCATTGTCAAATGTGTACATTGGAGATATTTACTTTGGTATGGTTTGCTGTCCTTTTCACCTTGTCATTCGATGCACCAAGTGTTCCACTTTGGTGATGGTAGTCAATTCACATGCTTTTTCTCTCATAGCCTGTGCTGTTGGTGTCACATCTAAGAATCCTTTGCCAAGTTCAGAGAAATCTAGTACTGATTTCTTCCCTAGATTTATGTTTCATCTCTGGAATAGAGACCACTGAGCTCACTTTTGTCAATGGTGTAACACAAGGTTCAACTTCCCTCTTCTGGGTGTCGGCACTCATTTTTCTTGGCACAGTTTGTCAAAGACTTTCTATTCCACTGGATGATCTTGGAGTCTTGTTGCAAATCATGAGACCCTGTATGTGAGGGTTTTTGTACTTTTTAAATATCTGGTCTTTCTGATGCATTCACTGTATTACCAACACACAGCCTATACCTTTGTCCCTGCGCCGGTGCTACAGCATTTTAAGGCTGTACATTCACAATAGTTTTGATGACAGAGCCTGTGAGAGGTCCACCTTTGCTCCACTGGGATTCCTCAGGAGTCTGAGCATGCTCATTGCTGAGAAAATCAATGCTGGCAGAATCTTTCAAGGGACCAAGCTGGGTCTATCTGTCAGTTTGGGTAGGATCTTAACATTGTTGATACATCAGCTCTGTGCAGTGGGCAGCTTCACCTTTGCTCCTTTTTCAGTGAGGTTTTACAATTTTAGTGCATGAGTTTTTTGCCTCCTTAAGAGTTTTCTGAAATATTTTCTTTAAATCGTATGATGAATTAAATTTCTTTAAGCTCATTTTAGATTGTTCATTGAAGATGTAGGGAAATAAGCTGAGGCTTATGTGTTAATCTTTTAGCTTGGAGTTGCACTGAATTTTCCTTAGCTACAATTGCGTTCCTATGGATTTCTTGTGATTTTTCTCTATATATAATCGTATTTCATTAATTATACAAAACAATGGGTTTCATTATCATATTTTATACATGTATATAATGTACTTTGGTCATGCATACACTTCCCTGTCCTGAGTCTCACTGATCTCTCACTCTTCTAAAATGTTCTCTAATCTGCTTCCATATCTTTAAAAGGGCTATTAGTGTATTCTGGATGTGATGTAAATTACACCATATATATGAAGGCTTTTGAATGTTCTAATTTCCATGTTTGGGGGTTTGTTGTTGTTCCTGCCCTTGGACATTCTGTTTTCTATCTTAACCGTAATGTCATCTTCCAAACATTGAAGAGTCATTTCATCATCTACAATCCTACTGAGCCATACACATTGTCTCATAACAAGTGGACTGTGAGCAAAGTGAAGCAGAGAGACAGTCTCTGAGCAACCCCTGGTTAGGGAAGAATGGACCAACACACAAACTTATGAAGAAATCTTGCTCCATTTTATCTACAGTCAAAGATTGGGTTCCACACTGGTAGCATGAACTCCTTCAAGACTTCTGGACCACCACAAAGCTGGCAAAGGGGGGCAAGACATGTAAACCTGCCATTGATCTTTCCTACTGTCTTGTATTGCTTCTATATTGATCCAGTAGTCATTTATTTCCAATAAGTTTTTGACACTTTCTAGAGCTCAGTCAGAGTCAGTTCTGATGGTTTTTGTTGCATTTCCCTGATGATTTTGTGAGGAGAAGATGGAAGTTTGGTGCTTGATATACAGCTATTTTTCCAATAAATAAACTTCTATTAGCTAAATATTCCTAGTACTTTTTATTACCTCCATTTTACAGTAGAGTTTTCAAAGTAGCAAAAGGTAAATACAGTTTCTCACAAATCCTTCCATGAAGTCGTTTAGATATTCCAATGCCTCTTTTTTCCCTCATTTTTGATTCTTTGAAAATTCTGAAGTTGTTTCTCTCTCTCTCTCTCTCTCTCTCTCTCTCTCTCTCTCTCTCTCTCTCTCTCTCTCTCTCTCTCACACACACACACACACACACACTTTTAACCATTCAAGCAGTTTATGCTGTCTATACACTCTTAGCTGTGGGGGCTTCACTATAGGACAGTTAACTCACTAGAGGCCACACCCTTAAAGAAAACTGACTCTTCCTTTCCCAGGACCTATCAACTGCCAATAGATGGAATTGTAGGTGGCTTAAGTTTTCCCAGCTCGTGTACATCCTGTCTCAACTGCTGTGCAACTGCCCTGATGTATCCAGAAAACAGTTTTCTTGTAGTCATCCACAGCCTCCGCCTCTTCCAATCTTTCTGCCCACTCTTCTGGCATGATCCCCGAATCTTAGGAGGAGGGAATGTGATACAGATAACCTGTTTAGGATTGAGCATTATCAAGTCATTCTCTGCACCTTGATTGGTTCTTTTATTTCCATGTGAAACTTCTGAAAGTCTCTAAAGATTCATGAGAGGAGATGTTCCTACATCTGCTCAGAGTTATTGCTAAATCAAATTCCTCTCATTTTAGGCAAACATGTAAGAGACTCTGTGCATTCAGATACTGGTTTTTTGGTGACTGAAGAGTATTTTTTATTCTTGTTGCTTTTCCAATTATGTGAATAGTTCTTTTATCTAAAGTTACTGTTCATCAAACCTATAAAAATGGAATGATACGCAGCAGCGATGATCTTCCTATCAAAGAATAGAATCCATCTCAAATCAGTCACTCTTGACTCACTTCTTGAACACATGATCCCCAAATGTCAGGCAGATTTATGGGACATATAACATGCAGTCATGTTTATTCAATGGAGGTTATTAAATCAATATGAATTCTATATTAGTGGTAATTTGTTATCACAAGGAAATAATACAGAGATAGCAATGTGATTAACTTGGGGAATAAGACTGAAGAATAACTTCTACAAATTAGAGAACAATTTCTTGCATTTGACTTTAGCGGCACTCCTTGAAAAGTTACATCACAAATATTAAAGTAATCTCAGATAACCAAAGATCTAGTGGGAGGACAAGACTTGATGTCAGGGCGGTTGTCTCTTTCTTCTGGTTTTGGCAACAGACATTGCCAAATAACTGAAAACATCAGTGTTTACACTGTGCTTTGAAGAAGGAAAGGCATCCATCTTCAGTTCAAGTCTCCCTATTTGTGAGCATCACCACTCCAGTTAGTTGTCCTTGGATGTCATGATCAAAGGAGGAAACCCAAGAAAACAAGGTCTTAAAAAAGTGATTGGTTTATATTAGTGGCTCAATGTGTCCTTGGTTTCACTCAATATAGTGTTATAATAGTAAAAGTACTTAATAAAGTTTGTTAACTAATATATTTTCCCCAGAAACCCAGAACAAAAGAACTTTGTAGTGCTACTTTTCCTCAAAGTCATTTTTCTTTATTTATAAGATTCCTGTACCAGCACTTGGGAGGCAGAGGCAGGCAAATCTCTGTGAGTTCTAGGCTAGCCTGGGCTACAGAGTGAGTTCCAGGAAAGGTGCAAAACTACACAGAGAAACCCTGTGTCAAAAAACAAACAAAAAACAAAACAAAACAGAGAAACCCTGTCTCAAAAACAAACAAAAAACAAAACAAAACAAAAAACAAAAACAAACAAACAACAGAAACAAACAAAAGAAGTGCCTGAAAGGAAGAAACTTTGTGAATTCCTTACCTGGTATTATCTCTACCACATCGTATATAATTATACTCATAAACCCTAAACAGTGGTTGAGGATGAAGATCTTGATATAGGCACTGGTGCTATTGTTGTACCGGAAGCTTAGCAGGTAGATGAAAGGGATGACAGACCATCCAAACATCATGAGGATGAACATCGTGTCCAGGAAGTGGTACTTCTCCAACAATATATCTACATCAGTGATTAGGAACACCAGCTGAGATGGACACCAAAGCACAAAGCAAATGCTGTGTATTAGCTACTTTCTCTATTGCTGAGTGTCATGTTGCTGACAGTTTGCAGGGACTTTAGGTAGAAGCTCCTCAATTTTTTGGCTGGCAAGGAGGCAAGGAGCTGCTGGAAGTAAGGGCTGAGCTGATAATGTTAAAAACTTGCCTCTCTTTTAGTACCCACAGCCAAGCACTGGGCCTAGCTCCAGGAGTCCAGTTGGGAAGGGGGAGGAGGGATTGTATGTGTCAGGAGGGGTGAAGGTCATGACAGGAACCCATAGCAATAGCTGACCTGAGCTAGTGGGAGCTCACAGACTCTGGACCAACAGCTAGGGAGCCTGCATAGGACCGACCTAGGTCCTCTGCATATGGGTGACAGTTGTCTAGCTTTGTCTGTTTGTGGGGTCCCTAGCAGTGGGATTAGGAACTGTCTCTGACTCATGAGCTGATTTTTGGGAACCTATTCCCCATGCTGGGTTGCCTTGCCCAGCCTTGATGCAGGGGGAGGAGCTTGGTCCTGCCTCAACTTGATGTGCCATGCTTTGTTAATGTCCATGGGAGGCCTGCCCCTTTCTGAACAGAGGAAGAGTGGATGGGGGGGGGTGTTAGAAAGGAGGTGGGGGGATGGAATTGGAGGAGAGGAGGGAGGGGAAACTGTGGTTGATATGTAAAATAAATGAAAAAAGGTTGTTTTTTGAAATGTAAACTATCTTGTGAAATTCTTCACCTATCAGCAGATGCTCTCTGTCTCAATTACTATCTGTGTAAGTTTACACACTACAGCTGTGCCTGCTTCAGGGTAGAGTTTATTATTCTGGAAAGTGAAAACTGCATGCAATGATCAGATAGGTTTGGTCAGCACAGCCCTCACCCCTTATCAGTTGTTTGTATTGGTCCATTCTTCTAGGTGCTTCTGAAGTATATAACAAAATATCATTCACTATAGTAACCACTGTGTACTTTAAGTTTTTTGTGGGAAAATTTATATCTGGAGCAAGAGAAAATAACAAATGTAAACAGACCAATTTTTCTCCTGGTCTTGTTTATTGAAGACTTGCATTCAATGTTTATTTGTTATCTATTCTATTACCTGTGGGCTTCAAAACAAAAGGTTTACACATATGTGAGTACACAGACACCTATGCACAATTTGAATGGTCCATGACATAATTTAGAAATTTCTAGAGAATACCTTTAAAAGGTGAGTACAGATATCTCTTGCATAAATTAGAATTCCAACACATGGGGAAGTGAGGAAGCACTGGGAAGAGGAAAATTTCTGTAGTGTTTGTTACTATACCACTAGTCTGTTGTGACATATCCTTCCATACAGAAAACAGCTTTGACTGCAATGTATCTTGGTGGTCAAGTATATCAGGAGTTAGCTGTTTCATTAAAAGAAATGTAAGAGAAAGATTTTTTTAACTCTGAGAAATATTCCAAAATAGATTCTCTGATTTGATTGATTAGTCAAACTATTTTTATCCTTTCTGGAAAAATTTTGGTTTTAGTAAATGTCAAACAAATAGAAAATGTCTATAGTGTATGAGAGGCAGACCCCAAAACAATGCGAGCGTGTAACACTCACCAGCAGTAGGACACAGGCAACAAAGTGGATGACGAGATCCCACAGCAGAGCAGAAAGCCAGAAATTCAAGGTGTAGACCCCACTCACATACTGGATATGCTTTGCTTTACTAACTCTCTCAGTCACAGTCATAAGGCAAAAGCCACTGGTGAAAATACTCATCCCAAAGAGCAAGTTAAAGACTATCTGGATTCCCGAGCTGCCTCTACAAAAGAATAAATAAAGGACACACAGTGGCATGATGACAACACTCAGTACTGACAACAGCACTGTATTACAGACATGGTGAAACAGGAAGAAAAGGATCAATTTAAAGTATCTCAGCTTAACAAGAACATACACACCTTTTCTCAGACTTTTTCTCACGTTGAGGCTGGGGCTTGTTGGAGACAGTAATGGTGGCATTGGGGCCGGAGAGAGACATAAAAATAATATTGTCTAAAACTGACAAGGATAAGGATGGCGAATGGAATGCCTCATTGTTGAACCAGAAGGTGAATTTCTTCTGGTCTCTAGTCACATCAAGGGAAAATGCAATGATGCATGAGTAAATGCAGTCTTCATTTGCCAGCAAGTAGGTCTGCACATCACCTGGAAGGAGGACATAACAGTGGTCCTGAGGTCAGCTGCAGGAAAGATCATGACTACATGGTTTTGTTGTTTTTTTGTGGGGGGGGAGAGGGAGTGCTGTTTTTGTTTGTTTGTTTTTTTGTTGTGGTGGTGGCTATTTTTGTTTTGGTTTTGGGTTTCTTTTTCTTTTTGTTTGTTTTTGTTTTTTGTTTTGTTTTTGAGACAGGGTTCCTCTGAGTGTCCCTGGCTGTCCTGAAACTCTTTCTGTAGACCACACTGGCCTCAAACTCTGAGATCCACCTGCCTCTGCCTCCCAAGTGCTGGGATTAAAGGCGTGCACCACCACATCTGGCAATTCAGTGTTTTAAAGAGAAATAACCCAATAGTTTACTTGTCTGGCACTTCACAGCAGCCTCAGAATATCTCAGCCATTAACTCCAAGAATCCATCACTCAGCCATACAAATGTTATGTCTTTTAGTTTAATTCCACTAAAAGAAAAAATTATAGGCTAGTGATATGAACACTCTTAAATTTCTTTCTCACTCTCAGACCTTTCCATTTCTACATGAATATGTTTGTAAGAACTCCTACTTCTAGCTTTTACAAATTACCTCATAGAAAATCAAACTCTTCCTCAGAGAATACAAAGGCTAAATAAAAACACAAGATAATTCTGCTTGAAGAAACAAAGGGCTACTTGGAACTGTGAAGACTTAAGAGGAAAAAAATCAGACAATTAAGTTCAACAATCTGTATGACTCTTCTTGTCCCGTCTTTGTAGAAAGATAAAGCATGCCAGATCAGGGTGTTAAGAATTACAGCAAAAAGGTAAACAAAAAGCTATACATTTGTAAGAATGTTCAGAGATTCCATGAATCCAAGAAGACACAAATTAAGAATTACAAATCTGCCCAAATAGCTCCAAAATAAAAATTTAAGATCTAAAAAGAGAAGTTCCTACAAGTAAGCTTCATATTTACAGCAGACTTGTAAACTATTACCTCTGACCTCGAAACTAAAAATAATTTTTAGATTTTTAATTGATAAAGAAAAACAGGAGAAGAAAGAGGAGAAAGAGGAGGGATACCATTAGCTAAATTATCCAAAAGAAAGAAAAAGAAGGCAAAAACAATAAAGTTAGAAGTGAAAAGGAGACATTTCAACAGATACAAATAAATTCAGAAATCAGACAGACTTAGCTTCAGAACTCATGTTCCACTCGATTGGAAAATTGAACAAATTTTAAAATGGATGAATCTCCAGACACATAAAACCTGCTAAAGTTAACTCAAGATGAAATAAACAATTTAAACAGATTTGAAATTAAATTGAAGTAGTAATTAAAACTCTCCTAAGTTAAAAAGAAAATATGGACCGGATCAATTCACTGCAGAATTCTACCACCCCTTCAGAGAGCTACTACCAATACTACTAAAATTATTCCATTAGATAGAAAAGGAAATAATGCTTGCAAACTGCTTTTTATGAATTCACAGTTACCTTGACACAAAAACCAAATAAAGACACAACAAAAAGAAATAAAATTATACACAAAGCTCTCTGATGAACACAGATGCAAAAATTCTCAACAAAAACTGCCAGAATGGATTCAAGATTACATCAAAAAGTAATTCATAACAATCAAGTTAGCTTGGTACATACATACATACATATATACATACATACATAAACAAATTCATCACAGATAGACACAATTACAGAAATCATGATTTTTTTTTTTTTTTTTTTTTTTTTTTTTTTTTTTTTTTTTTTTTTTTTTTGGTTTTTCGAGACAGGGTTTCTCTGTGTAGCTTTGCGCCTTTCCTGGAACTCACTTGATAGCCCAGGCTGG
Source organism: Peromyscus maniculatus bairdii (assembly GCF_049852395.1). Classification (NCBI taxonomy): domain Eukaryota; kingdom Metazoa; phylum Chordata; class Mammalia; order Rodentia; family Cricetidae; genus Peromyscus; species Peromyscus maniculatus. The sequence goes on along the minus strand of NC_134852.1, from coordinate 130,387,048 downwards.
CCTCGAACTCACAGAGATCCACCTGCCTCTGCCTCCCGAGTGCTGGGATTAAAGGCGTGCGCCACCACCGCCCGGCCAGAAATCATGATTTTATCAATAGCTGCAGAAAAGGCTTTTTACAAAATCCAACATGGACTCTAGGGGAGAAATCACATGATCATCTTAATAGATGCAGAAAAGACTTATTGACAAAATTCAACACCCCTTCACAATAAAAGTCCTGAAGAAGCCGGGCGGTGGTGGTGCACGCCTTTAATCCCAGCACTTGGGAGGCAGAGGCAGGCGGATCTCTGTGAGTTCGAGGCCAGCCTGGGCTACCAAGTGAGTTCCAGGAAAGGCACAAAGCTACATAGAGAAACCCTGTCTCAAAAAACCAAAAAAAAAAAAAAAAAAAAAAAAAGTCCTGAAGAAACTAGGAAATGATGGGACATCTCTAAACATAATGAAGGCTACATACAACAGTATCTTAGTTACTTTTCTATTGCTGTTATAAAACACTATGACCAAAAGCAACTTGGGGAGGAAAGGGTTTATTTTTCCCCTTATAACTCTCAGGTCACACTCTATTACTAAGGGAAGTCAGGGCAGGAACTCATGGCAGAGAACTGGAAGTAGGAACTGGAGCAGAGACCACGGAGGAACACTACTTAATGATTTACTCTTCGTGGTTTTCTCAGCTTGCTTTCTTATATAACCCAGGACCACCTGCCCAGAGGTGGCACCACCTACAGTGAGCTGGGCCCTCCAGCATCAATCATTAATCAAGAAAAGTGCTCTCCAGACTTGCCCATAGGAGAATCTTACAGAGACATTTCTCAATTGACATGCCCTCTTCCCAGATGACTCTAGCTTGTGTCAAGTTAAGAAAAACTAACCAGGAAAAACAGACATATTGCCATCATTATATGGGCAAAAGCTCAAAATATTTTTTCCAAATTCAGGAGCAAGACTATAGTGTTAATGTTCTTTATTCTTGTTAAATATAGTCCTGGAAGTCTTACCTGGAACAATAAGAAACAAATAAAAGGAATATGAACAGGTAAATAAGTCAAAGTGTCCTTATTTATAGAACATATGATTTTATACAAGACAACAATGACTTTGATAGAAAACTATTAGAGCTGATAAGTACTTAGCAAAGTAGAAAAATACTAAGATAATACTAAACACAAAGAAGCAAAATATAGTGGCCTTCCTAAATACCAATTACACACACACCAAGAAAAAGACCTAGGAGATAGTCCCTTCACCACTGACTACAAAATACCATTACATTAATTTAGCCAAGGAAATGAAAGGCCTACACAAGAAAAACTAAAATACTCAACAGAAAAACTGCAGAAAACACTACTGGATAGAAACACCCCTGCCTCGCCATTCCCGGCTGCTGTGACAAACACCCTGAGAAGTAACTTAACGGGGAAGGGGTTTGTTCTGGCTCACAGTTCAAGGGCAGTCCACCAAAGAGGGGAAGTCAAAATGGAAACGCTGATGACATCACATCTGCAGTCTGCAGGAGCTTGAGGAATGCAGGCACTGGGCTGCCTACCTCCTTTTTATGCAGACCAGGCCCAGACCCAGGAAAGGGTGCCACATACTTTTAGTATGGGTCTTTCTGCTTCAATTAACTTAACACAACCCATCATGTGCTTATGTAGAAGCTAAATAATCTCTCTCAGGTGGGTCTGGGTGCTCATCTCCTAAGTGATTCCAGATCCTGTTCAAACAAAAAGCAATACTAACCATCACAATCTCCCTTGTTCATGTGTTGGAATGACCAACATTGTGAAAATGGATGTCTTACCAAAGCAATCTAGAGGTTCACTAAAGTCCTTGCCAAAATTCCAATGTCATTCTTCACAGGAACATATAAAAAATTATTTAGCAGTGCAAAAGACCTCAGCTAGCCAAAGAAATATTAAGCAAAAACTAAAGTAATAATAATAATAATAATAATAATAACAATAATAATGATAAGTCTGGAGTGTCACCATAGCTAATTTCAAGGTGCATTACAGAACTCTAGTAACAAAAATAAAGGCATGGTACCGGAACAAAAGTGACCATGAAGGTCCATGTAGTATAAATTCTACAAATGAGACAATGTAGCTATAGTTACCTGATTTTCATAAAAATTATCCAAACATCAATTAGAGAAAAGAAAGCCCCTTTAATAAATGGTGTTAGAGAGACAGAGTATCTACACATAGGAGAAGGACACTAAATACTTATTTTCACTCTGCATAAAAGCTCGCTCCAGGGGCTGGAGAGATGGCTCAGAGGTTAAGAGCACCGACTGCTCTTCCAGAGGTCCTGAGTTCAATTCCCAGCAACCACATGGTGGCTCACAACCATCTGTAATGAAATCTGGTGCCCTCCTCTGTATACATAATAAATAAATAAATCTTTAAAAAAAAAAAAAAAAAAAAAAAAAAAAAAAAAAAGCTCGCTCCAAATGGATCAAAGATAGTAACATGGCGCCTAAAATTCTGAAGAGGAAAGAGTAGGAAAAATACTTCAAGATACAGGTAGAGGGAACCGTTTTCTGAATAGGACTGCAGTTGCTCCGAAAATAGAGGCAATACTTGACAGGCTGGATCTTATGAAATTAGTAACCTTTTGAACTGCAAAGGGGATGCTGACTGAGTGGAGACACTATCTACAGAACAGGAGAAAATCTTTGCCATCTGTTCAATTGGCAAATAACCAATATCTAGAGTATACAAAGAACTAAAAGCAAAAACCAAACTTCAAGAAAACAAACAACCCAGTATTGGCATATTCATTTATCACCTATAATAAAGTGTATGTGTGTGTGTGTGTGTGTGTGTGTGTGTGTGTGTGTGTGTGTGAACAGAAATAGTTTTACCTCTACAACCTCCAGCTGGGTGTCTTTCTATTTCTATTTCTTGCCTAAATTCTCTAGGTAGGACTTGAAGTTTTCTATGAGTAGAAGTAGAAAGTCTACTTGCTATCTCTGCCATGTCCCTGATCTGAGGAAGTCTGCCAGTCTTCTTGTATTACGGATGATGTTTACCTTTAACTCCAAGAATGACGTCCTACTTGATCGTGGAGTATAATCCTGTTAAATGATCCACTAAACTGTTTGCTACTATTTTGTTATAAACTTTTGCACCAGCACTCATGGGGATATTAGTCTATAGTTTTATTTCCTTATAGTATCTTTTCCTGCTTGGTTACTGAAGGAATTCTGACCTTACAGGATTCATTTGGAACTATTCTTTTCTTTTCATTTTTTTTGGAATATTTTGAAGAGGGTTGGAACTCAGCTGTCTTTTAGTTTTAGTAGAGACTGATAAGGATACCTGGTCTTGGATTGCTTTTTATTGGGCAGATAGTTTTATTACCAGCTTAATCTCACCAGTCATAGATCTAATGAGCCTTTATATTTTTTATGTTTGAATCTTGGTAGCATGTGAATTACTGAAATTTTGCTTATTTCACTTAGAGTAACTTATTTTGTTCGCTATATAGGTTACCATAGACCCTCCTTATAATCTTTATTTCTATAAACTGAGAAGTAACGCCCTCTCTTTAACTTCTCCTCGGGCCATTGAGCCTTCTTTTTTCCTTTTCAACACATCTAAAATGTCTCAAGTTGGGTCTTTTCTAAGAAGCAGACTTTGATTTGTTGGCTTTTTCCCATTGTATCTCTATTTTTTTCTTTAATTTGATAGCAGAGGTTTATTTTGTTCATATAGTTACTTAAAAATGTAAGGTTAGGTTTACCGATAGCTTTTCTCAATTGAATTTTTTTCTCTTAGCATTTTTCACATATGATACATTTTGATGTATTATTATTTCATTTTTATTTGAATCCTTTATTTCCCTTACAAATTCTTTGCCCAATAGGCCTTTAAGAGTGTGTTATTTCTACTATATGCATGAAGGTTGTGACTTTCTTGCTGTTACTGATTTCCAGTTTTATTCCATTAAGATCTTAAGAGATATTTCATGTGGTTTCAATTTTTAAATTGTATTAAGAGTTACTTTGGAACACATTATATATATTAAAGATATATATATATCTTTAATAATGATTCTTGTGCACTTGGCAAAAATATAAATTATAGCCTGGCGGTGGTGGCGCACGCCTTTAATCCCAGCACTCGGGAGGCAGAGCCAGGCGGATCTCTGTGAGTTTGAGGCCAGCCTGGTCTACAAAGTGAGTTCCAGGAAAGGCGCAAAGCTATACAGAGAAACCCTGTCTTGAAAAAACTTATATATATTGTAGTAGACTGGACAGTTTTATGTAGGTCTGTTAGGCTCAGTTAAGTACACTGTTTATTGAAAGTAAAGTTTAAAATGCCCTACTATTATTGTGGAGTCATTTATTTTCTCCTTCATTCTGTCAATGTTTAATTTACATATTCAGGAACTTGGATCTTTTTATGAGAAAGAGCTGCCCTCTTGGGTTTTGTGGACTTCATTCATGCTGAGAAATAACCTCTATAGTTAGAAGAGCACAGGCTTAAAATCTTCTTTGAAGAGCCCCCTTTCCAGTTTCCTGAGATGTGACTGCTTCTAAATGTCTTAATTTCCCTATGAATCTCATCTTTGTTCCTCCTTATGGTAGATGACCTTTCCTATCTCAGAGTACCTCCATCACCAGTAACAATAATGGCCTTGAAGGGTGGTTCTCGTCTGTGACTGGCTGGCTTTGTGAAACTGATTACAAAATAAGAGAAGGGATGGGGAGAGATGAGATGGGAGAGGAGAAGAGGAAGGGGAGGAGAGGAAAGAGGAGGAGGAGGAGGGATGGGAGAATAGGAGAGGAAAGAAATAGCTGAACATTCCAGCTGAGACTGTCCTTTCAAACTAGCACAAGAGGTCTTTATCTGCTGGTACTCTTTCTGGTTGTAAGACACTTACCTTGCACTTCATGAAGTTTTTGGTTTTTAGCCTTTAACATGATCTCAAGATTTTTGGTGAGCTTCTGGGTCAAAACAGGATCTCCAGAAACTGAGAAAGGCACAATGGTCTCGCCATACTGCTCCAAGTCCATTACCCTGGCAGGCTTTTTAGGTGTTGAGAAGCTTATGCCTTTCATCAGAAGATACATGAGACCCAGAAGTGCCAGCAACTGCAACACCAGCAGTTTCCAGTTGCGCCAAGAGAACATTGCCCTTTTGATGAACATGGCTCGGAACTGCTGGGTGTAAAGAGCCCACTACAAGAGAGAGAAGGCGGCATTACCGTGGTCATGGACCTTGAAGGAAGTAATTAGCATAATGACTTCAGTTGTGTGATGACACATACATTGAAGGAAGAGTGTAGAGGTAGACCAGGCACTCTGTGTTCTGAAGGCATTACAGCTTGGCACCTAACTTCAGTATTGTGAAAGTTCCCAGAGGGGAATCGTTGTCATCAGTGTATTCACAGTGCCTCTTTGCAGAACACCATGCCCATCCTCTTACATTAAACACCATCTTTCAACATTACATTTTGTATCAAGTTTCTGTGGCCAGCTTTTAATCTCTGGTCTGCAGGATTGCAGCACACCAGGAAACAGAAGAATTTAGATTAAGATTGCAACATGCCCAGTATATTTTTACCTAACCTCTAAGTTCAAAACAATCCCCATAGTTAATTTGAGAATGTACATAAATATACAAATTTGTCTATTTTTCAAATTTTGGGGGCAATCTGTAGTTGAGTAATGGTTTGTTTTTCAGTTAAATGATGGAACCTTTGCTTTAAGGACATACTTCTTTGGAGAAGGTGCCTGAGAGCCAAGGAGAACCTATCACACATATTGACATTTTAAAATACAGTTATTGTATTCTCCCCAGTAAGTAGATATCCCGTGATTCAGAGTGGGAAAATATCCCTAATCAACAAATATGTTCTGAATGAGAGAGACCCCACTGCTGCTACCCTTGACTGGACATAAGGTTAAATGTGGAGAGAGAACCTTTCTCTCCCATCACAGTCCTGATAGGAAGAAGACAACTTCTGCTTTCAGGAGATTAGTTCTTACATGTATTTCTAGAATGAGAAAATAAAAGATGTTTTAACCCAGTGATCAGCTTTTCTGGACTGACCTGAAAGCTCTGACCTCACCCTCAAAAACTGAAGAACAGCAGGAGAGCAACGGAAATGCTCCACAGTTTAGCTATGTCTGTACCTGAAGACGAAAGGCAGAGCAGGGAGAAGAGGCGGCACAGTGTGGCATCCCGGCACAGTGTGGCATCCCGGCACAGTGTGGCATCCCGGCACAGTGTGGCATCCCGGCACAGTGTGGCATCCCGGCACAGTGTGGCATCCCCCATCAGATGCTACACGGTGCACACTTGACTATATTCTGCTCCCTGGAACAGCCTCATCTGTATTCAGCTCAGCTTGACCAAAGACAACCGTGCAGTAAATGACAGCAGGGAACTACCATTTTAACTCGAAATTCTAGACACTCATTGCATACGATACCCTATTTTCACAAGCTCCCAAGTCCCACGGGGAAAACATAGCAAGTGTTTCTAAGAAACTTGAGCCAGTATATCCATGGTCTAAGAATCTCTGCTGCACACACATTCAAAATTTTTAAGCAAGACAAATCGGGAGAGGCACGAGACAAATGCTAGACCATGAGGCGACAGCCGCACGCTAACACGGGGATTCTGTGATTCTGCGACACCTAGAGTGAAATGTCCTGTGTGTGTGAGAGCAGCGAGTGTAATCGTTCGTATCAGCACTCTTCTTCAACTCTGAATGCACTCACAGTTCTGAAAACTAAAATGACCCCTACGAGGAAGACCAGCTGCGAAAGGAAATCCGGGCCGGCAGGACGGCTTAGCGGCTAAAGGGCCGGCCTGCAAAGCTGCTGATCTGAGCCGGGCATGGTGGCGCACGCCTTTAATCCTAGCACTCGAGAGGCAGAGCCAGGTGGATCTCTGTAAGTTCGAGGCCAGCCTGGTAACAAAGCTACACAGAGAAACCCTGTCTCAAAAAACAAAACAAAACAAAAAAAATCTGCTGATCTGAGTTCTGTCTCCAGAAGCCCATGGTGAAAGGAGAGAACAAACTCCACAGAGTTGTTCTCTGACCCCCACATGTCATGTACACATGTGCACACACATCCCACACAATGAGTAAATACATGTAATAAAACAATTAAAATAAAACTGGTTTTTACCTTCACTATTTTACAACTAGTTACTATTATGAGTTAGAAAATTGAATTTCTTTACAAATTTTCCCTATGTGGATGAGCTTGCTCCAAGAACTCCAAATCTCTTCTGAATTAGTAATAAAGTGAAATGTCATCTTTTATTACTTCTAAACATACTAGCATTATATTCTTGATGAAGGTGCTCACCCCAGTACTGAAGGAAGAATTAGAGTGTCCTCTTGGATAATCTGATCTATCAAAATTTCTGGGTACATTCATATTCTGGTTAGCTTCACTCATGCTTCGGTCCACTGTGGAAGCTGGTTGGACAATCTCAGTATTCATCTTTATGTCTGCAAGATTACTGACCCTACAAAACACACACACACACACACACACACACACACACACACACACACACACACGTTAATATATATTATAAATATTAACATACATATAAAGAGATAACTTTTAACTACAATAGTAGTTCACCAACTCCTGCCCTTCATAGAGATATTTTTAATGAACATTACATATCAATGCTAACATTAATGATGAGATACATGCTCTGGGGCTGGGGTTGGGGAAACATTGAATCTCAGTGGTCAGGCAATTGCCCAGTATGGCTGAGGCCTGGGGATTTAATCCCCAGCATCCAAAAATTTCTGGTGCTCTAGATTGAATGCAAGGCATCGTGTATGCCAGAAAAGCACTTGGCCCCAGTCCTGAGGTACAAAATAAACTAAATATGAACAGAGTTCCAAGACAATGTGTTTCTTGATTTTAGGGTAAAATGGTTATTAAATGTTCTATATTTTACAAAATTATAGTGATAATTGCAGTTTTATTTTCTATAATATTTCCAGTTCTATAGAAGTCTAATATATTTGTTTTTCTAAATTTTCTAGACTAAATAAATATATGGATTACTTTACAAAGCAAATGAATATATGGTTGATTTTTCCTCTTTGGTTCATGATTTCTATGAGAGAACTGTGTGTGTGTGTGTGTGTGTGTGTGTGTGTGTGTGTGTGTGTGTGTGTCTGTGTGTCTGTGTCTATATGTATGTGTGTATGTTTGTATATGTGTATGTATGTGTCTGTGTGATATGTATGTGTGTATGTCTGTGTTTGTGTGTGTATCTGTGTATGTGTGTGTTAATATAAAGGGAAAATGCTACACAGAATAAGAGAACCATAGTATAAGATGATGTTAAGGGCTTCTGGTGCAAAATGGTACTTTCGGTAGAAGCTGCGTCCATGTGACATGATGAACAAGAAGAGTTGTGAGAACAAAGACTATTCTAAAGACAGGGCGCTGGGAATCACAGAGAGTATATGATGTCACCTGACAGGGGGCAGGACACAGGTACTCACTTGAAGAAAACCTCATCCATGGTAGTCATAGAGACACCAAAGCCAGTGATGCCCAGCTCTTCTTCTCTTTCTTCTAGGACTCTGAAAAGTTCTGCAAACCTAAAAGATAACAGAGACAGATTTTTGCAAACACACATACACACACATATGGACCCATAAACACAGGTGTGTGAACATTCTGGGCTGATTTCCCTCAGCTGTGTAAAGAGTGCAGTTAATGCGTCACTGAAATGCTCCTGGTGTTAGTGGTTTCCGTGTCCCCAACACATCATAAATGTGGGGGACCAGAAGGAAGATACACCAGCAAGTTGCTACAGCAAACTGCTTCCCAGTTTCCCGATACAACCACCATTAACTTTCTGTATCTATTGACTTTCTGCTTCCCCTGCTAGTTAAGATTTAATTTACTTATTACATGCCATGGCTGCTGTGAAACACTAACACCAACAGGATACTCATAAAACTACTAAGAAGTATGACATCCAGAGCAGAAAATGAAAAACAATAATCCCAGAAGGTAGAGACTGGGTGGAAACCGCCCATCCCTACACTGGGGGAGTCTTGAGCGATCTCAGCACATGTGAGTGGTGGGGCAAGGTTCGTTTTCTGAAATGTCTTAGAACCTCATCCCTTAAAATCCACTTACTCCAGGAAAGCTGCCGTGCTCTGCTGGGCTCTCCCTACGGACTGCCATGGCCACAGGACACAAAATCCATTATGGAAACCTCTGACGAAAGTTTCTTACGTTTTGAATCAAAGTTGGCTACAAACTCCTTTCCCTCAAGATCAGAGGCAACGGGCAAGTTTTATACATTATTCTAATGTGTTTTCCAAGACAGTGACAAGTGTGTGAATGCACATGTTAACAAATGCACAGCGTAGCTTCAAGGTTGTACTAAACCCAGCAGTTAGAACTGGTTCTTTCTGTGGAGAGATATGACTAATTTTTAAATCCTTTTATTAAATTCATTCATTCATGTAATAAAATGCCTCTGTTAGGTTCTCTCTCTGTGTGTATGTGTGTTTATTATCAACATTATTCCAGTTTTTACATAATAAGTGATTTCAAAATAAAATACAATGCTAAGAAAGGATATATATATGTATATATATATATATATATATATATATACACACATGTTAAACAGCAAACTCAAAAGTGGAAAAAATCAGAAAAAACACAAAAATTATAAGCATCATTTTTATTATTATCGTTTTCTGGCTTTTTCACAGAAATAGCAAAAACTATTCAAAACTTCTCAGAGAAACACAGAGATTCCAAATACTGAAAAGGACAAAAACTGCAGTCACCAAAACAGACACTGAGCAATGTGACAGAAAAGGGGCACAGGAGCTAACCCACACAGGTGACAGGCAGTACTTAACAGTGTGCCACAAACAATGGACAGAGTTTATTCAAGAAATGGTGCCGGGGAAGTGGTTCCTCACGTGCAGAAGAATTAAACTAAGCTTTCCTTTCTATTGCATGGAAAAATAATCAGCCTACAATGCCTGTCAGGGCTACACAGTGAGACCTGGTGTCAAAAAACCAAAGTCATCCCCAAGGGGGTGAAATTAAACATGAAATCTGAAAACTGTAAAACAACCTGAAGAAAACAGAGTAGAACCTCCATGACATTGATCTCAACAAATATTTCTTCTTAGATAAAATTCAAAAAGCATAACCAACAAGATCACTATTTATAAAGAAAAAAAGGATTATGTCAAACTAAAAACTTTCTAAATTAATGCTAGAATAAAGAGACAGCTCATATTTTGGGGTAAATATTTACAAACTATAGATTTTGTAGGGATTAATATTTGAAGTAGAAGGAATGCAATATCAAGGAAACAAACAATCCAATCAAAAAGGGGAAACTCCTAAATAGACATTTCTCAAAGGACGATTTACAAATTTTTAACATAGCAAAAAACAAGGAAATAAAAATTAAAAACACAGCAAATATCAGCCCTTGTTAGAACAGCCATTGTAAGAGAGACAAACATTCATCTGGACTGAAGGTGACTCTTACTCATTTATCCTGTGAGGGGCTCTAACTAGCACAGCAGCACTCCTATGGAAGTTTCCAGAAAACTAAAATGTTGTATAATCCAGTCCCCTACTTCTGGTTATATAGATAAATAAACTGAGATCAGCACCCCTAAATTCCTTTGTTCATAACTCACAGTATCTGAGATACAGGAGCAAAATGGTTAAAAAAATGACATTACATTATGTAGGGGCACAGAACAGCACCATATGGCCTTTAAAGATAAGGAAAAAGAGTCATTATCTGTGTCAACCCACATATATCTAGAAGACATTATCTTTAATGAAAAAAAAACACAGTCACAGAAAGGCAAATAGTGCATGGTTTCATGTATAAACTCACAGAAGTAGAAAGCACAATGGAGGTATCAGAGCCTGTGTGGGGGTGGGGATGTGGCTGTTGATCAAAAAGTATAAACTCCCAGTTAGATAAGAACAGTACACTTCATTGATCCCTAGCACAAAATGGTGGCTATAAATCTGATATATACTTTTTAAGTGTTTTTTTCTGCAAAAAGAAGTACATGAAGTAATGTATTTATTAATTATTTGGCCATTCTGTAACATAAGCATTTATCAAAGCATCACAATGTACCTTATACATTATATATACATTATATGTATATACTAAAGAGAAAACATTAAAAAATCCCTTTTCTAGAACAAAATAAATATACTTGTCTAGACTCATCAAGAAGAAAAAAATACCAATATAGTGCCCTGTCTTATTAATTAATCCCAGCTTTCAATGCTTGGACATGAAGATCTTGTGGACACTACCTTTTGTGGCATCCTTCTGTACAATTAGAGAAGTATTAGAAGACCAACGTTCTTAATAGTATGTCTCAAAAGGCAAGTGGCAAGGATCTATTTTCCAAGCCTGAGGAAGCCTGGAAAGGTCATGGTGGTTTCTGGTGACCCAACAGCCACCGCACAGCATTTCTGGATCCGTACCTGTGTGTATAATCCTTTGGTAGGACAAACGACAATTCAGCTGCGACATCCGTCTTCATCTCAGCAGTTGGTATGTAATCCCTAATCAGCTTGGAGATTTTTTCAACATTACATTCAGGAGTCTTCACCATGACTAGGTGATATCCCACACCTGAAAATTTCCATTTAGAAGGTCAAATGAAGCCATTGAATAGTCTCTGCTAAAGCATGCTTAATCTCCATGATTCGGGTCTGTTAGCCACATCTGATAAGGCATTTCTTGTTCTATTATATGAAGACACACACACAATAGCATCAAACAGTTGTGCATGTTGCTAAGAATTTAGCACGCAGTACTGTTAATGCTTAGCTTTTTCTGAGCGATCCCCAGTTCCCAAGCTCTGATGCCCCTGGTGGAGTACAAGGCAGAAAACAGAGAAACTAACTTGACTGGGCATTTCAAGAAGTGACAAATCCACATATCCAGAGTGAGGAGGGGGAGTGTTGATAAAGAGAGAAGCATGGACAGCTCAGGACTGACTGCCTTTGTGCCCCAGGCTACCCTCTCGCTATAATCTTCCAGCTAGAGACAAGGTGTTAGACAGATTTTTGGGCTATTTAATCCACCTTCTTCTCAAATGATCATTCTCTGAATAAAGGAAAGTTTAAAAGATTTGAGTCATGTCTCTGATCATTGACTTCTGCAAATGGCAGGTGGCAGTTTGCTCTGATATTCTGGCGACACATAGAGAATAAGGTGTAGTGTGTATCCTGTGCTACAAGTCACTTGCTTAATCCTCTAAAGAGGTATATTCCTCTGTGTGTGTGTGTGTGTGTGTGTGTGTGTGTGTGTGTGTGTGTGTGTGTGTGTGTGGTGTATGGGATTGAACCCATGGCCATGAGCATGTGAGGCAAGTGATCTTCTACAGAGCTACAATCCCCAACTCTTAAGGAATGTACTACACTAGCTAGCAAATAGTGCCATCAGAGACACTAGCAGAGTGAAGCAATAGCAATCTAAGTTACAAACCACAAGTGGAGAACTACAAGATGTTCTCTGTTCGTATTCTTTTTTACAGCTAAAATGGTAACCAGTAGCTAAGAGAGCCAAGACAAACATTATTTGATGACTCGATCTATACTAATTTAGCTCCCTGAGCTGGACTGCTGCTGCATCCTCTGCTAGGGCTTCTGAATTCTGTAATGTGCTGATATCAAATGGAAGCCGCCATTATTGTTTGCAATTCCCTTCCATTGCCAACATGGTTATCAAACTTAATTTTTCATTAATAAAAAATCCTTTCTGATTCAGGCTGACTTTTTTTTTTCTTTTTTTCGAGACAGGGTTTCCCTGTGTAGCTTTGCGCCTTTCCTGGAACTCACTTGGTAGCCCAGGCTGGCCTCGAACTCACAGAGATCTGCCTGGCTCTGCCTCCCGAGTGCTGGGATTAAAGGCGTGCGCCACCACTGCCCGGCAGGCTGACTTTTATTATGCATTATGAATTATGTATTATATATTTATTCACTGTCTTAAAAACCTACTTTTCCATTGCTCTTTTTTTGTATGTGTATGGTGTGTGCAGGAATGTATGTGAACTCTTGTGTGTGCAAGCATATGTGCGTGTGTGTGTGTGTGTGTGTGTGTGTGTGTGTGTGTGTGTGTGTGTGTGTTGATGAGGGACAGAGATTAACATTGAGTGTCATCCTTGAGTGCTATCCTCCTTATACATTGAGGCAGGGTCTCTTACTTGATCCCAGAGCTTGACGACTGGGCTGTTCTAGCTAGCTAGCTTGCTCTGGGGATTCCCAGTCCCAGTCTCCCTGGAGCTGGGATTACAGGCAGGCCACTACGCCCACCCTGCATTTAAGCATTACATGGGACCCAAACTCAGTCCCGATACTGACATGACACTTCACTTACTAAGCATGTTTCCAGTCCTAATTGCCCATTTCAGCTTCTTTTAAACTGAAAACCCTATCAACAGTCAATATATTCAGGCACTGATTGTGTGTGCCCAGCTGACCTACTATAAAAATGGTTTCTATTTACTGATTGTAAGTGCAAAGGCGTTTAACAATATTATTTACCCTACTTCTGACATTCAGAAAATTTACTACTAAAACCCACATTCCTCTTTGGAGGAGGGAAAAGAACAGGTGGTCTATCCTCCTGGAAGGTGATGAGTCATCATTAAGTACAGAAAAGCACTGGCTTTGGTGTCAGATGCACCCAGGCCCAAATCTCTTCCAATTACTTTCTGGATTTCTCGTTACTGAAATATGAGCCCGGCTTTCTTATCCATAAGAAGGGAGAGTTCTGCAGATAATATTAAATACTGTGTATGAAGAGTGAGATCTAACAACTCACCCATGGGAGAAACAGTGAATTTGAGTTGAATGAATTCAAATAGTGTAATGAAGTCATCGTTAACTACATTCATTGATCTGTCTCTCCCAAGTTTGTATTTCTTACTAGTTTGAGACTGATTATTCTAAAGTCAATAACAAATGGTTTGTATGAACCCACTTTTTATATATTAGTCTTTGTTTTTGCAGTACTAAGGGTTAAATATAGGGCTTATGCATGCCAGGCAGGCATTCTACTGATGATCTGGCACTCTTTTTTACTTTGTTGTGTAGACAAGACAAAAAAAGAATGAAAATGATGTTGGAATAATGTATTTTGAGACAAGGTCTTCCTATGTAGACCTTCCAACCCATCATTCCTACTTCCTCAGCCTACCAAGCACTACAATTATAGGCACGTACCACCACGCCTAGCTAAAAGAATATTATTACAGCACCTATGTCCAAAGAATCAAATAGAGAGACCATATAATTTCTTCAGGAAAAGCGAAGAGCCACAGCACTTCAGGGACCCCATGACCAGGATGGCAATGCGGTCCCCCAGCACATCAGCTTCATCCATGTGATGTGTGGTCAGCAGGATGGTACGGTTCTCTTTGTATTGCTGAAGGAGGTCCCAGGTGGTCCTCCTGGAGACTGGATCCATGCCAGATGTTGGCTCATCAAGTATCACCACCTAGAGACAAGAATAAGTATCCATGGGTCTATTTATTTCACCCTTGCTGCATGTGGGATAATCTACTGTACTTGGGAGACATACGGACTCCAGCTCACTCTAGGATGAATAACTGCTAAATCATTAACTATCACACCTATGACCACATTACATCAACTACATTAATAATGGGGAGCCCCTCTCCTTATAATTTGGGGGAGTTGGATTTATGCCAGCTTTTGTGTTTGAATCTGGAGTAGAGACCCATTTTATTTTATTTCTTACTATCTTTGTATAATGTGTGGATGTAAGAGATGGATATCCAATGTCTTCCTCAATCACTCTACATCTTATCTTTTGAGACAAGGTCTCACATTGAACCCAGAATGCATCGATGAGCTAGACTGGTTGGACAACAAGCTCTGGGGACCTGCCTGTCTCCATACTATCTTTGGTTTAAGACTATAGACACCCACAACCATGCCTGGCACTTTTACCTGGGTGTTGGGGATCTGATGGCAGGTCTCCACATGCCCTGTAGCTACTTTACCATGGAATCATCTTGCTAGCCCCACACGAGCCCATTTGAACTGTTATTTACCTTAGCGTCTCCTATAAGAGCTATAATGATTGAGAGTTTGCGCTTCATCCCTCCGCTCAGATCCTTTGACATTGCATCCCTTTTCTGTAGCAGGCCAAAAGAAGTGAGCATCCTGTGAATTTCTCTGTATCGTTCATTTGGAGATATTCCTTTTATCTAAAAAGAGGAGCCAAAGTTTATGCAGTGTTTTTAACCTCATGTTTAGAAAATTCTTACATTCGGGCTTTAACAGAGCTGTCGGCATATGCTTGTCCTTCTTGTTGCCTCCAGCATGAACTTTTGATAAAGGTAAAGCGGCAGGTCCTTTTTCACACTGCCTGGAGGATTTGAAGAGTGCAGAAAGCCAGTGCTCACCACATAGTAGAAATGAAGGTGTTCGGACACTGTCAGCATCGGGAACAACAGGTCATCCTGGGGACACAAGCCCAAGCTTTTCCTAATTTGAACCATGTCAGATGAGATGTCATATCCACTAATATAGACCTTCCCTCTGGTAGGAAGATACAAACCTAGAATTAAGCAAAGATATGGCAGGGCTTAGCTTCAGCAAGGGTGCATGACAGCAGGCTGCCTACTAGAGCATAGCCTGCAGAGTCTATGGATCATGCAAAAGCAACAGGGTCACCCACAGAGATACATGGATCAGTATGATGTCTGATGATGATGGAGAGAAAAATGACTTTTCCTTTTGGTTTAATTTTATATCCTTTTTGAAAATGGTTTGGAGCTGGGCGGTGGCGGTGCACACCTTTAATCCTAGTACTCCGGAGGCAGAAGCAGGCGGATCTTTGTGAGTTCAAGGCCAGGCTGGCTACAGAGCGAGACCCAGGAAAGGCGCAAAGCTACACAGAGAAACACTGTCTCAAAAAACCAAAAACCAAAAACCAAAACAAAAGAAAGAAAGAAAGAAAGAAAGAAAGAAAGAAAGAAAGAAAGAAAGAAAGAAAGAAGACAAAAGAAAAGAAAAAATGGTTTGGTTTTGGAATTTAAATGATGTAATCACAGCATTTCCCCCCTTCCCTTTCCTCCCACCAACCCCTCCCATTTGCCTCCCTCTACTATCAATTTTGTGACCTCTTTTTAAATTGTTGATAAGTAGGTATATATGTATTCCAAAATATATAAATATAACCTTCTCAGTCAATATAATGTTTCTTTTACATATATGATTTCAGGCAATGTATAGCCAACTAGGAGGTTCTTCCCTGAGGAAGACTTTCTCCCTCTCTTGACACCCCTTAGTTTACTGTAGCTCTTTGTGTATGGCTGGGGCCCTGTGAGATTTCCGCTTCCACATTAAAATATCTACAGCTATCCTCCTTGTTTGGGTCTTGTGACAGGGTTTCTCTGTAGCTTTGGAGCCTGTCCTGGACTAGTTCTGTAGACCAGGCTGGCCTCGAACTCACAGAGATCCACCTGCCTCTGCCTCCCAAGTGCTCGGATTACAGGTGTGTGCCACCAGCGCCCGGTCTGTTTGGGTCTTCTTTAGGCAGCCATGTCGTTGAGATTTCACGGATGTATTTTCCCTGACATTTCTAGAAGACACAATCTCAGAGTGGACTTCCTGTCCCTCATTATCTTTCCACACCCTCTTCCCTGATGGTCCCCGAGCCTTAGACACAAGAGTTGTGTTATAGATGTATCAGCTGAGCTGGGAACCACACACTTATTTTCTGGATTTTTGTCAATTTTTGGAATGGTTTCCATTTATCGAAGTTTCTTTCTTTGATAAGGGGAGAAGTCTATATGTATCTGTGTTTACAATGATAAATATTTAGAATACAATTAGGAATCATGATGGTTTAATAAAGGTGTGGCTTTAGGCTCTCCTCCAAGATCGGTGACCTCACTAGCCCCAGGCAGTTGGCCAGATTCCAGCACCAGGCACGGTTTCCCTCTTCCTGAGCAGGCCTTAAGTCCAATGAGAAAGCTGGTGGTTACTGCCGAGACACACATGCCACCATCGCGCCCTTCAGGTTATCGTGGCGTGTTGGTCGTTGTTGTGCACAGGGATCCCAGCTGGGATAGGACTGTTGATTGCCTCCCCCTTTGGAGGGTTAAATGGTACCTCCTGTTAACATGAAAGCTGGTCCTCAGGGAGGAGGCTTTCAGGGGAGATCCAGCTCAGATCCTCAGAATCCTGTGTCTGAAGTATATGGTGTCATCAGCAATAGAGATTTACCTTCAAACCCCAGGATGAAAACCAATGGCAATAGCAATAGCCTATAAGATTTGCCCAGCCAACAACTTGAAAAGGGGCTTCTCATATCTAGCATTGGGGTTTCTGTTACATAGTCTATGGTACTGTCAGCCTAGGTGGGAAATTTCCATTTAAACTATATATGTATACACAGAGACTTGTATGTATTATAAGTCATTCTAGGTAAATAGAAATAATACGATTCTTTGTGGGGTTGATTTCGGACATCCTCACTGTTAGTTTACACTCTCCCTCTCTCCTTCTGTATTCATCTCCTTCTCACCTCCATTTTAATTTCTCCCTTCAAATCACTTGTACTCTGATATTCTCCTCTCTGGTGCCACCCCACAGCCCCTTTTTGTTTTCCTGGTACCTGCAGTTACTCCAGGTTATTTACCCACACCTGAAGATTTGGAGCTAGGAGCCACAGATGAGAGGCAGCAGTCCACGTTTGTCTTTCTGGGTCTCTGTTACCTCACTCAGTATAAGCGTTTCTAGTTCCATCCATTTACCAGCAAAGTTCATGATTTCAGTTTGTCTGTTTGTTTTGACAGCTAAGTAGTATACCATAGTGTGTATGGACCACATTTTCATTACCCATCCATCAGTTGAAGGACATTTCCTAGCTATTGTGATTAGAGCAGCAATAAACATGACTGAGCAAGTCTCTTTGGAGTAGGCTATTGAGTCCTTGGGGCATATGCCAAGGAGTTAAATAACTGGTCCAGAGAGCACATTCACATTCAGCTTTTTGAGAATTCTCCACACTGATTTCTATAGTGGCTGAAGCAATTTGCAATCCCATCAAATGTGAATTCTTTATATATTCTGAATATTAATCTTCTTTCAGATGTTTAGCTGGAAAATATTCTCTTCCATTCTATGGGCTTCCTTTTCACTTCATTTTATTCCTTTGATGTACAGAAGCAAAGATACTAAAAATTTTTATGATGTCCCACTTATCAAGTGTTGCCCTTAATTCCAGGGCAAATGGAGTCCTATTTACAAAGTCCTTTCCTAGGTTTACATCATATAGGGTACTGCCTTCTGCCAGTTTCAGGTTTCACATTAAGGCTGTTGATCCATTTGGAGTTAGTTTTTGTGCTTGGTGATAGATACAGGTCTAATTACATTCTTCTACATGTGGAATCCAGTTTTCTATGCACCATTCATTGAAGATGCTTTCTTTTGTCTAGCATATGTTTTTGGCATCTTTTTCAAATATCAGATGGCTGTAGCTACTTGTACTCATGTTTGGGTGTTCAATTTTGTTCACTTTCAAATTTGTTCACATGTGTTTACAAAAGCACATCTGCTTTTGCTCCAGTACTGTATTGTCTTTATTCCTATGGCTCTGTAATATATCTTCATGTCTAGAGTATAAATCCCTCTGGCATTGTTCTTTTTGCTCAGGATTGTTTTAGTTATGCAGAATCCTTTGTGGTTCCATGTAAATCATAGAATAGTTTTTCCATTTCTTTGAAGAATGATATGGGGATTTTAATTAAGATTACATCAAATCTGAGAATAATTTTCACAATATTAGCTCTATCAACCCATGAGCCTGGGATGTCTTTCAGTTTTCTAGTGTCTCTATCTCTTTCTTCAGAGGTTTAAGGTTTCCACTGTAGATGCCCTTCACCTCCTTGGTTAGGTTTATTCACAGATATTTTATTTTGTTGAAGCTATTGTAAATGGGAGTGTGTCCACAATCTCTTACTCTTTGTTGGGGCATAGAAAAGCTATCCATTTCTTGGTGTGTGTTGAGTCTGTATCCTACCATGTTACTAAAATTGTTGATTGTTTTTTTAGAAGTTTTCTGGTAGAATTTCTGGAATCTCTTATGTATAATGTCATCTGTAAATAGAGACAGTTTTGATTTCTTTTTTCCCTGTTTGTAGCTATCTACTTTACTTCTCTTTCCTTATTTCTCCAGCTAGTGCTTCGAGCACATCTTTGCATCATTAGCAAATGTTTCCCCAGCATACATGAATGTAACACATCTTTAACACCCCACATCACTGGTCCCTTGATTGCAGCATGCCGCAGTGGCAGGTGGCGGTGCCTGGTGGGTGGCAGTGCCAGCCCCTCTTCTGCTTCCAGGCTTGCTTCACGGGCTCTCTCTTGTGCATCCTCTTCTGTACTAGTCACTGCGCTGTGCTTAAGGACATTTGAAAATCTCTGCCTTATAAAGCAACAGTAACAGGTTCTGGGACAAGGACGTGCCACTGTGGACAACTGTCATGCACACGTAACACATGGAGTGTGTTCCAAGACAGCAATACGGGGACATCCGTGAGTGGGAGGAGATACCGCACTGCTGTCAACCGTGACAGTGATTCCTTTACAGTCACGTAACACTTCTTCAGAAAGGATGCCTTTAAGAGAAGAGGTTTTTAAACTGAGGTTCAGGAGAAATTCACTAACACTCAATCTGCATCACTCACTGTCTCAGAAGCCCTACCCATCCAGCATGCCCTAGAGATCTCAGGCCTGTCCCGGATCTCACCTGACACTGTCATGTTCTTTCTGCCGTTCCTCACTCTTTTTCTCTTCTCTGGTCATGTGACAGTTGCTGTGCTCTTGTTCCCTGCATGTCCTTGTAATACACATCACTCTTCCTATTTATGGTTTTTTCAATCTTTTCCTAGACTCAAAGCAGGAATTATTCAAGATTGCCAGGGTAGAACCCTCCCTTTGAGATGTGTTTCTCAAGCCACATTACAAAACTCCTGTCTACTCATCAGAATCCTCAACCAATATAAAATCCCTAGAGGTAAAGACTTGAGGCCTGTCTGTTCCCTTTGGGTTTCTATCTCAATACCTTGTATGTTAATAATTTATATTAATGGAATAAACAAAGTTATTGGCTCATATGAAATGTATTGGTTGAAATGAATTAAATGTGGAATTCTTAGGCTGATGGCATGGTCCAGTGGGTAAAGGCGCTTGTTGCCACACCTGACAGCCTGAGTTCAATCCCAATCCCATAGGAAGGAGAGAGAGTGCTGGGGTTGGCCTCTGACCTCTACATGTGTGCTATGGCACAAATGTGCCTCTCCCCAGACACACAACATAAGTAAATAAAAACGAGGTTTATTTTTAAGTGGACTATTTGAGAAATTAGAGAATTTTCTGGGTGTAGTTCCCCATCTTAAGAAGCAGTTGGGCTATACAGATATATACATATGTCAAAATTTAGCAAGTAAAATTTAAACATTACAAAATATTTGTATCAAAAGAAAATTTCTAAGTTACAGAACAGAAAGAATATTTAATGTCTAAAACTAACTTTGAAATATTTTTAAATGGGTTGACAGGTATATAAAAAGTACAGTAAATGGGGCTGGAGAGATGGCTCAGTGGTTAAGAGAACTGGCTGTTCTTCTAGAGAACCTGAGTTCAATTCCCAGCACCCATATGGTGGCTCACAACCATCTGTAGTGAAATCTGGCACCCTCTTCTGGCCTGCAAGCATACATGCAGACAGAACACTGTATACATAACAAATAAATAAATAAATCTTTTAAAAGAAAAAAAAGTATAGTAAAATGTTGGTATAGTAGAATAGGTTATATATATCCATATTTATATATATTTCTATAAATATCCACATATATATATATATATATATATATGTGGATATTTGATTTAAAATTTTTCAGTTCGGCTCTGTGTTTGAAATATTGTCAACAAATCAATATATATTCATGGTGTGCATTCGCAGGGGGAGTAATGCACACCAAGAAAATCATAATGGTTTCCTGTGACGTGGAGAGAAGAACAGAAAGTAAAGCAAAGTGGGGACCAATAAAGGCGATGACCACAAACTTTAAAAGAGGGACTTGGATGATCAGTCCGAATGGCACACTCCAAAGAAAGGTGGGCTTGAAGAATTGGAGACATAGAAATAAGCACTAATCTAATTGTATAATAATGGTTTGTACTTTAAGAACTGAGTGAATTAACTAACTGTATTACGATGATGTCAGCTTCAGGAGTGTCAGCAGAAGCCTCACACTTGACCCTTGGTCCACTGAACTTGTCCCCAGTGTGACCCTGGATACACACCACCCTCAGTGTCACCCCAGATACACACCTGTGAGAATGGACAAGGTGGTGGTCTTTCCTGCCCCATTATGTCCTAGAAGAACTGTTATCTGTCCCTCATACAAGTTCAAAGACAAGTCTTTTACCGCCATCAGGGTACTATTTTTTAAGGTGAATTGCTGTAAAAGGAAAAACAAGGACTAATTTGATTACTGTTACCTGTAAATGAGGACTCAGCAATTATTCAGAGTTGGAGAAAAATGCCATTAATCTCAAGGCTGAGAATTAAAAAAAAAGTCAAAGAGAGATTAAATTATGGAGACCAAACAATGCTTTCAAGCAGTACACAGGGACGGTTTCAGGCAGGCTACAGACTCCCCCTGACCGGTCTTAGGTTGTTGCTGTGCTCCAACCTTAAAGCTGATAAAACCCCAGCCAGCCCCAGCCAGTCAGGCCCAGTGACCTCAGTCAGTCTTTCTTCTGTCTCAGAATGATCTACTGAGGCTCCGGTTGCATTTCACCAGCTTGTAGACTCTACTCATTACACCTAAGAGGAACGCGTGAGCCACACAACTATCTACCTAGCTACACATTCCGAAATTTGGGACTGACAGATCCCAGACATCTCTCTTTACTGCATACTAAAAGCTCATTAGTCATTAATCAGTGCTAATCAGCTCATTTATTTATTCAACAAGAAATTATTGTTGTGTAGCACACATTGTAGAATATGCTTTGATTGTAGCTATGAAGAAGGTATACACGGTGCCTTCTCCCATGACAGAAAAATAATTGTAACAGGAGAACAGGAAACACGTATGCATATATACAAATGAATGATTTAGCATTTTAGTAAACATTAGCCAAAGTATGCCTCAGTGGAACAAACAGAGAGCTCAGAACAACACTCCTGTAAATAGTCAGATACTCAACAAAGGAAGAAAGGTAGCGTATCAGCTGGGCAACATGGAAGCACACACCATGGAAACTGTATATCTAACAATGGACAGGAAGTTGCAAAAGGAATCGCAAAGACTAGTTAAACACACCTTTCTCCACCTGTACTTGAAAGAAACAGTGCTTTGGATAAGATGGTAAATTGCAGATTTTCTGCTATAGGCTTAGAGCCAATCCAGACCTTCAACAGTACCAGGCACTCACAGTGCCATTTAAGTTTTTCACTGAGAAGTGAACTCTTGCTACTGGACATTAGCTCCTCCCCTGAACCAAATTCCTTAAACCCCTACCTAAAAAACTTCAACCTGACCTCTTTGTTGTTGTTGCAGACACACTTAAGTACACTCTATTCTCCCACTCTTTCTTTCTCTCTTCCTCCCTCCTCAGGCATCTCCCTCTCTCCCTTCCTCCCATATTGTTGATATTCGAGGTGAAAATTCCACGTCATGTCTAGAAGATACTATCTCACAGCAGGCATTCTGTTCCTTTGGCTCTTACAATTTTCCCTCCCGCTTTTCCATAATGTCCCCTGAGCATCATGTATAAGGTATAAGGGTTCACTGCAGTTATATCAGTGGGGGTTGGTTACCCCATGGCTCAGAGGCTTTAAGTTGGATAGGACTATTCATGCAGCTGGGTAGCACTAATTACTGCTTTTCTTCTTAACACAACTGTCACAGCAGTTTGTGATCGAATGAGGGCTAGTCCTGAGGGAGGAGGCTTCCAGGTCCATTACAACTTAATTTCTCCAAGTCCTGTGTCCAAAACGTGGTGTTTCAGCAACAGGACCTTACTTTGAAGTTCTGGGAGACAAACAAGGGCAAGAAGAATATATTCTCTTCTTTGACAGACATCTTGGGTTTCCTGGTTATTTATCTTTTACTCTTCCCACTCTGGTGGGACATAAGACATTCTGATTTCAACTTATGGTGAGATGTGCATTGTGATGGGCTTATGACATATACTAGTCCTTACTTTTAAATCTGTGCCTACTAGTCCTAACATCTATATCACGTCCCTAATGAAACTCTTCTACTGTACATGTTTACTGTTAATGGTCACCATTTCATGCTTCTTCACATGTCTAACATTTTCATTTGTTCAATACATTTTGTTATGAGAAAACCACGGCTACGTGGTAGCGGTTATTGTCCACCATATACTAACCCCTTTGGTTATTAAATACACTTAATCTGGGACTCAACAGAGTAAAGACAGAGTTTAGGCTTGGTCAGCTCACCTCAGAAATGTATTTTAGTGAGTACCCAGGAAAATCTCTTCTTGCTTTTTTACGGACTGTCATCATGCAGATCTGAATTTCTTCAGTCTAGAAATATTCAGGGAGAGTTTCTTCTGTCCCAGGGTTTGGAACTATTTCTTTAGTCTGCTTCATTTCCAGGCTCTAAAATTGACTTTGTTTTTGGAGTACCCCAAGTATAGAGATTGCATGCTTCCTTTTAGAGTCATAGGTCCAGTTTCTCTATATCAATATAGATGACTAAAGACTGGCCATCTGTCTAGATCCTTCAACTGCCAATCTATCATGCCAACCAAAGATGACCCCTCCCCCGCCCCCCAAAAAAAACCTTTACATGCCTCTCATTACTCTAGTAGAGTTCTTTTTGTGGCTTGTCCATGGTTAGAATTATCAAATGGCTTCAAGGAGGAAAACATACAGAACTTGTAAGTTCAGTTTAGAAGACTTATCATTCTTGGGTGTTGTAAATAATCTAGTCCTTGTTGATTTTATAGCCTAGTTAATATAAGAATTTTATCTGATGTATTCATTTCTGTATCCCTAGTACCAGTCATCTTCTAGAAAACAATGCATTCTCAGAAGCCAGCTGTTGAATTTCTTGAGTAAACAATTAATGCTACAGAAAAGGGCTTTGGGTTGGCTGAGCATTCACGACATTCCCTATGCAAGTTTGGGAAGAGAGCTGGAAAAAAGGAACTACTGTGAGAGCAGAGCTGTGTGTCAGGGCAATTCCAGATGAACCACTGTACCAACAGAGGAGCATGGAGGGCAGGCAGTTCTGCGGGGAAATAAAGATGAAGAGAGGAGAGACAGCAGAAAAAGGGCACAAGACACTTCCTTTGATAGAGCACTGCCATATTAAGAAAATGTGTGATGTTAGTAAATATCCAAAGAAAACCAGTGAAAAGGCTGTTTGACACCTGTACTGATACGATCAAAGCAGAATGTGGGGGCAACTCATTGGCGGGAAAGGAGCCACATGACCCGTCCTCCATGGGCCCTTAACCCAGGTACATAGCAGAAACTATGGGAAGGATTCAATTGCCACAAATTATGAAATTAAACATTCAAATGAAGTTGGAATAGCTCCTTGGGAGGCAAGAGAATGTCAGCAGGTATGAGTTTCCTGAAAAAAAAAAATACACCCTGCCAGATCCAGAAATGAATAAAAGCCTAACAAAACATATTCGCCAAATATTTTGCCAGAAAATACTGCAAACAGTTTAATCTCTAATAAAACAAATCAGGGTATAATTTTCAAATATCTAATCAAAGTTGCATCTTGACTCCACCATGGAGGACCACGGAAGATACCATTATTAGCTACATAAAGGTAGATCCTATTCTGAAGGAAGGAGAGAACTAGCACAGAGATGCTATTTAGAGACAGACTTTCATTCTATATCCAAGTGAGTGAAACTCACAAATATCCCAAGGGCTGGGATAACAAACCTGCACTGCCATGCCCAGGCAACACATGGACTTTTGATTCTCTTGCATACACTTAAATTTTATCTTACAAAAGGACTCTTCATTAGCATAGCTGTGGAATTGTGACCATGACAAACATTTAATCTTCATAGTAGACTGATTCTTCATCCTATCAAGAAACAGAAACCTGCTGAATAAATACCTTGTACAAATGTTGAATCCGGATTCCAGCCTCTAAGCCAATAGGTTCAGGTTCAACAAAATCATTTGTGGGTAAGTCAGTGATCTGGCTCTCTTCCTTGTCTGAGGCTTGCTCTCCAAACCAGTAGGCTTTCTAAAATAACAAGAACAACCAAAATCGTTGTCGTCGTCGTCGTCGTCGTCATCATCATCATCATCATCATCATCATGGTATTACTGGAAAGGTAAGTGTTCTAAAGATTTCAAAGCTCTCTGGCTCAGTTTACTCTAGTTTGAAGAGAGTACAATAAATGTCTTTAAACTAAACTGTGAAGCAAATTGTCTGTCTGTAATACTACTTTCTAACATTACAATTACAGAACACACATTCTGCTGAACGCTTTACAAGAAGAAAGTCAATGATGTTGCCTCAGAAGTGCAGGGTGAGCAGCGCTGCCCACTCCAAGTCAGATCTTTCTGGCAGGGTTGATCTACATATTGTGGAAATGCTAGAACTTTTGAGTGAGTCTGATGGATAAAATCATTTTCTTAAATATTTTAAACCACTTTGCTTTTTTTTCAACCAAATAGTCCTTTTTAAAATTTTATCTATCTATCTATCTATCTATCTATCTATCTATCTATCTATCTATCTATCTATCATTTGTTTGTTTTTCTTTTTTAAAATATTTTTATTTTATAATTAACTTAATTTCACATATCAGCCACGGATTGTCCGGTCCTCTCTCTTCCCACCCCCCAATCCACCCCCCTATTCCCACCTCCTCCAAGGCAAGGTCTCCCCTGGGGAGTCAGCCCAGCCTGGTAGACTCAGCTGAGGCAGGTCCAGTCCCCGCCTCCCTACACCAAGGCTGAGCAAAGTGTCCCAGCATAGTCCCTTTTACTGATGTTATACAAACAATGAAAGGCAAGTCTATGGTGTCTTAGTTCAAAACCAAGTAGGGCAACTTACTGTACTGCGTAGTCTCTGCCTTCTTTACCATTTAACTATTTATGGAGGAAAGCCCGTACTACTTAATTATATATTTGACAAATTATTAAGTTTTGATCCTTAAAAAATAGAGCATCATCCCAATAGGGATGGAAAATGCATTTGGTAAAATTCAGAATATCTTCATTATAAAAGTTTTCAAAAAAAGTATGGTAAGAATTTACTCAACACATTAAAGACAATTATAAGCCCACAGCCAACATCATCTCAAATTGGGGAACGTTGGAAGTGTTCACGCTAACATCTGGAACAAGGGTGTTCATATTTTACCATCCTTATTTAACTCGGTAGTGGAAGTCTTAGCCAGGCAATTAAGTAAGAGAAATAAATAAAAGTCACCCAAACAGTAAAGGGGGAAGTCAGATGATTTCAGTTTGCAGGCAATAACTGATAAATTCAGTGAACTTCACCAGTTAACTACAGAAATGAATAATTTTTTTTAATATACTAAAAACACACTAGTTGAAATAGAAATCAAGAAAATTATCCCCCAACAATAGCAATAGCTACAAAAATGCCTGGGAGTAAATTTAATCAAATACATGACTTCTTTAACATTAAGAAATAAATAGGATGCTGAAATGTGGGGCTTGCTTCCTTGCATCCACTTCCTTCCAGGTTCACTAAGAGACCCTGTCTCAAAGGAGTGAGGAGTGTGATGAGAAAGACACTGAGAGTCCTCCACTGCACTACATGCACGCACACAGGTATGTGCTGCATGAATCCTAAATGGTCTTATAATAAAACCAGATATGGGGGCAAATGCTGAAAGATCAGAGGAAACAAGCCACAGCCACTTCTCATTTCGCCAATGCCTCAGTCGAAAAGAGAAGATCTTGTCTCCACAAATCCTCAGACTGAATGCCTCTGAGTCCTCAGCCTAAAGTCCTGATTCCTGTCTCCTTTTCCTGCCCAGCCCTATCACTTCCTGTCTCAACCTTCCTAGTACTGGGATTAAAGGTGTGTGCCACCACTGCCTGGCTGTTTCTCTTTTAAGTTAATTTTTTTTCTCTTTTAAATTAATCTTGTGTAGTCCAGGGTGGGTATGAACTCACAGAGATCCAGACAGATCTCTGCCATGCCTCCCAAGTGCTAGGATTAAAGGTGTGTGCCATGATTGCCTGACCTCTGTGGTCAACTTTGTGGCTGGCTCTGTCCTCTGATCTTCAAGCAAGTTTTATTAGAGTACAACAAAATATCACCACATTTTCCCTTTTTTGTCTAAAATAATAAAAGGGTATAACTAATATAAGAAAAACTATATACAATAAGCACAATAACTATATACAATATACACAGTCAAGAATTATATTAACAATGCCCAGTCCACTAACATTTGACAAATTCAGAGAAAATACTCCATTATTTATCCTATTTTGGTGAATCCAAAATATTGTATCTACTTCACATTTTATCCTAACCTGTATTACCAACCCCAAACTATCTTTTGATGTCTTTCAAACTTACACACTTTACACCTCTTTAGTGAGTTTCTTTTCTGAATTTGTTAACAAGGAAAACTACAACTATAACTATTAGTCTTCAACAACTTCCTCAGAGACCAGAGAAGGAAATAATATTACCCAAGTAAATAGGAAGTGCAAGCAAGCAACTTCCAAAAAAATGTGAGAAACGACAGAAACAGCTGAATGCCTGGACAGTTACCCAAAGTTCATTTGCAATGTTGGGGCAGCCATCCTACAGGCCTAGCATATCTGACAGACTTATCTGTGAAGCAGAATATTATGAAGGGCCTTCCTATCTTGTCTTGGCAAGGTTCAGCAGTGCTTTCATTTGTGTCCTGCTTGTCAATTTTTGACAGCATACTATCAGCAGTTGAAGCAAGGGTACTTTCTTGTCCAGTGGCTAACTTCTGCCACAAAGAAAGTAAACTCCATAAGGAGTTTCTTCAATGCCCTTCATCTTCTCTGAAGTAGGTTGGTGTTGCCAGGGGCAGACATGTCTCATTGTCATTAATAAAAGAATCTATGTTATTAAACCATCTTAAATGCCATATTCTGTAGATCTCTGAAGTGTTTGAAGATGATCTGTCTATCTAAAATATCTGTTTGACCTTGAAAACATACCTAATATTATGACAAGTTCAATTGTAATAGGTGACTAACTACTAATCTGAATTTCTTTATTATCCTAAACAGTTTATAATAATAACTTTCAAGGACTAACAATATGTATTACATTGTTAAATGAACTGTATATGTACAATACCTTGAATAAGAGTAGAAATGTATGTACAGTATGTTCCAGCAAAAATAATCTCAACTTTGTATCAATACACACAATTTGTATACAATATACAAAAATACAATCCAATGTAAAATATTTAAAACTAATAGTTGCTTTTTAAAAGTAGATTCAATAACCTACCTTTTAATCTTATCAGGTATGTGTTCCAATATATGTTTGTACACACACACACACACACACACACACACACACACACACACACACACAATATCTGACCACAAAATCAACATCTCTGGTTTTTCCCTATATTGTAAAGCTGTGGTATCTGACTAAGATAACAATGGAATAACAACATACACAGATGAATGGAACACATTATAGAATCCAAATACAAGTCTATCTATGTATAGGAAGTTGGTTTTTGACCAGGTGCCAAATAATAGAAATGTATTGAATTTTAAAAGTCTCTTCAATAAATGCTGCTGAGAAAATTGGATATCTGTGCACAGAAAGAGATCAGATGCCAATCTTACAGCACATATGAGAATCAAACATCTAAAACTATTAGAAGAAAATGGGGCAATACTTTAAGATATTGGGATAGGTGATGCTTTTTTTATAATAAGATCTTCACAGCTCAACAACACAAGCAAAATCAGGCCAATGGAATCACATTGAGCCAAGGACCATCTGCAAGCAGGTGTAATGATCAACACAGCAAAGCTTACCTGTGAACTTTGTACACTAGTTGTCTAAAAGTAGTGTTTTCAGAATATATAGGCAATTGAAACTTATCAATAGTGAGAAAAACAAGTGTAATGCAATTTCAAAATGGCAAATTATATGAACAGGTATTTCTCAAAAGGCGTACAAAGGGCCAGTAAGTAAAAAAATCACCATCACTAAGGGAGCTACAAATCAAAATCACACAAGGATATATAATCACACACATTGATGACTATTAGCATAAACAATAACATAACAAATCCTGCTGAATGTGAAGAGAAAGGGCTCTCACACATTTCTAGTGGGAATCTAAATCAGTGCATCCATTATGTAAAACAGCACAGAAGATCCTCAGAAGAACAAAGATAGAACTAGCAACCCAATTTTACTCTATGTTTACTGCAATACTATTCTCTGTAGCCAAGACACAGATTTGATGGATGAATGGATATAGAAAATGAGGTATGCATGCAAATGGAATATGGTTTGATCATAAAAGAAGACTGTACCATTTGCTTACTTTGGCATGCGTACCTGGAGGAAATAATGTTAAGCAAAATAACTCACAATGCAAGCTAAAATAAATGCCAATTTCTTAGAAATACAGAGTAGTATATAGTCACTACAGTCTAGGAAATGGAGGGAGTAAATGGAAAAATAAACTTAGAGGGAATATGACCTACTTGTTCTTTAGCATGGCAGGGTGACTATAATTTACAGTAATCTATTAATGTGTCTTCTAAGGGACTAAAAGAGAAGATTTTAAAGCTTCTCAAAACAAAGAAATGATAATTCTTTAAGGAAATACAAACAATAATTAACCTGATTTAATCAACTACTCATCACATATTTATATTAAAATTGTATACCATTTTCCATTAATATGCAGTCATTACATCAATAAAAAATAAAAAATAGGCATGGGTATAATTTGTCCTCTCCTAACTAGGGTCTACAGACATCACCGTGTATTCATTCAGATGGGATTTTTTTTTTGCAGAAAACCATTTCATTTCACTAATACATATGGCAAACAATGGTGTTACAGTGCAATAAGAATGAGGAATTATGGTGGCTAATCTTCATTGTTCATTAAATCGCCTTGAGATTTGCCTAGGTACTCAATACAACACATTTCTGGGTATGTCCCTGAGGGTTTTTCCAGAAAGGAATAACTAAAGGGAGGGAACAACATTGACTATGCAACACCCAGTAACCCAGGCACTGATGGAATAAAGGTGAAGAGGGCAGGATCCCACCAGCAAAGACATCCCAGCTCTGTTTCCTGATATCTATGAGATGAGAAGCTTTGTTTGGTCACACCTTTGCACAAATGTGTTCTGCCTCTCCTCAACTCAAAATGACATGGCTATGGGACTGTGGACTGGGCCTAAATGAACCTTTGTTCCTTTAACTTGTCCCTCTGAGTTATTTGTCACTGGAACAGGAAGTCTGATATCACAGCCCCCATGCAGAGGATGGTAGACTCAATCCTGCTTACTCTTTGCAGACAGGCACAGAATGACTGGGGGTTCTAAAGAACATGGGTGCAGGTGTGCTCACCTGCAGGAAAAAGTTCCACGGCTTGGGCACACCATACTTCCCTGGAAAGACGGCATCCATGTACCAGGCCACAAGGCCATACAGAAAAGCACTAAGTAAAAACATTCCTATTATATGAGCCAAAGTTAAGTCATCATCGGCTTTTATTTTCGTAGCAAAGTTGTACCACTGAGCGCCATCACCTGAAACAGAATGGGAGACAGTTACTTTAGATGTCCAACGACGGCTGAAGCAAACACGTATAAGGCATGTAAGTCTTAAACCAGGAATGTTAAACAGGCAGTGTTGATTCTCCAAAGGAACAGGTATATAACCTGTTTTCCTCCCAGAAGACTGGGAATGGATATGGTTAATAGCATGGTGCTTTGTGTGCTGTCTCTATGGCCAGGCCACACGGGCTCCCTCAGATCTTTATCTTGAGCCTGTTTATTTCAATCAATCTATAGCACTATCCTCTCCCAGACCCCTATCATGAGCATTGTTTACCTTCGTCTGCTTTCTCAGTTAATCTACAGAATCTATCTTGGAATATGAAAGATGTCACTTGTACTTTACAAGATTTTGATGTAGTTACATCTTGAGCTTTTTTTGTGAACATGGAATTGAGTTAATTATCACCAGAAAATTTTATTCCAAATTTGCTGTGTTTAAATATGCCTAAAATAAACCAGCCAGGGTCAGACTCTTGAAATTTGAACCAATACTTGCTACTGAGTCTTGTTGAAGCAGACTTCCATCTTGCCTCTTGCATATCAACACTCTGCTGGCCATGGTGTTTGTAGTGACCCCCACCATACCCAGCTGCTTTGAGATTAAATAAGGAAGAAATTGCACTTATATTCTGGAAACACATGCTGTCTATTTGTTATTTGATGATGCCCTTCCATTTAGGTTGCCCAGGAGAAAAAGGAGGTAAATAATAATGGAAGGAGACTTTCATCCAAGCCCAACTAAAAGTTACAGGGACATAAAAACCACACAAAATCATAGAATCATTAAAGTAAATATCTGTGTTGTAAGGCAGCAGTACCCCAATTTTCTAAGGCAAATCTTCATGACAACAGCCAAGAATACATATAAACTTATATTCATCAGTAAGAAGAAATAAGGTTCAACTTCTGTTATCCAGGTTAGCATGTAGGGGATTGGAAATTACTACTGGGTAAAAGTAAAAACTGCACTGATGAACGCAAGAAAAAATGAAAATAGGAGACAGTACCCCCCCTTAAAGTGAGTAACTAGCAACAGGTTCCAAAGATATCAAAGTGTGTGATATGACAGGTAAAGAATTCAAAAGAATGATTTTAAAAGAGGCTAATGAATGCAGATAAACAGTTAAATGAATTAAGGAAGATAATTCAGGATACAAATGAGAAAATTAGTAAAGACTCAGATTTTGAAAAAGAATCAGAGAAATCTTTAAAATTAGAAGCTTTGTAAATCAAGTATAAAAGCCTCAACAGAGAGATCAGTTAGAAGAAAGAGTATCAGACCTTGAAATACTACGTGCTAGAAAAATGAAAACAAAACACAAGATCTCTGAGACATCATCAAATGATCACATATCTGTCTAATCAGCCTTCCCAAGGGAGAAGGGCTACAGGTTGAGGATACAGAAGACCTAGCCAATGAAATAATATCCCAAAGCATCCAAATGTTAGTAAAAACATGGATATTAAGGTACAGGAAGCACTTGGAACAGCAAAAATAAATTACCCTACCCCAGAATAACCTCTCTGAAATGTTTTATGGTTAAATCTTTAAAAATCCAGAACAAAGAAAGAATATTAAAACATCCATGAGAGAAACACCAAGTAACACATAGAGATACACTGACTGGAGTCAGAGCAGATTTCTTGGAGCAAACACTAGAGGATGGGAGGGGATGGAATGGTGAATTATGTAAGAACTAGCAGCAATCCCACTCAGAGTCATGTATACAAAATGAAGTCAACATGGTACCTGCACACCCATGTGTGTTGAGAGACTATTCACAATATATAAAATATGAAATAAGTTTAGATGTCTGTCTCATGACAAAGGAATAAAGAACATGTGGTATACATGCACGGTAAAATATTATTTAGAAATAAAGAACAATGGAATCTTCATTTGCAGTAAATTGGGTGGAGCTAGAAGTTGTCTTGTTAAGTAAAATAAGCCAGACACAAATGTAAAAGTATTCTATTTTGTAATCTATGGGAACAATAAAAGACCTGAAAGTAAGAAAAGAGTTACTAGATAGTAAGAACCATGCAACAGGAAGAATTGAGATAGGATATGAACTCGATGGCCATCAAGTCATGATACATGAAAGTATAGAAATATTACAATTCTACTGATTTGAATAATATATATTAGAAATTAAAAACAAAAACAGAAAAGTTGAACAGATCTGCAAAAATATTATGTGGTAGTTTGAATGAAAATGGCCCCAGAGGCTCACATGTTTGAATGTTTGGTTCCCATTTGGTGGAATTGATTGGGAAGAGTTAGGGGGTGTGGCCTTGCTGGAGGAGGCGTGTCACGGGGTGGACTTTGAGGCTTCCAAGGCCTCCCATCATCTTCAGTGTGCTCTCTGCCTTCTGCCTGC
The DNA here is from genome assembly GCF_049852395.1 of Peromyscus maniculatus bairdii. Classification (NCBI taxonomy): domain Eukaryota; kingdom Metazoa; phylum Chordata; class Mammalia; order Rodentia; family Cricetidae; genus Peromyscus; species Peromyscus maniculatus. The sequence continues at coordinate 130,353,759 of NC_134852.1, read as the reverse complement.
AGTTTTAGGATGCGATCTCTCAGCTGTTCCTACCATCATGCCTTTGCTCTGCCGTCATGGACCCTAACCCTCTGAAACGGTTAACTCAATTAAACACTTTCTTTTGTAAGTTGTCCTGGTCATGGTGTTTTATCACAGCAGTAGAAGCCTAACTAAGATAGGTTGTATCTGTAAAAAGCAGAACAACAAAAAGTTCAGCAAAGAAACATCTAAACTGTAGGTTTTCATTGTGTATCTTACCAATGTTTAAAGGCTAATTAACACCACTCTTTCTCAGACTCTTCCCAAAAAGAAAACATAAAGAATGAAATAATTCCTGTGTCAACATATATGGTTAGTATTATTATGCTAATATACCAAAATTAAACAAAGATATCACAAAAAGAATCATAAAAACTTCTCTGGTTATAGGACACAAGACTAAAACACAAAGCTAATCATACTGAAAATAACAAAGAATGAAAACACAATGCCACTTACCATCATTCTAAATAAAGCTAAACACTTAAGCATATTCTTTTATGCACTACAACCCTACTCAAATTTTTCTCAGCTGGATAAACTCATCTATGAAAAAAACTAAAATCATGTCAGTAGTAAAACATTAACATCTTTCAGTGTGACAGGCTTCTGTTGTCTGGCATGACAAAATTATCCCCTAGAAGAGACATAGGTAAGACATGGGCATACATATGTGTGCAAACATAAATACCTAATATATTACTTGTAATACTGCTTATATAATTTTTAATTCTCATGTAAGTGTGTGTGTGTGTGTGTATGTGTGTGTCTGTGTGTGTCCACAGTGTGCATACAATGTTTTATGATAAAACCGATATGTGGGACCACTGGAAAACCTTTCACCCATGCTCTCCCCCAACTCTGTGTGTTCTGTCCTTTCCTTCTGGGTTTAAAACAAATGAAGGTGCTGTCACAAAGGGAAGACTCACCTTTCATTTCCATCTTGCATATTATGTCAGCCCCAAAAGCTAGTGCTGTGTTTGTGATGAGACTGAGAGCCAGCTTCCCGCCGAGGCTTGTCTGTTCGTATATCGGGAGTATGATTAAGTACGGAAAGAATGTGAGAAAGTGGAGGAAGCATGCAATAGAAGTGGCCAGAGAAGCTGGAAAGGGAGGAAGAAAAGGCGATCAGTAAACACAAGCTGCAGCAGCTAGGACCAAAGCTCTCCAAAGGGAGGGGCCTCATGCCCACCCCGCATCACTGGCATCTTGCACTGGGTCCAGTGCACAGAAGGTGCCCCATAAAGACTTTTGCTGAAATGATAGCATGAGAAGATGTTTTCCTGAAATTGATCCAGTGGCATCTGAAACTGAGGGAGCTTCCAAACAAGATTCCCTTTCAATCAACTCACAGGCTGTTTCACAGAAGGCGCCTTTGACTCACCTTTATCGAAGAATGTGCTGATCATGAAGCCAAGTAACACTGAGGAGGTGGCAAAACACAGGAAATAGAAGGCGATGAATAGCGGGTCACTGTGTTCAAAGACTCTCTCATGTGTAATCTGATGAAATAATTAGGAAGCTAGTTTAATCACATGTGAAGTGATGAGGAACAAAGGTGTGGAAGTAAAGCAGAATACTGAACACTGGCCCCAGTGAGGTGAGTCACGCCACTCACTTTACCGGGCCATTGAATTCATTGTCTACAGAAGGGCCATTCACCTAGATCTGTTCTTCATCGTCTGATCAACTAGGCCTTTTGGACTTCCACAGTGGAGTCAGTGCCAAACGCATTTACTCTTTGGCAAACTAACACACGTTGCCCGCACCTCAACTTCTCATCCCTCTTAAAGCTGTGGTATGCTGCATACAAATGGATACTTGCCTTGAGAAATAAAATCCCACACAGCAAACAGATGATGATGAAATACATCAATAAGAAGGTGACGAAATATGAAACCCAGAGCATAGCATTACTGAGTCCCACCATGAGCTGGTATTCCTGAAGGGGAATCAACATAAGCCAGGTGTTATGAAAAACACATTTCAAAATGCCTTCTCTCATCTTACCCTACACAGCTTGAATATCACATCCCAAATGGAAGCTTTGTACCTAATGAGTGGCATAATTTCTACTCAGAATTCTGGGTGCAGAATTTATTTTTTTTTCTCCTAAGACTTAGCAAGTTCTGGTTCTGATATAAGAAACACCTTTAAAATCTAAAAATTAAAAAGCTAAGATTAAGCTAGGCATAGTGGCACATGCCTTTGATCCCAGTATTTGGGAGGCAGAGGCAGGCAGAACTGAGTTTGAGGCTAGCCTGGTCTACAGAGTAAGTTTCAGGACAGCCAGGGCTACACAGAGAAACCCTGTCTCGAAAAACAGATAAGCAAGCTAAGATTACTCTTCTTTTCATTATACCCTACTTCCAGGAAGTAATAAACCCAAAAGGTAAATACATTTCAATTCTAATGTAGATTTGAGCAGGGCTAGGCAAATTATGACCCACCTTACATTTTATAAATAACGTTTTATGAGCACAAAGCCACGTGTATTCATCTTAACACTGTCTAGAACTGCTTTTATCCTACCGGGTATCTACACAAATCTATTCTGGATTTACAAATTAGAAATCCAGGGGCTAGGCCGGGCGTTGGTGGCGCACGCCTTTAATCCCAGCACTCGGGAGGCAGAGGCAGGCGGATCTCTGTGAGTTCGAGGCCAGCCTGGGCTACCAAGTGAGCTCCAGGAAAGGCGCAAAGCTACACAGAGAAACCCTGTCTCGAAAAAACCAAAAAAAAAAAAAAAAAAAAAAAAAAAAAAAAAAAAGAAATCCAGTTGTTAAGAGCACTGGTTGCTTGGTTGAGTTAGGGTTTCTAATGTTATGATAAAATACTATAACCAAAAACAACTTAGGGGAGAAAAAGGTTTATTTTAGCTTAAAACTCTCATGTTATACTTCAATCACGGAGGGAAGTCAGAGAAAGAATTGGAGGCAGGAGCTGAAACACAGGCCATGGAGGAACATTGCTTACAGGCTTGCTCAGCCTGCTTTCTTATACAACTCAGGACCACCTGCCCAGAGGTGGCACCACCCACAATGGGCTGGGCTTTTCTCCATCAATCATCAACCAAAAAAACACCCTACAGACTTGCCTATAGGTTAGTCTTATGGAGGCATTTCTCAGTTGGGAGTCCCTCTTCTCAAATGACTCTAGCTGGTGTCAAGTTGACAAAGGGGTTGGGGAAGGCACGGGTAACTGGCACATTGCTCTTGCAGAGGGCCCCGAGACCAGATTCAGTTCCAGCACCCACATGGTGCTCACAACCATCTGTAACTCCAATTCCAGGGATCTAACACCTTCTTCTGGCCTTTGTAGGAAACAGGCACGCATGTGGCGCACATGCAATACGCACATGCAGGAAAAATAAAATAAGTTTCAGATTAGAAAGCTAGACTGAGAGGAGGCAACAGTATCATGAATCATTCTGAAGGACTCCCCGTTCCTGCCTCTCCCAACTGCCACTGCATGTCTCCAATGCCTCTTTTTTCCTAGTGGCTAGTGATAAAGGAAAAACTTTAGACAATTCAGTTTGGAAGTTTATTTGATAAAAGAAATGGTTCATAAAAAAAAAAAAAGGTTGGGGATTTAGCTCAGTGGTAGAGCACTTGCCTAGCAAGCGCAAGGCCCTGGGTTTGGTCCTCAGCTCTGAAAAAAAAATGGGTCACACCCTTCAACAGTAGAGTCACGAAGCCCTACTAGCAGTATATACAGATAGTATTTGAGGACAATGACATAGAGAATGTCTGTCTGTGTGTGATGAATGTTCAGGCAGTTCCTCCTTTTTATGCAATCCAAGACCCCAGCCCATGGAGCAGTGCTGCCCACAGTGGGCAGGTCTTCCAACCTCAGTTGACCTAATCAAGACGGCACCTCACAGGATTGCTCAGAGGTCTGTTGCTGGGTGATTCAGATCCTGTTGAGGGGATAATATTGACTGTCATGCAGTATTAGGTATAGAATGCTGCATGGAGAGGTGGCTTTAGGATAAATTTAATTTACATTTACAATTTTCTTTTGACCAGTCTCTCAGTTTAGATCACTGATAGCTGTCATAATTGATTGGTTTGGTCTTAGAATGGAATTTATAATGTCAGATCTGTTGGGTGATTATCTATGTTTTCCTCACATTTGAGAATTTGCTGGAAGACATGCCCAAAATCTGTAAAAATCTAAAATCCCTGAAGTCTAAAATCCTGAAAGATTAAAGTAAAATATAACAAAAATACAATGCTAGAAAAAGTAACTAGAAATTTCTTTAAAAGACATTATTCATGATAATTTTAAAGGAGGCTATTTATTTAAGAAACACAAAAACGAGAAATTGACTTTTAGGACATGAGAGGCCAGGCTTCAAAAGAAACAAAACTTCCTACAATTGTGTTTAGTTTTAGCTGAACTTATGGCTCGAGTTACTGCAAAATCAACCGTGGGGAGTCTCTCATGAAAGAATGGCCTAAACATCAGGGTGGATCCCCTAAAATATATAAGAAATACTTACATACTGTTGCAGTACATCCTAATGATGATGCAAGAGAAAGCAATTTCTCACCTAGATATAATGATCAATCTTAATTGTCAAATCAATTGGATTAAGAAGTAGGAGACTAGCAGAGTACACTCTGGGTAGGTATGTGGAATGTCTCTAGGGACAATTTGATCATTATGGATTCATTCTAATGAATGAATTGCTCACTTGATTCATAATATGATAACATTATTGGAAAATGGTAGAAGGTAGGGGGCATGCCCAGGGGAGTATGCCTTCCCTCACCCTCCTTAGCCTTCTCTTCACCCATCTCCCTTCTTTCTTTCCTGTTTGCCATGGTGTTGAGAGGACCAAGCAGGTGCCATAACAGGCTGCTCAGTCTTCTCTCAGAGATCTGACTCTCGGAGATTAGTCAATTTCAGTTTCCTGAGACTGAACAAGCAGTTTCTAAAGGTCCATGAACAAAGGGCAATTAATCACTGGTGCCCCTGACAATATAGACAAGGGAGAGAGGATGCACCAAGCCTGGGCCCCTGAGCCAGCCCCCAGTCAGTATGTACTAGGCCAGCCAGCCTCCACAGTAGCTCTTGGGGTCTTCGCCATTTTGCCTTTTTGTGGGATGGCAGGCCCCAGCATGCTGGAATAAAATATACTCTTGCTGATTGCATACGTGAATGATGGTCTTTTGTGGGACATCTCCAGGACCCTAACAATGTGAGCTGCTCTGTTCCACCACAGCACCACAGTTCCACATGTCATTCCACACTATGAAGTGGCAACAGTGAAACTAAGAACCAAAATAAATCACTCTTTCCTTGCTTCTGTCACATCAATGAGAAAAGTAACCACACACCGGTTTGAGGGGCCAGGGGTAGTTCTTGCAGTGTTTTAGCCAATAGCCTAAGTTCATCAGTGCCTACAAATGATCAAGGCTCTGGATTTGGTCCACACCTGCAGTGAAAAATATGCAGCTGGCTAAGCTGTGAAAGCACTCTTTGTTTCCACGTAAGGACAAGAAGGAAAGGGCAAGGTGAACTGGGAGGGTCTACCCAGTGCTTAGCTAATTGCTAGTAATTGTCTCCATGATTGGAGTAGGAACTGAAGCAGAGCCCAGCAGCTGCCTGGGGTGAAGAGACAGAGCAAGCCCTGAGAGGGCAAATCAGCTGGAGTTTCCAGGGCCAGATTTCAGAGAAGGTGGGAGCTTAGCAGGGTAAGAGCTCCAGACACCTTTAGATGGTGCTCCTGGCATCTCCATCTTGCAACTCAGGAAGACATACCCCAGAGCCAGGACAGCAGCAACACTGGCATAGAAGGCACGGGTTCCAGTTCCCCAGCCAGGTTGAATCATAACCACAGTCCAAAGAAGATGACTAACAAGGACTTTATATGAGTAGTGTGTCCAATTTAGTAGGCCTAGACCTGGATTTTCAACCTAAATATTACTGAGAAAAATCTGTATAGAACATTCTCCTGTGTCTTCATTGCATATCAAGGTTTCTCAACTTTGATGGTGACAGTTCAGTTTTGCATTACAGGACACTATGTTGGGAACTGTAGGATATTCAACAACATCTGTGGCTTCTACCAACCAGGTGGAAGTAATATCTGTCTTAGTTGTGAAAATTCCCTCCAGACATTGCCAAGTGACCAATGGAGCAAAATGGCTCCAACCCAAGAACCAAAGCTTTAGAATAAATTCTACTGTCATCCCACCCATCAAAAAACTATAAAGTAATAGCTGAGTGTGATGGCATATGCCTATAAACCCAGAACTTAGGGGGCACAATCAGAAGGATTGTGAGGAGTTTGAGTCCATCCTGGGCTGTAGAGAATATTTAAGGCTAACCTGAGCTATATTTGAGACCTTGTCTTAAAAAAAAAAATCAAAACTTGGGACTCTAACTCAGTGGAAGAGTACTACCTTGGAATATGCAAGGCCCTGAGTTCCATCCTTAGCCCTGAGAAAAGAGTAAGAAAAGATCTCAAAGGATAAACTGTTTTCAGAATACCTAAGTGTGCCTCAGAATAAAACATAAACACAGAAATGCAAGATTATCAAGTTCCCAATAAAGTAAATACCACAATGTCTGGAATTCAATTAAAAATTACCATGTGTCATAAACAGTCTCCAAGTGACTTTGTCCCTTGTGCCTTGTGGTGTTGAGATTCTTTTCTGGTTACTTCTCTGATCAATGGAATGCGGCGGCAGGAGTGATGAACTCTTGTGCCTGTAATTACACTGAACCCCATAAAGGAGGAGGCTGCTGCACTTTGAGCTTTTCAGTTGCTCTGGCCAACATCAAGTCCTGTGACTGTAAGGGGCTGAATTCACAGCCATAAGAGCTAAGAAATGAATTTCTCCCCTCTGTAACCTCAGACAGGAGAACAACCTTGGCTGAAACCAAGACAGGGCAAGCACAAGATGATACATGTGTGTCATTTGTTAAGTTCCAGGGATCATATGTGCAAAGGATAAATAGAACTCATCTAAATTAGAAACCATGACATAAAGACATTATGCTTTATTATAAGCCTAATAAAATGTAATGAATAAAGAGCAACTTGCCATATAGGCACACTAACAGCAGTAGCATCAAATAAAGTGAAGGAGGAAGTTTCAAAGTGCCATTATCCAGTATAACGTAATCATTATCCGGTATAATGTAATTATTATCCAGTATAACATAATTATTATCCAGTATAACATAATTATTATTCAGTGTAATATAGTTGCAGTCACAAGGGTTCATCACAGTTGCCACATTCCATCTGTTGAAACAAGTTGTACAGATTACAGCTGCACAGAATATGAATGACTATCACATGCAAGAGAATCGCTATCGCATAATTTTGTTTTTAAAAGTGAGCTAACAGCATTTTACACTTTAAAATATCAATAACCTTTGGGAATAGAGACAACACAATAATTTGAAAGGGACAGGAGCACAAACTGGATTTTATTAGTTGTTTTTGTTTTAATGAAGACATAAAGTTGGGTGGATATGAAAGAAGGTGTGGATCTGGAAGATGGGGGAGGGGTAAAAACAACCAAAGTACAATGTATGAAATTCTCAAATAATATTTTTTAATATTTATTTTGTTAAAGATAGGGTCTCCCTGTGTAGCTTTGACTGGCCTGGAACTCTTTACGTAGACCAGGGTGGCCTCCAACTCACAGTGACCCACCTGTCTCTGTATCTCAAGTGTTGAGATTAAAGGTGTGCACCACCCATGCTTAGCAATGAGAATATTTTTAATTAAATAAAACAAAAGGAATAGTATTTTTAACTTAACTAATGTAAACTGGGCAGTTTAAATTTCTATGACATGAAGAATATACTGGCTGTTTCAACTAATAGTTAAAAATAGATTTGAAAAAGATTACTCACCAGTTAGGGAAGAAGTAGAAAGGTTTTATAGTGAGAAAAAAAATTAAAGAATGATTCAAAGTGAGCCATTTTCACTGAGGGGCAAGGGACTATATGAAATAACATTAGGGAGATTCAGTAGTTAGCAAAACCAGAGAGAGCCTGCTGGCATAGCCAGATGGTGAAAAATTAACCAAAGTTTGAACAACTAGAAGATGGAATTACCTTACCACAAATGGAAAAGACAGAGGAGTCATGGGGGGGCAGGAAGAAACAGGGTTTACATTAATTCCCACCTGCAATACTCGAGGGACAAAGAAAATAGAAAATAACCAAGACTGGTGTGCTCATTATGCTCTATGCACTAACACGCAGAGTCTTTAGTCACTTTCATGGTAGAATATTCTTGTCTCCATTTTAAAGATGAAGCAGAGAGAGAGAGAGAGAGAGAGAGAGAGAGAGAGAGAGAGAGAGAGACTTTTCCAAAGATCACAACAGCAGGAAATGGTTAGAATATATGTTATGTAGTATGACACATGGATAAAACTGAGGTTTCAAGCATGGATGATTTGGGGCATCATAACTTCACTCTCTTAGCCAGGGAAGAAGATTATGTTCCCTATTGAAATCTATCTTTATTAAACCCAGGTATCACGGTTCATTCAGGAATCAATGGACTTACTCAACCTGGGCATCATCTGACAAGCAGCTCCAAATGCCTTAACCACAACCTGATGAGTGAGAAAACACTTGAAAGATAAATTTCAAAACTTTGAATTCAATCACTTAGATATTCACTTCTATTTCACAAATATAACTCCATGCATCAGTCTCTGTCTGCACACACAGTAACCCAACTTAGTGCAGTCTTCCCTGCCTTTTCCCTGGGCTATCAGAAATACCTTAAAATTACCTTCTTATCATTAATCTTGCTTAATGGTCAAGCTTTATCAGCAGATAATGACGCATGAACCAAAACATCTCATATGTCATTTCTGTATATCCCAAGACCTAAGATAGTTTTTTTTTTTCATTTTTAAGTGATTAAAAAGAAACAGAAAAAAATTTTGTTGCGGCAGCTTTCTCCCCCACCCCTCATCAACCATCCACCCTGGGCACCAGTGATCACCAGAGCCACACACACCCTCCTATACCAGTTGGAAGAACAGCTACCCAGAGCTCTACCTGTACGGACTAAAGGAAGAAACTGGCAGAGGGCAGTGTAAGAACACATTCAACAACACAAAGAGCAACATGGCACCACCAGAACCCAGAGGTCCTACAGCAGCAAGACCTGAACATCCCAGCGCAGATGATCCAGAAGAAAACAACCTCAAAAATAACTTTATGAAGATGATAGAGGCCCTTAATGAGGAAATAAAAAATTCTCTTAAAGAAATGGAGGAAAAGTCAAACAAAAAAATGGAAGAAACCAATAAATCCCCCCAAAGAAAGCCAAGAAACCCAAGAAAAAACAAACAGGCGAAGGAAACAGCTTAAGACTTGAAAATTGAAATTAGAGGCAATAAAGAAAATACAAACCAAGAGAATTCAGGAAAAGGGAAAATCTGAGTAAACAAACTGGAACTGCAGATGCAACTATAACTAACAGAATACAAGAGATGGAAGAGAGAACCTCAGGCATTGAGGATACTATAGAGGAAATAGATTCATTGGTCAAAGAAAAATGTTAAATCCAGCAAAATTTTAACATAAAACATCCAGGAAATCTGAGACACCATGAAAACACCAAACCAAAGAATAATAGGGATAGAAGAAGGAGAATTCTAGCTGAAAAACCACAGAAAATATATTCAATAAAATTATAGAAGAAAAGTTTCCCAACCTAAAGGAAGACATGCCTATGAAGGTACAAGAAGTTTACAGAACACCAAATAGATTGGACCAAAAAAAAAATTACCTTGCCACATAATAATCAAAATACTAAACATATAGAATAAAGAAACAATATTAAGAGCAGAAAAGAAAAAAGGCCAAGCAACATATAAAGGCAGACCTATCAGAATAATACCCAACTTCTCAATGGAAACTTGGAAAGCAAGAAGGTCCTGGACAGACGTTCTGCAGATACTAAAAGACCACGGATGCCAGCCCAGACTACTATACCCAACAAAGTTTTCAATCACCATAGATAGAGGAAGACAAGATATTCTATGACAAAACCAGATTTAAACATTACATATCCATAAATCCAGCCCTACAGAAAGTACTAGAATGAAAACTCCAGCCCAACAAAGTTAGCTGCAACCACCAAAACATAGGCAATAGATAACCTCACACCAGCAAATTCCAAAGAAGGGAAACACACACACACAGAGAGAGAGAGAGAGAGAGAGAGAGAGAGAGAGAGAGAGAGAGAGAGAGAGAGAGAGAGAGAGAGAGAACTACCACCACCACAACCAAAAATAACAAGAATTAACAATCACTGATCATTAACATCACTTAATATCAACAGACTCAATTTGCCTATAAAAAGACACAGGCTCACAGAATGGGTACAAAAACAGGATCCATCCTTCTGCTGCATCCAAGAAACACACCACAACCTCAAAGACAGATATTAACTCAGAGTAAAGTGTTAGAAACGGACTTTCTACTCAAATGGACCTAAGAAACAAGCTGGTGTAGCTATCCTAATATCTAACAAAATACACTTCAAACTAAAATTAATCAAAAGAGATGGAAAAGGACATTTCATATTCATCACAGGAAAAATCTATCAAGATGAAGTCTCAATTCTGAACATTTATGCCCCGAATACAAGGGCATTTACATTTGTAAAAGAAACATTGCTAAAGCTTAAACCACACATCAAACCTCACACACTGATGACTTCAACACCCTACTCTCATCACTAGGTCTGCCAGACAGAAACTTAACAGAGAAATAACATAAGTTATGACTCAAATGGACCTAATAGACATCTATAGAACATTTCACCCAAACACAAAAGAATATACCCTTTTCTCAGCACCTCATAGAACCTTCTCCAAAATTGACCACATACTTGGTAACAAAGCAAATCTCAACAGAAACCAAAAAACAAAAACAAAAACTGGGATAACCCCTGTATCTTATCAGACTACTATGCCTTAAGGTTAGAATTCAACAAAAACGCAAATTGCAGAAAGCCTACAAACTCATGGAAATTGAACAATGCTCAACTGAATCATCACTGGGTCAAGGAAGAAATAAAGAAATTAAAGACTTCTTAGAATTCAATGAAAATGAATGCACAACATACCCAAACTTATGGGACACCATGAAAGCAGTGCTAAGAGAAAAGTTCATAGCACTAAGTGCCCTCATAAAGAAAGTGGAGATATCTCACACTAGTGACCCAACAGCACATCTGAAAGCTCTAGAACAAAAAGAAGCAAACTCACCCAGGAGGAATAGACAACAGAAAATAATCAAGTTGAGGGCTGAAATAAATAAAATAGAAACAAAGAGAACAATACAAAGAATCAATGAAACAAAGAGTTGGTTCTTCAAGAAAATCAAGATAGACAAACCCTTATCCAAATTAACCAAAAAACAGAGAGAGAATATCCAAATAACAAAATCAGAAATGAAAAGGGGGACATAATAACAGATACTGAAAAAATCCAGAGAATCATTAGGTCATACTTCAAAAACCTGTACTCTACAAAATTGGAAAATCTAAAAGAAATGGACAGTTTTCTGGATAGCACCACATACCAAAATTAAGTCAAGATCCGATAAACAATTTAAATAGATTTATAACCCCTAATGAAATAGAAGTAGTCATCAAAAATCTACAAAAAAAAAAAAAAAAAAAAGCCCAGGGACAGAGGGTTTCAGCGCAGAATTCTACCAGAATTTCCAAGAGCTAATACCAATACTCTTGAAATTGTTCTGAACAATAGAAACTGAAGGAACATTGCCAAATTCTTTTTATGAGACTACAGTTACCCTGATACCCAAACCACACAAAGACACAACTAGGAAAGAGAATTACAGACCAATTTCCCTCCTGAACATTGATGCAAAAATACTCAATAAAATACTAGCAAACCAAATCCAAGAACACATCAAAAAAATTATCCACCATGATCAAGCAGGCTTCATCCCAGAGATGCAGGGATGGTTCAACATACGAAAATCTGTCAATGTAATCCACCATATAAACAAACTGAAAGAAAAAAATCACATGGTTGTCTCATTAGATGCTGAAAAAGCCTTTGACAAAATCCAACACCCCTTGGAGAGATCAGGCATACAAGAAACATTCCTAAACATAATAAAAGCAATATACAGCAAGCCAACAGCCAACATTAAACTAAATGGAGAGAAACTCAAAGCGATTCCACTAAAATCAGGACAAGGATATCCACTCTCTCCATACCTATTCAGTATAGTACTCAAAGTTCGAGCTAGAGCAATAAGACAACAAAAGAAGATCAAGGGGATACAACTTGGAAAGGAAGAAGTCAAACTTTCACTATTTGCAGATGATATGACAGTATACATAAGTGACCCCAAAAATTCTGCTGCGGAACTTCTAAATCTAATAAACACCTTCAGTAATGTGGCAGGATACAAGATTAACTAAAAAAATATCAGTAGCTCTCCTATATACAAACGATAAATGGCTGAGAAAGAAGTTAGAGAAACAACACCCACAAACAATAGCCACAAATAACATAAAATACCTTGAGGTAACTCTAAACAAACAAGTGAAAGATCTGTATGACAAGAACTTTAAATCTTTGAAGAAAGAAATTGAAGAAGATACCAGAAAATGGAAAGATCTCCCATGCTCTTGGTAGGACCAACACAGTAAAAATAACAATCTTACCAAAAGCAATCTACAGATGCAATGCAATACCCATCAAAATTCCAATGCAATTCTCCACAGACCTCAAAAGAACAATACTCAACTTCATATGGGAAAAAAAAACCAGGATAGCCAAAACAATCCTATATAATAAAGGAATTTCTGGAGGCATCACCATACCCGACTTCAAGCTCTACTATAGAGCTATAGTAATGAAAAAAAAATCTGGTATTGGCATAAAAACAGACATGTGTATCAATGGAATCAAATTGAAGACCATGACATTAATCCTCACACCCATGAATACCTGATTTCTGATGAAGAAGCCAAAAATATACAATGGGAAAAAGAAAGCATCTTCAACAAATGATGCTGGCATAACTGGATGTTGACATGTAGAAGAATGCAAAAAGATCCACATCTATCACCATGCACAAAATTGAGTCCAAATGGATCAAAGACTTCAACCTAAATCCATTCACAATGAACCTGATAGAAGAGAAAGTAGGTAGTAGCCTTCAATGCATTGGCACAGGAGACCACTTCTTAAATATAAGACCAGGGCCGGGCGGTGGTGGCGCACGCCTTTAATCCCAGCACTCGGGAGGCAGAGGCAGGCGGATCTCTGTGAGTTCGAGGCCAGCCTGGGCTACCAAGCGAGTTCCAGGAAAGGCGCAAAGCTACACAGAGAAACCCTGTCTTGAAAAACCAAAAAAAAAAAAAAAAAATATAAGACCAGTAGTACAGACACTGAGAGCAACAATTAATAAATGGGACAGACCTTCTGAAACTGAGAAGCTTCTGTAAGGCAAAGGACACTGTCAATAAGACAAAATGGCAGCCTACAGAATGGGAAAAGATCTTTACCAACCCCACATCTGACAGAGGGCTGATCTCCAAAATATATAAAGAACTCAAGACACTAGACATCAAAATAATGAACAATCCAATTAAAAAATGAGCTGCAGATCTAAACAGAGAATTCTCAACAGAAGACTCTCAAATGGCTGAAAGACACTTAAGGAAGTGTTCAACATCCTTAGCCATCAGGAAAATGTAAATCAAAATTACTCTGAGATACCATCTTATGCCTATCAGAATGGCTAAGATCAAAAACACTGATGACAGGGCTGGAGAGATGGTTCAGAGGTTAAGAGCATTGGCTGTTCTTTCAGAGGTCCTGAGTTCAATTCCCAGCAACCACATGGTGGCTCACAACCATCTAGAATGAGATCTGGTGCCCTCTTCTGGCTTGTAGACAAACATGCTGACAGAATACCATATACATAATAAATAAATAAATAAATAAATAAATAAATAAATAAATAAATAAATCTTTAAAAAAAAACACTGATGACAGCTTATGTTGGAGAGGATATGGAGAAAGGAGAACATTCCTCCACTGCTGGTGGGAGTGCAATCTTGTACAGCCATTTTGGAAAGCAGTATGGTGGTATCTCAGAAAATTGGGAATCAACCTACTTCAAAACCTAACAATATCACTCTTGGGCATATACCCAAAAGATGCTCAACCACACCACAAGGACATTTGCTCAATTATGTTCATAACAGCACTATTCATAATAGCCAGAACGTGGAAACAACCTAGATACCTTTCAACCAAAGAATGGATAAGAAAATGTGGTACATATAGACAATGGAGTTTTGCTCAGCAGTAAAAAACAGTATCATCATAAAATTTGTAGCAGATGGATAGTACTAGAAAAAATCATCCTGAGTGAGGTAACCCAGACCCAGAAGGACAAACATGGTAAGTACTCACTCATGAGTGAATATTAGACGCAAAGCAAAGGATAATTAGGCTACAATCCACAACCCCAGAGAAGCTAGGTAAAGAGAAGGACCCTAAGAGGGACACATATGGATTACCTCAGGAAGGGGAAAGGGTTAAGATCTCCCAGGTAAACTGGGAGGGGGGAGTAGAGGAGAGAGCAGGGGTGGGGAAATTCGAGATGGCCTGTTCGGGGAGGGATGGAGAGAAAGAACAATGAAAGAGATATCTTGATAGAGTGAACCATTATGGGGTTAGGGACAAATCTGGTGCTAGGGAAATCCCCAGGAACTCACAAGGATGTCCCCAGCAATGGTGGAGAAGGTGCTTGAACTAGCCTTCCCCTCTACTCAGGTTGGTGACTACCCTAATTGTCTTCATAGAACCTACATCCAATGACTGATGGAAGCAGATGCAGTGATCCATAGCCAAGCACTTGGCTGAGCTCTTGGAGTTCAGTTGAAGAGAAGGAGGAGGAATTATAGGAGCAAAGAGCATTAAGATTATGACGGGAAAAACCACAAAGACAGCCGACCCAAGCTAGTGGGAGCTCATAGACTCTGGACTGACAGCTGGGGAGCCTGCATGGGACTGCACTAGGCCCCCTGAATGAGGGTGACAGTTGTGTGGCTTGATCTGTTTGTGGGTCCCCTGGCAATGGAACCAGGACTCATCCTGGGTACATGAACTGGCTTTTTAGAGCCCATTCCCTATGGCATGAAGCCTTACTCAGGCTTGATGCAGCAGGAGAGGCTTGGGTCTGCCCCAAATTGGTATGTCAACCTGTGTTGAATATCCAAGGTAGGCCTTACACCCTATGAGGAGTGAATGGGTGTGGAATTGGGGGAGGTGGAAGGAGTGGGAGAAGTAGAGGGAGGGAGAACAGTGGTTGGTATGTAAAATGAAAAAAAATTAAATAGAAAAAAGAATGTGTAATGGTGATGTGTACAAACCCTAGAGTACTTACTATCCTCTGATTCCCTTCAAGTCAACTAGTCCTCCACACCTCTCTCCACAGTTGCTCTTTCTAGAGGCAACAGTGATAGGCACATTACTAGCCAGTTTCAAACCCCTTTCTCTGCTAGTGTCTACCTATTGGCCCATATTATTCTCCACTGCTCAGAACAGGCAAAACTATGTCTGTACTTCAATAATAACTTTTTTACTGGCTATTGTGAGTACAACAGCAATGAACATGGATGAGCAAGTATCTCTGTAGTTGGATATAGAGTCCTTTGGCTGGTATAGTGAGCTCTTATGGCAGATCCAAATTTTGAGGAACTGCCACACTGATTTCCATAGTGGCTGCACCAGTTTGCATTCATTCCCACCAATAATGAATAACTGTTCTCCTTTTCCCACAACCATGACAGAATTTGTTCTCATTGGGGGTTTTTTGTTTGCTTTTTTTTTTTAAATCTTAGCCACTCTAACTGTCTAAGATGAATTCTCAAAGTAGTTCTAACTGAATTTCCCTGATAGTTTAGGATATTGAACACTTAAAAAAAAACATTTTTCAGTCATTTGTATTTCTTCTTTTGGGAATTCTGTTTAGTTCCCTGCTCTGTTTTTTTTTTTTTTAAACCAGGCTGTTTTCTTGATGCTCATTTTTTCTGAGTTCTTCACATAGTCTAGACACTAACCCTCTCTCTAATGTCTGGCTGATAAACACCCACTCGGATGATTGACACATCACATGCTAACTCACATCAGAATGAGACTTTGAACAATGTGTAAGCAGAGTCTGTCTTCTCTTTTTAAACTACCAGTTGTAGGACGATTATAGACTGTTCTAGATACTTTAAAAATAATCTCTCATTTAACTACCCCAATAACTCTAAAGGAGCTATTACAGTCTTCAACATCTAGAGAAACAGAGGATGATCACAGAGTTAGTCACTGATAAAGCCAGGCTTTAAACATAAAGGCCATCAGAGTCCTTGGAACAAAGGAGATAATTAGTAAATAAGCATTAAACAAATTAATGGACAGATTGGTGCTTTAACATCTTTCTGACTTTGTAGTCAAACTGTTGATAACAGTCTTGACTTACTTCACACTGAAAATCATCTCAAAGAAGATCACAGGATGTAGCCAGCAATTAAAGTATATTTTAAGTCATCCAATTCAAGATCTTGTCTGATTATTTCTTTGTTGCTCATTCATTCCATAGACAATTTGGGGGCATTAATATTTGACTTCTTTCCATAATATTCTCTCACATTTAGTCAAATCAAGAATTTTTTTTTTTTTTCGTTTTTCGAGACAGGGTTTCTCTGTGTAGCTTTGCGCCTTTCCTGGGACTCACTTGGTAGTCCAGGCTGGCCTCGAACTCACAGAGATCCGCCTGGCTCTGCCTCCCGAGTGCTGGGATTAAAGGCGTGCGCCACCACTGCCCGGCCTAAGAATTTATTTTTAATAAAATAAAAAACTCAGAAAATTAATCAATGGCATCATGCACACTCCAGCCAGCCCATATGTGCATGCTGTTTCCACAGGATATTCATTAGCAGTGACAAGTGTGCACAAATCACCCAGCCCTCTGCACATATCTGTTCTACTGGCCAACAGTATTACAAGTAAAATGAAATTACCTTTAATCTCTTTTCCTTTTCCAACATAATGGTCCCAACAATGACAAGTGACATTTGAGTAAATGTAAATAAAATTGTCCAAGGAAACATAAATATGAAAGCCCACAAGAATCTGTCACGAATGGAAGCAGGGTATGGGAATCTCTTCGCATAAATGGTGGTGTTAGCAAACATGTCTTCAGCTGCTCTGCCACTATGGTACACCATGATGGCCTTATCTAAAGAATGCTGTACGATAAGAAATCCTTCTCTGATGTATCCTAAACAAAACAAAAACAAACAACAAAAAAACTCTAAGACTGTCAAGTTCAGGATACTAACATATGGCAGGGAGATGACAGTAGCAATTCAGGAAATACAAAACTTTTAACAAAACAATTTCACGAATACCTATTGTGATTTGAGACGTATAATGAATACCATGAAATCTTACTGCTGTTCTCAAAATTAAAACATTGCATGAAAATACCATAACCATATGTAGTATCTTCATCAGCCAAAACAATAATTTAAAAATATTAAACAAATTTCTTGTTTCTATGTCTGTGTCTGTCCAAAATTCCTATGCTGAAATCTAATACTTAGTACATTTTTAAGGGGTAAGGCCTGTCAGAAGTGATGGAGTCCTGAGTATTCTACCCTTGTGCATGGAATGCTCTTAAAGGGGGTGGAAGAGAGTGGCCTAGTCCCTTTTGCCCCTTCTCCTTCTACTATGTGATTAAACAACCAGTTTCCTCCCCAAAGGAGGGAACAAAAAGCTACCACTTGGGAAGCACACAGCAAGCCCTCACCAGAGATCTAGTCTGTTGGTGCTGTGCTGGGAGCTTGGACGTCCTAGCTTCCAAAATTGTGAGAAACAACTTTCTACTATAAGCCATGCCACCCTGGAATTGACTAAGATAGTTCTACACACTGGGATATAACATAGGAAGGAAGCTCTAAGCAAGAAGTAAATCCCATTTACAATAACATCAAAAAGAGTAAAGTCAACACAAAGAAACATCCAAGGAGATGAAAAATTTACACACTCAGAACTAAAACACACTGGGAAGATAAAGGCAATGCAAGTAGGTGAAAAGATGTCTCCTTTGTTTGGGTTTGGAGAATGGATACTATCTAAAGGTCATGCCTAAAGAGACCTACAGACTCAGTGAACATCTACACAGAACCTCAAAGGACACAACAAATAACCAAAACAATCTATAGAAATAAGACCAAAGCTGGAGTCTTCACATGCATTGATTTTAAAACTTACTGCAAAGATATTGTAACCAAAAAGTGTATATCATAGACTATGTGTAGAGACATATAGACAGTAACATAGCCATAGTTAATAACACTGTAGTGCATACTTTAAAACATCATTGAAGGGAGACATCATGCCTGACATTTACCTGTAAAATTCATGGAGCCACCACTGGACATGGTAGCTCACACCTTTAATCCCAGCACTTGGGAAGCTGAGGCAGGTGGATCTCTGTGAGTTCAAGGCCAGTTTGATCTACACAGCAAGTTCTAGGCCAGCCAGAAACTAAAACCCAAAACAAAACAAAAACTTCATGTAGCAAATTCTGCTACACCTCTCACACACTACCATTCTCAGCCTCTCGAAGTGGCAGCTTAGATATGGTCTGCTGCCTCATGGGCTTCATCTACTGAAAATTGGGGCCCCAGTGTGGTAATGTGGAGGTGGGAGCCATGTGGGAGATGACTGGGTTATGACTGACATCAGAACAAGTTAATGCTGATGTCATAGAGAGGACAGGTCTGGTGGGTGTCAATTAACTCCTGTAAGCCTCAATTATAAAAAAGAGTAGGCCTGGTTCCTCAGTGCTCTTCTGCCCCTTGGTCACATGCATGGTCCTTCAGCATCTAAACAGTCCTTTTCTGCTTCTACACTCTGTTGCTGTGCAGCTAGGAGAAGAGGAAAACAGGAAGGAATGCCGTGGCCATGCTGCATAAACAACCCAGCCACCAGAACTGTAATCCAGGCAAACATGACTCGGGCTCAGGTAGTCACAGAGACACAAAACAGATTAACACCAAGGTCCTAATAACTGGTATAACAGAACTTTGGGGCTGATATGGAGCTTATGACTCTTCTCCCACTCTTTGTCAGATTACAAATAAGGCCCAAAGTGTTTAGCACATACAATAGAATCTAAGCAAAAACAAACAAATAAGCAGGCCAACCGACTCCTACTTGGCTACTTACAAAAGCAATTTCATACCAATTTAAAATATTAGCTTACTATACATGTTCATTTGCATTTATCTGGTTTTTTCCCCTTTCTTTCTTGTTTTAAAGGCTTTTATTTTTTTTTAAGTGGAAAATAAGAAACTCTTTTCAAAAGTACCTTTTCAATCTGGAGGTGGTGGCATCCTGTAATCCTAACACTTGGGAGGGTCAGGCAGAAAGATCATCCCATTTTTGAGGACATCCTTTACTACATTGTGAGCTTAAGGCCCTTCTGGGCTATATAGTCAGACACTACCCACAAAAGGCAACAATGATGCTAAATGGCCCATCAAACTATTTTTATTAGACCATGTCTACATTTTTGGTGAAACTACTTTTATTCTATATCATGGCATTTTCTATTATGTTCTTCCAAAAGGATATCTTTAGGATGTGGTATATTAATTTTAAAAGGGACTAGACTCATTTTAAACTTATACTTAGAAAAATATTTAAGTGTTTTTGATAAAATAAGATACCACACAATCTTTCAACTCTAAAGTGACAACCGCTCAAATCTTTGTAGAGGCCTACCAATATTTTCTATAGTTTTCATTCTATATATACAGATCAATATTCACCAGAGTTTATGATTATTTTAATAGTCACATCAACTTGTCAAGCTGATACGTTATTTTCAGGGCTGAGTGGGGGTGGATAGGACAACATATGTGCATGTGTGCACGGGTGCATGGCCCCTGCATGAGTTTTGCAGAAGTCAGCAGCTAACTTCAGCAGGAACCCTCCTCCACCCTTCTCTGCCTCACTTATTTGAGACAGGTCTCTCAGTCAACCTGCAGCTCCTGGCTTTGACTAGGCTTGCTGACCAGCAAGCCTCAGTGGCATGCTTTGTCTCCACATCTCCAGCACTGGGGTCATGGGTACACTGGTGCCAGCTTTTCCATGGGCGATGGGAGCCTCATACTTGTGCACCAAAACAATAACTTTGCCCACTGAGCCATCTCCCCAGCCCAGTATGATACATTCTGAACAATGTTCTTGTTTAGATGGTTTTTATGCTTTCAATTTTTACTGACAATAGTAAAATCACACATAGATTTTGTCTCCTGCTGAATAATTTCCATGAAAAACATTCTCAGTACTTGATATTTTAACACAAAGTTTTTACTGGTGTTACGTTTTTCTTCCTTCAAGGTAATTTGTATCACTAAAAAATAATTTAAATTTATCATTATGACCTGATGAAAAGCTACTCATCAACATAAACATACAAGACATAAACATTATGGAATATGTGTGTGTGTATGTGTGTGTGTGTGTGTGTGTGTGTGTGTGTGTGTGTACATACATATTGAGTCAGAGAGGCAAAAGTTATTAACTAAAACTATATAAATTCACAGTTACAAGAAAACTAATTCTGATGTATCAAGTTTGATGTTTGTTAATAAAAAAAATGAAATTTAAAAGACAATGAACTATAATGAATAAATAAGTCAGCTTGCTCATGCAGAGGAAAAAAAGGAAGAAGCCCATGTCTAATGACTGCCCATACACAGTAAAAATAATAATGTAAGTGCACTTAAGGATCTGCTAACCAGGGTGTCCCCCATCGTCTTCAGAAGATCTTCGGGGTCCTAGAGAAGGCTCAGATGGGAAGAGAATCGATGTGTTCCAGTCCTTTCCTTTCTGGTCCTCAGATGGCTCTAAGGGATTATTGGGATTATAGAGATGACCAAAACGCAAATTATATTTTACCTAGAACAAGAGTCAAATACAAACATGTTAAGCCAGTGAGCCTTGAAAAGCAAAGATTAGCAATGATAGGAAAGTTTTGTTTTTTAATTAGATGTTTTTGTTTGGGGAACAGAAGAACAACAGAATCATTATGACACAGAACAACTAATATGCCACGCAAGCTATAACCACAGTCAAAACATAAACTGATCTAAATTTCATAGATCCTCTCTCTTTCATCTTCATGACATTTTGCTTTTGAGTTGTAAAGGTGCAATAAGGGTACAATAGTCATCACTGTAACTGTATTTTCTAATCCCCCCTTTGTTCTGCCTATTGAATGAGCATTAAAAAAAATATCTACTAGAGAGCCTGGGAAGATGGCTCTGAGGTTAAGAACACTTGTTACTCTTGTAGAGGACCTGAGTTCAGTTATCAGTACCCACAAGGCAGCTCACAACCATCCATAACTCTAATTTCAGGGGTCTGATGCCCTCTTCTGACTTGGGGGCAACAGGTACACATGCTGTGCATATATACACATGCAGACAAAACATTCATAAACATAAAAGGGATTAAATTAATATAAAAATATTTTTCAAAAAATCTCCTAGAGGAGCTGGGGAGATGATCCAGTCAGTAAAGTACTTGTTTCACAAGCATTATTAACTGAGTTCATATCTCCAAAATCTATATTAAAAGCTAGGCATGGTGGCATGTGCCTGTGATCACAGCACTGAGGATACTGAGACAAGAAGATCCCTAAGACTTGCAAGCCAGACAGTCTAGCTGAATTAGCAAGTTCTGGGTTCAGTGAGAGACCCTGTCTCAAAAACTGAGGTATAGAAGCAATTGAGGAAGACATCCAATGTCAGCCCCTCACCTCCATATGCATGCACACATGCATGTACTTGCACACAGGAGCACATACATATAAACAGTTACATACTACATACACACACATACACTCACTCACACAAATCTACTAGAATGTCATCAGCAAGATGGTAGAAATGAAACAGAGAATATGAACAGATAAAAAAAAGCAAGACCTAAATTATGTTACCTCTAAGAGTCACCTCCCTTTTAAGAACATACAGAAATAAAAATAAAGGGATGAGAAAAAGATACTGTAGGTACATGTCCAGAAAAGAGCATACTTATTATATTTAGATATACCTAAGTCAAAAGTTATAAAAAGAGCAAACACTGTGCGTAGTGATGCATGCCTGTAGCCCCTGTACTTGAGAAGTAGAAGCAAGAGGATCAGAAGTTCAAGGACATTCTTGAATATATAGTGAGGCCCTTCCTCAAAAAATTGTAAAAAGAGCTAGACATTGGATAATATAAATGGACTGATGTGTCAACAGAATAAAATAATCATAAATACTTATGTAGGCAATATCAGAAGATCCATGGGTCCACATGCACATGAGTACACTAAAGGAAAGTCATAAATTGGATTGTAATTGTGATTGAGGGCTTCAATAACCCCACTTTCAACAATGAACTGATCATTCAGTCAGAAAATTAGTAAGAAAACACTAGATATCAACAACACATTGAACAAATAAGTAAACAGAATAGACATACAGCACTTCATCCTATAGCAACAATTCATCCGCCGTACAAGCAAGCACCTGTGGAACATTCTGCAGGACACTGGGCCAGGAGGCAAGTCTCAGTAAATCAGAAGATTAAAACCATACAGGATACTGTTTCTGGCTGCTATAGCATGGAAACTAGAAATCAATAGGAGGGAGAATTCTAGAACTTAAAGCTAAACAATGTATCCCTTAATAACAGTAACCACTGGAGGAATTAAAAGGGAGGAGGACTAGGAGAATGGCTCAGTCACCAAAGTGCCTACTATACAAGAATGATGTCCTGTATTAAATACCAGAATCCATATAAAGCCAGATGTGGTACCCACACGTGTAATTCCAGTGACCCCGTGGGGAGATGGAAGCAGATTCTCTTGTGGGCCAGTTAGCCTGGTGTATATACCTGTTGGTGAACAAAAGGCCCTGTCTCAGAAACAAGGTGGAAGGCAAGGATCAGCACCGAAATTGTCCTCTGACCTCTACACTTAGGTACCAGTACTCATACATACACATACACACACAAGCGTGTTCACACAGAGAGACATACACATGCATATAGACAAACACACAGACACACACAGACACACAGACACACAGACACACACACACACACACACACACACACACACACACACACACCCCGTCAGGTCTTTAAATAAGGCTTTCTCACCTGAAGTGGCAACCGTTCACTGTTGGTTTTGAACATGTGCTCAAACACAATAGCAGCCAGCACATACGAAGACTTGTTTTCATACTTGATGTATTTCTCAAAAGATTCTTCTGAAGAAAAGCCTCGAACTGTAGAGAGAAAAGTCCAAGTTGCCCACATAAATGTGTAGGGTCTAATACTCATTCTCGGCACCAAGAAACACAACCCTCACAACATTGAAAATTCCAAACAGTGCCACTTAACAAATGACACTCAGACCATCTAATATATACCTGGAGTATGGAAAACAAATGAAAAATATATATAAAATAAAAGTAAATCACTAATATATCATTCATAAGTGTATAATCACATACACACACACACACACACACAGCTCTTCTTCCAGAAGATAATGGAAAGACTGTCTTCGTGATTTTTGGAGGAAATGGAAATTTTTAAATAGATTTAAATGTTCTTTAGAAAAGAAAAGGGCTGTGGCTGTAATTCAGGGGTAGAGCACTTGCCTAGCACGCAATGCAAAGCCCTAGGTTCAATCTCCAGCCCCCCCCCCCTCTCTCTCTCTCTCTCACACACACACACACACACACACACACACACACACAGGAAACCACTGACTGGAGTTTGCATTGACAGAGCAACAGATATTAAAAAAAAATCAAGAAATTGGGCTTAATGACATTTAAAAATTACTATTCTTCAAGATACCATTTAGGGAACAGACAAGTCACAGACTGAATCCAAAGTGGATAAATAATGCTTATAACCAACAAATACACCTGTCACAGCTGTAAGCAAGTCAAGAACAAGTCAACCCAACAGAAAACGGACAAAAATCTGTCAACAGGCTCGCAGTAGTCAACAAGTGCCCAGATAGCCACTAATCACATGGAGGCTGAGTTCAATCAGCGTGTGGACTTTGACTATGCGCAGAATTTCAAAGAAGACATTTGTTCAAGCTCTGATTTTTAATCCTCTTCCCCTGACATTAGGGTTGTGGCTTAGCTGTGGGGTGCTGGCCTCGCACAAGGAAGTCCTGAGTGTGACTCCAGAAACAGCAACAGCAAAACATTAACCAGAGGAAAGCAAATCAGGGCCAAGAGGATCTTACCACATACTCATCAAAATAACTAGTTTTGTAAAATTATATCAATATTTTATTCATCAACTTAAAATATTCATTATAATTTTGCCTTCTATATAAACAAAAATTTACTCCCTTTGCCTAAACTTTTAAGTGACTGATGCTTTCCTCTATGGCTGCCTTTCAGTAGAATTCAGTGAGCTGCCCCTCATGTATACCCTGGTGATACACATGGTAACTGTGTATCAGTTGAGAAACTGCTACTGATTTTCAAAGTAGAGCCACATTTACCTTCCCACTGGAGCTGCTCCACACACTAATCAACTTGCTGTTATCCTTTTGTTCCAGTTATGAATGGCATCTCCTTGTGTCTTCCATTACATTGCCCTGAACACCCTCCCATGCACTTCCTTATCATCTAGAGATCCTCTTCAGTCTTCAGCAAAGTATTCACTCATACCTTCTGTTGTTTCAGAAACTGCACACTTGTCTTCTTATGGTTAAGTTATTAAGAATGTTTTATAATTCTGTTACAAGCCTATCATATATATCATCTGCAAATATTTTCTCTTGACCTTTAGCCTGTCTTTCATTTTCTTGATAGCTTCCTTTGGAAAATATTTTCAATTTTGTTGAAAACAAAGTATTTTTTATTGCATTTTATGGTTCTTCCTTTTTTTGTTTTGTTTGTTTGTTTGTTTGCTGGTCATAAATAAAAAACCCTTTCCAAATCCAAGGTAGTAAAGACAATCCTTTTTTTTTTCTTCTAAAAGCTTTATAGTTTTGGCTCTCATATTTAGATTTTTGGCCCAATTTGAATTATTTTTACATAAGATTCAAGTAAATGAGTCAACAACATTCTGTTGTATGAGAAACATTCTGTTTCTAAATAGCTCAAGACTATTCTTTCTCCATGGTTTAGTTTTGAAATAGTATCAAAACATCAATTTACTATGCCAGTATCTTTATTTCTAGAATCTCAATTCTATAACACTGATATATAAATCTACTTTTGTACCAAAAGTGTGTGTGTGTGTGTGTGTGTGTGTGTGTGTGTGTGTGTGTGTGTTCAAAAATTCAGTATTTCTTGATACTATTTTGGCTTATAGTGAATCACATTTTGTATGAACTTAAGAATTAGTACATCAATTTCCACAAAGAAGCAAGCTCAAAACCCTGTGCAGGAAATGTGCCTGTTACTAGGCATTCAGACAGATCCAGGCTTCACCCATCCAGTTCTCTGGGAAGGCTCCAACTTCCCTGGTCCATGGATGGGGATCCCTGAAGCCAAGCTGCAGGGCTGCTTCAGATTCCATAGCAAAGACTGAGGTCAGCAGATCCCTCTGGCACCTCTTCCCTCGTGTGCCCTGTGTACCAGCAGGGCTGACCTCAGTCTACTACAGAGGCAAACTATCCGAACCTTACATCAGTTTCAGGGTCTGGTGTAACTGTGGGGCAAGTGTGCCCCAGGGACTCAGACAAATACCTTCCTGGTTCTATACATGAGGCTGCTCTCAGTCGACGGCTATGATGGGCCAAACAGAGTCCCATCATAGTCCCTTTTTCAGTCTACAGTCAAACCACCCCTCAACCACGGTGGGGGCGGGGGTGGCTCACACAGGAATCCCTTTCTCTATCTAGGTCTCTGAGCTGGGTCCTCACCCTGCCCACAAAGGTGGTCTCTAATCACTGCTGAGAGGGCCTAGACCTGAGTCTCAGGGACATTTTTGGTCTGTGGCCAGAGTTGAGGTCAGGTGGTCCATCACTGGAGGCGCAGTGGGCACCCTTCACCCCAAATCCCCAGTAGACGGTTCTTACAGCAAGACTACCAAAGGAGGACACGACCAAGTCCATGAGGATATGGGGAATTTCGAGCTCTGAAGGCAGAAACACATCAGCTAAGTCTGCTACCTGGGCACTGTCCCCTCAAGGTGGCTCTCCCAAGTCTTGGACTCACAAGCCCCTAACTGGATGGCATTTTTATCCACAGGGTTGCAAAAGTATTGCTGTATTTAATATAAATAGACGAGTTCTAGTCCACTGCCTTGCCACCACTACTCCAGAAATATCATAGCTTTAAAAGTATAAACCAAAATAAACCTACAGTGACATGAGCCACGTGACAGGACTGGAGGCACAGATGCCACCTTCCCAGCAGTGTCAGGGAAGAACAAGTTAATATGCAGAAATACGTTTGGTAAAGAGTGTCTCTTCTATGACTCTACATTATTTTTCTTTTCAGAATCACTCATATATCATTCTTAAATCAGATTTTTCAAAAATTAGTGATGTTAAAATCTGTGCCCCCCAAAAAACATCTGCTTTGCCCTAATACTTGACACAAATCATGTGCTTTTGGGTCAGAATGTATAATCACAGGACTGGTGAGAGGACTCATGGGGTAAAGGCACGTGATGCCAACCTCATGACCGCATCAGTGAAAGGAGAACCGTGCCTACAAAATGTCCTCTGACGTCTACACCTGACATACAAACACATGCATGCACATGCGTGTACACACACACAAAAGGTTTTCCATAGCATAATTATAAACAAAGAATAGTTATATTTCTAGAACTAGAAATTAATTCAGTCATCTGATTTTAAATATTATATTTCAAAAGTGATTATGCCATGAAGGCATTTGAACCAACTATTTAGAGGAGACTAATGCACGACTTATGAAGGCTACTGAATCATACTAAAACATCTCCAGAGAAGTACTTCAAGTATTTTAATTTCTAACCTTTAAAGTTGAAATTTAAATCCTTTTTCACCATCTCAGTAATATTTCTTGCCGCATCACTCCCAGAAGGCACATAAGCCAATTCATATTCAAACTTTTTATTAACAAACTCGGGTAATGTCAGGGGAATAGGATTGAAAATCACAGCTTGAGTAAATGTCTTCTTTGTAATTTTGCGCATAGTCAGAGTCCATGCAAACAATAGAAATATCAAGAGGATCTCCACCACTAAGCCAACCACGTTCCGCCTCTGCAAAAAATAAAACAGGAGGACTGTGTTAGTGAATACGTGAGCACGTGCATGTGTGTGCTCCTGCATGTAGGTATGTACACACAACACTGCCCTACATGATTCTGCTTCATTCTACAATGAGAACAGCTCCCTCGACTGCCCTCCTCACTCGTTTCTATAGTTCATTTCATTCTACTGACTCTACTGATTCTCAGGGTGCTCTCCAGAACAAGCAGTGCTAGCTCCAGCCTTGAAACCAAAGCAAGAGAATAAACTATAACCAAATGTGGTAGAGGAGATGTTAGTTCCCCCTCTGACTTTATAGACTTTCCATCTAGCTCCCACAAATACCTCCACTTACCTTCAAAAGTAAATTTTTCCATAGGAGGACTGAAAATTGCTTCATGCGCAATGAAACCATTTTATGAGAAAGAGTGAGAGCTCAATGCTTATGAAACAAAGATGTAACACAAAGTCACCTGCCAAGATATGAAATGTCATCAAGAAAAAGGATTATTGCTTCATTGTTCCATACTTCCACTTAACAATGGAAAGACAACTACAAGAAACAAACAAAACAAACCTTGAAATGGGTACGTGTCTGCTCTTCCATACCTTTATATGAATTCATTAAAACACTGGAGAATAGCAATGTAAGTGTGAGCAAGCTGCAGATCCATTTTCACAGTGGAGATATAAAATATAAATGTAAAATATCACTATTTGGGAAGCTTCTGCATGTCTCTCATAAACTACAGTGTTAAACACCTGCTTGTTTAATGCCTTCACATACAATGTTCTGTACCAAACATCTGGTTAGTTCACAACATGACCCATTCCTCACAGCCATGGATAGCATGGCATAGTAACTATGAACCTAGGATCTGAGTTCAGACAGCAACTCTTCAACATGCTGCATGCATGTAATTCTGAGCAAAATAATTAACCCATGGCTCCTTATCATCTGTAAGTCAGGAAATGGTAGTACTTACCTTACAGGGACTTCCCTCTGCCCTTGGGGTTAATTGCTACTATGGGGACTCTGAGGATTATTCATCACATTTGTTTAATTGTGATAAAACATATATTGCATAAAATTCGCCAGTATGAGTATTTTTTAGTGCTTGGTTTAAGGGTATCAATCATAGTGTCCCACAACCAACACGACCATTCATAACATTTTCATCTTCAAGAATCAAAGCTCTGACTCTTTAAATGGTAGCTCGCCATCTCCTCCATGCCCTGGCAGATATAACTCAGGGCAATCAGTGTGATTGTGCAGCCCCCTGAGGCTGGTAAAGAATGGTTGCGCAGGAAGGAACTTCAGATACTTGTCAATGGATGGATCTTGAAGAATATTTTATACTAAATGAAATAACCCAATCACAAAGTGCCAAATGCCAGAGAAGATATAAATACAAGAATCTGAGGAAAACTAAATAAAGATAAATGCAAAGATATATGCATACAGACACATAATCAATCAGACAGGACACTAAACCTGAACAAGGCTGACACGACTAGACATGTTGACACAAGGAGGGACATCTCATGTGCCTCAACCCTAGTCAAAGAAAGCTCACAAGGTCTTAGCTCGAGACTACAGGCAATGAAAAGAATACAGAGAGCAGGAGAAATAGTCTTCCCCAGGGAAGAACCCTAAGCCCAAATGGTCAGCCCTGAAATCATATACATGCAAGTAACATTATTATACAAACCGAGTAAGTTATGTTCATATATATATATATATATATATATATATATATCATATATGTTTGATATTTTGTTAAATATATATAAAGATATGTAAATATATTTAATATTTTATACATATAATTAAATAAAGGCCAAAGATTTAAGAGAGAGTGGAGCAAGGACATGGGAAGGGGTGGGGAAGGGAAGGGGGAATGATAGAAAATAAAATACCTTTAAGGAAACAAACATTCAGAAAGTAGCAAAGCAGAAATCAGGGAGGCCAGAGGACATAACAAACGTACATGCATTTGTTTATTGTTTGTTTGAGATGGGGTCTTGCTATGTAGCCCAGGCTAGCCTAAATCTTGTGATCCTCCTGCCTCTGATTTCCCAAGTACTGGTGCTACAGAGGTGTGCCACCACAGCTGGCTAACATTTCTAACTGCTGGAGGGTGAAACTATTAGTCATGAAATGGATATTCTCAAACAACATCCTTCAGAAATTAAGGTCTGAAATAAAGACATTCACAGATGAAGGAAAAACTAAGAGACTTCACAGCTAGTAGGTTTGATCTGAAAGAATTAGTAAAGGAAGCTCTTTGGAGAAAAAGAGAAACGGTATCAGGAGAGATGAGCCATCAGAGATGAAAAAGTACCTGGGAAGGGTAAGGATTCCTAGAGCAACCTGGCTATTGAGATTGACCATATCTGTGAGCTCTGAGTTTGATTGTGAGACTCTGTCTCAAAGAATAAGGTGAAAGAGCAATTGAGGGAGAGCCCCATCAACTTCAGTCCTTAACACACATGCCAATATAAACTTGTACCCACACACATGCGAACACACCTACAGAAATACATGTCACACATGCACACACACACCACACAAACATACACGCAAGAAAATAAAAAAGAAACTCAGAAAAGTGACAGAACTTCTTGACTGACCAAAACAAGATGATTCAAATTATTATTGTTATTATTATTGTTGTTGTTGTTTGTTTTGATTTCGAGACAGGGTTCCTCTGTGTAGCCCAGGTAGGCTGTCCTGGAACTCACTCTGTAGACCAGGCTGGCCTTGAACTCACAGAGATCCACTTGCCTCTGCTTCCCTGAGTGCTGGAATTAAAGGCAGGCACCACCACCACCCGGCTGATTCAAATTATTAAAATCTGGTCAGGTCCAAAAGAAGCTCCATTTCCCCAATTTTTAGCATTTAGACAAAAGTCAGCTTTCCTCAGGGCCTTGTGAAGCCGGTTCCCCTCTACCAAAAGGAGCCACTTCCCTTGACACTGTCTGGAGGGACAAATGGCTGTCTGTGGTGCCTATTAGCATACCAAAGCATGCTGGCCTCCAGGCTCCCCACCGCATCACAAGAACCTAGCTCTTCTCAGGGCCTCCCCTTCACTAGACTTCTCCAGCTCAGGGGCCTCCTTCCCCTTACAACCCTGCTAGTTTGGCTATCCTCTCTTTGTCTTCCTCTCCCTGCTCCCCCCTCTTCCCCCGCCACTCTCCTCTGTTCCATGTTCTCCCTCTATCTAGCTCTCTTCTCTGTTACTGCTTCTTAGTGCCCAGGTCCAGTCTGCTGACCATGTCCAGTCTACTTCTTTCTCTCTCTGCTCTGGACTCTTCAGATGCCTCTGGCTATTCTATCCCTCATATCTACAAATGAGGAACTGCAGTGTAGTTTCTCAACATGACAGATACATCATAATCAATTAGGAAAGACTGACCAATAGCCTCCTCGTCTGTCTGTATCACCCCTCCCCCTCAGCTAACTACAGTGCCTGGGCAGACAAAAAATAAGTTCAAGAAGAACAAGGGAAGAAAGAAGACAAAAAAGAGAGGAAAGATGAACAGGACACAGAGAAGATGGGGAAGAAACCAAAGTCATTGAAACTGTAAAGGAAAACAATAAACCTTCCTTTCTTTGGGGATGTTACACTCACTATTCCAAACAGAAAAGCCCCAATGAACCCACAAAAGAAAGCAATAGATCAAGCTAATAAGCTCGGCCAACTTGAAGGAAACAAGATCACCATACAAAAATGCTTGTTTCTATACACTAGTGATGGACAATCTTTAAAACCCCCCAATTCCATTTACAAGAGCATCAGAAAGTAAAACAGTAAAAATAAATTAAGGAAGTATAGGACTTGTACACAAAAAAATCTAAAATATGTTTTTTTAAAAAAGGAAAGGCTCAAAGCTACACAGAGAAATCCTGTCTTGAAAAACCAAAAATAAATAAATAAATAAATAAATAAATAAATAAATAAATAAATGAAAGAAGGGAAGAGAAGAAAAAAGCTAGGGCCTAAAGAAACAAAAGAGTGCCCTGTATTCGAAGACTGAAAGACCCACTGTATGACAGAAACGCCTCCCAAGTTGATCTTCAGCTCAAAACTCAACTGCCTTGAACAGGCTGGTCCTAAAATTCATATGGAATCCTAAGAAATACTGCATAGACAAACCATTTTTGGAAGGAATCAAGTTGGAAGTCCCACACTTCATACTATCAACATGTCTGCAGCATGTCAATCATTGTAACAGAACAAAACTGGGAAAAGCACAGGCAGAGTAGGGAAACGCTCCATGCACCATGGTTGATGGACATCATGCTCGCTCACTCACCAGGAAAAAGATACAAGTTTCAACAAATGTGCTCAACTAATGATCCCAGTGCAAAGGAGTGAAACTGGGTGTGAATCTCGTGCCATACACAAAACTATCAGTGACGTGACGTGGAGGCAAAAGCAAACACTTGGGATCAACAGAAGTCTCGAATCATCATTAACAACAACGCACTCTGGGA
Source organism: Peromyscus maniculatus bairdii (assembly GCF_049852395.1). NCBI lineage: Eukaryota > Metazoa > Chordata > Mammalia > Rodentia > Cricetidae > Peromyscus > Peromyscus maniculatus. Next base: position 130,321,893 of record NC_134852.1, on the reverse strand, counting down.
CAAAGAGTGGAAGGAGGCACTGGCAAATCACATCCTGAACATACAGAGCAACCCTACCACAACATACAACCCAGCCAAATAACGGGCAACGAGTCCTACAGACATTTCTACAAAGAAACCCTACAGACAGCCAGTGTACTAAAAGAGCCACACATTATTACTCACAGAAAAATGAAAATTACAAGCTCAATGGGTTCCTGCTCCACATGCCACACACTATACATTCTATATCAAAAACAAAATAGAAAACAGTGTGTGCAGGTATTGACTTGCTCCTCAGAAGGTAGAAAACTGGAACCTTGACGCACTGGTGTGGAATGGGGCGGCCCATATTGGAAAACAGATGGGTAGCTTGCTTCTCAAAAGGCCAAATGTCCAATTTCCACATGACTCTCCAGTTTCACTCCTAGAAAACATAAGTATGCCCATACCCTGTCGTCGTTTCGTCGTTTCCCACCCCCCCCACCCCCCCCACCCCCGGCCACCCGCTCAAAAATGTACAGGACCAGTGAGATGGCTTAGCAGGTGAGGGTGCTTGCTGTCAAGGTTGATGATCTGAGTTTGAAGCCAGGGACCCCCATGGCGGAAGGAGAGAACTTACTCCCACAAGTTGTCCTCTGGCCTCCACACATGTGCATACACACTAAGTAAGTAAATGTGAAATAAGACCTATATACAAATGTTCACGATGTCAGCATAAACCCCAAAGTCCATTTAACTGATGAACAAATACATACAATGTGGTGATTCTCCACAATGGAGTCTCATTTGCCCATATAAGGTGAGGAAGGATGCATGGCACCTGTTACAACGGGTGGGGACCTTGAAAACAGTATGCTAAGTCAAACATACGATTCCATTCATATGAAATGTCCAGACTCCACTAATTCAGACAGAAAAAGGAACAGCAGTTGCCAGGGGCAGCAGGAAGTAGGCAATGGATAGCGACTGCTTAGTTAGTGCAGGATTGATGAAACGATCCGGAATTAGTGAAGACATTATGAGTGTGGTAAAGGGCACTCAAAAATATGCTTAAGCTTATGTTGTGCTACTGTAATATTTTAAATAAACAGAACCATGAGACTGATAGAGAATTATTTCTAACTATAGATGAGATACAGCAGTCAACTGACTTGCCGCAAATCAGGTTAAGACTAACGCTGATCCTGGGTCCCAAACCCTTCTTCCCTCTAGCCCCTAAATTGTGAAAATTGTCCATATCAAGATGGAGTCATGCTATGTGGGATGGTGCATGATGTTAATCACAGACTAAGTAGGCTGAGGCAAGAAGACTTTAAACTTGAGGACAGCTTTGGCTACATAGTGAGTTCAAGGCCAGGCAGGTTTAAAGGTCAACAAGACCCTGAATAATAATAATAATAATAATAATAATAATAATAATAATAATAAAATAATAATAATAATAATAATAATAATAATAATACGGCAGGAGAGGGAAGGGGGAGTCATAAACAAACCAGCCAAACTGGTAAGAATCAGGAGGTTAAAAGGGGAAAGCATACTACACACATTGCACACGTGCCTATCATAAAACTTTTCCCAAGAATGTCTAAAGGCCCCTTTCTTCTGTTTGCTTTTGGAGACAGGATCTTGCTATGTAGCCCTGTTTGCCCTCAAACTTGCTATTCTCCTGCCTCAGCCTCCAGAATACGTGGATTACTTACGCACAGTTGCTCCTGTCGCCACTTGCTAGGGAAGTCACCGGGACATCTCGCCCCTCAGTCTCCTTAGTGAAGGGCAGTCAATACCTGCAACACACCTGTGTCAGCCCCAGGCTCTGTTTCAAAACCCAGCACAACGGACTTCTTTAGAAGTGCCCCAACTCAATCTCCTTGGAGATGGACGTGCCTTGTGTGCACAGGATACACAGCCCGGACTCTAACTCTTTAGACAGTCATTCCTCTCCCTCTCAGACCCCACAACAGCCGCCTCCACGGCCACGAGGGGACGCGCGTCGCCCGGGCACCGCTCCTCCTCTCAACGCTCTAGCCAACCGCCTGGCGGCGCGGACCTGGTCGGGACGGACGGGGGCGCGCAGTGGGAACGGGGACGCGCGCCGGAAGGAGCCGCCCGGGTGTCGCCCGGGCATGCGCCCTGGAGCCTCCCCCCACCCCCTCCGCGGGGTTCCGCAGGCGCGCTCGCTGGTCCACATCCAGAGACTCATAGTAAATAAAGCCAGCAAGACGGTTGAGGCGACGGCAGAACTCAGAAGCCCACATAAATACAATATTTTCAGTCTTTTTAAGAAGCTGTCCTAGAGTCCAAAGCAAAAGAGAA